>NC_092415.1:19083930-20333930 GCF_040894005.1 Engystomops pustulosus
TTCCGCTGTCTTTCCGAAACCGTCGGGTTGTCCGATGGCCACGCCCCCCGATTTCTGTCACGTGAAAGCCGCCGCTGATGCGCCACAATCCATCGTGTGCGGCAAAATCCCGGGGCAATACGGCGCAAAATGGAAATATTCGGGAAACCCGACAAAAGTGCGGCGTAATTGTGCCCCAAGGACATATGTATATTACAGTGTCTCTCCTGTGCCTCCTTCCTTCTAAAATTAACTTTTATAAATATGCTAATGAGCCTGAAGCGCTATGGGGGGGGGGGGTGTTACCAGAGCTCCTGCTGTAGCTTCACAGACTGTTACACTGTGCAGGATCACTTATCCCTTCCCACTGTGTGAGCAGGGTGGAAAAAGGGAGACATTGTAACAGCCTGTGAAGCTGTAGATTTTCCTAGAAGAAGTGAGTTTGCTTTTTTCTTCCATTTCTCACTTTTTGTGAAATACCAGAATGGTCACTTTTATACAAGTCAGTATTTTGCATCATTATTTGTAAGCCAAACCTAGGAGTGCGACCTACAGAAAGGAAAAACAAACTGTAAATAGACATTTAATGTTTCTGACATCTGAAGTGACCTTATGGTAACTACAGACGACTTGTCAGGGAATAGCCTAAGGACATGAGTGACCGTCCCTAGTGTCAGCAAAATGTGAAAGTAGATGGAAGTCTTGGTTCTGATTCTTATAAAGTTATAGGGAACCTGTCACCAGGAATGTCATGTTTAGCTTGTGACAGGTTTCAATGGCCTCTGCTATGCTAAATTTAAAAAAATGCCTTTGTCAGCATTCGGAATCGTTCCAGTACTTTATAAAACTTTATTTCACATTACCTGGCTCCCTGCCAGCAGTGTGCGGTGAGTCCCGTAGGTAAGGCAAATGGCTGCAGCCGGTGTGTGCCTGTGTCTCAGTCTCCTCATGTGTTCTTCCTCTACTCCACATAATCCCCCTCCATTCCCTGCCTGCTCATTGCACATGAGAGGAAGTGAAGGAGTGGGCTGCATGAGTGTGGAGAAGACACAGGATGCAGCTGCTGCCCCTCCCCCCAGGAACCGACTACATGCTGCTGGTTGTGTGAAATAAAGTTGTATAAAGTAGTGAAGTAATTTGGAAAGCCAATAAAGGCATTTTTTAAATCAGCATAGCGTAGGTTATTGGAACCTGTCACCAGCTGAAATGACCCCCCTGGGGACTGGTTCACTTTAAGGGAACCTATTATTTTGACATGTCCACCTAATGACAGATTCCCATAATTTACTACACATAGAAATGAAACCTATTTTTCTCGATAAAAGTCCTCAGTGCCATTCATTCAAAATATACCTGGATCCTTGCCATTGAAGCCCCTGAGTCATGGGGGCGGTTCACAGAGCCATATAAATCATGGAATCAACCTCGGGAACCCTCCCACCATGGCTTTGGTGAGACTCTGGAGGTATATTTTCCACCTTTATTTTTGTGAGAATGAAACTGAGGGCTTTATTGAGAAAAATAGTTGTAGGTTCTGTGTGTAGTAAGCTACAGGAACCTGTCATTAGGTTGATATGTCAACGTTTACCGTCATCAGGGGCCCTTTGTAGGCTGTACATACGGAATCCATGAGGGTGAGGGGGGCTTTTTTTTTAAATAACCATGAGGGGGATGTTTGGGATGATAAACTAGGGAATATTTTAGGGAACAGGAGATTGTTTAGGTTTCTGAATTTTTAATGTCGCCACATGAGTTCACTGCAAAGGGGCCCACTGAGGATCTGTCACCCAGGGGCCTACTGACACCTGGAGCTGACCCTGGTATAGGGCCTAAGATGGGAGTAAAAATAGAACTATTTTTAGTTTTTTTTTTGGAAATTAGGAAATGTATCAATAGGAAATCTTGATGGAAATGATGTTCTCTGTACACACACAATAATATGAGGGTAAAATTCCCCAAAAAGTAAATATAAACGGCAAACCTTAATAAGAGCCCCTCCACCCCTATCCTGGATGATCCCCCCCAGCTCCGGCTATCCCTGATGGCTGCTATGTGCGATGCTCTGCCTCTCCGGCACGGCAGGCGGAATGCTTTTCCCTGGATATTTAGGTGATCTATAGGTAATAAAGCGCACGCAGTGTTGTGTACGCAGTGATCCGGCCCTGACTTACTTCCCCAGATGGCGCCATTAAACACTGCACCTCCGCTCCGGCTCCCGCTTTTTATTGGCGGATGAATCAGTCGCTCTTTTTGTACTCGGATGTGACAGGAACTTATTTTTCACTCCGCAGAAATCATGCACCCGGAATGTTCTATGGATGCAAAATTACCAGCGTATTCATCATGGCGGCGCCTCCCCCCCTCCTCCGCCGCTCACTTTTACATGGTCCTTACTCTTTATCCTCAGAAACACATGAAATACATCCGGCCATTTAGCTCCGGCCATGTCCCATTAATATGTTTAACTGGAAATCCATTTATCAGCGGATCGCGGCCAGCGGAGCATTGTTTAGGATTATAAAGAGATAGATTGTTGCCCGGAATTCGGAATCCGCTAATAAATACAAATGTCTGCTCACTGCTCATATTTATTGGTTGTATTATTGTCAGAGCAACATGGCTGCCGGGCAGGAGAGGAATCAGAGGAAGGGCTTGTTAAAGGGATTCTCCAGGATTGTAGGATTTATCCGGATGAAGGGGCTCCGCCTTTATTATCCAGCGCCATACATTGGGGTGTGGCTGTTTCTTGTCCTAATGCTTATGTTGGTATCAATCTTGATTCTTAACATTAAAGGGATTGACCACCTTTCATATTATAGGATACAGATTGCTGGGTCCCTGTAGTTAGCGTGCACACGGCTGCTCCATTCACTAGCGCTTTGGTTATCCGTTGAAGTCCAATAGAGAAATCGGGAAAAACGTATCAAACTTTAGCAAACCCCTTTAAAACTTAAAGGGCTTGTCCACTTTCAGCAAATAATGGATATTGGGGGTCATTTACTAAGGGCCCGATTCGCGTTTTCCCGACGTGTTACCCGAATATTTCTGATTTGCACCGATTGTACCTGAATTGCCCCAGGATTTTGGCGCACAAAATCGGATTGTGGCTCATCGGCGCTGCCACGGGGGGCGTGGCCGAACGAAAACCCAACGTTTTCGGAAAAACCGCCGCATTTAAAAACCGAAAATGTGTCGCTTGGGAAGCGCTTACCTTCACCTGGTCCAGCTCGGTGTATTCCGGCGCGTTCAGATGATTTTCAGCGCAGCAGCGCCACCTGGTGGACGGTGGAGGAACTACCTTCATAAATCCCGTCCGGACCCGAATCCTGTTCAGAGAACGCGCCGCTGGATCGCGAACGGACCGGGTAAGTAAATCTGCCCCATTGTTTGTCTAATGAAAAGTTAGACAGTTTCCTAATATACATTCTATATCAATTACTCATATATTAATAGATAATAGGCCCCAAATAATGTATCCATCACCCCTGATCCTGTGCCCTTTACTCATGTCCTTCTTGTTTTATCATGTAATAAGAATCCTCCTTCTCTCCTCTGTTCCTTGTCTTGTTTTACCTTTTAAGTAAATGGTAAATAATTGGATTTTTTGTGTGAGAACAAGAATCAATTCCCTGACTGTCTATGTTAATTATAGGTAAGAGTTGTGACCGGAGAAAATTAGACAAAGTTCTTTATCGCAGCTTATATGTCACACCACACCCCAGTCACAGGTCACACCACACCCCAGTCACAGGTCACACCACACCCCGGTCACAGGTCACACCACACTCCGGTCACAGGTCACACCAAGCTCCAGTCACAGGTCACACCGCGCTCCGGTCACAGGTCACACCACACCCCGGTCACAGGTCACACCGCGCTCCGGTCACAGGTCACACCACACCCCGGTCACAGATCACACCACACTCCGGTCACAGGTCACACCACACCCCGGTCACAGATCACACCACACCCCGGTCACAGATCACACCACACTCCAGTCACAGGTCACACCACACTCCGGTCACACCACACTCCGGTCACAGGTCACACCAAGCTCCAGTCACAGGTCACACCACACCCCGGTCACAGGTCACACCACACTCCGGTCACACCACACTCCGGTCACAGGTCACACCACACTCCAGTCACAGGTCACACCACACTCCGGTCACAGGTCACACCAAGCTCCAGTCACAGGTCACACCACACCCCGGTCACAGGTCACACCACACTCCGGTCACAGGTCACACCAAGCTCCAGTCACAGGTCACAGCACACCCCGGTCACAGGTCACACCAAGCTCCAGTCACAGGTCACAGCACACCCCGGTCACAGGTCACACCACACTCCGGTCACACCACACTCCGGTCACAGGTCACACCAAGCTCCAGTCACAGGTCACACCACACCCCAGTCACAGGTCACAGCACACCCCGGTCACAGGTCACACCAAGCTCCAGTCACAGGTCACACCACACCCCGGTCACAGATCACACCACACTCCGGTCACACCACACTCCGGTCACAGGTCACACCAAGCTCCAGTCACAGGTCACACCACACCCCAGTCACAGGTCACACCACACCCCGGTCACAGGTCACACCAAGCTCCAGTCACAGGTCACACCACACCCCGGTCAGGTCACACCACACCCCGGTCACAGGTCACACCACACCCCGGTCACAGATCACACCACACTCCGGTCACAGGTCACACCACACTCCGGTCACAGGTCACACCACACTCCGGTCACACCACACTCCGGTCACAGGTCACACCAAGCTCCAGTCACAGGTCACACCACACCCCAGTCACAGGTCACACCACACCCCGGTCACAGGTCACACCAAGCTCCAGTCACAGGTCACACCACACCCCGGTCAGGTCACACCACACCCCGGTCACAGGTCACACCAAGCTCCAGTCACAGGTCACACCACACCCCGGTCAGGTCACACCACACTCCGGTCACACCACACTCCGGTCACAGGTCACACCAAGCTCCAGTCACAGGTCACACCACACCCCAGTCACAGGTCACACCACACCCCGGTCACAGGTCACACCAAGCTCCAGTCACAGGTCACACCACACCCCGGTCAGGTCACACCACACCCCGGTCACAGGTCACACCGCGCTCCGGTCACAGGTCACACCACACCCCGGTCACAGATCACACCACACTCCGGTCACAGGTCACACCACACTCCAGTCACAGGTCACACCACACTCCGGTCACACCACACTCCGGTCACAGGTCACACCAAGCTCCAGTCACAGGTCACACCACACCCCGGTCACAGGTCACACCACACCCCGGTCACAGGTCACACCACACTCCGGTCACACCACACTCCGGTCACAGGTCACACCAAGCTCCAGTCACAGGTCACACCACACCCCAGTCACAGGTCACAGCACACCCCGGTCACAGGTCACACCACACTCCGGTCACAGGTCACACCAAGCTCCAGTCACAGGTCACACCACACCCCGGTCAGGTCACACCACACTCCGGTCACACCACACTCCGGTCACAGGTCACACCAAGCTCCAGTCACAGGTCACACCACACCCCAGTCACAGGTCACACCACACCCCGGTCACAGGTCACACCAAGCTCCAGTCACAGGTCACACCACACCCCGGTCAGGTCACACCACACCCCGGTCACAGGTCACACCGCGCTCCGGTCACAGGTCACACCACACCCCGGTCACAGATCACACCACACTCCGGTCACAGGTCACACCACACTCCAGTCACAGGTCACACCACACTCCGGTCACACCACACTCCGGTCACAGGTCACACCAAGCTCCAGTCACAGGTCACACCACACCCCGGTCACAGGTCACACCACACCCCGGTCACAGGTCACACCACACTCCGGTCACACCACACTCCGGTCACAGGTCACACCAAGCTCCAGTCACAGGTCACACCACACCCCAGTCACAGGTCACAGCACACCCCGGTCACAGGTCACACCAAGCTCCAGTCACAGGTCACACCACACTCCGGTCACAGGTCACACCAAGCTCCAGTCACAGGTCACACCAAGCTCTGATCACAGGTCACACTAAGGTCTGGTCACAGGTCACACCTCACCCTGGTCACAGGTCACACCACACCCCAGTCACAAGTCACACCATGCACAATACCAAGGAATTAATATATCATTAAAGTCGGCCGTACTTCACCTACATCTCTTAGGATACCTGAAGTCTCTATTACAAATTAGTAAAATAAAAAATTAAAACAATAAAATAATAAACCAATATTTTTGTTATCCTAAAGTAAAGTTGGTGCCCAAAAAAAAATAAGAAAAGTTATAACTGTATAAAACGAATGATTGGATCCGCTGGAGCAGCGCAATAACTTTATTACAACCAAAGTGAACAATATTACATTTCCGCAGCAAACCACTGACAAAGAAAGTCATTGTAATGCGGCGTCTGATGGATGCGGCCCTCTCATCTAATGCGACTTCTTTTTAATATATTTTACAATGCTGTGAAAATGCGATGTTTACCTGCACGGATTGCCACATTTATTTTAGATCAAGTTTTATTACTGCTTAATGGCTTATACTTTACAGAAAGGAAAAAAAAGGGAAAAGGAAACAAAAAAAAAAACTTAATTTGCTCGTCCGTCTCTCAAAATGATGTTATATTGGAGTGGAGTCATACTGCAGTGCTGATCATTGTATATTCTTGGATTCCAGAATAATCTGCATTTCCCATAATGCACTGCCAGATGATGGCTGAAACTCATACTCTGTGCCTTCATTTCATCTTGGGTTTGCAGGCAGGAATATTTCTAACATAGGAACAAATACTATTATTTTAAGGGGATCCTGCCACAGTCTAGCTGCAGGCAGTATGTTATAGAGCAGGAGGAGCTGAGCAGATTGTATATAGTGTCCTATCTGCAGGCAGCATGTTATAGAGCAGGAGGAGCTGAGCAGATTGTATATAGTGTCCTATCTGCAGGCAGCATGTTATAGAGCAGGAGGAGCTGAGCAGATTGTACACAGTGTCCTATCTGCAGGCAGTATGTTATAGAGCAGGAGGAGCTGAGCAGATTGTACACAGTGTCCTATCTGCAGGTAGCATGTTATAGAGCAGGAGGAGCTGAGCAGATTATACATAGTGTCCTATCTGCAGTCAGCATGTTATAGAGCAGGATGAGCTGAGCAGATTGTACATAGTGTCCTATCTGCAGACAGCATGTTATAGAACAGGAAGAGCTGAGCAGATTGTGCTTAGTGTCCTATCTAAGGGTAGCATGTTATAGAGCAGGAGGAGCTGAGCAGTGTCCTACCTGCATGCAGCATGTTATAGAGCAGGAGGAGCTGAGCAGATTGTACATAGTGTCCTATCCGCAGGCAGCATGTTATAGAGCAGGAGGAGCTGATCAGATTGTACATAGTGTCCTATCTGCAGGCAGCATGTTATAGAGGTTATAGAGCAGGAGGAGCTGATCAGATTGTACATAGTGTCCTATCTGCAGGCAGCATGTTCTAGAGCAGGAGGAGCTGATCAGATTGTACATAGTGTCCTATCAGCAGGCAGCATGTTCTAGAGCAGGAGGAGCTGATCAGATTGTACATAGTGCCCTATCTGCAGGCAGCATGTTATAGAGCAGGAGGAGCTGAGCAGATTATACATAGTGTCCTCTGTGCAGGCAGCATGTTATAGAGCAGTTGTGAATAGGGTTACACTATGGGACACCTGTGGGGTTATGACATGTGACCTAACTTCCCTGAGTGTCCTGGTGGTAGGTGTCTCTGTGGATCAGGCCATTGTAGGAGGACCCCCCCTCTGCTCTCTGTCTATTATACTGGTTCTTATGTCTTCCTGTAGGATATACTTTACAGAATTGTCCATCCTGAAGTGTAAAGAGGATTACTTGCTGCCACATAAGAGCTCCTCACGACCTCCGGCCCCGGCCCTCCATGTCTTCTCCTCCTCAGGTTGCCCCAGGACGCTGCAGGGCTGAATGCTAATCTGTCTTGGATATGATCCCAATTATTAGGGAGAAGCCGGAGCGTCTCGGCCTCCTCCCGCCGCCTCAGCGATTGTAACTTCCAGTCTTGGACATTATCAGTATTCAGCATTAGTAGCGTCTTAATCCTCACTAATCTTCGGTCTCCACCAGTCTGGCAACAACTTGACATTTTTCAGCAGTTCTTTTTTTTTATATTGAGAATTGTCTTTCTTTTTGTCATTTTTAACCGTTTGCATTCCGCTCTATTGTTTGTTGTGTGAAAAGTTGTTTCCAGACTGTTTCAAATTGTTTCAATTTCTCATCCTCCCATTAATTACAGTGGGATAACATGCAGAACCAAGGAAAGGCTGCAACTATCAACACATCCACTAGGTGGCAGCACATAGACTCATATACAATATCACTTTGTGACACGTTGTGATACTATAATATTCTCTTGAAGAGCTGCTCATCACAAATCTCACCAGCCAAGAGTAAATGTATGGAAATCCAATCTGCATAAGTCTGTGTACCCCTGTGTAGCACCAGGGATATGAGGCCCCGGCACCATATTGCCCTCTACCCATTATGGTTCTCTCCATTCCTTATAGCACCGACCTGGCAGCCCTGTGCCCTCTCTGCTTCTTAAAGGAAATCTACCACCAGGATCATAGATTATAAACCAAGCACACTGACATACTGGTGCATGACCCCTCTGGAAGGATCTGCTCTTCTTTTAGCTTCTTATGCCTTGTTTTTACAAACAAAGGCTTTGAAAATTATGCAAATTAGCCCAGGGGCACCGGGTTCAATTAACAGCCCCCCCTCAGGCTTATTTGCATAATTTGAAAAGCCTTTTTTTGTAAAAGCAAGGCATAAGAAGCTAAAAAAAGAGCAGATCCTGCCAGAGGGGGCACACACCAGTATGTCACTGTGCTTGGTTTACAATCCTTTATCCTGGTGGTAGATTTCCTTTAAATAGCCAGTGCATATTATTGAGTCTGCTTGTAGCAATCACCACATATCCTATATCCTATTTCATGTAAGGCACATTTCCTGTTAGGAAGGTTAGTGAGGACAGTGTGGCTTATGGCGGCTTATAGGGATGGACAATGTGGCTGCTGGAGAAAGGGACAGTGTGGCTACTGTGGTGGTGGGGATAGGGTTGTGTGTCTGGACCTGTGTTTTCACCCAGGGGCCTACTTAAACCTGGAGCCAGCCCTGTGAAGGTCCATCTTGGTTTGTCTGCCACATAACTAAGAATATACCAGCGGTGTTACAGCCTGAGCATGCCCACTAGAACCTGAGCATGCCCACTAGAACCTGGGCATGCCCACTAGAACCTGAGCATGCCCACTAGAACCTGAGCATGCCCACCAGAACCTGAGCATGCCCACCAGAACCTGAGCATGCCCATCAGAACCTGAGCATGCCCACCAGAACCTGAGCATGCCCACCAGAACCTGAGCATGCCCACTAGAACCTGAGCATGCCCACTAGAACCTGAGCATGCCCACTAGAACCTGAGCATGCCCACTAGAACCTGAGCATGCCCACTAGAACCTGAATTACCCTTGCATTGAAATGAATTAATCAGCTTTCCAGATCAGAATATTGATGGCTTATTCTGGCTAATTAGGAATCAATCAGTAAATGTTAGATGAAATATTCCACCAAGTGCAACTGCCGTTTCATTGCTTAAAGTGAAACGTTTACCCTTTGATTAAAGGGATTTAGCCAAGTTTGACTCTTTTACCAGTATAAGATGCTAATCAGTGGGGGCTGAGTACTGGGACCACCACAGATGACATGCATTGGGATCCTGTTCCCTTAATGAAGTAGCTGTAGGTCAAGTGTCGACAGCTCAATATTGTTAGTCCCAAACTCAGGCACGACCTGCTATCTCATTCATATGGATAACCAGGACCATGGTGATTGGTGCGGGTCCTAATGATCAGATCCCCACCAATGAGCATGTTATCCCCTATTCTGTGGTTTCCCAAATTTGTCCTATTCAAGTTAATAGGAGGGAGTCAGACGCCAATTAATCTGGTACTGACAGTCCCATACACATGTGACCACCAATGTGGAGGTACAGGACCCCGGACACCCTGGTGGTCAGACCCCCACTAATAACCATGTTATGATGGGCATGGGTGGGGTCCCCACTAGTCTAATACTGATGGCCTATCCAATGGATTGATGTTCTGGTCCTAGAAAACCCCTAAAATTTCTAATTACTTCTATCCGCCCCGTCCGGAAATTTTTTCTCTTGTTTTCATGTTATTCTGTTCTTATACATTGTCTTCTACTGTCTGATCCAAAATCCACATAAAACACTTATAAATATTTTTAATGCCACTTAATGGTAACATCTGTGACGCGACCGCCATTACTCTGACTTATTCTCACTAATACTGTGACTGATAACTCATTGGGGCAGATTTACTTACCCGGTCCATTCGCGATCCAGCGGCACGTTCTCTGCAGTGGATTCGGGTCCGGCCGTGATTCATTAAGGTAGTTCCTCCGCCGTCCACCAGGTGACGCTGCTGCGCTGAAAAGCATCGGAACGCACTGGAGTTCACCGAGCCGGGCTGAGTGAAGGTAAGTGCAAGCTCCGCGACACATTTTTTGTTTCAAATGCGGCAGTTTTTCCGAATCTGTCGGGTTTTCGTTCGGCCACGCCCCCGATTTCCGTTGCGTGCATGCCAGCGCCGAAGCGCCACAATCCGATCACGTGCGCCAAAATCCCGGGGCAATTCAGGGGAAATCGGCGCAAATCGGAAATATTCGGGTAACACGTCGGGGAAACGCGAATCGGGCCCTTAGTAAATGACCCCCAATGTCTCTGCCTCCAGGAGAAAATTAGTCCGGAGTTTCATCTCCTATTCAATTTCATTTTCTATAATTTCTCCGTATCCTCTTGAGATAATCTACAAGATTTTCAGGGTGAACAGTCTGGGAGACCCGGGTCACCTAGTGATTCAATTCACAATTGTGCAGCCTGGAAACTGCTCGAAAATGAAGATCTCTGAATTATTAGGCAAAGAAGCAGAACAACCGGGGCTCTTAGGACACAGAATCCACCCATGTGACCTTCTGGATAACGGTGTGGAAAGGATATATAAAAATGCAAATAGGTAAACCAAAAATTGGCCCTCCACATCTTTGCAAAATCGGCATTGTGCATTATATACAATTTGCTCAGCTCCTCCTGCTCTATAACATGCTGCCTGCAGATAGGACACTGTGTACAATCTGCTCAGCTCCTCCTGCTCTATAACATGCTGCCTGCAGATAGGACACTATGTACAATCTGCTCAGCTCCTCCTGCTCTATAACATGCTGCCTGCAGATAGGACACTATGTTCAATCTGCTCAGCTTCTCCTGCTCTATAACATGCTGCCTGCAGATAGGACACTATGTACAATCTGCTCAGCTCCTCCTGCTCTATAACATGCTGCCTGCAGATAGGACACTATGTACAATCTGCTCAGCTCCTCCTGATCTATAACATGCTGCCTACAGATAGGACACTATATACAGTCTGCTCAGCTCCTCCTGCTCTAAATCATGCTGCCTGCAGACAGGACACTATGTACAATCTGCTCAACTCCTCCTGCTCTATATCATGCTGCCTGCAGATAGGACACGATGTAAAATCTGCTCAGCTCCTCCTGCTCTGTAACATGCTGCCTGAAGATAGTACACTATGTACAATCTGCTTAGCTCCTTCTGCCCTATAACATGCTTCCTGCAGATAGGACACTATGTACAATCTGCTCAGCTCCTCCTGCTCTATAACATGCTGCCTGAAGATAGGACACTATGTACAATCTGCTCAGCTCCTCCTGCCCTATAACATGCTGCCTGCAGATAGGACGCTATGTACAATCTGCTCAGCTTATCTTGCTCTATAACATGCTGCATGCAGATAGGACACTATGTACAATCTGCTCAGCTCCTCCTGCTCCATAACATGCTGCCTGCAGACAGGACACTATTTACAATCTGCTCAGCTACTCCTGCTCTATAACATGCTGCCTGCAGATAGGACACTATGTAAAATCTCAACAGCTCCTCCTGCCCTATAACATGCTGCCTGCAGATAGGACACTATGTACAATCTGCTCAGCTCCTCCTGCTCTATAACATGCTGCCTGCAGATAGGACACTTGCACAATCTGCTCAGCTCCTCCTGCTCTGTAACATGCTGCCTGCAGATAGGACACTTGCACAATCTGCTCAGCTCCTACTATACTATAATATGCTGCCTGCAGATAGGACACTATGTACAGCGGGGATGACTACCGAACATTGGTCTTGCCTGTTGCCTTTGTCCTATGTATGGTATCTCACTAGAAATAGACATCTCTTCTGTGATGTCTTAGTGTTTTGTGAAGGACTTTACAATAAATACATTCTACGTGGAGGTATCTTTGCCTGTTAATTACAGCCATTAATAATAAGCCTACACTATCCCATTAACATATTTAACATATTTCAATTAAAACTCAATGACCGCTCTGTGGAACGCATAAAATGAGTCTCTAGACAAGAATCATTGTAAATCAAGGGCTGAATGTGCAAGATGTCAATCTTCCTGCCCCAATTATACTGAGATTTAATAAATTCAGGAAAAAACTTTTATCTGGAAAAAAAAAAACCTTCTGGCTTGGTCGGGGCTCCCCCAATCCCCCCCTTAGGGAAACAACCACAGAACTTTGAGAAGGGTCAAGTTCCTTCAGGATGTCCATGACTTCAGGTGGTTTGCTAGTTGATCATCCCGGATAATGTAAAGCGAGTGTCACCAGTTCAAGGTGCAGTCGCTAGGGACAAAGACAACGAAAATTAGGGTATAAATAAGTAGGGACAGCAGTATAATGATCAAATAGTACAGACACAAAGTAGGGCACAGGATCATGGTGAGATGTTATCATGGTTGGTGAAGCCATTGAAAACCATGGTCCTGATATGGATCTTTGTTTTGGTGCCACCTGCAAGTCTATCTCAGAACGTCCACCTAACGTATCAGATGCTGGTGGTCACACATGCTCAGTACAGCTCAGTCCTAGCTCCTGGATTGTCTTGGGTAATGAACTATGAACTAGACAATGAACTAGACTAGATGGGGCTTCTTCTGGCCACAGGTGGACACATTGGATGGGAAAAGTTATTATAAGGACTAGAGATGAGCGAGCACTAAAATGCTCGGGTGCTCGTTACTCGAGTCAAACTTTTCCCGATGCTCGAGTGTTCGCTTCGAATAACGAGCCCCATTGAAGTCAATGGGAGACTCGAGCAGTTTTCAAGGGGACCAAGGGTCTGCAATAAAATGTGTCATTTTATTGAGAAATAAGGAAGTCAGTGCTGTTTCTTGTTTTTTTTTATCCAATGGAATATTAGTGGAACTTCAAAAAGGAGAATGACCCGTGTTAAACATCTGCAATGTGTTCTTCACACATATTGGGGGTCATTTACTAAGGGCCCGATTCGCGTTTTCCCGAATATTTCCGATTTGCGCCGATTGTACCTGAATTGCCCCGGGATTTTGACGCACAGGATCGGATTGTGGCGCATCGGCGCTGGCATGCACGCGACGGAAATCGGGGGGCGTGGCCGAAGGAAAACCCGTCGGATTCGGAAAAACCGCCGCATTTAAAAAAGGAAATTGTGTCGCGGAGCTTGCACTTACCTTCATCCAGGATAGGATTGTGAACTTCAGTGCATTTCAGGGAACTTCAGCACAGCAGCGCCACCTGGTGGACGTCGGAGGAACTGCCTTCATGAATCCCGTCCGGACCCGAATCCAGCGCAGAGAACGCGCCGCTGGATCGAGAACGGACCGGGTAAGTAAATCTGCCCCATTGTCCTTCACATACTATTGTGAAGAACACCGTTCTGCACTCGTGTCTTCTGATAAGTTACCAGATGTATGGAAACATCTGCCATGTGTTCTTCACTGTGTTAACTTTGTTCTTCACTGTCCTTCACTTAAATGATCCTTAAGTGAAAGCTCGTTCTCGAGCAGGCGAAATACTCGCCCGAGCAACGAGCCGTTTCAAGTATGCTAATACTCGAACGTGCATCAAGCTCGGACGAGTATGCTCGCTCATCTCTAATAAGGACCGAAACTTTAAAAAATGAATCCTAGTATGCTCCATATTTAGCCTTCTGGTGCTAGACCTGTCCATTAATGGGTTAGCGTTCAGGCTCACCAGAGGATCCTCCGGTAGTCTGGTGGGCCATTTTGACTCTACCAGAGTTCATGTCCACCATCTAACGTGTCGACAATGGGCGAAGCAAAACTGGACTGTGGACCAATTGGCAAAGATGCCCAGTTCTGATGAATCATGATATGGACAACTGGATATGTGTGCATCCCTTAGGTGGGAAAGAGGTATTATGGGAAGAAACCAAGCCAGAGAAGTCCCTGTGATGTTCTTGACAATGTTCCTGGAAAAACCCACATTAATGTAGATGTCCCTGTGAATGGTCCACCAACCTAAAGACTGTAGAGATGTTCTACACCCATTTATGGTAGTGATGCTTCCTACTGGCTGCAATCCCTAATGACCCTACACAAAACTTGAGGATGGAGAGTTGTATCAAGAAGACCAAGGTGATGACTTGACCTCCAAATTCCCCACATCTCTAGTCAGGATGTCCTGAAAATGTATATGGAGGCCCTAGGATGTTATTGGGCAGAAGGTGATGCTCGTTCTGTTACCAGTCTCAATGGGTCAAACGTAGTAGCTTTGATGGGTCATCTATGGAGGCACTAAGAGAATTTACACAATTTCTACTAGATATTATAATGTGTAGAGTATAATGAATGTTTTATGTTTTTATACATTTTAGGGTTTAATTTTTTTATGGCTGGCTGGTGTATTTATATTAAAAAATTATATTTTCACCATTCAATAATAAAAGGAGTCTACCAGGTGTGACCATGCAGTACTGCAGTTAATGTTTGGTAGTGTTCCTGAAGAGATGTGTAGTAAGATCTTTGTGTATGTTTTTAGTAGCAGCAGGACTGTGAAGTATGGGTTACCTATATCACACTGCTATGCTCTTAGTTCTAAGCATTGAGCTTCTCCACATCCCTTTTATGTGACTGCTGTAGTATCCAACTGCGTGTCGTACAGAGCTGTCACTCAGAGCAATAGGGAGGAGCCGAGGAGCAGCTCAATCAAACGAGCTAAGAGCACAGAAGTGTGAGGACACTCTCCCAGTACACTTGTAGGAGTTACAATCCTGGGATATAAATGCATTTTTTACAGTCCTGCTGCTACTAACAACACACAATGGCAGTGGTGTAACTTGAAGCTGATGGGACCCGGTGCAAAGTCTGTGCCAGGGCCCTGACTATTATATATGGTTTATAGTATTAGTGTTCTCATATGGGAAAGTAACACCTTATGGGCCCCCTAAACCTCTTGGGCCTTGGGCCTCTCCTGACTGCCTCCTCTGCACCCCCTGTTATTCTCCTGCACAATGTTATGATGACACAGATAATTCAGAGATAATACTTAACCCTGTCTTTGTATGGTCCAAACTGCTGGTTGATCCCCTTTAACCCCTTTTTCACCTAGATCAACTTAGATATATCCCCACTAGACCACCAGGACTCTCAAGCTTGAAGCTATTCCACGACAGTTTGATCCGGGGGTTCTGGTGCACATTCTGGGCAAATTTCTGTCCCCAGCAACTAGCCATGGCTGTGACTGGCCAATGACAGCCATGGCTAGTAGGTAGGGGGGCGTCAATTTGCCGGATTGGCTGCATGGCCATCAATCCGGCAATATGCCCGGGTCGTGCAGGACGCACCAGAACCCGCTCATCTCTAGTGGGCGCTAAGACACTTCACATCTCTTCTTATTGGCCCAGAATAGCCCCCTGTAGAGCATACTCCCTCTTCCTCACCTTAACATGACCTCAAGGCTACATTACGTTAAAATGTTAGCGTCTCCTCCAAGTCGTGTTCCGGTTCCACCCCGCAGCTCCGCGGCCCCTGCAGCAAAGTGATCGGTGTCAGTTCTCCGCTTGTAATATTAGTTAAAACACTATTACCTTATCCGCTCCTGTTTTTTTTTTCGTCTGGCAGTAAAACTGAAAAAAGTGTCAGATGTTACTGCCATAAGGCGGCCGATCAATAGCGCGGGTATTGATTTCTTACATAGAGATTATGTAACCATGTCGGAGAAATGTTAAGGAATTTTTTTATTCCGACGCTCCACTTAACAAGCAGAAGCCATTTGTGGCTCATTATAAAGTTTTCGGTTTCATTACACACCGGTCAACAGAAGCATTAATGAACCTCCGGAGCTTGTGTTACAAGTCAACAGGCGGGAAGATAGAGAGATCATTAGCAAAAAACGGGAAAAACGAGATGAAGAAAGGCAATATTTGTCATTGCTGATCATAAGAATGGTATTAAAGGGGTATTCCCATGATTGGTGGACCCTCACATCCAAGGACCCAGTTTGATGATGGAGGACTATTGACATTTGTCGCACTCGCTTCGTGGTTGGACTGACCTCACACCCTTCATTTAAGTCGATGGGGGCGGCGAAAATAGCTGAGCAAGCATTCATAGCTATTGAAGCCACTCCCGTTGACTATCGCTTCACGAAGTGAATGATATGAAGGTCAATGGACCTCCAATCTTGAGATTGAGGTACAAATCCGAGAAATTGGGAAAATCCGAGATGTGGGACTTACTGTACAACGATCTGGAATGTATCCTATGGGACAACCCCTTATACCTTATGGGGACAAAAGACTTAGGCCCCCATTGATCTTTGGATTTAGTTGTTTCTTTCAGCTACATTGCCTCTAGAGATGAGCGGACCGTTGTCCAAGATCAGGTTTGGATTTGGGTGTGCACAGGTGACCCAGGCATATTGCCAGATTGGCGGCCAAAATGGACACCCCAAGCAAATAACAATGGCTATGATTAGCCAGGGGTGCTAAACCCCAACCCCACACCCGAACTTGAGCATTGGGTCCACTCATTTCTAATTGCCTCACGTGTACAACTCCCAGACCCCATCATTTGGGCCTCCTTTACAGATATATGTGAATGAGACTAAAGATCTCCTTGACCTTATCATAGCACAGGTGGTCCCTGGGTTAACGTCAAGATAGGGTCCATCGGTTTGTTCTTAAATTGAATTTGTATGTAAGTTGAAACTGTATATTTTATAATTGTAGCTTCAGACAAAAAATTTTTTTTTCCCCCAGTGACAATTGGATTTTCAGAATTTTAGCTGCAATGGGACCAAGGATTATGGGCAGTACGGTGGCTGAGTGAGTAGCACTTCTGCCTTGCAGCGCTGGGGACCTGGGTTCCAGTCCCACCCAGGTCAACATCTGCAAAGAGTTTGTATGTTCTCCCCGTGTTTGTGTGCGTCCTCCGCTTTCCTCCCACACTCCAACCAATGTAGGTTGTTTAGATTGGGAGCCCCATGGGGGACAGGGACCAATTTGTGATGCTTTGTGCAGCGCTGCGTAATCTGTAGGCGCTATATAAATAAAGGAATTATTATTTTTATCAATAAAACTTAATTGCAGACACCTTACAGCTGATCATTGCATTCTGGGACTATAGTAGGTCACAGTAGGCAGAGGGGTCCGTCTTTAACTAGGCATCATCTGTAAGTCGGGTGTCCTTAAGTAGGGGACTGTCTGTACTTTTCTAGAAGCCATCTCGACATGTCACACTTCCACACCCTGTTTTTTTTTTTTAATGAAGCTAAGGCGTAAAAATCTAAAAAAAAATTGTCTGATGTAGAAACGGAATTACAGCACAATATGGTTACTATGTATCCCCCTATGTGAATAGCTCCCTACTGAATCATCATAAAGCTAAAAGAGCTGCGCAGGGATAGCCTCGCACTAAGTGATTGTGATTTCCAAATGTTTTGTTTAAAGCGGCTCCAAAGGAAGGATTTGCCGTTATCTTCTATCATATGTAACACACTAAGCAAATATCACAGCTCCGTCGCCTGCAAAACAGTCATAATATTACTCGCTAACCAGCATGAGCGACAACAGTGAGCAACAAAATCACATCAAACATTCCTCAATCCGGAATGTGGAACGTGTCTGGCCCGGAAACGGATTGACTTGAGATAAGTGCGATGCCAGCTGCTAACATTACATATCCATTTATTATATAAGAGCCAGACATTGTCACTGACAAGACAGAAGAGATGACAACAAAAACTGCAACACTGTAACAGAACAGAAGGTTTCCTCATGTGTTCTGGGAAGTATTCCATTCTTCTAGTGAAGTGGATCAGAACCTGACGTTACAAATAGTAACTGTTACTATCTGAACAGAACTAAATGCATTGTGATATGGGATTTGTCGTAAAAAAGAAAGTTATGCTACATCTACATGTTACTGAGACTGCAGGACAAGTGTGGAAAATGTGCAACAATGGGGCAGATTTACTTACCGGGTCCATTCGCGATCCAGGCGCGTTCTGTGTGGAGGATTCGGGTTCTGCCGGGATTCACTAAGGCAGTGCCTCCGACGTCCACCAGGTGGCGCTGCTGCGCTGAAGTTCCCCGGAATGCACTGATCTTCACCAAGCAGGACCGAGTGAAGGTAAGCTCGAGTCCCGTGACACTTTTTTTTAAATGCGGCGGTTTTTCCGAATCTGTCGGGTTTTCGTTCGGCCACGGCCCCCTGATTTCCGTCGCGTGCATGCCGGCGCCGATGCGCCACAATCCGATCACGTGCGCCAAAATCCCGGGGCAATTCAGGGGAAATCGGCACAAATCGGAAATATGCGGGTAACACGTCGGGAAACCGCAAATCAGGCCCTTAGTAAATGACCCCCAATGTATATTACAGGCAGTCCCCGGGTTACATACAAGATAGATTCCATAGGTTTGTTCTTAAGTTGAATTTGTATGTAAGTCAAAACTGCCTATTTTATAATTGTAAATTCAGATAATTTTTTTTTTTTTGCCCCAAGTGACAATTGGAGTTTCAAATTATTTTGCTGCAACTGGACCAAGGATTATCAATAAAGCTTCATTGCAGACACCTTACAGCTGATCATTGCAGTGTGGGACAATAGTAACATCCAGAGAGGTCACCAGAGGTCACAGTGGGCAGAGGGATCCTTCTTTAACTAGGGGTCATCTGTAAGTCGGGTGTCCTTAAGTAGGGGAACGCCTCTACTATATATGGGGGTGAAAAGAGGAAGATTAGTTTCACACAGAACATCCACTGAGCTCTGAACTTGCATCTCCACAAGCAGATATGCTAAAGAGCATCTGTCAGCAGTCACCTAGAACTGCATACAGTGTTAGGCTGCATTCATACAAACATATAAAAACGGCCATATATACAGGTAGTATAATGCCCCATTCATTTCAATGGATAAAACAGGCTTCCATGTACATGACCGTATTGCCCACCATACCGTAAGTGAGCTCTATAAATATTTTGAGCATGTCCTATTTTTTTTCATGTCTTTCCATTCCGTAATACTTGATAGAAGTCTATCGGGAACGTATAAAATACGGGTAAGTGCTGCATACAGTTGTGTACCATAAGCTGGAGGTGCATTCTGTCAGCCAGCCAATAGTCAGCCATCCATCATTTGCCACCCCACCATATTTCATACGGATACGCTGACATAAGTGCACATCGGGATAAAATCGCCACGTATATACAGATTCATACAGCACGGAAATACAGGACTGTAGAAATCACATGTTTGTGTGGATCCAGCCTAAGGAAGAAGCCCTGGAGAGTAATCATCCACTTGTGCATAACAACAGCTTAAAATATAGTAAATTCTGGTATCCTTAAAAGCTTTATTTCATTTCAGGTAGACAATAGTAATAAGTAGCAAGGATTGTCATTTCTGAAAATGCACCGGGGACGTAGCCTCACACTGCTTTGCTCTTAGCTCCATGGATTGAGCAGCTCCGTAAGTTGCCATATGTGTTCCCCCTCCCCTTAGGTTATCATGATCCTTTTAGGCCCCTTCCACACTAGCGAGTGTGATGCGATGAACTCGCATCACACTCGCAACGCAAGCTGCCGGGAACGCACGGCCCGAACGCTGCACCGCGGGAGTGAACTGACATGCTGAGTTCACTCCCGCGGTGCAGCGTTCGGGCCGTGCGTTCCCGGCAGCTTGCGTTGCGAGTGTGATGCGAGTTCATCGCATCACACTCGCTAGTGTGGAAGGGGCCTTAATGTCAGGAGTAGCAGGTGATCCGTTTACAGACAACTATAGAGAAATATGCAGCTACTAGGTTACAGTTTTCTCCTTTTATTCTGTTGCTTTCCATTCCATTCAGAGGTGATGTCACTGGATAAGACTGGAGTGCCTGGGCGAGCACACAGCAGCGCGCTGGAGAGGAGATGAGCACTACTCACCCCTTCCCTGCCGCCCTGGCGGTACTTACAGGGAAAGATACAGCACGCTCCCCGTGCACAGTCCAGTATGGCACTGTATCTCTGCCGGCCACCTATAGGCATCTATGGGGATGTATATAAGCCTACAAACTTTCAGCCAGATATAGGTCCCCACAAAGGTGCATTACAAAGATATTGGTCATACATAGCGCTGAGCAGCAATATCTAAGCTTTATAAAAGCATCCACTGTATACAGGACTATACTTTTGCAGCTAAGCTGTCATTATATCCATAGGACTGAGACGCTGGGGGACATTTATCATAACCCAGCACATAGGGGGACATTACTAAGAACAGTGCAATCTGTACTACATGCAGTTCAGCTGTGTTGTGTGCAGGGGGCGCCAGATTCATGAATTGTGGCGTCCGTTCTACATGAATCTGGCGCCACCTGCACTGCTCTAACAGAGTGCACCAATTTTTTTCCGGTGCACCTTTAACATAGGGACACACTTCTGTCAGACTTTGCACGTTAAATGTAGTGCACAGTCCGACTGGGCACCGGAACGCCCATTTCAATTACCAAATTTGTGTTGTGTAAAGAATAGTGCAGCTGTGACACAAAGGGGTGACCCAAATGTGGCGCGGACTCTTCTTAAATTCATGTGCAAGCAGTTTGCACTAGAAAGAATGTGCAAAGTCCGACAGAAAACTGGCGCATGGTCCTTTGTGAATATTCCCCACTGTGTGTTGGTGTATGATATAAGCCCCGCCTCTCCGGATACATCTGGAGTCTCCAGCTTCCTGGTATATCCGTGGCCAGCTGCACTGGCACACAGTTCTTTACCAGCCTATAGTGAGTGTGGCCGTGCCCCCATCATGCCCCACTACACCGACTTGGCATGGGGGGAATAATCACAATCCCTGGGGGTTTGCAAGGAATCGTGATTATTTCAGGTCTTCTATGGCAGAAAACTGGGATACAGGCCATAATAAACGTCATCTGCTGTGTATAAGTTGCCATTATATAGGCAACCGCCATACGTAGAGCTCAGCGGCTGCACCCAATTTACCTTTATAGAAAAAAAAATTAAAATCATTAAAAATTATGTCTCCAAAATACCTTTAGATATTGGAGTTGAGGAGGGGGGACATGTCTTTGGGACTCTTCTGCCAGTCGTCCATCAATAGGTCATGTCTAACGGGTATGATGGGAGGGGCTAAATCTTTGGGGGCTTGTGATTCCCCTGGTTATACATCTTTAGTGTCTCCTCTTTGAGTTAGGGTGGTCTTACTAGCGATCCCTATCTCTTTCCCTGTATGATTGGATGACTCCTCGGCGGCCGGGCTTTTTTCTGTTCTCCAGTAATATTTGCATATAGAAATGAGGTGTTTTTCCGGTGAGAATAAATCACATTGTCAGTCTGGAAATTTCACAAATATTTTTACAAACCACAAGAAAGGTTAATTACACGATAGCGTTTAACAGAGCGGGGTCCCCCCTGAGAGCAGCAGGATTTTAACCAGCTTCATTTGCATGGTTTAGCAGCTTACGTGATATCCATTCATGCAGTTAATTGCGGAGCCGTACACGCTTTATCACTAATAAATGGCAGCTCAATGACTCCGGAATCAGATTCATCTGTGTCCACCAGCGCCGCCGCGGCCGATATAACACGAGTACCCAGCTGCCATGACACCCCGTCCGCCCGGCTTTGCATGCAGTCCGCGCTTGTCATCATTCACGCCTGTAACACACGTGCTCCATGTGTAATTACTGTGTCAATGGTTTACATTTAATTGTTCTCTCAAGTCATTTCAGGATAATTACTTCTGGATGATCCGGGGGCGGAAGGTTTACTTAATAAAACGGTATGAAGCCGCAACCAGCCACCGCCAATCAGAACGCAGCGGTGATTAATAGATTTAACGGGAGAATTAGTAAGGCTTCTAGGGATATTCTAGCTATTTGCACACTAATAATCCTGACCTTTTAAGGGTATGATCACACATTACAGTATTTATATACTACATGGGAGCATTTGCAAGCTTCATTCAGATCAGGGGCACCTATAATACAAGTCATGCAGTTGCTTAGGGCCCCAGTGTTCAGGGGGGGGGGGCCCACAAAGTGCTGGGATGAAGCAAAATGCCTGAAGAAGCCGTCAGCTAATGGAAGTGGGAAACCGATCCAGTAAGTAATATTTATCCATTCGTAAATAATTAGAACAAAAGAAATGACCCCCATCCTCCCGGTGTGCTGTAATACGTATGGGCATCCCACGGAGGCCAATACAATTTAAAGCTACGGCAGAGCAGTAAGACTTCTTGTTGTTCTCGTCAGAGCAAAACTTTGCACAAGGAGGACCAAGACATACATTTTCTTGCGAGCGTAGTAATACCGAATTTACTGATCCATTTTTCAATGCCAATCTAGATACTTACATGGTGCGCCTAAAAATGTTGGAGGAAAGCGAGAAGTAAATGATGCTAATCAGCGGTTTGTACTATACTCTACACAGATTTGTCCACGACTGCTTCACTGATGCATTTACCGTTTTCCGGTTTCCTGGCACCACCCCCTTCTGCCTTTTATTTTATAAACTATATTTAACATTTCTAGACATAAATGGGCACATTTGCTAATTTTTTTCTGGCAGACTCATTTTTGTCTCACATCGTGTCCCACCTAAGCACACCCACCTTTTTGTGAAGTCATTCCTCCTTTTCCTAAAAGTCATAAAAGTGTATTAGAACTGCCTGAAACGCTTGTTTAAAGGGGTTGTCCAGATTGGGGCACAATCAGCCGTGTAACTCGGAGAGGCAGGGCCCCATAGCAGAATTCTTAATGGAGCCCCCTATATACATATTTGTATTCTTACATATGTGAGTTACAATCACACACATTTATACACACCATGGGCCACATGTATCACTCGTTTTTTCTGTTGTTTTTACACCTTTTCATTCAGGCGCACCGTTTTTGCGCCATTTTTGCAACTAAACGCCAAACTAGCCGTGGAGCTAAAATAACCAGCTTTCCCTCATCTATCTTACCAATCCAGATGTTTTGCTGCACCTAATGATATTCATCACTTGCAATGTTTTCATTTAGGCGCAAAAACGGGCGCAAAAACACTCCAGCCCGAAGGTGGCGTTATCTGAAAGAAAGCTCTGAGCCCCTTTGCAGAAGAGCTCATTTCTAGCAGCAAAGCTCAGCCAGACACTAGAACAGTGATGGCAAACCTTTTAGAGGCCGAGTGCCCAAACTACAACAAAGACCCGCTTATTTATCTCAAAGTGCCAACACAGAAATTTAATTTGTGATTTATACTCCCTCCTCTGTCACAGTTTTCATTGATACCAGCACCTGAGGCACCAATACAGCAGAAAATAGTCCCAGGTACAGCTGTCACTTTAAAATAGCTCTGTGCACAGCAAGTCCTGGGCTGTCTGGGACTGCAGGAAGATACCTGGAGTCATCTCTGGTGATGGCCTGAGTGCCCACAGAAAGGGCTCCGAGTGCCACCTCTGGCACCAGTGCCATAGGTTAGCCATCACTGCACTAGAACATATAATACAGACATTACATACACTGCAGACAGGAGCTGCAGACTCTATTTACAGTTCATCACCTTCTATTTACAAAACATTCTGCAAACTCCTGAGCTCAGAGCAACAGAGAAGAGAACTTTGAAGAACTTTGCAGAATGTTGCAGATACGACATACAAGTGTCCCCCATGTAATTCTGCACAGTAACTATCACCAGTGTGTCTGAGAGGAATACTGTGCAGAATTACAGGGGTGCAGCAGGAGATCAGCACTGGGGGATCCCCTCCAGGAGAAGCCCCTGCTGAGGAGGTCACTGGGTGCTGGGTGTCACACACCTGGGTGCTGCTGTGAGTGTTATCTTCATTCTGGGATGTGGGAGAAGCAGAGAGGAGCTTGTAGCAGGATCACATGTAAGTGCCTGAATCTAACATTGCGCCTAAACTGCGCCAAAATTGCGCCTAAACTGTGTTAAAGTAAAGTGATTAATAAGAGGCAGGAAATTACCGTATCACAGTTGGTGATAATTCTGGCAAAACAGAGCGCCAGAATTTAGGCGCAACTACTACACTTAGGCGCACAAAAGTGATAAATGTGGCCCCATATATACATTTATACAGCATATACACACATACATCATATACGCAGACATACAGCTCATATACATCACATATACGCACATACATACAATACCATATACAGGCGGTCCCCTACTTAAGAACACCCGACTTACAGACGACCTCTAGTTACAAACGGACCTCTGGTAATTGATAATTTACTGTACTTTAGCCCCAGATTACAATAAACATCTATAACAGTTATCAGAGGGGTCTGTAATGAAGCTTTATTGTTAATCCTGGTTCTTATGACGATCTAACATATTTAAAACCCAATTGTTACAGAGACCAAAAAAATTTGTCTGGACTTGCAATTATAAAATATACAGTTCCGACTTACATACAAATTCAACTTAAGAACAAACCTAGAGAACCTATCTTGTACGTACCTGGGGACTGCCTGTACAGACATACACACAGATATAGAATATACACACCATGCACAAACTGTATATACACACCCAATTTCCCAGATGTCGGGACCCTCTGACCTATGGCTCCTAAGATCTACCATGACAGTTACGCCCCTGGGTACAATGGACCCCCATTCTCGCGACTCATAGGGGTCCCATCATTGAGACCTCCACCGATCATCAAGTAAGCCCCTAACCTGTTGATAACATTGTCCAGATAGAAGTCCTATGGACTAGTGGGGGTTCCATGGTTCATAAGAACGGGACTCCTATCTCGTGTTGATAAGGGGTGACTTGTTGTGAATGGAAAACCCCATTATTGAGTATTGTGGTGCAGTATATTTGAGAAAAGCTTTTGCCGTAGACTGGACCATAATTCCGGTTTGTAATTCTTCCCAATGACTTTTTAGTATTTGATATAAATGACTTCTTATTTATTACCTTGTACATTTAATAAGACCATCTCTTCCACCGCTCTCACGTGTGGGGCTGACCTGCGGGTCACTCACTTTCTCTTTTTCCTCTTACGCCATGTTGTAAACCTCTTCTGCTCCGCTTTGATTGACAGCTGACACCGAATTAGTAAGAAGAGATCCTATAGGGAATACTGATTTAAAACTTTTCAGAATGAAACCCCAGCTAGCGATCAATACCCCGGCCTGATCCGTGACCTTTCCCACATCTAGTCAGGTGACATTACCCTTGCTTTGAAAATCTAACCTTGTTTTCCCCTCGATGCTCTGATTTCTTACCTTCTTCTCTTTAACTCTTTCTACTAAAAAAAAAAATCGAATAGTGATGTTGAGTTATTTGCACCTTTTTGCTGTGAATAATTGTGTTATTTCTGGAAGAAAATTGTCTTGTTCTGGTGTTCAAAAATACTCCTTAAAATTTTCAATGAAAACCTTATATTCCTACCTGCTCCCGTTCCGGTGTGTCCGAGGTCCCTTGTCAGTCTCTACTTCCTGCTTCCTCCAATGCAACAGGTCATTCAACCGGTTTAGAGATGGTGGAACCCATTGAGATTTTTGCAAAAATGTTCTATTTTTTAAAATTTTTTAAATTTTATTTTAATCCAGCATTCTGTAGCTCTAGTATTTTATGGGATTTCGTAGAATTCTTTGTAGGGTGTAAAAAGCATAAAAAGAAGCCTTGATTTTGCTTCTTTCCTTGAGGTTGGCTCTATATTTCCCAGGTAATTATGGGTGACACAGTGGGGCAGATTTACTTACCCAGTCCCATCGCAATCCCGCGGTGCGTTGTCCGACGAGGATTCGGGTCTGGTGTGATTCACTAACATTGTGTATTTTGTTTCCGCAGTTTGTCCGAATCTGTCAAGTTGTCCGCCGGCCACGCCCCCCCCCCAATTTCTGTTGCGTGAAAGCCGGCGCCGATGCGCCACAATCCGATCGCATGCACCAAAATCCTGGGACAATTCGGTGCAAAATGTGAGTATTCGGGAAACCCGACGAAAGTGCGGCGTTCGGACCCTTAGTAAATGAGCCCCGTTGTTGCTTTCCCTCCTCGACTAGTTTTTTTCTATTACAATGCTTTGTATTTTATTTATTGCAACAATAAAATAATACTGGTTTCAGAAACTCCCAAGAAAAGCTTTTTTTATTTTTTTTTGTTTTCAATACAAGAATTACGGTAAAAAAATGTAACACTTTCAAAACTTCTTTCATGAAGTTGTTTGCTTCCCTGCTCTCCAGGCCATGTTGATCTGCCTTAGTAGACTTCACACTGCACTTTTTTGCTTTTCTGTTTTTTTTTTTTACCCTATTATAATTCATAGGGGGGGGGGGGATTCATCTTAACAATTTGTCTTTGTCTTGGTTGTCTCTATTCAATTCAATTGTTGTTTTATCTGAATTCATCAAGTCTATGTAGCTTGTTGTATTTGTTTTTTTTTTTGTTTGTCTCACAATATTGTTTTTTTTTTTTGCGTTTGTGGCAAAATGTTCTTTTTTTTTTAGCGCACGTGTCCCTCTAAGAAGCAATTGGTCTGGATAAATTTGGTAGTGGTTTTTGTCCGATGTCTAGGCCAGGGGGTGACTGTAATAATTTTGGGGCAAACCATGCATCGAAATAAAAATTTGCGCCAAATCGTAAATCAGGAATTTAGTATTGTGAAAACTAGACTATGCAAATAATGAATTTGGCGCATTTCAAAGTGACTTTGCACTGTCATATGTTCATTTGGCCCAGTGGAAAGTCACAAAACAGCATTTGTACCAAAACAGATGCCAAACATAGACAAAATGACAATAATGAATTCCACCCATAGTTTTTTAATGAAAGAATAAAAAAGATTGGTTTCCAAAACTCTCACATATAAGTCATATATTTGCTTTTTTTTTTTTACCAAACCATGACTTTCCTTTGCCGTTTATACCTGGCTGCGTTTAAAATCTGTGTTCGGGCTTCTATTTCATCCGTTGTTTGTAAAGTATGACAGTAGATGTGCTTATAAGTGTGATTATGTTCCATTCTGTCCTTACTAGTATGAACACTGGTGTATTCCTTTCCTAGAAGACTTGATTAATTTAAACCACACCCATCTGTTTCCTGTTAATTTTGTTTTGCCTTACTAACAGTTAATCTCTCCTCATACTCATTGAGGCCTTGTTTCAACGGATCTATTCATCTTCTAGACTGGGACTCTAGCTTCTCATAATAGGTTTTGAAGCCTATTGTTCCTTGCTTATTATAGTCTTATACCGGGATAGCTTGAATTCATAATGACTTCTGAGCATCATGCATCTTTGACCCTTTGCCTGATTCTCAGACTATCCATTTGCATTGTGATTTTGTATTATAACCGATATTTGACGACTATCCATGACTAAGCTCATCTGAGCGAAACGCGTCGGATTTTTCCTGGTATCCTTGTATGTGCACTCTGCCGTGACATGATTTTAAAGAGGAACGAATAAAGTAACCCTGCTTTTATATGCCAATACTGTTTCCTGAAGCGCTGGTTCTTCCATATCTTGTATCGCTGCCTTGAGTCTATGGGGATTCTCCTGCATCCGTGCGCTGGTCACAGATCGTTTGGTTGGTGAGCTGGATTTATTTCATTTTTCCTACTTGTTTTGACTATCCTTCTTTGTTTGTATTGTTTTGTCTTTGTCTCCATGTTGGCACAGGAAGGAAACGTCAATCTGTTATCTTCTACCATCAGGGTAGGTTGGGCGATAAAGCTGGGAAGGGGTTTAGTCTTAGAGCCCTTGGCCATCCAGACCGTACCCTTACAGCAGTATTACACTGCACTTTTTGTATTATGAGTTTGTTTTATTAATTATATTCAATGCAAGAATTAAAAAAAAAATGGCTTTCATAAATTCTCACGTAAAAGTTCTTCTCACCCGACCATGTCTATCTCACGCAGTAAATAACACGCTGCCCTTTTTGTCCGCGGTGGCATTTTCTGGCTAATGCATAATTAACATTCTCATTACTCATTAAATGAGCTTTTGTTGTTAACAGATTACTCTGGAATAATATACATTTGTAGCTGGATAATCAGAATAAAATGTACAGTATGTTACAAGGGGGAGTGTCTCTAATTTGCCGGCTAATTGCATAGTGAGTTGGTGCCAGCGTGACCCTGGCAATTGCCGCGCTTCTTGATTACAGAGACCGGGTATTCAGTAAATTTGTTTCCGGGAGCAGTTTTATTTTCCAGCTTATGTATTATAGAAGAGAAATTTTCATTAAACATCACACATGCAAAATAATAACCCACCGGGGAATTGTGCCAGAGCCGGGTCACAGGGTAAAGAAACTTCCATTGGTATTCTATGTGTGTGGTATAGGCTGGAAATTTCACAATGGATCATCGCTGTGTGTAGGGAGGGGGCTGAGCGATGGTAAGGGGCTTATTATTTATCTAATTGCCTTCAAAGTATCAAAATGAGTCGCTAGAAAAAGAAACTGGACCTCTTCCAGATTTCTGGTCTCTGCAGGTTCGCCTACTGAATGGCGTAAAAATGGCCAAAATTACTTATTCACTCGACAATGAATGTAAGTAATAACTGGGGATCCAAATTGTGGGATCAAAGCGATCACAAAATAGGTGCCCTCAAGTTTTCCATAGGAAGGAACTACTCCATTCACTTTAGGTTGCTCAAGATCACCAAAACGTCTCATCAAAATTAATGGAGTGATGGACGGGCATTTGGGGGGAACGTCCCATTCACATGGATCACTCAGGCCACCTGCAGGCCCCTATTGTTCTAATCATTGGTGGTCCAATCAAAACCTTATCCCCTATCCTGTCGGTAGGTGTGCAACAGGAAATCCCCTTTAACGTTGCACATATCTCACTATGGGTGCCATTGATAGGGTTGTCGTAGGTCACCAAATGTTTCTAGCAGGTGACTTACCTCTTCTTTAGCCTGTCCCAAATGGTCTACCAAATGCCAAAAAATGCATTTTCTCCCCTTAAAAGACACTGATTCTCATTTAGAAGATCCTATTGGTATTGGGAGTCTCTATTGGTCTGTACAAGTTGCCTTCAGGAACTGCTTTATAGGAACCCTAAGGAGAAAGTCAGAGACTATGTTGTCCACATGGTGTCTCTGGTCATCTCTTAAAGGAAACCTACCACTTCGGATAGGGCTTATAAGCAGGACATGCCGTGCACCATCTCAGGGTGAGCTGGTGCCGGCGCTTATCTTCATTATGTTTTTAAACTGTTTTAAAGCATTTAATCACTTTATTAATGTTTATATCGGAAGTAGCTTCCCCGCACCGAGGTCCGCGCTCGGCGCAACAAGCGCGCGACCGTGTGTGCGCCTGAATAAGAAGTGGCAGCGCTCATGGTGCGCCGAGCGCGGACCTCGGTGCAGGGAAGCTACTTTCGATATAAACATTAATAAAGTGATTAAATGCTTTAAGACAGTTTAAAAACATAATGAAGATAAGCGCCGGCACCAGCTCACCCTGAGATGGTGCACGGCATGTCCTGCTTATAAGCCCTATCTGAAGTGGTAGGTTTCCTTTAAGGGACTAAAGTTTAGATACTACCTTATGGAGATGCTACACAGATGGCATTATAGAGAGGAGAGCAAATTTGCATATATATTTTCCCTTGTATTGAAGGATAGAAGCAGAACATCATATTGCTAGACCATGGATGGAATTTATCAGGGCTTCTGCGCTTAGACACAGATGTAGAAGCCCTAAATTAATCGCAAATGATGGCTTATTGCTAGCACTTGCCGATATTTCCCCTTTACGCCACCTCAAAGCAAGGGGGAGGGCGTGAAGGGGGCGTGGCCAGCCGCTGGTACCTATCCCTACGCTGGCGCACCCACTGCAGCTTTTCATACGTGAAAAGTCACTAGCTGCATTTTTCTCTACACTGCGCAGATATATCAAGAGGCTCCGTAATCCGTGTCGCAATTTGTGTCGCAGAAATAGCACTCACATACACCCAGAAGGAGGAAGTGAACTCCTGCGCAACTCGGTGCAGCAGCGACACCTAGTGGATATCGGGCGCACGACCTGTCCTATCTTTTCCCGTAATACGGCGCTGTGCGCCATGTATCTCTATGGAGAGGGGTGGGGGTGAGCTGCTCTCACCTCCTCCTCGTCTCCCCGTGCACTGCCGTTGCTCGCTACGGTACGGGGGGCAACGGCAGTGTGAATGTAGCTTTAGTCTTTTTGGAGTAAAACTGATGGTGACTTATTTTGGCATTTGGCACGTGCAGGTCAAAGTGTCATTACATAATCAGTGATACATCACAATGGACATAATATTTAGGTCCTATTTTACACAATGCCATTAGCATTATTATATTACATTGTTACACATCACTGAACGGTCCGGAGTGTTTTTGGCTTTCAAGGTTAATATTTCTCCAACCATCTGGAGACCATTGTCTCCAACAGTCACACGGATGTCTGACTACGCGCCTCTCCCCATACTAGTAAGAACAATGTGACATGGACTAGAGGACTGCACAAAGTCACCAGACATCATCACGGTATAGATTTTTTTTGAAAAATTGTTTGTAATTTATTATAAAGACTATAAAGGGCGCAGGGTGTTATTTTTTATCACTTGAGGCCACTTTATATATAAAGTTTTAATACTGTTAGTGTGAACTATAGCAGAAATTTCCTCACTGGTGGTGGCAGCCACAATAGCTGAGCCCAGAGCAGGGATTAGGGCGATCAGATGATCACCTCGGGGACACCTCTATGAAGGGTCTTTCTTTGTGGGTTGTCCTCTTTAATAGTGAATCTCATCCTACGATTACAGTTGATCACAAGATTGTTTATATTGACGACCTGTGATTGATCAGCAATATCAGATCAGCATGAGTCCAACCCACATGTATCAGCTGATTCCATCTGCCACCAGTACCAGTACCAACAAAGAAAATGGAGCAGGAAACACTGATCTCTTCTCTGTTTGATGCCCAGGCTGAATAACTCCAGGTAAACTCCCAAAATAATGCTACTTACCCTTATCCTGTGATGTGGTCCCAAATCTATTTGTTGACACTCCCCATTGGGCTTGATCATTGATGGTAGCTTGACCCAGCCAGGATTGTTAGCAGATGGACTCAATGCCATGGTGTAGGTGGGGGGGGGGGGGGGGCAGGATATTTACCAATCTATTAATAGTTCTGCTTTTTGATATGTAGAATGAAGCCTCCAGTCTTTTACCTCATCAGCCAGAGATTCCTGTCCATAAAATGGCTGCAGATGGAGGGTCATGTGATCTCTATCTGTCCATGAACAATCACCCTGCCACGACCTCATGCTAGTATTCATATATATAAGATCAAGGTCCTGGCAGGACAATTGCTCATGGGCAGTTAGAGATCTGTGGCCATTTTATGGTCAGGAATGTCTGGGCTGATGAGGTAAAAGATAGGAGGCTTCACTTTACATATCAAGAAAGCGGAGCAGAACTATTACTAGATGTATATTGGTAAATTACCTAATGTTCCGTCCCCCACACTTACACACACATTACACACACATATTGCAAAAACATGGTAAAGTGGCCAATCCCTTTACGGAGACTTCCAAGATAAGTACTGCTCAAGAATATATCGAATGGTTGAAGAAAAACTTACCTAAAAAGACCTGGAGATATTAGTGCATAATAAAATGAATGTAATAGACACCAATGCCAGGCAGCTGTTGCTAAGGCGGTAAAGATGATGAGATGATACCTCCTGTGATGCATCTATCCTATACATTTTTTTTGCCCTTCACCATTATATTTAGGTTAGTTTCATATGGTTGTGTATGGATCATTTGAACCTTAAGGCTACATTTACCTGACCGCGAGGGGGTTGTATATATGGCCACAACTAACGCTTCGCCCTGGTGGGCATATGTTTGTGTAAATGTAGCCTAAGTTAAGGAGCAGACGTCCCACCATCTATGATGCTGTGCCTCCATGCATGACCACTGTCATTCAACGCCCACACTCCGCGCCACATCCACTCTCTCACTCCGCGCCACATTTACCATTCCAACAATTATTCTTAATTTCCTAAATAATTTTCATGAGCAAAGATAGAACATATCGGGGCTCATTTACTAAAGGTCCAAATCGCGCACTTTCGTCGGGTTTCCCGACAATTTCTGATTTGTGCCGAATTGCCCCGGGATTTTGGCGCAGGCGATCGGATTGTGGCGCGTCGGCGTGGCTTTCACGTGACAGAAATTGGGGGGGCGTGGCCATCGGACAACCAGACGGATTTGTCGCAAGATCAGCACTCACATGGACCGGGACGAAGAAGGTGAACTCTAGTGGACCTCGGTGCAGCAGCGCACGGACCTTAGTGAATCCCAGCAGAACCCAAATCCTTGTCGGAGAACACGCCGCTAGACCGCGACTGGACCGGGTAAGTAAATGTGCCCCATTATATCATAGAACATATCATAGAAATTGTATATATGAATAATAACCCTGAATTTAGACCCTGGTACACGGGAGCTGACAGTCTAATAACTGAAGGTATAACAGATTTCCAGGTGAGAGGACTGAAGCTTCAGATGTGGCTTTTCTATGAATTAGAGGTGAGATGCCAGCGTCCCCGAGATATCACAGATTCAGTAACTACTTCTAAAAGAGAATGAAAAAAATCCTCTTTGAAGTCGGAAACCTTGAGAGAGTCCTCAGTATTCGGGGCTATTACCGGCTTTGATGACGCTCGCCTTTTTATGTAACTCTCAGGTCTGTGATTTCTTTTAATGCCTTGTGCCAAAAACCTGTATCTTACATTTTCCCTTATTTCCCCAGAGAATTGTTCTAATTTTATTGCTGAGTGCCTGATCTCTGTCCTACCTTGAAACGTCTGGAGGTATAACCCATCTGATCCAGGCGGCTTTGCTGGTCTCATCAGTGTTAGAGGCTGAGGTGCCGGCTCAGAGGACAATATTCTATCGAAAGGTCTTTATATTCTGGCCGTGTCGTAAAAAATTTTGATATATATGGAAATTTAGAAAAATGTGGAACACTAGCGTTTAAAAAAAAAGTAATTAAAAACGTAATTTTTTTCTCCACCTAAGTGCATTAAAAAATCACTCTAAAAAGATATGGTCCCCCGTAACCCTACAGGGGTCTAGGATTGTTGTCTTCTTGTTGTGGGAGCTTTGATACAACCCAGCTTGTTCCAAGCCTCCACTTGAGCATTGACCTTAGTGGTGGCAAATAAGCCATATAAGTGCACCTTCTTCTGAAAGGCTGGAGATGGATGGGGGGGGGGGGGGGGGGTGGTCAAGAACCTAATGACAACATCCTCCTCATCCACGCAGACCTCCCAGACCTTTTTGGTGGTCTGTCAAGGTAGGCCAACTGCATAGATTAAAAAACTATGGGGCACATTTACTAAGGATCCAAACACCGCATTTTCGTCAGGTTTTTGGCACACGCAATTGGATTGTGGCTTGCATGCGACACAAATCGGGGGCCGTGGAGACAACCCGACTGATTCGGACAAACCGCGGAATTTAAAAACCAAATTGTGTTGCAAGATCAAGCACTCACATACACCGGGAAGAAGATGGTGAACTTCAGCGGACCTCAGCTGGGGAAGCGATGGATGCAGGAAATTGGACGCACGATCTTAGAGAATCGCGGCAGCTCCGAATCCTCAGTGGACATTCCAGATCGGCGTCGTCAACGGGACGGGTAAGTAAATGTGCCCCTATAAGTCCCACAACACCTTTTCAGTATGATGACCAGAAAGAGGGTTAAATTCCCCATTCAAAAGAGCCTCTGTATGGAAAGACACAAAGTCAGAGAGAGCAGAAATTATATGTCTACAGGAGAACAACTTTACGGAGCAGAAATGTCCTCCTTTTGGAAATAAGAGATTTCCTCATACATATATATATATATATATGGCTAATTTTGGTGTTAAGAAAGCGGGGTCCTGATAGCTTATAGAGAGGATGTGGATGTGCAGGCCTCAGACTCCATCTGCCATGAGATGGGGAGGTACCTTGTCTTATTTTGTACAGTTAACTCTATCTCAAATGTGATTCCAGAATAAAACAATAATAAAATCTGGAATATTCAAAAAGGGAATCTTTTACTCTATGGTGATTATTCCTGACCCAGCCATAGACAGAGAATTATGTAGAATTATAGACATTATGAAAATAGGATTTGAGGGGCCTATAAAGAAAGTGTTTCAAGCTTTACACACAGCTCGGTCAGCAAGAGTTATGGCCAACTCAGTTATGTCTCATCCTTTCAGAATCCCCAATGGGACCCACCACTGGTGTCCTCTTTCCCCACTGTTGCTCGTATTGGTGTTGGAGCCCCTGGCGTAACGGATCCAGTGTGACCCTGGAGGACTATAAGGAACTATCATAGGGCCATAGTGGCGCAGCAGCTTAAAAGGTGGTGTGATATGGAGGGAAACTCGAGCTGGCCCACTATTGAACCTCATATGGTAGGAGATAAGCCCCTCCAACAATTACTGTTGACCCAGGTACTTTGTCCCGAATTTAGCCCCCCCCCCTTCCTGGAGTGGGCTCCTTCGATAAAATCCTCTATAGAGGCTTGGAAGTCCTTGGTGGGATCTATTCCGAAAGAGGTCCCCATTAATGAGATTACAATTCTTTTGAGGGTGTCGGAGTTTCTGATCCCCAACATTTTATTAAAACAATGGAAAGCAGCAGGTGTATCACATATTGAAGATTTGTACGTCAGGAGGGGATTAATTCTATTCAAGAGCTAAGATCCAAATCAAGGATAGGGGAAATAGATGGCTACATGTATACACAAGTAGCTCATTGTGTAGGAAAATTAGACAACGAGACAGCGGGAATTCCGGAGGCCAAGCAAAATGTGACACGCAAGGCTTATATCAGGGAGACATATCTGACTCCATAACTAGTCCCTTGAAAAAGTGACAGGTGGAACTGGAGAGGCAAATCCAACAAAAGATTGGAAAACGTATGGTCTAGGAAGGCTACAGCCAATGCCGATATGTTACAGGAACACTATAAAATCATTACTAGATGGTATCTCCATCCCGACTCTTCAGAGTGCTGGAGATAGATAAATGATAGATAGATTTAACAAAATAATACATCTATGACCAATTGAACATAGAACAGCCTGAGGTGTAATAGGTATAGCAAGGGGCAAATGTAAAACAGAAAGAAGAAATGAATAGATAGAAATAGAAAGATATGATAGATAGATAGAAAGAGAGAGATCATCAATAACATATTCAGAACCAGATGCCCATAGACCAACCTAAGGCGTGCAAATCCCCCAAAAAATCTGACACAGGAAGAAGCAAATAAAGGATAAAGGCCGTTGTTTCGGCAGTTTATTCTGGTTTTCGTTACTTCTAAAAAGTCTTCTGCCTCCCTGCAATGTTACAAGTAGAAAGCATAAAACTTTGTTCTGAGGTGTCAGAAGGCAAGTAAGATGAATGTGGTGTAGTGGACATCGGAGGTAATTCACACTTGTTATTCTGTCCACATGCCCACGCTACCCGCACTGGAGATGTGGTGCAGCGGGCATGGATCTGCGGGAGATGACTCACAATAATAATGATACAGTGTCCCCATACATCGTGTATGTGTCCCAGGGCGAGGGAGAATAATGGCTCCACCGTCACTTAATAAAAATGGTCCCAATAACATGTGTGCAACCCATGACCTCAACACTATATTATCTATCTATCTATCTATCTATCTATCTATCTATCTATCTATCTATCTATCTATCTTTCTATCTATCTATCTATTTATCTATCTATCTATCTATCTATCTATCTATCTCATATCTATCCCATATCTATCTATCTATCTATCTATCTATCTTTCTATCTATCTATCTATCTATCTATCTATCTATCTATCTATCTCATATCTATCTATCTATCCATCTATCTATCTATCTTCTATCTATCTATCTATCTCATATCTATCTATCTATCTATCTATCTATCTATCGATCTCATATCTATCTATCTATCTATCTATCTATCTATCTATCTATCTATCTATCTATCTATCCATCTATCTATCTATCTCATATCTATCTATCTCATATCTATCTATCTCATATCTATCTCATATCTATCTATCTATCTATCTCATATCTATCTCATATCTATCTATCTCATATCTATCTATCTATCTATCTATCTATCTATCTATCTATCTATCTATGTCATATCTATCTATCTATCTCATATTTATCTATCTACCTTCTTAGGTCTATCTATCTCATATCTATCTATCTATCTATCTATCCATCTATCTATCTATCTATCTTCTATCTATCTATCTATCTCATATCTATCTATCTATCTATCTATCTATCTATCTATCTATCCATCTATCTATCTATCTCATATCTATCTATCTCATATCTATCTTATATCTATCTATCTATCTATCTATCTATCTATCTATCTATCTATCTATCTATCTATCTATCTATCCATCTATCTATCTATCTCATATCTATCTATCTCATATCTATCTATCTATCTATCTATCTATCTATCTATCTCATATCTATCTCATATCCATCTATCTCATATCTATCTATCTATCTATCTATCTATCTATCTATCTATCTCATATCTATCTATCTATCTATCTATCTATCTATCTATCTATCTATCTATCTATCTATCTATCTCATATCTATCTATCTATCTATCTCATATCTATCTATCTATCTCATATTTATCTATCTACCTTCTTAGGTCTATCTATCTGATATCATCAGAATGAAGATAACACTCACAGCAGCACCCAGATGTGTGACACCCTGCACCCAGTGCTTTTTATTATTGTAATATGGCTAAAATTAGGGGCATGACCAGGGAGTGATTGGGGGTGTGGCTTAGGGCTACGCGTGCCACCATTTTGTCCCTCTTTCCCTTTCACAAATGTTGGGAGGTATGGGTGCTGCTGTGAGTGTTATCTTCATTCTGGGCTGTGGGAGAAGCAGAGAGGAGCTTGTAGCAGGATCACATGTAAGTGCCCGAATCTAACATTGCGCCGAAACTGCGCCTAAACTGTGTTAAAGTAAAGTGATTAATAAGAGGCAGAAAATATACTTATCACAGATGGTTGTAGCTTGTGATAATTCTGGCAAAACAGTGCGCCAGAATTTAGGCGCAACTACTACACAAAAGTGATAAATGTGGCCCATTGAATGCTGGGATAATATAACTCGCTGTCTATATCTATCTATAATAATAATAATAATAATTCTTTATTTATATAGCGCACACAGATTACGCAGCGCTGCACAAAGCATGTCAAATCGGTCCCTGTCCCCAATGGGGCTCACAATCTAAACAGCCTAACAGTATGTATCTATCTATCTATCTCATCTATCATTTTCTTTCTTTCTAGGTATCTATATATTTATCTTCTATCTATCTAACTATCTATATATTAAACAATATTTCGCCCTCCCTCGTGTAGTCTTGTATATAATACATTGTATGGCGCCCACCATGCGGTTTAGTTTCTCATCGCTCTTCGCTGTTTTCTATGTAATTAACAGATTTACATTCAGTAACAAGTGTCGGAGGTCGGGAGCTTAACACATAAATAAATGACTCGTCTCCTGCCTGACATCCAGAGTTCAGAAGTGACACGTCTGCTGAGAAGAAGGTTATTTTCATAGCAGAAGATGTCAGATATTGGATGTGTTCCATGAGATGTACTTCACATACACGTTCCTAGTGCTGCCTCCACTAACAAATACATGACATGTGAGAAGAAAGCAGCTGAAAATAGGAAAGTTGTGAAAAGATATTCAAGTCCAACATGGACAAATGGATATTCTGCTTGTAGTTGTATGCTAAGCAACTTAAAATAAAATGATGCTACTTATTTTGTACTAAATCTGAGCTACAGAGCTGCATTCACAATTCTGCTGGTGATCTATTGTTCCACACATCACAGACATCAGATCTTCTTGTACCGCACAGGTTCTCCAGAGGGGGGCAGTAAGAGAAATATTTTTATAGATATTTTTATATCTAAAAATATAAATGGAGTCTATTTTTATGGAGATGAGAGGATTTTCTGAACGTCTTCCCTAGAGGACATAGACTTAAAGATGTTGTACCAAGTTTGGTTCTTATCCCCATTCATAGGATAGGGCATAGCAATCTGATTGGCAGTCCTCTTCTCATCATAGAAATGGCAGGTCTAGTATGTGTCTTGACGCTCCATTTACTATAACTTGGAAGTCTCCAGCGCTCCTAATCACCATCTATGAGAGCGCCACAGATACCATAGCACTGTACTCTGTTATTTTTGACACTCCTATAGTCCTCAATTCAGTTGGACTCACCATGGTGATATTGTTGTCTTTTTCCATAGAAACAAACAGCGCAGCGCTTTTACACTGCTTGTTGCTACCACTAGGGGGAGCTCAGAAATTTTGTGCATACAGTTGATGCATTGAATTCAACTATAGAATTTTTGTTATCAATCCTACAAATTAATTGACACAAGTTAGCCCCTACCCACACGACTTTCTGATCTGTTGGAGTTTCAGTGATGGGACCACCACGGATCACAAGAACGGGGGTCCGTTGTACCCCTGGTGTACCCTGAGTCTCACAGAGCAGCCAGTCTTGCATGCACCGGCTGCTCCATTCATCTCTATGAGGCTGACGGAGATAACCAAGCGGCATACTCGGCAATATCCGTCAGCACATGTGACACTGGCTGCTCTCTTCATCTAGGGGTATGACATGTCTCATGATCCTTGGAGTCCCATCACCGATCTGCAAGTTATCTAATTTGTTTGTCAACGAAGAAACCCTTTGAAGGAGTTTAGTTAAGACATTATAAAAAAACAAAGGTGGCTGGGAGGGGGCTTCTTAAAAAAATAACGCCCAGGGCCCACTTTACTTTCCATCGTTCTGGTCCGTGCCCCATGTAAACAAACAGGGGTGCGTTCAGCTTCCGGTCGGCCGAGGTGGTCGGCCACACCCACATGTCCCTATTCCCAGCTCTGTATATGTGGAACGGGTGGGCGTGGCCGACCACCTAGGCCGCCCGGGAAGCTGAAAGCAGCACATCTTCCATGTCCGTTTGTTTACACGGGGACCGGATCGATGGCAGCGTGAGGCGCTAGGAGGGCGCTGGGAGGTAAGCAAATGTTTATTATTTTAAGCAGCCCCCTCCCGGTCAACTTTGTTAACTGTGGGGTGTTACCAGTTGGGGGTGTGTCTTTAAGCAAACTGACAGTCGGTCACTTTATCCAATGAGAGATGTTGCTTGATTTTGTATTTACTACCACCTTCAAGAGAAACAATATCAATGGTTATCAATTTTTACAAAAATGTGTTGGTAGAACACAACATTTTTTTTTTTTGTCTTTTTTTAATTGTCCCAAAATAGTAATTTTATAGGCAACAAAACAGACATTACAGGAGAGATCTTGTTAATTGTTGATCCTGTAATTATGGGGGTCATTTACTGAGGGCCCAAATTGTGGTTTTCCGTCGGGTTACCCGAATTTTTCCGTTTTGTGCCGATTTTCCCTGAATTGCCCCGGGTTTTTGGCGCACGCGATTGAATTGTGGCATATCGGCGCTGGCATGCACGTGACGGAAATCGGGGGCGTGACCATACAAAAACCTGACGGATTCGGAATAAAAGCTGAATTTTTTAAAAAAAAAGTGTCGCTCGACACGCACTTACCTGCACCCGGCCTGGCTTGGTGAACTTCAGTGCACTCCCGACGGAATTCAGCGCAGCGGCGACACCTGGTGGACATCGGGGTGGACTAACTACCTTAGTGAATCGCCGGAAGACCCGAACGCGCCGCTGGATCGCGACAGGACTGGGTAAATAAATCTGCCCCTATATGTTTTTTTTCAAAAAACAATTATCAATGTTCATATTGGACCTAAAGTTATACACTAAATGGATACGATTTACTTTTCGCAGTTAAAATTCTCAATGATATTTTTGTTCACTATTTATATCTCTGCCTGTAACATTTGTATCTCTACTCCCCCCTCGATAGACGTTTTCTACCTCAATTGTTAAAAAAAAACCCCTACAAATTAACACAACTCTTCTCTAGGTGTCAGGCGCCGGTTGGTAAATAATCATTTCAGTTCTTTGTGTTCCGTGTTTAACCGGGGGAAAAAATTACTCTCCAAATAAGCGTTTTGACGTTAGCTGATATTAATGATTATCCTTGCGCCTGATTAGACTTGGCAGGTAAAAATCTCACAATAAAGCAGGGAGAGTGGGAGGATACAGACGCGGAGATAGCAGCTGCTATTTAGGAGCTATTAAATTTATTTTCTTTAAAACAAACATGTACTTTGCATTTTGATGAGCGGCGCCGGAGATGTGATGTATCTTTTATTTATGCCACTCGTTTTCAATTAAAATTTGTTTACCCCCAGAAAGGTCAATTGTTTGGAAGGTGTAATCATGGTACATTGGATATTGGACACCTTAAAGGGCTTGTCCAGCCTGATGAATAGGGATTTTAAAGCCTTTTTTAGGAAACTGGCTTCCCTAATGTGGGGGTGCTTGGTGGTCTTAATGTCAGTAAAAACGTATGGTCCGGGGCAGTATAGTAGTCACTGTCAGTAGAACTGGTGATAATGGATGATAAGAAGGACATTGGTGCCATTGGACTGTTATCCTTGGTACTTAAGGTAAAAGTTAATACACCTTGACCTGATGATATATGACTATAGAATGAGGGTTAATGTAAGGATCTACATGATAAAATGGTTAATTTAAGGGTGGTAAATGGTATAATGTTAGAGCAGTTAGAACATTAGTTTTTATGATCTGATAAAGAAACCAGTGATCAGGTAAAGCAGCATTAAGTGGGTGCTCACTCTAGGCTTATGTTTTGCCCTGGCTATAATTTCAAGCATCCTTACTCTGCTGAACGTAGCTATGATTGCAGGGAACGGATAGAGAGAACTGTACAGCTGTAAATGGCTGCACAGTTTGCTCTATGACTGGATATAGCTTCTTTGAAGTGGCTTTTCTGAACGTTAAGGAGTGGGTTAGTAATAGTGTAGTGACGGTTACCTCTACGAAAACTAACTAAGGGTAATGGTAGCTAAAGTGACCCATTAACTTGAAAAGGGATAAGCTAAAATAGCAGACAAAGCCCATGAGGAGATCTCCAGTCATCAATGAAGAGTTGCCTGATCCCCCAAGCCCGGAAAGGCACTCCCAAATCCATCTAGCTCCAGTTAGATATATATATTTATATGCTGTAACCAAAAATACTGTATACCACTGCATGTGAAGAGGAGAGAACAACAATCAATGTGATATGAGTTGTTTTACGTTTTAACCAAAGGACATGGACTAACAATTGATCAACTAAGATGGTGTCTCAGATAAATGGACTTCTCCGTCCTTGGTTTCTGAAGATCTGGATGGAATGGAGTTGGGTTGGATACATTGGGGGTCATTTACTAAGGGCCCGATTCGCGTTTTCCTGACGTGTTACCCGAATATTTCTGTTTTGTGCCGATTTCCCCTGAATTGCCCCGGGATTTTGGTGCACGCGATTGGATTGTGGCGCATCGGCGCTGGCATGCATGCGACGGAAATTGGGGGGCGTGGCCGAGCGGAAACCCGATGGATTCGGAAAGACCGCCGCATTTAAAAAACAAAAAGTGTCGCGGCGATTGCACTTACCTTCACCAAGTATAGGCCGGTGTACTTGAGTGCATTTCAGCGGACTTCAGCGCAGCAGCGCCACCTGGTGGACATCGGAGGAACTACCTTAGTAAATACCGGCCGGACCCGAATCCACTGCAGAGAACGCGCCGCTGGATCGCGAATGGACCGGGTAAGTAAATCTGCCCCATTGGATTCCTTCTTGGATTGTATCCAGGCATCAGCTCAATCTTTCCATATAACAATCTAGCTCCTTGGTTCTACATTTTCTCACATTAGTCCTATTGTTTCCGGACACCATCAATATTCCATCATTGCATTTTGTTTTCAGCCGTTATTTACCTACAGTGAATGTTTCAGCAAATCTTCTGGTGCCGCGGATTTCTCTCTGATTCCACAGACTGTTTTTTGTACAACAAGGATTGGTAAAGTATACAGTAATATGGAGTAGACTGGATCTCAGGATAAGCTGATAACAAGATAAAAGCGAGTCACCATTGCTCATTGTTACTGTCCTGCTTCGCCTCCCGCTCGCTCTCAGGTTGCAGGCAACTGAGCCCTAGAGATTATAGGCTTAGTTCATCGAGCAGTCTGGGCAATAAGGTAGATGGAGAAATTCTTAACAATATTGATATGATAAACAATATTTTTGTGGCAGCTCAGAACTCAATAAAAACATTACCTGTTATATTAGATCTCCAGATTGCGAGGATGAAAGTCAATCCCGCTACAGCAGAGCAGGTTAAATGATGTGTTTTCTTCCCATGCACGACACCATTACATCATTCATGAAGAAAAATTGGATTCATGTTCTTGAAAAGCAGCAAAAAATAGAATCCAGAAAGCTTTGTTTTTTGTATATGCATGTGGACTCCACAATATGGAACGTATCTCTTTATCTGTTATAGTATCGTCAATTCCCTTTACCTAACATATCCTAATCTGTGATTTTTTGGATTTGGGGAACATGGTTTTAAAAAGTATTTAAAGGGGTATTCTTACAAAGACAAGATTCTTAAATATAATCAGGATAACAAAATAACATATTGGGGGTCATTTACTAAGGGCCCGATTCGCGGTTTCCCGACGTGTTACCCGAATATTTCCGATTTGCGGTGATTGTACCTGAATTGGCCCGGGATTTTGGCGCACACGATCGGATTGTGGCGCAACGGCGCTGGCATGCACGCGACGGAAATCAGGGGGCGTGGCCGAACGAAAACCCGACGGATTCGGAAAAACCGCATTTAAGAAAAAAAATGTGTCGCGAAAATTACACTTACCTTCACCTGGTATAGGCCGGTGAATTTCAGGGCATTCCGGCGCGCCTCCAGGGAACTTCAGCGCAGCAGCGCCACCTGGTGGACGGCGGAGGAACTGCCTTAGTGAATCCCGGCTGGACCCGAATCCACCGCAGAGAACGCGCCGCTGGATCGCGAACGGACCGGGTAAGTAAATCTGCCCCATTGTCTAATTCATTGTTATTAACAAAAATACAGCATTTCACAGATATCATTCCAACCTGTCTCTATCAGTCTTGGTGTATACAATTTTGGTTGGCCTTGGAACCGACTGTAAATCTTCTGAATTTAGGGTCGGGCAGGGAAGATTCTTTTCATGAATATCTTCTCCTGTCTGCTCATTGGAGTGTCTCTCTGCCTCCTGCACCTCTTCTCTGCATTACAAGACCAGCTCAGACACACACACAGACTCTAACAATACCTGCCAGTAACAGCAACGTGAGGAGAGTAAATCTACAAGCTACAGGCAAGATAAGATATCAGTGGAAGGAGGTACAGCAGAGCTGACTCTGTGTGAGATATGGCTGGGTTAGCAGTGCTGGAGAGTGTCGTGGTCTGGTATATGCATCTCAAGGATCTCATCTTTTCTCATCTCTGATCTATCTCATCTCTCTCTTCGCATATGTGTCATATACTAGTGAATGGTCAGAAGCGAAATAAAAGTGTAGATGAACCCTGTGTTATGATAATCTAAGCACATTGTCAGCACACAGCATCTCACAGCTGTCAGAGTCTGCTCAGAGAGTCCCCACCCCCACTATAAAGTTTTACATTGACCATCACTGAGTTATAGGAGGTAAAACAGCAATTAACTTAGTAAAATTGTAAGGTAATGGGGTACAAATGATGTGTATTGTGTAAACATCACGAGGGAGTTAAAATGTGAGAACTTTCTTTCATGGGCAAAAAAATGAACAACAAAGATGTAGCCAAGAAATGGAGGACCTTGCTGACAGACTTGGTTTTTGAATTAAATTTTATTGGGTCTCACGCATCATGGGTGGTAGGTTGCCAGCCATTACTTCAGATATCTATATATATTTGAAGAAGGGCTATGAAGAAGGGCTATGGGTGATGCCAGAACCTTGGTTACGTTTTTACGTGGAACCAATAAGGCAGATGCTCCCTTTGGATCATGGATGATCCAAAGACATCGGTAAATTCCAAGGCTGTTGAGTTGTCAGACCGGTGGATACAAATTTTCATTGTGGCTTTGACCATTGACAACCTTATATATCTTTTCTCTTAATTAAAAATGGTTCAGGGCCATGTGTCACAGATCACATGGTAAAACTACACATGGGGGGTGGGGTGGCAGGGGGTTATGTTGATGTTAATGCTTGATGTTATCCCCCCACAACTGGTTGCACAAGATATACTAAGACACTTTGGCCTCTTAGTATATGTGATGCACAGCTATGGGGCTTGGCATAGCCTATAGCTAGTGCAGGGGTCGGGAATAGAGATGAGCGAACACTAAAATGCTCGGGTACTCGTTATTCGAGACGAACTTTTCCCGATGCTCGAGTGCTCGTCTCGAATAACGAACCCCATTGAAGTCAATGGGAGACTCGAGCATTTTTCAAGGGGACCAAGGCTCTGCACAGGGAAGCTTGGCCAAACACCTGGGAACCTCAGAAAAGGATGGAAACACCACGGAAATGGACAGGAAACAGCAGGGGCAGCATGCATGGATGCCTCTGAGGCTGCTTAATCGCACCATTATGCCGAAATTATGGGCAACAGCATGGCCATGACAGAGTGACAGAATGAAGCTAGATAGCATGTAAAACATCCAATAATTGACCCTGACACTATAGGGGACGGCATGAAGAGGCAGAGGCAGCGGCAGCAGGCTAGAGAGTGGCATGGCGACATACCCTAATTGGACTCAGGCTTCAAACCAATGGGTGTCAGAGAGGAACCAAAGGAGGTGAGCAAGAAGCGCTCAAATAATATCGGTACATGATAAAAGTTTGCCAGTATATTTTGTGGATTACACAGCAGGGTGGCGACAAAGTTAACATGGAAGCCATGAAAACAACCCAAAATTCTGCCTGACACAGCTCGTTTGATAAGGGGACCATGTATGCTTACAGTTCATGCCAGTCGCTGCACTGGCTGCCAGTCTCCTTTCGAATACAGTTTAAAATAATAATAACCCTCATCCATAAAGCTCTGTATAATGCTGCACCCCCCTACCTCTCCTCTCTTATCTCAGTCTATCGCCCAACCCGTGCTCTTAGATCCGCCAGTGATCTTAGATTAACCTCTACCCTAGTGCGGACCTCCCACTCGCGTCTCCAAGACTTCTCTAGAGCTGCACCAATTCTATGGAATGCTCTGCCCTGGACTATCAGACTAATACCTAACCTCCAAAGTTTCAAACGTGCTCTTAAAACCCATTTCTTTAGGCAAGCCTATAACACTCATTAACTGCATGAAGTTTTAACTCTTCTACTAACCCGTCCTGTGTCGTCCTCCCATCTGTTATCCAGCAACCAACAGGCACCAGACTTCTCTGCAGTCCCATTCACCCTGGACCTGGTATATAAGATGACGGCTGAGTGGTTCAAGCGACAGCAATTCCATTTATTATATTTTTTTCTATTCCCTAAGAAGAATGGCTTGACCATTAAATATTCTTTTACCTCGTGTTACCCCATCATCTTCATAAACCGTAAGCTCTGGCGAGCAGGGACCTCACTCCTGTTGTTCCATACAAATGTTGTGCTCTGTTACAATACATTTGTATTTGTTTCCTATGATTTGTAAAGCGCTACGGAATATGATGGCGCTATATAAATAAAGATTATTATTATTATTATTATGGAGGCAGTGAACTAGTAGTAGATTAAAGGTGCTGCAACTATGTTAGTTGGATCTTGGGATGGAGCTGGCGCTCTGCAGCCAGGCGAGCTTTTGCCAATCCAAGCCCCTGTCTCTAGGCTACTCCCCAAACAGCACTTCTAAGAACCTTTTGTATAAGATCAAGTGTAGTAGCGTTCTTATAAGTTTAGGATATGGCGGGTGAGGGGAATGTAAACAGATGCGCAAGAAGCGCTGAAATAATATCCCTAAATGGTAAAAGTTTGCAAGTATATTTTGTGGATTACACAGCAGGGTGGCGACAAAGTTAACAACTTTGATGTGGAATGCCCTGTAATAGCTCTTGGGCGGTGTGCCTTTTATCGCCTAGGCTCAGCAGTTTCAGCACCGCCTGCTGTCGCTTAGCGACGGCACTGCTGCTGTGCCTAGAGCTACCGACTGATGGCGCCATGCCCACGGATGGTAATTCGGAGGAGGAGGAGGTGGAGGAGGGGTGGGAGGAGGTATAGTAGGCCTTTGAGACCTGGACCGAGGTAGGCCCCGCAATTCTCTGCGTCGGCAGTATATGACCAGCCCCAGGGTCAGACTCGGTCCCAGCCTGCACCAAGTTAAGTGTAGTAGCGTTCTTATAAGTTTGGGATATGGCGGGTGAGGGGAATGTAAACAGATGCGCAAGAAGCGCATGATGCGCATGGAGCTGGCGCTCCGCTGCCAGGCGAGCTTTCGCCAATTCAAGCCCCTGTCTCTAGGCTACTCCCCAAACAGCACTTCTAAGAACCTTTTGTATAAGATCAAGTGTAGTAGCGTTCTTATAAGTTTAGGATATGGCGGGTGAGGGGAATGTAAACAGATGCGCAAGAAGCGCTGAAATAATATCCCTAAATGGTAAAAGTTTGCCAGTATATTTTGTGGATAACACAGCAGGGTGGCGACAAAGTTAACAACTTTGATGTGTAATCCATGAAAACAACCCAAATTTCTGCCTGACACACCTCGTTTGATAAAGGGACGATGTATGGAGGCAGCTATATGGACGACTTTTGGAGGTAGCAATGGAGACAACGTGTGGAGGCTGCTATGGAGACAATTTAATTTGGATAGTGCCTGTATGTGGCAGTCCCAAACATTTTTCAAACCAGAGGAGCAGGTAGGTGGCCCTCCAGTAAAATGGAATAGATTGAGTGCCTGTATGTGGCAGTCCCAAAAATGTTTCAAACCAGAGGAGCAGGTAGGTGGCCCTGCAGTAAAATGGAATAGATTGAGTGCCTGTATGTGGCAGTCCCAAAAATTTTTCAAACCAGAGGAGCAGGTAGGTGGCCCTCCAGTAAAATGGAATAGATTGAGTGCCTGTATGTGGCAGTCCCAAAAATGTTTCAAACCAGAGGAGCAGGTAGGTGGCCCTGCAGTAAAATGGAATAGATTGAGTGCCTGTATGTGGCAGTCCCAAAAATGTTTCAAACCAGAGGAGCAGGTAGGTGGCCCTGCAGTAAAATGGAATAGATTGAGTGCCTGTATGTGGCAGTCCCAAAAATGTTTCAAACCAGAGGAGCAGGTAGGTGGCCCTGCAGTAAAATGGAATAGATTGAGTGCCTGTATGTGGCAGTCCCAAAAATTTTTCAAACCAGAGGAGCAGGTAGGTGGCCCTCCAGTAAAATGGAATAGATTGAGTGCCTGTATGTGGCAGTCCCAAAAATGTTTCAAACCAGAGGAGCAGGTAGGTGGCCCTGCAGTAAAATGGAATAGATTGAGTGCCTGTATGTGGCAGTCCCAAAAATTTTTCAAACCAGAGGAGCAGGTAGGTGGCCCTCCAGTAAAATGGAATAGATTGAGTGCCTGTATGTGGCAGTCCCAAAAATGTTTCAAACCAGAGGAGCAGGTAGGTGGCCCTGCAGTAAAATGGAATAGATTGAGTGCCTGTATGTGGCACTCACAAAAATTGTTTCAAACAGAGGACCGGGTAGGTGGCCCTCCAGAAAAATTAAATGCATGAAGTACTATAGCAAGAGCCAGTGGGCCCTGTCAAAAAATAGCCATTTTCCTCTGCTTTACTGTACAAAGAGGAGGAGAAGGAGGAAAATGAGGAGGAGGAGGAGTGGATCAATTATTCAGGTTGAGCTTCCTTCACCTGGTGGAGATTGGAAATTCTGAGAAATCCAGCCTTTATTCATTTTAATAAGCGTCAGCCTGTCAGCGCTGTCAGTCGACAGGCGTGTACGCTTATCGGTGATGATGCCACCAGCTGCACTGAAAACCCGCTCGGACAAGACGCTAGCGGCAGGGCAGGCAAGAACCTCCAAGGCGTACAGCGCCAGTTCGTGCCACATGTCCAGCTTTGAAACCCAGTAGTTGTAGGGAGCTGTGTGATCATTTAGGACGATGGTATGGTCAGCTACGTACTCCCTCACCATCTTTCTGTAAAGATCAGCCCTACTCTGCCGAGACTGGGGACAGGTGACAGTGTCTTGCTGGGGTGACATAAAGCTGGCAAAAGCCTTGTAAAGCGTACCCCTGCCAGTGCTGGACAAGCTGCCTGCTCGCCTACTCTCCCTCGCTACTTGTCCCGCAGAACTACGCACTCTGCCGCTAGCGCTGTCAGAAGGGAAATACTGTTTCAGCTTGTGCACCAGGGCCTGCTGGTATTCATGCATTCTCACACTCCTTTCCTCTGCAGGGATGAGAGTGGAAAGATTTTGCTTGTACCGTGGGTCCAGGAGAGTGAACACCCAGTAATCGGTGCTGGAATAAATTCTTTGAACGCGAGGGTCACGGGATAGGCAGCCTAGCATGAAATCTGCCATATGCGCCAGAGTACCAACGCGTAAGAATTCACTCCCCTCACTGGCCTGACTGTCCATTTCCTCCTCCTCCAACTCCTCCAACTCCTCTTCTTCTGCCCATACACGCTGAACAGTAAAGGACTCAACAATGGTCCCCTCTTGTGTCTCACCAACATTCTCCTCCTCTTCCTCCTCATCCTCCTCCACCTCCACCTCCTCCGATATGCGCTGAGAAACAGACCTGAGGGTGCTTTGGCTATCAACAAGGGAATATTCTTCCCCTGTCTCTTGTGACGAGCGCAAAGCTTCCGACTTCATGCTGACCAGAGAGTTTTTCAACAGGCCAAGCAGCGGGATGGTGAGGCTGATGATGGCGGCATCGCCACTGACCATCTGTGTTGACTCCTCAAAGTTACTCAGCACCTGACAGATATCAGACATCCACGTCCACTCCTCATTGTAGACTTGAGGAAGCTGACTGACCTGACTACCAGTTCTGGTGGAAGTTGACATCTGGCAGTCTACAATCGCTCTGCGCTGCTGGTAAACTCTGGATAACATGGTCAGTGTTGAATTCCACCTCGTGGGCACGTCGCACAACAGTCGGTGAGCGGGCAGTTGGAGGCGGCGCTGCGCTGCCCTGAGAGTGGCAGCATCTGGGCTGGACTTCCTGAAATGCGCACAGATGCGGCGCACCTTCGTGAGCAAATCAGACAGATTGGGGTATGTCTTGAGGAAACGCTGAACTATCAGATTTAACACATGGGCCAGGCATGGCACATGTGTCAGTCTGCCGAGTTGCAGAGCCGCCACCAGGTTACGGCCGTTGTCACACACAACCATTCCCGGCTTGAGGTTCAGCGGTGCCAGCCACAGATCAGTCTGCGCCGTGATGCCCTGTAATAGCTCTTGGGCGGTGTGCCTTTTGTCGCCTAGGCTCAGCAGTTTGAGCACCGCCTGCTGTCGCTTAGCGACGGCACTGCTGCTGTGCCTAGAGCTACCGACTGATGGCGCCGTGCCCACGGATGGTAGTTCGGAGGAGGAGGTGGAGGAGGGGTGGGAGGAGGAGGAGGCATAGTAGGCCTGAAACACCTGGACCGAGGTAGGCCCCGCAATCCTCGGCGTCGGCAGTATATGAGCAGCCCCAGTGTCAGGCTCGGTCCCAGCCTCCACCAAGTTAACCCAATGTGCCGTCAGCGATATATAGTGGCCCTGCCCGGCAGCACTCGTCCACGTGTCCGTGGTCAGGTGGACCTTGTCAGAAACGGCGTTGGTCAGGGCACGGATGATGTTGTCTGACACGTGCTGGTGCAGGGCTGGGACGGCACATCGGGAAAAGTAGTGGCGGCTGGGGACCGAATACCGAGGGGTGGCCGCCGCCATGAGGTTGCGAAAGGCCTCGGTCTCTACTAGCCTCTAGAGGCTAAGCAATCTGGAGATGTGCACATTAAGGGCTTGGGCGTGCGGGTGGGTTGCACTATATTTGCGTTTCCGCTCCAGCGTCTGGGGTATGGAGAGCTGAACGCTGGTGGATGCTGTGGAGGATCGTGGAGGCGACGATGGGGTTTTTGTGGCAGGGTCCTGGGCAGGGGGCTGACTAGCAGCTGACACAGGGGAAGGAGCAGTGGTGTGCACGGCCGGAGGTGAACGGGCTTGTTGCCACTGAGTGGGGTGTTTAGCATTCATATGCCTGCGCATACTGGTGGTAGTTAAGCTAGTAGTGGTGGAACCCCTGCTGAGCCTGGTTTGGCAAATGTTGCACACCACAGTCCGTCGGTCATCCGGTGTTTCCTTAAAGAACCTCCAGACTTCTGAAGATCTAGCCCTCGCCGCAGGAGCCCTCGCCACGGGAGCTTCACTAGTTGACACATTTGGCGCTGATGCACCAGCTCTGGCCCTGCCTCTCCGTCTGGCCCCACCACTGCCTCTTCCAACCTGTTCTGGTCGAGGACTCTCCTCCGTCTCAGAAGCACTGTGTTCACCCGGCCTCTCAACCCAGCTTGGGTCTGTCACCTCATCATCCTCCGATCCCTCAGTCTGCTCCCCCCTCGGACTTCCTGCCCTGACAACAACTTCCCCACTGTCTGACAACCGTGTCTCCTCATCGTCGGACACCTCTTTACACACTTCCACTACGTCAAGAAGGTCATCATCACCCACAGACTGTGACTGTTGGAAAACCTGGGCATGGGAAAATTGCTCAGCAGCAACCGGACAAGTGGTTTGTGACTGTGGGAAGGGTCCAGAAAACAGTTCCTCAGAGTATGCCGGTTCAAATGCCAAATTTTCCTGGGAGGGGGCAGACTGGGGGGGGGGAGGCTGAGGTGCAGGAGCTGGAGGAGTGGCGATTTCGGTGACATGGGTGGACTGCGTGGAAGACTGACTGGTGGTGGACAAATTGCTCGAAGCATTGTCAGCAATCCACGACATCACCTGTTCGCACTGTTCTGGCCTCAACAGTGCTCTACCACGAGTCCCAGTAACTTCAGACATGAACCTAGGGAGTGTAGCTCTGCGGCGTTCCCCTGCTCCCTCATCAGCAGGTGGTGTCTCACCCCGCCCAGGACCACGGCCTCTGACCCCTGCAGTAGTTGGACGCCCACGTCCCCGCCCTCGTCCTCTACCCCTAGCCCTCGGGTTAAACATTTTTAAAATGAGAGTTATAACTTTATTTTTTTTTTTACTTTTTTTTGTTTTTTTTTGTGTGTTTTTTTTTTTTTTGTGTTTTTTGTTTTTTTTTGAGTTTTTAAAACCAAACAATGCTATCCTATTGCTATGGCTATTTTCTAGCCAAGTATCAAAGCACACTACTATGCCAGATGAGATGACACTGAGTTAGTGCCTAATTGAAATCCAACCCCTACTAAATTTTCCCACTTCGGTCTTTGCTATGGATATGTGCGTCACTAAGCGCAGAACACAGCGGTCGCAAGTCTCACTACAAATTGCTCAGAATTGGCTAGTACATGCACTGCAGAAAGTACAGCCACCAGCAGATCAACCAGAAATCAAATATATAGAACGCTACTGTATGCGTAAGTAAGCTCTTTGTATTCTCCTATGGCTATTTTCTAGCCAAGTATCAAAGCACACTACTGTCAGATGAGATGACACTGAGTTAGTGCCTAATTGAAATCCAACCCCTACTAAATTTTCCCACTTCGGTCTTTGCTATGGATATGTGCGTCACTAAGCGCAGAACACAGCGGTCGCAAGTCTCACTACAAATTGCTCAGAATTGGCTAGTACATGCACTGCAGAAAGTACAGCCACCAGCAGATCAACCAGAAATCAAATATATAGAACGCTACTGTATGCGTAAGTAAGCTCTTTGTATTCTCCTATGGCTATTTTCTAGCCAAGTATCAAAGCACACTACTGTCAGATGAGATGACACTGAGTTAGTGCCTAATTGAAATCCAACCCCTACTAAATTTTCCCACTTCGGTCTTTGCTATGGATATGTGCGTCACTAAGCGCAGAACACAGCGGTCGCAAGTCTCACTACAAATTGCTCAGAATTGGCTAGTACATGCACTGCAGAAAGTACAGCCACCAGCAGATCAACCAGAAATCAAATATATAGAACGCTACTGTATGCGTAAGTAAGCTCTTTGTATTCTCCTATGGCTATTTTCTAGCCAAGTATCAAAGCACACTACTGTCAGATGAGATGACACTGAGTTAGTGCCTAATTGAAATCCAACCCCTACTAAATTTTCCCACTTCGGTCTTTGCTATGGATATGTGTGCCACTAAGAGCTAAACACAACGGTAGCAAGTCCCCCTGCTAATTCCTCACAAAATGGTACTAGATGCAAATTAAAATAAAAAAAGTAGAACGTTATTGTAGCCCTAAGAAGGGCTGTTGGGTTCTTTGAGAATCACTCCTGCCTAACAGTAAGCTAATAGAACACCCTAACGCTTTCCCTGACCAGCAGCAGCTCTCTCCCTAGCGGCATCCAGACACAGAATGATCCGAGCAGCGCGGGCAGCGGCTAGTCTATCCCAGGGTCACCTGATCTGGCCAGCCAACCACTGCTATCGACGTGTAAGGGTACCACGTCATGCTGGGTGGAGTGCAGAGTCTCCTGGCTTGTGATTGGCTCTGTTTCTGGCCGCCAAAAAGCAAAACGGCGGGAGCTGCCATTTTCTCGAGCGGGCGAAGTATTCGTCCGAGCAACGAGCAGTTTCGAGTACCCTAATGCTCGACCGAGCATCAAGCTCGGACGAACATGTTCGCTCATCTCTAGTCGGGAACCTTTTTGGCTAAAAGAGCCATGAACACCACATATTTTAAAATGTAATTCTGTGAGAGCTGTACCATATGCACATGCCTCCCAGTAGATAGGTAGCCACAGCACATGTCCCCCAGTAGATAGGTAGCCCCTGTACATGCCCCCCAGTAGATAGGTAGCCACAGCACATTCCCCCCAGTAGATAGGCAGCCCGAGTACATGGACCCAGTAGTTAGGTAGCCCAAGCACATGCCCCCCAGTTTATAGGTAGCCACAGTACATTCCCACCAGTAGATAGTTAGCCCTAGTACATGCTCCTACTAGATAGGTAGCTACAGCACATACTTCCAGTAAATAGGTAGCCACAGCACATGCCTCCAAGTAAATAGGTAGCCACAGCACATGCCTCCAAGTAAATAGGTAGCCACAGCACATGGCCCCCAGTAAATAGGTAGCGACAGCACATGCCCCCCAGTAGATAGGCAGCCCCAGCACATGTCCCCCAGTAGATAGGTAGCCATAGCACATGCCCTAAGTAGATAGTTAGCCCCAGCACATGTCCCCCAGTAAATAGGTAGTCATTGCGCATGCCCCCCAGTAGATAGGCAGCCCCAGCACATGTCCCCCAGTAGATAGGCAGCCCCAGCACATGTCCCCCAGTAGATAGGTAGCCATAGCACATGCCCTAAGTAGATAGTTAGCCCCAGTAAATGCCCACAGTAGATAGGTAGCCCAAGCACATGCTTCCAGTAAATAGGTAGTCGCAGCACACGCCCCGAGTAGATAGCTAGCAAAATCCCTGCCTGCATCCAGTGATCTGCACTGTGTCTCTCTTAATTAATCAATGATTTGTCTGCAAGCCAGGTGCAGCCATCAAAAGAGCCACATCTGGCTCCCGAGCCATAGGTTCCCTACCCCTGAGCTAGTGTATGAATGACCTTTTCAATGCCTCTCAACGCCCACTTGCCATGGAGGTGTCAGAAGGAGGGTAAATAATCTCAATTGCTGGCTTGGTGACTGATTCCTGGCCACGTCAGCCATTTAAATGCTTATGTAAATTTTTCCAGTGGCATAAAAACAGTTAACACCCATAATCGGTGCCAGAACTGATCTGGGATGTTACCGGTTGTGGTGCGGGTTTGGTAACCATACCCGAACACAGTTTTTTGAATTCTTTCAGGTCCACTCATCACTAGTGACATCTATCTTTAAGACTGAGTAAACAATCCGGCCAATGAAAGAGACAATATGAAAGTGCCATCGATGCTGTAGACGTGTAGGGAAGCATCAGTAGCATAGCCAATATTTCTGTGTTCACCAACATTTGTAAGGAATTGACTGTGGCTACTGGTGACATGTCAACTGTAAGGTCACTAACACATCTGCAAAACAGCCACCAGAAAGTGCAATGTGCTCCATGTATTATGTATAACCCTTTCATGATGATGGTCGGAAGCTGTGAGACCTTCATGCCCATGTCCCTTTATGTTCTTTTCCGCTTGGCTGTATCCCTTACAAACACCTCGCTGCTCCCCTGGGAAAAGCTGCTGACCTTTATGGTGAACTTGCTGTTTTAGGACAAAAATAAAGTCTAAAGAGTTATAAAGGTATGAAAAAGATTTTAAACGTGTGAAATGAGAACGGTCTTCTAAAGAAACTTGAGAAAAAAATAAGTATGTCAGAGCTGTGTCACCCTCGGCATTTTCCTAACTTTTAGACGATGGGGGTCATTTACTAAGGGCCCGATTTGCGTGTTACCCGGATATTTCCGATTTGCGCCGATTTTCCCTGTATTGCCCGGGGTTTTTGGCGCACGCGATCGGATTGTGGCGCATCGGCACCGGCATGCACGCGACGGAAATCGGGTGGCGTGACCTAACAATAACCCGACGGATTTAGAGAAACCGCCGCATTTAAAAAAAAAAATAAGTGTCGCGGGACACACGCTTACCTTCACTCAGCCCGGCTTGGTGAACTCCAGTGCATTCCAATGCTCTTCAGCGCAGCAGCGCCACCTGGTGGACATGGGAGGAACTGCCTTAATGAATCGCCGGAAGACCCGAATCCACCACAGAGAATGCACCACTGGATCGCGAATGGGCCGAGTAAGTAAATCTGCCCCGATATATTTATACATTGATGAAACTTACTTTTTATACTCAAAAATACTCATCCAGGGCCCCTGAAACTTGGGTCCAATTTTTCGTAAACAGTAAATAAATAGCCTTAAAGTGTATATAAACCTTTAAAGCTTATTTTTTTTAATTTCAGAAATGAATTGTTTCAAATGTACTTTATTAAGTAAAGCAGCTTCTCTGTGCCTTTTTTTCTGCTTCTGTCTCCTGTAGTGAGCAGTGTATCTGTAGTCCTACACAAAGAGTAGAGATTAAATCTTAAATCTGAAACAAAGTATAAAGATTAAATCTTTCCCTACCTAGAGGATATTTACCAATGATTATCCACTGTCTGTAAGGAGATAAGTCATTAGACACTTTATCGGCGTCTCCTTTTCTCTCAGATCCAGGACAGAAAGATGATTTATACAAATTGCTTAAATAAAGAAGAAAGGCAGAAGAAAAAGTTGTCCTGTTATAATTACTATGACTCTAAATAAGTCTTGTACTTAGTTTAAGAAAGGAAGTTAGAATCATAAAATTTGAAAAAGAATTAAAAATGTATTCAAAAATAACAAAAGTATGTTAAGAAACGAAAGAAAGAGTGAAAGAAAATAACTTATAATAATAATTAATAATACAAAATTATAAATGAACAAAACATGAATGACACAATAGTAATAATAATATATACAGAATATTTGCATATATTTTATATCTAATTTTACTACATTACTATTTAAATGTTATACTACTACTAATAATAATTTAGCCCATGGTGCATCCATTTATTACAAGCAATTCTTCTCGCACTTCCTAAACAGTTCTACAGTAAACTTCATGGTTATACTCAAAAATTTCTGATGGTCCTCTTCTCCCCCCAGAATTGGGAAAGCTATACTCATACACAGGATGCTACAAGGAGGCCTGAGTTAAAGGGAACCTGTCACCAGGAGAGCCATTTTTAGCACTCCCCCAGACCCCACAGAGCATAGTACATACACTGCCAAAGTGTTTTTGTATAAAAATAGGTTTTACAGAAAAAAAGATATGTTATATTGTACCTTTCATTAGCATCTGCTGTGTGACTAGGCAGCAGTTCCCCCCACCCTTAGGAAACACGTGACCTTTTCAAATATATGAATAACTCCCCTCACTCATGGAGGAGCTGTTTCCCAAGGGTGGGGGGGGGAACTGCTCCTTTCCAGCCACTTCCAGGGGACGAGTGCCTAGTCACACAGCAAATGCTAATGAAAGGTACAATATAACATATCTTTTTTTCTGTAAAACCAATTTTTAATACAAAAACACTTTGGCAGTGTATGTACTATCCTCTGGGGGGACTGGAGGATTGCTAAACATGGGTCTACTGGTGACAGGTTCCCTTTAAACCCAATTTTAAAGGCTATTATTTAGCCTCTAATCTGTTTCACATTATAGATTGGTTCCACTTAGCCCAGGTTCCACTAACTACACATCCATGGTCACCTCTCTCGAAATCAGATTTTTAATCTACCTCTTGTTGCCTCCCAGGTTTTATAAACAAAGTGGTTGTCTCCATGTGACAATTCGATTAAGATGGACCCTTCGTTTCCATCACTGATAACCCAGACTTCCCTTCAGTTTGTGTTCAAGGCTCCCCTCAGGACGCACTCACCACTTTTTTCCAAAACCCTTTACAGGACTTTGGCCTAAAGTCATATGAGATAGAGACAGCTACAATACAACATTACTCTAGAACCATGGTGGAGTCCACACAATTGATACATAATAATGCTAACAAGATCAAACTGAACCTCCATAGTGACCCTTGTGTTCTTCTCCCATTACTATCTCTCACACTTGGGCTGAACCAGAACTACCATGGGAATCTCAAATGCAAATGCTACATTATGATGCAGGGAGAGGCTACCAAGCATATGGCCACTACCTCGTGGCTTCATCAGGGGTCTCTATATCCAACAAATCCTAAGAACCCAATTACAAGATTACGTCTTGCTGGTATTGGTTTCCCTCCAGATTACATTACATTACCGTCCTGCCCTATTGAATGCTGGAGAAGCAAACAGGCTCCAGGAACTGTGCTCCACATATGGTGCGACTGCTCCGTTTGGAGCCATTTTGGTCCCCGACTTAATTTACCACTTGACTGGGAACCATTTCCACATTGACCCCACTATTTTACTGCTCTCATTGCTACCATTCTCTGCCCCCAAAGTCAAATGTCCTTTGACTGCTTTTTTGTAAATTGCTGTTAGTTCCCTAATTCCCAGACTGTGGTAGACCACAAGAGTTCCCTCCCTATCTGCCGGAGCAACTCACAGCGGATGTTACACACCACAGAAAAGCATGTTAAAACCTGGGGTCCTTTGCTAGACTTTAAAAACTCACCAGCACTGAGCCCCGGAGACCACACAATGTCATCGGACTTCTGTTTATACGTAGAACCAATCTGATTAATCATCTTACCCTCTCTGATCCCTTAGACCCAGGGCTGGCGCCAGCACTGGGGATACACAGGCAAGTGCCGGGGGCCAAGAGCTGCTGGGGGGGAGGGAGCTCACATAACGCTCTAAATAAGGAATCCATCGGTGGTGAGGGGGGCTATAGATAATGAATCTATAGAGGGTGTGGGGGCTTTATATGATATAACCATGAGGGGGCGGTATATAAAATAACCATGACTGTTTGGTATGATGAACTAGGTAATATTTTAGGGAACAGGTGAATGTTTTTATCCTGAATTTTGAATGCCGCCATGTAAATTCACTGCAAAGGGGCCCACTGAGGCTCTGTCGCCCAGGGGCCTTCTGAAACTTAGAGCCAACCCTGCTCAGACCTTCCTCCCCCTTTTCCCTTTCCTTCTTGTGATGTACCAATCTCCTCTATTTACAAGCAATGCTAGCTACTCAGTTTCGCTGTTTCTCTTTACCCTTTATATAAGTACATTATGTTACATGATTGCAAGGTCTTACATCAAAAGAAAATATCTCTTTTATATACTTTTAGTAGATGTGTGTATGATACGTGAACATATGGCTGTTTGCGCAACATATCTCATCTGAACTAATTCACTGCATCTTGTTCATGTTCTTTGTATTCTTCCGTGCAACCAGACCTGCATGCTATGGTATACATCATTCCTTTGTTTGAACAAAAGATTGTCTAAAGCGAAGCAGAAGAGAGTTAGTTTTTTTTTATTATTTTGTACCATTCCTGTTATGCAGGGAATGGACTAATGAAACAGAAACGGACAGTGAGCCTAGACCCTACCTCATTGCCCTACCTACACTAAGTGGTATAAGACAACTAGTCAACATTTCTTTCCTGTGCCAAAGTGCAAACACAAAGACAAGAGCAGACAATACAAACATAGAAGGGTAGTTGCCAAATAGGGAACTAAGAACCAAGAGGACAATGCAGTACAAAATCACTGGGCAAATGATAGTCAGAGAATCAGACAAAAGATCAAAGACACCAGAAGACAGGTGACAGAATAAGCACTAACTAGCTTAGTACAAGACTATAGTAAATGAGGGCAAAGATGAGAGTGGGGAGTCATCGGGGCTCATTTACTAAGAGTCCGAACGATGCACTTTCATCAGGTTTCCCGAATATTTCAGTTTTGCGCCAAATTGACCCGGGATTTTGTGCACACGATCGGATTGTGCTGCATCGGTGCCGGCTTTCACGAGACAGAAATCGGGGGGCGTGGCCGTTGGAAAACCTGACTGATTTGGAAAAACCGCGGAATGAAAAAAAACTATTTGTGTCGCAAGAACAAGCACTCACATGCAACAGGAAGAAGAAGGTGAACTCCGGCGGACCTCGGCGCAGCAGCGACACCTGCTGGATATCAGACGCACAACCTTAGTGAATCCCGGCAGACCCGAATCCTTGCCGGACAACGCGCCGCGGGAACGCGACTGGTCCTGGTAAGTAAATGTGCCCCATTCTGCCCATTAGAGTGTATTAAATGTTCGTAACCCAGAGAAGAGTTCACAGGAGACAGACAGATGTGGTGGAAACCATCAAAGCTGTTAGGAAAGCAACACATCAGTGTTCAGACTAGCGAGGACAGGATGGAACAAAATCAGACTTATCAGCACATCCTCAGCTGTACTTTACGGACGAATCTCGACACAGATGTAGCAATATCCCAACTTTTAATAATTTTATTATTTTGTATCATATTCCAAATTTATTTTGTTTATTCCTGACTTTATTAGGTTTTATTGTCAGTCAGTATTTTTTATTGTACATTGTAACTTTTTTACGTCTCTCGAGTTCCCTTTTCCCTTCCTCCTTGTCGTTAGAAAATGTCACAACTATTTTTGGAACAATAATAATAATCATTTTTTTCTAATCTTGGCCATAAAGTCTTGGGAATGTAGGAGAGAAGAAAGCCGTATCGCACACACACGCTGGAAACATAATCTCATTTTCTCACTTTCGTTCTGTAATTGGCAGATACAGATCTAGTTTGACAGATGGCACCGGGCTGGATTCCCCTCAGTTAAATCATGAGTAAAGTCTAATTTATCTTTTCTTTTTTGCAGTCAAGTCAGGACGGAGGTCTCACAAGCCTCATCACCGGTGATCATAGTTAAAACCTAATATACGACACGTTGCTAAGAAAAAAAATTATGTTAGACGATATGAGAAAAATCCAATATTTTTCATTTCAAACTTAGAATCATAAACATTTATTACCGAGAAACCTGCAGAGAATTGAAGAAGAAAAAAAAAGTTTCTGGAATTTTTTTTTTCTCTCTCTCCCGATGAGATTTTGCTTCTTATTGTGTGGATTACAGCTGATATTGGTGACTTGTGGAGCGGCTGATGATGCTCGGTGATAGAAGCCGCTGCTATAAAACTCCCATAAAGACTACATCTGCTCCGAGACATTAACATCCCCCATTTTAAATGCTGTTTTAACTAGAAAATGAAGTTCTATGAATCTTCGTATATTATGGCAGAAACTTTTTCCCTTTTGGATGTAATGGGTTCTGACATTAATATACGGCGCTGCAGGGTTGCTGAGTAATGACTTAAGACTGTACTCTGAAACTTTTTGTATATTTGCAATCTCTTCTGGATTGTGTGATTGTCTCCAAAAATAGGTGTTATCTCTTGAATTCTCCGGTCAGTACTGTAGGTAAGTCCCTGGCTGCTTAAATATTTCTATTAAAAAAGTCCTATTAAAATGGTAATTCGGTAGTATATACCATGAAAAACTTCAGACAATGGCCCATATTTATTAAAGCCCCTGCGCCAGTTTTCTGATGCATGTTCTTTTCAGTGCAAACTGCTTGCACACGCTCCATGGTAAAGGTGCACCAAAAAAAACTTGGTGCACTCTGTGGGGGCAGTGCAGGGGGCGCCAGATTCATGAAGAACGTGCGCCAGAAATCCTGAATCTGGCGCCCCCTGCACACTACACAGGCAAACAGCACATAGTACAGACTACACAGTTTTTAGTAAATGTGGGCCAATGATTGTGAATGGAGTCTACCACCTTTTAGTGAAAATCCAGTTATTGGTTTTATGCAAATTAGCTTCTTGTGCATCAGGGGTGGGGCAGTGCTGGTTGGTTGGTTCACCAGGAACGGGCTTTATCAGTTGGTTCACCAGGAACGGGCTGTATCAGTAGGTTCACCAGGAATGGGCTGTATCACTTGGTGCACCACTGGCAGGGATGCATTGGTTGGTACATCATGGCTGCGGCTGTATCGGTTGGTGCCCCAGGAGCAGGGTAGTATGGGTTGCTGCACTGTCGGGGTCGTAATCGACAAACAACGGGTCCAGTCAATCACCTCAAATCAGACAGAGCAAGAAAGACTCTCAAGAAAGACTCTGATACAAAGTTGTTCAGTTTCAGTCTCGAGACAAGCTCGTACTGCCCAGCACAGCAAGACTGGCGTTTATTTCCGTGTTAGCAGACTTTATACAGAAGGGTAAAAAGGCGTGGTTATACGTCATGCAGCATTATAGTAGGCAAGGATTAAGCATATATGTCTAGCATCTGATGCACCCCGATTGGTCAGTTTCAGTATCTGGGCAGATAGTGTCCTAGGCGTTGACAAAACCTCAAGTTTAGATGCCAGTCATGACGCTTTCTTGGAATTGGGCGTGTTGGCCTATTCCCAGAAATAGGGTGTTGGCTGTGTTGTGTCAGCGGATGTCGGCGCCATCTGAAGTAACATATCTGAGCATATTGCTGAGGAGGAAAAACTTTAGTATTTGCAAGGTATATAAAAGTATAAAACTATAAAACTATAAAGCTACAAAGCTATAAAGCTCATATACAGATATTCCCCTTCACAGCACCAGGGGTGGTGCTGTATTGCTTGGTGCTCCAGTAGCAGAGCTGTATTTGTTGGTACACAAGGGGCAGAGCTGTATCAGTTGGTGCACTGGGAGCAGGAATTATTTGGTTGGTACACCAGTGGTGGGGCTGTATTGGTTGGTGCACCAGGGGTGGTGCTGTGTTGGTTGGTGCACCAGAGGTGGAGCTGTGTTGGTTGGTGCACCACTAGCAGAGCTGTATTGGTTGGTACACCAGTGGTGGGGCTGTATTGGTTGGTACACCAGTGGTGGGGCTGTATTGGTTGGTGCACCAGTGGTGGGGCTGTATTGGTTGGTACACCAGTGGTGGGGCTGTATTGGTTGGTACACCAGTGGTGGGGCTGTATTGGTTGGTACACCAGTGGTGGGGCTGTATTGGTTGGTACACCAGTGGTGGGGCTGTATTGGTTGGTGCACCAGGGGCGGTGCTGTGTTGGTTGGTGCACCAGAGGTGGAGCTGTGTTGGTTGGTGCACCACTAGCAGAGCTGTATTGGTTGTTACACAAGGGGCAGGGCTGTATCAGTTGGTGCACCAGGAGTGCAGCTGTTTTGGTTGGTACACCAGGGGTAGCGCTGTATCTTTGGTGCACCAGGGGTGGAGCTGTAATGGTTGGTGCACCAGGGGAGGAGCTGTAATGGTTGGTACACCAGTGGTGGGGCTGTATTGGTTGCTGCACCAGGGGCGGTGCTGTGTTGGTTGGTACACCAGTGGTGGGGCTGTATTGGTTGGTGCACCAGGGGCGGTGCTGTGTTGGTTGGTGCACCAGAGGTGGAGCTGTGTTGGTTGGTGCACCACTAGCAGAGCTGTATTGGTTGTTACACAAGGGGCAGGGCTGTATCAGTTGGTGCACCAGGAGTGCAGCTGTTTTGGTTGGTACACCAGGGGTAGCGCTGTATCTTTGGTGCACCAGGGGTGGAGCTGTAATGGTTGGTGCACCAGGGGAGGAGCTGTAATGGTTGGTGCACCAGGGCAGGAGCTGTAATGGTTGGTGCACCAGGGGAGGAGCTGTAATGGTTGGTACACCAGAGGTGGGGCTGTATTGGTTGCTGCACCAGGGGTGGTGCTGTGTTGGTTGGTGCACTACTAGCAGAGCTGTATTGGTTGGTACACCAGGGGTAGGGCTGTATCGTTTGGTGCACCAGGGGAGGAGCTCTAATGGTTGGTGCACCAGAGGTGGAGCTGTATTGGTTGGTACACCAGGGGTAGGGCTTTATCATTTGGTGCACTAGGGGCGGGGCGGTGTTGGTTTTCCGTTGTATCACCTAACACAAGCTGTTATTAGACTTTTACATAATAATTGACATCCCTAGAAGAAAAAACATAGTAGAGACTCTAGAGCTTATGAAGGACCCTCTGTGGTGCTTGTTTTATAAGTGGGAAACATGGAAGTAGAAGAATTTCTAAGTAGAAGAATTTTTGAAAAAGACATTTGAAAAAAATGTTCTGTTTTGTGTTTTTTTTTTTTTTTCTCTCGGTGGAAGACGTACATCATTTCGCAAACGACTCTGAACTTAATCCACCCTACAATCTCCATAAACACACATGTACTGCAGGGATCATTTACACGGAGACCCATTCTCCGGCTTCTGGCAGATTGGCCATTTTCCGAGTATCATATACAGGTTATTGGAGTCATTTTTGTAGCACTTTTACAAAGAAAATGATACTTTCGCCAGACGCTCAATAGAACAACATCTGCCGGCTGTGGGGGATTGCTTTACATATTCCGTTTTATGGGTTTTTTTACAGTTTAGGTGATATCATTCATCTTACTGACCGCAAAGAAGGAGGGAAGTCCATTTGGTGAGGGTCGATTTCCTCGTTTTGGGTCACTCACAGGATCCTATGAGCCTGGAGACAAAGGTGGAGGTTAAAAATATTGGTGTGGAAAGTGAAAGGATACCGGAGTCTTAAAACGGTTGTAGATGTGGTAGGGAAAAAAAAATCGGACTGAGAGAACGCGAGCCTCGGAGCAATAGAATCAGACAAGCAGAAAATGCAAGTACTACATAAGATATGCCGGGATAACTACTGCATACTAATAAGCCGAGGAGAGGGACACAAGATCATTCACAAGGAGCTTACATCTTCTTTAGGTAACAGATAGGCGTGCAGAATACAGGAGTTTTTTTTAAACTTTTCTATGTTGTGGACACCATCTACACAACCCTCTGGGCCTGCTCCTTACAGGGAACTTTTGACACTTTTTTGCTGTCTTAACAAAAACCTGTTGCTTTCTAAATTCCCCAGTGAACCCGATGATGATGTGACCTTGACAGCAGAAATGTGCCCATCAAGATAGGGAAATGTCATCTACAAAGGTTTTCACAGCACAGGCATTATACACAGTGATGTCACAGTACAGGGATAATACACACAGTGATGTCACAGTACAGGGATAATACACACAGTGATGTCACAGTACAGGGATAATACACACAGTGATGTCACAGTACAGGGATAATACACACAGTGATGTCACAGTACAGGGATAATACACACAGTGATGTCACAGTGAGTACAGGGATAATACACATGGTGATGTCATAGTACAGGGATAATACACACAGTGATGTCACAGTACAGGGATAATACACACAGTGATGTCACAGTACAGGGATAATACACACAGTGATGTCACAGTACAGAGATAATACACACAGTGATGTCACAGTACAGAGATAATACACTCATTGATGTCACACTACAGAGATACTATACACAGTGATGTCACAGTACAGAGATACTATACACAGTGATGTCACAGTACAGGGATAATACACACAGTGATGTCACAGTACAGGGATAATACACACAGTGATGTCACAGTGAGTACAGGGATAATACACATGGTGATGTCATAGTACAGGGATAATACACACAGTGATGTCACAGTACAGGGATAATACACACAGTGATGTCACAGTAGCGGCATAATACACACAGTGATGTCACAGTACAGGGATAATACACACAGTGATGTCACAGTACAGGGATAATACACACAGTGATGTCACAGTACAGGGATAATACACACAGTGATGTCACAGTACAGAGATAATACACACAGTGATGTCACAGTACAGGGATAATACACACAGTGATGTCACAGTACAGGGATAATACACACAGTGATGTCACAGTGAGTACAGGGATAATACACATGGTGATGTCATAGTACAGGGATAATACACACAGTGATGTCACAGTACAGGGATAATACACACAGTGATGTCACAGTAGCGGGATAATACACACAGTGATGTCACAGTACAGGGATAATACACACAGTGATGTCACAGTACAGGGATAATACACACAGTGATGTCACAGTACAGAGATAATACACACAGTGATGTCACGGTACAGGGATAATACACACAGTGATGTCACAGTACAGGATAATACACACAGTGATGTCACAGTACAGGGATAATACACACAGTGATGTCACAGTACAGGAATAAAAAAAAGTGATGCCTCAGTACAGGCTCTGTTTGTCCTTAACCTGGCCCAGGGCTCCCCTATTTTTTGTGGTTTCTATTCTATCTGTTCTACCATGACTTGTATGTGGCTTTATATTGTCTAATATATAAAATGTTAACATTTTTACTAGGTTCAGACGAGCACTAGGCCGCGCTTCATGTACCCCGGGGATCCGGCTGCCCCCACGCGAGAATAAGGCTCGGCCCAGGTGGGGGATGTAGCGCACATTGCACGATAGTAAAACAAACTGCACATAGTTATTATCTGTAATGAAGTAAAATAGATAATAATGCGATTAGTAATACAGTAATATCTAGTCCCATTCTCTGAAAGTCTCGCTTTGTTTCATCCTTCTCTGCGGGGCCTTGAATATACTGGAGTTATTATTACTCTTCATTGTGAACGCAGGTAAATGTCTTCCTTTTCAGCTTCCCCTCCCCTGGGCGAGTACACGCTAATTCACATTCACTTCCAAGGGAGGGATTTTAAAACAACATTCAACAAATTGATTGGGGCAGAGGAGCAATCCAACGTTATGGGTCATCCAGCATTTAGTACTTCAAGAAACACTCCGTGAACATTTTCCTTCCACCTCTGTACCCTTTACCTGATAGCAATGTACATAATAGAGGTGCAGGGTGCGGGGGACACTCCTCATCCTGTTTGCTCTGATTTTGAAATAGCATTGAGATAGAGAAAGCTATAATCCCCATGATGCCTCAGCAAAGCATGGATAAAATCTCTGCCTGCTGGGAGGACAGTGTGATTATCCTTTTCTCTATTTCCCCCTGAAAGGCCATAAGTATACAGTCAGGGAGGCTACACTACCATCTACTACATTATAACAGTCTAGTTACTAGAGGTAACTGTGATGTTGATCTGTGTTGTTGCAGTTGCAATACAGAAGGCTGCTGTCTGAGATGGAGACTCCTTGAGATCAGTAGTGGATTATAATTTAGGCAGTTTGGGTGGTGGTTCAGGGCCAAAGCCTTCTAGGGGGCCCATGGCCACTCAAACCACCCACCAAATTGTATACTGAGAACCTTTACTCATGAAATCCTTATACATCTATTCCTGTTTACAAAACACATGAAGGTCCTCCAAAGGTCCTGAAAGCGCAGATTGAAAGCAGCAGAAGGGACACATCCTCCATTCCCCAAGAAGCTGATTCTAGTACAATGGGGGTCATTTACTAAGGGCCCAAATCGCGTTTTTACGAGGGGTTATCCGAAAATTTCCGATTTGCACCGATTTTCCCTGAATTGCCCCGGGATTTTGGCGCACGCGATCGAATTGTGGCGCATCGGCGACGGCATGCACGCGACAGAAATCTGGGGGCGTGGCCATAAGAAAGCCGAAGGTAACTCCGGCAAACTTCAGCGCAGCAGTGACACTTGGTGGACATCGGGGAAACTACCTTAGTAAATCGCCGGAAGACCCGAATCCTCCGCAGAGAACGTGCCGCTGGATCGCGAATGGACCGGGTAAGTAAATCTGCCCCAATATGTAGGAAATGACTCCAGACTCATACAACTCTGGACCCATGGTGGTCTTATCCCCCCCTGCCGAGACTACCGAAAGTTAGATGGGTCACCGAGAGGGCACATGACCCAACTAAAAAGAATCACAACAACATAATAATAGTAGCTGAATTATAAAAATATATCAAACACATAACAAAGGAATAAAAAAAAAATGTACTGGAGTTATTCTTCAGACTCGTGGTGTCCTTGCGGTACGTCCCGATTCTACCTATAGATACTTTCCCCATCAGTGTTCCTATAATTAGCCTCATCATACAAGAAACTAATGAAAATGATAAATGTACCATCAGAATCTGCATGATCACCTTCCAAGTCCCCTATACAGACATGGGGCCTGATGGATGGCTCCAACTAACGTTCTGTGGAAAGTGAGGGAGATATTTTAATGAGGCGCTGCAGTGATTACTCTTACAATGTAAACAGCGCCAACAGACAAATTGTTTTTCGGTATCGAGAAATAAATAGAAGCAGGAGATTATAAATGGAACACATTTATCAAAATGGAGCTGTACATGCGGCGTCCCACCGGGACCGGTATTAGGACTACCGCTGGTTAATTTATGCATAAATGACATTGAAAGGTGTCGAAAAGTACATTTTAATACATATCCAGAAGAGGAGGGGGGTAAAGACAAAGATGGGAGCTTAGTCGTGATTAGGAGCGGGATACTTCCACGTAGCAACAAAGCCTTTTGTTTTCCAAGACCACTTAGAAGAATAAGTGCACAGCTAAGACATTGCTCTCCCAAGACCACGATGTCTGCTGACATCTGAAAAGTCAGTGGATTCTTCATCATTGAGTCAAGGTGCGGGAGAAATTTCTTATTCCTGTTATTCTGATTTTCTGAGTTGCTCTTTATATATACAAATCAAGCGCTAGAGTGGACTCCGTCAAGTAGCTGCGAAACTCCAACATCTTGACCTCATGTCCTGTGGCATGAGAGAATGGTGGAAGTTGTAGTTTTGGGATAGTGATTGTGGGACATCTTGGTGACCATTGAGCTAGAGCTAACATGAAGCTTAAAGGGAACCTACCACCACAAATCTGCCTATAAATGTAGATCGGGTGGTTGGTGGATCAATAGGACATGAGGAGAGCCCTTTTAAGGGCTAATCCTCACGTCCCCGCACTGTTTCGATAACTTTTATTATCTTGATATGTAAATTTTCTTATGCGGCTACTGGGGCGTGGAGTAGCCGCAGCTGAAGCTACACTGGGCGGCTACTCCACGCCCCAGTAGCCCGTTTTCTCCTCCGACGGCCTGAGTGGTCACTGCTCCGAAGCCGGAGCTGCACAGGCGTGGGCCTGCTGTTCGAAAAGGGCTATCCCCTTATCCTATTGATCCACCTACCACCCCATCTACCTTTATAGGTAGATTTGTGGTGGTAGGTTCCCTTTAAGGATATGAGAAGATCTCTGTCCAGTTCTCAAAAGTTGATGCTTCTACAATTTTCCATTGTGATAGACATGGTTTGACCTTCTACTTTGATCTACTCATACATAGAAGATGGAAGCAGATGCCCCGTTGTTGCTTTTGTCCATGCTTGTTGAAGGTTCCATCGTTGCCTTTTAAATTGAGACAATTAAAGTTAAAGAGTCTCCCGATGTGAATCTCTCGATTCACATGTAAACTAAACAAATGGCCTTGTAGGTTGAGTCTACTGAATCATTAGCATGCCTTTCCTGAGATAAAATTAAAGGGGTTGGCCACTTTTCAATAAATCCCTTACATTAGACATGACTCTGCATGTTTATGTACCTGTGTCTTTGCCTACACTGAGTGTTCCCCTGTTCTCCCCATGCAGCCCTCTGCATATATTTACACAACTTCCTCACTCTCACTACTCCAGCCCATCCTTTCCCATTAAGTCTTTCTTCTCACTGTCTGTCCTAACATACAGAGACAGGAAGAGGGGAGGGAGCAGGATGAGTCATAATCTCCTGCTACAGCTTCTCCTATTCATCAGAGCTCCGACACATAAACAAAGATCCACAGAGAGTTTGCAGACAGCACTAAAGTAAGCAGCAGGGCTGCTGAATCACTTGATGAACATTCAGGGATTAGTATTAAGGCAACAAAGGCTCACAGGCAACTTTTTGGATTTTGCTGCAGTTTGGTGACCACTAGGTCTGGTGTATGTCAGTTTCAGTAAAAGAGAGGTGATCACATAGCAAATTTTCAAAATGATTCCCATTGTGGACCAAGGAAGAGATGAGCTGACCCACTGTCATGGCTATGATTGGACAAGGGATACTTGAGTAATTGTTAGGGCACGGATTGGCTGTTTGGCTACCAATCAGGCAATATATCCGGGTCAGTTGGCTGAACACTGAACCTGAATATTGGGTCCACTCATCTCTAGTCTTAGGTTACCACTAGGATGCGATGAGACTATGGGGCAGATTTACTTACCAGTCCCTTCGCGATCCCCGAGGTGCGTTCCCCAACGATAATGCACAGCTGCTGCAATCCACTACGAGCGTGCGCCCAATAACCTGCTTGTGTCGCTTCCCCGATCAGGTCCGCCGGAGTTCACCTTCTTCTTCCCGGTGCATGTAAGTGCTTGGATGTGACACAATTTAATTGTTAAATCCCACGGTTTGTCCGAATCTGTCAGATTTGGACGGCCCGTCCCCGATGTGCCAAATTCCGATCACGTGCGACACAATCCCCGGCACGATCCCGACGGAAATGCGGCCGCAGGACCCTAAGTAAATAAGCCCCTATGTTTTTTCCTTGACCTTTACACCAGTCACCTGGTAACATCCCGATCCTGGTGATATCAGGAATCCATTGAACTTGCTTCCTCTTAATCCGTTTTTCCTTACATTTATCTCATTCTTAATCGGAGAAACAGAGATATTGGGGAAGATTTACTTACCCGGTCCCGTCGCGATCCCGTGGTGTGTTGTCTGACGAGGATTCGGGTCCGGCGCGATTCACTAACATCGTGCCTCCAAGTTCCTGCATCCGTCACTTCTGCGCCAAGGTCCGCAGGAGTTCACCTTCTTCTTCCTGGTGCATGTGAGTGCTTGATCTTGCGACACAAATCCTTTTTTAAATTCCGTGGTTTGTCCGAAACCGTCGGGTTGTCCGACGGCCCGCCCCCCGATTTCTGTTGTGTGCAAATCGGCGCCGATGCAGCAATATCTGACCGCTTGCGGTGCAGTGCGGCTTTTAGACCCTTAGTAAATGAGCCCTATTGTAGTGTTGTGAACACGTGGCGGCCGCATCGTATGTATTTCTGGAATGTTGCTTAGAACTGCAATATAACCAGTGAAAGGAAAAGAATACATTCATAATAATTCATTCATAGCCGACCCATTGATAAAGATTGGAAAACGAGTTAGAGGTTTGTTTGTTTGTTAAGGACTTGATGGAGTAAGCGGGAATAATACAAGACGGGTTTTTCATCTTTATTTTTTTTTATTCCAGAGGGCAGAGATTTAGTGCTTTTAAAGTGCTTCCCAATTGTGTATAGAAAGCAGGTGCAGGCGATAGATAGTACACTGTATGACGGGCTCCGTACCGGCAATGAATTCCCGATAAATGCAGCAACTTCTAGTGTCTGACTATCACATTCTACTAGATACAGAGAGTGGAGGCGATCACCATAGTCAGGGCAGCTTCAACACATTGCTGCAGCCAGTGCAAAGGTTACAAAGGTCATCTCCCCAATCCACAGTAGTACTGTGATGTGTCCTTATATAGAGGATAGGAGTAGTAGTACTGTGCTGTGTCCTTATATACAGGATAGGAGTAGTAGTACTGTGATGTGTCCTTATATAGAGGATAGGAGTAGTAGTACTGTGATGTATCCTTATATAGAGGATAGGAGTAGTTGTACTGTGCTGTGCCCATATATACAGGATAAGAGTAGTAGTACTATGATGTGTCCTTATATACAGGATAGGAGTAGTAGTACTATGATGTGTCCTTATATAGAGGATAGGAGTAGTAGTACTGTGCTGTGTCCATATATACAGGATAGGAGTAGTAGTACTGTGCTGTGCCCATATATACAGGAGAGGAGTAGTAGTACTGTGCTGTGCCCATATATACAGGATAGGAGTAGTAGTACTGTGCAGTGCCCATATATTCAGGATAGGGGTAGTAGTACTGTGCAGTGCCATATATACAGGATAGGAGTAGTAGTACTGTGCTGTGCCCATATATACAAGAGAGGAGGAGTACTTCTGTGCTGTTCCTATATATACAGGATAGGAGTAGTAGTACTGTGCTGTACCCATATATGCAGAATAAGAGTAGCAGTACTGTGCTGTGTCCATATACACAGGATAGGAGTAGTAGTAATGTGCTGTACCCATAAATACAGGATAGGAGTATTAGTACCGTGCTGTGCCCATGTATACAGGATAGGAGTAGTAGTACTGTGCTGTGTCCATATATACAGGATAGGAGTAGTAGTACTGTGCTGTACCCATATATACAGAATAAGAGTAGTAGTACTGTGCTGTGTCCATATATACAGGATAGGAGTAGTAGTACTGTGCTGTGCCCATATATACAGGATAGGAGTAGTAGTAATGTGCTGTACCCATAAATACAGGATAGGAGTAGTAGTACTGTGCTGTGTCCATATATACATGATAGGAGTAGTAGTACTGTGCTGTGCCCATATATACAGGATAGGAGTAGTAGTAATGTGCTGTACCCATATATACAGGATAGGAGTAGTAGTACTGTGCTGTGTACATATATACAGGATAGGAGTAGTAGTACTGTGCTGTGCCCATATATACAGGATAGGAGTAGTAGTACTGTGTCCATAAATACAGGATAGGAGTAGTAGTACTGTGCTGTGTCCATATATACAGGAAAGGAGTAGTAGTACTCAGATACAGGATAGGAGATAGGAGTATATATACAGGACAGGGGTATATATGCATATATACAAGATCGGAGTAGTCGCATTGTGCTGTGACCATACATACAGGATAGGACTAGTAGTACTGTGCACATATGTATACAGGTTTGGAGGAATAGTACTATGCTATGCCAATATACAAAATTTGAGCTAGCAATGTGTTGCACCTATATATTCAGTAAAAATTTGAGAAGTAGTACTGAGCTGTGCTCATGTACACAGGACAGATGTAGTAGCACTGTGTTGTGCTTATATATACAGAATAGAAGCACCAGAATTGTTCATTGCCAATATGTTCAGTAATACTGTCCATATATACAGGTTAGGAGTAGTCACTGTTGAACTGTGGTTCCTGGGTCCATCAGATAAAATTTTCCTTGGGGCCCAAAATCCATCAATGCATTGGGGGGATAACCCTGGTATCATTCAAATTTTATATTTACTGTGCCCATACACAAAATGTGATAACTAGGCTTTGTAATATTTTACATTCAGTACGACTGCAGAAGGAGAAAGTGGATGGTCCCTGAGCCGCAGGAGGGAAGGGGCTACTTACTGCCAAGATGTAGGGTTATACTGAGGATCCTCTTGTGGGCCCAGACTCTAACACAATGATGAACCTGAAAGGGTCAAGCAGAAGACAACCCTTGGAGGTTACTAGATTACTTTTTTTCCCTAGGGAATGATGAACAATGGGCCCAACTACAATTTTATTTGGCAGGTCTTCCCTGTCCCCTAGCAGTGCCCTCATATCAAAACAATATATAAAAGTTTTTTTATTCCTGGAAACCTATTTAAATGCCCTTTTTAGAAGCTCTGAAGGGGTTAACGAAAGGGCTTAGGACTGCGGGGAGGAAGAGGTCAGTGTTTGTTTTGGCGGGAACAGCAGGTTGGAGCGGATTGGCTAACTGCGCACTGCAGAGGGAGAGCAGGGATATAAGGGACAAGTGGGGTGAGGTAGGTTAAGCAGGTTAAGGTATCGTACCTTTCCAAAAGTCAGGATGCACACCCCTCCCCATGTTGTTAACTATAGTTGTATAAAAAAATTAGTTTGCCCTCAGGAAGAAGGGTCAGCTTGGCGCTTCATGTTCGGCGGGCATTCAGGCAAGCTGCTCTTAAGAAGGGCTGAAGAAGGATTAGGTTTAAAGAGAACCTACCACCACGAATCTACCTATAAAGGTAGATCAGTGGTAGGTGGATCAATAGGACGTGAGGATAGCCCTTTTAAGGGCTAATCCTCACGTCCCCGCACTTTTTTGGAAACTTTTATTACAGTTATATGTAAATTTTCTTATGCGGCTACTGGGGCGTGGAGTAGGAGCAGCTGAGACTACACGCCGCGGCTACTCCACGCCCCGGTAGCCTCTTTACTCCTCCTATTCACAATCTTCGGCACGCAGCTCCTCGTAGCTGCGCGCCCTCATCCGACGATCCTGCCATCTGCGCATGCGCAGAACAGCAGGCCCGCTCCTGCGCGGTCACTGCTCCAAAACCGGAGCTGCACAGGCGCGGACCTGCTGTTCTGCGCATGCGCAGACGGCTGGATCGTCGGACAAGGGCGTGCAGCTACGAGGATTGTGAATAGGAGGAGAAAAGAGGCTACTGGTGCGTGGAGTAGCCGCCCCGTGTAACCACAGATGCTGCTACTCCACACCCCAGAAGCCGCATGAGAAAATTTACATATAACTCTAATAAAAGTTTCCAAAAAAGTACAGGGACGTGAGGATCAGCCTGTAAAAGGGCTATCCTCATGTCCTATTGATCCACCAACCACCCGATATACCTTTAGAGGTAGATTTGTGGTGGTAGGTTCCCTTTAAAGGGCAAAGGTCATAAAACTCATTGGGGCTCATTTACTAAGAGCCCCACGGACCGCACTTTCGTCGGACATCCCGGCGATTTCCGTTTTGCTGGGACAGGGATTCAAAAGGGGTTTTTGGCGCACACGATCAGATTTTGGCGCAATCACGCTGGCTTTTAGGCGACACAATCGGGAGCGGGTAAGTAAATGCGCCCCATTGAAGTTATAAATGCTACTTTGTATTGTTTAAATAAAGCTGTGGCCACCCCACAATTCCCAGCACATCGTTACACGGTATTTATTTTGATATGTTTGCACCCCAGGTGGTTATGGGGGTTACAATTGTCCCTGCAGTCTAAAGGAATCACTAGCTAGAGCCCTGGTGGGCTGTAGACCCAGCGACCATGAGATTTGCATAGGTGGAGGACGTTCTTCACAGCGTCCGGAGGTGCCCTATACATTCCATAGATTTAATTATCTGCATTGCACTATGGAATCTTTTTAGAAGCCGGAAGATTTATACGGAAATAAAAGGGAAACAGTTCCATCTTGTGGCAGCTAGCACCGAGCAAAGCCCGGGAGACGACGCTTTTATGATTCATATTGTCACCAAAGGCTCTCTAAGAAAATATTTCTGGGTTTTATTACAGTTCATCTATGAAGCTATTTGCTTTTTATGAAACTATCCCGAAAAAAAAAAAGAGTCCCAAATCTCGTTAGGCCTTACAAGGACATCTCAGTAAAGATGAGATTGGAGAAGAGAAAAAAAAACAAAAATACTGACTCCAGGGGACGGCTGTACAATGAAATTTTTCTTCCATACAACAAAACATGGCTTTTTCATCTCAGTCCTGGCCGTTGCTCTCGATGTAATATATCAGTCCTGTGATTACCCAGGTCTAGGCCGGAGCAGGTTGGAAAATATTTCTTATTGATCATGTGATAAAAATTTCCTGACAGCAAAAAAAATCTTTACTGACCCGTTATTTATGTAGCTATTAGGAATCAACGATGTCATATGGAGAGAGGTCAAAGGTTAGAAGGAACATTTTCTATACCTATTTCGAAGTAAATTTTGGTTCTTTTAATAGTGGGATCAAAGTATATTCTTACATCTTCATTTAACAAATATTTTTGTACAAAAATTAGACAAGATCACAGCAGGATTGTTTCGTCATGAATCTGGATTTCATCTTTTACTCTACCTATTTTTTTTATCCTGAAACAAAAAAGCAGCTTTTGGTTCGCTAGGAAAATATCTCTTCACATGAATCATAACCCTAAAAAGTTTTGCACTAATGGAGGTTTCTGCTGCCCCCGGGTATGACGTGGCTGGTGAAACGGCATTGCCACCACTGGCAGGGCCGGCTCCAGGTATTAGTGGGCCCCTGGGCGACAGAGCCTTAGTGGGCCCCTTTGTGAGCCGCCCTCCAGTGGCCATACTGCCCCCTTCCCCTACGGACACATTGACCAGCCCCTTCCCCTGCGGACACAGACCCCCCTGTGGACACACTGACCCCCCCCTGTGGACACACAGACCCCATCCCCCTGCGGACACACTGACCCGCCCCCTCCCCCTGCGGACACACTGACCCCCTCTCTCTCCCTGCGGACACACTGACCTCCCCCTGTATACACACTGACGCCCCCTCCCCCTGTATAAACCTCCACCACTGGTTTAACGAATACCTCCCCCCCCCAAACTATGTCGGTGACTGCTCATGCTGCGACCTTTGGGTGGGTGGCTAGCTGTACCCAATCTGGCCTGCATCCTGCCCCTATTTTGGGACTCCGAAAGGGGGACTTTTCCAAAAGCAGAAAAAGGCCCTCCCTTGACTTGCCTCTAATCTTACCCTTGGATACCCAAAAGAGGATAGTACTTGCCTCAACTCTATACAATGGGCGACATTTACTTACCCGTCCCTGCGCAGTCTCCAAGGTGCGTTGTCCGACAATCCTGCACAGCTGCCGCGATTCACAAAGATCGCACGCCCGAGATCCTGCATGTGTCGCTTTCCCGCTCAGGTCCACCGGAGTTCACCTTCTTCTTCCCTGTGCATGTAAGTGCATGGTATTGCGACACAATTTAAATGTTAAATCCCGCACATTGGGGCATATTTATCAGGACCTCTGCGCACCGCCAGTGGCGCAGAGGCCCTGAAATAATCGCAAATGCTAGCTTATTGCTAGCTTTTGCGATTATTTTTCACTATCCGCCACCTTCACGCCAGTGGGGCGTGAAGGGGCGTGAAGGGGGGGCGCGGCCGGCCGAGCGGGGGGCACGGTCGGACTGGGGCGTTACTGTCCCCGCGCCTGCGCACTCGCTGCTGCCGGCGACTTTTCATACGTGAAAAACGCTGCGCAGCTGGCAGCTGTTATTAGCAAAAATACATCATTTCACAGATATAAGTCCAACCTGTCTCTATCAGTCCTGCTGTACACAATTTCAGTTGTCCCTAGAAACAACCCTGTAACTTCTGACTTAGGGTCGGGCCGCCATCTTGGATTTGTGTGTGTCAGCCGTGCTGCTGAGTTTGTGTCTTTCTGCTCTGAGCTTGTAGCCACGCCCCCTGGCAGTCCTAGCACGGAGCTCACACTGACACTCCCTTACTTCCTGCCAGCAAACACATCGGGAGGAAAGAGAAGCTAGATGAAAGTGTATATACGCCTGTACCCTGATAATCTAACCAAATTGTCACCCCACAGAACTAGATGGATCATAATGTATCCCCATCCACACCCTGGGATTTTGCACTGAGCAGGCTAGGGAGTGATAGGAGCTATAAATAAAACTGAGTAACACTGTAAAGTAAGGGGATCTTTATTGTGTTAACATCACTAGGGGATTGAGATGTGAGAAATTTCTTTTGTGGGAAAACCCCTTTAACCCCCCACCTTACTGAAGCTACCTTATGTCCCCTTTCCTGTTTCACCACCATTCATATACCCTACAATTTATAATGCCCCCTTTTTTGTAGACCCCATTTTCTTTCAACTTTGTTTTACATAAGAAATAAATCAGAAACTCACCTTTCTCCTCGGATGTCTCCTCACGTCACTAATGCATACAATGCTATCGGTGCCCGGAAGACGCAGGTAGAGTTAAAGCCCTGGACATACCTACTTCCCCCAGGATGGTGGGACAAACCTGCAAATCTTGGACTGTCCCGCTCAATGTGGGAGTGTTAGGAGGTAAGTATTGTGCTTTGTACTCTGTGGCACATCTGAATGGTCCCTTTCTGGTACTTTCTATTCAACTTCCCTGCAGGGGTGAAGTTGGAGTTTTTAAAGCAGTCCTAATAATACGGGTAGAATTTTCCTGGGTGCAGGGTGTCCATACTCAAACTGGATCAATATATGACACTGCGGACCCCATAGCACTTACATGGCTGCTACCACTATAGTTATGTCCCTGACCCAGTGGTATAACAGAAAAGTAACTAAAGAAGAAATTCTTCAACGCCCTCATACATACCTTCTAAGGTCATTGATTCCTGACTTTAAAGGTCCTTCTGGCCTGGATTGTTAGGTAAAACAGTTTTTTCTCTTTAGGAGAAAGATGGGTAGAATTCTGCTGGTTCAGCTGAGTGAAAGCTCTAACTGGGTCAGTATATACTTAGAGGTATAACAGAAAAGTATCTAAAGAAAAAACTCTTCATCGCCCTCATACAGACCTTCAAAGGTCATTGATTCCTGAACCTTATAGGTCCTTCTGGCTTGGATTGTTAGGTAAAACAGTTTTTCCTCTTTTGGAGAGAGTGTGCGATACGATACTATCTTTGTGCACTTTTATGTGAGGTGACCTTCACTTTCTAGTAACACATGAAAATAGAACTCAACCTTGAAAAAAAACATCTTCAAAATGGCTGACTTCCTGTCTTTAGTTATAACAGGAAGTGCTGCTCTGAAGCACAAACTGATGCTCTAACCAGTGCCTGGTGCAGTTTTTAAGAATGTTAATTGAAGATTGACAGAAAAATTTTGTATTCCTGTAACTTTATCATCTAAATACTTTTTCTTATTCAGTTCTTAAGAAAAAGAATCAAAAAAATAGAATTTTCTTCTGTGAATAGATGTACTTTTTTCTGTAGTTTTTTTGGATCCTACAAGTCAGACAATAATTTAACGTAATACACAAAACAGAACAACCATCGGCGGTGACTTGCAGATAACGGGCTCAGACAAGGTTGCTAATCTCCGTCGTTGCTTCATGCACAATGGGGATTTCAATCCTGAGAACACGTTGTGTAATTTCCCCTTCGGCAGCAGAGGTCTACAGGAGAGAAGAAACCTGCACAACCCCAAATCTAAAGTGTTACGGGAAGAAACGTATACATTCCGCACCTCTGGGCTATCAATGGGACATCACTATCCTCTTATCTGGGCTCTTTCTTGGATCCACTTGATATTCTGATTTGTATTCTATTCACAATATTTTTATCTATGTTTTTTTCTTAATACCATAAAGTGATACAAAATTTACTAGAATGAGGTCTCATACTTATGGCTCTATCCAGCTCCCCCACCCTCAGGGGCCCAATAATGAGATGCAATGGGACATGCTATGTAGGGTCTATTGCATTGCAAATTTCGCATTCAAGTCTATGGGGGGACATTTATCAGAACTTTTTGGATAAAGAAGCCCTGAAATAATCGCGAACCACCAGTAATTGGAATTTTTTCTCCTAGACGGCATGGAGGGGGTGTGGCCAGCAGCAGATTTGGCAAGTGCAGATTGTTCCTGCCCAAGGGCGTAACTTGAGGGGGTGCAGAGGGTGCGGTTGCAACCGGGCCCATGAGGTTTAGGGGGCACATAAGCTGTCAATTTCCCATATGAGAAGACTATTACTATATACCATACATTATAGCCAGGGCCTTGCACAGACTTTGCACTGGGGCCCATCAGCTTCAAGTTACGCCACTGTTCTTGCCCCAAGCCTGTGCACTTTTTAAAGCCTGTGAACATTCACATTCACCCTGAATGCTTCTGTAGTTCTAAGCCTACTGATGTATATACTTTGACAGGGGAAGGATCCTCGGCATGTGATAAATCTTTCCCTGCACCCAAAGGATACACTAGGTTGAAGCGATAACCCACCTCGGCCACTGTCTGGATGAGCGGTTTCCTCTGTTGTTGAGAGATGTACAGGAAGTGGAATGTATCTACATTGTGGTGGGGAGAGTGAGTACCATTCTGTTATGTTACAATCCCCCAGAAGACAATCCTATTAAAGTTTTGCAGGTATAACTTCAAGGTGAGAATATTGGTCTTCTAGACGAGGACTAACTTGAAGATATTTTGTACCACGCTTTATACTACATTGTGTTCTTATATGGTGGAGGGATCTCTTCACTTCCTGTAGCCAGACCCCTGCGGAGTCACAATCCAGTGACAAACAGAAAGTAAGAAAAAAGTAATCGATCTGTGGTGCTTATGGCATTGTGTACTGGTAGAGACTCCACCAAGCAGCGGGACCGACACTCAGGACTCCAACGAAGAATCTCCCCCATCATCCAGTTGAGGACAGTTGCATGGAGCTGCAGCCACGGAAAACCCAGCAGGAGAGACGAGGTAGAGCGTGGCAGCATGTAAAAGGACAGTCTCTCCCTATGCAAAACACCGACCTGCAGGGAAATTGGCTTGGTGCCGTACCAGACCGGATCGGAGAGGATTTGTCCGCTGACCGATGAGATGACCAGAGGCTTCTTGAGAAGGACCACAGGGATGTGATACTGGGAGACCAAAGTGGTATCCACGAAGTTCCCTGCAGTTCGCAAGCCAACACCTGGACCGGAGTCTAAGTGGCACCCATTCTTTACTTCGGTGGCAGCCAAGGTCGAGGTACAGGAACGGCAGGCAATCTGGTAGTCGGGGACAGGCAGGAGGACAGGACGGGTTGCACAGAATCAGAATCGGGGATGTAGCAATAGGTCAAGGCAGGCAGCGGAGGGCCGTAGTCAGAAACGGAACCAGGGTCATAACGGGAAATCACAATAAGAGCGCAGGACATCAAACATAACTTTCTCTAAGGCACAAGCCACGAAGATCCGGCAGGGTTTGCAGGAAGAGGCAGGCTTATATGCTCTTTCTGAAAATGGCCAGCGCCAATTAATTGCGCGCTAGCCCTTTAAATCTAGTGAAGCCGGTGCACGTGCGCCCTAGGAGTAGGGGACGAGCGCGCACGCCGGAGGGATTCGAGACAGGATATGGGTCGCGGGACCACCCGTGACAATTGGTGAAGGTAAAGAACTCTGTTTTCAATTTTTGTTCAAAAAGATGTAGATTCATTTCAAATGTATTTTACTCTATTGCCCAATTTTCGAGGAAAACAAGAAAGCACAAAGGGTCTCATTTATCAAAAGCAATCAGAGCGTAATTTTTATATTTAAAACTGCTTTAGAAAAGCGGAATTGGTTGAATGAACCCTGAAATTATAACATTAAATAACCAAGGTTAAAATTTTTCTTCAAATACGGCATACACAACAAACAATTCGAGACATTTAACATTTGAAATTATAATAGAGTTGCTAAGCAGATAGGATGACTGCAGAATGGGAGGATTGTGCTGATCATGCAGAAAGCAGTGAGCTATATACTTGTAATATGTACAAATGGCAGAGGAACTGCCAACCTTATGAATGGTGATGGTAGCACGGGAGAAGTATTGTGATCTTGTCTGGAGTAGAGATGAACGGACCTGTAGTTTTATTTTGGGTTCGGACGTGCGATCCAGACGTATTGCCGGATTGGCGGCTAGGTAGTCAATTGTACAAATTGGCACCCCTTGCTACTAGCCATGGCTATGATTGGCTAGGGGTTGTCCCTGAACCCAAACTAAAACTTCAGGTCCGTCCATCTCTAGTTAGAGACTTGTACACTTGTATATACTGTATGTGAGGATAGGACCACTCTGTGAAAATGTGACCCAATTGACCCATTATAAGTCAATTGGGCACCATCGATATCCAAAATATCAGGGTCAGCTTGTGCCAGGGCCCAGGCCTGCTGGAGGAGACTACATAAGGCTGTACATAAGGAATCCATAGGGGGTTAGGGGGGTTGTATCTAATGAATCCATGTGGGGTGAAGGGGGCTTATATAACATAACCATGAGAGACTGTTTGGGATGATAAACTAGGGAATATTTTAGCAAACGAAAGACTGTTTTAGTTTCAGAATTTTTTAATGCCGCCACTTGAGTTCACTGCAAAGGGGCCCACTGAGGCTCTGTCACCCAGGGGCCTCCTGATACCTGGAGCCGACCCTGCATCATATGACCCATCCCTGCATGAATTTTGCTTTTCTGTTCTCATGACTACTTGTTGGCTTTGCCTCTTTCTATAAAACTAACTTTATTCTTTTTAAAAAATGAAATAAATGAAATAATTAAAAAAAAATACAAAATACAATAATTTTTTGGGTTTTTCTATTGGCTTTATAATTAGCATTTTACAATATGTGTGATAACGAAGCGCATTCAGGTGACCGAGGCAATAACATGAAGCAGTCAACATATGCTACATGTCAAATTTTGACAAGCAGTAATAAAAGCAAGATCAATTAACATACTAAATTGCTGGCAGGCGCATCTGGCGATGAAGCTCTTGTAAAAGTAAAAATATCTTTACAGTATCACAATAAGAATTGTGTATGAGCTCTTGTGACTTTCTCATGGTCGCTAAAGAATATGCATGTTAAAATAATTATAGAAGAAAACAGGTCACTGCCTCCTACAAGGTCAGCACCCTCCACCTCCGCTGCTGTCACCATTCCCATCATCTGGTTAGCTGCTGGAAGTTTTATTGTAACAGACTAACAGATACTGACCCTAGCACTCACACCATGTCCTTATTAGTACAAGCAAATGAGTTTTCAGGTCACTTACCTCTGCAAAATTAACTCACTCTACTCCTGCTGCATTGGAAATTCCAAAGATTTCAACGATGCATTATTATTATTTGCCATTTATATAGCACAATCAGATTAAGCAGCCCCACACATTTTGCGTGGTCCCTGTCCCCAATGGGGCTCACAATGTAATCAACATACCAGTATGTTTTGGAGTGTGGGAGGAAACCGGAGGACCCGGAGGAAACCCACGGAAACACAGAGAGAACATACAAACTCTTTGCAGATGATGACCCGGGGACTTGAACCCAGGTCCCCAGCACTGCATGGCTGTAGTGCTATCCACTGAGCCACTGTGCTGCCACGTATGCCAAACTATTTCTATAATATATATATATATTCTATACCTTGTGATGGCAAAACTTTTAGACACCGAGTGCCCAAACTACAACCAAAACCCCTGTATTTTTCGCAAAGTGCCAATGCGACAATTTAAGCAGTAACTTATTACCCCCTGCTCTGTAAAGGCACCTGAGGACACCAATACAGTAGAAAGGCGGAGAAGAAGTTTGGATTATCATTGTAGCTTCCTTCTAGGGTCCTGAGCTGCCTGGGACTGCAAGAGGCCCTGAGTCCTGTTTGGTGAACTTTGTGCTGGGGTGATGGTGGGGGTGCTCATTTAGAGGGTGCTGAGTGCCACCTATGCCACCCGTGCCATAGGCTCGCCACCACTGATCTATACTATAATACTGATCTCCAACCAACCGTTAAGTCCTCACCAGTAAACAAGTCACTGCTGCCCACAGGATCCACATACTCCTCACCTGCTGCTTTCTTAATTCTCATGATTAACTTAACCATATGGCGTTTTGTTCTCATATGATGGTCCTGTCCTATCACCTGCAGCCTTGTTCATGCTCATGTAATTAAAAGACTGGATATATGAGTAGCTCTTACAAGCTTGGCGCAAATTGCTGAGATTCTATCTATTCCATCTTACCAGGCAAAATTAGATCCACTCTACTTAAATTTGGGTCACTGTCTTCTGCAAGATCAACTCAATCCTCACCTTCTGTATTCATTTGACAAGGATGAAAAATTAGACTTTGGAATAACTTTTTTATTTGACTTGTCCCATACCCACTGGTCCAGCAATGATGCTCTGATCCACTCCACCTTTTTGGTTTATTTTACCAAAAGGGATGTGTAATGGTAGGACACAAACAAGGACAGTGATCCCTGGCACTGAGACCCCCAATTTGTCCCTACCTACTTATTGGGTCCCCCCTAAACAGAGGTCAATAACTGGGCGACGTTCCCTCCCTGGGTAAGGTGAGAACACGTAACAAATACAGACAAACAAACACAATAAGGCGAGGTATACAATACGAGTCGGCAACAGTGGGGAATAAACAATAACCAAATCACAATCCAAATAGAGTAGTCAAGACACAGGCAAGAGATCAGAAACCAGAACTAGAGAATACAAGAGAGCTAAAGAACACAGAAAGATAGCAGTAGCTACAGACATCAGGCTGAATAACCAGCAAGGTCTGATGGGAGTAGCAGGTATATAAGGCAGTTCCCAGACACAAACTCTCCCATCTCCCTCCTCCACCTTGATACCCCAGATCAACCAGCCTTCCTCTTTACTACATTGCTTGCCGAATTCAGCCTGCTCTCACTTTGATGTCTGCACTGCACTCCTCAGGGAGTGTAGTGCGGTGCATGCACAGATAAAAGTGGTTAGGGGGCGGCCGGCTCCACTTGTTCTGCGCATGTTGGCAAGAATAAGCTGACCGTGCAGGTGCGAGAATTGGTTTCTGTGGTTGACGGGCAGTGTAGTGAAGGGACGGTCTGGTTGGTATGATGTATTGAGGGAGGAGGAGGGAGATGGGAGTGTTTTTTTTTTTAAACCTGCTAATGATGGAGCGGTTTCCCAAGGGTGGAGGGGGAAACCAGTCCTTAGTACACAAACCCCTGGGACTTGGGACATCAAGAGACACAGGAAATCTTTAATATAAGTTATCTTTACAACTAAAAAAGAAGAGTATTCATAACAATGGTTTGGGAATGTGCATACAAATGCCTATGGGGACATTGGGGAGGATAAAAAAGGGGTCCCGGTGGCAGGTTCCCTTTAAAATACGTTCCTCAATACATAATGGGGCTCATTTACTAAGGGCCCCGCGGACCACACTTTCGTCGGACATCCTGGCGAATTCAATTTTGCGCCGCTGGGACAGGGATTTAAAAGGGACGATCGTATTTTGAAGCAATCACGCCGGCTTTCATGCGATCCAACTGATTCAGACAAACCACGGAATTTAACTTCAAAATTGTGTCGCAAGCCAGGCACTTACATGCACCAAGAGGACCTGAGCGGGGAAGCGAAAGACGCAGGAAATCGGGCACACGATCTAAGTGAATCGCGACAGAGTGCATTCTGGACGGACAATGCACTTTCGGGAACTCCGAGGGACCAGGTAAGTAAATGTGCCCCAATGTCTTATACAAAAGAAAAAGTTGAGGAGCCAAATAGCAGAAATATTTGTGGTCCAGTAGTTACCATTGACGATAAACTGATGGTGAAGGACCTTGGAGGTATCAGGATAGTCTACAATTATCCTGCAATCAATGAGACCGAAGTGTTATAGACTGATGAGGAGTGGACAGCAGTGACTACCAAACGGGATCCCGAGCGCCCCCTTCTGATACAAGCAATCACTTCCAACTCATAATTAACTCCTGCCTTAGGGGGAAACAGCTAATTTTATAGACAAGACTTCTTTATAGATACAAATCTCCAATGTCAGGTCTTTTAATTGAGTCAAGTGGATTGGAAACTAAAAATAAGCAAAAATAATTAGAAGCCTGTTAAAGGGGTTAATTATTGGAGCTCCTCGCCATTCAATTACTGCCACGTAAGGGAAGACTTAAACTCTGATAACAAAAATTTCTTATTAAAAACTTTCCCTCCTAAATCCCCCACTGACTTATTTACTTCAGAGCCCCCGGACATCATTAGAATCTTAACGAACATCCCTTGAATTGCGAAGTTGAGAATTAACACTTCTTAGGAGGGAAATACTGTATAAAAGATGCATGAACCAAGGTCTAGGAAAACAGGTAATAAATTATCATGGCTGCTTCAGAAATCTGCTACTCCCGAGCACAAATAAAATAACAGATCTGTTAATTCTTGAATACATTCAATTACTGCAACATCTGGCCAACGCTGATAATGAACTCATTGCCAGGAAGACATGTTGGCTGAAGAAAGAAGATATTTCTCAAAAATTTTTCTATCAGCATCCACACGTCATAGACGTAATTCTCAACGATGATTGGATTTTGGGTCTTTAGGGTCGCTATGGGATATTAAGGTTGGAATATATTTATATTGTTTTACCTGGGGGGTGGCCAGGTATCGTAAGCAGATGAGGCACTGGCCTTCACGTGAGTTGGTGACCTTGTGTATATTTTAACCCCTTTCCCAGACCCAGTAATTAGCAAATCTAGTGATGAGCAGACCCAGTGATGAGCAGATCAAATGATGAGCAGGTCTAGTGATGAGCAGATCTAGTGATGAGCAGATCTAATAATTAGCATATCAAGTGATGAGCAGATCTAGTGATGAGCATATCAAGTAATGAGCAGATCTAGTGATGAGCATATCAAGTAATGAGCAGATCTAGTGATGAACAGACCCAATGATGAGCAGATCTAGTGATGAGCATATCAAGTAATGAGCAGATCTAGTGATGAACAGACCCAATGATGAGCAGATCTAGTGATGAGCATATCAAGTAATGAGCAGATCTAGTGATGAACAGACCCAATGATGAGCAGATCTAGTGATGAGCAGACCCAGTGATGAGCAGATCTAGTGATGAACAGACCCAATGATGAGCAGATCTAGTGATGAGCAGATCTAGTGATGAGCAGACCCAGTGATGAGCAGATCTAGTGATGAACAGACCCAATGATGAGCAGATCTAGTGATGAGCAGATCTAGTGATGAGCAGACCCAGTGATGAGCAGATCTAGTGATGAACAGACCCAATAATGAGCAGATCTACTGATGAGCAGATCTAGTAATGAGCAGATCTAGTTATGAACAGACCCAGTGATGAGCAGATCTACTGATGAGCAGATCTAGTAATGAGCAGACCCAGTAATGAGCAAACCTAGTGATTAGCAGATCAAGTGATGAACAGACCCAGTGATGAGCAGATCTAGTGATGAACAGACCGAGTGATGAGCAGATCTTGTGATAAGCAGATCTAGTAATGAGCTGACCCAGTGATGAACAGACCCAGTGATGAGCAGATCTAGTTATGAACAGACCCAGTGATGAGCAGATCAAATGATGAGCAGGTCTAGTGATGAGCAGATCTAATAATTAGCATAGCAAGTGATGAGCAGATCTAGTGATGAGCATATCAAGTAATGAGCAGATCTAGTGATGAGCAGACCCAGTGATGAGCAGATCTAGTGATGAACAGACCCAATGATGAGCAGATCTAGTGATGAGCAAATCTAGTGATGAGCAGACCCAGTAATGAGCAGATCTACTGATGAGCAGATCTAGTAATGAGCAGACCCAGTAATGAGCAAACCTAGTGATTAGCAGATCAAGTGAGGAACAGACCCAGTGATGAGCAGATCTTGTGATAAGCAGATCTAGTAATGAGCATATCAAGTGATGAGCAGATCTAGTTATGAACAGACCCAGTGATGAACAGACCCAGTGATGAACAGACCCAGTGATGAGCAGATCTAGTGATGAGCAGACCCAGTGATGAGCAGATCTAGTTATGAACAGACCCAGTGATGAGCAGATCAAATGATGAGCAGGTCTAGTGATGAGCAGATCTAATAATTAGCATAGCAAGTAATGAGCAGATCTAGTGATGAGCAGATCTAGTGATGAACAGACCCAATGATGAGCAGATCTAGTGATGAGCAGACCCAGTGATGAGCAGATCTAGTGATGAACAGACCCAATGATGAGCAGATCTAGTGATGAGCAGACCCAGTGATGAGCAGATCTAGTGATGAGCAAATCTAGTGATGAGCAGACCCAGTAATGAGCAGATCTACTGATGAGCAGATCTACTAATGAGCAGACCCAGTAATGAGCAAACCTAGTGATTAGCAGATCAAGTGATGAACAGACCCAGTGATGAGCAGATCTAGTGATGAACAGACCCAGTGATGAGCAGATCTTGTGATAAGCAGATCTAGTAATGAGCATATCAAGTGATGAGCAGATCTAGTTATGAACAGACCCAGTGATGAGCAGATCTAGTGATGAACAGACCCAGTGATGAGCAGATCTTGTGATAAGCAGATCTAGTAATGAGCATATCAAGTGATGAGCAGATCTAGTTATGAACAGACCCAGTGATGAACAGACCCAGTGATGTACATTAGTATTTCCACCAGATAACGCCTGCCTAGTAATAAATAATATAAAGAATGACTGACAGCAATCAGAGATTTTGAGAAAATATGAGAAACTGCTACAGAAAGTTGTATACCTTTTCCTTGAAAACTGTCCTGTCCCTCGACAGAATCCTTACTACCTAGTATTGCATTTTTTGCACGGTGATTCTTTAAGATATTCTTAAAGTGAATGTGAAGGACCAGACCCACATTCAGTAATTGCCAACTGTTTACTTGTTTGGAATCTTGGCCCGGAATCAGAGCCAATTAATATTTCACGCACTTCTCCATAGGCACGTCTCTCCTTAGACTAATCTACTGTATAAATATGTAATTAAGTTGTTCCCAAAGTTCACATGGAATTATAATGAATTTCAGCCCAAAATTGATCATTCGGGAAGAATAGAAAAGTCTGGTCCAAGTTTCATTCTAAAAAGTCTAAGGATAAATAAAACTTAAAAAAGTTCAATGACAAAACAAGTTATTATATGTCATGTGATGCCATAGTACAGGGCGTTACAAGGTGTAAGAATTTACCCTGAAAAATTACTAAGATGGTCCCAGAATTTTCCTTGTGACTTCCCGAAACCATCAATAAGCAGGTCACATCTTATTAGAACATAATTTCATTAAAATGACGGATAGTGTCTCTGTTTAATGATTTCATTAGTGTAGTATTCAAACAATAGACTGCTACCGCTTTTAATCAGAGGTGAAGGGGTTGTGGAAAAGCTGAATGCAGAGAGCTCAGAGCACAGCAGTGTGAGGACACACCCCCAGTGCTTTTGGAGAAGTCCTAGAACATTAATCGAGTTTTTCACAGTTCTGCTGCTACTAACAGCACACACAAGGGTATAAATAAACAGCTTGTGGGGTTTCTATCTAATACAGATTCCTTTAAAAGCAGTAGGCTTTTACTTTTTGGGGAATACATGTTAATTTTCCCAGGAACCAAGTCTAAATAGATTATAGTGGTCAGGGCTGGTTTTAGACAAAGTGGGTACCTGGGCAAAACTAAAAGTGGGTCCACAAAATAAAATTATTTTAGGAACAGTCACAGTCAGTAAGAAGCTCCTTTATCCCTGCACAATAATAACACTTAGTAGTTAGACCCAGTAGTAGGTAAGTATCTGTAATATGGAGATGTAGGAGAAAGTTATAGGAGAGAGAAAGATGATAGGGAGATGGATGATAAAAGATAAATATGAAAGATGATAGAGATTTATAGATGTATAAATAGAAAGTAAATTATAAATAGAAAGATGATAGATATATGATAGAAGATAGATAGATGAGAGATAGATAGAAACAGTAGAAGAGAGATAGAAGATTGATTGATAGATAATAAATAGGAGATAGATTGGAGATAGATATAATAGATAGGTACAAAGAAGTTAGGGGGCCCTAGGCAAATGCCCAGTTTGCCACCCCCTATTGCCGAGCCTGTATAGTGGACAGCAGTTGTGGGAGGCCGGTAGGAGGAGGCGCTTCTGTTTCACACACCTTCCTTTGCCGGGAGCGGCCTATGACCGAAGCCACTCATGTCACATCTTCTCATCCTGGACACTGCTTTAAAGAAATCGGAGTAAAACAGGATTAGAGATCAGCAGACCCAAAGTACTGGCAATGTCATCCTGGCCAATCATAGCCAGGGCTAGTTGCTAGTTGCTGTTCAGCTGCCAAATTCAGCAATAAGTCCTGATTGTGTGTCCGAAACCCCAAACTGAAACATTGGGTCTGCTCATCCCTAATCAGGATCATTATGAAAGAAAACTCCCTGTTCCCGTGGCATGCCACTAATGTTGTCACCTACAGCTAGGGTGATCAGTCCCATTGTGTCTCCTGCGACAACCAAGTCGGAGATGTCAACAAGGGACCATAGGGCCTTATCATTGGAATGTGAGGGTGGAGATAGGTAAGTACACTTTCTTTCGCATTTCTCCATAGGTCATCATTTTACCTCTGGAGGACCTTAACTGCATCCATAGTTTCTACGGTTGAAAAAAGACACTTGTCCATCAAGTTCAACCAAGGAAGGGAAGGGATTGGATGAGGAAGGGATTTAGGGGAAACAATTCTATATAACATAACCATCAATGTTATTTAGGTGTAAAAAGGCATCTAGACCCTTCTTGAAGCTCTCCGCTGTCCCTGCTGTGACCAGCGCCTGAGGCAGGCTATTCCACAGATTGACCGTTCTCATAGTAAAAAAGCCCTGTCGCCTCCGGTGATTAAACCTTGATTTCTCCAAACGGAGACAGTGCCCCCTCGTCTTTTGATTTGATCTAATCTGAAACAACTTACCACCATATTTTTTGTATGGACCATTCATATATTTATATAAATTAATCATGTCCCCTCGTAGTCGTCTCTTTTCCAGACTAAATAAATCTAGTTGTTTTAATCTTTCCTCATAACTGAGACCCTCCATACCCCTTATCATTTTTGTGGCTCTACGTTGAACCCTCTCCAGCTCCAGGGCATCCTTTTTATGGACCGGTGCCCAGAACTGGACAGCATATTCCAGGTGTGGCCAAACCAGTGCCTTGTATAGTGGTAATATTACATCCCTATCACGAGAGTCCATACCACTTTTGATACATGACAAGATCCTACTGGCTTTAGAGGCAGCTGATTGACATTGCATGCTGTTATTCAATTTATGATCTACTAGTACCCCCAGGTCCTTCTCAACAAGGGACTCTCCCAGATTTACTCCCCCAAGGACATATTTTGCCTTTGGATTATTGGCCCCCAGGTGCATAACCTTACATTTATCCACATTAAACCTCATTTGCCAAGTGGATGACCAAACATTCAGTTTGTCCAAGTCACCCTGCAGCCTATGAACATCCTCCATAGACTGTATTACACTACACAGTTTGGTGTCATCTGCAAAAATAGACACAGTGCTATTAATTCCTACCTCTATATCATTAATAAATATATTAAATAGTAGTGGGCCAAGCACAGAACCCTGGGGTACACCACTCATAACTGGTGACCATTCCGAGTAGGAATCATTGACCACAACTCTCTGGATACGATCCTTCAGCCAGAAGTTTGATCGGCATCCAGGAGGGAGGAAACCTTACCTCGCAAAAATTACTTGATTCTATCGGCTCATAAATTGTACCTCATGATATCTTGACGGTCAAATAGATGTTCTTTGCCAAATAAAACTTTCCGAGAGTTGTATAGACAGGCCCGACATGCGAGGAGCGTTCTCCTTACACAAGAACCTCTACAGACTTCCGAATGTCTTCTTTAATTTAACATGAAATTCTGGAAAAAAAGAACACTTTGTGCTCGGGGTCTGTAGAGGTAATGATAAGAGGCTCCCCGCGCCATGTCTTGTATTCAGGCAGCTCTGGACTCCTGGTGCCCTGATAATTACTTCTTAACACTTCGGCTTCTTAAGGTTTATTCCCCAATCCCCTTCTGCTTAAATAAATCAATTCACATTTACCCTTGTGTAACTTCTGAACAGTTCAGCCACCGCGTAAAATTAGCTCTACTAGGCGGTAATACACTTTCTGTTCTGTGGAGTGTACTGATAAAATAACCCTGTCTGTATAACTTCATTTTACTCAATCATTTCGTTAAAGGGATTGCTAAAATATCTTTTTCCGACATCCAAATTTCTATGGCTTTGGTTTCTAAATACAAAATATATACATTGGGAATTGGGGGATGTCTCAATGCTATATGTATACATGAAGGGTTCTGGGACCTGGTAAAAAACCCTTAACAAGGCCCTCACATATAAACGGGTGCCCAACTGTAACTGTTACCTATACTCCCTAGTTTTTAGCTTATTCTTCATATTAAGATATGAATATGTATTATATATAGTCATCTGCAGTTGATTTCTTAACTTGATCCCAACCAGTGCAGGTCCCAACGTCGCTGTGGGAGCAGGACCAGGTCTCTGGGTGTCAGACAGAGACTGAGACACTATGGAGGAGGTAGAATAAGTGTATTATCGCTTCTGCCTTCTCCTTTCTTCACTGCATAGCTCTACTTTGGTGCTATGCAGTGAAGAAAGGAGAAGGCAGAAGCGATAATACACTTATTCTACCTCCTCCACCAGTACTGCCGCCAGTGCTATAGACCCGGGTTAATAAGAGCTGCTGGGTCTTATCAGGTTGAGTATGTTGGTTGTAGATTGATGCTAGCAAACTCCAAAAAATTCCATGTTCAAAATTGAAAGGTGAACTATGAAGATCTCTAGTTTGAGTGAAGTCAAGTGGAAATTAAAGGATGATAAGGAGGAGATGGTTGTATCACCAGAATGTGAAGAAGTTGGGGAAGCCTCCATTCGATCAAGGGCCTCCAAACCAACAAATAGTTCAACAAATGGAGAAGTTGACATCGGAGGGTAGTGCTGGTGGCTGTAAGATGAAAAAAACAAACAAATCAGAAGTGGTGAGCAATCCTCCCTGCAGAACAGTAGGGAGACTGGCCATGTAGAGGGCAAGTCACCAACGTCATCTATATGCCACCACTCGGTGTGTCCAGGGTTGGAATACCAGAAGATCCTCCCTCCAGTCAGCCAAGCTTCTGACACTTAATAAAGGCCTTCAACATTCACCAGAAGACAAGCCTATTTGGAGATGACTGGAGCAATCACATTACATTGGGAACTAGTTCGATTAGAACAATTCCCAATTATAAGATCTTCTAGATAATACATCCTACATAGAAATAAACAGGTCCATTGTGTGTAGATAAAAGTTGGATCTTCAGAATCATCACCTTGGTGGGACAAGATACACCAGTCCAACTACGAACAACAGGTGAAATGTGACTAGACCGTACACAGATTGATGGCTTTCTTGAGAATATTTAAGTTAAGCTATTAGACGCTATATTGGGTCAACTGCCCCCCATAATTTGAGTGTTGGATGTAGGATCCTGCTGGGCTCGGTTAGGGATTGGAACATTTAGACCACCACAGTGCCAGAATTTTCCAGTCTTCTGCTGGATGCCACCTACACTTCGGAGTACATGATTCCACGTCAGCCTTAGGGCAGCCTTGCTTAACCTCAGATCTCTACCTTGTGTCTCTACTATGTTGCTTATCAGAAATTACAAAGTTAATTGTATTATTTCACCCTAAATCTAAACACAGTTAAAAGTGAAACGTGAGATTTACAGAGCGGAGACTTCTAAGCAGGAAGATTCAAAAGCTGCCCCGAGACTACGAAGATATGCTAAAATATCAGAGGAGGAAAGCGAGGACTAATAACTCTGACAAAACACAATAAAACTTAGTATATTTTAATCTGTCTCCGGAGGGCTGTAGTGTCAGCGTGATGAATAAAGGAGGAAAATCTTGTAGTTCACCTGTTTGTATATGTCTCCCCGAGTGCAATCTGCACACAGGCACTAAAACTGCTTCCAAATCAATATCATAGCGAGGAAAATACTCTGGAAAGAACCCAGGCTGTAAAAGGCGGCAACATAAATCTCTGTCCAGTTAGGAAATGTTAAAATTGTGGCATATGGTGCGCGACTTTGCAGAACTCCAGCCCATACAACAAAGAGGCTGAAGGATGTAATCTATTTATTCATCTATATGAGGAGGGGGTCGCATGTCAGGTTTTACATCATGCACAGTATTATCTTATAGCAAGTAGATATAAGTGAACCCAACTTTTCCATTTGGCACGACCCGGACATCTTGCCGGATTGGCGGCCAAACAGCCAATGGGGCAAATTGATAGCACTGGCCAACCACCTATGGTTATGGATGGCCAGAAGTGTCCCTCTGGCCAATCACAGCCAGAGCTAGTTGGCTCGGGGCATCAATTTGCCAGATTGGCTTTTCGTCTGACATTCTAGCAATACGTTGACGTCACGCGGAACCAGAATCCTAAACCTGAACAGAAAGTTTGGGTCCACTCATCTCTAATTGTAATCTGTTGAACAACAGGGTTTTTGGTGGTATATCCCACAGCTGGACAAACCTAATTGGGACCACAAATCTTCCTAAAGAAACTTCTAAGAATCCCGGGGACATAAATTAATATGGGAGTTATGAAGTTATGGTGCGTCCTAGCCATACATTTCCTGAATCTGGGTTTGCGGAACAAACACTCACCTAGATCTCAGTTTGTTTTGCACCCCTCAGATGAGGAGATATGTGGAACTCTGAATAGAGGCATAATAGATGGGCCATATTTGGTGCCGAAATGATTTGGAGGCTCAGCTGAATCCAATGGCACCAGAAGCTTTGCTTTATCATCTTCCATCATGGTAGTGATTGGACCCAGGTCGGAGAAGCCCTAGATCCCTCCCAGGGGCAGGACCGGTGTGCCCAAGATAGTGATAAAACCCCTGGCGCTTTTAGGGTCCTTGTTCATTTCTTGGGTACAGTTTATGCCAGACGTCAAATAGAAGTAAACTTTATCTGGCTCGCCCGCTTCTCTCTTAGTGGCACAGCACAACGTTTCATAACTGATTTTCTATTGACTTGTTGAGACTTTTTGTACTTCACCTGTGACTCATTTGTGTATAGTGTTTGTGCCCTTAGGTCAATTTAATATCTAAATTTACCCTGGGTTTTATCTCAATCCACAAATCCACATGTCCGTGTTCTGAGTTTAAAATACATATGCTACCTGGGTTGGCTTCTGGCCCAATATCCGGCTACGGACTGGGCTTATATCTAACTAGAGGTTGGTGGCAGTTCTACCAGCAGACTGAGCTCTGTTTCACTGAGACAAGTATAAAGGGTCTCTTAGCCTCTCAGGACTGTGGTCAACTGTGGTGTAGGTGGTTATGTGGGTGACTCTCTCTCACTTTCTGCACCTTCCCAAAGTTGTGTATCCACAGGGTGTCTGTGAAAACAATTTCTAACTATCTCTCTTTCTAAATGATTATTTTGGCACAGTTAGGGTGTATTGATTTGAAAAATTAATGATATAGAAGAACTATACAAACTCTCATCATGAATATTACATATATATGACTCATCAAAAAAGTATGGATTCATTTAATTTAGAATTAATTAATTCATTTATTCTATTTTAACCCAAAATATTTCACTTTTAACTCTCTTCACTGGAATAAACACAATGGGAGGCGGGTACCATGACATTTATGGCATAAAAAAATGTGTTTAGCATCTTTTTTATATCAAAATTTTTTGCCCATTGTCCTTGTTAGTTATAAAGAGGAGGAGAAAAGATGGGGCCTCTGCCATAATTTATTATTCTTTCTGCCAGAAAATTGGCATAAAAATTACAGAAATTGATGCCAGTCCCCTGCTGAGGTAGATGGTTGCGTAGCTTTCCAAGAATATATGATAGGACATACGCATATTCATAAATGATTTCAATGTTGGCCTTATACTAACTGATGACCTATGCTTAGGTAAAGGAGTAGTTAGGGCGTTGTGGGATACATTGTTTCTGGGGGCCCATACCCAGAAAAATCAGCTTACAAGCTTCTAGTCTTGGTTGTCTTCTCCTGGACCTCTAGGGTCCTGTATTGTGTATTGAGTTACAGCCAGAGTACTGAAGAATTTTCCAGTATGCCAGTCCAACAATGGGTGAAAGTGTGACAGTCAGCACCCATACAACCCAGTTGGAGCCAGAACCAGACAATTCCATCCATAGTGTAACAGCCATATGGTGGATGTCTATATACTGCCAGTGGAGCTGTGTTCTTCTGATTACAGCCATATTGTATAACAGCTGAGAGGACCAGGTGCCGGTGTCACATCCACCTCAAACAACCAGTAATAAAGTATCCTATGGATAGGTCAGCAGTGATGTGAGCCCAAAATGACCTTTTAACATCCAGATGTCTCCAGGGGTATAAGATTGATAAGTTGATGATCATGAAAATGTGGGTCCTCTGTACCTCAAAACAATTTAGAAGCTGGATAGTTGATCCTCACCAATCAGTGCATAGGGAATAACCTGAAACTACAATTATCATGTGGATGTTCATTGAAGGCTTCGGCCTATGGTCCAGTCCACTTCTGATTAAAAATGAAGTAAAATGCTTGGTGCCCTCATTTCGAAAGCTGATATCCATGTTTGCCTATAATGGAGTCCTGTTTACATGTCACAAAATGGCTGACAGGTTTATAAAATGTACAATGTGAGGGCCTAAGAACCTCCCCCTGGGTAGATACTGGTGGACTGTAAAAGGCAAAAGGTTAACAAAAGATGTCAGGTATGTTTACTAGACATTGTCCAGCTTACATGGACAAAAAGGCACAAGGTTTTCGTGACACTATGTGCGTTATGCCGACCTATAAAAGATAATGGTAGGAAGGAGATTTCAGAGGTGACAGCTGGTTGTCATATTTGTAGGAAATACCAAGACGCCACAAGTCATTGATAAATATAAATTAGCAGCTGTTTAGTGTTATTGGCATCTCCATGAAACACAAAGGGTGCCCGTTAATCCTCTATGACAGAAAAAAAACGACAACTTGTGCTCGGCCCTTATATAACTTCTTTATGGCCGCACGTTCTGGCGACTTTCCACGCGCTAACAACCTTTCCTCGCTCGGCTTGAGACGACTTTCCTTTAATTGAGACCTAATATTTCGCCAGCTTTTCTGTGCAGCTAAAAAGGTCAGTGCTCAGGTAATTATATCATAAGGAGCTAAAGTTTCATCATCCGGCCATATGGGATTTAGCTAGAGCAATAAAGAGGAGAAAACACTACTAATGGCGTCCAATAGATGTTAGGGTGTCCCTTTAATACAGAGGTGTGGCATGTAATAAGGTGATATAGAAGGTTTATAATGGTATTAGGTTATTAGAGTCCTATACACAAGGCCTAGACCAGCCCTCCAAATACCCAGAGAACCTTCAGTGGGTCCAAGGCCTTCACAAAAATGGACTCCTTGGGGCACATTTACTTACCTGTCCCTGTGCGTTCCCCTAGGTTCATTCCCCGATGAGAATGCACATCTGCCGCGATTCACTTACATTGTGCACCCGATATCCTGCATGTGTCGCTCCCCGCTCAGGTGCGCCGGAGTTCACCTTCTTCTTGCCGATGCATGTAAGTGCATGGCTTGCGACACAATTGAAATGTTAAATCGGACGGTTTGTGTGAATCAGTCAGATCATCCAACGCCCCCCCCCCCCCCCATTTGTGTCTCATGAAAGCCGGCGCGCCAAAATCAGATCGTGTGCACCAAAGACCCGGCTAAAAGCAGCGCAAATCGGAAATTGTCGGAATATCCAACGATAATGCGGTCCGTGGACCCTTAGTAAATGACCCCGCATATTTCTTAAAGAGAGAGTCCACCTTCTCCAAAATCACACCACAAGTAAAACCAGCATTGTACATGGAGCTACTGAGTCACTGACTTGTCATTGTAATGAAAATTACATTTTTAGCTTCTTTCTGCTGCCTAGCTCTGCCCCTACAACTAGCCCCACCCCCAAATTCTCCTAATTTGCATAAAGACAAAAATGGGGTTTCTGTACAATTACAGATCACTAAAAATAAAAAAAACTATGTGTCTAGAAAGCTAATTACAAGGAACCTACCATCATAGATCGACCGAGTAAGGTTCCTAATGAGGTAGATCCGATACTGTCCTTGTCTAACCTTATCTTTTATTTATGCAAATGATTGGTAGAGGCTGCAGGGGCATGGAGTGACCTCTCCGAGCGTGGGTTCCAAGACTACTCCACTCCCCAGTAGCCTCAACGATGCCACCTAACAGCACCTGCTCAGTGCGGCCATGCTTCCTTCCGTAATCACGACCTGTAGGCGGAGCTTCTGCACATGCGCAGCAGCTCTGGCTCCGGAAGCTGAAGGGAGCACCACTATGCGCCTGCTCTCTACATAGTGCATGCACATGAGCAGATCGCAGAAGGGAAAAGGAATGCACCAAGTACACGCTGGTAGAGGGATCAACTGAGGCTACTGGTGCACATGCACCCCAGATCGGCTACTCCAGGCCCCAGTAGCATCTGCCCATCATGTACATAAATAAAAGATAAGATCTTTCTCGGTAACTACTCAATGTAAAGATTAGACAGTGACGGTATAGGAGTCAGGTAGATAGTAGATACCTAGCATTGGATCTGCCTTATTAGAACTTGATGGTAGGTTTCCTTTAGGAACCTACCATCTTTTACCATAGGAATACCATTTTTTACCATAGGAACCTGATGGTAGGTTTCCTTTAAAAGGGGTATTCTGGGAATATGAACTTCTGATACAAAAACCAATAATGCTATAAATAAATGAATACAACAAAACTCAGTCATTAATCACAGAATGGAGCTTAAATAGTTTGCTTTTATGATTCACAAAATGTTATGGACTTTCTAAAGTAGGCAGAATTATCTGCCATCTACAACTACAAGTCTCATGATCCCTCAGTTCTCAGTAACAGCTTCTCCCTCTTATGCTTTGCTCCAGGTGATGATGTAACAGAATGTCCTGCTCTGTTGCCATAGTAATGATGTAACTGCCATCACTGTACATTACCTAACTAAAATGATGTTTCACCACAACACCGGCCATACTGAATGCACTGCAACCAACTGACTATAGCTAAACGAGTGCTGATCACATGACCGGCCCAGGCAGGTGCAGGACATGTGATGTGGACATGTGACCAACAGACATCTTCTGTCCTGTGTCTCCTCCACAGGGACAAAATCACAGGATTGATTAAAGGGCCAGTAGCATTTTATTTCTTTATTACAGTGTATGTGTCAGCACCTGTCCAGCAAACGTGCAACCACAACCAGGCTTGGCACTAGCTGTCAGACTATGTAACCGGTGGCGAGTTCACCCTGCGATGTCCCTGCGGGCTAAGGCCCTGCCTAAAGCAGATAAACCGCCCTGATAAGGGCAAACCTACTATCAGGAACCTATCTGACGGTCCCTGAGTGACCCTACAACATGACAGGGAAAACCTACTTCGTCTGGCAGCTGCTGGATGGTGGAGCGGACAGGTAACCAGAATACAGGAATAGACCAGTGTTCACACTAGTGCACAGAATACTAACACAGGTCTGAGACAGGGAAAGCGGGATAACACTAGGAGATAAACGAAACTGAGGAACAAACAACAGATACAGGAAGACAGGAGGGACATACACAGGTCAAGTCAGGATCAAACAAATATATACAGGTCAGGTCAAAATCAAACGGGTTATATAAAGGTCAGGTCCAGATACAGGCAGACAAGCGGAGACAGACAAACCGGGTCAAAACCAAGATGGCTGCAAAGGTACAGAATCGGATACAAAACACAGAATAGCAAACAAGATAGCAAGAATTCTAGATACACAGGTAAGAATTGAAATAACCAGCAAGGTATGATGGGAATAGGCAGGTATATAAGGCAGTTCCCAGACACGCCTCCAGAAGCACACTGGGGGAACTGTCCATCAATTTAGTAACCCTTGCTGGGCAGGACAGAAATGCAAGGAGCAGGGTGTGGCTCAGTTAATCCAAACACAAACACTAAGCCACAATTCACACACAAATTAACGCCATCTATTCTGCAAATTTCGGATAGAGCGACGTTCAGGCATGGATGTTACAGTATGTCCACAACATTTTTCAGCTAAGGGGAGCAACATTTTAAATATCTACTAATTACATATTAGTTTATATTGTAATGACCCATTTTAATAATGCTTATTACTGGAAGACCCCTTTAAGTTCCATACACAATGCTGGTTTTACTTATAGGGTGATTAAGATGCTGGTAGACTCCCTTAGACAATTTCCCGAGGGACAGTAGGAGGTGTCAGCGGTCAGACGCTCAACAACTAGTGGGTTCTCTTTTATGGATAGGGGATCGCTTTACAACTTGTACCTGCCAATGTTTGTGGTCCCCAGAATCATTTCATCTAGTGGTCGCAAAGAACGCTAGTCCAACACTTCACATATTCAGCCTAAGACAGCATGCACACAGTCATATTACAGCTCAACCGAATGGAACGTGAACCGGGACTGGGAAGTGGAAACCCCTTTAAGCCTCCTAGACATGACAAGGATACTTTACTGTTTACTTTTCTACTTTACATATTTTTATATAGTAATTTTTATACTTATTTATTCTACCATTTGTTTTTATGCATTGTGAACTAAACATACCTTGAGAATACTGTAGTGAAACTGATGCAGAAACATATCTTGTTTAATCCCTGAACTGAGTGGTTTTACTCAAAACACAATTATAAAATTCAGGGCCTTGGGAAAGCTTGCACATACACAGGAGCTACCTGAACTGCCCAGACAGGACTAATCAACCTGAGCTGGACCACTCATACACAGCAGCTGGGGATGGTGCAGTGATTGATTACTTCTGCCTGTCAGGGACAACACAGTGATGCTTATGCTGGGCGGGACAAGGCTGGAGCAGTGCATAATTAGGGTAAGAGGAGCAGCACTGGAGCAGCCACAGGAGCGACAGATCCTCATTATAATAATTTTATAATTGTTTTTTGAGCCAAACTACTCGGATAAGGGATAAAACAAGATATGTTTCTGCCTCTGTGTAGCTACAGCATTCACATGGTAGGTTTGATTCATAATGCATAAAACAAATGGTAGATTTCCTTTAAAAAAATATATAGATATATATATTTTTTAAAAGTGTTGTTTATTTTTGTTTTTCCCTGAACAATCATTTTCGTACGTGATATGACCTTTCCATGACTCCCATATAGATTTGAGAATTGCTGAAGGACGCCACGGTCAAGTTGATGCAGTTCTCGCATGGAAACAATTTTTGCACAATATCTGCAGTTTTGAGAATCCTGTGAAAATGTTGAAGGCTTTTAGCACTTCCTGAGGTGCCACCATTATCTGACCGCTATTGATTTTGTGTGACGCCGGTATTTCTCTCACTTTTGTATTTGTAACATTGTGAATTCTATAGCAGTTTTGTGCTTTAATTTAAAAAAAATAGATTTTATTTGACCGTTCTCAGAGATATCCGCCTCACAGAGAGTAATACTTGTACAGCAAGTGTGGCAACTGGGAGGGGCATTTCTAGAGGGTGTGGCTAGCTTACGGTAGGAGGAGTCCTATTTTGGATATGGGGTAGTGTTTCAAGGAAACTTGTTGCAAAATAAAGAAATAAAGATATATACATTACATTGTGTTAAAAGATGCTGTGTAATTTTTTAAAAAATTTTGCAGAAATAATTTTTTAACAATGGAGTAAATAAAAAAAATTCTAAACATTAATCTTTAATATTTTACAACATTTAGAAGGAGCTCTGCCAATACCACATTTATATAGAGGTTTTTTATGTTATAATAAATTGAAAATAATCTAAATTTTTTTTTAAAAAAAGTATTTAATTTTGGGTTATGTCACACCAAAGTAAAACATCCAGGTACATGTTTGCATGCACTCAATTTATAGGACTCATCTCTGGTTGGGACCACCTTGGAGGGAATGACACAGTGATTAGGTGAGGAAGCACTTCCCCAAGGGGGCTTGCTCAGGGTAAAAAAAACACATAAAAAACACATACTTACCATCTCAAGTGTTCCTCCTGTTATTTTGGTTCAGAGTTCTCTGTTCAACAGGAAGTAAGGAAACGGGGACCTTCATGGGACCAGCTTACCGTATTCCACTGACTAGACTCCTTAAAGGGAACCTGTCAGCAGAAATTGACCTGTATGTTGTATGTTGTCAAGCACCAGTACACCAGTATGTTGTCCAGTTCCTATTTTTGTCATGACCCAGTGTTGTAGCATCATCCAGAAAATCTAATTGAAGTAAGAAGCAAGTTGGTTGTATAAAGTCAAGGAGGCGGAGATTTTAACACTGAAGTCAAGCTCTCTCTACCTCTGTAATTGAGGGTCCTGCATCCAAAGACCTCACTAACCAGATCTCCAGAACTCCGATGCATGATGTCAATCACAGAAGAGGAGGCGTTCAGCGTTTTGACTTCAGAGTTAAACTCTCCACCTCCTGGACTTGGCCTATATGTATTGAACCCAATGAGGCACATTTACTTACTCGGTCCAGTCGCGATCCAGCGACGCGTTCTCCAACATGGATTCGGGTTCTGCCGGGATTCACTAAGGTCGTGCGCCTAATATCCAGTAGGTGTTGCTCCTCCGGAGTTCACCTGCTTCTTCTCGGTGCATGTGAGTGCTTGGTCTTGCGACTCATTTCGTTTTTTTAATTCCACGGTTTTTCCGAATCCGTCGAGTTGTCCGAAGGCCACGCCCCCAATTTCTGTCGCATGAAAGGCGTCGCAATTGCGCCAAAATCTGATCGCGTGCGCCAAAATCCCGGTGGAGTTCAGCGCAAAATGGAAAAATTCAGGAAACCCGACAAAAGTGCGGCCACGGAGCCCTTAGTAAATGAGCCCCATTATGCCTGTAAATCCTTTGCTATGATCCACACGGCTGCTGTGATACATACTGCGTTCTTGGTAGTTATTGATTGTCACCTTCATTATCAGGTATGAAAAATGAAATAAAAAAAAACTATAGTTAAAAAGTAAAAAAACAATTTGATAAGAGTGGCACCTTTTAGTTAGTAAACTAAAATTTTGGGGACACTTTCCCCTTAAAGTTGTTGTCTGGTCCCCTGATCATTCTTGATACTGCTACTGATACTGCTACTGTCCTAAGCAGTAGAAAGCTCAATGGCGTGTCTTTTTTTCAGAAAATGTTTTTTGTTAGAATGGTCCCTTAAAAATTGTAACAAATTTTGTTATATTCATTCATGGTGACTAGCCCAACTTGACGGTGCCTGCATCTATGAGTAAGTGTCCCTGGTTTATCACACTTGATGGTAAATAGTAAATTATATTCTGTGGACAAATCTACCAGCAGATTTCCATATTTTGATTTCCCTGCAGCGCCTCCGCAGGAGACAGGAAACACTGCGGTTTCTTATGTAATTAATGTACAGCCTGCACAGTCATTTCCTCCATTGTCTACAGTTAAATCTGCGCCATTATTAGGATGTGACATCTTCCTGGGGCATCTCTAGCGTTATGCAGTGACAGTCGCCCCTCATGGGAGTAAACATGACCTCACAATGTTTCCTCTAATGGAGCCGGGTGCCAGGATCACTCACATGGAGATTAATGGGAATCCTGTGGCACATGCGCGGCTTAAATACTTTCATTCTATTTAAACAGAGAAAGTCCCTGGGGATAAAATTACGGAGTCACCGGCAGGTCAGAGCGATGCACATAGACCAATGCCGCATCCTCGGAATAATGTGGATCCTCGGGAGAGGAAGTGGAATAATCTTGGATGCTCAGTTATCATGAAGGAGAAGACGATAAACGCAGGAGCTAAGAATGAACTCGGGAAGAAATTAGTTGGATCCGGGAAGAAACTAGAAGTGGAAGAAAGTTTGTTATAAATTACATGTAAATTTTATTATGTATTCCTGGGAATATACAGAGAGGGCAAAAGAACAGTTTTACCTCGGACACTTCTGATAAATCTCCCCCATTGATTTGCATGTCTTGGTGCTTCTGTGTGAGAACACGGGTCTAGATTACTTGCTGGGCTGTTTTGATTGTTTCGGCACCTAAACCTGTTTCTGTCCTGCAGCCAAGCCTGTTCCTGCATTAACTGCTTCCCATTTCTCTGTGCTCTCTGGATCTCTGAGTTCTGACCCAATCACCTTGGAGCCCGGGGCTGTGACATCATATATTACTCCTCCTCACATTTAGTTCATTGCTGGTTATATTCTTCCTTAGCTTTCTTCCTTATTTCTCTGTTTACAGTTTTTTGTTTTTTCAGCTCTGTTCGGACTACTCTTCTGCATCTGTTATTTTGGTCCTCCTTTGGTATCTCTGTTGTGACCCGGCTTGTTGACTTTTCTTCTGTGTTTGTTTCATGTTTGCACTTGGTGTAGGGAGAGAATGTTGTCCAGGTACTGACTGTATAGGATGGATCCAGGGCGTAACTAGGAGAGGCAGGGCAGACTTATGGGGCCCCCCCTTAAAGGAAACCTACCATTTAGAATGGTAGGGGTAAGCTGTAAGTACCGAGCACCAGCTCAGGGTGCCGGTATCGCGGTTTTAACACTTTTTAAATTTTAGAGCAGTAGGGGCTTCGGCGCTGCGCGCGACCGTGCGCGCGCAACATCTCCGCTATTTCCTTTGTAGATCGTGCGCACGCAGCGCCGAAGCGCCTTCTGCTCTAAAGTTTAAAAAGTGTTAAAACCGCGATACCGCAGTTTATAACACTAACGAAAGTAAGTACCGGCACCAGCTCACCCTGAGGCGGTGCTCGGTACTTACAGCTTACCCCTGCCATTCTAAGTGGTAGGTTTCCTTTAAAAAATAAATATATACATGTGAGTTACAATCACACACAGTATTTATATATACCATGTATACATACAGAAATATACAACAAACGTGTACATACAATACCATATACAGACATACAGGATATACACACCTAATATCCTGGATTCTGGGGCCCCATGACACTGCAGGTCCCATAAAAGCTGCTATGGCTGCTACCACTGTAGTTACCCCCCTGGATGGATCCAATAAGCTGGCAGGGACAATTTGGGGGGCTCAGCCATTGTTCATGTCCAATAACACAAGGAGTGTGCTTGCTCTAGTCCACAACTACTTGGAGGGTATCTACAAATTATAGGTTACCTTCAACCTTTATTGGGGAATTCCAGTATTTCAAATCCCCCCTCCCCACCCTAGGTATTTGATTATACAAGGGATGCCCATTTTTTATCAGTGGAGTCCCAGTGCTCAGATCATTCAGTAACTTACCTACAGGATCAGTGATAATCAAGAGGCTTATTCCAAGTTATTCCCATATAGGACCATAGTAAATCCCATTTTATGAGCAGTTGGGGGTTCCAGTCATCAGACCCCCAGTGATCATCAAACAAAATAGATGATACATTAGGGGTATGCACATAATTTAAAGATTTCCGCACAAACAAAAAGCTGGTTTAATTATTTGCGTGTAGATGGGACCCCCGTTTTCTTGATCTGTGGTGGTCCCAAGGTCAGATCCCTAACACTTCAGCACAGGCTCTGTGTAATGACTTCTCTGAAGGCCAATGACCAATGCAAACCCTATATAGACATGAAGCCGGTAGATTTCAGCTCTGACGTCTGCAGAACTGTGATTACAGCTCTGGAGTACAATATAGACTGCACTTCAGTAGAAGGTGAGTAATGCAACACAGTTTCAAATTAACTCGATTTTCTTTTCGACCCTTTAATGGTTAATAACTTCCTTATTTCTCCAACATTTGTGTCGAGGCTATCAATAATTCCTTAATCTGTTGTGCACCTATCAATATCAATATCAGATGCTTTGAAAATCCAGAGTCGCTCCGGCTCTTGGCAGTGGGTACGGCAGCCGCTGGCACCCCGGAATCTTTCATGTCATTTTTTGGAAACATTTTAAATTTGAGCGGCTGCCATCTTTACCATTTGTTATAGACTGAAATGTCAAGAGAGCATCGACGGTTTACTCCGACTGTCATGCGCTGCAGTTCAGCCAGCTGGAGTCACATCTGGTAGGAAAAACAATCCAAATCAATGAAAATGAATAATGATAGGATGGAAACCGGCTTCCTGCCGAGAGGGGATGCGGGGAATATTGCAATTTAAGCTTAATTATACTCCTGTATGTATCCACCTCACTGTACAGCTACAGGATCCAGCCAATCGATAGACTTGTGTGGCTCTCAGGCCTTTACATCAGGGTCTGTCCTGTTTATCTGTATACTACCGCTTTAATATTTTATATGGTGGGTTATAAATATATGAATATTTAAATATGTATTAAAAATATAATAAAATAAATCAGTTACTGTATTTTTCGGACTATAAGGCGCACTAAAAATCCTTTGATTTTCTCAGAAATCAAAGGTGCGCCTTATAATCCAGTGCGCTTTATATATGAACCATGCTTACAGACAACAGCTGCCTTGAACTTTGCACAGGTCTGCCACCTGCTGGTCATTCATCCTTATAATCAGGAGCGCCTTATAATCCGGTTCGCCTTTTATATGAACCTAGACGTTTTAACAGGCATTTATTGATGGTGCGCCTTATACTCTGGTGCGCCTTATAGTCCGAAAAATACTGTAAATAAAAATGAATTCCATTTATAGAAGAAAACATAAAAAAATTAAATATTTACATTTCTAAATGTTCAGTGGATGTCATGTTTAGATATTGCAGTTCCGTCCTTGTACGTTGTGACGTCTTCTAGATACGCAGGTAGAAGAGTAATTGCTGATATTGTGCATAGAAGATGGTTCTTCTAACCATCACTGGACACATTTGATGGATATTTTGGGAAGGAATAAAATATAACAGTAAAAGGTGCCATAATAGGAATGCAATAATTATATCTAGACACAGCATTAGTGGTTTTCTGGAAAATCTGAAAAAAAACCAGGGGACATGGTGTAACAAAGAAAATTAATGGGTTGGTCACTTGTACTAGACTTTAACAGGGTAAATATAAGTCCCTAATAGGGTCAAGCCTTACCAGGTTTTACCCCACTAAACTACTAGCAGCCCCCTCAGGAAGGGGATGAAATGACCTTTCTAGTATTCCCTCTTTTATGTGAAATCTCATCTGTTTACCTATAAAACATCTCCAATCAAAGTCAGGAAAAAATAACTCTTCTCATTCCATTTTCACATGAGATGAGTCAAGTTTAAGGTCCTGCCGGCTTCAGGTAGATGGAGGAGGCCATTCAGTACAACTGTATATCCCCTCCCTGATAAACACCCCCAACTCCCAGTGGCTGGAGGGGGTGCAGATATGCTTGGCACATCCCTCCAACCACTGATATGAGAGTGCCTATAATGGAGGGGGCATGCAGAGAGTAATGACTGCACGGCCTCCTCCATTTCCCGGAAGCTAGCAGGACACAGGATGTCACAGGAAGTCCCGAGTCCTGCTGCTTGAGGGTCACATGACTTGCAACTCACAGTCACACTAATGTGTGACTAGAGAAGGGGGTGATAGCAACAGAGCCCCTCTCTTCTCCCGCAATAAATAGCGTTTACATCCTTTTGATGTCTCTAGGGGGATCGGCCATGGGGAATGGGATTCTTCACACCTGCTCTGTTCTACATAATGCGAGTAACTGAATCGTTTTGTTAATAGGTGTACATTAGCTGTAAATGTGTGATGTATTTTATACAATTCTGTGGTTGGTAGGGGCTCCTTAGCATGTGGTACATATCAGCCATGTGAAATTGATGGAGCGGCTAAGATATCACCCTTCGCTGTGGGTTTAGCCCAGAATGACGGCTGCTGAAGCAAGTAAGATGTTTCCCGTGTGCCACAGTCTATAGGGCAGTGATGGTGAACCTTTTAGAGGCCGAGTGCCCAAACTACAAACAAAAACCACTTATTTATCACAGTGCCAACACAGCAATATAAGAAGTAAGTAATTGCTCCCTGCTCTGTCACAACATTCATCGTATCGGCCTCCTAAGGACACCAATACAGTTGAAATAAGAAAATTTGGAATCCTCCTGTACAGGAATAAACGCAGGGTCAGCAGGACCTCGCACTCTTCCTGCAGTCCCAAGTGGCCAAGGATGTGTTGTGTTAAAATAGCGCTGAGAGCCGCATATCTTGAGTTGCCTGGGACTGCAGAAAGATTCTTTGAGTCCAGTGTGCTGATCTTGGTCCATGACTTGGGTGCCCATAGAGAGGGCTCTGGGTGGCACCTCTAGCACCTTTGCCATAGGGTCGCCCCCATTGCTATAGGGAAAAGAAAATATTTCCGTATTTTTCAGAGTATAAGGCGCACTGGACTATAAGGCGCACCATCAAATGCCTGCTAAAACGTCTCGGTTCATATTTAAGGTGCACCGGATTATAAGGATGTGTGACCAGCAGGTGGCAGACCTGTGCACAGTTCAAGGCAGCTGTTGTCTGCAAGTATGGTTCATATATAAGGCGCACCGGACTACAAGGCGCACCTGATTATAAGGATGAATGACCAGCAGGTGGCAGACCTGTGCACAGTTCAAGGCAGATGTTGTCTGTAAGTAAGGTTCATATATAAGGTGCACTGGACTATAAGGCGCACCTTTGATTTCTGAGAAAATCAAAGGATTTTTGTGCGCCTTATAGTCCGAAAAATATGGTACAAATTGTAAAAGCTGTACACAGGATACAGAGTAATACATAGTAGGTGAAAAAAAGTATTTACTAAGGGTCCGAATCGCGCACTTTCGTTGGGTTTCCCGAATATTTCCAATTTGTGCCGTATTGCCCCGGAATTTTGGTGCACACGATCGAACTGTAGCACATTGATGCCGGCTTTCACGCGACAGAAATTGGGGGCGTGGCCGTCGGACAACCCGACAGATTCGGAAAAAAACGCAGAATTTAAAAAAGAATTTGCAAGATCAGCACTTACATGCACCAGGAAGAAGAAGGTGAACTCCGGCGGACCTCGGCGCAGCAGCGACACCTGCTGGATATTGGGCACACAACCTTAGTGAATCCCGGCAGACCCAAGTCAGCGTCGGACAACGTGCCGCGGGATCACAACTGGACCGGGTAAGTAAATCTGCCCCATTAAGTAATAGAGGTGCAAAAAGCTGTGAAAGTCATGGCACCAGCTGAATTCTATCAGTAATTAGAAAGCAATTGGTGAACTAGAATTATCAGCGGGTTCAACTGATGGCTTATTAAAAAAGATTTCTCATTACCAAGGAAACATCTCATGATGGGTAAAATTATTGCGCTGTCTCAAGACCTTTTCAACTTTATTGATGCAAAACACAACACACTGAACTAATTATCTGTGAGCACTGTTGGAGCCATAATATGGAAATGGACGGTCCTCCGCCAAGCCAGTCCGTCCCTGGACAAGTGAGATGGCTGTGGGATGAATTATGGATACATTTGCCCTTTTGTATGTAGGTCAGTGCTACATCCTTGGGTTGAAAGTTTCCTATTCACTAAAGAGGTACCTGACATCTATTCTGTCCATCCCTCTGGTTCCCTCCCAGCCCACATGTCATAAGGGTGGTGAAGGCAGACCAACTGTGAACTTACAGTATGGAGGGTTTCTGGTAACAATCCCCTGGGCCCTTCTGGCTCATTATCATAATTTTAAAAGTTGATTTTAGAAATAAGGAGGCCATGGATAACAGATATAGGAAGATTACCACAGTCACACTACCTCAGTCTATGAGTAAGGGCCCCTAGTTTATCAGAAAGATTCAGAAGGAGGGGGAAGTGCTGAGGAAGCAGAGGGGGGAGACAGTGTAACAGCCTGTGAAGCTACAACACAGATGGATTCTGGTAACTCCCTCCTAAGGCCTTCAGGCTCATTAGCATAATTTTACAAGTTGATGTTAGAAAGAAAGAATCCATGGCTAACAAATATTAGAAGATTATCACAGTCCCGGTGACTGGATCTAGGAGTAAGTGCCCCTGGTTTATCAGATGGATTCAGAAGGAGGGGGAAGTGCTGAGGAAGCAGAGGGGGGAGACAGTGTAACAGCCTGTGAAGCTACAACACAGAGGGATTCTGGTAACTCCCTCCTAAGCCCTTAATGCTCATTAGCATAATTTCACCAGTTGCATTTACAAGGAAGGAGGTCATGGATAAGAAATATTAGAAGATTATCACAGTCCCGGTGCCTGGGTCTATGAGTAATGTCCCTGGTGTATCAGGATGGATTTTGATAGTAGATTTCCTTTGAAGGTAAAGACTTCCTAAAGGTCCAGTACACAAGTATCTGAGAACACCGAGAAGTTTTTTTACGATAGACTTGTGGCACATTATAATCCTCAAAGTTGTGCCATTAATATCCCTTATGTGGGATCATCTATAACCTTAACACAAATTAGGCGAATGAATCTTTCCCCTCCATTGTCAGAATGTGACAGAGCGCATAAGACATATTTTGCGCGCTGTAACCTTTCCAGAAAACCGCTCTTATTTTTCACTTTAATGAATTTCTTACATGAAGATGTTTTCCCAAAATGACATTGATTTTCAGAGCGATGATGATTTTGTATTAAACCTCGGAGACCTCGGCGGCCGTGTAATCTTTATTATTCATCGTAATTTATTTACTGACCTTTGGCGAGTGACTTAGTACACAGCACCAAGGTCATCCACTATGAATTAATAAAGGAGCGCTGCGTCCCCAGGACGCCCTCCATACTCACAATGCAGGATATCACCTGGGGGTCATATACAATTCCACGCTCAGAATGTAACGCGGGGGATTTTATTTCATCTGCTGTAATCTATAAAATATGCAATTGTAGAAAGACATAAAGATCATGTGTGTAGAGGATATTGCTGGAGGTCTGGAGCGGCTGGGAGCAGGGAGCCCCAGCTTACATCACTGATCTCTGGTAGTTTGCTTAGAGGGTTTTTTCAGGGAGGCAAGAAGAAGAAAGTACTAACCCTGCTCTGGGTCCTGGTTCCTCAGTTGCTTTAGAAGGTGCAGTCTTTGCGCGGACACCAGCCCAGTGGTTCCATTGGGTCAAGAGACCTGCATCGCTCAATGAGTGACCTCCTCGGGCCACAAGACTTTATTTGTGCAGTAGGAAGTAGCAGAGCCATAGTTATGGAAAGGCACTTTCGACAGAGTGGGGCACAATTACTCACCCGTCCCATTGACGCCACCGATCTGGAATGTCCGGCGAGGATTCGGGTCTGCCGCGATTCAAGATCGTGCGGCCAATTTCCTGCATGTGTCGCTTCCCCCGCTGAGGTCTGCTGGAGTTCACCTTCTTCAGCTGGAGCGCTGATCTTGCGACACAATTTGGTTTTTAAATTACGCAGTTTGTCCGAATCAGTCAGGTTGTCCAATGTCCATGCCCCCCGATTTGTGTTGCATGCAAGCCGGTGCCGATGAGCCACAATCTGATCGCGTGCGCCAAAACCCCCGGGGCAATTCAGGGCAAATCGGAAAAAATTGCGATGCCCGTCAGAAATGCGTCCAACGGACCCTTAGTAAATCTGCCCGGGGGGCCACCTGAGGGAGGGTGGAGCAGGGAAGTGTTTATTTATTTTAGCAAAGAGAAAAAAAAATCCCGGATCCCCATCCACCCCTCTCTTAAAATGAGGGGAGTACGCAATGTGAGTGCCTAGGCCAGCATCAACACTAAATATGGCCTTGGGTAGTAGTAGCTCCAGAACCTTTGGGCCAGGCACCAATGCCTCAGACTGATTGTACTGAAGCAACATGGCAACTGGGATCCGGAGTAGGGTAAGTAGACATTTAGTCACCCCTGCCCAGGCTACCAAAATTATTGGTGCCCTGGACAGAGTTACTGGAAAACCCCTTAAAGAGGACCTGTCACCCAAAAGAACACACCAGGATGTGATTACTAAAGTAAGCAGCTCCTAGCACTACCCCATTTTTGCAGTGATAAAATGATAGCTTTACCAAAACCCTCTGATAAAGCCATCAGACACTGCCGCGAAGTACAATAGGAATGCCGGACGGCGCTCACATCGGTCCGGCGTATTCTTGAGGGGGCGGTCCAAGGCGCTACATCTTCCCAGCCTCCTAGTCCCATTCCCGTCATGAATACGCCGGAACGCTCTGGAGGCGGTTGACTTTTTTCCTCTTGCTTTCATGATTGTATGCAGTCAAAGAGGCGGGAGAGATCTCAGCTCCAGTTAATCTCCACCCCGTGCCTCCTCTCTGCCGTGTATCTCACTAAAACTGCTTCACTACACCTCCACCCTGGCCACAAACGTGGCCACGTCTCTGCCTGCAGGTTCGTAATCTCAGCGCACGCGCAGTGCATGGAAGAACGAAGATGGGACCATCCTGCCCTTTACCCCATGTCACTGCCGACGGGTCTGTAAAGTCAGCTCATGCACAGTGCGTGGGATGGAGGAAGGAGATCAGCAGGCTTCCTCCTTCCATGCACTGCGCATGTGCTGAGATTACGCATCTATATAACAAGACCACATAGAAATCCTATGGTAATGCTCTTGATGTGACATAAGACAGTGATGTGGGTTAGCGAGCAGGGTGAAGGGGCGGTGCGGTGGGGCAGTTTTAGTGAGATACCCGGCAGAGAGGAGGCGGGGCGAGATTGACTGGAGCTGAGAGCTGTCCCGCCTCCTTGACTGCATACAATCATGAAAGAAAGAAGAATAAAAGTCGTTTTTAGAGAACATCGGAAACGTACAAAAACTGGTTTAGAAACATTGGAATGCCTCTACACCGTTCTGTCAGGTATTGGGTGAGGCTTAGTATCGACGTTTGATGTGACAGGTTCCCTTTAAGAAGGGGTCGGGAATGGGTATCTGACTAATAGGTAAACACTCAAAAGACAAGCTTTATATTGACCAAATATGACATGGGGAGTTAGACAGGGGTCATAAGTCAAGGTCATGTCCAGGATGGACAACCCAAGTAGAGCGTAGACCAACGTGTAACAAGACCACGTAGGAATCCCATGCTGAAGCTGCTGACAGTCTCTTCATTATAGACTGTAGGGACTTGTAGACCAGCACCATCAAAACCGATGCTCTTGACCCGGGGATTTGCCAACCTCCAAAACAAATCTTTATTGAATGACAGGGACCATTAAATTGTTGTGGGTATGTGGGTAGGCCACAGCATTTATTTTTTTTGAAAAAACCTTAGTTAATAAGTAACAAAACATTTAAAGTGCAAAAAATTGAAAAACAAGAAAAACAATTTTTCATAGAAAAAACCTTCGCCCGAAATGTCGGCTGCTGGACGGCAGACGTCATGTGGGGGCCTTCCTTCTGCCTACGGGCATGTGAAAACTCCGCCACAGGAGCAGCCGCTTTAAAAATTATTAACGCCGGCTGCGACCCCCCACACATGCCAAAGCCATAGCTTTCTCCGCCAACTCCTGAAGGCCCAACAAAAAAATATCCATACCGATAGCATTCAGATGAACTCCGTCCCCAATTAACAAATGCCGGTTGTCCCCTTCCAAGTCTTTATGCCGAAAAGCTACATGTTTTGAAATCCTAATATTTAGGATTTTCCTAGCCCTTTCAATTCCTTCGTGATCCCTGGCTCCTCTCCAGTGGCATCGGGGTATAACCTCAGACCATGCCAACGACATTGACCTAAATAGCGAAGGGAAGCGAGAGAGGTCCTGCTTCATAAGGGAGATCAGTTCCTCTACTTTTACCCGGCCGAGGTCATTACCTCCAGCGTGCAAAATGACGACCGCCTGTTCCTGACAGTTTCTACTGATCTCAGCTACCTCAGCCAGGACCTGGGACCACCTCATGCCGCGAGTGCCGCGCCAGTGCACCTTTGCGTTAGATAGGCCTAAGTTCCGTCCGCATGGCCGCACCGCAGCTCTCCGCTCAGCCCAATGAATATATGAGTGGCCCACTATCCAAACATGCCTGACAGCACCTGAAAAGAGGAAGGCTAATTAAAACAAGGGGTTGAGATCTGGCCGAATGTAGGATTTAAAGCAATCGGATTTCCAACGGCCGAGTGATTTTATGGCATCGGCACTCATTCCACAGGAGTGGGCGGTAGTCGCCGCACCAATGCGGAATGAGTGGGTTCCGAATTCTTTTGGGTCCAGGCCTAACAGGGTGAGAGTTTTTTTGAAAACAGAATAGAATTGAAAACGTGTAAGAGGGGCACCCGATTCGTGTACTAGGAAATTTTTGGAACCCGCCGGGCGAAGCTGCGCAAAATTCCATACATGGAAGACAGGGCAGGGGTCAGAACCCAAAGGCAAGATGTACAGCCAAGTGCCTCTGCCAAATATGTCTGTTTTGGAGTAGCGAATGCGTATTTTAACGGAGGATGGGGAGGGAATAACGTCCGACTGCAGTAACCCACCCTGTTTAGTGCTGCTAAAGGGGACTAACTCGCCGATACGAAGGGCCCCGAAAAAAGACATGGAGAAAGCCGCTTTGAATAAGGAAGCCTCAAAGGCTGAGCTGCAAACCCCATCCAAAGCCCCGATGATCCGATTTAGCAGGGGAAGTGATACCGGTCTACGGGAATCTTGTGTTGACCCCATCCGTTTCCATCCTTTTAACAATTGTTTTAACAGGAATGATTTTGTAATATCTGGGCAGTCATGCAAATTTAACATGAACGCTAACCCCGCTAAACTAACTTTTGCCTTGTGAAATGAAGCACCTTGATTTTTTAAAGAGGCTAGCCAATCAAGCGTGTAATTGAGGAGGAGGGATTTCTCCGCGGGTATGGTACCGCCAGAGAAGATTAACCACTGGTTCCAAGCTGCTGAATATTTTTGCCACGTTGCTTCGGATAAAGAATTCCTCATCAGTTGTACAAGCTGTTCCCGACCAGCTTCCATAAGTGCTGCGGGCAATCCGTCCCTACCTCGTCTGGTGACCCGTGGAGCTCCCTGAATAACTGCAATTGGGAACAAGACAGGGCATTAGCCATGTCGTTCGCCGCATCAGAGACATGCCTTGCTCTGAGCCAAATATTAGTTTGTAGGCATCTAAGGACTAAGTGACGGAGCAACGCAAGCACCGGATAAGAGGGTGAGGAAAGGCTGTTAAGTGCCTGTACTACCGCCTTATTACCAGACCACAGACGAATCCGATTGTTTGCCAAGAGAGGGGCACAAAGATCTAAGGCTACCAATACAGGGAAAAGCTGAAGGAGAGTTAAGTTGTTCGTACCTCCTAATTGCAACCATTCTGTGGGCCAAGAACCCCTGCACCATTTTTTACCATAGATGGCAGCAAAACCGTGGGAGGGGCAAGAAGAGACAAAAAGGCTTAGGGAAGGGCTATCGACCTCTATCTCTTGAAGGATGCCAAAACCATTAAAATCCTTGAGGAACACCTGCCAAACTGAGAGGTCCTCCTTCAGGGGTTTGGTAACTCTAATAAAATGATTAGGGTTTTGGGTGCCTTTTGTGGCTAGGGACAGCCTCCGGGAGAAGGCACGGCCCATGGGTATGACTTTGCAAGCAAAGTTCAGCAGGCCCATGAGGACCTGAAACTGGTGCAAGGTTGCTTTCTTTTTACATACAATTGATTCAATCTCCATACGGAGACGGGATACTTTTTCCTCAGGTAATTTGAACGTCATTTCTAAGGTATTTAATTCAATGCCCAAGAAAGACAAAATGGTTACTGGGCCGACTGTTTTGTCAGGTGACAAGGGAACGCCAATAAACTTAGCCAAGGATGTAAAAGTCTCGAGTAAAAGAGAGCAAGTATTGGAGTCCCGTTGACCAACAAACAAAAAATCGTCCAGGTAGTGCGTTGTGGAGTAAATTCCTGTTTCGTATCCCAAGAGCCATTCCAAAAACGTGCTAAAAAGTTCGAAATAATAGCACGAAATGGAGCAGCCCATGGGGAGGCACATATCGTAATAGAATTTTGCTTCTAGGCAGCAGCCCAGCAGATGGAAACAATCGGGGTGTACTGGGAGCAATCTAAATGCGGACTCGATATCCGATTTTGCCAGCAAGGCTCCTGGTCCAGCCTGTCTAACCAAGCTAACCGCCCTATCAAAGGAAACATACGAAACTGCTGCATCCTCCTTTGATATAGCGTCATTAACTGATGATCCCTTGGGAAATGAAAGGTGATGGATCAGTCTAAATTTGCCGGGCTCCTTTTTGGGTACGAGGCCAAGGGGTGAAATACGTAAATTGTGATATGGGGGTTCTGAAAAAGGGCCTGCCATCCTGCCTAAATTAACTTCCTTGTGAACTTTTTCCAATGCTAACTCGGGATTTTCACGAACTGAAATTAAATTGCCGCATTTGAAGACCGCTGAAGAAGGCTGATGGGGGATGTAAAACCCGTAGAGAAAACCATCCTCAAGAAGCTTTGCTTCCTGTCTCTTTGGGTAGCGCTTTAGCCAGGGGCCTAGCAACAGGGCGTTCACCGGCGTTCTCGGGTTGGGAGGGGGCGGTATTACCTCTGTTACGTCTGAAGCAACGCATGGCTGAATGATTGCCCCCACAGATAGAACATTCGTGCCTAAATCTGCACGAGGAGTAGTATCTGCAGTGGCCCTCATTGTAGAGCCAGCATGCACCGGTAGGTTTTTGGGACGCAGGGGCAAGCTGTTGCGATGGCCCTGCGGAGAGCCCGAGAAAGGGGCGTTGCGTGCGCTGCGCTAGAATGAGCTGAAGCCACACGTCGGTGGCTCTGGAAGCCCATCCTATGCTAGGGTTGAGTGGGAGGCTACGACGGAATTCTTCGTCATAGCGCCACCAGGCCGATCCACCGTGAAGTTTAAAACCGCTGATTATTGTGTCTAAGTACACAAACAGGTCAGGTGCGGTGGCCGGGGATTTTTGGGTTATGATATAACCTAAGATTGAAAACGCCTGGAGCCAATTGTTTAAGGTTCTAGACGCTTTGAGCTTTTTGTCAGACCCCTTTTCAAATGAACGTTCCTTGTCGACCGTCATATGATCGACATTTAACAGGGACCATATGTCCACATAATCGCCCTTCCTAATTTTTTCTTTCAACTCCTCCGGTACATAGGTACCTAAGGGGGAAACTGCGCAGAACATAGTGTCCTTGAAAGTGATCCCTGACCCTGGATTAGCGCTAACCTTTGGAGCATCCCCTCCCCCTGGATTGGCGCTAATCTGACCTGCGTCTCCTCCCCCCAGGTTAGCCTGGCTACCCTCTAACTGTGCTAGAAAGGATTTGACAGAAGTGATCATGTTTGCTGTGTCTTTGTGAGAGGTAATGGTCGACCACGAAGGAAGACCACTGAACTCACCGGATGCAGTCGTCTGCGCTGGTTGCGCTGATGGGTTGAGCTGCGGTGATTGATGGCTGTGAGTGGCTGAGGCAGCAGGTGAAGAACTTCGTTCTCCTTCCGTTGTCTTCAGTGAGGCCGTCGCTGAAGGCCTCTGGTCGTGGGTGTTGGACTGGAGAGGAGATCGGTGGCTAGAAGCTCTTCTGGAACGCTTGAGCTGGTAGCGAGACGATCCATGCCGGTGATGTGCATCCCGGGAATGATGAGTCTGCTCGTGAAAGCGCGCCGCATAGCGGCCGCTTGAACCTGACGAGGAGGAGCTCTGGTATCCGTCATAGTGGTAACGGTGACGTCTTCTGCGGCTGTGACCTGCGGAGGAGAGCTCAGAGCCAGTAACGACCCTATGACTGTGGTATGGCCTCTGAGGGGTAAAGGGGCTGCCGTGACGGTCCCTAGGGGATGTACGCCTGGAATCCCTGTGAACTGCAGCAGGGAGAGGTGCAACATCAAAACACTGGTGGGTGGCATGAGATGAATTAGGGAGCTGGGGGGAGGGGGACCTGCTTAGGGATGGAGAACCTTGCGGGTGGGTAGGTTGTTGGGCCTGAAGTGGGAGAGGTTCAGGTTGGGGACCCTGTTGCCTGCTCTGGGTGAGGGCCCAGGATGCCTATTGGACTGGGGGAGGGGGGATGTGAGACCGGGACCTGCTGAGGGGGGAGGGATGGGGGGTGTACGCTTGTGGCCTGTCTTTGAGGGAGGGGGGGGAAGCTGGGGGCCTGCTCCAGGCCTGAGGCCTAGCCGAGGCCGGGGTGTAGGATTTTGCCTGGGGCCTGGCCGGGGGCCTAGACGGGGGGGGGCTGATAAATTGAGGCCGAGGCCTGAGGCCTACCCGAGGACTCAGACCTGCCCGAGACCGGGGCATGGCCCGTGGCCTGGGGCACGGCCGGGAGCGTGGCCGGGGGCAGGGGATTGCTACAGGCCGGAGGCCTGGTCGGGGCTGGAAAATTAATTGAGGCCGAGGCCTGAGGCCTACCCGAGGCCTCAGGCCTGGCCGCGACACAACGGGTCGCACGGATCCCGGCCGGGAGCATCGCGGGGGGCGGGGGATTGCTCCCGGCCGGGGGCCTGGTCGGGGCCGGATAATTAATTGATGCCGAGGCCTGAGGCCTACCCGAGGCCTCAGGCCTGGCCGCGACACAACGGGTCGCACGGAGCCCGGCCGGGAGCATCGTGGGGGGCGGGGGATTGCTCCTGGCCGGAGGGCTGGTCGGGGCCTCGTAATTAATTGATGCCGAGGCCTGAGGTCTACCTGAGGCCTCAGGCCTGGCCGCGATCGGGGCATGGCGCGTGGCCGGTGGCGTGGGGGGGGGGGGGGGGGGCAGACAAGGCGGGAGGCCTGGTCGGGGCCGGGGGCCTGGACGGAGCCGTGGGCTTGGACGGGGCGGGTGGCTTATTATAGGCCGAGGCCTGAGGCCTAGCCGAGGTCTTAGGCCTCCGAAGGTGGTGGGGGGGGGGTGCGGGCCGGGGAAAATGGCGCATTGCTGCGCCGCTTACCTGGGGAAGCGTCGGGGTCCGTCCCACGCTGATCCCTTGTGGTCTTCTGCCTTGTTGCTGGGCTCAGCGCCTGAGTTGCAGTCTTCTTCTTGTGTGCCATGCCGCGCCGCCTGCTGGATGATGGAGATCCTGGGCTGAGACGGTCTGGAGGACGGATTCTTCGCACGGGCCTCCCGCGCTCGGCATCCAGCTGCTCCTCTTCTTCTCCAAGGGCTGGCACACTGCAGGGGATCACTTCTTCATCTTCAGCCGGAGATTCTTCTATGATGTGAGGTGAGGAGCACTGGGTGGGCTGGATGGACAGGGTAGCGGCCGGCATATCGGATGCGTGGTCTTCTGGGGCGCGCTGCAGGAGGGAGGCTGATGCAGCCGCGCGTTTCTGAAGCAGGGCATCAAGCCATGCATACCCCTCAGAATCCACTCTTTCCAGCACCTGGGCCTCCAAAGATGTCATCGTGAGGGTAGGCAAAAAGAGCGCACTGATACGAGGGTCCTGACTTCTCGCCGCTTGGTCCAGGCAGAAGGAAAGAGGACCCCCCCACGTGCCCCCAATGCTTTTAAAACCATGGGGCGGGCTCTGCAAGCCGGCCCCCCACCTCCTTTAGTTACTGCCCAAAAAAGAGGGGCCAATCGCCTCCTTCTGCATCCTTTAAAATTAAATAAAATCCCCCTACAGTCCCCCGCCCCTTCTCTATTTGATTTGGGGCTAGTGAATACTATCTGTCATATAGAACATGACGCCGGACATAAAACGCGTTCTCCGTCTAATCCCGCCATGATGTGACTTTGGTAACTTCGGAGGGAGCAGCGACGAGGTGAAGACAGAAATGTTAATTACGATTTTCCTTCAGAACATAAAACGGATTGACCCGATTGCGGGGCTCATTTCCACCATGAACCTTCCAGCTTATTATTTCTGCACAGGGCGGCAATTATACCCGGTAAATACAAGCCGGCCCCATAAAAGCGATGCTAAACATCCGAGCTCCCTCCTTTATTGTAGGGTCTGATCTATAGATCTGTAAGAGACAATTACCTGGAGAAGCCATGCTCACAGCATCATCAATTATCTCATGATAATATCTCATTAAATACTGACCTTTCCGCTACTTCCTCCTACTCTCATACTTTACATGTCACAGCTCCCCGCGAATACTCCGCCATAGGTTACACGTAGTAAGGACTGACATCGCTTGTTAGTATCTGGTGATCATCACTAATAGAGGAAAACACAAACTTCTGAAGAGTAACAGAGGTCACCTTGAGACTTTGGTCTATTCACACCTTCATCTTCCAAGATGTGCGACAATTCATACACAACATCGCTGTACTGTGACATCACTGTGTGTATTATCCCTGCACTGTGACATCACAGTGTGTATGTGTGTATTATCCCTGCACTGTGACATCACTGTGTGTATTATCTCTGTACTGTGACATCACTGTGTATATTATCTCTGTACTGTGACATCACTGTGTATATTATCTCTGTACTGTGACATCACTGTGTGTATTATCCCTGTACTGTGACATCACTGTGTATATTATCTCTGTACTGTGACATCACTGTGTGTATTATCCCTGTACTGTGACATCACTGTGTGTATTATCCCTGTACTATGATATCACTGTGTGTATTATCCCTGTACTGTGACATCACTGTGTGTATTATCTCTGTACTGTGACATCACTGTGTGTATTATCCCTGTACTGTGACATCACTGTGTATTATCGCTGTACTGTGACATCACTGTGTGTATTATCCCTGTACTGTGACATCACTGTGTGTATTATCCCTGTACTGTGACATCACTGTGTGTGTTATCTCTGTACTGTGACATCACTGTGTGTATTATCCCTGTACTGTGACATCACTGTGTGTATTATCCCTGCACTGTGACATCACTGTGTGTATTATCCCTGTACTGTGACATCACTGTGTGTATTATCTCTGTACTGTGACATCACTGTGTGTATTATCTCTGTACTGTGACATCACTGTGTGTATTATCCCTGTACTGTAAGATCATTGTGTGTATTATCTCTGTACTGTGACATTACTGTGTGTATTATCCCTGTACTGTGAGATCACTGTGTGTATTATCCCGGTACTGTGACATCACTGTGTGTTTTATCCCTGTACTGTGACATCACTGTGAGTATTATCCCTGTACTGTGACATCACTGTGTGTATTATCCCGGTACTGTGACATCACTGTGTGTATTATCCCGGTACTGTGACATCACTGTGTGTATTATCCCTGTACTGTGACATCATTTTGTGTATTTTCCCTGTACTGTGACATTACTGTGTGTATTATCCCTGCACTGTGACATCACTGTGTGTATTATCCCTGTACTGTGACATCACTGTGAGTATTATCCCGGTACTGTGACATCACTGTGTATTATCCCTGTACTGTGACATCACTGTCTTTATTATCTCTGTACTGTGACATCACTGTGTGTATTATCCCTGTACTGTGACATCACTGTGTGTATTATCCCTGTACTGTGACATCACTGTGTGTATTATCTCTGTACTTTGACATCACTGTGTGTATTATCCCTGTACTGTGACATCACTGTGTGTATTATCCCTGTACTGTGACATCACTGTGTATTATCGCTGTACTGTGACATCACTGTGTGTATTATCCCTGTACTGTGACATCACTGTGTGTATTATCCCTGTACTGTGACATCACTGTGTGTGTTATCTCTGTACTGTGACATCACTGTGTGTATTATCCCTGTACTGTGACATCACTGTGTGTATTATCCCTGCACTGTGACATCACTGTGTGTATTATCCCTGTACTGTGACATCACTGTGTGTATTATCTCTGTACTGTGACATCACTGTGTGTATTATCTCTGTACTGTGACATCACTGTGTGTATTATCCCTGTACTGTAAGATCATTGTGTGTATTATCTCTGTACTGTGACATTACTGTGTGTATTATCCCTGTACTGTGAGATCACTGTGTGTATTATCCCGGTACTGTGACATCACTGTGTGTTTTATCCCTGTACTGTGACATCACTGTGAGTATTATCCCTGTACTGTGACATCACTGTGTGTATTATCCCGGTACTGTGACATCACTGTGTGTATTATCCCGGTACTGTGACATCACTGTGTGTATTATCCCTGTACTGTGACATCATTTTGTGTATTTTCCCTGTACTGTGACATTACTGTGTGTATTATCCCTGCACTGTGACATCACTGTGTGTATTATCCCTGTACTGTGACATCACTGTGAGTATTATCCCGGTACTGTGACATCACTGTGTATTATCCCTGTACTGTGACATCACTGTCTTTATTATCTCTGTACTGTGACATCACTGTGTGTATTATCCCTGTACTGTGACATCACTGTGTGTATTATCCCTGTACTGTGACATCACTGTGTGTATTATCTCTGTACTGTGACATCACTGTGTGTATTATCCCTGTACTGTGACATCACTGTGTATAATCCATGTACTGTGGCATCACTGTGTGTATTATCCCTGTACTGTGACATCACTGTGTGTATTATTTCTGTACTGTGACATCACTGTGTGTATTATCCCTGTACTGTGACATCATTTTGTGTATTTTCCCTGTACTGTGACATTACTGTGTGTATTATCCCTGTACTGTGACATCACTGTGTGTATTATCCCGGTACTGTGACATCACTGTGTGTATTATCCCTGTACTGTGACTTCACTGTGTATTATCCCTGTACTGTGACATCACTGTGTGTATTATCAAGGTACTGTGACATCACTGTGTGTATTATCCAGGTACTGTGACATCAATGTGTGTATTATCCCTGTACTGTGACATCACTGTGTGTATTATCCCTGTACTGTGACATCACTGTGTGTATTATCCCGGTATTGTGACATCACTGTGTGTATTATCCCTGTACTGTGACATCACTGTGTGTATTATCCCTGTACTGTGACATCACTTTGTGTATTATCCCGGTACTGTGACATCACTGTGTGTATTATCGCTGTACTGTGGCATCACTGTGTATAATCCCTGTGTTGTGACATCACTGTGTGTATTATCCAGGTACTGTGACATCACTGTGTGTATTATCCCTGTACTGTGACATCACTGTGTGTATTATCCCTGTACTGTGACATCACTGTGTATTATCATTGTACTGTGACATCACTGTGTATTATCATTGTACTGTGACATCACTGTGTGTATTATCCCTGTACTGTGACATCACTGTGTGTATTATCTCTGTACTGTGACATCACTGTGTGTATTATGCCTGTACTTTGACATCACTGTGTATTATCATTGTACTGTGACATCACTGTGTGTATTATCCCTGTGCTGTGACACCACTGTGTGTATTATCCCTGTGCTGTGACATCACTGTGTGTATTATCCATGTACTGTGACATCGCTGTGTGTATTATCCCTGTACTGTGACATCACTGTGTGTATTATCCCTGTACTGTGACATCACTGTGTGTATTATCCCTGTACTGTGACATCACTGTGTGTATTATCCTTGTACTGTGACATCACTGTGTGTATTATCCCTGTACTGTGACATCACTGTGTGTACTATCCCTGTACTGTGACATCACTGTGTGTATTATCCCTGTACTGTGACATCACTGTTGTATTATCCCTGTACTGTGACATCACTGTGTGTACTATCCCTGTACTGTGACATCACTGTGTGTATTATCCCTGTACTGTGACATCACCGTGTGTATTATCCCTGTACTGTGACATCACTGTGTGTATTATCATTGTACTGTGACATCACTGTGTGTATTATCCCTGTACTGTGACATCACTGTGTGTATTATCCCTGTACTGTGACATCACTGTGTGTATTATCCCTGTACTGTGACATCACTGTGTGTATTATCCTTGTACTGTGACATCACTGTGTGTATTATCCCTGTACTGTGACATCACTGTGTGTACTATCCCTGTACTGTGACATCACTGTGTGTATTATCCCTGTACTGTGACATCACTGTTGTATTATCCCTGTACTGTGACATCACTGTGTGTACTATCCCTGTACTGTGACATCACTGTGTGTATTATCCCTGTACTGTGACATCGCTGTGTGTATTATCCCTGTACTGTGACATCACTGTGTGTATTATCCCTGTACTGTGACATCACTGTGTGTATTATCTCTGTACTGTGACATCACTGTGTGTATTATCTCTGTACTGTGACATCACTGTGTGTATTATCCCTGTACTGTGACATCACTGTGTGTATTATCCCTGTACTGTGACATCACCGTGTGTATTAACCCTGTACTGTGACATCACTGTGTGCATTATCCCTGTACTGTGACATCACTGTGTGCATTATCTCCATAAGAAATACTAGCTAGCTGTTATTGTCCTATGTTAAGCTTCAAAGTATTTTAGAAAATATCCCTAGCCCGAAAAAAACCCCTAGGATTACACAGTTTCTATTGAGAAGCTTCTCCTTGTTGTTCTCCTGTTGCTCTTTGTGTCTGGCTGATAGTTGGGGGTCCAGGGTGGGGGTCCTCTCAGAAGATGTGGGTGTTCAGACGGCCCCTTTAATGACAGAAGGCGGAGGAATAATTACTACTACAGGACCATTAGCCAATGCTCTACATATAGCAGCGCTAGAGATAAATCAGCATTGCAGCTATAATAGTGACACTAATAACCATTGATCACCGTAGTAATAGAGAGGAACACAGCGTAAACTACTAATAAAAATGTAATTGGCCGAAACAACATCAATTAATCAGTGAAAAGCGCCAACATCATTAAAACTGGGCACTTAAGAGAAAATGAGGGAAGTGGGAGGGGCTGGGTAATCCGAGATCAAACACATCTTAAAGGGACACTAATCCAAGGAATACAAGACGATGGAAACACACAAGAGACAAATACAGATAGTACATACACATCATGTATAGGTAAAATGTATCCGGAATCACATTTTTGCATTCCCTCCCGATTTGCTCTTCATAACTGAACATCAGGAAGGGGTGTGGCTTACAATATGGGCGGGGTTTGTGTTGACTGGTGCAACCCTGTATGTAGCAGCCAAATGCAGAGAAAAAAGAACCACAAAAGTGTGAGTACATAAAACATTCCTGGAAATGCAGCCTTGCTGCTCACAACATACAGAAAATATAAGAAAGGATAAAGATCTCTGCCAAGTATGCAGTGAGCTCCCCCTAGTGGTGGCACAACTACCATCCATATAACTTATTATAAACAGCCTTTTACTTCTGCAACGCCAAAAACTAACTTAAGGGCAAGTGAAAATCCGAAATTTTATCACCTCTTATTATCCCCCCCCAAATGGGTATTTTAGTTAAATCTTGAATAGCAAAATTGAAACTTATAGAGAAATTTTGAACCGGTCAAAGGCAAATATGACAATCTGCCGGCCCTGCCCTCCCGGCCCGGACTACAAACAGAATGAAATGGAAATTGCAGATATTGTTGATCTTGCGTGTTGGATTCCTCTTGTGGTTTGTTCCGGCCGTTCCAAATGTGACTGCGCTGTCAATATGATGTATCTGACAGAAATGCAAACAAAATGTTGGCTTTCAATGTTCGTCCCAAGTGCAGCTTTTTCAAATAAAAACAAATGACACGAAGCCGGAATTATTGTAGCTGTGATAATCCAGCGGCCAAAAGGGAATAGGGGCTTCAAAGAACGAGCCGGCATCAAGACGCATTTCAATGCAAACAACCGCCATACGATTTTACATACCGCCGACGGCCGCCTGCAGGATGGATTTACAACACAAAAGGACATCCTCATCACAGGGAACAAGGAGATGAGCTCCCTCACAACACAGCGACTACTGCAGGATCTAGAAATAATAAATACGGGCTGTCCCCGGGTTAGGTTTGTTCTTAAAGGGGTTTTCCCCCTTACCTACATGACACATCGTATGTATATTTTTAATGGAAGAAGACTAAAGTCTTTTTGAATTTTATCGGAAGTGCCACGGATTTTCTATTCTTTGGATTCATGGGTGAAGGTCCCTCTCAGTTGATGGGGGGGTTTGGTTGGCAATATTATAATCCACTACTGGATTATCAATAAAGCTTCCTTACAGATACCTTACAGCTGATCATTGCTGCCTGGGACACAGTAAAGCATCCAAAGGTCAGGGACTGCTTGTATACCAAATTTTAAAAAAACAAAACATTAAGGGCTTTCCTAGGAATTTTTAGTATAAAAAATATTTTGTTATATTTACTTTTTTAAAGGAAACCTACCATTTGATTTGATGCATTATGAAGCAAACATACCTAGAGAATGCTGTAGCTACACTGATGCAGGATCATATATTGGTTAATCCCTGAGCTGACTGGTTTTGCTGAAAAAACTATTATAACGCTCAGGACCTTGAAAGCTGGGTCATGCTGGCAGAGCTTGTAATTACAAATGGAGGTTTGTCAAGACATGACTAATCAACCTGAGCTGGATCACTCATAGACGGCAGCTGGGGGATGGTGCAGCAATGGATTATTATGCCTTCAGGCACAACCCAGGGATTACATCATCCTCTCCTGCAATGGATAACTAATGTGCTAGGAGAAGTGCTGAAGAAGCCAAAGAATCGACAGAGCTTCATAATGTTATATCTGTCTTTATCAGCAAAACCAGTCAGCTCAGGGATTAACCAACATATGATCCTGCATAAGTGTAGCTACAGCATTCTCTAGGTATGTTTGCTTTTTAATGCATCAAATCAAATGGTAGGTTTCCCTTAAGAAGTTGATCCACTATGAAAATCCTTTACTATAGGCAGAGGTATAACTAAAGGAGGTACAGAGGCTTTGGTGGCCCGGGAACCTCAAAGAGGACCTGTCATGGTGATTTAGGACTCTAAACCATCCACATTTCCTATGGTCCAGTGGTTTAGTGTCCCAAATCACCTTTTACCTTATCTCTGTGTGCCCTCAATTAAAAGAAAAAAGCTTTATACTTGCCAACATATAGGCAAGGGGGTAGTTGTGAATAGCGCCCTCTCAGGATCTGCACAACTCACCCAGAAGATAATGCTAGGAGAACTTAGTGTAATTGCACCTGTAGTGACTGCCTGGCAAGGGAACAGTTAACTGGTGTATGTAATTATTCAATAATGTGTCTGTTATGCAAGCTGGAAGGTGATTGGAGAGGTGCTAACACCTGACCAGGAGGGGTATAAAAAACCCTGCTGGGTGAGAGCACATGGTCTGTCTCAGCACATGGTTTAGTCCTAAGCACATGGTTCAGTCAGTCAGGAGACTGCCACAACCACTAATCCCAGGAATGTCTAGTGCCTCAGGCCTACTGTCTGACACACAGGGCGAGTCTGGAGACTTAAACCCAGAACTCAGCTTCCACCACTTGGACTCAGTTGCATCTGTACGATCGCAGCCTGCATCTACTATCAGGCTGCGTGCACCTTTCCTGCGGACCAACTCTCCATGACCATTCTAGCATAAAGAATGTGCTGTTCATGGTTTTGGCCGTTGCCTGCTGTTCAATAAAGAACTGTAAGTTGATTTGCACAACGTTGCCTCAGTCTGATCCCTGGATACGGCGGTTACCACCACGGGCTCCCCATCCATTACCCACGGGCTCATCCTACAGACACACAGGGGTTGCCCCAGGGAGAACCAGTACATCAGCCTCTCCTTCCATATTTGTTGCACACACCACCTGCTGGAGACCTGCCAGGCTGTAGGACAGGCCTGTGACCAAGCACCGTGACATCAGCGTGCCCTAGGCCAGAAGCGACAGCCACTCCGGTATTCTGGGCCCCGGCTGCCTCCAGGCCACAAAGGCTGGGCCCCGGTGAGGGATGTTGCACAAACCTAGAGATGAGTCCAATGAGGCGCATGTGACGGTGATATCTGATAGGTCCTTATATTTGATCTCCATGAAGTGGTGTTCACGCCAGACCACCACCTGGGGCACTCAGGACCTCAGTACTTGGGATTCTTTGAGAGCCAAATATGAGGTACATTGATGGCACTTATCCCCTATCTCGTGGCCAGCGAATACATGTTACTAATGGATTAACCCCTTTAATGACAAGATGTTCCATCAGATTGATTGTTCTATTTATACAATTTCCAGACAATTTGGAGGCTTTCTACAACACTGCTGATAATCTAAAACTCACCAGAACTCGCTGTCTCTTTAAAATCAGATGACCTTTCCCAATTCCAGATATTAACTGATCTTTAGTTGAACAGATTAAAAGCTCCAGATTGTAAATCTAAAAATCTGCATTTCACACACAGTCAGCATGTCATTGTCACCCTGATTTGAATTGCTAATATTTCTCTGTTTGAAGTTAAAACCTATATAGCGGTAGACGGAGATCGGTATCGGAGCAGAGGGCCGTATATAACAAAAGGCTAAATAAACAAACCTCATTAAGGACCTGTCATGGCCTTTGCCCATTGTGAAGCATCGAGCATTTATCATGACGGAGGTGTAGAAACTCAAGTGTGACATTTGGTGACATTTATGGGGTTTGTCTAATCTGCATTTGGAATAAATGAGAATTTAATCATTTACAGATGGAATATGGAGTCTGGGTGGAGGTGAAGGAAACGAAATGCGAAGAGGATGGGCCGTTTACTGAGTGATTACTGTAATTGGTCATGTCATAATAATGATAATAAATTGTGAGCCATCTTTTTTGATCTAGATATTACAAATAGGAATGTGTCGGCACAAAGCCTCTCCAGACTACATCACTCCATATACAGTATACACATCCATATTCTAGCTCCGATATATTGCAATATTGCAGCTGCTGTACAGTGTAGACTACGGGGCTCATTTACTAAGGGACCGTCGGACGCATTTTCGGAGGGTTTCCCGACGATTTTCGTTTTGCGGCGAATTGCACTGGATTTTTGGCATACGTGATCGGATTTTGGCGCCTCGGCGCCGGCTTGCACGCGTCAGAAAACGGGGTCGGGCCGTCACGCAACCCGACTGATTCGGATTTAACAATTAGAAATGTGACGCAAGACACCACTAACAAACACCGGGAAGAAGCAGGTGAACATCCGGCGGACCTCGGTTCAGAAGCGACGGATGCAGGAACTCGGGCGCATGAGCTACGTGAATCACGCCGGACCCGAATCCTCGTTGGACAACGTACCACGGAATCGGGACAGGGCCGGGTAAGTAAATCTGCCGCTATGTCTTTATACTGTCAGAAAACAAAGGCAATGTTACCCCACCGGGGCCTGACCACAGTGTGGGGGCAGCTGAATTCCCAAGGACCGGAGTGGCTGGATGTAGTGCGGCCTAGCACCAGAATGTGTCATGGTGGCTTGGTCCACAGGAACAAACCTTGCCCACACCCGTCAGAGCCGGCAGCAAGTAGCAAGAAGAGGGCAAGGCCGCAGTATTTTAAAGGGATCCCCCTGGGGCACTCCCGACGTGTGTTGTAATGGATACCCGCGCAGATGATGAAGGGGAGGCCCCTGGTGTTAGAAGCAGCCAGGGACCACACGGGACAACAGAAATACTCACTTGGATGTGGCAAAGATTCTGTTGTGAAGTAGAAATTTGGAAGTACCTCAGTCTTAAACCAGTGGTCAGAAGACTGGTAGTGACAATGACCATCACAAAGAAGAACAAAGAAGAAGAACAAAGAACACAGACCCATGGAATAAGCTCCTATTTATGGATTCTTTCAGAGCTCATTCCATAGTATGCTGAGCTGCCAACCAATCCCAACCTGTGATTCGAAAGAATAGTTACATTAATCCAGACATAAGATAAACAAAAACATTTAACAAGGAAACTGAATGTAGTGATGACTTGTCCTGTGGGACATTACACAACCTACTCAGGTCTGAGGAATAAGTTAATCTAGTGGGCCCAAGTCTGACCCTGCATTCACATATGACGAGGGCATTCAAGTCTATGTCACCATCCAACGCAGGAACTCATCCTTGGCCTAAAATATGAATGGATTTTTAGGAAGAAAATATTGGGGCACATTTACTAAGGGTCCGCGGAACGCACTTTCGTCGTATTGTGGATATTTTCGCAATTTAGAAGGGGATTGTGACGCACGGGATCAGATTTTGGCGCAATTGCGCCGCCTTTCATGCCACAGAAATCGGGGGGGACGGGCCGTTGGATGATCCGACTGATTCAGACTGAGCGCGGGATTTAACCTTAAAATTGTGTCGCAAGACAATGCACTTACATGCACCAGGAAGAAGAAGGTGAACTTCGGCGGACCTGACCGGGGAAGTGACACATGCAGGATATCGGGCGCACGATCTTTGTGAGTCGCGGCACAGTGCATTACAGAATAAAATTTAAGTGAAAAGTGAAAATGGACATAAAATGGACGTAGTATATAAATTCGGGTGTATGTTCAGCGTCTTTAGGTTGTGAAAGTGTCACACCTACACTTTAGGCTTATAGGTTAGGTATGGGGGGCAGCCCGTGTAGATCCTGCTTTCATCGCTTGGTATAAACATCTACAGATGCAGGTCCAGGAAGCAGAGCTTGCCATAAAATATTCTACTTCAGGCACTCCTCCGTATAATAAATATGTTTTTATTGTTAAAATTAAGGTTATCAATCGAAACTTAGGGGCACATATACTAAGGGTCAGTTGGATGCATTTCCGTCGGGTTTCGCAAATTTTTTCGTTTTGCCCTGAATCGCACAGGGGTTTTTGGTGCACGCGATCGGATTGCCGTGCAACGGCGCCGGCAGGCATGCGACACAAATCAGGGGCGTGGCCATCGGACAACCCGACTATTTTGGACAAACCGCGGAATTTAACTTTCAAAATTGTGTCGCAAGATCAGCACTCACATACACCGGGAAGAATATGGTGAACTCCGGCGGACCTCAGCGGGGAAGCGACACATGCAGGAAATTGGACACACGATCTAAGTGAATTGCGGCAGCTCCAAATCTTCGGCGGACATTCCGGATCGGCTGGGTCAATGGGACGGGTAAGTACATCTGCCTTTATTATTAAACTTTTATTTCAGAGACGTGTTTCAAGTCCAAACTGGACCCATTATCAGTCATGACTAGTAATGAGTGGACCTGTTGAACTTTAAAAAGCTGTCCAGGTCCGGATACCAAACCCGGACCCCAACCAGTAACACCCGCGATCGATGCTGGCACCGATCGTGGTTGTTAACTATTTCATTACTGCAGGCAAAGTCGCCAGTGGCATCTAAATTAACAGAACCCGCCAGAACAAACCTTACGCTTGCTTTTGGGGAGGGTTGTTACTCCGGATGACATCATTGGAGAGCGACGATCTTCCCCAAAATGGCGGGTAATTTAAATGTTGCTTGCAATTTTGGCAGTGGCGTGAAAAGAGTTGACCCCCAAAATAGTAACAGCATGACTGAATGCAGTAAGCCGAGTGGGTTCTAATGAAGTTCGGTACAAACCCGAACTTTGCAGGTTCAAGTCCGACCAACACCTAGTCATGACCAACACCGTGGACCTTGTTTCTACAAGATGTTGTGATGGCTCATTCATTGCACAAGCTTAGGAGTAGCCTGGATGACTTTCGCAAAAGATTATAAGATGGACTTGGTGGACCGACATCTAACCCTATCTACTATTGAGCTTATTATACTTATTCAGCCTCCCCTACTACAATACCATGATAACCATATAGCCATATAACACCAACTTATCGTAATCTAATTCATTTCTATGACATTCCTAAATACCATATGTGAAAACCCAAACTCGGCTTATACTCGAGTTAAAAAAAAATATATCAAAACTCACCTTTCCGGCTTCCCCTGCTGCTGGCAGGGGGCTGGCTATATACTGGGGAAGGGGGCTGGCTGTATACTGGGGGATATGGGCTGGCAGGCTATATACTGGGGGGCAGGTGCTGGCTATAAACTATGGGGCAGGGTCCGGCAGGCTATATACTGGGGAGGCTTTGACCAATGCATTTCCAGCCCTTGGCTTATACCTGAGTCAATAGGTTTTCCCAAGATTTTTGTGGTAAAATTAGGGGCCTCGGCTTACACTTGGGTCGGCTTATACTCGCATATATACGGTAATACCGCTATATTACTATTGTGCTGGTCATACGTCTAGAGCAGTGGTTCTTAACCTTTCTAATGCGGTGACCCCGAAATACAGTTCCTCTTGTTGCGGTGAGCCCAAACCATGTAGATTAGAGCATCAGAACATCAGTGGCGCCCCCTTCAGTACACATGCACAGCCCTTACATATCCAGACAGAATTCGCCAGCCCTTTTGTATTTGCAATGAAGATCTGAGAGAGACGGAGCCGCGCGCTGCCAAGAATCCTTAACATTTTTATAACTAAAATGCTAATTCCAGACTTCATTATACAGCAGGGAGCAGCGGCGTGATATATAGAGTCAGGCCGTGCATAATCTTAAAAATACACGAAGCCCTCAATGCCTATAGCCGGCCCCTCCCTCCCTCCGCATAATATAAAGCTTTTCTGTCCATTCCAGTAATTTAACATTCGGAGTAAATGTAAAAATAGCTTCTCGTGTGCAGATAATGTCTAATATATCATGTGTTGTAAATGAGCGCCGGGCTTTGATTTAATAAATGGAGGCAATCAAACAATGGGTGCACCTCAAAAAACCAATTAGTACACGGAAAACTCACTGATTCCTATTACAGATGAGTCCTGTTTTTTCCGCCGTAACCTATTTCCAGGCCTCTTCTCTGCTTTATGCTGCCACCTAAGGGTATAGTATAAATTGATTCTAGTCCTCATTAAGTTACGTTATGGCCGCCTTGTTGCCGGGAGAGCAATTATAATTTGTGTAGATATGATCTTACACCTTGTGATATAGGAAGGCTTCTCCATTATAGGCTTATGTACAATAAATAAGTACAGAAGCGGATTCTAGTCCTGCCATCCCGGGCACAGCGCCCCCATAGGACTCAACGCTAATGGAATCCTGAGCAGAGATTTTATAGAATCCTGGTGAAGTTCCGCTAATAGATGACTAGTTATTGCTACTTGTTTAAAGGGATTGCGTAACCAATTTTCATTTTGACTCATTAAATCCAGATAACAAAATGTATCATATATTTTTATTTTCTTATTCTACATTTTTGGCTTCTATCTTCTGGCCATGATTATGTGGGCGGCCATCTTGCCTGAGCTCTAATAACAGCATTTAGTAACCTGCTTTCTGCTGCATAGCCATAAACAGAAATAGTCTGAAGCCAACTCAGTTCTGGGTGTGCTCTGTGCAGGGAGGAGGAGGAGATAAGCTGTGACATCATCTATTGTCAGTAGTGATGTAATGATGGGTCAGTGTTATCTATATAGACTTCATTGTACAGGGAGGAGGAGGAGATAAGCTGTGACATCTATTGTCAGTAGTGATGTAATGATAGGTCAGTGTTATCTATATAGAGGTCATTGTACAGGGAGGGGGAGGAGATAAGCTGTGACATCATCTATTGTCAGTAGTGATGTAATGATGGGTCAGTGTTATCTATAAAGAGGTCATTGTACAGGGAGGGGGAGGAGATAAGCTGTGACATCATCTATTGTCAGTAGTGATGTAATGATGGGTCAGTGTTATCTATATAGAGGTCATTGTACAGGGAGGGGGAGGAGATAAGCTGTGACATCATCTATTGTCAGTAGTGATGTAATGATGGGTCAGTGTTAACTATATAGAGGTCATTGTACAGGGAGGGGGAGGAGATAAGCTGTGACATCATCTATTGTCAGTAGTGATGTAATGATGGGTCAGTGTTATCTATATAGAGGTCATTGTACAGGGAGGGGGAGGAGATAAGCTGTGACATCATCTATTGTCAGTAGAGATGTAATGATGGGTCAGTGTTATCTCTATAGAGGTCATTGTACAGGGAGGGGGAGGAGATAAGCTGTGACATCATCTATTGTCAGTAGTGATGTAATGATGGGTCAGTGTTATCTATATAGAGGTCATTGTACAGGGAGGGGGAGGAGATAAGCTGTGACATCATCTATTGTCAGTAGTGATGTAATGATGGGTCAGTGTTATCTATATAGAGGTCATTGTACAGGGAGGGGGAGGAGATAAGCTGTGACATCATCTATTGTCAGTACTGATGTAATGATGGGTCAGTGTTATCTATATAGAGGACATTGTACAGGGAGGAGGAGGAGATAAGCTGTGACATCATTTATTGTCAGTAGTGATGTAATGATGGGTCAGTGTTATCTATAAAGAGGTCATTGTACAGGGAGGGGGAGGAGATAAGCTGTGACATCATCTATTGTCAGTAGTGATGTAATGATGGGTCAGTGTTATCTATATAGAGGTCATTGTACAGGGAGGTGGAGATAAGCTGTGACATCATCTATTGTCAGTAGTGATGTAATGATGGGTCAGTGTTATCTATATAGAGGTCATTGTACAGGGACGGGGAGGAGATAAGCTGTGACATCATCTATTGTCAATAGTGATGTAATGATGGGTCAGTATTATCTATATAGAGGTCATTGTACAGGGAGGGGGGAGGGGATAAACTGTGACATCATCTATTGTCAGTAGTGATGTAATGATAGGTCAGTGTTATCTATATAGAGGTCATTGTACAGGGAGGAGGAGGAGATAAGCTGTGACATTATCTATTGTCAGTAGTGACAGTAGTTGACACCTTTCCTTTAAGGCTAAGCAGGATTTGAATTCACAAACTCTACTCTCTACTATACCATAGAGATAATGGGGGTCATTTACTAAGGGTCCGAATCGCGCATTTTCGTCAAGTTTCCCGTATTTTTCCGATTTGCGCCGAATTTCCCCGGGATTTTGGCGCACGCGATCGGATTGTGGTGCATAGGCGACAGCTTTTACATGACACAAATCGGGGGCGTGGCCGACGGAAAAACCACAGAATTTAAAAAATGATTTGTTTCGCAAAATCAATCACTCACATGCACCGGGGATAGGTTAGTGAACTCCGATGGACCTCAGCGCAGCAGCGACACCTGGTGGACATCGGGCACACGACCTTAGTGAATCGCCGGAAGACCCGAATCCTTGCCAGAGAACGCGCCGCTGGATTGCGACAGGACCGGGTAAGTACATGACCCCCAATGTGTCTTTAGCCACTAAACTAGGGGCTTACTGGATCCCCTTAAGGCGGGTGGGTAAGCTCAGAGTTTATTCACTTCCATTTGAGATTTTTATTCAGATTTTGTAGTGAATCCTTTATTCTTAATCCTCCATCGAGGTCAAGGCGAGTGAGAAAGCTTTAGGTGGTAATTAACCAGAGAGGAAAATTAGGTTATCAGTCTCCACCTGGTGAGAAAGGTGATTGAACCCAGAAATCTTCTACAAGGAGAGAAGGTAAGGAGACTCCAGGGTGTTTTGGGGTAGATTTCCCTTGACATTCACTTGAAATTGCTAAATACCAACCAAAAAGATGGATTCCTTCCAGCTGATGATAATGGGAATCTCCGCCTTTGCACCACTTTTTATTGGTTTGCATACATTTAAAATATAAATCATAGTAAATCGCCACATAGCGACAGGTAAAACACCCCACCGTTTTATGTATACAGCTCCTACACAGCCGTCTATGTTTCCATAGTAACAGACATGAATTTAGAGGGTGAGACTAAAGTCCCAGGAACCCAGGCTCCCTTTCAGACACTGAAGGGAAAATGACATATACGATACTTCAGCAAGTAATGGATGAAGGAACTATCTTTTGGCTCACAGCCATTGTTGACATGTAACATGACTGCCATTGGAAAATATGCTTGTGATCCAATATGGCGGCTTTCAAGATGGCCGCCACCTTCAGGGCACAGCCTACAAGACAGACCCCTCATTAGTTACTAGCTGGGGGATTAGGTATGTCAACTAACCTTTCATTTCTGAAGTAATAAGGTCAACTGGAAATTTTAAATCCCCCGTACTGAGGAGTAGTAGATAGTATATGACCATGGAGTCACATCCGGAGGCTGATTGTGATCCAATATGACGGCTTTCAAGATGGCCGCCACCTTCATGACACAGCCTACAAGAAAGACCCCTCACTGATTACTAGCTGGGGGATCATATATGTATTTTACCTTTGATTTCTGAAGTAATAGGGTCTCCTGGGAATTTTGACTCCCCTGTAGTGAGGAGTAGTAGATGACCATGGAGTCACATCCGGAGGCTGATTTACTTATATAGCAACTTACTATGGCCCCATAGATGAGGGCGCCCCATACTAACAGGCATAAATTTGCTTGGGATCTCAACAACAACCAATCCATCCCTCTAGGTGAACAATGAAGTGGTATAAATACAAATGGTAGTTTTCATTCAAAATTACCCACCGTTTTATGTACACAGCTCCTAGGCAGTATACCCTGGTAAAGGATACGGCACATATGAGGTCACTATGCCTGGCACTGGTGCGGTGGGCACTTCTGGATATACTTTGTTGGGCTGGTTATTGTGGAGGCATGATGTCCAGAATTCATTAAGTAGGCTGCCACTTAAAGGGAATGTGTTAGCAATTTCCATTTTGAAACCAAGTCTGTAGCAGAGACTTGCCAGCGGCAGGTTCGTACTTCTGGTGGGCGATTCGGGCAGCTGCCTGAATCACCCACTTTGCCAACTGCTTTTGCTGCCGCTCCCCTCAGGGCTCCGCAATCAGCCGCCTGAGACAAGATTTTCACCTCGTCTCATGGCAGATGGGGCCTTGAACATTGGCATCCAATGTGTATTGATGTACCGCATTCCTAATATGTAAAATCATAGAATTCAAAGAGGGTGTCCTGGACTAACAACTGCTCGGTGCCAACAGGTCCAATTATTTGGATACAGGGCTAGATCTGTGCCCCTTTTAATGAATCAATATGACCAGGGTCAGCTCCAGGTTTCAGTAGGCCCCTGGGCGACAGAGCCTCAGTTGGCCACTTTGCAGTGAACTCACATGATTTTCAGTTTTCCTAGTTTATCATACCCCCTCATGGTTATTTTATATAAACAACCTTCGCCCCCGATAAGATTTCTTAGATACAGCCCCCGTCACCCATATGGATTCCTTATGTACAGCCTTATGTGGGCCCCCCCAGCAGCTCTGGGCCCCCGCCACTTTCCCAGGAATGCCCAGTGGCCCTGAATATGACATATTAGAAGTGTATTTTTCCTCAAACTGAAGGGAATAATTTGGGATTCTCCGCTTGACCTCTATCAGTTACTGGACCGATTCGGTAAATTGGCGCATCGGTTTGGTCATCTTTTCATTGTGATGGAAATCAGACTTGGAAATGACGATAAACTGAAATATTTGTATTTTTCCTTACAACTAAATACAGAAATAAGGAAATGATTGAGTCTCTCCACATAGGCGCCGCTGTGGCCTCCAGCCTTGGTTGGTTCCTCAGATCTGACCTTATTATATTCCAGCCCTTCGCGGCGTCTGTGGAGACTCTCCGCGCTGACGCCTCGCAGCTTGTTCCACTGTATAATTCTCAATTAATTTATTGTTAAGCATAAACTGGCAGCGCGGTGAACGTCTATCATCTGCTGCATCACCGGCGTATTTTATATATTTTATGTACTCTTTGACTCCGGAGTGAGATTTTTCATATTGTTGCTAAATGGGAATCTGTCTGCCACTGGATAGGAGGAAATGGTTTGTTAACTATTGAAATCAGCAAAGCATAGCCGTCTCCCGTCTTACCAGATTCTCCATTCACGTCACGTTTATCAAGACTTATGCTGCTTAATGTGCCGCTGCCAAATAGCTTCATTGTGTCGTGGAGCCGCTCGACTGCAGCCGCGGGTGTGTTATGGTGGTGCAGGCAGTTGTCTAGGGCAGCCGATTTTAGGGGCTGAAAAACAAGTTACTGCTATAGGGTTATGTTTTGATGCTTTTGAGGAATGACTTGATGTTACAGTCGCAGGGACAATTTTTTTGTATTGTTCACCAGTCCGTAAAAGGAAATCTACTATGAAAAGCTATCATCATAACCCGGAGACACTTACTCATGTGGTAATCTTCTTATATATGTTATCTATGGCCTCCTTCCTTCTAAAATCAACATTTACAATTATGCTAATAAGCTACTCTGTGCTGTACTTCACCAGCTGTTACACTGTGCAGGAGCAGTTCTCCTTTCCACTGTGTGAGATTACAGCAGGGAGAGGGAGGCAGTGCTGAGGAAGCAGAGGGGAGAGACAGTGTAACATCCTTTGAAGATGCAGCACGGAGGGTTCTGGTGAGGCCCCCCCAGAGCCCGTTAAGGCTCATTATCAGAATTTGAAATGTTGGTTTTAGAAGGAAGGTGTTCCCAGTGGGGCACATTTACTTACCCGGGCCAGTCACGATCCAGCGGCGCGTTGTACGACGAGGAATCGGGTCTGCCAGGATTCACTAAGGTCCATGCGCTGCTGCGCCAAGGTCCGCCGGAGTTCACCACTCCCTCCGATTTCTGTTGCGTGAAAGCCAGTGCCAATGCGTCAAAATCCGATCGCGTGCACCAAAATCCCGGGGCAATTCGGCGCAGATGAATAATAAATATTATATCAATGGGGTTGAACAGCTGGCACACCTCCCTCCCAACACCAGTTTGAAGAGACCAAAGCAATGAGCAATGCGGCCTCATCAAGCACAGGGCCAAACACTGTATAGTGGCAATGTTTGGTATTGCAGGCCAGTCCAAATTACTTCTGCTTATCAACTTTATGAAGAATTAAGGCGTCTAAAGGGGTTATCAAGGTTCGTACATTTTTTTTTTTCCAATTGGCCCCAGGTAGTTTAAAAATAATTAAGAAATTATAACTACCTCATCATAATAAAGTTTATTTATATAGCGCCGTCATATTCTGCAGCACTTTACAAATCATAAGCAGGGGTGGTAGCGCGTGCGTACGCTGTCCACCTGGAGTCACCATTGATCAATGTATACCAACCGAGGCTGGTGGTGACAGAAGGCAATGAACTGGAACTATGGAGAGGTGGAGGGGTGAAAGCTCTTTACCCTTCCTCTATCTGTAGGGACGTGTGCAGCCGGGCAGTACATAGGGCAAACAATGGAGAATGCTCTATCAATTTGTGCTCACTTTACAGCGTGTTGCACAATGTACTTCTATGGCGGCCGAATGCTAGCTGATATTTGTACCAAGTGTGTGTGATAGGGGCTTAAGGCAGTGACGGAAATTATTTTGAGCTTGGTGTGTCAAAATTTGTAAAAAAAAACAGCATAGCTCAGGTGATGCGTCAATCGTAATTTTGTGATGGTTGTAGCTCTAGTAACAAAAAGTTATCATCCCCAGTATTGCTGAGCAGTTACTGTGGTGGGTATAGTGGCAGCAGAGTGGGATTTTGGAAACTGCTATAAAATAATGACCAGTGTGTAAAGAGACTGAATAATGCTGATTTCCTCCATGTAGAAGTTTAGGGTTACGGACATAAGGAATTCACTTTACCCGATCCGTGTAGAAGGTTAACAGTTTCTTTATTTTAAATCGCCAGCGCGTTTCGGGGAAAGGCCATGGACCTTCACCTGAGATGACTCTTCTGCCCCCCCTGTAGTCACTGGAATGGACCTTGATCCATCCATCTGCCGCTGACGGGGCAACTACGGGACCCAATTACAGCTTTCCCAAATTTCTGGATGCAAGTCAGCAATACACTTAGTTCAGATGGAAGCTCTGGCTTCACTGCCTTCACTAACAGAGGTAAGACACGTCACGCTCTCAACAGGAGAGTTGCCCCACCGCTGAATACTGACACTTTCAGGTGTAGAGACACAGCACCAAGCAGACAGCGTCACCATCCAAAGATGGTTCAACTCTCCTGCTGCGAGCACAGTGTGAACAGCGGCCATCATACCTCCGATAGTGATGGGCACAGCTCCGCCCTCTCTGCAGGACAGATGCCCCTCCTGCGGATGCTGTCAGATTGCTGACCGTCAGAAAAAAAACGTCAAGGCGTGTCACCTCTGACACACATGTCATAGGTTAGTCACCTCTGGTCCAACGCTACTTGTACACAAACATTTGCTGTTTTCGGGACGCAAGCAACAAATTAATGGGCCGTTTTTTCTGTGTCTAATTAGCTGTCGAACCGAATGTCTTCAAAAACGGTAGGTGTGTCTTCCATATGTCATCCTTTTTTGTGGATCCGCAAAGAAGAACAGAGAGCCGGAAAATGACGAGCTTGTCACCAACCTTTGCAGGTTTACACAATTGTGTTGCCTATAAACTGATGTATGATGACTTTTGTATTCCCACAGGAAGCCGGGCAGGAGTAGGACGGGCTCCGAGTGTTCTGCAGCCTCCACATGGATGTATGAGATACAAGTCCATGTGCATGACAGTTCGCACATGGATGAGCACAACGTGTGAATGTAGCCCAAGACTGGGAGGGGAAACACCAACACATCTGGTACCACCCATTTGTCAATCTTTTTATAAATTATTAAAATAAATAACGGAGCAAAACACAAGTTAAGGATAAAAACTAAGCAACTTTCTGTTCTCACCAATGTTTCCACAGCTCGCTGTAAACCATATTGTGTTCTTGTTGCCATGCCTACGTGTAGTCAAAAAGTTTGAAAACTCCATCTAGGTCAACCTATTATCATGCAGCGGAAAGCAAAGCCCTAGAGAGTGAGCGGCCACGCGCCTTTGTGTGAGGGGCAGACCAGTATTCATAGGAGTCTGTGCACAACTTTATCCGTCTAGACAGTAAAGTAGCACAACACATGGCACATAGTAATGGCTGATCTATATCAGCAGATGCCGGCCACCATGAGTGCAGGTCAATGTCACAGATGGTGATCGGTACTCCATTACTTAGGCTGATGGATGTATAAAGAGAATGCAGCATTGACGACTAATTGACAGCACAAGACTAATGCAGCATATGATTGACCTAATATCCCACAACACCCATGTTGCTGGCCCAAAATGTGTTCCCTTTCACCACCTCCATCATCTCCAACTCTTTACACCGAGTCTGCCGAAGTTAGAATTTTTTCTCTAGCCCCCACCATTCCCAAGCAATCAGTCCTGAGCAATCAGTGCCGTTTCAGCCCTACAACTACTGGGCCGTCCTAAACTGTCTACTTCCCACTGGACAGAAGCGTCTCATTGGCTGAAACTTATCTCATTGATTGGTTAGAAATGGTTGGGGCTAGAGAAAAAAATCCAACTACGCTGGAATCAGCTGAGCAGGATGTATCCAAGGATGCAGAGGAAGCTGGAGTTGTTGGACGACTGTGTGAATAGTCACATGCTAAGTAGCACTAATCAACTTTGCAAAGTAAGATGCCACAGAAGGCCAAGCACAAATTTTATTTGTAGGGTGGACATTGTGCAGTATATGGGTGAAAGTGTGGGATGGTGGCACCAGAATTTAGGATTTTATTATTTGGGTTAAGGTAAAGCGCTGTGGAATAGGATGGCACTATATAAAGATTTATAATTAGTATTCAGGCAGCACTGTATGGCATGATTTAGACTACAGGCGGTCCCCTACTTAAGGACACCCGACTTACAGACGGATCCCTCTGCCCAGTGTGACCTCTGGTGAAGCTCTCTGGATGTTACTATAGTCCGAGGCTGCAATGATCAGCTGTAAGATGCCTGTAATGAAGCTTTATTGATAATCCTTGGTCCCATTAGAGCAAAAAAAAATTTTTACTTCAATTGTTACTGGAGCTACAATTATAAAATATACCAATACAAACATATAAATTTAACTTAAGAACAATCCTGTGGACCTTATCTTGTATGTAACCCGCGGACTGCCGGTATTGACCACTCACAGTACTCCAATATTAGTCTGGCACAGTCAACCAGAAATGGTTCGCAGAATACATGAAGAGAAGTATCACCTTGTCTTTCCCTGTTCTGATATTATTTACCAGATTTTATGAGGTTTTTCCCAGATCCCATTCTTCTACAATCTTCCAAGGATCTGACATTACTCTTGTAAGTATCGGGTGGTGAAATGATAAATGTCGTTTTTACAGCAGACAGGAAAATGAGATGCTTTTCTAGGCTGCCATCTAGTGACCATTGCAGGAACTGCATTTTCTGACAATCCATTTTTATATGCAGGCAGTCCCCGAGTTACGTTCAAGATAGGGTCCGTAGATTTGTTCTTAAGTTGGATTTGTATGCAAGTCGAAACTGTATATTTTAGAATTGTAGTCCCAGGCATTTATTTTGCCCCAGTGACAAGTGGAGTTTCAACATTTTTTGCTTTAATGGGACCAAGGATTATCAGTAAAGCTTCATTACAGACACCTTACAGCTGATCATTGCAGTCTGGGACTATAGTAACATCCAGAGAGGTCACCAGAGGTCACAGTGGGCAGAGGGGTCCGTCTGTAACTAGGGGTCATCTGTAAGTCGGGTGTCCTTAAGTAGGGGACCGCCTGTATTATATAAAATATACAGCATATAAAGGGTTGTCCCAAGCTTGATTCTCATCCTCTATCCACAACATATAGGGGATAACAATCAAACCAGGGAGGTTCATCCTATAAGAATGAGGAATACGTTAAGAGTGTGTGTCCTCCCTCTCTATGCACCTTCTATAGGACTTTGGAAAGTAGGCATTAAGGGTTAATTATATAAAACAAAAAAAACACCACACAGGCTTCATCATTGTCACTGAACTGCGGCTCCAATCAGTGTGAACAGGACCCCAATTCTTGTGACCTCCTCCCCTAAATTTAGAAAGTCCGGCCTTATCCTGGTAATGAAGGGATGATTGCATTTTGGACAACCCTGTTTTTTTGGGGGTAGAGGGTAAAAAAAAAAAATTCATTCTACTACGAGAAGTTTTCCTTTTTAATAGAAAATACGGTAGATTAATGAGAACATATGGAATATTCCGGGCAGAAGAGACGCCGGTGGTTTAGAAATTTGTGTTTTCTTGGCAAAAATTCTAAGACGAAGATGTCCCCGAAGAAAAGAAATGTTCCATTCCGTAGATTGCGTGTGTGTCTGACACATGGTGTCCCGTGGGAACGCCGAGCACGTAACAGCAAAGATGATTCTCAAAATGATTTTCTAACAGGTGCCAGATGTGACGCCTCATCCCGGAAGGTTTACACTTCCATCCTGATCCGTGTGACCATCGTGTGATGGAATCAATAGGGAAGATTTATCAGAAGTTTCTGAGGTAAAATTTTTCTAGTTGCCCATGGTAACCAATCAGAGCTCAGCTTAAATGTTCTAAACAGCTGTGGGATAATGAATGCTAAGCTCTGATTGGTTGCCATGGGCAACTAGAACAATTTTTACCTCAGACACTTCTGATAAATCTCCCTCAATGTCGCTATTTTATGCATTTTAGGCACAGCATATCACCAAAGTCGGCCTCTGTGTACGTTTACATGACCCTTCTGTTGAATTTAGTATACCAGATGTGTTAAACCCCAATTTAGGCCACTGAGGATGTCAGTAGACATTGGGATCTGTTTGGAGAAAGTAGTCCATTAACCCCTTCCCTATATCCAATGTACATGTATAATGGATTTCCAGGGTCCATGATCAGAGGTGACCATTTACCCCCAGATGGTCAAATGAGACCACGGCATCAGAAAGGTTACTTTCACTTTCATTAAAGGGTTCTTCCGCAGGATATAGCGCTGGGAATAGGGATTGGTGGGTGTGGCCAGCGGGAAACCGAACTCAGTGGAGCTTCCATGCCTCTGTAAACAAACATGGGCACGGACCAGCGAGACAGCGGCGCGGGGCCCCAGGAGAGACGGAGGAGGGGAGTACAGCTTTCTTTTTTTCAAACTTACCTCCCCAGCCCATCTGCTGTTTTTTTTTAAACAATCGGACAACCCGTTTAAAAGCAATGAAATAGCTCCCCCCTGACAGGAGAAAATGTCGCTACCACCCCCCGTACAAAAATAAATTCTCCTTCCACAATCCTTATGAAAAACAATATTTATTACACCGAAACCCTCCTGAAACGTAGCATTAAATACAAAACAATCCCTGCCCGCGCTCAGTTCCTCATGGCCAACATCGCGTTGATATCCCAGATCAGATTCCGTAATTGGTCCATAATCTGCTTCAGCTGCTGATTCTTCTGCTTTAATTTCTGGAGGAAAAAGCAAAATACAAGAAGAAGAAATCAGTGAAACGGGATAATAAGATGATGGAAGACGAGATTCAGGTTCTGCTCACGACGGAGGCGAAGGTTCACTAGGGAGAATTTGTTGCAGAAAATCCGGAAAACAGAAGCCCCATGGACCTCAGTAAAGTCAATGGGATCATAGTCATCATCTTACCTTATTTACTTCCAAAATTTCCCTCCTCTCTTCAGTCGCGTAGCGGAGCTGACTGGCCGGGCCGCGCTCCTCATTTTTCCAGTAGTCGTCTTCTATGTACGGAATTAGTTGCTATAAAGAAAAGATACAAAACGTGTGATGGGAAAGACAGTATAGCGTATCCACATGGAGTGAAGAGAACTGCGTGCACACACTGCAACAACAGAACGGTGCACACCTATACACACACTGCAACAACAGAACGGTGAACACCGCGACAACAGAACGGTGCACACCTGTATACACACACACACACACACACACTGCGACAATAGAACGGTGCACACCTGTATACACACACTGCGACAACAGAACGGTGCACACCTGTATACACACACACACACACACTGCGACAACAGAACGGTGCACACCTGTATACACACACACACTGCGACAACAGAACGGTGCACACCTGTATACACACACACACTGCGACAATAGAACGGTGCACACCTGTATACACACACACACACACACACACTGCGACAATAGAACGGTGCACACCTGTATACACACACACACACACACACTGCGACAATAGAACGGTGCACACCTGTATACACACACACACACACACACACACACACACACACTGCGACAATAGAACGGTGCACACCTGTATACACACACACACACACACTGCGACAATAGAACGGTGCACACCTGTATACACACACACACTGCGACAATAGAACGGTGCACACCTGTATACACACACACACTGCGACAATAGAACGGTGCACACCTGTATACACATACACACTGCGACAATAGAAAGGTGCACACCTGTATACACACACACACACTGCGACAATAGAACGGTGCACACCTGTATACACACACACACACTGCGACAATAGAACGGTGCACACCTGTATACACACACACACACACTGCGACAATAGAACGGTGCACACCTGTATACACACACACACACACTGCGACAATAGAACGGTGCACACCTGTATACACACACACACACACTGCGACAATAGAACGGTGCACACCTGTATACACACACACACACACACTGCGACAATAGAACGGTGCACACCTGTATACACACACACACACACACACACTGCGACAATAGAACGGTGCACACCTGTATACACACACACACACACACACACTGCGACAATAGAACGGTGCACACCTGTATACACACACACACACACACACACACACACTGCGACAATAGAACGGTGCACACCTGTATACACACACACACACTGCGACAACAGAACGGTGCACACCTGTATACACACACACACTGCGACAACAGAACGGTGCACACCTGTATACACACACACACTGCGACAACAGAACGGTGCACACCTGTATACACACACACACTGCGACAACAGAACGGTGCACACCTGTATACACACACACACTGCGACAACAGAACGGTGCACACCTGTATACACACACACACTGCGACAATAGAACGGTGCACACCTGTATACACACACACACACTGCGACAATAGAACGGTGCACACCTGTATACACATACACACTGCGACAATAGAACGGTGCACACCTGTATACACACACACACTGCGACAATAGAACGGTGCACACCTGTATACACACACACACTGCGACAATAGAACGGTGCACACCTGTATACACACACACACACACACTGCGACAATAGAACGGTGCACACCTGTATACACACACACACACACACTGCGACAATAGAACGGTGCACACCTGTATACACACACACACACACACACACTGCGACAATAGAACGGTGCACACCTGTATACACACACACACACACACACACACACACACTGCGACAATAGAACGGTGCACACCTGTATACACACACACACACTGCGACAACAGAACGGTGCACACCTGTATACACACACACACACACTGCGACAACAGAACGGTGCACACCTGTATACACACACACACTGCGACAACAGAACGGTGCACACCTGTATACACACACACACTGCGACAACAGAACGGTGCACACCTGTATACACACACACACTGCGACAACAGAACGGTGCACACCTGTATACACACACACACTGCGACAACAGAACGGTGCACACCTGTATACACACACACACTGCGACAACAGAACGGTGCACACCTGTATACACACACACACTGCGACAATAGAACGGTGCACACCTGTATACACACACACACACACACTGCGACAATAGAACGGTGCACACCTGTATACACATACACACTGCGACAATAGAACGGTGCACACCTGTATACACACACACACTGCGACAATAGAACGGTGCACACCTGTATACACACACACACTGCGACAATAGAACGGTGCACACCTGTATACACACACACACACACTGCGACAATAGAACGGTGCACACCTGTATACACACACACACACACACACACTGCGACAATAGAACGGTGCACACCTGTATACACACACACACACACACTGCGACAATAGAACGGTGCACACCTGTATACACACACACACACACACTGCGACAATAGAACGGTGCACACCTGTATACACACACACACACACACACACACTGCGACAATAGAACGGTGCACACCTGTATACACACACACACACACACTGCGACAATAGAACGGTGCACACCTGTATACACACACACACACACACTGCGACAATAGAACGGTGCACACCTGTATACACACACACACACACTGCGACAACAGAACGGTGCACACCTGTATACACACACACACTGCGACAACAGAACGGTGCACACCTGTATACACACACACACTGCGACAACAGAACGGTGCACACCTGTATACACACACACACTGCGACAACAGAACGGTGCACACCCATATATACACAAAGCAGCAACACAGTGGATGAGCCGGGAGTGTGTGTCAGACAGAATTGTGTCGCATGCTCTATGTTAAAGGTGTGGCAAAAACAAGTTGGTGCACTCTGTGGGGGCAGTGCAGGGGGCGCCAGATTCATGAAGAACAGGCAACACAAATACTGAATCTCTCGCCCCCTGCACACTACACAGGCAAACTGCACCTTTGATTAATGTGTGGCATTGTGGGAAAAGCACCTGAGCGCACTGGACTCCACCTATGTATTCTGAACTGTAGCAGCTACAGACAGAGTTCTGTTGTCACACACACAGACTGTGTTGGAATCACTTAGGCCTTCAGACAACTGCTGGCAACCTATGTACCCAGCGTGGATGCCTCCTTATCACAGGCTTTCCCTGAAAATAGGCCCTACTTAGACCTAGTTACAATCTGCTTTATCTGCTGAATTGTGGCACCCAATAACACAGTTCTGGTGTCCTAATAAAGAGAAAAATCTCTTCTTAATCATCACACAAGGAATGTTCTTTAGGTGCCACAGAACTAGAGCTATCCATTGTTAAATTTGCAGTCAGGAGTGAGATTTTCGGAGTGGATATCTCTGGTTCTGTAGCAGCTAGAAAGGCAATTCTGGTGCAATATAAATTATTACATTCTTCAGAGCTGTGTTTCTAGGTGCCAGGGTGCAGGAGTTATAGTTGTAGCCCTTTGACATATTCCCCTCTCTAACCTGAGAAATTGGGACCAATGGTTGTAAAAATTGTAAATGGTTATAAAAAGCTGATGGGTCCCAGGGCCAGGGCCCGGAATATAATGTATGGTTTCTAGTACTAGACTTCTTATATGAGAAAGTAACGCCTTATAGGCCCCATAGGCCTCTTGGGCCCGATTGTGACTGCAAACTCAGCACCCCCTCAAGTTATGCCCCTGATTGTGGGTGTCCTGACCATTCCTGATGACAGGGCCTATCACTTCCCAGGTCTACCTGCCTCTCAGACACCAGAACGTACCTCTACCGACACCGGCTCCAGTCCAGCACAGTTCTCGTTGCATTTATCGTACACCAAACGCAGTTTCCGGAAGAGGATGGAGAGCTGGCGCAGGTGTTCCTGTAGCTTTCCCAGACGGTCCTGGTAGGTTCCCATGTGATAGGTGACGCCATTAGGGAGCTGTAAGAGAAGGCCACTAGTAGGTTAGGTCCCTCCACCACCAGTAACGGAGAAGTCGCTGGAACGTTATGTCCATAGTGATATAAGGTCATGTGACCTAATGCGGGTAACGGGACGCTCCACAGGACATCTTTTGTCATGCAAAAGTAAGTGATGTCCTGTGGTCCAAGGAGGCCTCTTTGGCTGAAGAAGGTCCTGTGACTGCTAACACTTCTAGGCGAGCGGTCACTACGAAAAGTGGAGGGGGCCTCTCGAAGGAGACCTCCACACAATCACCTTTACCCACTCGGCGTACAAGCCAATCCCATCCATTTATGTGACCACCGAGCCAATCCCATCCATTTATGTGACCACCGAGCCAATCCCATCCATTTATGTGACCACCGAGCCAATCCCTTCCATTTATGTGACCACCGAGCCAATCCCATCCATTTATGTGACCACCGAGCCAATCCCATCCATTTATGTGACCACCGAGCCAATCCCATCCATTTATGTGACCACCGAGCCAATCCCATCCATTTATGTGACCACCGAGCCAATCCCATCCATTTATGTGACCACCGAGCCAATCCCATCCATGTGACCACCGAGCCAATCCCATCCATTTATGTGACCACCGAGCCAATCCCTTCCATTTATGTGACCACCAAGCCAATCCCATCAATTTATGTGACCACCGAGCCAATCCCATCAATTTATGTGACCACCGAGCCAATCCCATCAATTTATGTGACCACCGAGCCAAGAAATCGACCAAGGGCCACCAAGCAATCCCTAAGGGTGAAGACACACATGGCGTTTTTGGGCCGTTTTTGGGCCGTTTTTACTAAGTGCGTTTTCAGATCGTTAAAAACGCATGCGTTAAAAAACGCATCCGTTTTTTAAAAACGCATGCGTTTTTGTCCGTTTTTCGTTGCGCAATTTCGGAAAAACGGACAAAAATGCATGCGTTTTCAAAAAACTCATGCGTTTTTAAAAAACGGATGCGTTTTTTAACGATCTGAAAACGCACTTAGTAAAAACGGCCCAAAAACGCCATGTGTGTCTTCACCCTAAGGGGCGCACCCAATGGAAATCTCAGTCCTCAGCCATGTGTGTGGTGTAACTTCACTATTACAACGCCAAATCTAATACCGGTCTCCTGGATTGCGTCGTAACTCGGACAAATCCAGAATTTGAAAGACTTCGGCCCAAAAACAAAAGGCGGCATGTGGTCCAGTGGCGATACACCGCCTGTGACTTTTATTAGGGATCAACGTATAGAAAATACGCTACGGAGTGTAATCAGCGCTGACAGAAGACGCAGTGTGAACTGGGCATTAGCGCTGCAATGTGAATAGTCACATCACAAGCTGGTTGCACGGCAACACCACCGGCGGCCATTAGATGTGACTCGTTTGCTTCTTTTTGATTGCAACTTTATCTGCAACACCCATTTACGTGATTAACGATCGCCATGTCATGTAAGTAATGCAGCACCAACAGCATGCAATAGCGAACGTGTCGCAGGTATCGCATGTTAACAACCCTGGTACATGCAAATAATGGCCCCTCCCCCTGACACTGTAGGCCCCTCCCCCCTGACTCTTTAGGCCCTCTATATGAGGAGTCCGGCCACACCTGCATGTTCCTCAGCAGCTGGAAGATCTCCATGGTCCTGAACACGATGTCCTGCACCGTCTCCTGCCCGATCCTGCACAGTGACGCCGTGTTCACCTCCCGGGTGGCGGCAGCAGCGGCGGCGGCGGGTGGACCGGGGAATCCACCGGCGGCTCCAGCGGCCCCGGCCATCCCGGCTCCAGACAGCGGCGGCGTGGACATGATAGCGGGCACTATCGCTGGTAATCAGCCGGTAACCGGATACAAGCCAGCCACGGAACTGTTCTATGACCTTCCCAATATGGCTCCCACCGCCGGGACATTTTATTGTAGTGCCTTCTCAAAGATGGCGCTGGTTGGCTAGTACGAGCTGCCACACACAAGATGGCGCTCACAGAGTTCTAGGAGCTGCCACACACAATATCGCGCTCACAGAGTTCTACGAGCTGCCACTCACAAGATGGCGTTTTCTTTCGACGCGTCCGCCTCACGTAACATGGCGCCCGGAGGCGGAAGTAGGTAGCAAAATGTATGACTTGATATTTTGTGGGCATCGATTATATTTTCTATAGCTACACATAACTACTGTTTTCTTCCAGAGAGAGAATATCTTATTTATTCAAATTATGTTTCAATATATTTTTTAATTATTTCGTTTTTTCCCTTCTTTTCTATAGACTGTGGCTGTGTTACTGTAAGACAAGACAACAATATTAGGGCTCATTTACTAAGGGTCCAAACGCCGCACTTTCGTCGGGTTTCACGAATATTTCCGTTTTACGGCGAATTGCCCCGGGAATTTGGCGCACGAGAATGGATTGTGAAGCATCGGCGCCGGCTTTCACGCAACAGAAATGGGGGGGGCGTGGTCATTGGACAACACGACGGATTCAGAAAAATTGCGGAAATTAAAAAAAGATTTGTGTCGAAAGATCAGCACTCACATGCATCGGGAAGAAGTAGGTGAACTCCGGCGGACCTCGGCGCAGCAGCGACACCTGCAGGATAACGGGCGCACGACCTTCGTGAATCCTGTCAGACCCGAATCCACGTCGGTCAACGCGCCGCGGGATCGCGACTGGACCGGGTAAGTAAATGTGCCCTATTGTGTTCCATTATAGGAGTGCATGGGGAGTATATAAGGAAGTAATGCGGTTATGTATAAGGAAGTAATGCCTGTCTCCTGGTAGCACCTCTAGCCTCTGGACATTAGTGATGTGTCGTACTCGAACGAACCGGCTCTAGTTTGTGAACATTGGGAGCCGGCTCACTTAACCCCGTCCATAACCAGCTCACCACGCCCCAGATACAATCAGGTTAAAAATGGTGTGGCGTGGGGTGTTTGACTGGCGGCTTCCTATTATACATGTAATAGGGAGTCATTGAGGAGTCCGAAGAGCCTAATGAGCCAGATCACTAGGAAGAGCCGGAATTCCCATCACTATTGGACACTACCACAGAGACACAGCAAACCTTATGGCCACAGCTCGCATTGATGTGCCATCCTGAATGAGCTGCACTACCTGAGCCACTTGTGTGGTTAGTCTCATGCTACCACGAATGTGAAAGCTTCACCAACATTCAAAATTGGCCGACACATCAGCCAGAAAGCAGTGGTACTGAGAAATGGTCTGTGGTCCCCACCTGCAGAACCACTGCTGTCTAATCCATTTGCACAACAGCATTTGACATTGATCAGTATGGATCCTAAGTGGACAGTTTAATTTCACAGAAGTTTGTTTTACTTGGACTTGTATTGTGTTAAGTGTTCCTTTTATTTTTTGAGCTGTGTGTGTGTGTGTGTGTGTGTATATATATATATATATATATATATATATATATATATATATTATGGATGTATGTGCAATTAAATATCAAATTTTAATCTGGGTTGTTCTTTTATCCTGATGCACGGATCCACACGTCTGCATTCCCGTTCTATATATAAACTACTTGGGCTGGCTTCTGGCCCGATATTGACTGGGCTAATATCTAACAATAGCTTGTTTCAACCTTTCCATTTTGTGAGCGAGTGTTGTTCCACATTGGAGGTTGCTTGGGCCACTGTCTCTCACTGTCTCCCCTTGAGCTTGTGTGCTCAGGTCAGGGCCGCATCTGGCATGAAGCCGGGTAAAGCCCCCACCTCAGGTGGCAGATTGTGGACCCTGTTTTGTGGCGGTGGTTCGCTAAAAAAAATCTATTACATGTATCAAGTTCATTATTTTTCTGGGTGTTAAGGCTATATATATCAGTAGGGGATGTGTATATTAGAGAGGCTGTGCAACACTTGAGGCAGGCTGTGTATACTGGGGGGAAGGCTGTGTATACTGCGGGGAGGCTGTGTATACTGCAGGGAGGCTGTGTGGTACTGTGGGGGAGGCTGTGTGGTACTGTGGGGGAGGCTTTGTGGTAGTGTGGGGGAGGCTTTGTGGCAGTATGGGGGAGGCCTAGTGGTAGTGTGGGGGAGGCTTTGTGGTAGTGTGGGGGAGGCTTTGTGGTAGTGTGGGGGAGGCTTTGTGGTAGTGTGGGGGAGGCTGTGTGGTAGTGTGGGGGAGGCTGTGTGGTAGTGTGGGGGAGGCTGTGTGGTAGTGTGGGGGAGGCTGTGTGGTAGTGTGGGGGAGGCTGTGTGGTAGTGTGGGGGAGGCTTTGTGGTAGTGTGGGGGAGGCTTTGTGGTAGTGTGGGGGAGGCTGTGTGGTACTGGGGGGAGGCTGTGTGGTAGTGTGGGGGAGGCTTTGTGGTAGTGTGGGGGAGGCTTTGTGGTAGTGTGCGGGAGGCTTTGTGGTAGTGTGGGGGAGGCTGTGTGGTAGTGTGGGGGAGGCTTTGTGGTAGTGTGGGGGAGGCTGTGTGGTAGTGTGGGGGAGGCTTTGTGGTAGTGTGGGGGAGGCTGTGTGGTAGTGTGGGGGAGGCTTTGTGGTAGTGTGGGGGAGGCTTTGTGGTAGTGTGGGGGAGGCTTTGTGGTAGTGTGGGGGAGGCTTTGTGGTAGTGTGGGGGAGGCTGTGTGGTAGTGTGGGGGAGGCTTTGTGGTAGTGTGGGGGAGGCTGTGTGGTACTGGGGGGAGGCTGTGTGGTACTGGGGGGAGGCTGTGTATACTGCGGCAGTTTGTGTGGTACTGGGGGGAGGTTGTATATACTCAGTCTGTGTGCTGCTGGAGGTGTATATAATTTAATTTGGGAATTCAGGCAATCCCCGGGTGATGTACGAAATGACAATTGGATTTTAAAAATGTTGGATTGTCATAAGATCAGGATTAATAATAAAGTTTCATTGCAGACGCCTGTGATAATTGTTATAGCTGTTTATTTTATTAAGTCTTAAGTACAGTAAATTACTAACATCCAGATGTCAGTTTGTAACTATGGGTTGGGTGTTCTTAAGTAGGGGGCCTGTATGTATATGTGGGCTGTTATAAATAAGGGAGCTGTATATAAATAAAACATGTATGTATATAAATTAGACGGGTGTTGTAGTTCAGGGGGTGCGGTATATATAATGTATTATGGGTGTTTAACCCCTTAAGGACGGAGGGTTTTTCGGCTCATTTCTCGCTCTCCAACTTCAAAAATCCATAACTTTTTCATTTTTCCGTGTACAGACCTGTGTGAGGGCTTATTTTGTGCGTAACAAATTTTACTTTCCCGTAATGTTATTTATTTTAACATGCCGTGTACTGCGAAGCTGAAAAAAAAAATTCCAAATGTGGAAAAATTTAAAAAAAACCGCACGTCACGTTCTTGTGGGCTCAGTTTTTACGACTTTCACTCTTTGCTCCAAATAACACGCCTACTTTATTCTTTGGTTCGGTGCGATCGCGGTGATACCAAATTTATATAGGTTTTATTGTGTTTTAATACATTTTCAAAAATTAAACGAATGTGTACAAAAAAGAAAAAAAAATTTTTTCCATCTTCTGACGCTAATAACTTTTTCATACTTTGGCGCACGGAGATGTGTGAGGGGTCATTTTTTGCGAAATGAAGCGACGTTTTCATTGCTACCATTTTGACGTCTGTGCGACATTTTGATCATTTTTTATTTCATTTTTTATGTTATGTAAAAAGGTGTAAAAGTCGCATTTCGGACATTTGGGAGCCATTTCCCACCTCGGAGGTCACCGCCGGCCGTAACCGTTTTTATATTTTGATAGATCGGGCATTTTGGGACGCGGCGATACCTAATATGTTTGTGATTTTTACTGTTTATTATGTTTTATATCCGTTCTAGGGAAAGGGGGGTGATTTGAATTTTTAATATTTTATTAATTTTTTTTATTTTTTAAACTTTTTTTTTTCTTTTTTTTTCACTATCTTTTAGACCATCTAGGGTACATTAACCCTAGATGGTCAGATCGCTGCTACCATATACTGCAATACTTCTGTATTGCAATATATGGCATTTTTGCAGCTCGTACATTACAATGAGCCACTGGCTCATTGTAACGAATCTGCAGCTGCCAGATAGCCTCGTGTCAAAAGAAGACACGAGGCTACCATGGCAACCGATCGCCGCCCCCCGATGACGTTCGGGGGCGCGGCGATCGAAAAAAAGATGGCGGCGCCCGCGCGCCGACGTCTTTTAAATGCCGCCGGCGACTTTGCCGGCGGCAACGGTGGGGTTAATAGCCGTGATCGGTGCTAGCACCGACCGCGGTTATAAGCGGTGGGGGTTTTATGCATTATGCAAACACCCCCACCTTTGTATGAAGAGGACTCAGCCCGTGAGCCCTCTTCATACATCCCTTATACCTCTGCGCCGTAGAGCTACGGCGCAGAGCGTTAAGGGGCTAAGATACTATAATTTATTTTAATGGACTATATAAAGAATGTTTTATGTGGGGAATATTGTGTTCAGTTGTGACGATAATATATATTTAAGAACATGCTCCATTATGTTGTATAATGAAAAGTTACCGTATATACTCGAGTATAAGCCATGACCCCTAATTTTAATTTTAAAATTTTAAAAACCTATATATAGCCCGCCAGCCCCCTGTAGTATATAGCCCGCCAGCCCCCTGTATTATATAGCCTGCCAGCCCCCTGTAGTGTATAGCCTGCCAGCCCCCGTAGTATACAGCCTGCCAGCCTCCTGTAGTATGTAGCCTGCCAGCCCCCTGTAGTATACAGCCTGCCAGCCCCCTGTAGTATATAGCCTGCCAGTCCCCATGTAGTATATAGCCTGCCAGTCCCCATGTAGTATATAGCCTGCCAGTCCCCATGTAGTATACAGCCTGCCAGTCCCTGTAGGATATAGACTGCCAGCCCCCTGTAGTACATAGCCTGCCAGCCCCCTGTAGTACATAGCCTGCCAGCCCCCTGTAGCAGCCGGCCCGTAAGCCGAGTATAAGCCGAGTGGGGAATTTTCAGCACAAAAATTGTGCTGAAAAAATTGGCTTATGTATATACGGTATACAATTTTCCAATGTACTTTCTGTATCAATTCCTTGAAGTTTCCTACATCTCTGCTTGCTGTTCTTCTATCTATAGAAAGCTTCTATGCTTACTTCCACTAGATAGAAATCTGTCGCTGGTGTAACATCACGTAACCATAGATAGATTGCTATTCACTGGAAGTAAGCATAGAATAATTCTGAAGCCGGATAGCAAGCAAGGATCTAGAAAAACACAAAGAATTGATACATAACTTGTCATTACACAAAAAATATCAATTACTTTTTGAAAGTGGACAACCCCTTTTACATTGTGCCACTATATTCTACAAAAGGAAAATCCTTGCAACCATATGCATATCAACTAATATCAAGGTCCAATGCAAATACAATACATACAAAAATGAAGCCTACATTACCATTAAATTAAGTCAAGTCCAGGGAGGAACAGACGCCCCACGCGTAACGCCCGGCTGACGAAGCCCGCTAGCCAGGCGATACGCGTGGGGCGTGTGAGACCGTGATCTTGCGTCACAAATAATTTTTTAAATTCCGCGTTTTTTGCGAATCCGTCGGGTTGATCGACGTCCACGCCCCCCCCCCCCAATTTCTGTTGCGTGAAAGCCGGCGCCTATGCGCCACATTTTGATCGCGTGCACCAAAATCCCGGGGCGATTCGGCTCCAAATGGGAATATTTGTGAAACCCGACGAAAGTGCGACGTTCGGACCCTTATTAAATGAGCCCCATTGTTCTGGGTGCTAATAATTTTATTGTAGAATTTTTATTTTATATTCCAATGCAACACAACTTGCTAAAAATGTAACCATTTTTAATTATCTTTCATTATTATTATTATTAGTATTAGCTGTTTTTTTTTCACCAGCGTAATTGTCGGGGATTAGAGAAGAGATTTTCGTTGTACTAGGACTCAGCTGGTGGTGTATTATCTGTACCAGCCATATTATACATGTGACTAATTGTGTGCGCCTGGGTTTACAGGGGCCTGACGCACAGCGCAGATGGAGGACAATGTGTTTCTATTGAAATAGTTACTTTTATTTACCAATATTCCTGTATGAAAGGGCAGAACATTCAACTAGAAATTGGTTTTCATTGTCCCGGATTAAAGGTTAATGAGATAACAGAAATCTATTCAGAAACATAAAAGTTAGAAGAAGTTTGAAAACGTTTTCTAACTCCTTTAAAGGCGTTGGTCAGGATTTATTTTTGGTGAAAGCTAACATTTAGCTTTTATAGTTACACTAGGTGTGATGGATCCACAAAACTGTGCCTGGAAAGTCTGACAAAGCCTGAACTGACATGTAGAGATTCAGTGTAGCGGTATTGGCTAAATTAGTTAGTACTAGAAAAGTTTGCTCAGCAGTGTTGCTGGAAGTAGGAAAGGATGGAAGACACTGGGGCACATTTACTTACCTGGTCCTGTCGAGATCCCGCGGTGCGTTGTCCGACACTGATTTGGGTCTGCCGGGATTCACTAAGATTCGTGCGCCCGATATCCTGCAGGTGTCGCTGCTGCGCCAAGGTCCGCCAGAGTTCTTCATCCCGGTGCATGTGAGTGCTTGATCTTGCGACGCAAATTCATTTTTAAATTCCGCGTTTTTTCCGAATCTGTCGGGTTGTCCGACAGCCATGCCCCCCCCCCCTCATTTCTGTCGCGTGAAAGCCGGTGCCGATGCAACACAATCCGATCGTGTGCGCCAAAATCCTGGGGGAATTCGGCGCAAATCGGTCATATTCGGGAAACCCTACGAAAGTGCGGCGTTCGGACCCTTAGTAAGTGAGCACCACTGAATACAGCAGTTTTAGTAGCTACATTTACAATGGCAGAGCAGTGGAAATGTAGACATGAGGAATCGATGTGGTAAAGCAGGAGTGTGCAAGGCTGTGGTAGAGCAGTAATAAAGCAAAGCTGTGGTAGAGCAGTAAAACAAATGTTATGCAGAAATACAGCTGGAAATACGTTGTAATCTTTATATAGAGAACCGCACACAGTCATGAATTTCTTGTGAGTTTCTTAAATTTGCAGTACCAATCCCTGAAAATCCAGCTTGCTGAGATCCTAAAAGAGATGCAGTGCAGTGGGTAAGAAAGAGTACCCAGGGAAAAGATTCCAAGCTTTACATGACTGATAATTCTGACAAAGCCTAAAAGGACATGTACTGTGTAGCTCCCTGGCTAAATGAGTTAGTTCTAGAAAAGTTACCTCAGCAGTGTCACTGGAAATAGAAAGGAGGGAAGACACGGCATGCCTCAGTCTTAAAGGCTGCATTTAGTGTGTCAGAGTAATGGAGGTGCAGCAATGAGGAATAGCTGTGGTAAAGTAGCAGTAAAGCAAAGCTGTGACAAAGCAATAGTTAAGCAGAGCTGTGGTAAAACAGATTTGGTTATGCAGAAATAAAGCCGTTGATACTTGGTAAGGAGACAGAACAGCACAACGGTGATGAATTTAATGAGAGTATCTCAAATTTTTGGTACTAATCCTTTCAAAAGCAGCTTGCTGAGACCCTAAAATATATGCAGTGCAGTGTGTAAGAAATAATAATCAGGGTAAAGATGCCAAACTTTATATGCCTGGTAATTCTGAGCCTGAAAGGACATGTACAGATGAAGTATTAAATAAATGAGTTGGTTCTAGAAAAGCAAGCTCAGCAATGTTGTAAAAAGGATGGAAGACACTGAATGCATCAGTTTTATTGGCTGCATTTAATGTGTTAGAGCAATGTAGGTGCAGAAATGAGTAACGGCTGTGGCAGAGCAGTAGTGAGCAGAGCTGTGGCAAAGCAGTAGGGAAGCAGAGCTGTGGCGGAGCAGTAGTGAAGGATAACTGTGACAAAGCAGTAGGGAAGCAGAGCTGTAGCAAATAATTAGTGAAACAGAGCTGTGGCAGAGCAGTAGGGAAGCAGAGCTGTGGCAGAGCAGTAGTGAAGCAGAACTGTGGCAGAGCAGTAGTGAAGCAGAACTGTGGCAGTGCTATAGTGAAGCAGAGCAGTAGTGAAGCAGAGCTGTGGCGGAGCAGTAGTGAAGGATAACTGTGACAAAGCAGTAGGGAAGCAGAGCTGTAGCAAATCATTAGTGAAACAGAGCTGTGGCAGAGCAGTAGGGAAGCAGAGCTGTGGCAGAGCAGTAGTGAAGCAGAGCTGTGGCAGAGTAGTAGTATAGCAGAGCTGTGGCAGAACAGGTGCAAAGCAGAGCTGTGGCAGAGCAGTAGTGAAGCAGAACTGTGGCAGAGCAGTAGTGAAGCAACTGTGGCAGTGCTATAGTGAAGCAGAGCAGTAGTGAAGCAGAGCTGTGTTAGAGCTGTGGCAGAGAAATAGTGAAGCCGAGCTGTGGCATAGCAGTAATGAAACAGAACTGTGGCAGAGCTGTAGTGAAGCAATGCTGCGGCAAATCAGTTAGGAAGCAGAGCTGTGGCAGAGCAGTAGGGCAGCAGAGCTGCGGTAGAGCAGTAGTATCGCGAGGCTGTGGCAGAGCAGTACTAAAGCAGAGCTGTGGCAGAGCAGTACTAAAGCAGAGCTGTGGCAGAGCAGTAGTGAAGCAGAACTGTGGCAGAGCAGTAGTGAAGTAGAACTGTGGCAGAGCAGTAGTGAAGCAGAACTGTGGCAGAGCAGTAGTGAAGCAGAACTGTGGCAGAGCAGTAGTGAAGCAGAACTGTGGCAGAGCAGTAGTGAAGCAGAACTGTGGCAGAGCAGTAGTGAAGCAGAACTGTGGCAGAGCAGTAGTGAAGCAGAACTGTGGCAGAGCAGTAGTGAAGCAGAACTGTGGCAGAGCAGTAGTGAAGCAGAACTGTGGCAGAGCAGTATTGAAGCAGAACTGTGGCAGAGCAGTATTGAAGCAGAGCTGTGGAAGAGCAGTAGTAAAGGAGAGCTGTGGAAGAGCAATAGTAAAGCAGAGTTGTTGTAGAGCAGTAGTAAAGCAGAGCTGTGGCAAAGCAGTAGGGAAGCGGAGCTGTAGTGAAGCACTGCTGTGGCAGAGCAGTAGTGAAGCACTGCTGTGGCAGAGCAGTAGTGAAGCACTGCTGTGGCAGAGCAGTAGTGAAGCACTGCTGTGGTAGAGCAGTAGTAAAGCACTGCTGTGGCAGAGAAGTAATAAAGCAGAGCTTTGGTTATGCAGAAATAAAGTATTTAATACTCGGTCATCTTTATGTTACAAAGAATTAGAGGCCAGAAAAGTGAACAGTGCAACAGTCATGAATTTCTTGTCTTAAATGTGCAGCTGTAATCACTACTAGCGATGTAGTGCAGTGTTTGCGGAATAATAATTAAGGACAAAGATACCAAACTTTACATGCCACTAGAATTTTGGAGGGTGGATTCTACCAACTATTGTCTTTCTATTCAGACGATTACATGGGGTTAAGAAAATGCCTTAAGTTATGAAAACTGCAATATGCTAACTAAATGTACGGTACATTGCTTATATGTTCTCTTAGAGCCATTTACCGTAATAAGAAAACCCTTTTAACATAATTTACAGAGTGTTCCGAAAAGAACATAACAAAGAGATAGCAGCAGGAATTAGCTTTATACTATATTTATTAAACTATTTTTGTCGCGCTCCTATAACTCTCTATGATTAATGGGGCTTTTCATGAATAGCCCCACAGACAAATCCTGGGAGAGACCCAACCAGTGACCACCAATGTTCTGCCCCACAGCCAAACCATGATAGATGTGCGGCTCCTGCTCTATATGAAGCTCTGCATACATCACTCTGCTTGTGTCTGCTTGTCTCCCGATGTTTTGTCCTGCATCATGAACACATTTTGCTATATGTTTGGAAAAGGTTTTCTACATCTCTGCTTGCTGTCCTTCTAAAGAAAGCTTCTATGTTTACTTCCAGTCGATAGAAATCTGACCACGGTCACACGGGTGCACGGCTTGTTGTAACACACAGCTCTAATTACTCTCTCTCATACTAACGAGCCGTGATCCTGTGTGACAATGGTCGGATTTCTGTCCACTGGAAGTAAATGATAAATCTTTCTATATCAAGACAGCAAGCAGAGATCTGGAAAACTGTGAGAAATTGATTTAGAAAGAATTTGGAAAATCTGAAAAATTTTATCTTTTTTCCTGTGATGTCACGGCCGTATCCAGACTGAAATCTACCTGTGATGTCACAGCCGTTACCAGACCTAAAAGCCCAATACTTTCCTCAGTGTTTGTTTTATTTCCATCTCCCTTACATTTCATCTATATCAGGTAGAAAACAATGTATTATGATTTGTAGAGTCAATGCTTGGCACAGCAGCCATAGTTACATCCGGTTGTCCGGAGCTTCGTGTAGGGCGTTCTGGAGTAGAGATAACGTATTTGTACTTATTATCCGCAGTCGCTGCCCTGCTGTTCCCACCGCAGCGCCGCCGCCTGTCACCTTTTTATAGGTTGAAAACCCGTTCCTCACGAAGCTCTTCAAAAGCGGCAGATTGAGCCTGAAACACACAAAACATTTTACTGCAATTTGAAAATATGTGATGAAACGCCGTCCTCCATGATTGCCGCGCATTTTAGATCTCAATGCCTCTGATTAGAGCCGCGCTCATTATCTGCCTCATCCCCCTCTTCCGCCTCGCACGGTGGCTCTTTTCTCTGTCTCTTCTACTTTGCAGGTTTACTAAATCTTACGGGTGTATCAGAATGGGTTCTCTCCCTAAAGGGTTTGGCCACTCTAACTCATATTTTGTGTAAGTGTGGGGGACGGAACATTAGGTAATTTACCAATATACATCTAGTAATAGTTCTGCTCCGCTTTCTTGATAGGTAAAGTGAAGACTCCTCTCTTTTACTTCATCAGCCAGAGATTTCTGTCCATAAAAAGGCTGAAGATTCGGTTTAGGTTTCAGTCTAAATCGATGTTAGGGTTTTATTCCACTAACTTGGCAGGACCTGATCGCATGCGAGTATGGGGCGGGCAGAGTAGTGGAGCACGGTGAGCACTCTTCATCCCTCCTTACTCCATAGGCAGATGAGCGGGCACACCGCTAATCTGCCAAAATATAAGACATGTTACCACACGTGGAGCCATAGAAGTCTATGGGGCGCGTGATTTTGTTGCAAATCATGCCATGACGGCCAAGTGAATGCAACCTTACTCTGGAAACTGGTATATAACCCCTTCTAGTCTGATTTGCGCCATTCTTGTTCGTTAAATTGTCTAAATTTTTTTTTTATATTCCCTCAACCAATCCCCGCCCTGAAACTCTGTGATTAATGACAGATTTACAAAATTTGTATGAAGCGAATTAGAAAAGATTTATTGGATGAAAAATGACAGATCGGTATCAGGTCTACAAACCAACAAACACTTTAGCTCATCTCTAACAATGACCTTGGGGCTCATTTATGAAGGGTCGCGCTGTGCACTTTCGTCAGACTGTGCACCTTTTATTGGGATTACACGGTTTGCACAGGTATTTCACAAGTGTTTGCGCTGGGATTTTGGCACACGCAATACTCTTTTGGCATGGCTGCTCTGGCTTCCAGAAAAGGGGGGGGGGCATCAGAGGATCCAACTAATTCGGTCTGAGCACGGAATTTAACATCCAAATTGTGTTGCAAGACCAAGCACTTAGATGCACCACTAAAAAGATGGTGTCGGACCTGAGTGGGGAAGCGACACAAGCAGGATAACGATCTTAGTGAATCGCGGCACACTGCATTCGAGTTGGACAATGCACTTTCTGTGAACTCCAGCGGCCGGGTATGTAAATGTGTGCCCCATTGTATTTCTCTCCTTGACCTGTGCTTGACACTGACCTGCCTTGACACTGAACCTTTGTCTCCTGTCCTGACCAATGTCTGGAGTTTTTTGATTTTGCCATACTTGTCATCTGCAGTGACCTACGAAAATTAACCTGGCACTCAAAACATCCTGAAATTTAAAGTTTCTTCATTGCATGTAGAAACATACACAGCAATTCACAGACATGTGACGTTTCGTTCATACCAGACCTTCCTCAGACACAGATTACTATGTCTGTCCCGACCTAATCCTGGATACCAAATTTGAACCTGTGCTTCCTGAACCCGTGTCAGCAGTTCGGTCCAGTGACGTCTAGACCTTTACCGTCAGTCCTTGCCTGAGCCTGGATCCTAATGGTTCCACATAGTAGTGTCCCATCTCGTACCTGGATTAGCTGTGACCAACACTGGGACAACTGTAGAAGGTAGAGACCTGGTGGTTTTGCTGTAGTGAAATCTAGATTCTTCTGAAGTTCAAGAGTAAACCAAGGGAACCACTTACAACCAAGTCCACACGTACAACACGGCTTGTTCTAGTGTCAAGTGCTAGGAACTTTTTGTTTCGTTCATACGTAACTTTTTGTTTTAAATACAATTGGCCATTAAGGCATTAAAAAGAGCTAGAAACTGAGAAAGCTCAGTGTTACACATAATCTATCATGTAAATGAATGGGCTTCTCCCTATGAGGGCCCTCAGATTGAATGGGCCTGTCTATCACACAGAAGAGACGATAGCGGCGGCCATTATTCGCTCATTCAAACGAAACCATTGAAAGCCCGATGTGTGAATACACATTGAGAAACAAGTCGCAGAATAAAACATGAAATTCTGGACCTCATAAAAGTCTAATTAGATTATCATAACGGGAGCATAGAAGATGCAGTGGTCCTTTAACACTCCACGACGAGGTCTTCCTACATCCCCTTTCCTCGTATAATTATATTCAGTTAATTGGTGTGTTCAACCAAAACATTCTCGGTTTCACTTTGTAAATAATAAATGAGCGATGCAGCAGAGGGGAAAATTCAATTCATGTCTTTAGCAATGTCTATTAAGAGGCCGTTCTGATCCGGATACATGTGCAGCCAATAGCCGCCTGGATTGTGCCGTTAACCACTGCCTGGCCTGGCACGGTGTAGAAATGGGGACTTGATGCCTACAGAATATTATTAAAGTCATACACAACCATATTACAACTTGAGTTGTATGGATCCATAAGGCGTAGACTATACATTTTGATGCTCAACACTGCTATTGGGTCATTGTGTGTGACTAGGATCAGAGGACTGAAGGATTGATGCAAAGAAAAGTCTTATTCCCCATTTCCATTAGATGGAGTCTACTTAATTTCAAGCTTGACTTGGATCTGGGGCCGGATTAACGTTGCTGTGGCCCCTGGGCACAAAATCTGGTGCGGGCCCCCACTGCATGTAGCCCAGATGTCTTCTACAGTTTCTCCTACTTACATGTTGGCCTATCTGCTTCCTGGCTGGCACAGTGGCCGTAGTACTGACTACAAGTCCTAGTTGCCAAACCTGTCCCACACGCCACTGCTTCCCTGAGAGTCTTCTCTCCTCCTAATACTGATTGGCATAGACTTAGTTGGCAATCATATCAGCCAACCAGTGTTAGGTTTAAGGGGGAGGGGATCAGGTGTCACTCTGCATTCATCGCAGCTCCTGAAAAGCATTCTGCATGCAGAATGTAATTCAATATGGCTGGGCGGGAATGCTCTCACTGTCAGAGCCAGTGAGTAGCTGCATGGAGTTGCTGCACATCACTCCCAGAGACAGTGACAGTGACTGTTGGACATTGCTGGTGGGGGCCCTGGGGTGTGTGCCCCAGGAGCCCACCCTATATTTTGATCCAGTCCTGCTTGGATCAAAAAAACCATGTGTTTGCTGTTCCACTTCAGCACCTGCTCGTCTTGGTTCCTCATCTAAAGCAGAAAGTTCTCAGTAACATGTACTTTTTGCAGTAAAAAAAAAGTGATCAAAGCAGTCAGAGACATTACAAAGTGATCTATTACTATGCAAAATCCCCATTGTTTGTCTTTAGTTACAAAGTAAATAGTGTGGGAGAAAACCGAAAACCGAGATTGAGTCTTGGGCCTCCAATCAAGAAGAGAAAATAGAGGCGACAAAATACAGTGGCTACGGAAAGTATTCAGAGCCCTTTACATTTTTTACTGTTTGTTTCTTTGTAGCCAACTGGTAAGATCAGAAAAAAGGAAATGTAGATAGTTTTGTTACTTTATGAAACAAGAAAAACTTGTCAGAAGTATTCAGGCCTTTAGCTATGATACTAATATTTATCGGAAATTGATCGGACTTGATTAGGAAAGGTGCACACCTGTCTATATAAGACCTCACAGACCCCACACTGCGGGCCCCATAGCAGTTGCTGTGGCTGCTACCGCTGTAGTTACAGCTGTGTTTAACCTCTTCCCGCCGCAGCCCTTTTTCGTTTTTGCGTCTTTATTTTTCACTCCCCACCTTCAAAAAGCTGTGTATGGGCTTATTTTCTGCATAACAAATTTCACTTCATAGTGATAGTATTCAATATTCCATGCCATATACTGGGAAGCGGGAAAAAAATCTAAATGCAGTGAAAATGATGAAAAAACACATTTGCGCCATTTCGTGTGGGCTTGGTTTTTACGGCTTTCACTGTGCGCCCCAAATGACATGTCTACTTCATTCATTGGGTCAATACGATCACAGGGACACTAAATTTGTAATGGCTTTATAATGTTTTCATACATTTACAAAAATTAAAACCTCCTGTACAAAAACAAAAATTCTTCATTTTGCCGTCTTCTGGCGCTAAGAACTTTTTCATAGTTTGGTGTACAGAGCTGTGGGTGGTGTCATTTTTTGTGACTTTTGATGACGTTTTCAATGCTTCTATTTTAGGACTGTACAACCTTTTGATCACTTTTTATTGAATTTTTTATATTTTTCAAAATGGCAAAAAAATGCCATTTGGGACATCGGGCGCTATTTTCCGTTACGAGGTTAAACGCCGTGCATTTTCAGACGTGGCAATACCTAATGTGTTTATGATTTTTACTGTTTATTTATATTTCTATGACTTCTAGGGAAAGGGGGATTTGAATTTTTATGTTTTTTTGTTTTTTTTTATACTATTTTACAGACTCCCTAGGGTACTCTAACCCTAGGTCAGTGATGGCGAACCTTTTAGTGGCCGAGTGCCCAAACTGTAACCCACCCCCCCCCCCCCCCTATTTAAAAATTAAAGCAGCAACTTATTGCTCCCTGTTTTTCAACAACTTTCAATCATATTGGCCTCCTGAGGACACCAACACAGTAGAAGGATGGAAAATTTGCATTATTTTAGCTTCTTTCCAGTGTCCCTCTGCACAAAGAGAATCGTGGGGCCAGCAGAAGGTCTTCCAAAGATAATTTGGCCCTGTCTACACATTCTCCCTCTTCTTACAGTCCCAAGTAGCGAAGTAAGTATCACTTTAAGATTCTTTGAGTCCTGTCTGGTGTGCTGGGGCGATGGCCCGGGTGCCCACAGAAAGAGCTCTGAGTGCCGCCTCTGGCACCAGTGCCATAGGTTCGCCACCACTGCCCTAGGTTGTCTGATTGATCCTACTATATATATACTATACTGTACTATACTATACAGTATGGCAGTATATGGGGATTTTGCACACTATCTATTACAGTGGTCCCCAAACTACGGCCTGCGTTTTTATTCGGCTGCTGAGGCCCCCTGCAGGTCGCGGGAGTTGGACAGGAGCCTCCGTCCGTCCGGACAGGAAGCTCCTGCCCGCCACTAAATAGTGCTCGATGTGGCCACTCGAGCACTATTATTGCAGGTGGAGCGATGTGGCTGGAAGACAACCCTGGCGCACATCGCTCCTTGAACCTGGCAGCCGCCAGAAGAATGAAGACGCGGGAGCCTCTGCCAGAGGTGAGTATAGGTTTTTTTTTTTACCAGCAGCAAATACACTCCCCCATGCGCAACGAAACGTAAGGGTACTTCTTATTGCGCTATGAGGTTAAGGGTATGATTGGACGGCCCTCTAATCTGCTCCATACCATAAATGTCATAAATGCGCCAGATTTCTGTTGGATTTGCACGTTCTTTTCAGTGCAAACTGTTTGCACATGTATTTTAGAAGTGTCCGCGCCAAATTTGTGTTGCATGCGACCCTTTTGTGTCGTGGCTGCTCTAGTCTTCACGCAAAACAAGTTTCTGCACTAAAGGGGACGCTCCGGTGCTCAGTCGGACCGTGCGCAACATTTATCATGCAAAGTCCAACAGAATTGTGTTGCATGCCCTATGTTAAAGGTGCACCAATAAAAAGTGGTGCACTCTGTGGGGGCAGAGCAGGTTGGGCCAGATTCATGAAGAACGTGCACCAGAAATCCTGGATCTGGCGCCCCCTGCACACTACACAGGACACTGCACACTACACAGGACATTGCACTGTTCTCAGTAAATGTGCCCCATTGTCTTGGTAAAAAAAAAAACTTTAATTGCCCTGATCCTGAATGACTGCGATGCATATGGAAGGTGCACACCTATAGATCATGCTGTTTGCTGATTCCCCCTCCATCTGCTGTAATTGTTAGTGTTTTGCGTATACATTAGGATTCCGCCTGTACGGTTAATTGTGCTACTGTATAGAGCTCGCTTTCAACCTCTGCGTTTTCCTCCGTAAATGTAAATGATTTAATGTTCCGGGTGCAATACTTGTCAAATGATGTATAGCATCTCCTGCCGTTACAGCGGAGCCGTCTTCTGACTGGTGACAAAAAGTCATTAGGAACAATTTTAAAATGGAAACTTGTTTTCTATTTTGGCTCAGTGAGTCGTGGATTTTGGTGACATGATTTATATCGTACATTGCGTTGCAGGAAGAAGAAAAAAAGGCGCAGTCCCCGCTGTGTCGTTCAGAATAACAATGTTCCTACCGAATAAAACCTTTGATGGAAACCATGTAAATAAGTCCCTGCAAATCCTGAGGAGTAATCACAAGCTCATCTAGCGAGGGACGGTGCCGGAGATATAGGACCGCGGACACCATGATGAATATTACTCATCATCTCCTCTTACACGCAGCCATTGTGCGCTGCCATATTGAACAAAAGTCAAAATAAATGATTGTGCCGTGGTTGTAAGTCCTGGATGGGATCTGAGAAGATGAGGTTAGGTATTGATGTGACAGAAGAAGAGTGGCGAGTCAAGGACAATGACTATGTGATCTAAGAGGTGGGGGTGGATGTCTCGAATGAATGAAAGACAAAGGTAGAGCGTAACATCCGAGAGCAGGCTCTCATGAGAGGGGGTAATGTACCTTGAGATTTAGTAGGATAGTCATATAGACAAACAAGGACAAGGTATTGTCCTATCTGTTGTTCTATAAAGCTTATGTCTAGGATACTCATGTGGTAGCTCTATGTCTCCTACATAAATTTTACTCTACACAACGGCAACTCCACACCGTTTACTACAACAAATGGGGCTATGCTGCAGATCTTTATATAATGAATGCTAAAGATTGCCACTTAGATACACCATGTATGGATGATACATATACAATGGCAGCTTAGATACAGCTGCCCAGCTCTATGTAAGGTAAACTTCACTATAATAGTGTACGAGATACCAGCTGTACACAGCGAGAAGTGATTCTTCTCTAGTTATATCCAGTCTGTATTTTCTGAACGGAGTATAAGGAGAAAACTGTAACCCTTGCAGCTGCATCATTCTCTATAGCCTCAGTTACTCACTGACATATTGCTACTTCAGGTCTTAAAAGGTTAATGTTCTCATAAGGTAGAGGGGGGTTGTTTGGGTTAAATTATGCCGCAACCCTTTTAGGGTATGTAAAAACACCTAGAATCTATCTTCTGGTGAGATCCTCTGGGTTTGGGTAATAGACAGGCATCTCTGTAATACCACAAGTCTAGTGGATTATGGATTACCAAGGATGATATGGTGACAGCCATGTTCCCCTTGGTCCTCTGATGTTGTTGTGACTGTGCTGGTACCTGATTGTGTCTTCTTTTCTGCTTATAGGTTCGGCCACATTGGTACCAGTCATAATATTCTAGGTCATCCGTGGTCCACTAAATATCCCACTGACCGGCCCACTAGGAATTCTTAAAGTAGACAGTAGGACTCCATAAAATTGATGATCTCCTCAGTAAGGAGCAGTAGCCCACATTTTAAGTCATTTCAAGTATCCAATCAATGCCATTTTGTAGGGCAACAAACCCAAAACTTCTGCCTCCAGATCCAGTTTGGAGATATCTATAGTCATATTTCAAGGTTTTTTTAATGTTTCTGACTTACAGGGTGGTTATCTATAGGCATGACTGGAGAGATTGGGGCACATTTACTTACGTCCCTTCGCAATCCCCGCTGTGCGTTGTCCAACAAGGATTTGGGTCTGCCCCGATTCACTAAGATCGTGCGTCCAATTTCCTGCATGTGTCGCTTCCCCCGCTGAGGTCCGCCGGATTTCACCTTCTTCCCGGTGCATGTGAGTGCTGATCTTGCGGCACAATTTTTTTTTAAATTCCATGGTTTGTCCAAATCAGTCGGGTTGTCTGACGTCCATGCCCACCGATTTGTGTCGCATGCAAGCCACAATCCGATCGCGTGCGCCAAAAACCTGGGGCAATTCAGGGCAAAACGGAAAAAAGTCGGGAAAACCAACAAAAACGCGGCATTCGGACCCTTAGTAAATGTACCCTATTATCTTCTTCCTTCTAGAGGAGATCTTCTTCGAACCTTTAGACTCCTAAGTCTCTGAGCTAACCGAGATGGACTTGTTGCCTATTTTTGTAAAATATGGGCTAAAAATAATGTAAAGATGTAGAATCCAATATACAGTATATCCTTCCATAGACCCCACTGATTACTATTCATAACAACAACACAAGTAAAAAAAAAAAATCAATACTTTGCCTTATTACATGCCGCTACCAAAATCAATTCCAGTGTTGGATCAAGCAATTTATAAATTAGTCATGATGACCAGCGAGATCAATAAGTCGCAGCGATTCATAAATTAATTACAATCAATAAAACCAATAAGCAACAGCAATTCATTAATTAATCAGGATCACTATTCGATATGGAAGGATGTCCGAATGAGGATTTTTAATGGACTACATCATTACGGATGGAGCCGAGTCCTCCTATGGAATCGACAATCAGGTAAAATAAACATGGAGATTGCCGGTATAGATCTTCTTAATGCGGACAGGAGGACGCCGCTTCCTGCTCCTTCTACCAGGGAGGAAATTGAATTCTCTTTGTCAGTACTTTCTTACATATAATTGGATTTGATTTCCCTTATTGTGGTTTGGTAGCGGAGGCTTTACTTGACAGTCTAAATTTTCTGCTTACATGGCTGGTTAGTTATGTGTGTGAATAGAAGTCTACAGATGTTCTGCTACGGAGGGTTGGTTTGAATAACCCTTTGTGATGTTGAAGAAGAAAACATATGACCTTGGGTTTGGGTTTTCATACGTGGGTGGACATAGTGGACATGGTCAGAAGAAGAGTTGTGCCATAAGTCTTGGTACTTGATGAGGTCCACAGACTTCATGTCCACCAAATGGAGGTAAGAGTGTCCAGTAGTGGACACAGGTATATCTATAGTTATGCAAAAGGTAGTAGTCGCACCCAGGCTAAGGTGGGGATCAAAGGTCCAAACTGCTATTATATGATCAATGAAAGGCCCAATGCAAGTTACATGTGGTCGTGGACCTCATCTCAAAACAAGGAAGCCATGCAGTTCAGTTGACATTGTTTACCAACCCTGAAACCACAGACCTAAGTGGGTTGGCCACCAATAATAAACTTCACCAAGGCAAGTCCAAGACCCTAATAGGGTTACCCTTATTGGATTTACCCCAGTAAAGTTTCCCTGTTGCACTCAGGAGTCACAGGTTATGTGACCCATTGACTCAGGACTTCCTGTCACGTCCCGTGTCCTGTCTGATACGGGCAGATGAAGGAGGCCATGCACTCCTTACTGTATGCACACCCCCGTCACTCCCCTATCAGTGGTTGTTGGGCGAGCCAAGGACATCTGTGGGTGTGACAATGACCACAAGGCCCCAGGCAGGATATGACATCACAGGAAGTACTGAGTCCTGCTGCTGATGGGTCATGTGGGTAACAGAGAAATTTTACTGGGGTAAGCATAGCTCCCAACCGTCCCGATTTTGACGGGAAAGTCCAGTTTTTCTTACCTCTGCCCAGCGTCACGGGCAGCTAAGAGATTGTCACGGATTTTCCCCTCCGGTCCAGCTGTGTCCAGGCGCTGTGTCCCCGCATTGTAAATACTTTGAAAGCCAGAACTGATAGTACAAAATGGCTTCTACAGACATCGGGAGGGAATCCTTTTCAGAGAAGTGTCGGGCTTAGCGGAGAGCAGGGACCACGTCATCAGCTCAGATCAGCATCTGTCCATATATGGTCACTGCATCTCCTAGGGTTCCCCAGAGCAGACATCGGGCAGGGAATCCTTTTCAGAGAAGTGTCGGTTTAGCGGAGAGCAGGGACCACGTCATCAGCTTCAGATCAGCATCTGTCCATATATGGTCTCCTAGGGCTTCCCCAGACACAAGCTCTTTATTTAATTAAATAAAGTTTTGCCCAGGCTGAGATTCGAACCTGGGACCCTCTGCACCATAGACAGGAGCCTTAACTAACTGAGCTATAAGCCCAGTGATACAGAGCTGAGGATTTTTGGTAACTAAGACATGTTATCTGCTAATGTTATTATTGTAATTATTGAGACTATTATTATTATTATAAATTTTATTATTTTTATTATTATGGAGACGATTATTAATAATAGTAAAAATAATAATAATCATCTCAATAATAATAATAATCTCCATAATAATAATAATAGTCGCAATAATTACAATCTCTGAGAAGATCCCTCCCTATATACCAAGGCATTAAATCTGTGTCATTGAGATGATTTTTATTATTATAATATGGCTAAAATTTGGGGCGTGGCCAGGGAGTGATTGGGGGTGTGGCTTAGGGGGATCGCCGCGGGCGATTTTGTCCCTCTTTCCCTTTCACAGATGTTGGGAGGTATGGGTTAGTACAATAAGGGTGACCCTATTGTAATTAACCTGGTAAAGTTTCTTAATCGTGGTGAACCCCTCAGGTTCCCTGGACCTATAGCAACTATAAAGGCCGTACAGCAGGAGAATGGATAAAAACTGAAACATAGGGGGAGATTTATTAAGCTGTCTAAAAGTAAGAATGTTCTTAGTTGCCCATGACAACCAATCACAGCTCCCCTTTAAAATATACATGAACACTAGTAAAATGAAAGCTGAGCTGTGATTGGTTGTCATGGGCAAATAAGAACATTCTTACTTTTAGGCATCTTGATAAATCTGCTGCTATAGAGTCTTGTTGCCTCGTCCAGACCCTTATAGAGTAGAGTGTAACGGTGCCATTGACTGTGTGCTGCTGAGGCGCTATGTGATGATGTCATCACATCGTGTCTGTCGGCTTCTGGGCCACACACAGCAGTGGCGAAGCAGAAAGCAAAGAATCAGGAAAAAGTAAGTATATGATTTAGTTTTTCTTCACTTGAAAAAAAGTAGGGAAGAAGGAATATGAAATAAAGTATCAGGGGGCTACAGAAAGAGGGCGAGGGCTCCAGTAAATGGGGCAGCAAAGGAGGATAATAATATTTGGGGTGTCCTAAACTAGACCAGCGCCCCCTTTATAGGTGATATACAGAACGTGGCTATTAATATGATCCCAGCGCTGACGTTTCTTCCAAAAATAAGTTCTTCTTGACATCTGACATCTTCCTTATCGATTAGCTGCCATCATCGCTGTGATGCTACCCCGCAGTTCCCCCACACAGCGCCCAGGGGGCAGCATTGGGGCTAAGCTGCAGTGTTTTTGGCCAGTGGTTGCCGGACAGAGCATTAGCCGCTGTCATGGCGACTCAAGCTTATCACATTTTCAGACGATATTATCTAATTTACTTACTAAGAAAATCCCAAGTAGTGAATTTGTTGGGATTGAATGCTTGGCGCAGCGCTGAGACTTATCTGCATGTGATGAGTCATAGGCTCCACGTATCGGGATACAAATCTGCCAACACTCGCTGTTTAGAATCTCAACTTCACACAGAACCAATTAAAATGATAGTTATTAACAAAAAAGCTGACATGGGGAATGGTGAAAGAGGAGCCGCAGCTGCCAGAGCCATAAGGAGACTGCTGGCCCCATCTAGTGGTTAAAGGTGGGAACCACATGGTACATTATATTTATGTTGTTTTTTTTGTCAATTTTCTGTCGGATTTTGCATGTTCTTTTAGGTGCAAACTGCTTAAACAGGTATTTAAGAAGTGTCCGCACCACAAAGTGTAGTCAAGGCTGCACTATTCTTCATGCAAAGCAAATTTCTGCACTGAAGGGGGCGTTCCGGTGCTCAGTCCGACCGTGCACCAGATTTAGCATGCAATGGGTGTTGCACGCCCTATATTACAGGTGCAACAAAAAACAGTGGTGCACTCTGTCTGAGTAGTGTAAGGGGCGTCAAATGCATGAAGAAAGTGCACCAGGAATCCTGAATCTGGCGCCCCCTGCACAATACACAGGCAACTACACCTATTACACACTGCACTGTTCTACGTAAATGTGCCCCAATGTCTGATCACTTGATTTTTTTCAGAAGTAATATAATCTCAATTGATCAACATTTGATGAATTTTTTTGTAAGGGGTCACCATGCCACTAGCAAAGTGTTTTACCAATTACCAAGGTATCAAGATAAAACCCATACCTCCCAATCGCCCCGGATTCGGCTGGACAGTCCCGTTTTTTGGGCGCTGTCCCGCCGTCACACACGGCTGGAAGATTGTCCCGGGCTGCCCCTCTATCCCCCGATTTGTCCCACCTCCTCCTGGTCCTGTATGTTAGAGTTGCAGAGCAGCTGATGCATCAGGGCCAGGTGGAGGCCTGAAGGATAGGAGGCCACACTGGGGGAGGCTGCAGGACAGGAGGCCACACTGGGGGAGGCTGCAGGACAGGAGGCCACACTGGGGGAGGCTGCAGGACTGGATCAACTTTAACTTCTCTTGCTGTGGCTGATAGGGTCACTCCTGTGGCTTTCATCTGCACAACCTGCTTACAGAGGGTTTCAGTCACTTTGGAACAGCACAACGTTCAGTGAAAATTGGAAAGATAGGCGCCAGTTACATTGGATTTGTCAGATAAGAAGGCAAATTATCGCCAGGTTCCATATTAATACAAATGTAAAAAAATGTAAAAAAAAATGTGCTGAAAAACTCAAGAAAAAAAATTGTCAAAACTCACCTTTTCGAATGCCCCCGCAGGTCTTCTCTTCTGCCGTTGGTAGCGGCAGGCCCGTGCACACCGGGGGGCGCTGGAAAGGCTTATACTCGAGTCAATAGGTTTTCACAGTTTTTTTGCGGTAAAATTAGGTACCTCAATTTATATTCGGCTTATACTACATATACAGTATATGGATTGTATAAAGTATTTATATGGATTGTATGGACTGTATATAATTATGTTTGCTGTATATATAGTTTTATGGATTGTGTACATGGACTGTAATAGTTATAAGAGCTGTATTCATGGTGTGTACATGGTTATAGAAGACCCCAGCATTATAAGTGACCCATAAGTGGAGGGATCTCGTTACTCACATTGCACTTAGGATTTGGGCCTTTATGTCAACTCACAAACAAACTCTATAAATAGTTTCGCAACATTCGAGAAAGTACAAGTCCTAATCATTTGCATAGAATGAATTACAAGCTCCAGTGACCCCTCCCCCCACAAATACATAAAATAAGGATAATACATTACACCTGTTGATCTCTCTAATCCGTCAGCGCGGCTCCGGCATCAAGTGCCCCCTATAAATAATGTGGCGCTGCCACCACCTGCCTCTCATCTCAGCCTGCTAATAAGGTCATGGGGGTCACAGGTAATTAGCATATGATTTGCATATGATTTGTTTTATCATCCGGTATTTGTAATGCTAATCCCTTAATATAATACCGCCTCGTATTATTGCAGCATTATTTCGCTCATTGAACATGACATTGCTATCATCGGAGAACTGATTGTGTTCTGTGTCCGGCGTCCTGCGGAATTACGTGTTGTCATTATGTAGAAAGAACACGAGAAAAAAAACGGGGATTTGGCTGAATGAGAGATTAGTATTTTTATTTTTATGTATTATCAGCATGTGACCGTTTTGTTTATGTACTTCATGTTCATTGTTTTTATGGGGTTTTTATGCATGAACTTTGGATCCTGCATGAGCCGGTCTCATTTATTTTGTTCAGGTATTGAAACATCATTCAAACTCAGACGTGCGCCTCTTGAATGGGTGTGGACATTTTTGCACAAATTTGGGGCCATTTACCAAGAAACAGTTTTTTTCCACAATTTATAAACTTTTAATACCAGCACCATCTCCATTTTGACTCCCCTTATTCCACATGCCATGACTTTTTTATTTTTCCATGGACAGTGCTGCATGAGGACTTGTTTTCTGTAGGACAAACTGTACTTCCATTTGATATTCCATGCATGGACTGGAAGGCTGGAAATCATATTATATGAGCTGGTTCCCACAGTTCAAGATCATGTACAATAAAATTTATAGATGTTCGACTCATATTTATTAAAGAGGTGACCCCAAGTTTAGAAGTAGAATAAAGGTCGGGTTAACAAGGTGATCATGTGGCTCCAGCTGCTAGGACTTCCATGACTCATGAGAACCAAGTCCCCATAATCTGGAGAACAGGAATCCTTAGTTTTCTGAATTTTTAATGCAGCCTCGTGAGTTCACTGCATATGGTTCTGAATCATTGGACTCTTGTAGTTGAGTCAAAGTAATTCAAAGTATAACAATCACACAAACTGGTAAGACTAGAAAGCAGAGGATCCTACACAGGAGCTTACTGAGGCTCTGTCACCCAGGGGCCTACTGAAACCTGGTGCTGACCCTGCCTGGATCTATGAGTAAGTGTCTCTGGTTTATCATGAAGGATTTTCATAGTAGAAAGCCGCCAAATTCATTCTTTTAGACACCAAAAGGACATTGCTTGACCCTGGGTTTCACCTCTTCCAGTTTTCTCTGAGGCAAAGTCTAGGTTGTTACAAGGGGGGATGCTCCATAGCCTTTAAAATCAAGACTGTGTACAGTCTTTATCAAGACTGGGTGCCTTGTGCTCCAGTTCTCCTTAGTACAGGCAGTCCCCGGGTTACATACAAGATAGGGTCCATAGGTTTGTTCTTAAGTTGAATTTGTATGTAAGGTGAAACTGCATATTTTATAATTGTAGATCCAGACCAAAAAATTTTTGTCTCAGTGACAATCGGATGTATATAGAAAGGTGGAAGTCAGCTCACCTGGAGGCACAGCAGTATATGACCAGGAGTCCAAGCACGGATTCTCCAAGTCCAAGAAATATATAAAATGCAAATAATCCAGCTCCACGGACACTCCGGTTGTAGATAAAAACGTTATATTTTCTTTATTGAAGTACAAAAAGGAGATATACAGCCAAGCAGAGGGAAACACACACAGAGCCACGGCTGTGGTCTACGCGTTTCGGAAAACTCCTTAAAGGAAACCTACCACTTGAAGTGGCAGGTTTCAGATGGAAATACCGAGCACCAGCTCAGGGTGAGCTGGTGCCGGAGCTTATTTTTGTTTTTAAACTTTATAGCTGGCGCAGGGAGGTACGCGCTCGGCGCTTACCATGTGCCCGGCTCTCCTTCACTTCCTATGTAGCCGCGCGCACGGTCGCGCGCATGGTAAGCACCGAGCGCGTACCTCCCTGCGCTGGCTATAAAGTTTAAAAAGCGTTTTAAACTGCGATACCGCGGTTTAAAACACTAACAAAAATAAGCTCCGGCACCAGCTCACCCTGAGCTGGTGCCCGGTATTTCCATCAGAAACCTGCCACTTCAAGTGGTAGGTTTCCTTTAATCATGACCTGATTGGGCATGTGAGCAGGTGTGAATAAATCCCAACTACCTGCAGTCACATGACCTGTTAAATTTACATAGGAAACATATACATATAAAATCTAATACAAATAGCGTTACACATGTATAAAAATGGGATACCAACAACTATGGAATAGCAAAGGAAAAAGATGTTGATAACAGAGAGAGCTGGAGGATAATAAATGAGCTTTTAGATTTGATATATCATGTCTTGCCTTTTATTTAATCCTTGTGGCACTCTTGTGGCTAGAGAAAAAATCCAAAAACAGTTTGTGCCTATGGTCACCACCTCTGATAAGTTTAAATACTTTTTCTATGGCAGTCACAGAAAAATTTGTACAATCACCTGCATGAGCTGTTTGGAAGTGTTTGGACGCCATAGATATATTTAATGCCTGTTTGTTTTTCACATCTGATAAATGTCGCCTGATTCTTATTTTTAAGGCACCTGTAGTGCATCCTATATATTGGACCAGAGTGTAACAACACCCCTGGACAGGAAGTGACAAGGTCTCTTGGGATCCAGCTCTCTAGGAGAGCACACCTAGCAGATGATCCACCCAAACATATAGAGAGAGACAGTGGAGCACATTTACTTACCCGTCCTGTCGCGATCCCCTCCGTGCGTTGTCCGATGAGGATTCGGAGCTGCCGCGATTCACTAAGGTCATGCGTCCAATTTCCTGCATGTGTCGCTTCCCCGCTGAGGTCCGCCGGAGTTCACCTTCTTCTTCCCGGTGCATGTGAGTGATGAAGCAGAGTCACCACCTTTACCAAGGACTCTGTCCCTCATCCCAGAGGAGACCCTTGTCTGCACTTTTTCCCATATTAAGGGCTGTACCCAGAATCTGGACTTTTCTGTAAAGCCTTCTGACAGACTTTTGCCACCTACTTCCAAGGAAAAAGTTGCTATGTTAATGTTTTGCACTGAATGCCTTCATTTTCAGGAATGGATATTCTGTTTTGCAATATCCATGCCTTTTTCTCCACAGGAAAATGGACATTTTTGCTATCACTACTTTGAGTAGTCATTTTGTAACGTTATCACGTTCAATCCAGTTAACCATTGGGCTGCTAAAGCCAATGGGGGACATTTACTTACAGTGTCGGTGTCTGCATTGGCTTTGTTACCGACCTGCTCTCGGTAAGAAGACACACATTTAATATTGTGGAGCTGTGCAGAGACATTTCTGGCGCCGAGACTATTTTCTGTCCCTGGGACAAAATCTGTCCCGAGCACCAGAAATGTGTCCATCAGTCCCTGCTAGACCAGTTTTCTTTTGGTCTACTTTCCGTCAGTTTACACCGCCCAAAAAGGGCTGCGACACATATTAATTGTGTCTGAGTTTCCACTCCGCCAAAGCCACGCCCCTTTTCGGAGAAGAGTCGGAGCAGACGGAAAAAGGCATTTTTTCTGTCCCCGACAGCTAATAAATAGGTCGGAGAGCAGAACATGTGGTGAGAGCGCCACAAAACTGGCGGAAACGCCATAATAAATGTCCCCCAATGTGCGTTTGACATGATGTTTGTCAGTTATTGCCAGTCAGTTTACACCTAACATTTTAATAGGCTTTGCAGGTCTGTAATATGGCTGTGTCGGACCGTCTTTGTATGTAAATCCTGAATGCAGGCTGACACCTAGAATTGGAGCTTCATACAGTATGGTATCTGTAAACTGCGGGTCATTAGGGGACCGGGGGTGTTCATCTAGTAGCACCTAGACACCATACACTCAGGGTAGGACCGTCAGACGGCAGGTAAAACTGTATTATATGCACTACATATACTGTTAAGTGTATTATATTTGTCACCAGGGACGAAGGGTTTTGGAACAAATAGTCAGGCCTTGGTGCAAGGAGTGGATTACAGGACATGACACCACACCTATACCTACTATACAGTTGGTTTAAGGGTGTTAGCTACCAATTGTCACATATATTCATTGTATTTTTGTGTATCCAGTCCAACACCAACCCAAGTGCCTATAGCCAGGACCATGGGCGGTTTGTCTCCTATACTGCACATAGCCAGCACTTCCTTGAAAGTGCAACCTATACTATCTGCACCCCTACCGGCTGTAATACACCTGGACCCTCTCGAGACCATCTGCTGCTGGCCAGCATTCGTTTTCCTTCTCCCATCTGGTCCATAGTCGAGCTGTGGGCAGCTGTTTCAATTGCCCCGGGTGGTATGCAACACCCCCTGGACAGGCAAGGGTTAAATCTGTATTTAATATTGTTATCCAATGATGTTCCAATCTGTAAGCTGGAGTGTGATTGGAGAGTGTGCACCACCTGACCAGTTTCTGTGACCGTTGTGGGTTTTTCTTTCAGTAAACGAGCAGGAACCGACAATGTGGAGTGTAACAAAACGCCTGGACAGGAAGTGACAAGGTCTCTTGGGATTCAGCTCTCTAGGAGAGCACACCTAGCAGATGATCCACCCAAGCATATAGAGAGAGAGACAGTGGAGCACATTTACTTACCCGTCCCATTGAGATCCCAGTCGTGCATTGTCCAACTCGGATTCGGGTCTGCCGCGATTCACTAAGATCATGCGTCCATTTTCCTGCATCTGTCGCTTCACCTTCTTCTTCCCGATGCATGTGAGTGCTGATCTTGCAACACAATTTGCTTTTTAAATTCCACGGTTTGTCTGAATCAGTCGGGTTGTCCGATGTCCACGTCCAGCGGCGATGCAACACAATCCGGGGCAATTCGGAAAAAAATTGCGAAACCCGACAAAAAAATGGAGTTCGGACCCTTAGTATCGTGACCACAGCTTGCCTAGGTCCTGCTCGCCAGAGCTCACCGTCCACGAGGATGAAGGGAGGACACAGAAGGGGACTTTTACTAAGGTCCAGTCATAGGGATAGAATAATTAAATAAATATATGAATAAATAGATAAATAATGCTGAATGAACCAGTCACAGGCAGCTATCGATATGATACGGCCCAGGGTGCAACGTTCTGCAGAGAAACCTGTTTAATGGTATTAAGTGATGATGGATCACATAGACAGGAGGAGAAGTCAGTGGAGGTTTGGAGAAAAGAAAGGGAATGTAATAGACAGTGTCAGACTGGGGTTCCTTGGGACCACCAGATAAATTATCCTGGGGGCCCACCCTCCATCATCTTCTAGAAAACAGAGTCTAGAATCCTCTTCCAAATTGGGTTGTCTTCTTCTGTATCTCTGGGGTCCAGTAGTGGGTTAGAGCCTGGGCCCACTGGAGGATCCTCTGGTACTCTGGTCAGTTCAACACTGGTAATAGGGTTTTTAGACAAGGACAAGATGGGTTTTTAGGGTAGGTTTGAAAGTTTGGTAGTTAGTTATTAACCTGTTAGATATTCCAGAATATAGGTGCAGCTCGGTCCAGGAGATGTGAGTGGGAGGTTCAAATTATGGACCGAAGAGCACGGACTGGGCAATAGACTTTGGCTTACAGAGTAATCCCTGCAACAACTTACTAACTATATGGGGTCAACACAACAGTTACTGATCAACTGAAGCCACGATAAGACCCTGTATCGCGTTATTATCACTGGTCCAGGCAGTGCAGAAAGACAGGGGTCCAGACACAAGGACTTCTACCGGGTTCTTTCTGCCTCTCCTTCTGTGAAACCATTTTCGCTGGCTCATTCAAGGAATTTTTAGGGATCCAACCAGATGGTCAAGCTGTTATGTGACGCTCATTATTATTTATTTAATCACTAGTTACATATCATCATTTGTTTAACGACTAAATAACTTTCTTAAGGAATTGCCTTCTGGGTAGACCTTTGGAGAGGTCAAGTGGGAATTGTGAGGTTCCTTCCCCTTCTGTAACCCTAGATAATGGTTCTCATAGATAGTTCCTTGGTTGACATTGGGGCTGATGCCTAGGTGGAAGGGTTTCCCCAAGCTTTGACCACAAAGTATGAACACCCCCTTCTCTCGGTCTATCAATTCTGTGGGAAGCAAAGTAGACCTAATAAACGCATTTTGATTGGGTTTTAAGACTTTCATAATGAATCAGTCGTAAGGTCAAGTAACTGTTTAGAAGACGTTCACTACTTCCATACTCACTCAACCTTAAGTAGTAATCATCCTCATGGTTCTGCACTGACAGGTCAATGAGCCTGATTTGTTTCACTACACAGTTCTGAAGGCTGAGGCCCGAGGTCATGTGGTCACGTCAGGTCCCGCTAATGTGAGCATTTATTTACTGGGTTCCTTCATTACCGCTGCTCATGTTCGTTCATGAGAACTCTACGTCTGCTTTCGACGTATTGATTTCACCATAGGAAACTCTTTCTCCAGTCACCGTAAACTGGATGGTAAAATTACCCCGCTATTGACCTGTGAATGTTACAATTTATTGACTTCATTTCTTGCACTGCCGGCCACCGTTAGCACATATGAAAACAAATGGCAGCTGTAAAGCGCGGTTGTTTGTTCCCACCGGGATGAAACATAGATGTGACGTGGTGAAAATTCTGCTATCTTTCATATTCAGAAGCAAGAACAGAAAATGGGATCCATGTAGCGACGGGAACAAAACAGTCAAGGCAGACGAGACGTACGAGATGCATGCAAACCAACCAATGTTTTACACTGATGGAGACAAAGCGACTGGTCAAGTCTCAAAACGAGTCCCTCGGCATGTACCACGTGTGCATCAACAAAATCAAACAGTTGCAATACCTTCAGACTGGTTCTAACGTCATTGCATCAGAAACTATGGATTCAATTCTGATCTACTTATCAGATATCCACCATCCCTACACCATCCATAATGCCCAGTAATGGACAGTATCAGCTGACAGCTACACTACTGTACTTTTTGGTTCGGCACCTACGATCCCAGAGCTGATTGAAAAACTGTCATTCGGGTTCGGGGAAAACACATCAAGCCGGTTCATTGACCAATCAATCAGCTTAGAGCTCCTTAACAACCGCAGCCATTTAGCATGGCAATGATTGGTTAGGTGGGATAGGTGACCTTGCTGTAACAGAGGCAGGGTCACATGTCCAGGCATTGTATATTTCCATTAAAATGATGACTGTAACCTTACCTGGGTTACAGGAGTCTTACACATCAGGAGTGTATTGGTCTTGTGCGTTTGCCGGCTGGAGATATGCGCTGCTCCCTTTTCTTGGGGTCACAAGCCGCGCAGTGCACCTGTGCCCGTTCAGCAGTCACCTGACCTGAGATAGCTGGTCAGCTGGGGATGTACATCCACAAGTTGAATCTTTCCAATTTTAGAAACGGGTAATTGTTGTAGTGTTAGGAAAACTTACGTCTGGAATACTGAACACCAAAGTACCACAAAGTCTGAGTGCAGGCTGACAGAACAGAGAAAGAGGGCAAACTATCCCTGCGCTGTTCTACCAACTAAACCCTACCAAGGCAGTAACCCCCCTGAAGGTAGGGAGCCTCTGCCGCAGGAACCTCCTATCTTCCCTGCAAGGCCCTGGGAGGTGAGAGGAACCCAAACAGGTCTGTCAGCCGCAGTGAGGTGGTACAGACAGAAAACTGCAATGTGGGAGTTAGGACAGTATTCAGACAGGGGGAAAAAACAGGACGAACAAGGATGAAACAAGCGGGGTTCAAGACAGCATAAGAAACCAAAGCAGACACAAGGAAAGAACTAAAGATGTAAAGACACTGAACATAGAAGGGTAAACAAAACCGCCGGGTCACACCAGAGGGTACGTCAAGGTCAAACCACAAGACAAAGGAGCGTAACCTAACTGGTGAATACACTACAAAGGTGAAGCAAACAATGCTACAGTAGACCAGGAATCCAGCTAGGCTGTAAGTTCACAGAAGGACAAACACTGGCACAGGTGGAAGGTCCAGATCCAATTTATGCAGCCTGAGATCCGCCCCCAGAATCCCATAGGAGCAAGAACCCAGGCGGATACAGAAGACAGATAGCTTTGATTTCCCTAAAGTGCACGCGTCCTGGATGCCCGCTGCCCCGCGCGTGCAGCAGGGTTAACTCGCTGCGGACCGGGGGCTGAGCCAGCGTGGAGACGCGCAGAAACTCGGAGAGGAACGCTAGCATTGTCAGCAAGGAGGTTGGAAGGACCAGCAGACGCGGTGTCCCTTCCAGCGGATCTGACAGGTAGATACTGTTACATCATAGGATGTAGTGTAAAAACTTCCTTGTTGTGCTGCTGAATCGTTCACTAGATGCATTCCATAGGTCGTAGTTCGTTCACATGTTGATGGGTAAGGCCTGTAGAGCTTTTTGAAGCTTGCGCCTGAATTTTTTAGACTACTTTGCGGGTCCAGAATGAGGACCTCGAAATGTATTTCAGTTCTGTCAACACCTTTTCACTTTTCCTGCCGTTCCAAACAGCCAATGATGTGTCACTTTAAAATAGCGCTGAGAGCAGCATCTCTTAAGTTGTCTGGGACTGCAGGAAGCTTTGGTCAGTTTGGTTATATTTGGTGAACTCTGTCCTGGGGTGATGGTCTGAGTGCCCACAGAAATGGCTCTGAGTGCCACTTCTGGCACCCGTGCCATAGGTTCACCACCACTGCTATATACAGCACAGTGAGGAGCTGGAGCCCTATATACAGCACAGTGAGTAGCTGAAGCCTTATATACAGTACAGACAGTAGCTGTACCCTATATACAGCACAGTGAGTAGCTGTACCCTATATACAGCACAATGAGTAGCTGGAGCCCTATATACAGCACAGTGAGTAGCTGTACCCTATATACAGCACAGTGAGGAGCTGGAGCCCTATATACAGCACAGTGAGTAGCTGTACCCTATATACAGCACAGTGAGTAGCTGAAGCCTTATATACAGTACAATCAGTAGCTGCACCCTATATACAGCACAGTGAGTAGCTGTAGCCCTATATACAGCACAGTGAGTAGCTGTACCCTATATACAGCACAGTGAGGAGCTGGAGCCCTATATACAGCACAGTGAGTAGCTGTACCCTATATACAGCACAGTGAGTAGCTGTACCCTATATACAGCACAGTGAGGAGCTGGAGCCCTATATACAGCACAGTGAGTAGCTGTACCCTATATACAGCACAGTGAGTAGCTGTACCCTATATACAGCACAGTGAGGAGCTGGAGCCCTATATACAGCACAGTGAGTAGCTGTACCCTATATACAGCACAGTGAGTAGCTGTACCCTATATACAGCACAATGAGTAGCTGGAGCCCTATATACAGCACAGTGAGGTGCTGTACCCTATATACAGCACAGTGAGTAACTGTGGTCCTATATACAGCACAGTGAGGAGCTGTAGTCCTATATAGAGCATAGGGAGTAGCTGTGACCCTATATACAGCACAGTGAGTAGCTGCACCCTATATACAGCACAATGAGTAGCTGCACCCTATATACAGCACAGTGAGTAGCTGTAGTCCTATATACAGCACAGTGAGGAGCTGTAGCCCTATATACAGCACAGTGAGTAGCTGTAGTCCTATATACAGCACAGTGAGTAGCTGTACCCTATATACAGCACAGTGAGGAGCTGGAGCCCTATATACAGCACAGTGAGTAGCTGTACCCTATATACAGCACAGTGAGTAGCTGTACCCTATATACAGCACAATGAGTAGCTGGAGCCCTATATACAGCACAGTGAGGTGCTGTACCCTATATACAGCACAGTGAGTAACTGTGGTCCTATATACAGCACAGTGAGGAGCTGTAGTCCTATATAGAGCATAGGGAGTAGCTGTGACCCTATATACAGCACAGTGAGTAGCTGCACCCTATATACAGCACAGTGAGTAGCTGCACCCTATATACAGCACAGTGAGTAGCTGTAGTCCTATATACAGCACAGTGAGGAGCTGTAGCCCTATATACAGCACAGTGAGTAGCTGTAGTCCTATATACAGCACAGTGAGTAGCTGTAGCCCTATATACAGCACAGTGAGTAACTGTAGCCCCTATATACAGCACAGTGAGTAACTGTAGCCCCTATATACAGCCCAGTGAGTAGCTGTAGCCCCTATATACAGCACAGTGAGTAGCTGTACCCTATATACAGCACACTATGTAGCTATACCCTATATACAGCACAATGAGTAGCTGGAGCCCTATATACAGCACAGTGAGGTGCTGTACCCTATATACAGCACAGTGAGTAACTGTGGTCCTATATACAGCACAGTGAGGAGCTGTAGTCCTATATAGAGCATAGGGAGTAGCTGTGACCCTATATACAGCACAGTGAGTAGCTGCACCCTATATACAGCACAGTGAGTAGCTGTAGTCCTATATACAGCACAGTGAGGAGCTGTAGCCCTATATACAGCACAGTGAGTAACTGTAGCCCCTATATACAGCCCAGTGAGTAGCTGTAGCCCCTATATACAGCACAATGAGTAGCTGGAGCCCTATATACAGCACAGTGAGTAGCTGTACCCTATATACAGCACAGTGAGGAGCTGGAGCCCTATATACAGCACAGTGAGTAGCTGTACCCTATATACAGCACAGTGAGTAGCTGTACCCTATATACAGCACAGTGAGGAGCTGGAGCCCTATATACAGCACAGTGAGTAGCTGTACCCTATATACAGCACAGTGAGTAGCTGTACCCTATATACAGCACAGTGAGGAGCTGGAGCCCTATATACAGCCCAGTGAGTAGCTGTAGCCCCTATATACAGCACAGTGAGTAGCTGTACCCTATATACAGCACAGTGAGGTGCTGTACCCTATATACAGCACAGTGAGTAACTGTGGTCCTATATACAGCCCAGTGAGGAGCTGTAGTCCTATATACAGCACAGTGAGTAGCTGTAGTCCTATATACAGCACAGTGAGGAGCTGTAGTCCTATATAGAGCATAGGGAGTAGCTGTGACCCTATATACAGCACAGTGAGTAGCTGCACCCTATATACAGCACAGTGAGTAGCTGCACCCTATATACAGCACAGTGAGGAGCTGTAGTCCTATATACAGCACAGTGAGGAGCTGTAGCCCTATATACAGCACAGTGAGTAGCTGTAGTCCTATATACAGCACAGTGAGGAGCTGGAGCCCTATATACAGCCCAGTGAGTAGCTGTAGCCCCTATATACAGCACAGTGAGTAGCTGTACCCTATATACAGCACAATGAGTAGCTGGAGCCCTATATACAGCACAGTGAGGTGCTGTACCCTATATACAGCACAGTGAGTAACTGTGGTCCTATATACAGCACAGTGAGGAGCTGTAGTCCTATATACAGCACAGTGAGTAGCTGTAGCCCTATATACAGCACAGTGAGTAACTGTAGCCCCTATATACAGCGCAGTGAGTAACTGTAGCCCCTATATACAGCCCAGTGAGTAACTGTAGCCCCTATATACAGCCCAGTGAGTAGCTGTAGCCCCTATATACAGCACAGTGAGTAGCTGTACCCTATATACAGCACAATGAGTAGCTGGAGCCCTATATACAGCACAGTGAGGTGCTGTAGTCCTATATAGAGCATAGGGAGTAGCTGTGACCCTATATACAGCACAGTGAGTAGCTGCACCCTATATACAGCACAGTGAGTAGCTGTAGTCCTATATACAGCACAGTGAGGAGCTGTAGCCCCATATACAGCACAGTGAGTAACTGTAGCCCCTATATACAGCCCAGTGAGTAGCTGTAGCCCCTATATACAGCACAGTGAGTAGCTGTAGCCCTATATACAGCACAGTGAGTAGCTGTACCCTATATACAGCACAATGAGTAGCTGGAGCCCTATATACAGCACAGTGAGGAGCTGGAGCCCTATATACAGCACAGTGAGGAGCTGGAGCCCTATATACAGCACAGTGAGTAGCTGTACCCTATATACAGCACAGTGAGTAGCTGTACCCTATATACAGCACAATGAGTAGCTGGAGCCCTATATACAGCACAGTGAGTAGCTGTACCCTATATACAGCACAATGAGTAGCTGGAGCCCTATATACAGCACAGTGAGGTGCTGTACCCTATATACAGCACAGTGAGTAGCTGTACCCTATATACAGCACAGTGAGTAGCTGTACCCTATATACAGCACAATGAGTAGCTGGAGCCCTATATACAGCACAGTGAGTAGCTGTACCCTATATACAGCACAATGAGTAGCTGGAGCCCTATATACAGCACAGTGAGGTGCTGTACCCTATATACAGCACAGTGAGTAACTGTGGTCCTATATACAGCACAGTGAGGAGCTGTAGTCCTATATACAGCACAGTGAGTAGCTGTACCCTATATACAGCATAGGGCGTAGCTGTGACCCTATATACAGCACAGTGAGTAGCTGCACCCTATATACAGCACAGTGAGTAGCTGTAGTCCTATATACAGCACAGTGAGGAGCTGTAGCCCTATATACAGCACAGTGAGTAACTGTAGCCCCTATATACAGCCCAGTGAGTAGCTGTAGCCCCTATATACAGCACAGTGAGTAGCTGTACCCTATATACAGCACAATGAGTAGCTGGAGCCCTATATACAGCACAGTGAGGTGCTGTACCCTATATACAGCACAGGGAGTAGCTGTACCCTATATACAGCACAGTGAGTAACTGTGGTCCTATATACAGCACAGTGAGGAGCTGTAGTCCTATATAGAGCATAGGGAGTAGCTGTGACCCTATATACAGCACAGTGAGTAGCTGCACCCTATATACAGCACAGTGAGTAGCTGTAGTCCTATATACAGCACAGTGAGTAGCTGTAGCCCTATATACAGCACAGTGAGGAGCTGTAGCCCTATATACAGCACAGTGAGTAACTGTAGCCCCTATATACAGCCCAGTGAGTAACTGTAGCCCCTATATACAGCACAGTGAGTAGCTGTAGCCCTTATATACAGCACAGTGAGTAGCTGTAGCCCTTATATACAGCACAGTGAGGAGCTGTACCCTATATACAGCACAGTGAGTAACTGTAGTCCTATATACAGCACAGTGACAATATTGGTCCCTCTCCATGTCAGGAGCTGCCCGGTGAGCCTGATCTCCTCACTGGGGGGTGTCCAGCATGGAAATCTAGTATGCAGCTGTAAGCGCTGCGTAATCTATATAAATAATGGAATTATTATTATTATTGTTAACCCCTAGGGGACTCAGCCTCTTTTGGCCTTAAGGATGCGGCCCCATTTTTCAAATCTGACCTGTGTCACTATAAGTGGTTATAGCTTTGGAACGCCATGAGATATCCAGGGGATTTTGACATTGTCTTCTCGTGACGCTTCAAATTAGTTTAAAAATTTGGATGAAATCTTTTGCGTTTAGTTATGAAAAAAACTAAATTTGGCAAAAATTTGGAAATATTCTTTATTTTCAACGTTCTAAATTCTCTACTTTTGATGCAGATAGTCATAGCTCCCAAATAAATTCATTACTAACATTTCCCATATGTCTGCTTTATGTTGGCATGGTTTTTTAAGATTCCACATATTTTACTAGAATGTTATGAGGCTCAGAATTTGGGTGCCATTTTTCACATTTTTCACAAAACCTGTATTTAGATGGACCTGCTCAACTTCTAATTGACACTGAGAGGCCTAAATAATAGCGAGACTCAAAAATTACCCCATTGTGGAAACTACACACCTCAACGTATGAAAAACCTTTTTTAAGAAGTTTGTTAACCCTTTAGGTGTTTTATAGGGGTTAAAACAAAATGGAGGCGCAGTCTGCAAATTGTAATATTTTTTCACAATACACTCATTTTGGGTGGAAAATTAAACATTTACAATGGATTAAATGAAAAAAGGCTCCACAAAGTTTGATACCCAATCTCTCCCGAGTACACGGATACCCCATATGTGGTGGTAACCTGCTGTATGGGCGCACGGCCGGGCATAGAAGGGAAGGAGGTGACATGCAGATCAGATTTGCTATGTCACATTGTACAGGCTATAATTTTTTTCTTTTTTTATTGTGGACCTATAGGGGCTTATTTCTTTTGCCACATGAGATGCACTTTTCTGGTAGGTAATTTGGGGGAATCTATAGCTAATTGGTGAGATTTTATTAACTCTTTGTTGGTGGAGGAAATGAAAATCATAAATTTTTAGGAAAATTTTTATGTTTTTTTTGGTCGTTAACCATACCATGAAAATAGTTTATTATTTTTATTCTATGGGTCGCCACGATTACGAAAAGACCTCATTTATATAGATTTTTTATTTTTTCCCATTTTTACTGAATAAAAAGTAATTTGCCAAAAATGTTGTTAATTTTAGCATCACCGTCTTTCATATGCATAACTTTTTTATTTTTCGCCTCACAAATCTGTTTAAGGGCTTATTTTTTGTGAGAAGGATTGTTCTTTTTAGTGATCTTATTTTAGAGTGCATAACTTTTTTTAAATCACTTTTTAGAGCATTTTTTTATAGGGTATTAATTGAAAAATATCTTTTTTTGGAGCTTTTTTTGTTTTTTTTTTACGGGGTTCACTTTGCTGTTCTAATAATGATTTTGTTTTATTATGCAGATTGTTACGGACGTAACGATACCAAATATGTGGGGGTTTTGTGTATTTTATTCAATTGTACTGAATAAAAACTAATTTGAAGAAAATCTTGTTCATTTTAGCATCACCATCTTTTCACATGCATAACTTTTTTATTTTTCGGCTGACAAATCTAGTTAGGGGCTTATTTTTTGCGAGAAGAGTTGCTCTTTTGAGTGGGCTTATTTTAGAGTGCATAACTTTTTTTTAATCACTTTTTAGAGCATTTTTTATAGGGTATTAATTAAAAATGATCTTTTTTCGGAACGTTTTTGCGTTTTATTTTCTCCGGCATTTACCGTGCGGGTCCAGTAATGATTCTGTTTTATTATACTGATTATTACGGACGCGGCAATACCAAAAATGTGTTTTTTTTGTGGTTTTTATACTTTATTAAGTGTTTTTATGGGAAAGTGACATTTTAGGGGCTTATATTTTTATGTATTTATTTTTTATTTATTATAATGTGTAGTTTTAAGTGTTTTTGCATATTTTTACTTATACATACTTGAACTTAAACCAGTGATGATCTGATCGCTGGTTCAAGTTCAATACACTGCTCTACAATACTATTTTATTGTAGAGCAGTGTAATCTGTCTGGCATGCTTGCGCATGCTCAGACAGTTTACAGTCAGACCCGGAAGGGGTCTGACTGCCAGGGAGACCGGGCAGCTCCGGGGCACATGCCAGTCCTCGGAGCTGCCCAGAAAAGGATCGGATCCCCTGGTAAGCGGCACGGGGGATCCGATCCATAGCGCAAACACCCTTACACATAGTCGGCTCCGATCGCGGGTGTTAGCGCAGGCTGTCATCTGTGATAGACAGCTGACAGCCGCTGCTTCTGGTGCCGGCTCCTTCGTGAGCCGGTGCCAGAAGCAGGATGTTATAGCACGTCCCCGTGTGTTTAGCATGTAGCCCCGGGGACGTACTATAACGTCCTGGTGCGCCTAGGGGTTAAAGCTCTGCCTGGGAGGCAGGATTAATCTCACTGTCCAATTGTATGCTTTGTGTTAATGAGATGGTAGGAGTAGGCTGGTTGGACAAGGAAGCTGCCAGCTTACAGGGGGAGGTTATAAAGCCCCTTGTGGGTGGAAAGTTCCAGGTCTTTGACCAGGAGGTCAGTCTTGGAGAGAGGTCTTTCTCTGAAGAGAGTCCAGAGGTCAGTGGAGCAGTCCAGGAAGTCATCCCAGGAAACAAAAAGTATCTGAGGAAAAGCTGTCCTGACACCTTGGCCTACACGAGACCAGATCCAGAACAGAGCTCCACCACCAGGACTCTGCGCCAACACACCCAGCCGGAAGCTGCTTTACCTGGTTGAGTGCACACCTTCTTGAGGACCTGAGCTCCAACCAGCTTAAGGTTACCTGCCAGGCTGTGGGCGAGGCCTCTGGTCCTGACACCAAGCCCCATGAACATCTCTGTTTGCAAGGCCGCAACCACCAGCCACTCCGGTATACAGGACCCCGGCTTCCTCCAGCCACCGAAAAAGATCAGGACCTGGTGGGGGATGTTGCAACCTTCAATACCAGTCACAGCCCGGTGACCTTCATGAAACGGCAGAGCTTTGATTTCTCTCCTCATACGACCCTTTTAGTGATACGGTAGAAGGTTCTCAGAACCTTACAATGTAGCATTTCACTTTCATGGCCATTATTTTTCTGACACAGTCACTCTCCAAGTTTCCTTTGGCTTTTATGTTGGAGACTGGAAAACATTGTCAATTCCTCTAAGAATTGGTAAAGCGAAAAAAAAAAAAAACCTTTAGCTTTTACATGACAAAGCCCAGAACTCTGAGCTGCCACAGGGAGGAAGCTGAGAGTAAGAGCAAGTGTATTGTGTCACATCCATCAGCGAAGCGGCTGACGAGGCGAGGAGACGGCGACTGCGGCCCGCACCATCCGCACACACACTTATAACCTCAGTGCTCTCTTATTCTTTCTTGTGTCACTCTCTACTGTAGATTTCTTGTTTTCTGCTTTTTCAATACAAATGAGAATTTTTTTTTTACATTTATGCAGTAACTATATTTGTATATTTGTATTGTATTCATATCTAGTTACAAAGACAAAAAGATCTTGAGATAACATAATGGGGCACACTTACTTACCCGCCCGGAGGAGTTCACATTGTGCCGCGATTTACCAAGATCCTGCGCCCGATATCCTGCATGTGTCGCTTCCCCACTCAGGTCCACTGGAGTTCACCTTCTTCTTCCCGGTCTATGTAAGTGCTTGGGCTTGCGACACAATTTGAAAGTTAAATCCCGCGCTCAGTCCGGATCATTCGGCTGGTCCGACGGTACACCCCCCCATATTTCTGTGGCATGAAAGCCAGCGTAGCCGCGCCACAATCCGATCGCGTGCGACACAATTCCGGCGCAAACCCCTGTTAAATACCTGTCAATGCTGTGCAAATCCCGAAAACAGCAAAGAAACCGACGAAAGTACGATCCGCGACCCTTAGTAAATAAGCCCCAATATCCACAGACAGGTCAGGACTAAGACTAAAGAACATTAAAACTTGAGTAGATTCTCCTGGACTCCACGAGACCTCTGAGGTCTCTGCGAGGAGTTCTGCGTATGTGGGATCAAGATGCTACCAGCACATCTTGTAGGGTTCAGATGAGGTCTCCATCAATCAGACTTGTTCTTCCAGGACATCTGACAGATCTTCAATTGGACTAAGTTTTAGGAAACTGTGGAATCAAGTTCCAACCTTGACCCCCCTCTAATGTTCCTCATTTCCTAGTAGCGGAGTTATCATAGAAGTCATTAGGGGCTCATCTACATACATTTATACACACACATCTCTTTATATACTCAGAAACACCTTCATATATTTATTTAAACATATATACAGTTGTACTCTCATTCACACATGTATACACTCGTATAAGCATGTATATCCATTTGTACACTCATGCACACACATTTATACATTCATACACACTTACATACATTTATACAGTCATATACACACATACAGGATATGCACATCCATAAGTATCTTCAGATAATATTCACTGTAGATACACATCATATACACGTCCATACAGTATATACACATCCATAAGTAGATAGAACTCATATATACACACATACCGCATATGCACACATACAGTATATAAACGTCTATAGATTTATTCACATCATTTACAAATATTAATCTACCCCTTGTCCGGCAGACCTATAGGATAAATATAGGCCTTCTTTTGAAGCCTCCTGCCTGGATCTCCCAACCCCTCCCCCGAGTACCCGGAAAGATTGGACACTTACAACTGCGTGACGATGGATAAATAAGGCCACAGCAGCCTGTTTATTTAACATAACATATAAACATATAAAACAGTATATATTAATTTTATTAACATGTACAAATAAAGTGCAATTAACAGACCGAAAAGCCTAAGAGGGGTGATTCGCAATGCTCATGCTAAGCGTTACCTGCTTACTCCGGCCGCACTGCGCCGGCTCGGGAGCTGACAAATATGTCTCAGGTAACCATTCCCTCTGTACCCACCTCCGGGTGGGCCAGCTACCATACCCATCATTCTCCATTTCCACTTCGTGTTATGCGCACAGCGACATCTTTGTGCGAATTATTTTTTTCCCCCTAGACATCCCCCAAAGGCCTTATCCCGCGGCTGTGTGACAAGAAAAAATGTATTTTTTCTTAGGGAGAGCGGGCATCTCGATCCAGCGCCGGGGGTCCAAGAGGAAGTCGCCCCCGGTGATCCCTGCCTTTTATTCCTCCTTCTCCTCCCCTTTACTGACCTCACTTCCATACTCTCTTCCTGACGCCCCTAACCCCTACTTAACCTTATGCCGGCCCAATTTCCCACAGGTCAAGGCGGGCATTCAGTTAACGGCTCTGCCTGACCTCCTGCCCTTTTCTTTCTTCTTATTTATGCTGCCATTTTCTTATACCAGGGGGTTAGATGGGACAGATAAGAAAGCAGCCCAGTAGCTGCTGACCCCATGGGGGAGGTATAGGGTGGGACGTTAAAGATTCCTCGTCCAGCCTTCCCCCCTTCCCAATTGTTACTTACCTTGTAGTGATTAGTTTACTGTGGAGGATGTGTAGCACAATATGTAATGCTGTGCATCCTCCATTCTTTAGTCTGTCAGGACGTGTGGGCCGGGCCCCTGACACTGCAGGTCCCGGAGCAGCTGCTGTGGTGGTTGTTATGCCCTTGCATATTATCTTTAGTAATGAGATCCATCTTTGTTTTCATACACATTATTTCCCAACTAGCCATCAGGCCATTCTATTGCACCCCATTTATTCATCATATGATATTAGGTCTCATGCACTCGGGACGTGATTTTGCCGCAAAATCTGTGGCCAAACCACGGCCCCCCATAGAGGTCTATGGCTTCAGGTCACAATGCGGTGAGCACTCTATATCTCACCGTACCAAGTCCTGGCATCCAATATTCAAATCAAGCTCTCTACTGTCAGGTGGGTGGTCCTAGTAGTGGATTATAATATAATATAGGCGGTTTGGGCGGTAGCCCAGGGCCTAAGCCTTCTGGGGGGCCAAGGGTCACCCAAACCACCCACGAAATATTATACTGAGAAGGACCTTCACCCATGAAATCCTCATACGTCTCTTCCTGCTCTCAATATACATGTACTGAAGAGCCATTTCAGGACCTTTGAAGGTCCTCCAAAGGTCCTGAAAGCAGATTGAAAGCAGCAGCAGGGACACATCCTCTATTCTGCATGAATCTGATTCTAGTACCAGATGTAGGAAATGAATTTCAGACATGTAGGGGCTATAATATTCATACAGCCCAGGGCCCATGGCAGTCGTAATCTGCCCCTAGGAGTTCCTGAACTGCAGTAGACAACCTCGCACCACCCACCTGACAGTCAAGAGGCAAATAAGCATTTTTCCTGTTGAAACTAATGGGATTGATCTCTCAGTAACAAGATGCAAAGAATAAATTCCACCTGCTCCGGGATCAGGGGTGGAGTTAGTGGATATGATGAACGGTCTGTATCTGGGTTACCGATCCCTCTATATTTCTGTGCAGTGATGTGAATGAGGCCTTAAGGGCTGCAGTAATGAACACACACTCAAGTGAATAAAATCCATGCATTTAATCCATATTCTTTTGGATAATTCTGGTTTTCCCTCCTACAGGTCTTCTTCTTCCCATCAGATGGCAGTAGAACTCCACCGAAGCCTTCGGGCTCCTCCGACTATCTATTCCCACACTCTCCATATCTATCAATACGCTGCTCACTTCTGCTGTCTGTTGATTGCCGGGTACATTTACAGATGATAAAAATAAAAATAAAAAAACAGCGCGGTAGAGCCTCATACAAATAATAATTCCTCCCCCTGTTCCCGCATAGCAATGTGTTCTCGCGGAGATTGCACAGACGTCTTATTGAGTTCAGTCTCATTTTTCAAGAAGAAAACACCTTCGGTCCTTTTTCTTCGTTAAAACATCATCAACAAGCATCTCGATGCCCCTTATTTGCAGGCGTCTATCGGATACGTTTAGTCATTTTCACAGATGGCGCCGGAGATGGTAATTCCCTTGCCCCGCGCAGTCGTTTCCGACGTCGTAACGGGCAAAAGAAAAAAAAACTACCCAAAAAAATGGATCTCATTATATTATCTCCGGTTCTTTACTGCTGGATGTAGCTTTAGGAGGCGCAAATCACATTATCCTGCATTATATAGTGAATATCTTGTGAGGATAATCAAATATCAGGCACATCCGATGGAAATTTTGGGCTCGACTTTGATGGCGCGCCACTTTGTATCTCTTATGATTAATGTATCTTGATATTATTGACTTAGGAGGTAAAAAAAATTTCTCCGTCGAGGGAGAGGAAGGATGGGAGCGCGTGGTGTATATTATGCATCATTAAAATGCATTATTCCAGCTTAGGACTGTCACACAATGTAGCGGTAGATTTTATGTGTCAGCTATGGATGTTTGCAGTAAGCTGTTTGTCAGCTTCTTTCCGAGCATTTCCCAACATCCTGACAAAGCAACATTAATTAAATTACCGCGTATTCATCTCATAGGCTGTAATGCTATTCTGAGATATTATGCTGACTCCGATCCTTAAGAGGAGATGGAAATGGCTTCTGGATCAAGGAGCGCCTTGTAACAAATATGAATATTGATACTGTCGATGTGGAAGTCATTGAAGGAGTTGAAAAGTTTTGATTTCCATGACTTAAAGAACACCTGTCCCCTTCATAGGAGGGAAAGACAGAACAGCAGATCAATCCGTGCCATGCCTTAGGTCTTGTATGAGCTATAACACTGCACCGGTTGTACCCAGAAGGATCACTCGTGGTTGAATGGTGGCCTTTGATATTGGTGCAGATTTATGCCCTCAACAATGGTCTCTACACCCTGACCATGCAAGATTGATAGGAGCACATAAGTATTTGCACATCTTTAAAAGTCTTCACCGTTACCCCAAGGGGTCTGACCACAGTGTGGGGCATCTGCATTCCCAGCGGCTGACCTAGCGACAGAATGGGGCAGATTTACTTACCCGGTCCATTTGCGATCCAGCAGCGCTTTCTCTGCGGTGGATTCGGGTCTTACTGCGATTCACTAAGGCAGTTCCAGCGCGGACTGCAGCGCTGAAGTCCGCCGAGGTCTGCCGGAGTTCACGATCCATTGCTGGGTAAAGGTAAGTGCGTGCCTAGCGACACTTTTTTTTTTTAAATGCGGCGGTTTTTCTGAATCCGTCGGGTTTTCGTTCACCCACAACCCCAATTTCCGTCGCGTGCATGCTGGCACCGATGCGCCACAATCCGATCCCGTGCGCCAAAATCCCAGGGCAATTCAGGAAAAATCGGCACAAATCAAAAATATTCGGGTAACACGTCAGGAAAATGCAAATCGGGCCCTTAGTAAATGACCCCCAATATGTCTAGAATAGGAACCGGTCTCATCCATGCCCTTCAGGGCCAGAAGGCAGATAAAAGGGAGGCCGTAATGTAGGTAACGGATCCCCTGGGGCTCTCCCACTGTCTGTGTGGTAAGGATTCCTGGACAGATGGTGAATGGGAGGACCATGGTGTTAGAATCAGGCCAGGGCTCACACTGTACAATGGAAATCTTAAAATTACTCACAGTTTCTTAAATTGCAGACACAGTCCAGAACATCAACAGATAACAAACTCTTTTCAGCAGACACACAAAGAAGTGGTTTGGTTGACAGTGCTGTGGAGCAGGAATTTTGGAGTACCTCAGCCTTAATAAAGCAGTTAGAACTCTCGAAATAGGAGCCAGGTTGGCTCTGACGCTTGGACAGCAATCTCGTAGATGCAGAGATGAAGTTTTTTGAAGGGTGAGACCTAGAGCCCCAGACAGAGCCTGAATTTATAGACTAACTATGTCTGGACAGTTCTGAAATATTATGAGCATTCTCCAGGAAAGTTATATTAACTTCAGACAAAGATAAACAGCGCATTAACTCCTTAGTTGGAGGCATGATGTAATACCAGTGTAAACACTCATTTTGAGCAGTAGATGGCAGCAAACAATCAGTACTGGATAGCTACAGGGTAAATAAGATGAGACCCATGGGGAAATCACGGCCTTAAAGGTGATCTACAATGGGTCAGAAAAATATTAAGACCCCTTTAAATGTTTCACTCTTTGTTTCATTGCAGCCAATTGGTAAGATCAAAAAAGTTCTTGTTTTTGCTCATTAATGTGCACTCTGCCCCCATCTTGAAAGAAATAAAACGGAAATGTAGATATTTTTACTAATTTATTTAACAAGAAAAAACTGAAATATCACATGGTGTTAAGTATTTAGACCCTTTGCTGTGACCTTCATATTTAACTTACATGCTCTTCGTTTCCTTCTGATTTAAGCTGGATCGAAAACATCTGTTTGCATCTGCAATGATTGGTGGATTGGAGAGTTTCACAAAGCTGAGCTGGATATTGTTAAAGGAAACCCTACGCCGACCTTCTCCCTCCCTCTGGCACCCAGGGACCCATCTGACACTGTTGTAATTGAGGAGGAAGACTCTGGGGCAGATTTACTTACCCGGTCCTGTCGCGATCTCACGTGCGTGGTCGACGAGGATTCAGGTCTGTCGCGATTCACTAAGATCGTGTGCCAGAGCTCCTGCATCCGTTGCTTCTGCGCCGAGGTCCGCCGGAGTTCACCTTCTTCTTCCCGGTGCTTGTAAGTGTGTATCTTGCTACACATTTCTAAATGTTGAATCCTGTGCGTTGTCCGACGGCTCACCCCCCCATTTCTGTTGCGTGCAAGCCGGCGCCGATGCGCCAAAATCCCGGGGCAATTTTGCGCAAAACGGAAATCGTCAGGAAACCCCATGAAAATGCGTTCCGCGGACCCTTAGTAAATGAGCCCCTCTATCTCCTTCCAGTCACTGATCTGGTCTGAAGTCTGGTGGTCGGTCCATACTACATAGTTGTCCGCATGTACAGACCTTGTCTACGACTTAGGCTACATGCACACTGCCGTGTGCCCGCCGCACCGTAGCACGGTGGGCACATGGCAGCGCGGGGAGAGGAGGAGGAGGTGAGCGCAGCTCACCCCCGCCCCTCTCCATAGCAATGTATGGCCGCGGCGCAGTAATAGGGGAAAAGATACGACATGTCCTATCTTTTACCGGGCTACGGAGCGGTACGGTGCCACACATGTGCTGCACCGTACCGCTCCCGTAGGGCGCCGCGAGCCCATAGAAGTGTATGGAGTACGTATATCGGCCGCATATACGTCAGCCGTATACACGTCCCCCATACTGTAGTGTGAATGTAGCCTTAGGCTGCATCATACGAACGTGGGCACATGTCGGGCGTGCTGGAGGGGGCGCTGCTCACCTCTTCCCGCTCCTTAGAGAATAGAGCCATGCGCTCTCCTGGCCGGTTATAAAGCAGGCTCTATCCTTTATGCAGCTACGGCTCGAAACGGTGAGTGCTAGTTGTGCTCAACCTACCGAGCCCGGGCGCCATAGGCTCCTATGGGAGATATGGCTGCAAATTTGTGGCTGTATATATGTCCCCCCCCCCCCCCCCTACGTTTTTTTTTAACGTGACGCTTTGAACCCGTTTTTGGCCCGTTTTTAAGCAGTCCGTTAGGTAACCTGTCAAAAACGTATGCGCTTTTCAAAAACACATGCGTTTTTTAGCGCATGCATTCTTTGACGGACTGCTTAAAAACGGACCAAAAACGGGTTCAAAACGCCACGTGTGACCGCAGCCTAAGTCTTTCCTTATTAGTTGAGGTCAGAGGTGCAGTTTGTGATCTGTCTGACCTTTTGTTCTCATTAAGTTATGGCAAAATGGAGACTCAATCTCTTCCCGAAGCCACTTTTGGTGTCCATGGTCAGTGTGGCTTTGGTGACTTATTTGTGACATCAGTCTGGGCATCAGTTGCATGAAAATGGCCTCTCCCTTCCTGGTGGCTTCGGACATCTCTGGGCCAACGGCAATGTGAAGCACGGGGAACCTTATCCTCACCTTATTACTGCATAACGAGTCTCCCATCCAAACTCCACCCAGCTACTGCACATCCCTATTTCTATTTCATGCTGGTTTATATGTGGTGACCATACCAGTACATACACCAGCCATACCCCAAAACATACATGCCCTCAGTGTTAAAGAGAACCCGTCATGCAAAATAACCCACCTAAACTAAATATATTTTCATAAACTGCCATTAGAGAGCATTGCCTCTATCCCTTCATTGTCCCTCTACATGCCTGTAAACCTAAGCAATGAGGTCCTAAAGCTGTATGCAAATGACCTGTGAGATGTCCAATGAAGCATTAGCATATTCAAGCTGTCCACTCTATTCATGAGTGGGAGGCACAGCCACACCCCCAGTGCTTGACTGACATCCTGTATAATGGTGTGAGGCTGTATAATGATGTGCTTCCTGGTTCTTGTGGCCACGCCCCCTGCAGCCTGTGTGTGCATGTGTGTGTGTTTAGGAGAGATACAGCAGCTCCAGGCAGCCATGTTACAGCAGAACATGTCAGCTTCATGTGTAGCTCATGTCCGTGTCTCTCACCTGTATATTAGGAGGATGCAGCATGTCAGCAGATGCAGCACACACACTAGCCATGCTTTACTATACATTACACACAGACATGAGCAGGGGGAGGAGAGGGGAGGGGTAACAGGGGTGACATCACTGCCTCTGACCATGTGACCAGCCTCATTTACATGATAAAAAATAGATGATTTTATAATGATTAATGTATGAAATAACTAGAAAAAGGCTGGGATGGGATCCTTGTGAGCTGCTCCAACAGGTAGAGGTGACAGGACTAGTGACACAGACCTGATGACAGGTGTCCTTTAAGCTAGGGTACGATGGGGCAGATGATTTCTTCCCTCACTGGCAAGAAATCAGCAAAATAGACACCAACTATTTCATTGTTGACATCGTAACATTCTGTGCCTCTTCTATACCAGACATATATACTAAAATGGAAAACCCCTTTAAAAAGTTCTCTGTAGGATATTCCATCAATGATAGATCTGCAGGGGCTTGGCACTCAGCCGTTCCTGTGGCTTCCGTTATAGGCCATGAACCACACTGCTCGCTCACTTTGTTTTGTAGTGGTGGTTTTTTAGTTTAGTGGTGGTTATTACAGTTGTGCCAAAACTTCTAAAACAGCGGGTGATCAAATGAAATCCAATTCTTCCTGTGAAAAATGTGTTATGTAGAATCAGATAAACCAAGTTCCTTTCTTCTAGACCTCCCCTCTGTCTGGTAATACATTCATTTTAATAAACCTGGGCTGCAATACCAAACACAACCAATAGGTGGGTGTGGTGCTGTTTCTGCAGGGAAGCAGCCGTTTCATTTTAATATCTGTACAACCCCTTTAAAGGAGCAGAACATTGCAAAACTTTTCAGTAATGTGAAGTTGTGTTTTTTTTTGTTTTTTTATTTCTCTATTCAGGATGGATTTCCTGTTAATGAGATCTCCACGGTGTACGAAAAATCTATATTTAGTCAGAAAATCTTTGCTGCGGTGTAAACTCTTTCTGAAAATACATTCTTGCCAAAATCAATGCGATACAATTCTGTACCGTAATAAAGGAAATTGTATGTATATAAAACATACTTTGCTGCCATACTGTCCGTATTTGATAAGCTTAAAGGGAACCCGTCACCAGGTTTTACCAACTAAACTACTAGTCCCCTCAGATGGGGTGTGAAATGTCCTTTCTAGAATTCCCTCTTTTATGTGAAATCTCACCTGTTTACTAAAAAAAAATCTCCTCCAAAGTCAGGCAAATATGACTCTTCTCACCTCATTTTCACATGAAATAATTCATGGGTAGCGTCACTTTAGAAGCCTCCATCTTGTGTTCTATAGCACCTAGAAACATGCTGCTGTTGTCATATTAAAGATGAGAATCCCATCTTTCAGATCATTTTGGTCCTGTGATCTACTCAACTGGACATATAGGGGCACATTTACTTACCTGGTCCTGTGCGATTCCCGATCAGGACTGTCTGACGAGGATGAACTCTGCCGTGATTCATGAAGATCGTGCGCCTAATATCCTGCATGTGTCGCTTCCCCGCTCACCTTCTTCTTCCTGGTGCATGTAAGTGCTTGGTTTGCGACACAATTTTGAAGTTAAATCCTGCGGTATATCCTGATCCGTCGGATCGTCCGGCGCCCAACCCCTTCCCTCTCCACCGATTTGTGGAGCCCTCTCCATAGCCGGTAAGTCTTTGCCGCATATTGCAGCAAAGGCTTACCGGTAACACCCGCGATCGGTGCCAGCATGGGCGCCGCCATCTTTTCGAGGATCGCCACTCCCCGTGACGTCATCAGGGAGCGGCGATCCGTCACCATGGTAGCGTCGAGTCTCACGAAGACCCGAAGCTACTTTGGGTTAACTCATGCATTACAATGTGCTATCAGCACATTGTAATGTATGAGGAGTAAAATCCCCATATACTGCCATAGTATTAAAAAAAACTCCTTCAAAGTTACATGAAAATGAACAGAAGAGTCACTTTTTGCCTGAGATGAGTAACTTTTAGAGTGTAGCTTCAGGCAACCCAATCTTCAGTTCTATAGCAACTAGACCCATAACTTATAGATAAAAGTCTCACCTTTTAGGTCACATCAGGTTTGTGGTTCAGTGATCCACAGAACTGGAGGTCCAGACAGTTAAAGTAAATTGATCTCTATCGCATTCACAACTATTCCTAACTGTCTGTATCTCCGGTTCAGTAAATGAAGAACCAAAAGCCTGATGTGATCTGGAAGATGAGATTCTATCATATGACACCAGGAGCATGTTTCAGGTACCATAAAACGAAAGATAGTGGCGTCTAAAGTGACTTTCCCCCTAAAAGTGACTCATCTCTGGAAAAATATATGTTTCTTCTCTGTTAATTTTCACTTTAATTAGATAAATTTTTTTTATAGGTGAGATTTCCCAAAAAAGAGGGAAGACATTTCATCCCCAACCTAGTTTAATGGCCAAAATCTGGTCACATGGTCTGTTTTATCACGACAAGCCTTATTCATTACATGATAAATGTCAACATTTCAATACCTTTTACTTTGTAATATTCCATATTTTATGGCTTTCACTGTGCGCCCCAAATGACACATCTCCTTTATTCATTGGGTCGGCACGATTAGAGGGATACAACATTTATACAGGTTTTATTGTGTTTTAATATCGAAAAACGAAAACATCTGTACAAAAAAAAAATCTTTATTTTGCCATCTTCTAACCGTAATAACTTTTTCATACTTCTGCGTACGGAGATGTGTGTTTGATTTGAATTTTTAGGTTTTATTTATTTTTTAACCTTTTAACTTTTTTATTTTGGTGATTTTTTTTTTGTCTGATTGATCCTACCATATACAGGCAGTCCCCGGGTTACGTACAAGATAGGTTCTGGAGGTTTGTTCTTAAGTTGAATTTGTATGTAAGTCGGAGCTGTATACTTTATAATTGTAACTCCAGGCAAAATTTTTTGGGTCTCTATGACTATTGGATTTTAAAAATGTTGGGTTGTCATAAGAACCAGGATTAATAATAAACCTTAATTACAGACATCTCTGATAACTGTTATAGCTGTTTATTGTAGCCTGGGACTAAAGTACAAAAAAATTACCAAAATCCAGAGGTTCGTTTGTAACTAGGGGTCGTCTGTAAAACAGGTGTTCTTAAGTAGGGGACCGCCTGTACTACATTTATGATCAGCAATTATGCAACCGTGAGCCTTACAAAGACCCAAGGCTGTCATAGCAACAGATCTAAGCCAAGATGGCGGCGCCAATGCTCTTCCAGCTTTTTAGAACAGATCGCGGGTGTTACCGGTGGGCGTTTCCTGCAATACACAGCAAATACTCACCCTCTATGGAGAGGGCTGACCCCATGAGGCCTCTTCATACACCCGCAGCCGATGTGTGATGTACTTTTACCTCACATGTTGTTAAGGGGTTAATATGTTATCAGCTATTCATATTATTACACTCCCAAGCAAGCAGTCTCCCAATCCCTCGTCTCAATCACCTCATCCCATCATAAAGCAAACTTACATCGCCCGCTCCTCTACAGATGCCTGTTTACATTCTCATGGAAATCAGTTCACAAAATGGCCGCCTGCTCCTTGTGTAGATAATAGATCCCCATTATGAATAATGAGGGCTGAGGGGAGGCCTCCGCATTTAGCGTTCAGGTCATTACTCGCTTCCAGGATCATTATCTCTATCTTCTCCCTGTCCAGTGGTATAAAATTATATAAAAAGAGAATAATACTAGTAAAACTCTATGAAATGACATGGAATATAATTTCTGTAATCATAGACATCGCTTATGACAGGACTTGTGATGTCATCAGGATGGAGATGGATGACGGGTTTCCCATATAATGGGCTTAACCTATAGCTATGCTTATTATCCTGCAGGGCCTCGTACAGAATCCATAGCTATGTGTTTGGAGGTTGCCCATAGACACATGAGGTGTTTGAGGATGACAGAATTTTAACAAAATATGAAAGAAAAAGTCACTTTTTATGGCTGCGCTTGAACCCAGGACCATAAGGCAGCACATCTGACATCTCATGTATGTACTTGGTGCCATATTGCAGCCCCATACAATGAGGAGGTTGTACTGATAATACTCTGAGAAGGGAAAGTATCCAGATCCCTTTACAGTTTTCACTTCGTTTCATTGCAGCCATTCGGTAAGATCAAAAAAAGTTTTTTTTGGGATCATTAATGTGCACTCTGCACCCAATCGTGCCCCCACAAAACCCTGAAAGGTAGATATTTTTGCCCCCGTAGCATGATGCTGCCCCCGAGGGGTGTAACTTTAGGGGGTGCGATCGCACCCGGGCCCAAGAGGTTTAGGGGGCCCTTATGGTGTCACTTTCCCATATGAGAAGACTAGTACTATAAACCATACATTATAGTTGGGGGCCTGGCACAGACTTTGCACTGGGGCCCATCAGCTTCTAGTTACGCCACTGCTGCCCCCACTATGTGTCACTGCTGGGATTGTATTTGGCAGGTGATGAGCAGCGCCTGGTTTTCCCCACCACTAAGAATTAACACCAGAAAGTCCGATCTTCATCTTATCAGAGCAGAGAATCTTATTCCTCATAGTCCGGGATCCTTCATGTGTTTTGCACACTGTATGCAGATTTCATATGTCTTGCACTGAGGAGAGGCTTCCATCGGATCATTCTGCCATAAAGCACCGACTGCTGGAGGCCGCAGTGATAGGTTTTTCCCATCTCCCTACTGCATCTCTGGAGCTCAGCCACAGTGATCTTTGAACTCTTCTCCCACAATCGTTTAGTTTAACTGGATGACAAGGTCTAGGAAGAGTTGTTGTCATCTCAAACTTCTTCCATTCAAGAATTATGCGAATTTTCTTCTGTAACCTCGGCCAGATCTATCTCTGGGCTCCTTGGGCAGTTCCTTAGACCTTATGATTCTCATGTGCTTTGACATTCACAGTGAGCTGTACGGTCTTATATAGACAGGTGTCTGCCTTTCCTTATCAAGTCCAGTCAGTTTAATTAAACACAGCTGGACTCCAATGAAGGAGTAGAACCATCCCAAGTAGGATCAGAAGGAAATGGACAGCATGTGAGTTAAACATGAGTGTCACAGCAAAGGGTCTGCAAACTTATGAACAGGTGATATTTCAGTTTTACTTTTTTAATAAAATATAAAAAAATATCTACATTTCTGTTTTTTATGTTAAAATGGGGGAAGAGTACACATTAGTGAGCAAAAAAAACCTTTTTTGATCTCAACAGTTAGCTGCAATGAAACAAAGAGTGAAAAATTACACTATAAGAGGGGCCCACAATAAAAGGGGCTAGGTGGGGGGGCACAATAAGAGGGATGAGAGGGGGCCACAATATAATGGGGTTGGTGACAGGGGGCCACATTATGTGAGACCTTAAGGCCATGTTCTCAAGTGGCAATTTAATTGTGTTTTGAAGCTCATCTTGAATATCTCCTTGAACGCAGATGGAAAAATGTAACAGAAAACAGATCTGTGTTTTTACCATCCTTAACCCCGCTGCAGAGCTATGAAGGATGTATGAAGAGGGCTCACGGCTAAGCAATCTTCATACAGAGATGGGCTTTGCTGCAGCAAAGACCCATCGCTATCACCCGTGGTCGGCGCTTCCACCAATCGCGGGTGCTAACCTCTTCTTTTCCACCGGCAAAGACGCCGGCAGCACTTAAAACTTGGCGGTGCATGGGCGCCGCCATGTTTCCCCCGATTGTCCCTCCAGCGATTGGTGGCGATTGGTTGCCATGACAGCCTCGGGTCTTAGTCAGACCTGAGGCTGCATTGTTTCAGAAGATTGGTTACAATGAGCCAGTGGCTCATTGTAACCCATACTGTGCAGAAATGCCATATACTGCGATACAGTTGTATTGCAGTATACGGTAGGAATGATCTGACTATCTAGGGTTAATGTACCTTAGGGGGTCTAAGAAATAGTGAAAAAGAAGTTTAAATAATGTAAAAAAATTTATAAAATATTAAAAATTCAAACCCCCCCCCTTTCCCTAGAACTGATATAAAATATAATAAACAGTAAAAATCACAAACACAATAGGTATCGCCGCATCCCAAAATGCCCGACCTATCAAAATATAAAAATAGAGACGGGAAATGGCCCCTATTTACATGACATAAAAAATGTCATGAAAAATAATCAAAATGTCGCACAATCCTCAAAATGGTAGCCATGAAAACGTCGGACATTTCGCAAAAAATGACACCTCCCAGAGCTTCTTGCACCAAAGTATAAAAAAGTTATTAGCGTCAGAAGATGGCAATTTTTTTTTCCTTTTTCGTACACATTAGTTTCATTTTTGAAAATGTATTAAAACGCAATAAAACCTGTAGAAATCTGGTATCAAAACCAAAGAATAAAGTAGATGTGTTATTTGGAGCGCAGAGTGAAAGTCGTAAAAACTGAGCCCACAAGAATGTGACGTTTTTTTTTAAAATTTTTCCACATTTGGAATTTTTTCCCGGCTTCCCAGTACACAGCATGTTATAATAAATAACACCAGGGGAAAGTAAAATTTGTTATGCACAAAATAAGCCCTCATACAGGTCTGTGCACAGAAAAATTAAAAAGTTATGGACTTTTTAAGGTGGAGAGCGAGAAATGAGCGAAAAAACCCTGCGTCCTTAATTGTTGATGAATTTTGGCTGAAGTGTTTGAAATAGAATACAACTAATATTCCCATGTAGTAGTAGGTGGACCCCCAGAATCAATTTCACTGGTAGGCCCTAGGTCCCCAGTCCAACAATTTTCTAGCAAGGAACCTGGCCGATAGTGCTGCATCGGTAGGTCATGTGATGCATGGAGTGGGGTCAAGCTGAACCTTTGCTCACTGTGTTTCAGTCTATGGCTGTGTCTCTACAACTTGTCTCTGCAGCAAATAAATAAGGCTAAAATATTCACACTACATCTCCGTATAACTAAAAAAAGAAGTCAAGAAATCGGCTTGAAGGACAGAATCATGTTCCACCTGTTCGAATCGACCTATTAGCATAAACTTCAGAGCAGGAATAAACCAGGCCGTCTCTGTGGTTACTGTGGGGGTCGTAGCTCTTAATGATACCATATGGTAGGTAAACAGATAAACCGGTCTGATGTTGCTAAGTACATCCAGAGCATGTTCCAGCCGGTCTGGAGGTCATCGAGAGAAGTCTCTAGAGGGGAAAATCACCATAAAGTGCTACATGTGCACATCTCCCATCTAATGACATTGATGATGAACAACTTCATGGTCTCTTATTAGCAAACACAGAATGGAAGAAAAATCCAGGTCGGAATTGGAGGTATTTTTACTTTCATATATCTAACTTATATTTCACTTAGTCAAGGGTGTCCATTATTGTGAAAGGTATCTCAGCTTTCCTAAAAGCCATTCTCTTTATTGTTTTCTCCCTTCATATTCCTACCTATAAATGTCCAAAAACCAATCACAGAGTCTCCCACAGCTGCCACTCCCGCTATAAGCCAAGCATTTAATTTCCCTGCAGCGCCTCCGCAGGGGAAATGAAGCATTACACAGTCTCCACATCAATCAGTGTTCTCTGCACTATGATCAAGGTATTCTCTATAAAGGGAAAATCTCCTGAACTTTGAAGGTGGTGGATGCAAAGAAAGGGGAAAAAAACACTCCTGCCAGCCAATAGCAACAATGTCCTGCAATAGAGTTAGTAAAGATAAAAACGGAATCATAAATAAAATTTGAAAAAATGCCTACACATATACATATAACGGGTTATTTATCCGGCGAGAGCCTGTGCAGTGATTATTTCCACACCAGGCACATATGAATATGTCCCTGCTGCAGTGAGTGCGCAGGCACGGGGACAGGAACGTACCGGCCCCCTCCTCACAGGCCACGCCCACCCCAAACTGGCCACACCGCTTCAAGCCCCCCTGGTGTGGAGGTGGCGGGAAGGGGAAAGTAAGTGCTAGCATTAAGCTTCTAGGCAACTGACATGGCACAGAAGCCCCGATGAATACCCCCCCCCCCCCATAGTCTCTGATAGGAAACACTGGGTACATAGTAAAAATGTCACCCCACAATTTATAATACGGGGGGCATTGTGCAACTGTAATATTCTGTAAACAATGTAGAAAAAAAATAATGTGTGTTGCTACAAGTCTGAACTTGATACGTATAACACAGATGTGTAGAGGTCATACACGTCACTTATGTCTATGGGGTGGATTTATTGGTGCGTCTACGCCTGTTTTTGGTGTAGAAGCAATGAAATAATCGTAAATTGTTGAGCACCGCAAGAATTTGAAATTACCATTGTGGCTACGCCAATTATGGGGGTGGGGGGTAAGGGGCCATGATGGGGCACAGCCACATGCCGAGTCGCCGGGCACAGGGTGTTCCTGCCCCATGCCTAAAACCTGTGAACCAAGCCTCTTGTTGTATCCACTGGATCACAGGGTCAGGGAGCCGAACCACAACACCAAACCTAATCATCGGGTCTACTCATTTCTATTTGTAAGCCAAAGTTAGTACAAAAATAGTCTGCAATTGGTTATTAGGGAGGATCACATGATGAAAAGTCATTGAATACATAGGGGCACATTTACTTACCTCTCCTGACGCGTTCCCTGAAAGTGCATTGTCCGTGTATAATGCCTTGTGCTGCGATTCACTAAGATCTTGTGCATGTGTCGCTTCCCCGCTCAGGTACGCTGGAGTTCACCTTCTTCTTCCTGGTGCATGTAAGTGCTTGATCTTGCGACAAAGTTTGAAAGTTAAATCCCGCGCTCAGTCCGAATCAGTCGGATCGTCCGATGGCACGCCCCCCAATTTCTGGCACATGAAAGCCGGCGCAGCTGCGCAACAATCTGATCGCGCGCAACACAATCCCCAGTTAAATACCTGTCACAGTGGCGCAAATCTCCAAAACGTCCGAAAATACGACCAGGTGCGGCTGTGGACCCTTAGTAAATAAGCCCCAGTATCTGCTGTAATATGTAGTAAGGGTGCCAACATGAAGAATAGCTCCTGTAACCCATCCACTTTCCCACAGATAGTCTCTGACCGACTGTCATTTAAAATAGGGGGGGGGGGGGGATAACATAAAAAACATTCCTCTATAATAACCCCTGTCCCAGTCGGTGGAGACTGAAAAGGGAACTGATAATTATAAAAGCTGTAATTTATAATCTGAATGATAACATGAAGAACAGTTCCTTTATCTTCCTGCACAGCCACTGGAGGTTGTACGACTTTGAGATTACAATAATACAGTGTAACTACCCTGTATCTTATTATCCAAATAAGATACTGGGGCACATTTAGTTAGCCGTCCCGTTGCGATCCCCACCGTGCGTTGTCCGGCGAGGATTCGGAGCTGTCGCGATTCACTAAGATCGTGCGCGCAATATCCTGCATGTTTCGCTTCCCCCGCTCAGGTCCGCCGGAGTTCACCTTCTTCTTCCCGGTGCATGTGAGTGCACGGCTTGCGACACAGTTTGCTTTTTAAATTTCGCGGTTTGTCTGATGGCCATGCCCCCGATTTGTGTCGCATGAAAGCCTGCGCCAATGCACCACAATCCGATCGCGTTAGCCAAAAACCCGGAGCAATTCATCGCAAAACGGAAATTATTCGAAAAACGAAAATGCGCGTCTGGATCCTTAGTAAATGTGCCCCACTGTCTTATATAAATTTTTGCTCCTAAAGAGGCACTAGGTCTTATTTTCAGGGGATGTCTTATTTTTCCATGAACAAGAATTTACATTTATCGTTGAACAAAAAAACAACTTCTCTAACATCCTTATGACTCTCCAAACTCTGAATTTCATGCTGTATTTCTTGTGACTCCATTTCTATTAGGATCATTGGCCCCAATCTCTCATGTATAGTAAAAGCAGTTCCCATAAATGACCCCTTCTTATCCTGGAAGCTGCTGGGATCACATTTGCAGCACAACAGCCAGTGATATAATTCCATGGGGGATTCAGGGAAACATGCAAATATGTTTTCCAGGATGGGACAAGGAAAACCACATCATGTCATTAGGCTTTCTGAAAGTCATGCTTGATGATAAAGGGGCTGCCTTACAAGGTAGCATAAGAGGTGTGGTTTTCCTTCTCCTATTCTGGAAAACATATTTGCATATTTTCCCTCTGCAGTGCCACTGGAGACTGTACAAGGAAGAGTTTGCAGGCTGGAATTGCCATAGAAGCAATTACATGAAAGTTCCAGTTGCACCGGCTCGCAAAAAAAGGACAAAGTACCACGATAAATGTAGGGCAGTGAAAAGTGATAACATTCCAGTTATATCCAGTACCATATTCTCTAAATGGATTTAGAATTGAGTAAAAAAAGAATAGTATAGCACTTGCAACTGCATATTTCTCTATTGCCTCAGTTAGTGACTATATACTGACCTACTGTGGAGGAGAAAACACATCTGGCAGCCTGTGTCATAAATCTCAGTGCACAGAGTAAGGGTGAAGGATTTACAGTGCTTAAATTGAAAGACCTAAAAGTAGATCACTGTGACTACTGCAATCTATGTAGTTTTGCTATTGGTCTTTGGTATTCATTGCATGTGATCTTTAAAGGGATATATCTATATATAGATATGTGTATATAGATAGATATAAAACTAAGATATATCTATAAATACCTATACAGAGTGATTATCTCTTCTGACAAATCGGGAGTCCTGAATATGGGACTCATGTGCTACAAAAAAATCCCAAAAGATTTTTTTTTTACCATTTTACTACCATAACAAACTTGAATTAATTAAAACCTTCCGCTACCAACACTACAAAATAATCCAAACTTTAGACTTTAACTGATGAAATAAAAGTCTATCTAAGCGCAGAGGGCGGTGTACCCTGCCGACAGCCGTAGAAAACATCCGTCCTAATAACAAGGATCATGGTGGACACATCAAACCTGAATTCTCTTCATTTATAACACAACGCGACAACTTTACGCTCCCCATATAATGCCAATAGTGCTAACGTTTGATCGGAAATCCTGCCCCCCCCCAAACCCCCAACTGGATGTTTGAAGATGACTTTTGTTCTAAAAACGCTCTCATGTCTCGCCAAGGGAAAGCGAGTAAATCAATGCGAACAAATTGAACGTTTCTCACCTAGACTTTGAACTGACAGAATATCTGACCTGTTACATAACAATCCCGAAACATAGGAATATACTTCATAGTTTCTTATCCTCGTAGGGGTGGCATGAAAAAAAAATCCTCTAAATGTATCAGTGGCTCTCGTCTCTATACAGGACACATTTATCAAGCGCTCCCGCTCTAATACGGTTGTCAGATATGTGGAGATGAGTGTTCATCAGGCCCTACACTGGATATATATCTGTCAGGTGAAGACTCGTGTATAACTCAAGTATAACACTTTACCGCATGTCAGACAAAAGTTTTAAAGGAAACCTACCACTTGTAGGTGGTTTTAATACCGAGGGTTTAAAACACTAACTAAAATAAGCTCCGGCACCAGCTCACCCTGAGCTGGTGCCCGGTATTTCCATCGGAAACCTGCCACTACAAGTGGTAGGTTTCCTTTAAGATCTTTCAATAAAGAAAAGACCATTTTTGTATTTGATCTTCCCTCTGCCTCCATTCTACATCATCAAGTTTCAGCTGTAGTTCCTTAAACGAGATAAAAAGAGGTACAGAGTATTTTGGCCATCGAAAGAACAACCACCATAGTTCAGAGTACAGGTTTAGGGTTACCGGATCAAGACAGAGTTCAGGGTTACCGAATCAAGTCTGGGTTCAGGGTTACCGGATCAGGTCTGGGTTCAGGGTTACCGGATCAGGTCGGGGTTCAGGGTTACCGGATCAGGTCGGGGTTCAGGGTTACCGGATCAGGTCGGGGTTCAGGGTTACCGGATCAGGTCGGGGTTCAGGGTTATCGGATCAGGTCGGGGTTCAGGGTTATCGATCAGGTTCAGGATACAGGGTTCCATATCAGGTTCAGGATACAGGGTTCCAGAACAGGTTTTGGATACAGGATTCTGTATCATGTTCCAGATATCGGGTGCTAGATATAAGTTCAGGATACAGGTTGCAAATACTGGATTTCGGGTAACAGAGAAACTGTAGTGGTTCAGGCAGTGGGCCATGAACATGTAACAATTCCCACTGGGGTTCAGGATACCAAATCAGGCTGGACAACATCTTGGATACAGGTTCCAGTTTAAACTGGGATTCAGAATTCCGGCACAGGCGGGATACCGGCATGGATACAGGTCAGACTAGGGTTCAGGGTACTTGCTCAGGCTGGATACAGGCTCAAGTTCACACCGGCTATAAGGTCCAGCAAAACAGAAGCAGACAGTAGTACTACAGGTTACAGGAGAAAGTATAACCAGTCTTGAGTGAACTGAGCACTGGGAATTTATCCAGTCCCTGGAGCTGCCCCCAGCAGATGACTGACTAGCCACTGCATCATTAAACCCACAGCTGTTACTAACACAGCACTTCAGAATGAAACCACCCAACTTTCCAGGGATTGGATCATGCAAAGCGGCTGTCAATCGGCTCCCAGCAAGGCAGCTCTGGGTGTGGCTTAAAAGCTCTGAACTCAACATCCAAAGTCCATTCAGGGAAATCTGACAGAATTAATATCCCTATAAAGGACCACCAACTATACTTTGTGGAATTTGGTGATTGTTAAAGAATGAATCAATATAACCTGATGAGGCCCCTGTGATGTATGTCACAAGATACATTTTAGTCCAAACTGTTTTTATTTCAAACTTTTTTGATAAAAATGTTTGAACTAAGACTTTTCTCAGTAATTTTTACCTGTAACATTGAGTTATAAAGTGAATTAATAAAAAGCACCACCCGCAGCTACCAAAAAAAATCAACTTTTAATGGCTATGCAAATGAGCTGCATAAATTTAGGAACGGAGCGGAACACTGAACTGAAGCTCATTCCACCTCCACTGTGAGTTATGTCCATCATCTTTCTATCGTTCAGAAAGTCTTGTACGTGCACTGGGGGGAATTCATTAAGTCTGGCCACCAATCCGAAAAGTCCCCCCGCTGGCGGCCTGGTGCCCATATTTACTAAGAGGCTCTGGAGTTTTAGTGGATACGGACGCAAACTCTGCCAATTCCAACCTATAGACCAGGTCTGAACTTGCAGAGTCTTTTGCTATAGTCTTCCTATGGAGACTATAGTAAATGTGGATAGCCGGGCGTTCACGCTCCTGCCCACTCTCCGCTCTGATACACCCAAAGTGACGCGCGGATTGGAGAATCCTGAAAACTTGTTGGGAGGGGTAGAATCATGTGCTTTCTTCACCAGTTTTTTGGCAAAATGAATGTGTCTACTGGATTTTGGCAAAGGAATGTTTGATCATGGTGTATGGTGATTGGTCTCCTAGGCTTACAGAGCATGCCCCAAACTCTCAATGTGCTGCCCCATCCTTCTTGCCACATGATGAGCCATAGCTCTGGGTCATGCACCATGTGCCTAAAACTGATTGCCCACAATCCAAAATATTTGATTGTGTATTAGCAGGATTTCTCAGACTGAACTTCAAATACCTGGACTGAACTGACGCACGGGGGGATATTTATCAAGCCCTTAAATTGGTGCAATTCCTGGCCTATGGCCAAGAATTATGACTATTTACCCCCTTATGCTAACTCCTAGGCAAGTGGGCGTGAAGGGGTATGAAGGGGAGCCATACCAGGTCAAAGCCTCCTGTTGGAGGGGCACGATTTGATCACACACTGATGCTTGATGCCCCAGAATATGATAAGCTTGTTCTATACCTTTCTATACGTCTTACAATTTTGGAACGTTCAAAAAATAAAATCTCAAATTTTGCTTTTGAAGATGGTTTTGTGTACAGAGGAAAGAAGACAACAAAACTACAAAAAAACGTACATAACTTACATAACATTGGCGCCAAATCCACAAGCAGATGTCATGAGCATAACAGCCGTTCATTCACAAGCTATATAGACCAGCACGCCTGTTACCACCCATATGGTGACAGGGTGGCAACTTTTTCTAGAAACAGATATAAAAGGGAAAAATGGTCGATGGATAAATTCAGTTGATACAAACAGGGGCAACTTTTCGAGGGGAACTAACTTAGTGGAAACACAGAAGGGCCTCTGGTGTTATTATTTACCCATTTACATCACCTCCTCACCAATTGGACGAGGAGGGGTGTGAGGGGGAGTGGTCCTGGCAGCCGAATGTGCTGGTGAGGGGCAGGGCGCAGGTTAAAGCACAATTCTATGCAGGCCCTGCGGACGGGCACAGCCAGCCACTGGATTTAGCAGGATGCCGGAGCCTACTAATCACAGGAGGATTGAGACTGCCTTGGGCCCCGGGCTGTATGAATATTATAGCATGGCGAAGTCTGGAAGTCTAAAATTCTGGAATCAATCCCTACATCTGGTACTAGAATAAAGTTTCTTGGGAATGGAGAATGTGTCCCTTCTCTCTGATTTCAATCTACGGATTCAGGACCTTTGGAGGACCTTGAAACTCCTGAAATGGCTCTTGTGTACATGTGTATTGAGAGCAGGAACTGATGGATTTCATGGGTGAAGGTGCTTCTCAGAAAAATTTTTGTGAGGGTTTTGGGTGACCAAGGGCCCCCTAGAAGGCCTGGGCCCCAGGCTACCACCCAAACTGCCTATATTATAATCCACTACTGCTACTGATAAATTATTTCCACTAAGTTCTGTCAAGTGATACAAGGTTTAACCCTTTTAAACTAATAACAAACATCATAAAATTGTATAAAAACTAGCTACATAATAGAAAATTTACATTCCGGCTCTGTATCCACATCCCCGAGATACAGTTTAACCCATTGATACTCTTTTCCCTCTACTACCTGGTCTCCTGGCTCATGTTATGGAAATGTTACTATGAAGCAGCTGCGGGGCAGGTGCTTGAAGAAGACGTAAAAAGGCTTCTGACGTCTTCTAGAAGTCGTCCGCCTCCTGAAAGATTCCTTCTGTCAATACTTCCAAAGACGTTCAAACACTTACGTTTCAAAGCTGAATTGTTCTATTGTGAGACGAGAAGACTGGAACCTTGAGAAGAGCCGAGAACAAAAGAGCCATTAAGTAAATGATTTCTGTGAAATTTTGTGCTCGTTACATGTACTTACCTATGCAAATGCCTTGACTTACTGAATGAGAGGGAGCGGCGGGCTCCACTTACATACACACAGATCTTTCCATACTTCTTTACATTATACATGATGGTTTTGATCAAAGTCCTGTGAGATCAGCAAAGACAAATACTCTTACTTCTGCTTTAGAAAGTCTATTGTAAAGATGATCATGTCTATCATTACATTAGAAGCCCCCCATTTCCCCCCTGGACTATGGTGCTTCTATAACTACAAAACAGCAACATGATGACATATGGAAGTATCATGCAGAGGCAAATAGTAGTGCAACAATTTAAAGGGATTGTATGAATTGTATGACCTATTTAAAGGAAACCTACCATTTGATGTGATGCATTATGAAGCAAACATACCTTGAGACTGCTGTAGCTACACTGATGCAGGATCACATCTTGGTTAATCCCTGTGCTGAGTGGTTTTGCTGATAAAACAGATATAACATTATGATAATGAAGCTCTGTCCCTTCTATGGCTACTCTGGTGCTTTCTTCTGCGCTTCTGGAAGCAGGAGAGTTTTTCTCTGCAGGAGAGGATGATGCAATCACTGTTCTCCCTGCCAGACAGAATAATCAATTGCTGCACCATCCCCCAGCTGCTGTGTATGAGTGATCCAGCTCAGGTTGATTAGTCCTGTCTTGACTAACCTGCATTTGTAATTACAAGCTCCTGTGTGTAATGTGTTTATGTCAGCCAGCCTGACCCAGCTTTCCAAAGGTCCTGAATGTTATAATTGTTTTTTTTTTTAGCAAACCACTCAGCTCAGGAATTAACAATGATATAATCCAGCATCAGTGTAGCTACAGCATTGTCAAATGGTATATTTCCTTTAAGTTATCCCCTATCCATAGAAGCTGATCATTGAGGGTCCGACTGCTGGGATCCAATCATGCGAACAGGACAATACCTCTTGCCAATCCAATCTATTGTCTTTGAGTGTTGTAAATTGCTGAGTACAAATTCATAAACATATTTGTACTATGAAATTGTAATAAAATAGAAGTTTTTGATAAAACCAAATCAGTAGTTTTGGCCATGCAACTCTTCATACAATGTCAGGTATCATGGAGAGATGTGTAGTCATATCTGTGTTTTTGTTTAAGTAGCAGCAGGACTGTGAAACATGGACATGTATTCCAGGATTGTAGTATCGTGCTGTGCCTGGGGTGTAACTGCAGTGATAGCAGCTATAGCAGGTCAAGGTTAAGGACTGATAGGCTAAAGAATGGCGAATATGCACCATTATATACATATTGGGGCTTATTTACTTAGGGTCCCACGGCCGCATTTCCGTTGGGTTTTTCAACTTTTCGGGGATCGCAACACGGGGGATTGTTTCGCACCCGATCGGATTGTGTCGCAATCGCGCCGGGTTTCATGCGACACAAATCAGGGCGGCGGGCTGTCGGATGTTCGGACGGATTCGGACAAACCGCAGGATATCACTTAAAAATTGTGTCGTAATCCAAGCACTTACATACACCGGGAGGAAGATGGTGAACTCCGGTGACCTGATTGAGGAAGCGACACATGCAGGAAATCGGGCGCACGATCTTAGTGAATCGCACCGGAGTGCATGATCGTCGGACACTCGGGAACGCCTGTGGCCGGGTAAGTAAATATGCCCCACTATGCTGCACATTGCACATAATCATTTGTATATAACAGTGAAGTTTTCTACAGTACACACCTGATTTGGGAACTCGGTTAAGAGGAATCTCTCCTCCTTAGCTTCCTGCCACCTACTTCCCCCATGTGGTCTGCAGTTACTGGGACAGATATGTGCCCTCAACCCCAATGGAATTAAAAGACTGCTTGGCGAAGGTGGGCCCCATTCAGAAGTCTGGTAAGGGGCCCAGCCTCTCATAGTTACGCCCCTGTGCTGTGCTCTTAGTTCTTTGCATTGAACTCTGCTATTAGTAACTGCTGTAGTTTTCAACCAGGAGCCTTTTGCAGAATTTTCTCAGATCCAGGAGACTCTAGTGTAAAACACCAGGGGACAGGCAAAATAGTGGTATAATACAGGTCAAGGTCAGGGCAAAGAGTAGAAAGTAAAACATATGAGGTCAGGAAAACAAGCCGAGGTCTGATACACCAAACAGAATCGAAATGCTAAATTGCTTACAGAAAGTGGGACGCTTGGAACTTTTTTAGCTCAGACACCTTCTTACTGGAACCAGTGTCAGGGGAGGAGGAGCTGGGGACAAGGATAGGGAGCATGATGGCCCTATAGGCTGACAGAGAAGCATATGGTTGTGCAGGTGGAGGGTGTGATCAGGGTCGGCACCAGCACTGGGCATACCTGGTCAAGTGCCTGGGCCCAGAACTGCTTTGGGGGCCCACATATGGCTGTATATATTGAATCCATGGGGGGGATTGGGGCTGTATCTACTGAATCCATAGGGCGCAGGGGAGCTTCTATAAAATACCCATGAGGGGGCTGTTTGGGATGATAAACTAGGGAAAATTTTAAGGAACAGGAGACTGTTTTAGTTTCCAAATTTTTAATGCCACCACTTGAGTTGACTGCAAAGGGGCCCACTGAGGCTCTGTCACCCAGGGGTCTTCTGACACCTGCAGCCGACCCTGGGTGTAATAAATAATTGGGTCACTAGGATTACTGTAAGGAGTGGGAAGATGGGGGTCTTGGCCCGTAAACATTACAGAACTTTCAGGATTGCATTGAAATTCTCCATACCACAAACTCAAAGTATTTACAGTTTCTAAAAGATGACAGAGCATCAAGAGACATAGACCACCAATACTAAACTTCAAAAAAAATCCCTTTAAATCTCAAATTTCACAGTAAACACCTAACTGCGGCGCTGAGCGCCAGACGGGGATTTCATTGTTGTGCAAAGTTTTTGCAGAAAACGGAAACAGCCTGCGCTGTTCTCCTACACATCTCCCATCAGTTTGATGTCTGACTTTGTTATTTTTAAAAGGTCAACAATTTGTTGATCCGTGATAAAAGAGAAGAAGAGAAAAAAAAATTCTGAGCTGCAAAATTGAACAGACACTTGGATCCGCTATTGACAGATTTTGTGCAGAACGGATAACAATTCCCGCAGTGCTCGACTCTTCAAAGACTTATCACAGAATCGCATGAAGGGAACATAGCATCTGTTTTTTTCTCAGTTTGATGTTTTGTTTGTTTTTTTTATAGTAAAGAGAAATTAATTTTGCTTCATGAACATAATAATATCCAGAAATATCTGGAGAATTCATTATGACATAAAGAAGGCAATCGCATCAGATATAACTACAGGAATATAACTACTATAATACTGCCCCCTATGTACAAGAATATAACTACTATAATACTGCCCCCTATGTACAGGAATATAACTACTATAATACTGCTCCTATGTACAGGAATATAACTACTATAATACTGCCCCCTATGTACAAGAATATAACTACTATAATACTGCCCCCTATGTACAGGAATATAACTACTATAATACTGCCCCCTATGTACAAGAATATAACTACTATAATACTGCCCCCTATGTACAGGAATATAACTACTATAATACTGCCCCCTTTCTACAGGAATATAACTACTATAATACTGCCCCCTATGTACAAGAATATAACTACTATAATACTGCCCCCTATGTACAAGAATATAACTACTATAATACTGCCCCCTATGTACAGGAATATAACTACTATAATACTGCCCCCTATGTACAAGAATATAACTACTATATACTGCCCCCTATGTACAGGAATATAACTACTATAATACTGCCCCCTATGTACAAGAATATAACTACTATAATACTGCCCCCTATGTACAGGAATATAACTACTATAATACTGCTCCTATGTACAGGAATATAACTACTATAATACTGCCCCCTATGTACAAGAATATAACTACTATAATACTGCCCCCTATGTACAGGAATATAACTACTATAATACTGCCCCCTATGTACAAGAATATAACTACTATAATACTGCCCTCTATGTACAAGAATATAACTACTATAATACTGCCCCCTATGTACAAGAATATAACTACTATAATACTAACCCCTATGTACAAGAATATAACTACTATAATACTGCCCCCTATGTACAAGAATATAACTACTATAATACTGCCCCCTATGTACAAGAATATAACTACTATAATACTGCCCCCTATGTACAAGAATATAACTTCTATAATACTGCCCTCTACGTACAAGAATATAACTACTATAATACTGCCCCCTGTGTACAAGAATATAACTACTATAATACTGCCCCCTATGTACAGGAATATAACTACTATAATACTGCCCCCTATGTACAAGAATATAACTACTATAATACTGTCCCCTATGTACAAGAATATAACTACTATAATACTGCCCCCTATGTACAAGAATATAACTACTATAATACTAACCCCTATGTACAAGAATATAACTACTATAATACTGCCCCCTATGTACAAGAATATAACTACTATAATACTGCCCTCTATGTACAAGAATATAACTACTATAATACTGCCCCCTATGTACAAGAATATAACTACTATAATACTAACCCCTATGTACAAGAATATAACTACTATAATACTGCCCCCTATGTACAAGAATATAACTACTATAATACTGCCCCCTATGTACAAGAATATAACTACTATAATACTGCCCCCTATGTACAAGAATATAACTACTATAATACTGCCCCCTATGTACAAGAATATAACTACTAGAATACTGCCCCCTATGTACAAGAATATAACTACTATAATACTGCCCCCTATGTACAGGAATATAACTATTATAATACTGCCCCCTATGTACAGGAATATAACTACTATAATACTGCCCCCTATGTACAAGAATATAACTACTATAATACTACTTACCTCCTCCGGTGCTGCCGATGTCCCGCGACGCCGTCCGTTTGATCCGTACCCCTGTTTGTTAACAGGGGCACAGAAGCCGCGCACAGGGAACTTCGGGTCCGCGATGTTGCCAGCTCCTCCCATCCACCCCTATCTCTCAGTGTTGTAAGTGCTGGAAGATAGTGTCGGATGAGAGACGGACCGCGGCGCGGGACATCAGCAGCGCCGGTCGAGGTAAGTACATGTTTTTTATGTTTAAATAGCCCACCCCGGCCCTCAGTAATTTTTAACAACCGGATAACCCCTTTAAAGATTGTGACAATCAATTTCGAATACAAATATTGTCTTCCTATGATATCTCCTTAGCTGCGATCAATTGGTGGTAAACTACAACAATTCAAGAGTCAGGATCTAAAACCGGTGGAAGAGACTCTAAGAGTTATGACTTCTTCTGGGCTTCTGAAGGAAGACATTTATCTACATTTTTCCTGAGGCTAATAATTACTTGGTCTTCTCTCTTTAGATAACACCGGGGAGTTATAAATGCTCCTTTATAAAGAGCTGCCTTTATAGCCGAGGACTGGGCAGCTTTCCATAGATGTTGTGCAGTGTTATAAATTATGACTTTTTTGGAAACATTTTTTATCATCTTCCTTCATGTTGTATATTTGTGGCAAAGAACTTTCGACAACTTCTGAATACATTGAAAAGAGATTTCAGTACTTTTTGATGAAGGGTTTTCTCAGGTCTAAGTGTTCTCTGCTACATTGGGAAAATAGGCAAAGTTTTCCAGGATGGGATAAGAAAAACATTGCCTCTTTTAGCTACCTTGTATGGAAGCTCCCTTGACATCAAGCATGACCTTTAGGAAGCCTTATGGCATGATGCAGGATTAAAACCAAAGCAGTATGGGCCACATTTATCACTTTTGTGCGCCTAAGTGTAGTAGTTGCGCCTAAATTCTGGTGCACCGTTTTGCCAGAATTATCACAAGCTACAACCATCTGTGATAAGTATATTTTCTGCCTCTTATTAATCACTTTACTTTAACACAGTTTAGGCGCAATTTTGGCGCAGTTTAGGCGCAATGTTAGATTCGGGCACTTACATGTGATCCTGCTACAAGCTTCTCTCTGCTTCTCCCACAGCCCAGAGTGAAGATAACACTCACAGCAGCACCCAGGTGTGTGACACCCAGCACCCAGTGACCTCCCCAGCAGGGGCTTCTCCTGGAGGGGATCCCCCAATTCTGGTTTCCTGCTGCACCCCTGTAATTCTGCACAGTATCCCCCTCAGACACACAGGTGATACTGTGCAGAATTACATGGGGGACACTTGTTTGTAGTATCTGCAACATTCTGCAAACTTCTGCAAACTTCTGCAAACTTCTCTTGCTCTTGCTGTGAGCTCAGCGTTTTGCAGAATATTTTGTAAATAGAAGGTGATGAACTGTAAATAGAGTCTGCAGCTCCTGTCTGCAGTGTATCTTATGTATCTATTATCTCTTCTAGTGTCTGGCTGAGCTCTGCTGCTAGAAATGAGCTCTTCTGCAAAGGGGCTCAGTGCTTTCTTCTCAGTTAATGCCACCTTCGGGCTGGAGTGTTTTTGCGCCTAAATGAAGACGTTGCAAGTGATGAATATCATTAGGCACAGCAAAACATCTGGATTGGTAAGATAGATGAGGGAAAGCTGCTTATTTCTGCTGCGCGGCTAGTTTGGCGTTTAATCGCAAATGTTTCAACCTGGTTGGGTCTACTCAGTACAGGGTAGGGAACTGGTTTGGCTGAGTAAGAGGCTTGTGACTAGGGTTCGGAAGTTAGAGCTCTCCTTATGGAGAACCTTAAGGAGAACTCCTACTTCCCTACCCTCTGTTACATTGTGAAAGAGATCTTTTCTTAAAGAGGACCTTTGGTTCACTTACACCAACTCTAGGAGGCGTCTCTCCACTGATTCCATGAAACTTGTTTTTTCCTAGACCTCAACATTTTCTCAAATTTTTCCACTAATGTATTGATCTCTCAGGACATGTCCAGAGGATATTGGACACTGGTCGTGTTGCAGAAACCCCTTGCCCTTTACAGAACCAAGGCTCTTATCTGTTGTCAGGGTATTGTTAACAGATAAATCTAAAAATATCAACTTACAAAACACTGCCCCTAGTGATAGTTTACTACAAGAATTGCTGTGCACCATAAAGTAAACTTTTTGGAAGCTGGTGTGATCAGCTTCTTTGGAAGTTCTATGTTAGAGGCAAATGTGTCCCTACTAGCCCTATAAGGGAGACTGAATTTCCTAACTATTGCCCTCTCAATATTTGACCAGTTTTATGTCTGGCTGCCACTAACATCACATCATCACAGGCTTCCTCTCTACCATCTACCTGGGGATCCCGACATGACACATACACTGGGAGTGCCCCAAGGGACAAGGCCATGAGGTCAGGGATGTTGCACATTGCCTTGTGTTCTGACAGCCACAACCCCATGTGTTTCCATAGCCACAACCCCATGTGTTTCCATAGCCACAACCCCATGTGTTTCCATAGCCACAACCCCTTGTGTTTCCATAGCCACAACCCCATGTGTTTCCATGGCCACAAACCCTTGTGTTTCCATAGCCACAACCCCATTTGTTCCCGTAGCCACAATCCCATGTGTTTCCATAGCCACAACCCCATGTGTTTCCATAGCCACAACCCCATGTGTTTCCATAGCCACAACCCCATGTGTTTCCATAGCCACAACCCCTTGTGTTTCCATAGCCACAACCCCTTGTGTTTCCATAGCCACAACCCCATTTGTCCCCGTAGCCACAATCCCATGTGTTCTTGCAGCTAAAAACCCCATGTGTTGCAAAAAGGCTCCCATGACACCTGCTGCCCAGCTGTCATCAAGCCAGCCACTCCATTCCTAGTAATCTACTGCCACCATACACATGATGTGGATGTTGTACAGCCAGATCCCCAAATGTTCATGTAGCCACATTCCCCAACTCTTCCTGTAGCCGCATCCCCATATGTTCTTGAAGCCATGTCCTCAACTGTTCCTGCAGCCAGACCATCACATGTTCCTGGTTCCATTTTTTAAAAACTAGATATCGATTTTGTAAATGATCTGTATTGGAAGCATTATTTCTTACTTATATAAAGTAACGCTACGACTTCAAACATGACTAGACTTCAACAATATATATTCCAACAATAACATGGATTTTCCTCTTCCTGGAGCCGATGCCACGTCTCTTCCTATTCCCATGATGTAAAACCTGTTCAATTCATTGTATTAAACCATTCAGCCTGTTTATCCTGCCTATAAATAGACTTGCCTTCCATGATAGCGCGGAGTTAATACGCTGTTTGATTGTCATGGTACAAGAGTGACCTTTGACTGTCTTCAAAGTATCTCGTTCTATGAAAAGCAACGGAGAAATGAGATAACAGATGGGGTCTGCCCAATCACTGGAGGCGAATGTAGACACCGACTATCAACATCTGTGCACAAACGTCCTGCCGCAGATGACTGATGACCCCTCATCATTCGGCAGATGCATCAATATCACCCTAATCCTATTTGCTGTTTAACTTGCATCTTCCAATGTCAGAGGATTTGTAATAGAGGAAATGAAGGGAAACATGACGATGAAGCGAGGCTTGTTTGACTGAATGCGGGAAATGTTTCCCCATGCACTTTGTCAGAACACATTATAGTATTTAATGGAGTTCAATACAAGAGTATTATCAGGGCTCGCACTATGCTACCCTATAAAATCTGCATGTATACATCATACAGAATGAAATAAGAAAAAGATTGCAATAGTATCATACACTGGAAGCAGGTGAATGTGACTTGAGATTCATGAAGCTTGTGGAATTATGGCGCCACACTGCAATACTAACAAATTCCTAAGGTTAAAAAGTTGCAAGGTGGCAATACAGAATGCAATAACAAAAAGAATGCAATAATATCGCACACAACTGTATACACTGGAAGTGGTTGAATATAACAAGAGCTCCATGGATTCATTGAAGAGCTTGAAATAATGACACCGTACCGTAACATTAGCAAGTTAAAAAAATTTCCCAGTGGTCACAAGGTGACTATATACAGTGATAACAAAAAGGTAATTATGTCATCTACACTGGAAGTAGATGACTATGACTAATGCCCAATCGCACAGGTTAAAGTAAAATTATGGAATTACTGCACCACACTGCAACTTTACATAATTCCACAATTTTAAAAAGTTGCAAGTGGCTAACATTAACAAGTTAAAAACCTCTCCCAGTGGTCACAAGGTGACTATACAGTGATAACAAGAATGTAATTATGTCATCTACACTGGAAGTAGATGACGATGCCTAATACCCGATCATACAGGTTAAAGTAAAATTATGAAGTTACTGCACCACACTTTAACTTTACATAATTCCATAATTTTAAAAAGTGCAAGTGGCTAAACAGTGACAAAACAGATTGTGAAAATGAAAAGATTTCAATGATACCATTCGCAATTGTCCACACTAGAAGCAATTTAATATGATTAAAGCTCCATGGCACTGGTTGAAAATAAATAATGGAATTACTACACCCTACTGCAACATTAACAGTTCCCTAATGTTAAAAAGTTTCAAGTGGTTATAAGTTGACATTACAGACTGTGATAAAAAGAATGCAATCATATCTTACATAATTATGTGCGCTAGAAGCGGTTGAATATGACTAAAGCTCTGTGGCATTGGTTGAAATTAAATTATGAAGTGACTGCGCCGCCCTGCGACACTAACAATATCCTAAAGTTAAAAAGTCACAAGTGGTCTGAGGGTGACAATTCAGAATTCGATAACAAGAAAAACAAATGTAATAATAAACTGTCTATAGATGTAGAAAATGCTGGAATTATGGCACCACACTGTACGTGTTAGCCGTGAATCCTCTTAATGTGTCCTTATAATGAAAGAAAAATGTGATATGAAGCTAGGCTTCCAAAGCATCTAGCACTCTAGAGGTGGGGAGCCTCATAGTATTCAAGAGAAAAAAGGGGGACAAGGGGAGGATTAACTGAGTATTTGCCCCCTTTACATATACTACTTGAAGTAGTTGTTCTTGGAGGGAAAATTTTTGTGCCTACAAATTCTTTATTTCATTGTTGTACAGCACAGTGATACATATATTTATAACTATTAAAGGGTTTTTCTTGGGTTAAAATATTAAAAATTAAAATTTCGAGGGGATACAACACACAGGAACACAACAAACTAAGAACGGAACAGGAAGCAGACAGCTCCATTCTCAGCATGGTGGCTAAACCAATGTACTGCAATCCACTTAAAGGAATCCTACCTTCAGGAATCCACTTATTTAGGTAGGTCTGATGGTAGGTTACTCCTGGCAGCCTCATCCCTAATCTGTATCTGCCTTGTCCATGTAACTAGGCGAGTTAACTGCAGAGGATCCTCTGTGGTTAATTTGCATAATAGAAAGATAAGGTTTTTAATAAAATTTCCTAGTAACATGGACTAACCAAATGCAGATTAGGGATGAGGCCCGATGGTAGGTTTCCTTTAAGTCAATTGCAGTACACTGGTGTCGCCACTATTTTGTCTGCTTCCTGTTCCGTTCTTGGTTCTTGAAGGCAGGTTTCCTTTAGTGGGAGCCGATCTGCAGTAACCTGGTCTTACCACTACACATAGAATGGCCCTGTCTGCTTCCTGTGCCATTCTCTGCTCATCAGCTGATCTGTGGGGATTGACCTAATCTGATATAGGGGATCTATATTATCATTAAGTTATCAATATTTTTAGCCCAGAAAACCCCTTTAAAGGGAACCTACCACCACGAATCTACCTATAAAGGTAGATCGGGTGGTAGGTGGATCAATAGGACGTGAGGATAGCCCTTTTAAGGGCTAATCCTCACGTCCCCGCACTTTTTTGGTAACTTTTATTATCAATACAGTATACGTAAATTTTGTTATGCGGCTACTGGGGAGTGGAGTAGCCGCAGCTGAGGCTACACGGCACGGCTACTCCATGCCCCAGTAGCCTCTTTACTCCTCCTACCCACAATCTTCGGCGCCCTCGTCGACGAACCTGCCATCTGTGCATGCGCAGAACAGCAGGCCCGCACCTGTGCGGTCACTGCTCCAAAGCTAGAGCTGCGTGCCGAAGATTGTGGGTAGGAGGAGTAAAGAGGCTACCGGGGCGTGGAGTAGCCGCGCCGTGTAGCCTCAGCTCCGGCTACTGCACGCCCCAGTAGCCGCATAACAAAATTTACATATACATAATAAAAGTTACCAAAAAAGTGCGGGGACGTGAGGATTAGCCCTTAAAAGGGCTATCCTCACGTCCTATTGATCCACCTACCACCCGATCTACCTTTATAGGTAGATTCTTGGTGGTAGGTTCCCTTTAAGTGTCAATTTTAGTCAAGACTATTGAAGCTCTTTACAAAATTAGCAGCATTTTTCTTTAGAGTTTTCAGAGGTCAAAACATCTGAACATAAGTTACGTAACGACCTTTAAGTGATTTTCTTGTATGAAGAGCTAGAATGTTAATTAACAGCGTTTTTTATTGTTGATATCATTTTTAATGACTTTCTAAAATACATTTAAGTGATGTTTTCGACAGAGGTTATTTTTAATTAGATTGTTAATATGTAGTAAAATTAATTTATGAATTTGGACGGAGTCATCTATGCAAATGGAAAGCGCATTGCAGAGTCCAGGGGTCATTTCTATTATCCCATTCACAGATAAAGGTTGTTCACGTGGCTATTAAATAAGATGAAATTCGGGGGTGGTCCACGTTATTGCGGTGCCTAAGGGGAAGGATAAATAGTTCCTTTTTACCGCTTTCACTAATAAGATGTCTTCATTTTCTTCTCTAAATCATTACTGGAATGGTATTTTTGAGAACTTTATAATATGGTAAGAAATTTACCTTTAATTAATGACCCAAAATCTACGGAAGCAGAAAAATCCTGATACATTATGAACATATTCATTCTATAATGTAACTGTATCATGCAACTTTTTGCATTTACTGCACAGAGTTTTGTTCCTTTTTAAAGGGGTTTTCCCATAAAAGAAAATTCTCAAATTTCAACCTCCTAGTGATGTTTACACAATACAGATACTTTAACCCACTTACTTTACAATTTTACTCAGTTTTATTGCTGCTTTAGCTCCTATCACTCAGTGATGGTAAGTTTAAGATTCCATAGTGTGGGCGGGGACTCTGTAATCAGACACTTCATAATCCCTCTAGTGCTATGAGATGCTGTGTGCTGACAATGTGCTTAGATTATCAGGGTACAGGGTTTACATACACTTTTATTTAGCTTCTGAACATTCACTAGTGTCTGACACATAGAAAAAGAGAAATGAGACAGATCAGAGATGATGAGATGGTGAGATCCATGAGATTCATATTACACATGACATTCTTAGCTCTACTATCACAGACATAACATACACTGTCAGCTCTGCTCTGCCTCCCTCACCTTCCCCCAGAAAAAGATCTCATCTGCCTGTAGCTTTTAGCTTTACTCTGCTCACACTGTTTGCCGTTATTAAGTCTCTGTGTGAGCTCGTCTTGGAATGCAAAGGTGGAAACCGCTACAGAGAGGAGCTCAGTACAGCTTCAGACAGGAGAAAAATCTGTCCTGCCCGACCCTAGACTTCTGATTTAGGGTCGGATCCCTGGGCAACAGAAACTGTATACAGCCAGGACTGATAGAGACAGGTTGGAATTATATCTGTGAAATGCTGTATTTTTGTTGACTAAGAGAATGTGTTATTTTGTTTTCCTGAGTATATTTAAGAATCTTGTCTTTGTGGGATTACCCCTTTAACGACAGCCCTACTTTAGAAGCTTATCCACAATACACATGTCTCCCGATGGTGGAGTCTGACTACTGGGACCCCAAGCAACCGTAAGAATGGAAGTCCTGTGTATCGGGCCAGAGGTGTATGGGGCTTGCTTTTTGTGGGACATGATCATTTATGTAATGACACCTTTTTGATATATTTTTACATGTTTTGGGCCCTCAAGACCCAGAAACATGTAAAAATATACCAAAAAGGTGTCATTACAAAAATGATCATGTCCCACAAAAAGCAAGCCCCGATACACCTCTGTTATAGAAAATCAGCTTAGTGTTTGTCCCACTGTGGACATTTTTTTTCTAGATGCAAGTGCTGATGGAGTAGGGGGAGGGTGAGACGGTGTAACAGTCTGTAAAGCCTCATCACAGAGGGGCTAGGGTAGCCCATCAAGCTAAATTAGCTGAATTTTAAGTTGTTTGTAGAAGGAAGGAAGCCATGGATAACAAATATAAGAAGATTACCACAGTCACAGTGCCTGGATCTATGAGTAAGTGGAACTGAGTCTTAAAAATAGTGTCTCTTCATACAGATGTCGCCATGGGTGTGAGATACTACATGGAGAACACACAACTTGATGGGGATATGTCCTATAGATCACCTCTGGCAACGGTTTAGGTTCATCACTAGACAAAACCACATGTCATCGTCTGGCTGCACCCCTCTGAAGAGGAGACGAACGAGAGGTTAGGGAACACTGCTCTCAAATATGTAGATCTTATTATGCTACGAGACCGAGACAGACAAAACAAAGACGTCCAAACTTTGATAATTGAATGTAGGCCGCGTCTTCTACTCGCCCAGGCAATCTCTCACATCTCATCCTCAGAAGTAGACATCTTTCAACCAGATTTCATTACAACGCCGCGGCACTGAATCATCTTAGCTATGATAATGACTCTATTATATGATATTTTTCTGTACTTTGTCATGTGGGAACGGGAAAAGTAATTTATTAGACTATAATGCCGGCATATTCCGGGGAGACGTTGTGAAGATTGAAGCGCATTTGCCACTGATTTGCAGAAAGAATGAAAACACAATGGCACTTGTGTATCTGAAGCCGTCTGGACAAATTCTCCCACTGAGCCATTTTGTTACCGTTATTAGTTTGCAAGTTCGGTAAATGATTTCTCATCTGATCCGCCCGTTACACTCGGCGCGCGCTAAAAATGAGATATTGATTTGGAGAGGAGATTTAGATTTAGGTTCTTTCGCCTGCAAATAAATAACGGGAATGAAATATGCACTTCGGCAAAGTATCTGGCAACTCAAAGAGAAAAAAAAGCCACGTATTAAATAATAAAGTAATGAGGGCATAAAAAGAGATAGTAAATACAAATATGATTAGATGCTGAGTTATGCGGAGGGAGGGGAGCGCTGTAGAGCATAGCCGGGCTGAATCATTTTAACTCTCCCACTCCATATATTAGTAATGTGGCATAAATATACATGTTCTTAGCCGTGAAAGCAAATCTGAATAACACCAGAGGATGTGGGTCAGGAAGGGGCAGGTGTCTGTTTAGAGGTTGGCTACTAATTTACTTTGATCAGTACTTACACTAGTAAACTTTTTCTTAAAGGGGTATTCCCACAAATACAAGATGAATTTTGTAATGACACCATTTGTCACGGGTGCCCCTCCGATCCACATCTTGGATCACAAGCACACCCGTGCCCCTCTCCGTGGCGGCACCCCTCCGGCCTCACTTACCTCTCCACGTTCCTGCTCACGTATAGCCAGCGCGCGTCCCCGCTCCCTAGGGCATGCGCGCCGGCACTCACAAATTTAAAGGGCCAGCGCACCGCTGATTGGTGCTGGCCACTTCCCGGATTCCCATAAAGCCCGGCTGCTCCCAGCATTCACCACCAGATATTTGAGCTTCATGCCAATGAGAAAGATTCCTCTGTGTGATACCTGTGTTCTGACCTCCCGTTGTGAACCCGGATCTCCCTTTGCCTTCTTCGCTGCCAGCCCTGGCCTCCTGCTCCGTCCCCGACCTTGCATCATTGATGCAAGCCAAAAGATTCTGTACCTCAGCCTTGGCTGCCACCGCAGACAAGTCACACCTGTGGAACGACCTGGTGGCACCACGGTGGATCGAGACCAACCCGCTTTGCGCCGGGCTCTAGTGAAGAACGGGTTCACTACCCCAGAAGCCTGACACCATTTTGGTATATTTTTCCATGTTTTGGGCCCTAAAATGAAATGGCACACAGGACTTCCATTCTTATGATTGCCTGGGGACACAGTAGTCTCCATCTTCAGGACACATGTGTATAGTGGATAAGCTTCTATAGTAGGGCTGCCATTTAAGGATAAATCCCACAAAGACAAGATTCTTGACTATACTCAGGATAACAAAGTAACACTTTCTCTAATTCGCTGTTATATCACATCACAGATATAATTCCAACCGTAAATCTAACTATGGTTGGATCCTTCTCATGAATAGCTTCTCTTGTTTGCACACTTCAGTGCTCTCTGCATCCTGCCCCTCCCCCTGCATTCCAAGACAAGCTCAGACAGAGGCACTTTCTGTCAGCAAGCAGCAGCCTTCAGAGACTTACTCTACAAGCTACAGACAAGATAAGTTTTTTTTATCCAAGAGGGCTGCTTATAGCAGAACTGACTGTGTGTGTTATATGTGAGTGAGCAGAGCTGAGACTGTCATTGTGTGTGATATCCATCTCATGGATCTCATCATCTCACACCTCTGATCAATCTCATCTCTCTTTTTCTATGTGTCAGATACTAGTAGATTATTCAGAAGCCAAATAAAAGTGTAGATAAATCCTGTATCCTGATAATCTAATCACATTGTTAGCACACAGCATCTTATAGCACAAAGGGTTCATGAAGAGTCTGCTTGGAGAGCCACTGCTCACACTCTGGATACAACAGCAATAAAACTGAGTAAAATTGCAAAGTAAACATCACTAGGAAATTGAAATTTGAGAATTTTCTTTTATGAGCAAACCCCTTTAAAAAGGAATGTGAATTAAATGCAAGTTGCATGATACAGTTACATTATAGAAGGAATATGTTCATAATGTGTCAGGATTTTCCTGCTCCCATAGATTTTGGGTCATTAATAAAAGGTACATTTCTTACCATATTATGAAGTTCTCAAAAATACTGTTTCATAGGCGAGTTAGCAGAGGTGAGAGTGTCATTGTATGTGATATCCATCTCATCGATCTCATCATCTCTCATCTCTGATCTGTCTCATCTCACTTTTTCTATGTGTCAGATACTAGTAGACTGTTCAGAAGCTAAATACAAGTGTATATAAACCTGTACCCTGATAATATAAGCAAATTATCAGCACACAGGATCTTATATCACAGAGGGTTCATGAAGTGTCTGCTTAGAGAGTTAGTTATAAGCAGACCATTAAGGTTCAAGTTCAGCCCAAAAATGGCGCGCATGTGCCACCAACATTCAAATAGCAACCCACTTGTACCGCTAGGACTTTAGAGAGTTAACAAACGCAATCAGTTTGCAAGTGAGAAGGCAAGTGGAAATCTGAGTTTTGGGAGCCGAACCTGCGATGTTACGCATGGACCTGAACATTGCAGGTTTCTGTGCGCTCATCACTTGACACTGTTTGTGGTCAGCTGCAAATTGGAAAAATTATTTGCAACTATAATTCCACAAATTCTCAACATGCATGGCCTTGAAGACTGTGTACACCTGATAGGTGGCTTGCATAGGCAGTTTGTTTAAAGGGAACCTGTCATCAGGAGGGTCATTTTTACATGACAGGTTCCAATAGCCTCTGTAGTGTTGATTTTAAAAATGCCTTTGTCATGCATCTGAATAATTTCAGTGCTTTTTAATCTTTTCTGTAACATTACCTGCTCCCTGCCAGGAGTATGTGCTGAGTCCTGAAGGGGGCTTGAGAGCAGTTCAAATGAGAATTGCCTGCAGCTGTGATCTCATTTAAGCAGGGAAAGTGGAGGGGCTTAGTGTGGAGAAGACATTGCGTAAAAGATGACTTGCGCAATTGGAACTGCCAACCCCCCTCCCCAGGACTAACTACATGATGCTGGCAGGGAACCAGATAGTGTTAAAGAAACAATTAAAAAGCACTGGAATTATTCAGATGCAAGACAAAGGCATTTTTAAATCAACAGTAAACAATGGGCTATTGGAACTTGTCATCATATAAAAATGGAACTCGTCATCATATAAAAATGGAACTCGTCATCATATAAAAATGACCTTCCAGGTTCCCTTTAAAGATATATATTCCTCTTTCTGACCCATGTCTATGACTCCCCACATATTGTAGTAGCTCAAAGCAAAGACTCCAAAACAGCACAGTCTACAGCACAGTCCTTTTGTGAGAGACTTGCTATATACATTTTTTGCATTGAGCTCCCTCTAGTGGTGGCAGCAGATAGCTAACCTTTTACTGACTTTGTAAGAAGAAAGTAGGGATGGAAATTACTATTTCACTCTCAGAGTGAATCTCAGACCACCAAAAAAATGTAACCCTTTAATCACTGTCCACCGCAAGAGATAATATAAAGAATAATGAGCCCCTAAACCACCATATGTACTGGAGTCTACTCTTTTTAAAAATTCAGCTTTTGCCCACACTACCATCTCTGCATTATTCTAACATGACACGTTAGGCTCTAAAAGGATTTTCCTAGCAGTTATCAAGTATTCAGGAGCATCCATATAACATTGATATGATATGTTTGCAATGTGTTTCCCGGGTATCATGTAATTATTAGCAGAGATACAATGTATATAGGTCTTTGTATACAGCCCATTAAGCATCAACTGGTTGTGCACTTGTATCTCCCTGACCCATACCAGTACTATGGATATTAAGCACATGGACTCGAGCAAGCGATACAAGCAATTGCTAACCTTGATGCTTTCCTGCTGGTTAAACACAATAATACCTTGTAGTGATTCTTGGAGCTCTACACCATAAATAATGAGTTAATTAGACTTTTTTTCCCTAGCAACACTCAGTCCTTCCTGACCTTGTCCATCCAGGGTTATTTATAATGGTCTGACAGATGTTCCCTTCTCTCTTGTTTTTGTCTCTAATTATATATTTAAGGAACATATCCTTATCTTTTCTTATCAGTGTCTACAGATGCTGGGGTAGTCTTTTAAAGGGAAACTGTCACCAGATTTTAATAACTCTAATGACAAGTTCCCATAGCACTATACTAACTTTTGCCCACACTGATTTTAACAAAAAAAAAATGCATAGTTCCTATCCCCAGAAAATGAAGTTCGTAAACCTACCTGGCACCCTGCCTGAAGGAGCAGGATGAACTGAGGGTGTGTACTATTCATGCACGGCAGTGTGTCTCTCACCTCATGTTTGCTCTTCCCCTCCTCCTCATCACCCAAAGAGAGGTGGAGGGGGGACTCCCCTGCAAACATGAGGCAGACATGAGCTGAGACACAGCTCATGACTTGCATAAATAGCACACGTCCTTGGGACACCCTGCTCCTTCAGGCAGGGTGCCAGGTAGGTTTACTTAAAAAAAAAGTTCATTTTCTGGGGATAGGAACAATGCATTATTTAGTTAAAAACAGTGTGGACACAAGTTAGTATAGTTCTAGTATAGTTCTCTTTAAGGTTAGTTGTGTCCAGTTCCATTGTCTTCATGTTTTAAAGGGGGTGTTATTGTAACATTTTATCTTGGGGATGGATGAGGGGGTCTGTGAAAAATTTTATATTTCTGTCCCATTTGTTGATAACCCCATATTGCCGAAACATCAAGTTACAATAAATGTAATTTTTTTTAATTAAAAAAATTATTAGAATTGATACAGTTTTTGAAAGATTACTCAATTTATTAAACATTATTAAACCCTTTAAGCGTTGTCCCATTGTTAATACTTACCAGTATTTAAGCTTTCACCAATCACTAGAAACAGGTGTCCCATACCCCCTATTTGAATGGAGAGGTGACTATCAATGTGCGAAATTATTCCAGTTACCTTCTGTAAGACTGCCATAGGCTCAAAATGTTTTAAATGGAGCAGCAACCCCAACGCTCTACATTTAAATGGGGGACATTGTAGCCTTTTCTTCTTGTTGTTTGGGGTTCTAGTAGGTAGATCCCTAATAATCAGACCCTCATCCAGTAGATAGGTTACAAGTGTTGACGACTAAAAACTCTTTCAAGAACCATAGAATAAGTTTAAGTTTTTGTCTCACAATATCAATCGCACATAAAAGATCAAGCATCACTCGATATACAATAAGATGGCCTATATAGATTATTTTCTTTTGCATTACTGTTATATCCATTATACCTAAAAAAAAAAAAAGAAGATCCTCAGCGCCTTGTTTGATCAAATTTTGTACACCTGTCCGCCAACAGTAAGGCAAACTCATTGGAAGCCTAAAAATTTTACTCAAAATGGAACCAGCTTAATTCTGTTCTAACCAATACAGGAAGTCCCCGACTTAAGGACACCCGACTTGAAGACGACCCCTAGTTACAGACCGACCTCTTTGACCACCGTGACCCCTGGTGAAGGTCTCTGGATGCTTTACATTAGTCCCAGGCTGGAATGATCAACTGTAAGTTGTCTGTAATGAAGCTTTATGGATAATCCTTGTTCCCGTTACACCATAAAATTTTGAAAATCCAATTGTCACTGGGACAAAAATAACTTTTGTCTGGAGCTACAATTATAAAATATATCAATTCCCACTTACATACAAATTCAACTAAAGAACTCAAAGGATCTATCTTGTGCGTAACCCAAGGACTGACAGTAATAAAATAGGACAGATGGAGACGATTCCAACAAAGATGGAGACTAAAAGATCTAAACAAATGAAGAACAAATTTACAGAATAAAGTCTATGGAAAGGCTCCCATCGCCCTATGTAAAGATTAGAACATTAGTATTGGTGGCACCAGTCAAGGGTTATTTAGAGTTATATATAATGTATAGGTCATGTGATGGATAGTCTTCTGAAATGGAATATTTGTAATCGATCAACTCCGGTCATGGATTGTTTGAAACCTCCCATCAGTGTCGGACTGGGTTTTCTTAGGCCCACCAGAGAAAATCAATTTGGGGGCCCACACTTCATTATCCCCCAGGAAATATACTCTAGCAGCCTCCAAATTGTGGTGTTTTCTGATGGACCTCTGGGGTCAGTATTGGGTTGAGCCAGGGCCCACCGGAGGATCCTCTGGTACTCTGGTGGGCCAGTCCGACACTGTCTCCCATGATAGGTTATTTGATGGATTATCTTCAGATAAGGATGTTTGCCTCTAGTCCTGTATGGATGGTCTCCAATCATAACTTATTCATCGAAGATTCTTTATGGATTATTTATATTAGATCATCTCCATAATTCGATTAGGTATAATGGATCGTCTTCATTCAGGGTTTATTTACAGTGCATCATCTCCAGTCATGGATTATTTTTAATGAATCATCTTTAGATCTGGATTCTTTATCATGGATCATCTCCATTCTTGGATTGTTCGTAATTGATCATCTCCATACTTGGTTTATTTGATGAATCTTCTCCAACCAAGACTCTTTCTAACATATGATCTCCAGTGATGAACATCTGCACTGGATCATCTCCAGTCACTGATGGACCATCTCATCTTATATTTACATAAAAATCTGTATTAGTAGTTCCAATACTTGTTATTAGATCTCACCCTCATCAGAGGTTTATGTTAATCATAAAATCAGAGGTTTCCAGGTATATCAAACAGTTTAGCAGGAGGCATCAAAGACTTTCACTTTCATTACAACCCAATAAGTGGAAAGGTATATTGTGGATGGTCCATTCCAAAATTTCTGATCTTCCTTCCATAGTAACAGAAATAAAAGATTGCCCGTAACATGGGCAGTGGTCAATTTCTACCTCCTGTATATTATTTGGGCTCATACAAAGTACTTATCTTCTAGAATTGGGGGGGTCATCATTTTTGAGTTTTCATAAGACATGGCTTATTCCCCCGGCTCGTAGCAGAATATACACTCTGGATTCTGTTCTTCCACTGGTTCCACTTGAATGGTGACCGAATGGAAAGGGAAGTTGTCAAATATATTTCTTGTAACATCCTTCAAGATTCTCCTTGAGTCTTCGGAGGCATCTTAAAAAATAAGGGAAAAGCAAAGATTACTAGGGATTAGTACAGTATTTTTTGGACTATTAGGCGCACCGGATTATAAGGCGCACAATCATTAAATGCCTGCTAAAATGTTTAGGTTCATATATAAGGTGCACCAGATTATAAGGCGCACCTGATTATAAGGATGAATGAGCAGCAGGTAGCAGACCTGTGCACAGCTCAAGGCAGCTGTTGTCTGTAAGTAAGGTTCATATATAAGGCGCACTGGACTTTAAGGCGCACCTTTGATTTCTGAGAAAATCACCTTATAGTCCGAAAAATACGGTAACCACCTCTGCTATTCCAAGAAGTCCTTGGTCCTATCTCAACAAAGCGAGGTGACAGCTCCCCCCCCCCCCCCATCCCCTTCCATTTTTGGTCCCAGATAACCCCTTTACTTTATAATCATATGTCACTGTGACTCTAGCTCGTGCTAGTCCTTGCTATCAAGACTCCAGTAAAGTTAACTTTCCCATTATTTCATAGGGCCTTGTTCCAGAGATTGCCTTCATAAAGCCTCTTATGCAGAGTCTATATGATTGACGGTTCGCCGGTGATAGACATTTCTCCGTGGCAGACAGAACTTGAGCTATTGTATATACTGATAGAAAAATCCCATAGCGGAGCAGCCAGACTCAGCAGTAAAGCACATTGTGATGAAAGCTGTTGTCGGGCTGAATGACAGGTAAATCATTGCTAGAAAAGCACAAAAAAATGGCTTTATTGGCCAACAATTGAACTTTTGTTCCATGCACACATACATTTACTGACCTGTAGCAACGTGAACCGAGACGATGACTTGGTTCATTGTTAGAGCCAAGAGATGTAGGCTGTGTACCGATTTAACCCCATTCACGGCAAGAATACTCTGCTTCACAACACCGTAATTAATCCCTCGAGGAACTCCTGTAGGGCAAAAGCATGTCCTGTAAGATCCATGTTTAATGGATTGGGCAGGGGACCTAAATATCAGCTATGTGTTCACGTCAATGAGGAACGTTTAGAAAACCCAGTGTCAGACATAGGATAAAATACCCCCAGGGGACTAACTGGAGGTCCTGCAGAGTTATATATGTAATCTATATGAGTTATGGCTCATCAACTACAGAAATTCGGACTGCTATACTTTGACATTGTCTAATCGTAAGGCAGGGCCGGTACTACACAAAGTGTGACCCTAGGCAAAACTAAAAATAAAAAACTAAAACCAAAAAACACCCGGACATTCAAACAAGGGTTATTAAAAGAGCAATACATTGGGGCAGATTTACTTACCCGGTCCTGTCGCGATCCCGCGGTGCGTTGTCCGACGTGGATTCGGGTCTATCGCGATTCACTAAGCTCGCGCGCCCGAGTTCCTGCATCCGTCGCTTCTGCGCCGAGGTCCGCCGGAGTTCAACTGCTTGTTCCCGGTGCTTGTCAGTGCGTGTCTTGCGACACATTTCTAAATCTTAAATCCTGCGCGTTGTCCGAATCCGTTGGGTTGTCTGATGGCACACCCCCCGATTTCTGCAAGCCGGCGGCGATGCACCAAAATCCGATTGTGTGCGACAAAATCCCGGGCCAATTCGGCGCAAAATGGAAACCTCACGAAAATGTGCTCCATGGATCCTTAGTAAATGAGCTCCAATGTCTGCCCAAAAAAGTCCACATCCAAGACAGGGGGCCCTGGGCAAATGCCCAGTTTGCCGGCCCCTAATGCCTGCCCTGCTGTAGGGACACCCACTGACAATAAGAAAGGTAAAATTCTAGTTGTCAATGTTAATATGAGGAAAGAAATTCTGTAACTACTAAATCAGACATGTCAGAAAAGGAGATAATAACCATATAAAAATATTAACATCTTCACTCACCTTCCATTAACACAAGTAGAACATCTCGTAGGACGGTTATGGTTGTGACCAGCACAAACACGGAGAATATAAATGTACATATTGGGTCGGCTATCTTGTACTGTGGCTAAAAGATACAATTACAGTCCATATTGTCGTCATTATAATCTTCAGAATTCTTTCAAAGCTTTACTCCAACAAATCATTACTTAAAGGGGTTAATTTTAGGGGCCACAAAATGCCTTTAACATAAATGTTGTAATTCCATCAAATACATGAAATCATTGCCACCACCTTGTCCCCTTTATCACAAGGTCCTATGATTTTCTACATGCGCCCTCCAACTTGCCTCGTAGAACAGAATAATCCATTTTCTATCCGTAGAAATCACAATCATGACTCTGGATACCTTGGCCAGCTAACAAATTATAGTGATCTGTAGCCAGAGAACATCTTACAGATGCTATCATTATAATAATTAGCACAAATTTGGATCAGGAGGCTGAAAAATGCTACAAAAAGAAGAATAAGGCCCAGGAGAGGCTGCGCACTGCCATGTCACAGGCACAGTACAATCCAGTCCACTGCTGGGAGTGGGAGAGATATTTCATACATAGATCCCATCTCGTTTTGTTTAAGGACATCTACCCCCTGATTACTGATGGTAGAGTGTCCTTAACAGGCTGTTCACAATGTCTAGAGGATGGGGGACCGTGTTTTATACGTATTTCAGTGCTTTAATTGGCAAAATAATAACTTTTTAAAAGTGCCCGAGGCGCTCAGGCACACAGTGCCCTGACAGAATCCTATGTGTAGTCCAAGGGGTTGGGCTTTGGTTTGGATGCATTTCAAAAAAACAACATGTGACTCCTCAGCTCTTAGTGCTCCCGTACAGTTCCTCCCACCTGCCCCTTCACAGAGGTCACACCCTGGTGAGCTGACATCATTGGGGGAGGGAGGAGCTGTACAGTAGCATAAGGATGGAGGCAGCCTGCAGTACAGACAAGTCACATGTTGTTTTTTGAAATGCATCCAAAGATAAGCCCAACCCCTGGGACTACACAGAGGATTCTGTCAGGATGCAAGGTAAGTTATAACACACAATCATATTGTAATGCAAATGCTTAGATAAAGCAGAAAGGCAGATTTGAAATGCACGTGTAATGGGCTTCTACAACCTGTCTTTAAGTGAAAATTAGGTCCCTGGTGACAGGTTCCCTTTAAAGTCCAGGGAAGCATAGAGGCATTCAGGCACCATCTGTCTGAGCCCCTCCAGCACTTTTACAAAGAAAGTTATTACTTCAGCAATAAAAATGGCAAAATACATGTAAAACACAGCCCCCCCCCCAACCCCTAGAGCAGCCTATTTAGGACACTCTAACACCAGTAATCTGGTGGTAGATGTCCTTTAACTTTTTCAGATGTTTTAATATTCCCTTGCTTCCTTCCCGCAGGACAGTATTAGGTAGCCACCATCTTTCAAGATTGGTCTGAAGCGAATCAGAAAAGTTATAGATTTAACGAATCCAACGAATGGATTCGCTCATCTAATGGAACATACAAGATATTTAAAGAGTTCCTTTGGCCATGTTCTATAATAAACTGACCTTGAAGTATATGATGAGTGCGCTAATGAGAACGCTGATGCTCTGAAACAGGTCTCCCATGACATGGATGAAGGCGGCGCGGATACTGGCATTCGTCTGCGGCTGGTAATCAGGTGCCATATGTTGATGTTGACCTCCTGAGTGACTGTGACCATGGCCTGTATTATGCAGGACCAAAGCCAAGCTGTCAAGACATAACAAGGAGAATGAGCACAAACACGTGAATTCTTATAAGCCCCATGGCCAGGATTAGGCGAGGATCGAAGAAAGTGTTTGTTGGAAAGTTGACTTGATTACAAGTAAGAATATTTTTACATTTATTCTTTGTTATGAATTAATTGCTAACTATGTGCATCGTTATAAGATATATGTGAACATAGATCATTTATTTAGCATTCAGTGTGAGAGAAGATGGATTTAGGGGAATATGTGAAATATATATTATCAAGAATAGCACAGCCAAAACACTTTGAGTAACTATTTCACTGCTGGTTTCTACTACTTCCATGCTCCATGTTCCTAAATGTCATGAAAGCAGACAGACTAGTCACTATATAGGACCTGTGTGAATCTCACTGGATTTACTGATAGAAAGTACTTAGAAATAAGAAAACACAATAAATAAGTCACTTAAATGAGAAAACACAATGCATCATAAGAATTGATGGCATCCTAAATCTGACTCATCTTCAGGGCAGAGACCGGAAGAAGTTAAAGGGTTTGGCCACCTTGGCTTAAATTTAAAAGAACTATGGGCATTTGTTCTGGAAAAAGGTACCATCCACCACCCACTATGGCCAGTACCAGGTGAATTTACTCACCCGGTCTCTTTTTTATGTCATGCCCCCAAGTGACTTAGCTCTGCGCATGCGCTGTGCTTCAGAGCTGTGCCTCTGTACAATGAGACGCAGCTATGAACGCTCACAGCACAGGCTACACCGCAGGAGCATGCACAGGTAGGGAGGAGCGTCACGTGGGCCGGACAGGCCAGACAGCAAAGAGAGGAAGAAAGAACAATGAGAAGAGACTGACGGATTGCTAATCAAGAATGGGACAATTTCTAATAAAGGTCTGTTGATGTTGATAATCCTGCTCCAAATGGCCAACCCCTTTAATCTCTGCCCTCCTTACTGCAGCTGAGGAAGATTTCTGAAAAGCAGCTTTAGAACATAAAATTCTATAACTCTAGAAAGAAAATAGTGAGTTATGCTTTAAAATTGGGAGAAAAGGGGGTACCAAAGCCCCTGCTTTAGGATGAATATGAAGTATGCCTTTATGTACAACTAGCATTTTGGGAATGTGTCATCTTTGCTTGTAAAATTTTATTTTGAACAACTTACACAACATTTGCGCCCAATGCACAAGCAGATGTCATGAGCATAACAGCGCCATCAATGGTGTAATCAGGATGGAGGATTCTTTCACAGGCCAGGTAGACCAGCACCCCTGTCACCACCCATATGGTGATCATGGAAAGCAAGGCGCCAACTATTTCTAGATAAATATAGAAAGGCAAACATTTTTGATGGATAAACTCAGTTGATACATACAGGGGCAACTATTTGTGACTTGTAGGGAAGGGGTGTGGGTTATCTGAAAACATGTGACCTCCTTAGTTGTATTGATGGGAAGTTCAGCTCTTCTTAGTAAGCTGGATCATTAGGTTCTGCTCACTCAGAAGAGCCGGCTCTTCTGGCTCTTGAACGGCTGGCTTCCTATTAAATATATAATAGGAAGCCTCAGGCCAGTCAGTCACCCCAAACCACTCCACTTTTAACCCGATTTTATCGGGTTAAAAGAAGCGCGGTGAGCCGATTAGGGGCAGGGTTAAGTGAAAAGAGCCGGCTCTTTGTATCAGCTTGTTTGCGAGCCGATACTTAGTTGATTAGGCTACACTCACATCATGTTCTTTGTACACTAGGAGTGCTCTGACCACTACTATAGGGGTCGGATAGTAGTTGTGCCATACTCCTTCCAGTGCAGATGATGGATCAAGCAGGTGAGATGTTCAGAGCTTGGGTTATTTTTTAAAAAAAACCTATCCCTGCAATACACTTTGCCATGACTTATATCACTGAGCTGCCCGATGTGTTTTGTGGTTTTCATGACGCTGTTTGTTCTCTCAGACCTCTGAGGCCTTCACAAAACGGCCATTGTTATACTGACAATAAATGACATGCAGATCTACTCTATTGACTACTAAAACTGGATTTTATTTAGGGCTATCTAAGTACCAAGATGCTGAACTCATCTGCAAGTTACACGTTTTAGTTTTTTAAATGATCAAAAATTTACAAAAACATGTGTTAAAAATTTTTGATACTTTGTGTTGCTCACATAAAAATTATAATAAATAATGTACATATCAGGCGCACATCAGGCACTGGGACAAGAGACCAGTGGGCATGCCAGGCGGCCGGAAGTTTCTGGAGTCAAGGTGCGGAGCCCTTGTAAACAAACAGGAGCACGGGAGCCAGGGACAGCACTGTGGGCCACCGGGAGCTGGAGAGGAGGTAAGTACAGGTCTGTGGTTTTGTACAGCCTGCCCCCCCCCCCCCCCACTAGATTTTCATACTGTCGGACGACCCCTTTAAGTTTGTGTAAAAATAAGGAAGAGTTAAAGGGGCGTGAATACTTTTGCAAACCGCTGTAAGTTCATGGGAGAACCTCTTTCGGACTCTTGTTAGAGTTTGCCTTGATATTGCCTATGATGTGTTACCTGCTCTGTACCATCCGTATGTGAATCTTTTTGTCGCAGGTTTTGAAGACAACCACAAGGAGCAAATACTTATTAAGAAACTAGAGAGATCCACAAAAAGGTGAGCGGCATCGGCGACGACAGCCAGGCTTCCTGCGATGTAACCCCCTGCAATGGAAGAGGCACTAGATGAGCAAGCTAGAAAAATGTGAGGCCTACTCGGGGGCAGGCTGAGAGTGGACCGGGCCTTGGGGCAATAATGGATGTAGCATCTACTCAGTCATCTCAGTTAGCGCCTGTCTCTTTTCGGGCAGGTTTTAATGCATGAATAGCTAATTTTTGGTCTTGTCACAAGACCTATAGGGTTCACGGCATTGACTAGGCCTACCCAAGATGGCTGACTGTGTAGACACTACAACAAGACACAAGGACTTAAGTTACCTGCTATTTCGGCCACAATAAAGGCCAGACAGACGGCTGCCGCGATGTACAGCTTCTTTCTGGCCGTGTGATGCTCCTTCTGCCGGGCCTCATAAGCCTTTGTGTTATTGTTGTGGCAGTGATACGGGACGACCGATTCTTCTTCTTGTTGTTTCTCCTTATTGTTAGTTCTTTGTTCTCCACTGGATAAAAAAAAAACAATACAATACAGAAAACTCAGCGGGATGGTGTATAATGCAGGATCATGTCTATTTTGTTCTGAGGGAAGGGACTGGGTCTGGTTCTCATAAGATACCATCACATGTTACACAACTTCAAAGGGGCTTTTGTTCTTGCTTTAACAAAATAAGTTATAAAACAAAACATTATAAGTTTCAGCTCAGATAAACTTAGATGAGGACTGTGGAAAGTAGACTTCACAGACTAGAGATTCTAGGATTAGAGACCAGGCAGGTAGAGGCTTTATAGTAAGAGAGTATATAGCTGGAGACAATAGATAATGGTATAGTCCAGTGATGGGCAACCTTTTGAGCTTGGTGTGTCAAAATTCGCCAAAAAACCAAGCATAACTCGGGTGGTGTGTCACCTTGACTAAAAACATATTTTTGTGATATTTATAGTTTAAAAACCAAATATGTATACTATTTAACTTCTAGGGTACTTTAACCGTGGATTGTCTGATTGATCCTACCATGTACTGCCATACAATCAGACAGGTGTGAAATTGCTTAGTAACCTGCAAACTTTCAGTCATGAAAGTTCACAGGTTCTAGCGAGGGCACAGGCGCCGCTGTCCGCATTTCCTTCATGGCATGGAGAAGGTGTGCGGAGCAAAATAATCGCAATGTCTGGCAATTTGCAAGGCGTTGCAATTATTTCAGGGCTTGTACGTCACAAAACTGACACATAAGCCCTGATGACTGTCTTCTATCATACAGTGCACTGACCTTACTCACTGTATGATGGGAGTAGTTGTCCTCCCTCATCCCTGCTCTGGAGCTGGTCAGTGTAGAGGTGGCAGCTGCTGGGACATCACATAAGGCAGCAGCGATGTGACCTCTGACTGTGCTGCCATCCTCCCCCCACCACAACTATCAGGAGCTGCAGAGGAGCCTCCTGGATGTATGGCCGGGTCACCTCTCCTGCTGTGCCCCATGCTGATACCTGTGCTGACTGGAGACACTAGGCACAGCTCACACATGGGGAGGGGCTGGCCCGGGGGAGGAGGAGGAGGGGGGAGTGCTGGAAGCTCAGTGCAATCTCTCAGCCTCCCGGCTACTGCACCTGATAATGTAAGATGAAACTTAACTCTCAGGCAGCCGCGTGTCAGTGAAAATGGCTATGTCAGCACTGACACGCGTGTCATAGGTTAGCCATCACTGGTATAGTCAAAGACTGTATATGTAGAATTGATATAGAGACTGTTAAGTTCACCGAAACCTATAATGAAGAATTAGGCTCACAAGCCATCACCAACCTGTTATTTCAGGTAAGTCTTGCCTTGTTGGCCTAATCAATCATGTTCTCTTTAAATATTGTATAGTAAGAGATTGCTTTGAAGTGCAAACATTTACATTGATGTATATAAGATGACTGGAAAGAAACATTTTTCCCAATAATGTAGTTTGGATTTTGTGCTCCAAGGCCCCCTGGACATCACATGGCTGATTGGCTGCTGATCTGCAGGTTAGAACCCCCACAAGGCCATCAGACATACTGGACAACTCTTGGTCATGATTTCAGCAGGGTTACACATAGACACCCCAAACCACATGTAAACTGCTGTATCCTACTCTACATATTATGCTATATAATGTGCAGCATAATATGTATATAATGGTGCACATCCTCCATTCTTTACTGTGTGAGGTCAGATGCTGGGGCCCCTTAACAGAGTGGGTCCCATAGCAGCTGCTATGGCTACAACCACTGTAGTTACGCCCCTGGTGACTTGACAGAGTTGTGTTGCATGCTCTATGTTAAAGGTACACCTAAAAAACAGTTGGTGCCCACTTCCCGAGCAGTGCAGCGGGCACCAGATAATGGAAGACAGTGGGGCACATTTACTTACCCGGTCCAGTCGCGATCCAGCGATGGGTTCTCCGACGCTGATTTGGGTCCGGCCGGGATTCACTAAGGTAGTTCCTCCGACGTCCACCAGGTGTCGCTGCTGTGCTGAAGTCCACTGGAGTTCACGGAAGTTCACTGTCCTACGCTGGGTGCAGGTAAGTGCGTGTCAAGCAACACTTTTTTAAAAAAAATACGGCGGTTTTTCCGAATCTGTCGGGGTTTTTTTGACGGCCACGCCCCCCCCCCCCATTTCCATCGCATGCATGCTGCCGCCGATGCGCCACAATCCGGTCGCGTGCGCCAAAAACCTGGGGCAATTCAGGGAAAAACGGCGGAAATCGGTAATATTCGGGAAACCCGGCGGAAAAACGTGATTCGGGCCCTTAGTAAATGACCCCCAGTATTCAATAATCTTCACATTCAAGAGGCAAACTGCAATTGGGGCCATTAAGGTCTCTCTGTGCCCCGAAATCTCATATTTATGAAAATCTAGAAATTATTATACCCTGCAGTGGACCATAAGTGTTTACTTTACATTGGCTATAAAAAGCCATTTTTTACCTGGACTGCTGGGTCACTTTAGCTCAAAATGCTCTAAAAATATTTTGAAAAATGTATTTGAAAATGTTATTTTTTATTGCTTAATCATGCAAACCCTTTAATATGTGATTGTAGCCTGTGTGTGCAGAACATAGCTTCTGCTTAGCCAGAGCGCTATTAGGAAATTATAACAAAGGGCAACGCAACATACACAGCATTATCGGAATTGGATGGTTTTGATTTTTGTGCTTATTGTACAAGTGGAGGATCTTTATTGTATTAGCCATTGTATTCATGACCTAGACTCACAAACAATCCATAATTATGGAACAAAGAGAGTTTTTCCTGGAGAACGTGGATGATCTCGATGGCCGCTCTTGTGACCCTCTTAATGACTCCTCGGAGCACTTTGCAGATGGATTTAAGAATATTCATTGAACAATGGGCAACTTTCCAGAGTCTGGATTTACAACGCACAATATAAATCACAATCCGGAGGCAAGAAGGAGACAGTCGGCTTCAATAATTAACATTCCACAACTTCTTCAGGGTTTCTCATTGAGAAAAACACTGACACTTTAAGTCGAATATCATTTTTGAAAAGACACGAAACTATTTTTCTTCAATCACAGATAAAAATACCCACTGTGATAAAAGGATAATGTAAACTGGTGATACAGTGAATGTGGCTTACTTACTAAGGGTCCCGCGGGTGCACTTTCCTCGGATATTCCAACGTTTTCAGGGATTGCGCTGCTGGGACGGGTAATTAGAAGGGGATTTTGCGCAAATGATCGGATTATGGCTCAATCGTGCCGACTTTCATGCAACAGAAATCGGGGAGCCTGCCGTCGTACAATCCAAAGGATTCAAACTAAGCGCGGGATTTAATTTTAAAATTTTGTCGCAGGACAATGCGCTTACATACACCGGGAGGAAGATGGTGACCTCTGTCGGACCTGGGGAAGCGACACATTCAGGAAATCGGGCGCATGATCTTAGTGAATCGCAGCAAAGTGCATTGTCGGCGGACAATGCACTTGTGGGAACTCCTCCGGACCGGGTAAGTAAATGTGCCCCAATGTCTTTGTGTGTGTACTGAAAGTTGCCAGAATGACTGAACGTGTTGTTGGGTGGCTGTGTAGTTACTGGTAAAATTCCCATCATTCCAAATAAATGCGTTTCGACACAAAGTGTCTTAATCATGATCTGATTAAGACACATCATTTCGAAACGCGTTGATATTTTCACCAGCTGTATGTGTCTACATGGATTTTACTCAATAAAGGAAGATTTTTTGATATCGGATCATCTCCGAGTTTGGTACAGCGTGCTGGATTCCATACCCTTACTCGATCATTAAGATAGTTCTGATCCGGTTGTTTAGAGGTGTTGGGTGCAGTGGTTATATAAACAATGTAAATCCGTACATGGCGAACATCTTCCAGTTGACCCACAAGTTAAAAGAATAGTTGAAACTGCAGACAAGTAAAGATGGACCCTTCATTACACAACTTTTTGCCGACCCCAAAAGAAATCCAGTGTCATGGTGTCAGCTACGTGTCATACCATTGACTTCCAGCTGCATTCTGTAATTAATGAGGGGGCGTATCATTAAGTTATATCCGGTACACGGCCACCATTTGGGAGCTGCCATTGGATCAAGGGTTCATTTTCTCCAATGGGAAGGTGGTCAAAGACCAGAACTGTATCAGCAAACAATTTATCTCTTATGGTTCAAAAGTTACCAACACATTTTCAACAACAACCAGGAGCGTTCCCTGTGAAGCACAGCTATGTGACGTGTTGTCCCTGGTGCTGAACAAAGAGTTGAAGGTGCTGGATCCAAACGTTATGAACCTGCATGACATTCTATGGAGTTGATAACTTTTGAAGCACCAGAGATATTACAGATCTTATTACGGCAATTGATTTCTGAGACAATTCCAGTCTTCTTTGCCATGTTACATGACCACCTTCCCCTTGATCCAATATTTTGACTTTCAAGATGGCAGCCATATTACGGACATAACCTTAAGATAGGCCCTCTTACCCATTACTTGCTGGGGGGCCAGATAAGTCTGAAATAAAAGGGAGTCCGGACTCACCCTTGGGGAAAATGTGCAGCAATCCCCGACTTAAGAACACCCGACTTACATACGACCCCTAGTTACAAACAGACCTCTGGATGTTGGTCATTTACTGTACTTTAACCCTAGGCTACAATGATCAGCTGTAAGTTATCACAGATGTTTGCAATTAAGCTTTATTGTTAATCCTCGTACTTATTACGACCCAAAATTTTTAAAATCCAATTGTCACTGAGACCAAAATATTTTTGTCTGAGGTTACAATTATAAAATATACAGTTTCGACTTACATACAAATTCAACTTAAGAACAAATCTACAAAATAATCTTGTACGTAACCCGGGGGCTGTATACCGTAAAGAACCTATATCCGCCATCCCCAACCGTAGATGATATTGTATCCAGGCTAGAGGCGCCAACAGGGTCCTAGAGCCTCCTCTCTGACTTCAAGCTTGAATTGTTATATATGAAAAGAAAGTTTTGTTCCATTCCACAATATATATTCCCCATGAAACCATTAGACAGAGCTTGTGACCGACATCTCCTGTGATCGGTGGCCTACTGTGGACTTCTCCAGGCATCCAGGATCTCCGTGTATGTCCAGCGGCCAGGTATGGCCGGGGTCACAGGTGCCCATCATCTGTGCCCCGCAGCAGTAACCTATAATTGTCCTCTCTTCATAGAATAAAGCAGGGCAGCTCGTATTATCAGACGCCATTGTTTAGAGCGCTCATAAAGTCTCCCTTTGTGCTTCCTTGCCTCGGGCATCCACAGATACATCCAGTAACACTGCGCACCACGTCTTTAGGTCACATCGAAATAAGTATCTGGGACACTGGGAATTGAAGTTACATCTTTTTTTATTATTTAGCATCTCTATGACCTACTCCTAGCTATGTGGGGGTCACTGACTGTAAGAAGTCAGTCTGCAGCTTATTAAAGGTGAGGTGCACCCATGAATAAGCCTTGGATTAGTCTTGCTTTATGTCTATAGGTTTGTACTTTGCTGCAGTCAAGGGCATAACTTGGTAGCAGTTATAGCAGCCGCTATGGGGCCCTGAGGACTGTACGGCCTTTTGATCACTTTTTATAGAATTTTTTATATTTTTCCAAATGGAAAAAAGGGCCACTTTCATCTTTGGGCACTATTTTCCGTTATGGGGTTAAAAGCTGAGATGGGACGCGATGATACCAAATAGTTTTATGATTCTTACTGTTTATATGCTTTTATATATCTAGGGAAAGGGGGGTGATTTAAACTTAAACTTTTACAATTTTTCATATTTTTTACCATTATTTCAGATCCTCCAGGGTAATTTAACTCTGCAGGGTCTGATTGCTAACACTATATACTGTAATACTGCTGTATTACAGTATATAGCAATATTACAATGATTTCTAATAGCCTGCCATCTGCTGGCTATTAGAGATCATTGCACATGGCAAGCCTATGAGTCTCAATGAGACTGGAGCACATAACAGGTTAACCGTGGCACATAACAGGTTAACTGCCGCAATCGGTGCCAGCACCGACCACGGCAGTAACAGGCGGGTGTCAGCTGTATTATACAGCCGACACCAGCTGTGTATGGAGAGAGCTCAGCTCGTCCTCGGTTGCGAAGGTGCTAAAGAAATCTGCTCATGTTTCCTTCTTTTCCCCCTGCCTTTCTTCCTTATTTAAGTAGCTTGTGTAAATCAGCTATCTGTCCTGTATCCACTGACAGCTGAGAGATGAAGGAATCTGATAAAGTGTCTGATGACTTAACTCTTTACAGACAAGGAAGTATATGACAAAGTCTACTATTATCTAATATTCACTTACCGACTTTATAATTGTAGCTCCAGACAAAAATGTGTCTTTTTCAAAGTTTTGTGCTGTCATAAGAACAAAGAGCTTCATTACAGACACCTTACAGCTGATCATTGCAGCCTGGGACTAAAGTAAAGCATCCAGAGAGATTCACCAGAGGTCACAGAGGGCAGAGGGGTCCGTCTGCAACTAGGGGTCGTCTGTAAGTCCATACTCTTCAAAAGTATTCTATACGGTATGAAGTTAGATTTTTTTCACTATATAGAGTGCTGCTGAATCCTTTTTTCTATGTACTCATGAGGAAGGACCTTTCCTTGTTGGCTAGCACCCTATATTTGGCTAGCACCCTATATTTTCATTTTGCAGTCCCACAATAGATTCTCTTATAATTAGATAGATAGAAAATAAACATCAGGATGTCCTTACTTTCGATGCACAGCTGAAGCTCGGTCCCTTATTCTATGCTGTATGACCAATCTGTTCTAGTATATCTGTTTATCTATCGATCTACCGTATTTTTCGGACTATAAGGCGCACAAAAAAATCCTTTGATTATCTCAGAAATCAAAGGTGCGCCTTATAGTCCAATGCGCCTTATATATGAACCGTACTGACAGACAACAGCTGCCTTGAACTGTGCACAGGTCTGCCACCTGCTGGTCATTCATCCTTATAATCAGGTGCGCCTTATAGTCCAGTGCGCCTTATATATGAACCGTACTGACAGACAACAGCTGCCTTGAACTGTGCACAGGTCTGCCACCTGCTGGTCATTCATTCTTATAATCAGGTGCGCCTTATAATCCGGTGCGCCTTATATATGAACCTAGACGTTTTAGCAGACATTTATCGAAGGTGCGCATTATAATCCGAAACATACAGTATCTGATAAAGCAGCAATGCACCACTGCTTTATGAAAATTATTTTAAAGGACATTAACCACCAGGATGAGGGATTGTAAACCAAGCACACTGACATACTGGTGTGTGGCCCCCCTGGCCGGATCTGCTCTTCCTCTAACTCCAGGTTTTTACTTAAAAAGGCATTAAAAATGATGCAAAGGAGTCTGAGAGGCTCCAGCCTCAATCAACTGTTATGTACCCAGAGCCACTCAGGCTCATTTGCATAATTTTGGAAGCAAGGGCACAAGAAGCTAGAGGAAGAGCAGATCCTGCTGAAGGGGAGTGGGGGGGCACACACCAGTATGTCAGTGTGCTTGGTTTACAATCTTTCATCCAGGTAGTAGATGTTTGAGAAGTTGGGTGCAAGCAAACAGAGCAAGGCATTTACTTCATGTCATACAGCACATACTTCCAAAAAACTGGTAGCACTCACAAAGCTTGTGAGGATCAAGTGGATTTATTCAAACTGTGACATTTTGGCCTCCATTACTGAAGCCTTTTTCAAGCGGTGACATTGGGGGTCATTTACTAAGAGGCCGAATCGCTATTTTTTGTCAGGTTTCCCGAATATTACCGATTTGAGCCGTTTATCCCTGAATTGCCCCGCGTTTTTGCCGCACGGGAATGGATTGTGGCGCATCGGCGCCGGCATGCACGCGCTGGAAATCGGGGGACGTGGCCGTCGTAAAACCCGACGGATTCGGAAAAACCGCTGTATTTTTTTTAAAAAATGTGTTGCTTGACACGCGCTAACCTGCACCCAGCAACGGATGGTGAACTCTGGCAAACTCCGGCGGACTTCAGCGCAGCAGCGACACCTGGTGGACATCGGGCGCACTACCTTAGTGAATCGCCGGCAGACTCGAATCCTCGACGGAGAACGTGTCGCTAGATCGCGACAGGACCGGGTAAGTAAATGTGCCCCATTGTGTTAGCCCAGAGTAGGGAGCGCATCACAAGTGCAACTAATTACATCATCTCCTTTTACATAAACATTCGTTTTTATGTAATTTGTCCATCCCAAATTTATCTTATCTTTCTAAAAAAGAAAAAATAGCAACACAATCCAACAGACGATTAAAGAGATGCTATCTAGTATCATAACCCAGAAAATTAAAAAGTTAAAAATAAGAAAAACGCTAGCACCCTGGGGGCTTGTGAACCAAAAAAGAGAGTTTTTAATTATACCTGATATGGGTCCCCTGTTTCTTATTGCTGTTTTAATAAATCCACTTGATCCTCACAAGCCTTGGTGTTGCTGCCAGGTTTTTTTGGAAGTATGTATAACATGGAGTAAATGCCTTGCTCCGTTAGCTTGCACCCAACTTCTTTAAAATAATGGGCCACATTTATCACTCGTTTTTTCTGTTGTTTTTGCGCCTTTTCATTCAGGCGCACTGTTTTTGCGGCATTTTTGCGATTAAACGGCAAACTAGCTGCGAAGCAAAAATAAGCAGCTTTCCCTCATCTATCTTACCAATCCAGATGTTTTGCTGCGCCTAATGATATTCATCACTTGCAACGTTTTCATTTAGGCGCAAAAACGGGCGCAAAAACACTCCAGCCCGAAGGTGGCGTTATCTGAGAAGAAAGCACTGAGCACTTTGCAGAACAGCTCATTTCTAGCAGCAAAGCTCAACCAGACACTGGAACAGATAATACAGACATGAGATACTCTGCAGACACTAGCACAGATCATACAGACATGAGATACTCTGCAGACACTAGTACAGATCATACAGACATTAGATACTCTGCAGACACTAGTACAGATCATACAGACATTAGATACTCTGCAGACACTAGAACAGATCATACAGACATGAGATACTCTGCAGACACTAGTACAGATCATACAGACATGAGATACTCTGCAGACACTAGTACAGATCATACAGACATTAGATACACTGCAGACACTAGTACATATAATACAGACATTAGATACACTGCAGACACTGTGACACTAGTACAGATCATACAGACATTAGATACTCTGCAGACACTGTGACACTAGTACAGATCATACAGACATTAGATACACTGCAGACACTGTGACACTAGTACAGATCATACAGACATGAGATACTCTGCAGACACTAGTACAGATCATACAGACATTAGATACACTGCAGACACTAGTACATATAATACAGACATTAGATACACTGCAGACACTGTGACACTAGTACAGATCATACAGACATGAGATACTCTGCAGACACTAGTACAGACACTACAGACAGGAGCTGCAGACTCTATTTACAGTTCATCTCCTTCTATTTACAAAACATTCTGCAAAATCATCAGCTCAAAGCAAGACACGAGAAAAGTTTGCAGGATGTTGCAGATAGTACAAACAAGTATTCCCTGTGTAATTCTACACAGTATCCCCCAGGGGTGCAGCAGGAGACCAGCACTGGGGGATCCCCTCCAGGAGAAGCCCCTGCTGAGGAGGTCACTGGGTGCAGGGTGTCACACACCTGGGTGCTGCTGTGAGTGTTATCTTCATTCTGGGATGTGGGAGAAGCAGAGAGGAGCTTGTAGCAGGATCACATGTAAGTGCCCGAATCTAACATTGCGCCTAAACTGTGTTAAAGTAAAGTGATTAATAAGAGGCAGAAAATATACTTATCACAGATGGTTGTAGCTTGTGATAATTCTGGCAAAACAGTGCGCCAGAATTTAGGCGCAAATACCTCTGGAATTACCTTCCCGGGTCTATCAAAATGTTCTATCTATCTATCTATCTATCTATCTATCTATCTATCTATCTATCTCATATTTATCTATCTATCTATCTACCTACCTATCTCATATCTATATATCTCATATCTATCTATCTATCTCATATCTATCTATCTATCTCTCTATCTATCTATCTATCTCATATCTATCTATCTATCTATCTATCTCATATATATCTCATATCTATCTATCTCATATCTATCTATCTATCTATCTATCTATCTATCTATCTATCTATCTATCTCATATCTATCTATCTATCTATCTATATCATATCTATCTATCTATCTCATATCTATCTATCTATCTTGAAAAAGGCTCCCTGGAGCCGAAACGTCGCTGCTTATGTACGGTACTTTAATGTACTCTAACATGGAATAAAGAACACCGCTTTTTCACTGAATACCTTGGAGTGCTGCCTATTTTCAATTACCTACCTCTGGAGGACCTGAAGCCTGGTTCTGAGTGCCTGCACCCACCACTGCTATTTCTTTGATGTGCTGTTTTGGACTTTCCCTACGTATCTATCTATCTATCTATCTATCTATCTATCTATCTATCTCATATCTATCTATATCTCATATCTATCTATCTATCTATCTCCTATCTATCTATCTCATATCTATCTATCTCATATCTATCTATCTATCTATCTATCTATCGCATATCTATCTATCTATCTATCTATCTATCTCTCTATCTCATATCTATCTATCTCATTTGTGTCTATTTAAATGCTATAGAACAGTGATGGCGAACCTTTTGGAGATAGAGTGCCAAAAACTTCAACCAAAACCCAATTATATGTCGAAAAGTGCCAACATGACGACTTAAGCAGTAACTTATCGATCCATGATCTTTCACAGGTTTCAATCATATTGGCGTCCTGATTTCACCAATATAATAGAAATTTGATGGAGAAATTTGGATTGTCGCTTCCCTCCAGCGTCCCCTGAAAAGGAAGAATCCGGGTCTCCAGAGCAGGAGCTCCAAAAATAATCTGTCTCTATCCACACCTTCTCGTTCCTCCTGTAGCCCCGGTAGCCAAGGATGTCGCTTTAAACTGGTGCTGAGCTTGGCACGTCCTGGGCTGCATTGGACCACAGGAGGAAGCCTCGAGTCCTGTCTGGCAAACACTGTATGTGCCCACAGAAAGGGCTCTGAGTGCCACCTCTGGCACCCGTGCCATAGGTTCGCCACCACTGCTATAGAATAATCTCTCTCTATAACATAAACTATGCAAAAAGTCAGAAACAATCTCCTTTCCTCAATTGTTATTGTAATAACGTAATAAATTGCATCATTTAAACTGATTAAAAAACTAAAAGAAATATATTAGAACAGGGTGTAACCTGAATAAACTACTTATAGTAATTATACAATTGCAGAAATCTACCAAATGATTTGAAAATGTTATAATAATGATGATTACTAAATGAGAAATCTAATTAAAGCAATTTAAAAAATGATCAAAAGAAATGAATTCAATGAATAGAAAAATACAAATAACCTGCTGTATATAGTCCTGCGTTTCCTGTGTCCCCAATTACGTTTGACTGATGTTATAGTTACGTAAATCAATTGAACAATGTGAAAATTATTAAAACAAACTTTAAAAGTGACATTTTTATGTCTGATATCATGGCACATATATGAAAATGAAATACAGGGTTACGTACAAAATTGGTTCCATCGGTTTGTTCTTAAGTTCAATTTGTATGTAAGTCGGAACTGTATATTTTATAATTGTAGATCCAGACAAATTTTTTTTGCCCCAGTGACAATTGGAATTTAAAAATTTTTTGCTGTAATGGGACCAAGGATTATCAATAAAGCTTCATTACAGACACCTTACAGATGATCATTGCAGTCTGGGACTATAGTAACATCCAGAGAGCTTCACCAGAGGTCACAGGGGGCAGAGGAGTCTGTCTGTAACTATGGGTCGTCTGTAATTCGGGTGTCCTTAAGTAGGGGACTGCCTGTATTCATATATTTTTATCCTTTCATTCCACATAACTGTTAGATAAGTAGAGTCCTGTTACCTGTCGCCGGGCAGTGAGTACATCTTTGTGGCTTTGTCGCTGACCAGGTAGGTTTTCTCCAATCCCTTCATGCTGATGGTGAAGTTCGTAGGAAATTTTAAAATTTAGGAACATAAAATTAAAAACAAAAAAGATCCAACATATTTTGGTAAATCCTTTGAGGATCTCTAGGTCGTCTGTAGGAGTTGTCGTTCCTCTAGGTAATAGGCAGGTGCTCTCAGGGTGGGTACAGGACCGGAATGACTTGGAGGAGAGGACGAGCCTCGGAGCAGAAGGATCTGCGATGACATGAGGCTTTGTTTGAACAGAGAAGTGAAACCACAGAACTTCTCAAAGAAGAAAAAAAACCCTGAAGCTGTGGAAAATGCAACCACTGATGATATAGATAATGGGGCACATCATCCAGAAGAGAGAGATAAATGTGAGAAATGGAAGAATTTTTTGATTATCAGGAGGGCAAAAGACAAAGGGGCACATTTACTAAGGGTCCGCATCATGTTTTCCCGCCAGGTTTCCCGATTTTTTCGTATTGCCCCGGGATTTTGGCGCACGCGATCGAATTGTGGTGCATCGGCGTCGGCTTTCATGCGACAGAAATCAGGGGGCGTGGCAGTCGGAAAACCTGACGGATTCGGAAAAACCACGGAAAAAGAATTTGTGTCGCAAGATCAATCACTGACATGCACCGAGAAGGAGGTGGTGAACTCCGGCGGACTTCAGCGCAGCAGCGACATCTAGTGGACATCGGGGGCACGACCTGAGGGAATCCCAGGAAAACCCGAATCAGCGTCGGAGAATGCGCTGCTGGATCGTGACTGGACCGAGTAAGTAAATCTGCCCCAAAGTGGGAGCTTGACTATAATCCTGAGGATGGGCAAGGACATTAGAGAAAGTTCCCAGAAGATGGGCAGGGTCAAGAGAGAAAGTTACTGGTGGCCCTTGACTATTATCCTGAAGATGGGCAGGGGCAGAGGAAAAGGTTCCTGGTGGGACCATGGCTATAATCCCGGGGATGCGCAGAGGCATTAGAAAAAGTTACTGGCAGAACCTTCACTATTATCCTGAGGATGGGCAAAAGACGTTAGAGAAAATTCCTGGTGGGAGCTTGACTACAATCCCGAGGATGGGCAAGCACTTTAGAGAAAGTTTTTGGTTTGACCTTGAATGTTATCCTGAGGACAGGCAGAGGCATAGGAGAAAGTTCCTAGTGGTACCTTGACTATAATCGTGAGGCAAAGACGTTAGAGAAAGTTCCCAGAAGATGGGCAGGGTCACAAGAGAAAGTTACTGGTGAAACCTTGACTACAATCCTGAGGATGGGCAAGGGGACTAGAGGAAGTTCCTGGTGGGACCATGGCTATTATCCTGGGGATAGGCATTAGAAAAAGTTCCTGGTGAAACCTTGACTATCATCCTGAGGATGGGAAAAAGACGTAAGAGAAAGTTCCTGGTAGGACCTTGACTATTATCCAGGAGATGTGCATGGTCATACGCGAAAGTCACTGGTGAAACCTTGACTACAATCCTGAGGATGGGCAAGGGGACTAGAGGAAGTTCCTAGTGGGACATTGACTATTATCGTGAAGATGGACAGGAGCATAGGAGAAAGTTCCTGGTGGGACCTTGGCTATTATCCAGAGGCATAGGACAACGTTCCCAGTGGGACCTTGACTACAATTATAAGGATGGGCAAGGGTGTTAGAGAAAGTTCCTGGTGGAACCTTGACTATTATTCAGATAATGGGTAAGGGAGGAAGAGAAAGTTTCAGGTGGGACCTTGACTATTATCCTTAGGATTGGCATGGAAGTAGGACAAAGTACTTGGTGGGACCTTGACTATGCTCATGAGGATGGGCAGGGGGAATTAGAAAATATTCCTGGTAAGACCTTGACTATTATACTGCAGATTGGCAGGGACACAAGAGAAAGTTGGGTATGTGTGATGTTAGATCATGAATACTATTTTATAATAGTTTTGGAGTCTATTGTTATGATCTGTATTAAAGGAAACCTACCATTTGATTTGATGCATTATGAAGCAAACATACCTTGAGAATGCTGTAGCTACACTGATGCAGAATTATATCTTCGTTAATCCCTGAGCTGAGTGGTTTTGCTGATAAAACAATAAAAACATTCAGGACCTTGGGAAAGCTGGGTCAGTATGTAACATATACTGCTAAGGAAAGTATGACTAAGCATGACTAGTCAAGCACTAATCAACCTGAGCTGGAGCACTCATACATAGAAGATTGGGTATGGTGCAGCAATTGATTATTTTGTCTGGCAGGGAGAGAAGTGCAGGAGATGATGATGCAATCAGAGAGAAACTCCCCTGCTATGAGAAGCAGGAAGACAATCGCCAGAGCAGAGATAGAGGAGACAGAGCTTCATTATCATAATGTTATATCTGTTTAATCAGCACAACCACTCAGCTCAGGGATTAACCAAGATATGATCCTGCATCAGTGTAGCTACAGCATTCTCAAGGTATGTTTGCTTCATAATGCATCACATCAAATGGTAGGTTTCCTTTAACTGCTCATTGTAACCATGGATATGTGATGCCACACCGGTGTTATATTCCTTGTTTTATGTCACACAGGTGCACGGCTCGTTATATACCTGATCATGTGATGTCACATAGGTGCACGGCTCGTTATATCCCTAGTTATGTGATGCCACACAGGTGCAAAGCTCGTAATATCCCTGGTCATGTGATGTCACACAGGTGCACAGCTCATTGTACTCATGTTCATGTGATGTCACACAGGTGCATGGCTCATTGTAACAATGGGTATGTGATTTCACACAGGTGCACGGCTCATTATATCCCTGGTCATGTGATAATAGGGCAGCATGGTGGCTGAGTGGGTAGCACTTCTGCCTTGCAGCGCTGGAGTGCTGGGTTCAAGTCCCACCCAGGTCAACATCTGCAAAAAGTTTGTATTTTCTCTCCATGTTTGCGTGAATTTCCTCCGGGTCCTCCGGTTTCCTCCCACAATCCAAAAACATACTGGTAGGTTGTTTAGATTGTGAACCCCATAGGGGACAGGGACTGATTTGTCATGCTTTGTGCAGCACTGTGTAAACAATAGGCACTATATAAATAAAAGAATTATTATTATTATGTCACACAGTTACACAGCTCAATGTACCCATGATCATGTGATGTCACTCAGGTGCACTGCTCGTTGTAACCATGGTCATGTGATGTCTTACAGGTGCACGGCTCATTATATCCCTGGTCATGTGGCGTCACACAGGTGCACAGGTTATTGTAACCATGGTCATGTGATATCACACAGGTGCATGTTTTTTTATATCCCTGGTCATGTGATGTCACACAGGTGCATGGCTCTTTATATCCCTAGTCAGGTGCGCAGCTTATTGTAACCATGGTCATGTGATATCACACAGGTGCATGGTTTTTTATATTCCTGGTCATGTGATATCACACAGGTGCATGTTTTTTTATATCCCTGGTCATGTGATGTCACACAGGTGCATGGCTCGTTATATCCCTGGTCATGTGATGTCACACAGGTGCACGGCTCGTTATATCCCTGGTCATGTGATGTCACGCAGGTGCACGGCTCGTTATATCCCTGGTCATGTGATGTCACACAGGTGCACGGCTCGTTATATCCCTAGTCAGGTGCACAGCTTATAGTAACCATGGTCATGTTATATCACACAGGTGCATGTTTTTTTTTATATCCCTGGTCATGTAATGTCACACGGGTGCACGGCTCTTTATAAACAGAAAGAAAATGTTCCAGCTCACCAGCCTCTATAACCACAGGCTCCACAAGCACGGTTCACCCCACTGCAAGGGGCATGGAAATAAGACCAAAAAGTATGGCTCTGGCTCATGGAGATCTTGTGAATTGGTATTTCTTTATTTGCGCTCAGGTGACAGAGATAAAAGTCTATACCGGGCCGTCACACAGGTTTTTTATATCCCCGGTCATGTGATGACACACAGGCTCGTAAAACACACAGCTATGATTACTCTCTGTGGTACAACAAACTGTACAACATCACATGACCAGGGACCAATTTATTTAACAACAGGACTAAACAATGAGGCTTCCTGTAGAATGACAGCAAGCAGAGATCTAGAAAACCGTGAGGAGACAGAAAGTATATTGAAAAATTGTCTAACTCTTCATTACACAGACAACATCAATTTTTTGCTGAAAGTGGTCAACCCCTTTAACCCCTTACCGACATGTGACGTAATAGAACGTCACAGGTCGGCCGCGGGTGCATGGAGAGGGCTCAGGGGCCGAGCCCTCTCCATAGCCGGTAAGTCTTTGCTGCATTTTACCGCTGATCGCCGCCGGCAAAGGTGCCAGCGACTTCAAAAAGACGGCGGCGCGCGGGCGGCGCCATCTCTCCGTGGTTCGTCGCTCCCCGTGACGTCATCACGAAGACCCGAAGCTACTTCGGGTTAACCCATTCATTACCATGTGCTGTCAGCACATTGTAATGTATGAGTAGTAAAATCCCCATATACTGCCATACTGTAGTATGGCAGTATATGATAGGATCGTACAGACACCCTAGGGTTAAAGTACCCTAGGGAGTCTGAAAAATAGTAAAAATAAAAATAAAAAAAAAGTTAAGGTAAAAAAATTATAATAAAAAACCCTAAAAATTCAAATCACCCCCCTTTCCCTAGAATTGATATAAATATAAATAAACAGTAAAAATCATAAACACATTAGGTATTGCCGCATCCGAAAATGCCCGATCTATCAAAATGTGATAACGGTTTTTCACTGCGTTTAACCTCGTAATGGAAAATCGTGTCCAAAGTCGAAAATGGCACTTTTTTGCCACTTAAAATTTTTTTTAAAATTCTATAAAAAGTGATCAAAAGGTCATACAGTCCTAAAATTATGATAACATTGTAAACATCATCAAAATCTGCAAAAAACGACACCACCCACAGCTCCGTACACCAAAGTATGAAAAAGTTATTAGCGCCAGAATATGGCAAAATCCCCCAAAAAAATTTTGTACAGGAGGTTTTAATTTTTTTAAATGTACGAAAACATTATAAAACCTATACAAATTTGGTATCCCCGTAATCGCACCGACCCAAAGAATAAAGTAGACATGTCATTTGTGGCGCTCAGTGAAATCCGTAAAATCCAAGCCCACAAGAATACGCCACAAATGCGTTTTTTTACCAATTTCACTGCATTTGGAATTTTTTTTCCCGCTTCCCGGTACACGGCATGGAATATTAAATACCATTTGAAGTGTAATTTGTTACGCAGAAAATAAGTCATCACACAGCTCTGTACATGGAAAAGTAAATAAGTTACAGATTTTGGAATGTGGGGAGTGAAAAATGAAAAGGCAAAATCGAAAAAGGGCCGCGGCGGGAAGGGGTTAAATCTGTCCTAAGATGTTACTATCATTTCTAACCACTGTCTTACAGGAGCTCGATTGCGATATATCGGGTGCAGATCTGCCCCAAACCCTAAGCCTAAGCACCCGCCTTTTATCTACCACTATCTGGAAGAGGAGCAGGTGGGATACAAATGTTGCCAAAATGTTGCAGCTTTTTGATTCCCTTTGTCTTTGCTGCTTGTGGGTATATATTACGGGGCACAGCTGATAAATGGGAACTTATTATAATGTCACAACCTGAATAATGTCACAACCTGAATCTAGTAAGTGTTTTACTGAATTTTGAAGGTTTTTGTGAGGTCCTCTGGAGGAGCGCTGACCGCACAGGATGTCATTACTTTCATGGGATCTGCGGGCGGAGATCCTCTCTTTGAAGAGACTTATCATCTTCCCGATACTGAGGCTCTTTGTTGCATCAGAGATTCTTCCCTCATTCCTTCATGGTAACGACGCATCTCAGCTGGACCCACCCTTCTGGTTTAACCCTTTAAGCACGGATCCTAGTTTGCACCTTAAAGGGGGTGTAGCTGCACTTCTCATTTTTGTGATATGCCTTAGAGCAGCCTCATTGCCATTGTCCTGACCACTGCTATTATTAGGAATGAAATGGCGCATCGGAGAGGGGTGAAGTTTTGAAAAAGCAGGGAAGTAGGGGAGGCAGTGTAACAGCCTGTGAAGCTGCAGCACAGAAAAAAAATCTGGTAAAACCCCAAGATTTTGGAAGCAAAGAGGCCATGGATAAAAAATATAAGAAGATGACCACAGTCCCGGTGCCTGGATCTATGAGTAATGTCCCTGGTTTATCAGGATGGATTTTGACGGTAGATTCCCTTTAACTGAATTCCGCCACATCTGTCTGTCTCCTGCTGATTTTGCTCTGCTGCAGACGGTTAAGCCATTTGTGATGGACAGATGCTTTCTCCATTCACATGCCTTGTCTTCTCTTCAGCTTAGATGTCAGGGGAGTTGGTCCATTCATGTTTTCTGATCTTTGCTCACCTCCTTATGTTCTCTTTAATGTTCTTTTTCTCCACTTTACTTAAGTGTCTCTGTGTTTCACTTTGGCGCTGAAAGGGAGCGTTGCCCAGTTGTCTCCACCCATCTAGGGTAGGAACGGAAAGTAGGTAAAGTCAGCTGGGAGAGTTTACCGCTAGGGCTCACTGTCTGTGTGTTCGCTTTTTCTTTGATTGTTTGTCCCTTATCAGTAACTTCACAATAGATCATCAGTTTCAAAAACATCCACGTACATTCAATTCTTGGCTACGTTGCAATAAATTAGTCCCCTGGTCGCATGAGATCCTTACAGAATTTCACCAGTTTGTACTTTCTTTCATAGATCATGAAGATGCGCTCCTCCTATAAAGGGCTATGGTACAACAAATATTGTTAATATGATTTTGTCACCAGGAAACGCCAGAAGCCAAACATCGCCACTAGATGGCAGTATTTTTCCACGCTACAAACCGTACGATTCCAACAAATGCTGCGCGGCTTTTTTCCTATCATCTCTTCCATTTATCAGGTATTCATGGACCTTGGTTTATGATAATAACATGGAGAGATGTAGATGTGACATGGAACTGCTCATCGCTGCTCATTCTTTCTGTTTTGCAGGTTGTGAGGTTTTCCATTTTAATTTACAATAGAAAAAAAATATATATATAATATAATGGATAGTTGTATATTTCTTCTCTGATATATATATATATAATGCATAGTCTAAATCAGAAGACTATAAATCAGCCACACAGAAGCACAGAAGTGAATACGGGATAGGGGGTTTGATAGCTCTGGGGCACACGGAGAAGCATCATGGATCCATAACTCAATATACATTCTGTACTATGGATCTGCACAACGGAAACACGAAAGAGAGAAGACGCCGTGTAGTGGATTAAAAAAAAAAAAACTCTTCCTTCTAAATCTATCAGGTTCTTTTTCTCTATCCTAAAATGGCATTTATTAAGAAATTATAGACTAAGGGCCACATGTATCGCTCGTTTTTTCTGTTGTTTTTGCGGCTTTCCATTCAGGCGCACCGTTTATGCGCCATTTTTGCGACTAAACACCAAACTAGCCATGCAGCAAAAATAAGCAGCTTTCCCTCATCTATCTTACCAATCCAGATGTTTTGCTGCGCCTAATGATATTCATCACTTCTAACGTTTTAATTTAGGCGCAAAAACGGGCGCAAAAACACTCCAGCCCGAAGGTGGCGTTATCTGAGAAGAAAGCACTGAGCCGCTGTGCAGAACAGCTCATTTCTAGCAGCAAAGCTCAGCCAGACACTGCAGACACTGGAACATATAATAGATACATGAGATACTCTGCAGACAGGAGCTGCAGACTCTATTTACAGTTCATCACCTTCTATTTACAAAACATTCTGCAATCTCCTGAGCTCAAAGCAAGACAGGAGAGAACTTTGCAGAAGTTTGCAGAATGTTGCAGATACTACAAACAAGTGTCCCCCATGTAATTCTGCACAGTATCACCAGTGTGTCTGAGGGGGATATTATGCAGAATTACAGGGGTGCAGCAGGAGACCAGCACTGGGGGATCCCCTCCAGGAGAAGCCCCTGCTGAGGAGGTCACTGGGTGTCACACACCTGGGTGCTGCTGTGAGTGTTATCTTCATTCTGGGCTGTGGGAGAAGCAGAGAGGAGCTTGTAGCAGGATCACATGTAAGTGCCCGAATCTAACATTGCGCCTAAACTGTGTTAAAGTAAAGTGATTAATAAGAGGCAGAAAATATACTTATCACAGATGGTTGTAGCTTGTGATAATTCTGGCAAAACAGTGCGCCAGAATTCAGGCGCAACTACTACACTTAGGCGCACAAAAGTGATAAATGTGGCCCCAGATGTGAAAGAGAAAAGACACCGGTACAGGCAGAGGCAACTTCTATCTCACCCCAAGTGCTTTATTCATGTAGGTAGTAATATATTCCTGCTGGTGTGTCCATTACTTTCCGCAGACATAGGGGCTTATTTACTAAGGGTCGTGCTGCGCACTTTAGTTGGACTGTGCACCTTTTTTTCAGGGCTTAAACAGCTTGCACAGGTGTTTAAGAAGTGTGTGCGCTGGGATTGTGTTACACATCACCCTTTTGTGGCGCAGCTGCGCTGGCCTCCATGCTTCACAAATTAAAGGGCGTGCTGATTCGGACCGAGCCTCGTATTTAACTTTCAAATTGTGTTTCACGCCCTATGTTAAAGGTGCACCACAAAAAAGATGGTGAACTCTGTCGGACCTGAGTGGGGAAGCGACACATTCATGATTTCTGGCGCACGGTGTGCCAGATTATTAAAGAACGGGCACCAGGATCCAATAATCTGCCGCACCCTGCACATTAGTGAGGCAGACTGCACGTGGTTACAATTGTAACAGTAACTTTGAGGGTGCGGTCACACGTCGCAGTTAAAACTGCATCGCAATCAGCTTTGAGGTGGTTTTAGGTGCAGTTTTGTCAATTGAACAGGTGAAAGACATGAACTGAATGGGTGAATTCGATTTTGGGAAGGGGAAACCTACTCCACAAATGTCATTCACTCGTTCAGTTCATGTCTTTCACCTGTTCAATTGACAAAACTGCACCTAAAACCACCTCAAAGCTGATTGCGATGCAGTTTTAACTGCAACGTGTGAACGCACCCTAAAAAGCAGCTTTTTTTTGCATCATCTCCATCACCAGCAATTATGTAGCACATGTCCAATATGAATAGAAAGTGTGAGCCAAAACATAGCAAGAAATGGTGGCACATACACAACTAGAATGACCATCCGGTGCAGATTTGACCATAACATATTGGGGCTCATTTACTAAGGGCTCCGCGGGTGCACTTTCGTCAGGTTTCCCGAATGTTTCCATTTTGCGCTGGCTTTCATGCGACAGAAATCAGGGGCATGGCCTTCGGACAACCCGACGGATTCGGAAAAAGAGCAGAATTTAAAAAACGAATTGGGGCAATTTATTTACCCGGTCCATTCGCGATCCAGCGGCACGTTCTCCGCGGTGGATTTGGGTCCGGCCGGGATTCATTAAGGCAGTTCCTCTGACGTCCACCAGGTGGACAAATCATCCCAAGAAAAAGTGACTGTTCCAACTCACCTCTAGCCTCCTTATGCTCAGGAAACGGCACGGACTCCACCTTGCTTGTTAAGGTCAAACCAGCATACGAAAGAACTTTGAAAGGTCCAGCCAGGTTCCAATGAAACTTTAAGACTTTTATTTAGTCAACATCATATATCCACAGCAAGGTTTCAATATTCCTCTTAAATCCCGGGGCAATTCAGGGGAAATCGACGCAAATCGGAAATATTCAGGTAACACGTCGGGAAAACGCGAATCGGGCCCCTATAGTAAATGACCCCCATTGTGTCGCAAGATGAAGCACTTACATGCACCTTGAAGAAGCAGGTGAACTCCGGCGGACCTCGGCGCAGCAGCGACACCTACTGGACATCGGGCGCACGACCTTAGTGCATCCCGGCAGAACCTGAATCCTCGTCGGACAACGCGCAGCAGGACCGGGTAAGTAAATGAGCCCCACTTAGTCCCCACAACTAGGGAGAGGAGAGCCTTGGGCTATAAAACAATAAACACATTGGGGCAGATTTAGTTACCCGGTCCATTCGCGATCCAGCGGCGTGTTCTCTGCGGTGGATTCGGGTCTTCCGGCCATCCACTAAGGCAGTTCCTCCGACGTCCACCATTTTTTAAATGCGACGGTTTTTCCGAATCCGTCGGGTTTTCATTCGGCCACGTCCCCCGATTTCCGTCGGATGAATGCCGGCGCCGATGTGCCACAATCCGATCGCGTGCGCCAAAATCCCAGGGCAATTCAAGAAATATCGTCGCAAATCGGAAATATTCAGGTAACACGTTGGGAAAATGCGAATCGGGCCCTTAGTAAATGACCTCCATTATACCCAGCTACTCCGGTGCTTCCGTTTTCCGTCTGTCACCCCCGGCACTACCAACCCGACCACTGCTGCGCACCTCCTGCACACTGAAACTAGTGCCAGCACAGGTGTACGGTAGTGATTTGGGATGGGGCAGGAGAAAGAAATCACCGGAAGAGGTGAGTATGAGGTGTTTATTGTTTTATAGCTTCCCCCAAAACTTTTATACATTCGGGGTAATTTACTAAGGGCCCAATTAGCGTTTTCCCGACGTGTTACCCGAATATTTCCGATTAGCGCCGATTTCCCCTGAATTGCCCCGGGATTTTGGTGCACGCGATCGGATTGTGGCGCATCGGCGCTGGCATGCACGTGACGGAAACCGGGGGGGCGTGGCGGAACGAAAACCCCATGGATTCGGAAAAAACCGCTGCATTTTAAAAAAGAAATCTGTCGCGGAGCTTGCACTTACCTTCACTCAGCCCGGCTCGGTGAACTCCAGTGCGTTCCGATGCTTTTCAGCGCAGCAGTGCCACCTGGTGGACGGTGGAGGAACTACCTTAATAAATCCCGAATCCAGCACAGAGAACGCGCCGCTGGATCGCGAATGGAACGGGTAAGTACATCTGCCCCATTATTTTAAATCCCAGACAACCCATTTACAGGAAAGATCCTGATACTTCCCAGATAAAGCGTCCACTACCATCAGCTTACTGATAACTACTGGACCACAGATATTTTTGCTATTTGTCTCCCCAACTTTTGTTGTCAACAAATTTGTATGAGACCTTAAGTGAGGAACTTATTTTAAAAGAAACCTCCAATCACAATCAAGCTTAAAACCAGGGACAGTACTCATAGATCCAGGTTCAGTGACTGTGGTATCTTCTTATATTTCTTATCCATGGCCTCCTTCCTTCTAATATGTACTTTTAAAATTATACTAATGAGTCATAAAGGCTCTGTGGGTGTTACCAGAGCCCATCCGTTCTGTAGCTTTACAGGCTGTCACACTGTACAGGTGCACGTCTCACCCATCACCCTGCTCTCTCCTACTTCTGCCTGCTGCAATCTCACTGCAGCAGAAAAAGTTTTTGCACACAATGGAAAGTAAGTGGTTCTGCACCGTGTAACAGCCTGTGAAGTCACAGCATGGATTAGCATCATTTTAAAAGTTGATTTTGGTTTAAAAAGTTGGTGGAGTTGAAGTTGGTTTATCATGATGGATTTAGTTTTTTTTTTTTTCTATCCAGTTAGTAATATTTACAAAAGCAGGAGACGCTCTTTCCAATCCCACTGGCCAAAAAAAAGGATCCCCCATAAGACATCTGTGGTGTGAACATGTGTTGGATTAAGACTGCCTTGGGTCCTGGACTGTATGAATATTATAGCCCCTACAATCATGGAAATCACTCCATATCTATAGAACTGGGAAAATATGCAAAGTTTTCTAGGATGGGAAATCCCACATCATGTTATAAGGCTTCCTGAAGGTCAGGCTTGATGTCAAGTGAGCTGCATTACAAGATAACTAAAAGAGGTGGTTTTCCTTATCCCTTCCTGGAAAACTTTGCATATTTTCCCAGAATCCCCTAGTGGAGTATCCATGGCTATAGGACTCCACAAGCCTTCACAGCGGCCTTAATTGTCAGTCTATCATACTAAAACTCTGCCATGTTAGGACCTCTGGTGGACCTTCAAAGGTCCTGAAATGGCTCTTGTGTACACGTGTATTGAGAACCGGAACAGATGTATGAGGATTACATGGGGGAAGGTCCTTCTCAATATAAAAGTTTGTGGGTGGTTTGGGTGGCCATGGGCCCCCTAGAAGGGGTGGGCCCTGGGCTATCGCCCAAACCGCCTACATTATAATCCATTACTGGTGTGAACCCTATCATCTTACTTTACCAAATGGCCCAGAAACATTTGAAATTGAGAATTGTTTTAATTTAATATCCAATATCCAATAATTTAATATGTTTTAAAGTAATCTCCCAGAATAATAGAACTTTCCAGATCTTGGACACCATAAAGATCTTAAACCAATAAAATGGAACTTTTTACAGATTTTCACGATGAATAGATATAATATGATTAATATTATTATCCCCTTTTAACTTGAAATGTCTTCAAAAGTTTTGCTCCGTAAAATTAGAAACGTTGGACATGAAAATCATGAAATATTCCATTATATTTCCGGTCTTGCCTCTCGTTATACATTTAATAGTCTAGAACTAACTAACTACACAACGCCCAACTTTCTGCTCCAGCTGGTACCCGGGACTACAGACAGGTCCTGATTACTTCTCTTGACATTAAGTAGGAACAGAGAGACTTTTCTTCCATCTTGAATAATGTAAGTCATCGCTGTTTGTAGAAAGGCATTTTCTGGGCTAAAAATGTTAATAAAAAATACAAACTCTCAACCATCCAGGATCCAGTAGGATAGTCCTGGATTTCGGGCTCTGCAATATCATTGGGGCAGATTTACTGGGTCCAGTCGCGATCCTGACGGGATTCACTAAGGTCGTGCGCCCGATGTCCACTAGGTGTCGCTGCTGCGCTGAAGTCCACCGGAGTTCACCTGCTCCTTTCCGGTGCATGTGAGTGCTATTCTTGCAATTTTTTTAAAATTCCGAGTTTTTTCCGAATCCGTTGGGTTTTCCGACGGCCACGCCCCCCGATTTCTGTCGCGTGAAAGCCGGTGCCGATGCGCCACAATCCGATCGCGTGCTCCAAAATCCCGGAGCAATTCGGCACAAATCGGAAAAATTTGGGAAACCCGACAAAAATGCGCGATTCGGACCTTTAGTAAATGTGCCCCCTTGTGTCTTGGCTGCTCTGTATAGCAGAGCCAGTAGGCGCCATGTTATGACTTCATCCTGTCCGCCGGCTTCAGTACTACACAAAGCGTGAGAGGAGGAGAGCTAATCCGGGGAAACTGGGAGAGGTAAGTACCTGGTGTTTATTAATTTTTTTAGTAATTACAAGGCGGAGAGGGAGTCACAATATGCAGGGGAAATGCGGGGGGTGGCACAGCATGAATGGGAGCTGCTGAAGAGGAGGGCACAGTATGAGGGAGAGCCTCTCAGGGTGGCACAGTATCAAGGGGATCTGCTGGGTACACAGTCTGAAGGGGCACCGTATGAGGGGCACCGTATGAAGAAACCTGGTGGGGGCACAGTATGCAGAGGAGCTGCTCAGAATTGCACAGTATGCAGAGGAGCTGCTCGCAATGGCACAGTATGAAGGGGAGCTGCTCGGAATGGCACAGTATGCAGAGGAGCTGCTCAGAATTGCACAGTATGAAGGGGAGCTGCTCGGAATGGCACAGTATGAAGGGGAGCTGCTCGGAATGGCACAGTATGAAGGGGAGCTGCTGGGGGGCACAGTATAAAGTGGAGCTGCTGCAGAGGGGGCCACAATATGAGGGAGAGCTGCTCGGAATGGCACAGTATTAAGGGGATCTGTTGGAGGGGCACAGTATAAAAGTTGATTTTAGATGGTAGGAGGCCATGGATAACAAATATAAGAAGATTACCACAGTCGCGGTGCCTGGATCTATGAGTAATGTCCCTGGTTTATCAGGATGGATTTTGATGGCAGATTTCCTTTAAATCTTAAAAGGTGTTTAAGCACAGCAAAATTATATTTGATATCTCGTGATCATATTGCCCTAAAGAAAAGAGGGGATGTTTTATTTGGACCACATAGTAAAAGCCATAAAGTAAAAGGCAGCTAGAAGATGGTGCAACTGTGGAATTTTTTCCAGCTTCTCGGTAGATTGCACAGTATAATAAATGGCGCCACCAGAATGTACAATTTGTCCCACAGAAAACAAGCCCTCGTACTGCTCTGTATATGGAAAAGTCATGGATTTTGTGAATGCGTAAAGCGAAAAATGGAAATCTAAAAATGAAAAGGGCCTAGTCCTCAGGGGATTAAAGGGGTCAACTATCTCCCAAATCCCACAAGTAGAAAATGACTGCCGGTTTTCTTCCTTCCTCACTGCCTACAGCCAACCAGTTTCCTCCTTTTACACGTGAAATCCTCTGTAGAACGAGGGCATAGAAAAGAGAAAACGGGCACACCAACAGACATGACTGAAATGTCCAGCAGCTTCCCTTTAATAATGAAATGTTTAGCAGCCTCCCCCGCAAATTGAGGTGTCCAACAGCAGCCTCCACTCATTTATAAAATGTCCAACTGCAGGCTCCCTTCACAAATAAAATGTCCAGCAACTTCCCCTTAATAATGGAATGTTCAGCAGCCTCCCCTCACAAATGAAATGTCCAGCAGCAGCCTCCCCTCACAAATGAAATATCCATCAACTTCCCCTCACAAATGAAATGTCCAGCAGCAGCCTTCCGTCACAAATGAAGTAGTCAGAACCAGCCTCCCCTTACAAATAAAGTATCCAGCAGCAGCCTCCCCTTAAAAATAAAGTATCAAGCAGCAGCTTCCCATTATAAATTAAATTTCCATCAGACTCCCCTTAATAATGAAATTCCAGCAGACTACACACAATAGAGGAACCTAATAATATGAAAAATAAAATCATTACCTCCTGTGGCATCCTCTTCATCCTCGGATCTGTGCGCTTTACCTGAAATGTCCAGCAGTAGCTTCCCTTATTTATGAAATGTCCAGCAGTAGCCTCCCCTTATTTATGAAATGTCGAGCTGCAGCCTCCCCTCATTTATTAAATGTCCAACAGCAGCCTCCATCAACTTCCCCTTACACTTCCCCATACTCAGCAGCAGCGTTCCGTGACAAATGAAGTAGCCAGCAGCAGCCTCCCCTTATAAATGAAGTAGCCAGCAGAAGCCTCCCCTTATAAATGAAGTTTCCAGCAGCAGCCTCCCCTTATAAATGAAGTTTCCAGCAGCAGCCTCCCCTTATAAATGAAGTTTCCAGCAGCAGCCTCCCATTACAAATTAGCCTTCCCTTAATAATGAAATTCCAGCAGCCTCCTGCTCTCTACCGATCCCTGTGGTGTCCTCTTCCTCCTCGGGTCTGTGCACTCTACCTGCTCGTAGTGTATGATGCGGCTCCACCTGATGACATCATACACTGCGCTTAGGCAGAAAGCATAGACGTGTCTTTGCCCGCGCCGCTGTTGTAATGAGTTGCATGCAGCATGTCTTACACACATACAATTGATTCTATTCACCTCTTATGGACCTGCAGTCTTTTATTAACCTACACAATCATTTTCTGAGGGGGTTTGTGAGTTATTAGACCCCCTTATATAACAGCAAGGATCCCATCAATTCGGATACATTTCAGTTGTCTGCGACGCCTCAGTAAACATCGCCATTAATCCGCGACATTCCGTTTTCCCGAAGACTTTCACGTAACATTAGAAAGTTAAATATGGCAAGACGCTGTCACTTTAATTAAAATTACTGAAAATTATACAGAACCGTCACCGCGCCTTTGTTCAGAAATCAGCAGCTTTCTCATCTGCGAATGTTAATGGCGTTTTTTTTTTATTCTATTAGTTTTTTTCCCAGCCATTAGTTATCGCATTCTGTATTTCTGGAGACAATAGGTGAGGCTGAACGAGAGGATCACATGAGACGGGCCGCGGTGTGGGGCGAGAGCTTTCTATGTATAGCCGTGGGGGTGAAGGCGTTATAAATCAGACTAATTCACCTGCTACTTTTTTACATTAGGAATGTGCTAGTAATTACTCGTTTTAGCATAATATTGCATATAATTAATTGGTTATGAGATGCTCATAGCTCTGTATCGCCGGTAATAATAATAATAATTATGTGAGTATAGCAACATTTTTCATTCCATGGTCCAAGCTATTAAAGAAAGTGTCAAGCCTTAAGGTAATAAAGCGTAAAAAGCGTAAAAAAAATAATCCAGAATAGGAAAATCACTTTTTTAATTTTAAGAAACAGTGCCCAATCTGTTGAGCATATCTGAATTTCCCTCCAACCAATGACATAGGGAGTGGTATTTATAGGGGGGGGGGGCGTGTGTACAGTCATTAGTCCACTGCCCCCTAATTCACAGGAAGTCACAGAAAGTCACAGGAAGTCACAGAAAGTCACAGGAAGTCACATGTCCTTCTGCCGGTGGGTTGGGTGTCCCGCAGCTTCTACGGACAGAAGATAAAGATTCAAGTACAACATGAGTGATGGTACATGGTACAACATGGGTGATCCTAACAGGGTCTTGTATAGGGATGAGCAAACCTGAGGTTCTGTACGGGTTTTGGTTACTTAGGTCTAATTGTTGCTGGCAAAGGCACCACGTGGAGCAACAATCCTTGGGAAAATGGCAGCACGTGCAGCTTTTAAAGAGTTAACACGCTTAACTGGTGCTAGGACCACGGGTTTTAATGGCCGGCAGGGGGTAAGTAAACGCCTCAAGCCCTTTCAATGGCTCAAGTCCTGGCAATGTTCGGCATGGACCCTTCTCATCACTAAGTCTTGTACTTACCCTGGTACCCTGGTACTTACCCTTCAATACTTGGTATAGTGTTCGGATAGTCTTGGCCTAGTTTGTTGAAATAAAGTAGACCCTTTTTGCTCTCCTCGATGATGCATTTAAAAGAACATCTCCACAAGGTATATGAAAATCCTTAACATCCCTAAACTTAGCTGAATTTTTTGTAAAGAACCCATTTCCTCCCTACCACATTGAAGGGGGGGAGTTATTGTCAGGCTTATTGAGACTTGTTGCAACTGTCAAGTTGAGACTCCAGTCCAATGATGGGTGGGATGGTTGGGGGGGGGGGGGGTATACTTTGTTAATGTTCTTAAAGGGGTTGTCTGAAATTAACTTTAGATTTATTACTGGCTTCCCGTGATTTAATTTTTTTTAAGTATATACTCGAGTATAAGCCTAGTTTTTCAGCACAAAAAATGTGCTGAAAACCCTAACTCGGCTTATACTCGAGTCAAGAAAGAAAACAAAAAGTGTACTCACATTCTGAATCCCCCACCTCCTCATCCGTCAGGTTCCCTTCCATACACCGCGGCCCTGGAATCAACTCCGTGTCCCGGTCTGTCGCAGGCATTGTGACGTCAGCCACACGTTGACATTCTAATTTGTGCGCCAGCATCTCCACACATTATGATGTCAGCTAGCTGCTGGACTCATGGTGTCTGTGATGGACTGCACGGGGACACAGAGCTGATGCCGGAGCATTATATATTGGACTGGCGGGGAATATACGAGAGGGGCAGGGGCTGCAGGCTATATACTACAGGGCCTGGTAGGCTATATACTACAGGGAGCTGGCAGGCTATATACTACAGGTGGCTGGCAGGCTATACACTAGAGGAGGTTGGCAGGTAATATACTACTGGGGGCTGGCTATATACTACAGGGGACTGGCAGGATTTTTACTACAGGGGTTGGCTGGCTATATACTACAGGGGGGGGGCAGTCTGGCTATATACTACAGGGGGCTGGCAGGCTATATACTACAGGGGGCTGGCTGGCTATATATTACAGGGGCTAGCAGGCTATATACTACAGGGGCTGGCTGGATATATACTACAGGGACTGGATATATACTACAGGGTGCTCGGAGGCTATATACTACAGGGGCTGGCAGGCTATATACTACAGGGTGCTGTCAGGCTATATACTACAGGGGCTTGCAGGCTATATACTACAGGGGCTGTGACCAATGCATTTCCCACCCTCAGCTTATACTCGACTCAATAGGTTTTTCCAGTTTTTTTGTGTTAAATTTAGGGGCCTGGCTTATACTCGGGTATATACGGTAATTACTTGTGTTTTCCGCTATAAAAATGTTTAATCTGAACAATCTTCTGATTTCTTGTTTCACAAAAAAATTACACCTTACACAGCGCCGTGCACCGAACTATGAAAAAGTTACTAGCTTCAGAAAACGGCAATATGAAGATTAGGGTTTTTTTCATTCAAAAGGTTTTAATTTTGTATAATCTATTGAAACATAATAAAACCTATACAAATGTGGTATACCCATAATCACACCAACCCACTGAATAAATTGGAGGTGTATTCAGGGAGCACAGTGAAAGTTGAAAAAAAAATGAACACAAGAACACAAATTTCACCACATTTGGATTTTCTTTCGGCTTTTAATGAAACAACTTGGAATATTAAATACTTTCGTTAGGAAGTACAAACCCTTATAGAGCACCGGAACACCGAGACATAAAAAAAGCAAAAAATGGAAGCTGAAAAACAGAAAATGGCAGTGGCGTTAAAGGGGTTGTCCAAGGGCATAAAAAACCTATTGGTAACCGGGAGGGGGCTGGTTAAAAAAATAAACATTTATTGACCTCAGCGGCCCCTCCCAGCGGCCTGTTCTGCCATCACTCTGGTCCGTGCCCCATCTAAACAAACAGGGTCAGGGAAGCCGCTGCGCTCAGCTTTTGGCCTGCACCTGTCCCACATGATACAGCGCTGGGAATAGTGGGCGTCGCCGGCCACTTAGGGCGGCACAGAAGTTGAGCGCAGCAGCTTCCCTGACCCTGTTTGTTTATATGGGGCACAGACCGGAGAAATCACAGCGCTGGACGCTGGGAGGAACCATGGAGGTAGGTACCAAGTACTGGCCACCAATAGGTTTCTTATGCTCTCGGACCACCCCTTTAAGGAGTTAATGTCCTCATTTCCATACCTAAACTCAAAAATCACCCAAACAATTGAAACTCAGCTACGTTATAGTAGAAATGTAGAAAAACAACCTTTGTATCGGCTCCTGTGAACACGATATTTCGGAGCGCGCAGGGCAGGCTGCAGACATTATTTTGATAGAGATGTCTATGCTGCCTATGCAATCCCATAAAAATATGATTTCAAATATGTATCTGTGCACAACATGGCAATAAAATGGCTTTTTTTCCCTGATTGTGTTCTTTTTTCATCACTGTAACATTCGGATTCCCCTTAGCAAGGTGATATATCTCCGGCCCATAATTCCCTTCCAGAAAGTCATCTCACAGTGACTCGAAAATATAGCGAGAGACCGAACAATTAACATAAACTACATCCCGCTTCCTAATGATCTCCACCACCATCAGCAACATAAAGACATCGACAGCGATTTTATGTCCTCCAACCACTTAGATACAAAGCTCCGCGATTCCATAGACGGCGCTCCGTACTCCAGCAGTTTTATAGAAATATTCTCAGTAAACCTATAATGATATTTTCCAAGGATTTTTTTTTACAATCGGAGTAAAGTGAGGCCGAGCTGAAGAAATAGGATTATAAAGAAGATTCACAAATACGAAGGCTGGAGTTTAATATGGATGATACATTGGGGCTCATTTACTAATGGTCTGTCAGACCCATTTTCGTCGGGTTTCCTGACGATTTCCGTTTTGCGCCGAATTGCCTGGGGATTTTGACGCACACCATCGGATTTTGGGGTATCGGCGCCGGCTTGCACGCAACAGAAATCGGGGGGCGGGCCATCGGACAACCCGACAGATTCTGACAATGCGCGGGATTTAACATTTAGAACTGTGTCGCAAGACACGCACTTACATGCACCAGGAAGAAGAAGGTGAACTCCGGCGGACCTCAGCGGGGAAGCGACGGATGCAGGAACTCGGGCGCACGATCTTAGTGAATTGCGGCAGATCGGAATCCTCATTGGGCAGCGCACTGCGGGATCGCAACAGGACCGGGTAAGTAAATCTGCCCCAGTGACTAAGGTCTACAGCCACGAGACAGAGCCCATCCAGGTGGACATAGAGGCTTCCAAACTCATCAATGTCTATGTAATGCCCTGTCCAATGGAGCCATCACGAAATACTGCTCCTATTAGATTTCTGTGTCCCATAGCGCCTGATCACCTCTGTGGCGCCATCTACTGTCTATATTTGGTATTGCAGCTGCATCACATTTGCCTGGGAAGGAAAGGTTCACATTGCGACCAATAGGATGTCATGTTAATTAACTGTTAGTTCCATATTGAAGAAAGGTCTTGGTTGGATAATCTTAAAACTCTCCGCCCCAGGGGAAATTTATATAAGCTCCCAGGTGGCTGGAAAGTTTCAGACTAAGTGGAGATCTAGTAATAAGCAGATGTGTCTGAGATCTTCTGACACAGGCCTGCAGAGATTCCCCTGCTGCAGTGAGATTACATCAGGTGGAGGGAAGTGCTGAGGGAGCAGAGGGGAGGCGGCGACAGTTTAACAGCCTGTGAATCTTCTGCATTTTAATCTGTTTATGGGATGAGGTATGAGTGAATGATATGATTGTGGAAGTCATTGCATGAGCAATGGAGACGTCCGATGACCTCCTATGGAGTGTTTCCCTGCTCATAAGGCTGGAGACGGTTCTAAAATCATCTATAAAGAGCTTAAACTCATTTGATAAAGTAATGGGACATTCATGATAGGATTTTCATGACTTTTTGTATATCTACTTGTGATTATTTTGACTTGGGGCTTATTTACTACAGGTCCGCGCACGCACTTTTGCCGGACTTTCTGACTTCTTTGGGGATTGCATGACTTGGACAGGTATTTAACAGGTGTCTGAGCTGGAATTGTGTCACATCGATCGTTTTTTGACGCAGCTGCACTGCTTCCATGCAACATAAATAACGGGGGCGGGCCGTGGGACGATCCGGCTGATTTGGACTGAGCCCAAGATTTAACTTTCAAGTTGCGTTGCAAGACAAGGCACTTACATGCACCAGGAAGAAGAAGGTGAACTTCGACGGACCTGAGCATGGAGGCGAAACATGCAGGATATCGGACACACGATCTTAGTGAATAGCGGCACACTCCATGATCGTCAGACAATGCACTTTTGGTGAACTTCGTCTGACCGGGCAAGTAAATGTGCACCACTGTACAAGTTTTTGGAAACAAAAAATCTGACGGGCAGTGGGGCTCCAAAGGCAGTCATAGGGGATTATTTATCTTTATTTCCAAGTCCTTTTTTTGGCGCAGACATTTGTTTATCGTCAGTGTATCGACGACAAAAAACTCCAAACATAACTTAGAAAATTGAAAGAAGTGACTTGAGACTTTTCTGCAACATTTTTGAGACATTTGTAGCAAATCTCGCAAAAAGAGATCTGAAAAAAATATTTAACACAAGGAAAAAGTGAGATTGATAAATTACCAAAGTAGCAGACGAAAAAAAGACAGAAAAGATTTAGTATCATAACTTTTCATACTGGTGCACAGTTTTTGCGCCAATTTTGTGACTAAACACCAAACTAGCCATGCAGCAAAAATAACCAGGTTTCCCTCATTTATCCTACCAATCCAAATGTTTTGCTGCGCCTAATAATGTTCAGCACTTGCGACTTTTCATTCAGGCGCAAAAAGAGGCGCAAAAACACTCCAGCCCGAAGGTGGCGTTAACTGAGAAGTAGCACTGAGCCCGTGTGCAGAGCAGCTCATCCCCAGCAGCACAGCTCAGTGGACACTATACAGCCACTGCAGATTCTACAGACACTGCAGACACTAGTACAGATAATACAGACACTGCAGACACTAGTACAGATAATATAGACACTGCAGACACTAGTACAGATAATATAGACACCGCAGACACTAGTACAGATAATACAGACACTGCAGACACTAGTACAGATAATACAGACACTGCAGACTCTATTTACAGTTCATGACCTTTTATTTACTAAACAATCTGCAGAATCCTCAGCTCAAAGCAAGAGAGAAGAGAAGTTTGTAGGATTTGCAGATACAAGAGAGAAGTGTACCCTATGTAGCAGGATGACCCCACTGGTGTCTGAGGAGGATACTGGCCAGAATTACAGGGGGGCAGCAGAAGATCAGCACTGGGGGATCCCCTCCAGGAGAAGCCACTGCTGAGGAGGTCACTGGGTGCAGGGTGTCACACACCTGGGTGCTGCTGTGGGGGTCATTCTAATGCTGGGGTGTGGGAGAGAAGCAGAGAGGAGCTTGTAGCAGGATCACATGTAAATGCCTGAATCTAACATTGCGCCTAAACTGCGCCAAAATTGTGCCTAAACTGTGTTAAAGTAAAGTGATTAATAAGAGGCACGAATTCAACTTATCACAGATGGTTGTAGCTTGTGATAGTTGTAGTAGCAACTACTACACTAGGGCCCATAATTCCAAGAATATATACCAAAAATAAATGTGATAAAACATAACTTAATATACATACAATTATTTAAAAAAAAAATAAAAATAAAATAGTGTTAATAGTAAAATAATATATCCTATAAAGACAGAATTCAGCTTCTATGTAAACAGCGGGGATGAGGGGAATATGTAATAAACATAAATTCGCCATACAGTAAGTTTGTGTATAATCAGGTGATCAGAGTTAATGCCCCAGGAATGTATATAGTTTGGTAACAAAGCAGAATTCTCCTAAGTACTTTCATTTTTATAGAGAACATTTTTCCCAACCATGAAACGGAACACCTTGGCCAATGTTCCAGATCCGCGCTGAGATTACAGTGAAGCTCTGGAGAGTCGTAGTCAGGATGGAATCGGCGATAATTAGACGAAAAACACATTTCATCTTTATTCTACTGTAACTTACTGGATACAGGGGTAAAGTACAGAAAATAGCACCAGATATAAGGATATAATGCAGGTTTTTATCAGAGATGATGTTCACTTTTTTAAAATTAGCTAATATATATATATAAAAATACAGTTAAAGAATCAGGATGTGTTGGGGGTTAAAATCAGTCCTGTTGCCCTGTTGCTCCGCCATGCAGCGGGGGGCAGCTTGGTCATGCAGAGGGATGGGCAGGGAGGCGGTCACCTGTGATGGGGGGGGGGAGGCGGCTCCGGAGCTGGGAGGGGGAACCGGGGGTGTGATCTAGTGGTGGCCCTGGGGCTTGAATCCCGGGAGCCCTTCCTATAATCCGGCCCTGTACTTACCTCCTCCAGCACTCCCTTTTATCTGCGGCACCGTACGTCACTGCCAGGTTTCTGTTCGTTTACAGAGGCCACCGTTGCCGCCCAGCCACAGCCACGTCCCTGATACAATGTGTCGTAGGCGCGCGGCAGTGGTCATGATGGCAACCACAGGCTCAGTAAACAAATAGAGACTTGGCAGTGATGCACCCAGGTAAGTATAAGATGTTTACTGCTTTAATAGCTCCTCCATCCCAGCTTATAGCTTTTTCTTTTTAATCATGTGGTGACATCACAGGGAATACCGTATATACTTGGGTATATATAGTACTTACTATTAGAGATTAGAGGCCCTGAGATGTAGGTTCGTCATTTGAACGCATCCCTCCCAACCTGGACATTTTTCCCCAACACCAAACCATGGCTATGATTGGCCAGGTGCCCTGTAGCCAAGCATAGCCATAGCTAGTTGTTAGGGGCGAAAACTTGCCGGGTTGGCTGACTACAGACCCAGCAATGTTTGGGTCTGGAAGAACATGCCTGAACACTGAACCCAACCGTACACTTTGGGTCCGCTCATCTCTACTTACCATTAATTTCAGTACCAAAAATATTAACAGGGGCACATTCTACTTATAAAATAATATCAAATGTGTGGCTGACACTTTATGGCGTACGAGCTTCACTCACCTCTGGGCCACCCCAGAGGTGTATTATGTATGGACAAGGTGTGGATTAGTGACTCAGCTGCTCAGCTCCCTGTGGAGAGGGGAAGGGTGATCCACACTCACCCCCACCCCTACTCCAACCGGCCGAAAAAAAGCCACTTGGTTCCTGCCCATTTTCCCACCTAGACGTGTGAATGTATCCTTAGATAAACCCCTGCATAGTCTTTACATGTGTTGCATTATTTAGAAACAATGGGGAAAGAAATGAAAGAAAATTCTCAAATCTCAATCCCCTACTGATAATTACACAATAAAGATCATTGTTAACCCCTTACTTTACAATTTTACTCAGTTTTATTGGTGTTTTAGCTCCTATCACTCAGTGATGGTCAGTAAGATTCCAGAGTGTGGGCTGGGACTCTCTTCATGATCCCACTGTGCTATGAGATCCTATGTGCTGACAATGTGCTTAGATTATCAGGGTACAGGGTTTATCTACACTTTCATTTAGTTTCTGAACAACCTACTAGTAAAAAGAGAGAAAAAGAGAGATGACACAGATCAGAGATGAGATCCATGAGATGGCTATAACATATGACATTCACAGCTCTACTATCACAACCATAACATACACTGTCACCCCTGCTGTGTCTCCCTCCCCCTCCCCTGGATAAAGACCTTATCTGTCTGTAGCTTGTAGCTTTACTACCCTCATGCTCTTTGCCGGCAGGAAGTCTGTGTGTGTGTGAGCTTTTCCTGGAATGCAAGGGTGGGGACTGGAGGCAGAGAGGAGCCCAGTGCCGCGTCAAACAGGAGAACTATGTGACCTGCCTGACCCTAAACTTCTGATTTACGGTCGGATCCAGGGGCAACCGAAATTGTGTACAGCAGGACTGATAGAGACAAATTATATCTGTGAAATGTTGTATTTTTGTTAATAACAGTGAATTAGAGAATGTGTTAACTTTGTTATCCTGAGTAGATAAGAAACTTGTCTTCGTGGGGAAACCCCTTTAAGAAGGTGTCACTTACTTCCATATTCTCCATGTAAAATGCAAAAACAAATCGGCATGAAAAAATACCAAAAATCCAAGCCATTATATTTACATTTTTTTATTGAAACCATCATGTGGAAGAACACAATTTAAAATATAAATTCTGCCTCTCCGCACAAAGTTTTAATTTGCTACTGAAGAGCTAAAATAAAAATCCAAAAAGTCACTAACTGACTAATGAATAATACAGAACTTGACTGATTAAAAATCAATGATGTTAACAAATATTGGATTCGGGAACGACTCCAGATTACAGCGGGACTAGTTTTATGAGGCTGTAAGCAAATAGGACTCCATCAGCCAATAAACAAGAACATAAAACTTTTGCTTGAAAAAACTTGTTTGAATAAAACATTATGTGAATGTAACCTCCTTGGTCAGACCTTAATATAATGAGAGCGGGAAGTTTTTACATCCACATCATCATTTAGAAATGAAGTGCTCCGCTCTTCTATACGTCGTCAGCAATTTCCCTCAAAGGTCCTTTGTGCAAAGTTTTTTTTTTTTACATTATTTTTGCAATTAAAATTAAAAATGAAAAAGCGAATTCCAATCATGTTAAATTAAGTTCTTATCTTCCGGTGAAATTAAACTTGTATTGTGGCCACCTTGAGTTTATGCCTCATCCGTAGCTCGTTTTGGAGCTCTATTCAGCTGCCGTGCTTCATGTCAAAAGATTACAAAAACTTTCGGAGCACAATGTTCCAAAAAAAAAAAAAAGTAATTAAGCAAAGCTAAGTGTATGCAAAATGAATGTTAACGCGGCGGGAGAACACGGCGTATGAACAATAACAATTTGTGTGATTCTGAGAAAAGGTAGCGGAAGGATTATGTTCTCAATGTTCGCCGTGTATTATGTTACAAGGATAGAAAAAAAAATGTTTTTGAGTAAATAATAAAAAAAAAATTAAAAAAGGCTAAGTGCTCACCCCCTGCTACATAAATGCGTTCCTAGTATTGTAATTTCATTTCTATGGATCGGTCGTAAACTGCTTTTTATCTTCCAGGAGCCCATTTGTTATGTTTATGCTCTTAAACATCAGTCAGAAGCTTCAGGAGAGGGAGGAGGGAGGTGAAGCTGCAGTCTATGAAAGTAGGGATATCAAGTCCTAAACTCCTCCCATTAGCAATAATAAGTGTCTCATGAGCTGAATCATATCCTTGTGGCCACAAACTGATCACGTAATGCAGTCCGGAGACTTTGCCAATTAAGGCCGCCTTGCAGGCTTGTGGAGACTTATAGCCATTTATGCTCCTCTAGAGGATTCTGGGAGATGTGCAAATAAGGTTTCCAGGATGGGAACAAGGAAAACATTGCCTCTTTTGCTACCTTGTAAGGCAGCCCACTTAACATCAAGCATGATGTACATGAACATTAATGCCAAAGAGTATATGTATTCCAGAAGGAACAGATTTACAACTGTAGATAGCGCTGTTTCAATGTGGTTGCATCTCTTCAGTACAGTGTAGGGAACTAGTTTGTCTGAGTGAGAGGCTTTTGACTAGGGTCAGGAAATAAGAGTTCTCTTTATGGAGACTTTGCCAATTAAGGCCACCGTGAGGACTTGTGGAGACTTGTAGCCATTGATGCTCCTCCAGGGGATTCTGGGAACTATATAAATACGTTTTCCAGGATGGGACAAGGAAAACAATGCCTCTTTCTAGATGTTTGGCTTTAATCCCATGTCATGTCATTAGGCTTCCTAAAAGTCATGCTTGATAGTAAGGGGGTTACAAGGTAACAAAAGAGGCAATGTTTTCCTTGTCCCAATACATCCTAGAAAATGTATTTGCATAGTTCTGAGCAATGCACAGAAAAACATACCGTATATACTCGAGTATAAGCCGAGACCCCTAATTTTACCACCAAAAACTGGGAAAAACTATTGACTTGAGTATAAGCCGAGGGTGGGAAATGCATTGGTCACCCCCCCCCCCCAGTATATAGCCAGCAAGGCCCCAGTAGTATATAGTCAGCCAGCTCCGAGTAGTATACAGCCTGCCAGCCCCTAGTAGTATACAGCTAGCCAGCCCCCAATAGTATACAGCCTGCCCCCATGTAGTATACAGTCAGCCTGCCCCCATTAGAATACAGCCTGCCAGCCCCTAGTAGTATACAGCCTTCCAGCCTTTAGTAGTATACAGCCTGCCAGCCCTTAGTAGTATACAGCCTGCCAGCCCCTAGTAGTATACAGCCAGCCAGCCCCCAGTAGTATACATACAGCCTGCCAGCCCCCAGTAGTATACAACCAGCCAGCCCCTAGTAGTATACAGCCTGCCAGCCCCTAGTAGTATACAGCCTGCCAGCCCCTAGTAGTATACAGCCTGCCAGCTAACAGTAAGAAAACAGGATTTTAATAATATAGTATCCCATGAATAAAACCCGGGGAAGATGGAACGATATTTACTGCCTGTCTCTTTTCTAGATGCAGGAATGTGAAGCGCTGGACATAAGCTGATGGACAGGCGTGATCACATCACAAAAAGGGATTATCCAAAATAAAGACCGGAATACGGCGGACCTACGGGGACTACAGGGAGCCGAGCACAAAACATCACTAGATTATGTAGACGAGTCGAATCGGCTTTCAAAGAAAATGTAACTCCAAATCATATTTGCAGATATTTCCTGGATGGCGGTGGAGCTGTGTATAACCTGCTTATCGTGACCGCACGTCGCAGGGGCCCACAAAAGATGGGGATTTAATAAGCAGTTTTACGTTGTATGCAGAAGATTCCTACATCGGCTTCCTGCATCAAGTTCTACTTTGAAATAATTCATCTCTGAGGCAAATACATTGGACGGATGACTCCGAGAGTCGGGTTATGAGATGGATTTAGGGAAGCTGAGAGCAATAGATATGGTTTCTTACTATCCATCATGTATATGAGATGATGTATTATGCAGTAGGGCATGTAAAATGAATTTACTCACAATGGTCCCTGGAACCACGAGGACTCGGAATCTCATTTCTGTATCTTAGCCATATAGAGGCTTCCAGGGCCGCCATCAGGGGGGTTTAGTGTGACTGTGTTCAGGGGGCCCAATGAGGAGAAAGGGCCCTAAGTCACAGAAAACCTTCCTCCCTTTCGACGTGCAGGGAACTCACTGTGTACACAGGGGTGGATGATCATTCTGTGGCGGGGCCCACAAAATTTGCCAGTCATGGGCGCCAAATTTTCTAGTGACAGTTCTGGAGGCCCCAGGGACAATGTCAGAAGAAGCCACTGAGTTATCCTGTCTATGTTTTTAGAGGAGTACAAGAAGAAGAATCCTCAAACTTCATGTTTTATGGATTATTTTCAAGCAGGGCCGCTGCTAGGAATTTTAGGGCCAGTGTCCGTCAAGTTTTCTGGAACCCCCATGCACATGTGACTCCCGTCTACTACACCATATCACAAACGCCTTTACGACTATCACCTGACCAAGACTGTGGCCACCCCAAACCAGTAGTGTTTTTTTTTTTGTAACTTTATTTTTATTTGGTTTTCAAAATTTAATACAAGGAACAGCGCATATGAGCATCATATTGAATATTATGACATTGTAAAACATAATACTTTGCTGACATATGATATGCTACATATGCAATATAAACATACGAGAGCATAAAAAATTAAAAAAAAATACCAGTGCCTGTAGTTTGGTATACAATGATGGTATGTGTTGAGGAGTAATACAACATATATAGTAAAAGTCAAATTGTGTTACAAACGATTCTTGGAGACGTAATTTGTCCAGTACCAGAATCTGGAATTAGATACCGTTACTTACTGTAGTATCACAATACTCAGTAATAAAGTAATACTTTGCCATGAAAAAACAGAGCAGCGGAATGGCTTCAGGATTTACCTCAGTGATGACCCCATTGCTAATTGTGCATTATAATGGTAGATTTTCTCCCTGGCATCGGCCAAAATAGTTGATATCTCACTTTTTGCTGCAGATGAAAATCTCATATTGATTTTTTTCCACAATGTTTTTATGGGATTGTCATATATCCCACACACTACACCTTGCATGTTTTGCAAGTGAGGCTTTGGTTTGTACAGTATAACCTTTAATTTTTAACAGTTTGTGTTTTATACACTTTTATTACGTAATTTTAATTGTATTAATTATATGCTTTAAACATTTATTTAAAAAAGGATAATTTAGTGATACTGAAAATACTCACCTCCCCTCCTCTTCGTCTTGATCATAGCTGTGGTCTTCGCTATTCTTAACACATCAGGATAACCTAAAAAATGCCTAATAAAGAGCAGCCCGGAGCTCAGGGACGACATGTCCGGCACTTTGGGTTGCTAATTATTCATACCCCCTATGTGAAGTCTCCTCCTTCTCCAACATGAGAGAGGTATCTATCATGCAGAAGACATGAATTCAGGCCTCTCGCATGATGTCAGCTCCCTCTCCCAGCATGTGAGAGGGAGGTGCGGGGTACTGCATAATTAGCAGCCAGGAGCGCCGGACATCTCATCCCTGCACTCCGGGCAGCTTTTTATAAGTCTCTTTTTTAGGGAATCCCAATGTGTCACTATTAGTGAAGACCAACACCGGGATCAAAATGAGGAGAGTAGGTAAGTATTTTCAGTGTTTTTTTTTTTACTTTTTCTGACTGGTATATTTCCTGTAAGAGATTCATCTCTATATACCAGTGTATGAAGCTTTCATAACTCTATGGAAACTGTAGTGAAGTTAGATCACTGTAATATTATTGCCTACAAGAGAGTTTAGGCTGTAGATTCAATTCCCAACTAACCAAAAGCAAACTGGGAACATTAAATCATTTAGAGACCTTGTGGGGAGATCTATTGTGTGCCGCCTTATGATAGGAGTGCCACTGGATAAATCAAGAAGCTTAGGCCTCTTGATGTATCTGGTGGGTGGCCGAAACTACGCTAGCTGGTGTTATTTGGTGCAAAATACTTGTCAACGTTCAAGAGGAATACTCGAATGGTCTGCCGCTGTAGCTCACTGCCGCTGTAGTTCATTGCCGCTGTAGCTTGATGTCGCTGTAGCTCATTGCTGCTGTAGCTCACTGCCGCTGTAGCTCACTGTCGCTGTAGTTCACTGCCGCTGTAGTTCACTGCCGCTGTAGCTTGATGTTGCTGTAGCTCATTGCCGCTGTAGCTCACTGCCGCTGTAGCTCACTGTCGCTATAGTTCACTGCCGCTGTTGTTCACTGCCGCTGTAGTTCACTGTCACTGTTGTTCACTGCCGCTGTAGTTCACTGCCGCTGTAGCTCAATGCCGCTGTAGTTCGCTACCGCTGTAGCTCATTGCCGCTGTAGGTCACTGCCGCTGTAGCTCACTGCCGCTGTAGTTCATTGCCGCTGTAGCTCAATGTCGCTGTAGCTCATTGCCGCTGTAGCTCACTGCCGCTGTAGCTCACTGTCGCTGTAGTTCACTGCCACTGTAGCTCACTGTCGCTGTAGTTCACTGCCGCTGTAGCTCACTGCCGCTGTAGGTCACTGCCGCTGTAGCTCACTGCCGCTGTAGCTCACTGCCGCTGTAGCTTACTGCCACTGTAGTTCCTGACACTTCTTGGGGGGTTTAGCGCCTAAAACATCCAAAGCAATGCAATAATAATCACATGGGGTACTTAATTTAAAAAAAGTAAAGAGAAAAAGTTTTCTTTTTGAAGTTTTTACAATTTCCGTCTTTCAGTCCAGGTTTTCTATAATATCGACTCAATGTTGCAGGTGATTTTATCCCAACAAAATCCGGCAAAAGCTGCATTCCCTTATAATGTTTTTGTCAGAACTGGTTACCAAAGGATTTTTTCAAGACTGAGTTTTAAATCCTAAAACACTGTTTAATATTCCTGCCGTGCCTCCGCTCATTGTGCTTCAAATTCTATAGCTGCTGACTCTTTGTTTTTCGGGTTCGGAGTCGATTGAATTGGATTTTACGTTAACTCTTTTGTAGCCACTAGGACGCCAGGTACTTACATTAATCCACCTGCCCCTTGTGGAACTACTTTATATAGAAGAGATTTATGGAGTTTTTTTTAAAGAATATTTCAAAGGGGAACATTAGAATAAAAGGAAAACAGAAAAAAAGCAATTTAACTCTCGCTCCGGAGATGAAGATTAGCTCGCCATATGTAGGACGGTGCTAAAATGCCTGAAGTTACAGATGTAATGGAAGTGACTCATGAAAGGAAAGGTTAAACATTATCATGTATTATGCATGAGGTCTGATTCGGGTTGCAGAAAGGTACATTTGTATATGATTAGAATGAATCACAACACAATCAGCATCGGCGCCAAATGGACCCAAGGACATTGCAAATTGTAATTGGACGTAATGTGTAATTTTGGAACAGGACAAACAAACATTCGAGCTCTGTGATGTTTAGACGGAGAAGTTTTTGATTTATCAAAATCATTTGAGATATTTATGTGCACTTATACAATCCCTTATCTGTAAGGAAAGAAACAATTGTGGCATCTACAAAATGCTCTAACGGGGCTGAGGTGGATCTCAAGGTTCTCAAAGTCGCAGCACTACAGAAGTCATCTTTCATCGACCACTTCATCCAGGTTGAGTTTCTACAATACTCAAACGCAGTGTCGGACTGGCCCACCAGAGTACCAGAGGATCCTCTGGTGGGCCCTGGCTCAACCCAATACTGAACCCCAGAGGTCCATCAGAAAACACCACAATTTGGAGACTGCTAGAGTATATTTCCTGGGGGATAATGAAGAGTGGGTCCCCAAATTGATTTTCTCTGGTGGACCTAAGGGAACCCAGTCCAACACTGTTCAAACATACAAGAAAAGGAAGTTAAAGGGGGTAAAATTTGAGTAAAATTGAGTCAGGTCCTTACGGTAATCAAAATGAGAGTGAATCCGAGCAACAATAAGGGTTTTAGAGGTTTCCACTGAGATATTTGTGAAGGGCAAAGGTTTGAGTCAAAGACCAAGTCCAAGACAATGGAGCTACTGACACGGAGTTATGGTAAAAGCACATTGGGGGGACATTTATTCTACACTGTTGCTTCGTGCAATGGCGTAAGATGAAAGCCCCATCTCTTCGGGATCGCTGGATACATCAGGAGGCTCCAGCACATCTGGATGTGACAGCACACAATTCTACTTCAGGCCATGTTTGTCCCAAAATTGGGCTATTACCAGCGACCCCTCCGGTAATAGGCTGTGGCGAGTGTGGAGGTGCAGGACAGGAACGTCCACTGGCATTGCCCCCCCTTGGCATGGAGGTGGTATGAATGGGATAATAATAATTGCAGGGAAGGTACATCACAAAACTAGAGCACAGATAAATGTCCCTCATGAAAAGTAATGGTTAGTAGATAGCTGAAAGTTTTTACATTTTTTATAACACGTTTAAGCTTTAGGTAGAAATGGTCATGATGTTAGAGATGGCGTAAAGACAATGGGGCTCATTAACTAAGGGTCCGAATCGCGCACTGCATTTGCACCGAATTGCCCCGGAATTTTGGCACACGCGATAGAATTTTGGCGCATCGGTTGGCGCATCGGCGCCGGCTTTCACGTGACAGAAATTGGGGCCGTGGCCGCCGGACAACGCGACGGATTCGGGAAGAAAGCGGAATTTAAAAAAGAATTTGTGTCAAAAGATCAGCACTCAGATGCACCAGGAAGAAGAAGGTGAACTCTGGCGGACCAAGGAGCAGCAGCGACACCTGGTGGACATCAGGCGCACGGACCTTAGTGAATCCCGGCAGACCCGAATTCTCGTAAGAGAATGCGCCGCTGGATCGCTACTGGACTGGGTAAGTAAATGTGCCCCATTGACTTGTGTTCTGTAGAATGGCAAGTGTGATGTAACTTGAGTAAGTATGTAGTTGGGTATCATAACCATAAACTAAATAGGAGTGTTCTGCACTTCATACAGTCAAGCTGAGAAGACGCTGAATTCTTCTGGTTCAGGGGGGGGGTTAGGTTTTCGGCCTTGCTTGGTGGTTCCATTTGTTCTTTTCAAACAAAACTATCTTACATCGATTTTTTTTAAATGGCATACATACCTACATTGTGATCTGACTCCAGAGGACTCAGCTCTACAGTTTTCCTCATATATAATAATTCCTTTATTATATAGTGCACACATATTCCGCAGCGCTGCACAGAGCTTCCCAAATCAGTCCCTGTCCCCAATGGGGCTCATAATCTAATCAACCTATCAGTATGTTTTGTAGTGTGGGATAAAACTGGAGGACCTGGAGGAAACCAACACAAACACGGAGAGGACATACAAACTCTTTGCAGATGTTAACCTGGGTGGGACTCGAACCCAGGTCCCCAGCGCTGCAAGGCTGTAATGCCAACCACTGAGCCACCGTGCTGAGTGTATGAAGTGTCCTCCACATTATAGTAGAAGGTCGACAGAATTACATAAAGATATGGCATAAAGTGTGTGTGTGTGTGTGTTCGAGTAAGTACATGTCATGTGTGTATAAATGTATGATGCTGCTTGTTCACTAGTATTCTCTAACAAACTTCTGAGGCCTTCACACCATCTGTAGTCATAGTGAGAATAAACTACATAATGTATGTGTATATATATATATATATATATATATATATATGTGTGTGTTTATGTATTTACGAATTTAATATAGATATATAGTTGCAAACCCATGCTTTATAGCTTGTCCGGTCCCATTACCAAGTCCATCTTTTCACCTAAAAAAGTACCAAGAAAAGAAATTAGATTGTTCCCTCCCTCCACTAGATATTTGGAGAATATTGCAGAAACATATGCAAAGACAAATACTGCATTTTTTTCGGACTATAAGGCACAGCGGAGTATAAGGCGTCCCATCAATAAATGCCTGCTAAAACAACTAGGTTTATATATAAGGCGCACCTGATTATAAGGATGAATGACCAGCAGGTGGCAGACCTGTGCACAGTTCAAGGCAGCTGTTGTCTGTAAGTACGGTTCATATGTAAGGCGCACTGGACTATAAGGCGCACCTTTGATTTCTGAGAAAATCAAAGGATTTTTAATGCGCCTTATAGTCCGAAAAATACGGTACACACCTGGCCTTGTGTCCCTTTGCAAAAAATTATTTCAATAGAAAATTTTCCTGCAGCCATTTACATGACATTTCAATGTTTCCCACAATGTGCAAATCCGTCCAACACGTTGTAACATTCTCCGCACCCAACAGAACAGGACAAAACGATTCCATGAATTATTTACACCCGACTTCTGTGTCCATTATAAGATTTACAAATCGAGAGAAAGTAGTGGATGATCTAATTGCAGAGCATTTTTATTACTTCTGATCATAAGTCAATGCGCTCAGGAATATATTGGCTGATCCGTAGCGCTCCAGAAGCTGAGGTGATATATTTTGGGAGAACTGAGATTGCACAGATGGTAAAATATTTATGGAATTCTATGTCAGGGTGGGGGGGAGCGAGCAAAGTACAAGAACAGAGGAGGAAAAAAATACCCAATGCAATATTAAAGGCTTCAGACTTGTGTGTCAGACAGGTGAGTCAATGTACAAGGTTTTTTTTTCTCAAAGGAAAGGAGCGAGCGTGGTGAAAGTTAAAAGAAAACCGAAAAAAGTGAAGAAGGAGAGAAAACTTTACAGGAAGACTATAGAGAACTTTACATTGTACGGCCCAAATAACTTCCCTACAAGTCTGGATCATAGAAAAAACATGGAAAACTCAAGATTTGACATCTTTAACATTGTGGGAAGATTCACTTTTAATCAAACTGGTCAACAGGGCAGAATTGGTAAAGGGTACACACTGTTCCCTTTATGCTGTTCCCTATATTTTTGTATTTAATAATAGTAATAATAATTATTTATTTATATAGCGCACACAGATTACGCAGCATGGCAAATTGGTCCCTGTCCCCAAGGGGTCTCACAATCTAAACAACCTACCAGTATGTTTTGGAGTGTGGGAGGAAACCAGAGGACCTGGAGGAAACCCACGCAAACACGGAGAGAATATACAAACTCTTTGCAGATGTTGACCTGGGTGGGATTTGAACCCAGGACCCCAGCGCTGCAAGGCAGAAGTGCTACCCACTCAGTTAGGCACATCCCCTAAAGGGAACTGGTCATCAGGAACCCATTTTATGGCTCCCCCATGTCCCCATAGAGAATAGTGTGCACATTGCCAAAGAGTTTTTATAGTAAAACTGGCTTTTTCCAAAAAAAAAGATAAATTGGATCAAGAGTTTACCTTTCTGTATGTAGAGCTGTGTCCTGTGTACCATGAGAGTGGCCAATGAGAAGTGGTTCCCATCTTCGCGAAACCGATTTACCATGCATCAATTTAAAAAAATTACAATTTCCCCCGTATCTCCTCCCCCGTCGCTTCCCTCAGAGGACATCATACACGTCTCCCCCACTCCCCACTGGCCACTCCCAGGGGACTTGGGACACAGCTCTTCATACAGAAAGAGAAACTTTCATCTAAGTTATCTTTTTTTTTGGAAAAAGCAAGTTTTACTGTAAAAACAATACGGCAATGTGCACACTATTCTCTATGGGAACATGGAGGATCCAGTTAAAGGGCTCCTGATGACAGGTTCCCTTAAATCACAAACACTGCATATTACTTATTTCAACAATCCCCAAAATAAATATAAAACCCCAAGAAAGACTTCCAAAGCAAATGAAGATTCCCGACCTTCCTAAATAAAACCACACTCCAGTTGACCGATCAAACTAATCCTTAGTACAGACCCCTTAACCAGTCTTACCCTAACTACAGACCCCAGACCAGACTTACCCTAACTACAGACCCCAGACCAGACTTACCCCAACTACAGACCCCAGACCAAACTTAAAACAAATTAAGATTCCAGATGCCCTAAAGATCCTTGAAATAATGTAGGCCATCCAAATCTCCCAAACCAGTACCATGTAATATAGATCCCAAACTAACCTTAAATATAGATCACAGACCAGAATATTTTATAATATACACCACAGGTCAGACCTCTAGATACGGAGCCCAACAAGACTTCTCCTAAATATCCACCTTAGACCGGGCTAAATACCAATGAGAAACGACTTAGCCTAAATACAGACTCTTAATAAATAGTGATCTGAGACCAGACAAAATCAAATACCGGCCTAGGACCAATCTACTATCAAATACAGAACCTGGACCATCTGTCAGAATTAGTTCTGTAGATTAAGTCTCCTGATTGAGTACCACACATGGGTGTTATGCTGTTTGATTCACAGGTCAACAGCCTCTCTGAGCAGGGCGTGTGTGTGCATACAATCCTATGTGACGATCAATCGGATGAATTGGCTTGTTGGGTGGCATCACGTCACTCCATTTACGCCCCCACCGGTCCTATACCTATGCATGTTGTCTTTCTGGCAATGTATGATATTCCGAAAATACTATATTGTGATTTTGCTGTGATTCTGACCTTTTGCCTGAACTTTGACTACTCTTCTCAGTAGTGGATTATAATCCACAGGTGGTTTGGAAAGTAACCCAGGGCCCAAGCCTTCTAAGGGACACATGGCCATCCAAACCACCCAACAAATCTTATACTGAGAAGGACCATCTCCATGAAATCCTCATACATCTGTTCCTGATCTCAATACACATGTATTCAAGAGCCATTTCAGGATCTTTGAAGGTCCTCCAAAGGTCATGAAACCACAAATTGAAAGCAGCAGAAGGGACACATCCTCCATTCCCCAAAAAGCTTGATTTTAGTACCTTAATTAGTAAGTAAATTCCAAACTTTTAGAGGCCATAATATTCAAACAGCCCAGGCTCCCATGTCTTAATTCACCCATGACACTTCTGCCTTACCATTACGTACCTCAATGCCATCTTGGTTAGACTTGCCTTTTTGTCAGTCTGCTTGTTTGTCTATACTGTGCATTTATCCAGAGTTGGGACCACTGCCCAGTTGTTTCCTGTGGTTCAGGGCAGGGACGGCAAATAGGCATGGAAAGAAGTTGTCAAAAACTCAGGGCTCACAGCTCTTCCCTGTCTTGATACCAGCACCAGAATTTGTTTTTACAATTTGTTTCTGTTTGAGATCACTTCTTAAACCCAAACTTGTTATTCCCCAAAAATGGAAATGTTTCCTTGTACTGACAGATTTATTACAGCAGTGGTCAAAAGCAGCTTGGACCTTTTTCTGCTTACACCAAATTTTGATAAAGGCATGGACCTGAACTAATGATGAGGGCCTGGCAGCAATGTGTTCTGGTTGATGATGCCTCCATAAGAGAGAAGTAAAAGCATCTCTCCACCCATAGGACAATATTTGACAATACATTAGACTTAGACAACAAACACTGTGCCATCTGTTCTGCTGCTGCTCCTCTTGCTCCATTTAGCTTCTACTTTATTTTTTTTTTTTCCAAAAATCGATAAAGATTTCTTTAGTCAAACTGCTTTACAGGCAGTGTTCCCGAAGAAGTCAGTGTCCTTTTTGAACAGACCCAACAAGGGAGGTGAATGAACCAACAGAGGCGTCTGGGGCAGAATCGAGGGAGCCCAAGAACATTGGGGCTCATTTACTAAGGGTCCGAACGCCGCACTTTCGTTGGGTTTCCCGAATATTTCTGATTTGCACCGAATTGCCCCAGGATTTTGGCGCACGCGATCGGATTGTGGGGGCGTGGCCGTCGGTCAACCCGACGGATTCAGAAAAAACACAGAATTTAAAAAAGAATTTGTGTTGCAAGATCAGCACTCACATACACCGGGAAGAAGAAGGTGAACTCCGGCGTACCTCGGTGCAGCAGCGACACCTACTGGATATCGGGCTCACGGACCTTAGTGAATCCCAGCAGATTCAGTAAGACCCGAATCAGCGTCGGACAACACGCTGCGGGTCGCGACTGGACCGGGTAAGTAAATGTGCCCCATTGACTACTAATGGCTACCAGGTAGTCACTGGTCACTTGAGGTCTGCTTGGATCGGATCACTTTTTGAAGAATTGCTGTGGAGCCTCTCCAGTTTGCGATTAGCTAAACTAAAGAAAGAAATACAGGTGGTATCAAGTGAGGCAGAACATCAAATTTGGGGATGCTCTGAAAATTGGGGTGCAAATAAAGAAACAAATCATAAAATGAAGCAAATGAAGAGTCATCTGACGGCACTTAGGGCGATACAGATGACTCCAACAAGTGGCTGATTTTACAGATAAGAAAATATAGACTGTTTTGGAGGCAACTTTCCAAAAGTCATTTGAGAGGAACATGAAGAGAGAAAAGATTAAATATAAAATTCTAAAAGAAGCCCAGCAAACCATGAAAAAGATTAAACCGCGCGGCTCTGCCTGACCTTGTAGTGTGCCAGCTTGTGGCACTGGGGATATAAATATTATTTGCTTCTCACAGCAACACAAAATTGTGTTCTTGCATTTCCCCATAAAGAGTCTGAGCAGTCATGGCGGTTTTATTAGTTGTCGCTAGTAAATGAGCGAGTAGAACGCACAACGCTTTACGATCACGGATTCGGGAACACGTACACTGCGGCTTTAATGGTATCAAACTCCGACACTTTCCCTTCTCCGGGTTTCTAGCTCTGTGGTTGAATGTCAAAGCCGTCGAGAATTTTATTAAATTTGGGGAAATGTTATACATCTTATGTATCATAGAAAAAGTCACAAATATTTTCATCAAAAACTAAGACTAGTAATAATAAATTTTAAGTTTAGGGTAATTTTAGCTCCCCATGTGGAAGTCTCAGCCTTTAGTGCTAAAGTTTTTGTAATTTACTTATGACAAGTTGCTTTTATTGTTATTACTAATGATTGCAAAGCATTTAACAAAGCATTTAACAAGGGGGCCAAGGGGTTGTCCAAACTTTGGATGCTACCCCCAATCTACAGAAAGATCTGACAACTGAGAGCCCCAGCGATCATAAAAGAGGCAGAAGAATTCTATGAGAATGTCCAAAGATTTCTCGGCATTATCCGGATGATTCCATAAAACTGAATGGAGCTAAAGGGCATGTTGGCAGCTTCCCCATTAGTGAGACCAGGATCCCCATTCCCCGAAGTGCTGAGGATCCCTTTCTCATGATCGGTGAGGGTACAAACTGTCCTCACTGATTAGGAAGTTGTCCCCCATCCTGTGGATTGGGGATGACTTATGACATTGGGTCAACCTACTTTAGTCTTGAAACCTCTGTTCAACGTCTGCCTCCGTCTGGTCCCTGCTACTATGGTTGTCACCATCACGGGCACCCTGTCCATCACCCAGAGACTCACACTCGGGACATTAAGGGGTTGCCCCAGGGAGATCCGCTATAGCAGTCTCTCCCTCATCATTTCTTGCCAACACCACCCTGCTGGAGACCTGCCAGGCTGTAGGACAGCCCTCCGGTCCCCCTACCAAGCACCGTGACACTAGCGTGCCTAGGCAGCAACCGCCAGCCACTCAGGTACTGCGGGCCCCGGCTGACTCCAGGCCCCCAAGAAAAGGCTAGGCCCCGGTGGGGGATGTTGCAAAGGCACCATCCATCTGGCACCACCGGTGGGGGCTTGTGCTGGCCCTGCCTTGTGTATAAATTCGCCATAGCCTGCAAACTTTCGGGTCAGGTCATGAAAGGAACTTTATTAGTTAGGAAGTTCCCCCTCTAAAGGCACAGGGTAAGGGTGTTAATATAGTTTGGGTAAAGATATTCAATATATGCTAGCTATATCTCTTCATGTCGTGAAGAAAGTGAGGGACGGTGTTTCCTGAAGGCTACTTTAATCCAGCCTAGTGTTGATATAATAGAAAAATAATAAGCCAGAGCAAGAACTGTTTTACTTCTAAGAGTGTGTCCATATTACATCTGACTTTGTCGTACATAGACAGTGTACCCTTCAAAAGATTTAATAATGACAAAATCTCCCTTCTGCTTCTATGGAGATGAGCCATAGTGATCTTGGGGTTCTTCTTTACCTCTCTCACCAAGGCTCCTCCCCCATGATCGCGTAGTTTGGCTGGACAGCCAGGGTGAGTAAAGTTGTGATCGTCCCAAACAACTTCCATTTAAGGATTATGGAGGCCACTGTGCTCCTAAGTGCTGCAGAAATTCTGTTATTACCTCGACCAGATCTTTGCCTTGCCACAATTCTCTCTCTGAGCTCCTTGGGCAGTTTCTTAGACCTCATGATTATCATGTACTCTGACATGCACTGTGAGGTCTTATATAGACAGGTGTGTGCCTTTCCTAATCAAGTCCAGTCAGTTTAATTAAACGCAGCTGGACTCCAATGAAGGAGTAGAACCGTATTAAAGAGGATCAGAAGGAAATGGACAGCATGTGAGTTAAATATTTGTGTCACAGCAAAGGTTCTGAATACTTATGACCATGTGATATTTCAGTTTTCTTGTTGAATAAATTAGCAAAAATATCCACATTTCAGTTTTTTTCTGTCAAGATGCTGGAAGAGTGGACATTACTGGGGGCCCAGAGTGCACATTATTGGGCAAAAAAAGAACTTTTTTGATCAACCCAACAGGGCTACAATGAAAAAAGTGTTAACATTTTAAAGGGGTCTGAATACCTTCTGTACCCACTGTATATCAAGACTACTCTTGATCCCAATGGAAAGCTGGCAAGTAGTGATATGCGGACCTAAATCAAAATGTTCAGGTTTGGGTTTGGTTCCACATAACAACCCCCACCACCAGTAACACTCTTGATTGCTGCTTGCATGCCTTGGTTGTTATCCTTTACATGCTACGTTCATGCACGCCTCAAAAATTTTTGGTGCAATCAGTGCAATTACTGATCACAGTGGTACTACCAGTGGGTGAGTGGACCCATTGAAAGTGTTAACACCAGCAATCAGTGTTCGGATTCTGTTCCACAAACCCATCAGACCTGAATACTGATGGTTTCCGCTCTGTCCTGGGAGCTGCCGATTCTTCCTTATTGTAAGGCCTCATGCACACGGCTGTAACGGGGATTGTGAACCGACTACTTGAGGCTGGATCACGGTCCACATAGACGTCTATGACACCCGGTTATGGTGCGGTGAGCAAACGCAGTCTCACAGTACATGGCCTATTGTTTTCCATACTGCGCCAATATGAAGAGGGGAGGGATGAGGAGCACCAGAATGGATGAGTCCGAGGCCTAGGAACTGGATCAGTTGTGTTTAATGAATTTAAAAAAAAAATGTGAATAAAATAATGTTTTACATTAAATAACAAATAAGTTTTTGTTTTCTAAAACTTTACTTTCACTTATTGCCTCATAAATACCCGAAATATAATCCTGATGATAATTATGTACTCAGATTGAAGGGTGCCCCCAACTGTATAAGGAGGGCGCCCTCTGACTGGGGGTGTCCTAGTGTTGCAATTTATTACATGGGATGTTTGCACTTTAAATAGGGGTGGTATTTGCTTCCTTTCTCCTCCCTGCTGCTGCTAATCAGTCCCTCCCATAGCTGAGCCTTTATAGGGCAGGCACTGGGCCTGCACTTCCTCTTGCCCGCGCCATCTTCAAGCTGTCCCTCCTTCCCTCCCTCCCTACTGTTACTTGGTTTTTGTTTTTTTGATGTTTTCGGTTTTCAGTGATCATCTCAAGTCACAGCTGACGGAAAACGAGAATTGATGTGGAATTTGCCCGGAAGTCAAAGTGCTGATTCGGGAGTCCGGTTGAGCAAACCGCTTTGGGCAGCGATGGTTTACAAAGAGACGGACGGCGATTGTGGTTAATTTTGAGTATTAAAGTAATAATGGTTTTCGGTGATCATCTCAAGTCACAGCTGGCGGAAAAGAGAATTGATGTGGATTTTTTCGGAAGTCGAAGTGGTGGTTTGGGAGTCCGGATGAACAAACCGCTTCGGCAGCGATGGTTTCCAAAGAGACGAACAGAGATTGCGGTTGATTTTGAGAATATTAAATAATAATAATTGTGTTTATCAGCAATAAATAGCTGTGACCTTTTCTGCCCAACAGGAAGCCTCGTGTCATCATTTCTTAGTTATGTTTAGTTATAAATGGTTTATGGGGTTAATGTTACGGGTAGGATTATGTATCTTTACTAAAGTGCCTTAATGTGGAGTTAAATGGGTAATGTTTACTACCTCCCAGTCGATAGACGCTAAGAGATATGGCAACAGCAGATGTTGATTGTTTCTATGATTTTTTTTTTATTATTATGCAAAATACACAGTAGAAAAAAATGAAAAATTATGCAAAAAAAAGTGAAATCTACAAGGGATTTATATAACAAAACTGCTAATTTTTACACATGCTATTTTGGAGGGGAATAGATATTACAACATTTGGACATTTGGGGACAAAAAGTCTGCAAACAGCATCTCCTGCTGGCAGATACAGTAAATTGCAATTTTTTGGGTATTTTTTTAAAGAGGTTACTTTCATAGGAATTTCCCTATAGATTTTGTTTTCACAATCTCCGTGGAAAAGCTTAGTCTTAGTAAAGCCCCATTTCATGGATGCTGCTCCGGGCTCCTGATGCTGTAGCCGTCCGGCACCTTAAAGAACATTTCACTTTTTTCCCTTCAAATCTTAGCTCAATAAAAAGCATGGATTTGGGGGATTTTCAATGGGAAACATAGTAAAATATCATATATAAATATTAATTAAATATATAAAAACATTACAAATATTTTTTAGAAAAACCACTGGAGGAGAAATCCTATGTCCATGATACATGGATGGAGCTAGAACTGGCTAGTAATAGGGTGGTTGTCAGGGATGTGAGTCTGTGGACCCTTTGGACCACCACGAGAGGTGGCACTAGCCAATACCTGGGACTGGAGTCTAAGTGGCACCTGGTCTTCACCAGAGCCCGCCGCAGAGCAGGATGGTCTTGCTGTGGCAGGATACCACCAGGTCGCTCCACAGGTACGACTAGCATGCGGTGGCTGCCAAGGTAGTAATGCAGGAGACAGTCTGTACCTGGAGAGACAGCGGGAGAACAGCACAGGAAGGCACTAGGACTCACGTCAGGAATCGCAGGAGCTGGCACACGGATCAGGAACACAAGAACGGACTGGCACATGGATCAGGAACACAAGAACGGACTGGCACATGGATCAGGAACACAAGAACGGACTGGCACATGGATCAGGAACACAAGAACGGACTGGCACATGGATCAGGAACACAGCAACGGACTGGCACATGGATCAGGAACACAGCAACGGACTGGCACACGGATCAGGAACACAGGAACAGACTGGCACACAGATCAGGAACACGGGAACAGACTGGCACACGGATCAGGAACACAGCAACAGACTTGCACACGGATCAGGAACACAGCAACAGACTTGCACACGGATCAGGAACACAAGAACGGACTGGCACATGGATCAGGAACACAAGAACGGACTGGCACATGGATCAGGAACAGAAGAACGGACTGGCACATGGATCAGGAACACAAGAACGGACTGGCACATGGATCAGGAACACAGCAACGGACTGGCACACGCATCAGGAACACAGGAACGGACTGGCACACAGATCAGGAAACGGGAACGGACTGGCACACGGATCAGGAACACAGCAACAGACTTGCACACGGATCAGGAACACAAGAACGGACTGGCACATGGATCAGGAACACAAGAACGGACTGGCACATGGATCAGGAACACAGCAACGGACTGGCACATGGATCAGGAACACAGCAACGGACTGGCACACGGATCAGGAACACAGGAACGGACTGGCACACGGATCAGGAACACAAGAACGGACTGGCACATGGATCAGGAACACAGCAACGGACTGGCACACAGATCAGGAACACGGGAACGGACTGGCACACGGGACAGCAGGATTCAAAGGAACGCAGGATACACGGGGGAGCTTTCTTTTCAGGGGATGGCTTGAAGATCCGGCAAGGGTCACAGGAATAGGCAGGAATTTATGTCAGACCAGCGCCAAATATCGTTGCGATGGCCCTTTAAATCTTTGCGAGCCGGCGCATGTGCCGAGCCATGGGAGCGGCGGAGACCACCGCTTGACGCAGAGGAGGTGAGTACCGCTGGGCTCCGGGGGCACACGGAAGTACACAGCAGTCACAATCACACACCATTGTATCAACCCCTGTAATGACCATATTCTCTGATAGAACATATGGTAAGGGGCTCTCCTGATGAGAAGACCCCTTTTAATGATGTAGTTATTGGTATCGGCTGGATGTGGGTCGACCTAACGAAAATAGCCATGGCAGTTCCTCTGCCTAGAAGTATGAAGGCAGAAGAAGGGTTTGTACATTGACCCTTACACTTCTCCTTAATGTAAATTGTAACTATAACCCAAGTTTCCATCCTGAAAGATAAAGCTTGTTGCCTCATTACTGCCTTAATACTAATCCCTGAATATTCATCAAGTGATTCAGTAGTCCTGATACTTACTTTAGGGCTGTCTGCAAACTTTCCCTGGATCTTGTGTGGCAGCAGCCTCTCTTCCATGAAGCATTTGTATGTAAATATTGAAACATGAAAGATATTAAAGGTGTAAAAGGGCAGAATTATTAACACTCCAAAAAACAGACAAATCACAGATGTGTCGCCAGTGGGGCTCATTTACTAAGGGCTCCGCACCCACACTTTCGTCGGGTTTCCCAAATTTTTCCGTTTTTGCGCAGAACTCCGCCGGGATTTTGGCGTACACGATTGGATTTTGGCGCATTGGCGCCAGCTTTCACGCGACAGAAATCGGGGGCGCGGCCATCGGACAAGCCGACAGTTTCGGAAAAAAACGCGAATTTAAAAAAGGAAAAGTGTCGCAAGATCAAGCACTTACATGCACCGAGAAGAAGCAGGTGAACTCCGGCGGAGCTCGGCGCAGCAGCGACACCTGCTGGATATCGGGCGCACGACCTTAGTGAATCCCGGCAGACCCGAATCCTCGCTGGAGAACGCGCCGCTGGATCGCGACTGGACCAGGGAGGGTAAGTAAATGAGCCCCAGTGAGTCAAAGTTGCACGCAAATTGTGACCTGCATCCAAAATCCAACAGTGTCATCTTGCAGTCACCTAAGATTGTATCTCGCAACACAACAGTGTAAATAATCGCTAGATGCTGCCACTCCTTGACGCATGACAGGTCACCTTCTAGTCATATTAGGTAACCAAATGTAAAGTCAGCGAACAAAAGAGAAATCCAAAACTATCAAGTATTCCTGTGACCACCATTTGCCTACATAATTGCATTAATTGCCTACATAATTGCATTAATTCACATGTCCACTAAGTTTATGTAGGAAGTCGGCAGGGACGTTGTTCCAGACATCTTGGAGATCCATTCTGTGGATGTAAACTTCATCAAATTCCTAACACAGACTGTATGATGATAAGATCAGGGATCTGTGGTGGTCATATCATCAATTACAGGATGCAGTGTTCCCCTTTATGCTGAAGATGTCTGGAATCACTTTCCTGCTGCAGAACACTTCTATTAAAACTTCTATTTGGAAAGTGTTTTAACTCTGCAGCATCTTTTTTTTCACTCCTGCTTTACACAACTTTATATATTTGTCACTGTAACAAACCAATTGCAAACGTGGCCCTTATGTAGAGTCTCCCAATCCATGTCCACTTTATCTCCAATCAGGGGCGTAACTACAGTCGTAGCAGCCATAGCAGCTGCTATGGGGCCCACAGAGTCAGGGGGCCCCATCATCCAACCTGATAAACTAAAGAATGGAGGATTTTATCCAAGAAATATAAATAATTCCTTTAAAAAAAATTTAAAATATATATATTTAACTTATTAACTAGAAAATGTTGTCTTATTGTATTAGCACAACACAATTAGGTTGCGGAGTTAAATTTGTTCTCCTTCTCCGTTTCTGCTTTAGGCTTTTCACTAATCCATAATCAGTATATTACGGAGCTGAGAGCCCTAGACGGGACTCACATCCTTCATATGAAGGGTTCTTGTAATGTCACATTGCACATAAGATCGGCCGTTCCCTTTGATGTTGGAACGGCTCGAAAAAACAAAACAGAATTCAAGTGTTTACTGAGCCTCCTATTATCATAGCCAAGTATGAGGCAAAGACCTCTCCAGTCCTCGGCTTACAATAACATGACGGCTCTTGACGCGATCCGTGAGCCGATGCATTCGATTATTGGGCCTGGGCGTGTGAGGACAAGGGAGAAGCACTTATATAATGAGGCTCCATTTTAACATTTGCTTTAAGAATAGATTTAATTATCAGTCATTTTGACCAATTTTTATGTTATATATTGTAATATGTTGTGTTCGGGTTTGGCCGCACGACCTGGACATATTCCTGGAACAACCAATTCAGCAAATTGACACCCCTAGGAATTAACCGTGACAATGATCGGACAGAGGTGTCCCAGCCGCCAATCCGGCAATATGTCCAGGTCACACGGTCAAACCCTGAACCCAAAGGGAAACATTGGGTCCGCTCTTCTCTAATTGTAATCAAAGGTCAGTTTTAAATAAACAAAAGCGCGGGTCAAACCTTGAAGACAATTGCAACTTAAAGGGGGTAAGTATTGCTAAAAAAATATAGAAAACAAACAACATACTTACCTCTCAGCAGTGTCCCCTGCAAACGCTCACCAGATACTAACAGGGAATGGGCACTTACATAGGTGAGTGGTATAAGTGCTGGGACCTAGCTGGGTGGTGATGGCTGTCTCCTGGCAGATGACATTCTCCCACACCTGTTGGGACTCTAAGAAGGAGGCCGTACAGTTGTAAGGATCCCCCAGGGGCACTCCTGGCTGGCAATGGTTCTGGCATGTGATGGTAAACGGCCAACCCAGGGACAGTTAAATCCAACTTACACTTCTTTTACTTCCAAAAATGGAATTTAAACAGTGATTTAATAGTAGTAAAGGTTCCGTCACTGGTAGCAGGCTAGGCTGAGGTAGAACTGGCTTGAGACCCGGTATGACTCTGGCCTTGATAGATTCCTCAGTCTGTGGACATTGGACTAAATTTCCAGTCTGTGGGGCTCATTCACTAAGGGTCCGCGGACCACGATTCCGTCGGGTTTACCGAATATTTCCTTTTTGAGTTGAGTTGCCCCGGGATTTTGGCGCACGCGATTGGATTGTGGCACATCGGCGGCGGCTGGCACACGACAGAAATTGGGGGGCGTGCCGTCGGCCAGCCCGACGGATTCGGACAAACCGCGGAATTTAAAAAATGAAATTGTGTCTCAGGATCAAGCACTCACATGCACCAGGAAGAAGAAGGTGAACTCCGGCGGATCTCAGTGTGGAAGCGACACATGCAGGATATCGGGCGCACGATCTTAGTGAATCGCGGCAGTTCCAAATCCTCGTCGGACAACGCACCGCAGGATCTCGACAGGACCAGGTAAGTAAATCTGCCCCTGTGTCGCTGACTCCTTTAAATAACACACTGGGCTCTGCTACACCCCTTTCAACTACTCTTAATACACTTTTCCTCCAGAAACTTACAACCAACAACCACCCAGAATCCGGGCAAACCCCCTTTACTTAGGGCTTTCTTTCTGGAAGGCTCTGGGCAGACAGCCAATGAAATAAGCTTGCTTGCTACCAGATGACCACATAAAATAAATAATAAACATGCATATAAAAATATGATAATGAACAAACATTTGACATATGGATAGGAAGAGCAGTGGAATACAGCACGCCTGTGTGCACCACTCTGCAGGACACTCAACACAGGTTGAGCCCAGAGGTAAGTACAAGGTTTATTATTTTTTTTAGGCATCAAGTCTGTATATACTATGCATTAATGTGGGAGACTGTGTATACCGGGGATGTTGTGTACTACTAGGGGAGGCTGTGTATTACTGGAAGGGGGGGGGGCTTTGTGTTACTGGGGGAGGCTGTGTATACTGGGGAGGTTGTGTACTACTAGGAGAGGTTGTGTACTAGAGGGGGAGGCTGTGTACTACTAGTGAAGGCTGTGTATTATTGGAGGAGGCTGTGTACTACTAGTGGAGGCTGTGTATTAATGGGGGAGGCTGTGTATTACTGGATGAGGCTGTGTACTACTAGTGGAGGCTGTGTATTAATGGGGGAGGCTGTTTATTACTGGAGGAGGCTGTGTACTACTAGTGGAGGCTGTATATTACTGGGGGCGGCTGTGTGCTACTGGGGGTGGCATAGCTCTATATACTGTCTATGGGCGATCTATATATAGGGACTGGATCTTAATTAAACTGTGGGGCCTTATATGGAGCACTTTATATAGTTTCATGTATATGGGGGCTGTTACAAATAAATTAGGGGAAGTGTATATAAATAAAATGTATATAAAAATGTGTATGTAAATTAGCAGGATGCTGTAGCTCAGGTGGTGTGGTATATATAATAAATTGTGGGTGTGGTAGATACTATAATTTATTCAGGGCACTGTATAAAGAATGTTTTTGTGGGGAATTGTGTGTTCAGTCGTGTTGTGAATATTATATATATAGGGGAACACAATGATCCATTATATTGTACATGACTGTGGTTTTTTTAGGGGCGCAGTGGGGAGTTGCTGCAAAGAACTGAAGACATTTTACTGTGAATTCAGCAGAACCATGGCCGGCAGAAATCGTAAAGAAGTCCTCCTTTCTGATGGAGCAGATCATCAGCTGTAAGGTACTAGATGGCACTTAAGTCCGTGCCATTGTCAGATACTAGTGTGTGAAGTAGCATCATTGTGGGGGCAGCATTTTCAATATTCGCCTCAGACTGCAAAAGGCTATAATCAGCCCTGAAGGTATATATTCCAACACTGTTACTGTTCTACAGATTTTTAGGTCACTCCCTGCTCACTGATCCCTCAGTCACCATCAATATCTAATCTTGGAAACCCCTATAAATCTATATTTATAAAAGAAGTACCGTTTATACTCAAATACAAGCCAAGTTTTTTAGCACAGAAAAATGTGCTGAAAACCTCAAACTCGGCTTATACTTGAGTCAAGAAAAGTAAAATCTCACCTTTCCGGTGCCGCAGGGGCTTCTGGCTATATACTAGGGACAGGGGCTTTTGGCTATATACTAGGGACAGGGGCTGGCAGGCTATATACTAGGGGGCAGAGGCTGTAGGCTATATACTGGGGGGCAGGGGGCTGGCTATATACTAGGGGGCAGGGGCTTCTGGCTATATACTAGGGACAGGGGCTAGCAGGCTATATACTGGGGGGCAGGGGGCTGGCTATATACTAGGGGGCTGGGGCTGCAGGCTATATACTGAGGACAGGGGGCTGTCTGGTTATATACTGGGGGAAGGGGCTGGCTATATACTAGGGGCTTGTTGGTTGAGGGAATGGTCTGACTATATACTAGGGTGCTCTTACTAGCTATATACTAGGGGGGACAAGCTGCCTATATACTGGGGGGCACTGGCTGGCTATATACTGGGGAGCAGGAGGCTGACTGGCTATATTCTAGGGGCTAGCTGTCTAGATACTTGGGGGCACTGGCTGGCTATATACTGGGGGGCAGGAGGCTGGATAGCTATATATACTGTATTAGGTACCTCGGCATATAAATTGGATCGCCTTATACTAGAATATATACGGTAAGGTTTTGATTCGATAAAACCGGTAGTTTGTGGTCGGTAAATGAATCTAAACAATGTTGGTGTTTTCTATTTGTTTCAGTCTGGAATATGGAACATGAATGTAAGAGTTTCGTCTCCGCTGGCGGCGGAGTATTCTGCGGAGGGGGGGAGACGCGGGCAGGAAGACACATGGACCAAAATTGCCATTTCCAAAATGAAAATGTAAAGGAGCCGACTGGCCTGCAGCAAATGGCCCATTTAATAGCCTATTGTCACCCAGCAAATGGTGTGTTATAATGAATCTCACCTTTTATTGATACATCGCGGCGCCATGGACGGCTACATCCAACACCTGTGCGCACGTTATTGCTTTTTTTAGGTCCTTCCTGCGTAGATCACAGACTGTACAGACTGCGGCTAATGAACTCCATTTGCTACTTGTCTGTAGACGTCTCCCGCACAGTTCATTATAACATAAATTTATAGGAGGATCTACAAAGGCAGAACCTGCACCTAATTATATTCATTATTCAGCCAAGTATAGTTGAACAGTAAGGATTACCAAGCCGGGGCCACTGGATAGATTTCGGAACTATCGCAAGCAGGTTGCAAAATACCTAAGGAGTTTCATGAGCTAGAATTAGAAAATCATGTTCGTTCCCAAAACAGCGCCACCCCTGGTTTCAGGTTGTGTGTGGTATTGCATAGCAGAGCTATAAAACCCCAATTGAGCGAAGCTGCGATACCAGACATAACTATTGTTGAGAGGACCTGTAGCGGGTTTCGTACCAAAGTTTGAGGTTCGGATCCCAGGACCAGTAGTATTTCAATCACAGTGGCCGCACTAACCTGTCGGTGGGGCAGGGTGCCTCCATTTTTGGGGTGATCGTCACTCCTCGATGATGTTATGGGGGTTGACGACCGTCCCCCAAAATGGCGGTGTAGCACGGTCGCAGTAATTTGGCGACTTTTCCAGCAGCATTTAAACTGTTCAAGAGGTCAAGTAAAACCTGGACCCAGTTCCGAACTTCTAATGCAGTTTGGTACCCAGATCTGAACGGGTCCACTCATCACTAGACACAACCCAAGGACTTGTGTGGCGCTGGTTTTGGATAAGAGCAGCCATATTTTACAAGGGTCTTCAGGTTTGGACAACTGTTTGGGTAAACCAATCTCTGACGCCCCCCATTTCTGTCGCGTGCAAGCCGGCGGCGATGCACCAAAATCCGATCGCGTGCACCAAAATCCCGGGGCAATTTGGCGCAAAACAGAAATCGTATGGAAACCCCATGAAAATGTGTCCGATGGACCCTTAGTAAATGAGCCCCAATGACTGGTCTCTTCTGTGCAGATGGCTTGTGAATAATTTTTGATCTGTAATCTGTAGACTGTTATTATGGGACCTGAAAGTTACAAAGTGAAGACCATTGGAGTTAGATGCTTTGCGCTGTCCTATGTTCATTTGGCGCAATTGAAAGTCGCAAAACAAGATTTGGACCACAACTGCGCCAAAACAAACGCCAAACATAGACAGAAATGATAATGATGAATTTCTCCCAATGAGTTTTCCAATCTTTTGGGATATCTTATAATAGGTAAGTTCTATATAACATATGATGTCCATGGACGATGGGGCCATCTTGACCTACGACACCACCATAAATGGATCGCACAAGTGGCTTCATAAGGCCCTCAAATTCTACAAGCCAAAAATAGAGGTAAATGCACATAATTTGTTCCGGAAAACGTGTTGCGCTCCACTTTTATCACTGAATTATTTTGCCTTTTGTTTTGAGCTGTGAAACAGTAGAAAGACGTCATTTCACAGCACAGAACTTGGGTTTATCTTTGTAGAAAACAGTTTACATCTGTCTCTCTTGGCGGTGAACAAGTCAACTTTTCCTGCTAATTGTGGAGTTAAACTTAGCTGAGTTTCCCTCACGCGGAGGCGTCTTGCTGTGCCTGGCACGAAAACCACAGGGAAAAGAAGAGAACATGTTAAATGGAGGCCCAGGATAGAAAAAGCACAAAGGAGCACAAACAGCACAAAACTGGATCGACACCAGCGAAGAGATGAGATGTGTAATCATATGTGACAGAACCAGAAAGAATGGGAAGTTCTAGCGACGGGAATCACAAGACGCAAATCAAGACCAAAACCGTAGGGTCGGATGAGAAGAACTCTCTAGAATTTAGGAAGTCCACAGGAATAGGCCCTGGAAGGCTGACATTGGATGGTGACCTCTCTGTTTCCTACCCACATCTTACATAAGGATTACAAAATAACACCACACACACTTTGCGTTGCAGGTTGTTACACTGGGAGGAGGGAGACAGCAGGGGGTTAGGTGAGATATATTCTTCTCATTGTAACAGCCTGTGAAGATACAGCACTGGTAACGTCCCTTCCCCACAGCATCATTGTGAAAGTTGCAGCCCCACATCCAATCTGGGGGAAATTTTGCATCACGTTATACCTTATACAACATTAAAGTGATCTGCATCATACATGGACGTGCCAGGTCGTACAACGTATAGCTGGCCATGCATTTTTAGATGAATTTTTAGATGAATTTGCCAATTTTAGTGGAACTGAGCAACCATGTATGTGTGCAGGTTCACCACACTGACAGCATTAAATCGTAAACATTAAAGGAAACCTACCATGAGGAATCTACTATCAGAAGTAGATGTGATGGTAGATTCCTCCAGCTGCCTCTGCCATAATCTGTTATTTAATAATCCTGGAACCTAATTTGTTAAAAAAAAATTAATTTTAGTAATATGTAAATTAACTGCAGAGGCTACTGGGGCGTGGTGTAGCCCGGCCACACTCTGGGAGCCAAGGCTACTCCACGCCCCAGTAGCCTCTGCAATTAATTTACTTATAACTAACATAAGGTTTTTAAAAAGTTAGGTTCCAGGATTATTAAATTACAAATTAGAGGCAGGAGGAATCCACCATCACATCTACTTTTGACAGTAGATTCCTCATCCTTTACAGAACATCTACCACCAATTGTAAACCAAGCACACTGACATACTAGTCTGTGCCCCCTCTGGCAGGATCTGCTCTTCTCTAAGCTTCTTATGCTCTGGTCTTTACAAAAAAAAAGGCTTTTAAATTATGCAAATGAGCCTGGAGCCTAGAGCCCCTCAGGCTGTTTTGCATAATTTTAAAGCCTTTTTTTTTTAACAAAGAGGGTATAGAAAGTTTAAAGAACAGCGGATCCTGCCAGAGGGGGCACACACCAGTATGTCAGTGTGCTTGGTTTACAATCCTTCATCCTGGTGGTAGATGCCCTTTAATTTTAATACTACAGTTCTGCCTCATATATGTAAGTGGGGCTCAGCTGCTGTACCAGACGCTGCCAATAATTGTTGCTGTTTCCAGAAATGAAAAGCCGGAGAACCATTTCACTTACCAGGGATACAAGTTTATCGGTTGTGTATTGTTGGAAATGATCATTGTCTCAGGCTTCCTGCTGGTAGAAGTGTGATAATTCCCATTATACAGCAATGTACAAGGGATGCATATAAATGAGCGCACTTCATAACTGCGAAGAGCCCAATAATGTATTCATATATTAGTTATTATTCAGAAGCACTTAGTGCTCTGATATATGGAGCAAAGCACTTTAGACTTTTTTTTTGCTAAATGCGTCTAACTCTTGCAATTAAGAATTATTGAGCAGCGCCGGAGATTTTGTACAGATTCCACCACTTTATTATACAGTTCACCTCATCTTGCACTTTGTAATAACCGGTGACATTGTCCCCTTTTTAATCAATGTGCCCAATATATGAGATCAATAGGGTCGTCACTGCAGAGTCATCAAGAGTCTACTTTACATTAGTTCAGCTAATTCACAAGTGCTGAAGGGACGGGGGCATTTTTTCAGATGTGCCCGGTCTCTGCCGCAGCGAGAATGTGCCATGGACTGTGCGATGTGGACCCAATGTGCCGCTGTGCCTTAGACTGAACGGCTGCACCCAAGGGCGTTATCTCAATAATACTGTGGGTATTCACCCTGCACATGATTCATCATCAAGAGGTTAAGGAGAGCAGTCACCTGCTGACCCCATACCATACATGCAGGACCGGCACCACCACTGGGTGTACCTGGGTATGTGCCGGGCCCCAGAGCTGCTGGGGGGGCCCATAAGGGTGTACATAAGGAATCCATGGGGATCAGGGGGCTGTATCTAATGAATCAATAGGGGTTGATGGGGCTTTATATAAAATAACCATCAGATGTCTGCTGTATTATACAGCCGCTAACGACTCCATCAGTGCCAATTGTGGCCACATGGGTTCCACCATATTGCTGCTGATTGCCACCTACGGGTGCCACCGATTGGTTGTGATAACAGCCAGGAGCAGTGGGGTACCTAGAAGCTGATAGGCCCCAACTATAATGTATGGTTTATAGTAATAGTCTTCTCATATGGGAAAATGACATCATAAGGGCCCCCTAAACCTCTTGGTGCCTGGTGCGACCGCAACCTCTGCACCCCCTCAAGTTACTCCCCTGGCCAGGAGCCTCTGGCTGCCTTCTGGAGGTCATAGTTTCACATATACTGCAATACAACAGTATTACCGTACACTGTATGAGCGATCAGACTCCCTAGGCGTCAAACACCATAGAGATCCTAAAAAAAAGTAGCACACTTTAAAAAAAAAAAATTCAAAATAAAAAATCAAATCCTCCCTCTTTCGCTAGAATACATATATAAATTGCAGTGGCGCTCAGCACTTTCCGTCAGCTCCAGTGAGTTGTATGGAGCAGAACGGTCATGCATGGCCGTCCTCTCCATTACTCTCATGGAGCGACTGAGGTACCTGGGATCCCATCAGACCCCTTGTTTTCGTGATCGGTGGGGGTCTCATCACTGTGACTCCCACCAATCAGCAAGTAAGGCCCTATCATGTGGATATGGCCTAACTTGATTCGTGGGAAAACCCCTTTAATGCTGGGTTTTTGAATGCCAGTCTTAAAAGAAATCTAAAACTTTGTCAAAGTAATGAAAACCTACACATACTCACCTGTCTTCCTCTTCATTTTGATCCCTGCGGTTGTTTTCGTTAATCTTAACACACAAGGATCACCTAGAAAAGAGATTTCTAAAAAGCAGACCGAAGCACGGGGACGACATGTCCGGCACTCTGGTTTGCTAATTATGCATGTTTCCTGTGTGACATCACATGCTTCTCCAACATGGGAGAGGGAGGCATTTATCACACAGGAGGCATGAACTCATGCCTCTCGCAGCACTTCACCTCCCTCTCCCAACATGCCCGGAGGACCGGATATCTCTTCCTCTCGTCTTCGGGCTGCTTTTTATAAGTCTCTTTTCTTAGTGATACCGGTCAAAATTAGGGAGGACAGGTGAGTATGTGTAGGGGTTTGTTACTTTGGTAAAGTGGTAAATTTCCTTTAAAGGAAACCTACCACTTGAAGTGGCAGGTTTCTGATGGAAATACCGGGCACCAGCTCAGGGTGAGATCAGGGTGAGCTGGTGCCGGAGCTTATTTTTGTTAGTGTTTTAAACCGCGGTATCGCGGTTTAAAACACTTTTTAAACGTTATAGCCGGCGCAGGCAGGTACGCGCTCGGCGCTTACAATGCGCGCGGCTCTCCTTCACTTCCTATGTAGCCGCACGCACGGTAAGCGCCGAGCGCGTACCTCCCTGTGCCTGCAATAAAGTTTAAAAAGTGTTTTAAACCGCGATACCGCGGTTTAAAACAGTAACAAAAATAAGCTTTTTTTTACCTGCTCCCTGCCCACTCTTCACCCTGACATGCCCAAAGTTGTGTGTGGAGCCTGAAAACTGGTGTGGAGTGAGAGGTTTATGTTCTTTCTCAGCCAGAAAACTTGGCAGAAAAGACATAATGAATCTCCCCTAGTTTGCCAGCAATAAAAAAATGACCAAATCTCTCTTGAATTAGATTTATTAAGAAGCATAGATTCATAAAGAAGTTACTGTCATGGGTGCCCCCTGCGATCCATGTCATGGATCGCGGGCACACCCGTGCAACTCTCCGTGGCGCCTCCACTACTCCCCCAGATCCGTCTAGGCTGCTTGCGCATTCCCGCTCGCTTTGGCGCGCGTGTGCCGGCTCTTCAGGATTTAAAGGGCCAGCGTCCTGGTGATTGGCTCTGGTCAATCCGGCTCTGCTATATAATCCAGCGGCTCCCATCATGCCCCACCGGACCTTCAGCCATATCCTGTGAAGTGAAAGCCCTCCTGTGTTCCTGTCATCCATTCCTGCTCTTTGTGCCAGCTCCTGTGTTCCTGCCGTGAGCCCCAGTATTCCTTCCAGTGCTGTTCCCCCGCTGTCATTCCGGGCTCGGACTGTGTCCTGCATTTCTACCTTGGCAGCCACCGTATGCTAATTGCACCTGTGGAATGACCTGGTGGCACCACGCCGCAGCAAGACCATCCCGCTTTGTGGCAGTCTCTGGTGAAGACCACTTAGACTCCGGTCCCAGGTGTCGGCTAGTACCATCTTTGGCGGTGGTCGAGTGGGTCCACAGACCCAGAAACTAGTAGTTACCTAGTAGTCTATGAAAAAGGGAGAGGGAGGGGCAAGCCAGAGCTGAGTGAAAGAGAAGACATAGCTGTTGGGCGGAGACCACACCTTTGTCAATTACTCCTCCCCCCTCCCCTTTGGATAGACTTTATAATCTAACAACTCTGTCCATCTTCCTGGAAAGATGAAATTCAGCAGAGATTTCAGATTAAAAAGAACAAGGGAAGGAGGGAGAATGATAAGGATGTAATTGGAAAAGGAAGCACATGAGTTGAAAACATTTCTTATAATTTTAAGTATTATGCAAAGTCTTTTTTAGGTTTTATTGTAGCATTTTTATTTTGAGTTTTGAGGAATGTTTTTTTTTTTTATTATATATGATTTTTTTTTTTTTTTACTTTCTGACATTTCTGAACATAAAAGAAATGTCAGCAGCCGGTGTCTATCCACTACACGCTGGGCCGGGAGATGGACTTTGACAGCAGATGGAGTCCCACAGGTTGCCAATACCTGGAATTGAAAGCTGTGATGGGTCTTCTCATAATCTCTATTGTATGCAGCGATGCAGCGAATAAGCACTTTAGCGCAAAGTAACTCACAAGTAAATTGATTTTTGTTTACGGCTTTCCACATGATGTCCCAGGACGGGACCAGAACATAATTCAGAATGCAATAAATACATTATATTCTACAGCTCCTGCTCCGTGGCTCCCCTCATTGACATGGCTAATTAAATAGTAAAGCTATGTAGATGATCTTTTATACATTTTACCTCTCTGTTGCTGGAATGTAAAGCATTATGGGCATGTCAGAAAAAGACTGGAGTGTTTAGTATGGAGGGGCCGTGTACTGTATAGCAAAAATGTAGTCATATAAGTATAGGCATAGCTCCAAGGGTCCCCCCTTCATCATCCCCCTAGATCCTACAAGCCTCCAATTAAGGTTGAGGTTTGTTGTATCTATGGAGTCCATGATTAAAGGGGTTTTCCCACGAAGCAAAGTTAAGCCCTATCCAGAATCGGGCCTAACTTGCTGATCGGTGTGGGGTCACGCTTGGTTATATCATCACTTCCATAGAGATGTATGGAGCAGAACGGTCATGTGCGGCCGTCTTCTCCATTCATCAAGGGGTACGTGGGACCCCATCGGACCCCTCGTTTTCGTGATCTGTAATGCCCTGTCCAATGGAGCCATCACGAAATACTGCTCCTATTAGATTGCTGTGTCCCATAGCGCCTGATCACCTCTGTGGCGCCATCTACTGTCTATATTTGGTATTGCAGCTGCATCACATTTGCCTGGGAAGGAAAGGTTTACATTGCGACCAATAGGATGTCATGTTTATTAACTGTTAGTTCCATATTGAACAAAGGTCTTGGTTGGATAATCTCAAAACTCTCCGCCTCAGGAGAAGTTTATATCAGCTCCAGGTGGCTGCAAAGTGTGTCCAGACACACGACCTGCAGAGATTCCAGATCTGCAGGACTCTGAGCCATACCAGAGCCTGCCTTGGAGCACTGCTATAGCAGCTCCTCATCTCTCCAGCCTGAAGATACCTAAACCGGGCTGTGAGCACCCTCCACCGAACACAATCCAACCACTGACCTGGGACCCGGACCAGTTAGACTGTTACCTTAGCCTGTTGCCTCTGTCAAGTTGATGTTGTGGAATAAAGGAACCGTGAGTTGATGTTTCACATCCCTTGTATAAGCGCGAACCCTGGAAGCCTCCGAAAATCACGGGCCTCCGCTCTACCATCTACCAGGGGATCCTCACATACATATACATAGGGAGTGCTCCACGGAGAACTGTTTGCATCCATTTGCGACATCTCCATCCTTTTGTTGCAAACCACCTATCAGACACCGGTCCGGCTTGGACAAGGCCTGTTCCAAACGACTGTGACCCAGTTGAGTGCTAGGCCGTGCTCAAGCCAGCCAATCAGGTACCAGGGAAATTCAGCTGCACCAAGCCAAATGGTCCGGCCTCGGTGGGGGGACAAAGCAGACCTTCATCTCATTATTCCCTGATCCCCCAAATCGGCTGCTATCGACTGTATCTGGTCCCCCAGTCTTAGGGGCTGCAGACAGTTGCATAGGATACATTTAAGGCAAATGTGAGATACTCTGCAGAACCTGCTCAATTACGTATCCAGCATTTCTAAAATTTGTAGCAGCGCAGATTTTTTATTCTCGAAGCCGACTGCTTGTAAATCTCCGGGATTTTTGGAGAATCATATAATGCCGGCTTTTTATTTCCTGGTGACAGTTCACTTTCCCATCTCAAATTTTTCTACTTCATTTTTTTTTTTTTTGTAACAAAAATGTACAAATCTTCTTAAACTGCCATCAAACCTCTGCAAAAAAAAAAAAAACCCTTTCACCATTTGTGAATGTTTCCTCAGAGCATCGAGTCGTCCGACACAAAGGATTTCAATGGCTTCCTCTAAATAGACGGTAACAATATTAGCGGTGGAAGGTGTTCCTGGAGTGATCTCGGCAATTGATAGCGCACAATGGATTGTATTACCCCTTTCCAACCGAAAGAAAATGGCTGTGAAATAGATTTTATTAAGCTAAAAGTGTCAGAAATAGACGGGCACATCAAGGTTTTTGCGTAAAAGGTGGAATAAGTTTCATACTTTCTTATGTTGCGGCTTGAACAATGGAGAAGCAATTTATGTATTGAATCTTCTCTAGAGCTGCCCATAAGTATTTGATTGCGCTACCGAGGTACATTCATGTCATATTGTAAATTATACTGAGCTCCACACGCAGATGAATCATCAGTAAAAGCCAGACAGGCCACCGGTGCTCTAACTTATCAAACTTTTGAAGATTCAATTACTACATAGTAGAAAAAGCCTAAAAACTGACATTGTGGTAAAGTAATAGCGCGCTGAAAACTCTTCTTATTCCATCAAAACTTGATTTTCTGCTTATTCTGTACCTATTTTTAATTTATGCGAATGGTCCAGGAAAAAATTATGTTCTAGCAGCCATTTTTAGCGGTGATGTGACTATTATTTTGTCCCTTTGGCTATGAAGAAACGTATAGCCCCAGCTCTCAGTTCTTCTAAGCAATAGATACTCTGTGTATAAAAACAGATTAGACAATGGGGCAGATTTACTTACCCGGTCCGTTCGCTATCCAGCGGCGCGTTCTCTGCGCTGGATTCGGGTCCGGCCGGGATTCACTAAGGTAGTTTCTCCGACGTCCACCAGGTGGCGCTGCTGCGCTGAAGTTCCCCGGAGGCGCGCTGGAATGCCCTGAAATTCACCGGCCTATACCTGGTGAAGGTAAGTGTAATTTTCACTACACATTTTTTGTCTTAAATGCGGCGGTTTTTCCGAATCCGTCGGGTTTTCGCTCGGCCACGCCCCCCGATTTCCGTCGCGTGCATGCCAGCGCCGATGCGCCACAATCCGATCGCGTGCGCCAAAATCCCGGGGCAGTTCAGGTACAATCGGCGCAAATCGGAAATATTTGGGTAACACGTCGGGAAAATGCGAATCGGGCCCTTAGTAAATGACCCCCAATGTTTCAAATTGTCTTAAAGTTATAGCACTGGCAAACCAGACAGATTATCTAGAGAAAAATTTGTTGAAAAAATGTGGCAACTTCATTCAAATCCGTCGGATCGTCTGACTGGACGCCACCCAATTTCTGTCGCATGAAAGTCCTCGCCACTCGCGTGCGACACAATCCCCTTCTAAATAGCTATCACAGCAGCGCAAATCCAGAAAATTTCTAAAGGCCAACGAAAGTGCGTTCCACGGGCCCCTTAGGCCAGCGGCACAGGTGCCGTTTTAAGGCAGTATTTAGGCCGTTTTTTGGCTGTTTTTAAGCAGTCCATTAAAAAACGCATGTGTTTTTGACCATTTTTGCCCGTTTTCATAAACTGTCATAAACGGATGCATTTTCAAAAAACACATGCGTTTTTTAACGGACTGCTTAAAAACGGCCCAAAAACGGGTTCAAAACGCCACATGTGCTGCCGGCCTTAGTGAATAAGCCCCATTGGGGCAGATTTACTTACCCAGTCCTATCGCGATCCGGCGGCGTGTTCTCTGCGGTGGATTCGGGTCTTCCGGCGATTCACTAAGGTAGTTCCTCCGACATCCACCAGGTGTCGCTGCTGCACTGAAGTTCATCGGAGTGCACTGAAGTTCACCGTCCTACGCTGGGTGCAGGTAAGCGCGTGTCAAGCGACACTTTTTTTTAAAAAAATGCAGCGGTTTTTCAGAATCCGTCGGGTTTTCTTACAGCCACGACCCCAAATTTCCATTGTGTGTATGCCGGCGCCGATGTGCCACAATCCGATCGCGTGCGCCAAAATCCCAGGGCAATACAGGGAAAATCATCGCAAATTGGAAATAGTTGGACAACCCGTCGGAAAAACGCGATTCGGGCCCTTAGTAAATGACCCCCAATGTGTCACCTGTGATGGAAAAAAAACTCTTGTGACTCCGCATACAAAACATATATTAAAGATTCCAGCTCCGGGAGAGGACGAGATTATTTGCCTCTTGTGATGTATTTGATTGGGCGAGGAGAAGGGAACACGCGATTTGTCTTACTTTATGGCGGTACGGGCAGAGCAGATTCGTTTTTTTTCCCCTCATTCTTTTTGTTAAAGCTTTATGTTCGCTAACAATCCGAAATAATAAAACACACAACCTGAAAAATGAACTCAATTTACATTTTGATCCTTCTCTACAAAAAGAGAACGGGGGGGGGGGGGGACCGGAGGAGCGATAAATGATCAAATATTACGGTCACATTTCTTTCTTCACTCAAATTCACAGGGTCACGTGCGACACCCAAGATATTTTCTTATTAGGAGCCAATGAACCGAAACGCAAAAATTCGCTGTGAGGCCTTGTAATATTCTGTGCACCCACTAAGTGGTGGAAAACAAACACGAGTTTCCCCCCCCCAAACTATTTAGTATTTGGAAGATTCTTATTAAAGTGACCCCATTGTTTCAAAGAGCAATCAATATCAAAAGCAAACACAACAGCCTCCAGAAAATGTCACAATGTAATCAAATGAAAATGGGTCTAGGAAGAGGGGAGGGGGAGTGAGCAGGCAATAAGTGAGAGAAGAAAGACAAGAACTGAGGTTGTAGGAGATAATTACACAGTAGTCTACAGAGAGGGGAGTGAGCTGGTGATGAGTGATAGAAGAAAAGGCAACGCAGAGGATGGTGTAGAGAACTACACAGTAGTCTACAGAGAGGGGAGTGAGCTGGTGATGAGTGATAGAAGAAAAGGCAACGCAGAGGATGGTGTAGAGAATTACAGAGTAGTCTACAGAGAGGGGAGTGAGCTGGTGATGAGTGACAGAAGAAAAGGCAACGCAGAGGATGGTGTAGAGAATTACAGAGTAGTCTACAGAGAGGGGAGTGAGCTGGTGATGAGTGATAGAAGAAAAGGCAACGCAGAGGATGGTGTAGAGAATTACACAGTAGTCTAGGGAGAGGGGAGTGAGCAGGTGATAAGTGATAGAAGAAAAGGCATCACAGAGGATGATGTAGAGAATTACACAGTAGTCTAGGGAGAGGGGAGTGAGCAGGTGATGAGTGATAGAAGAAAAGGCATCACAGAGGATGATGTAGAGAATTACACAGTAGTCTAGGGATAGAGGAGTGAGCAGGTGATAAGTGATAGAAGAAAAATGCACTGCAGAGGATGATGTAGAGAATTACACAGAAGTCTACAGAGAGGGGAGTGAGCAGGTGATGAGTGATGGAAGAAAAGGCAACACATAGGATGATGTAGAGAATTACACAGTAGTCTAGGGAGAGGGGAATGAGCAGTTGATGAGTGACAGAGACACCAGAGACTGCTGGAAACAGTTTGGTAGAGGGGAGGGGGAGTAAGCAGGCAATGAGTGATAAAAAATATACAAAGCATGTGATAAATGATAGAAGGAAGACACAACAGAGGCTCCTGGAGATAATTTCAGAGAAGTCTACAGAGAGAAGAGGGGGAGTGAGGAGGTTATGAATGACAGAAGAAAGACACAACAGAGGTTGCTGGAGATAATTAGACTGAAGTTTATAGAGATGGGAGGGGTAGTGAGGAGGCAAAGAAAGATGCAAAAAAACAGCTGAAGCTGCTGGAGATATTTACAGAGAAGTCTAGGGAGAGGGAGTGAGCAGGTTATCAATGATAGAAGAAAGAAATGGCAGAGGCTACTGGAGATAAGTACACAGTGGTCTAGGGAGAAGGGAGGGACAGTGAGCAGCAAATGAGTGTTAGAAGGTAGAGATGAGAAAGGATACTGGAGATATTTACAGAGAAGTCTAGGGAGAGGGAGTGAGCAGGTTGTCAATGATAGAACACGACAGAGGCTAATGAAGATAATTACACAGAAGTCTAAGGAGTGAGCAGGTGATAAGTCATAGAGGAAATATACGGCAGAGGCTGCTGCAGATATTTACATAGTAGTCTAGGGAGAGGGGAGGGACAGTGAGCAGGTGATGTGTGAAAGACATGAGTAGAGGATATGACTGCGAGGATGGAGACATTGAGGCTCATTTACTAAGGGCTCCACGGCCGCACTCGTCGGAGAACGCGCTGATGGATCGCAACTGGACCGGGTAAGTAAATGACCCCCATTATAGCAGCTATTCTCCATCCACTAGCTAAGGGAGAATTGAGAATGACATGTTGTACCAGATACATGTGGAATACAGGTCATGTAATGGCGCCATCACCTTCCACTGAAATATTGGATGGAGACCAGTTGCTAAGATGTCTCCTATACACTGCACATAGAGAAGCACATTGGGGCACATTTACTTACCCGTCCGAGACGCAATCCCCAATCTGGACTATCCGACAATGATGCACTGTGCCGCGATCCACGTAGATCCTGCGCCCGATATCCTGCATGTGTTGCTCCCCGCTCAGGTCTGCCGGAGTTCACCTTCTTCTTCCTGATGCATGAAAGCTGTCGCAAATGCGCCAAAATCCAATTACGTGCGACACAATGCCCTTTTAAATCCCTGTCCCGGTGGCGCGATGCCTGGAAAGTCGGAAAACCCGACGGATATGCGGCTGCAGGGGACCCTTAGTAAATAAGCCCCATTATCTCTCATAGACTGAGGAATAGCAGCAGCATGGAGTACATAATACAGCAGCACTGAGCAGTTTGGTTTAGAATACACTGCATTTTTGCATAAGTACATTCTTTTTTTTTATAGGACATCTACCATCAGATTTACTAATAATAGACGGCCCTTACTCTCTATTCTAGGTGCTGGAACCTGTTATCTCATGTTCTGCAATGTCAGCATCCGTCTGAAAAAGACTACCGCCATAGAGTGCATAGCTAATATCACCATACAGTACCAGTAATACCGCCATACAGTGCATAGCTAATATCACCATACAGTACCAGTAATACCGCCATACAGTGCATAGCTAATATCACCATACAGTACCAGTAATACCGCCATACAGTGCATAGATAATACCACCATATATTACTAGTAATACCACCATACAGTGCATAGATAACACCACCTTATAGTACTAGTAATGGTACTATTAGGTGGTATTATCTATGCACTGTATGGCAGTAATACTGGTACGGTACGGTGGTATTAGCTATGCACCGTATGGCGGTATTACTGGCACTGTACTGGTATTATCTGTTCACTAAATAGCGGTATTACTGGTACTGTACTGTATTATCTGTGCACTAAATGGCGGTATTACTGGTACTGTACTGGTATTATCTGTGCACTATATGGCGGTATTATTGGTACTGTACTGGTATTATTTGTGCACTATATGACGGTATTACTGGTTTGGAACGGTGGTATTATCTATGCACTATATGGTGGTGTTACTGGTATTGTACAGTGGTATTATCTAAGCACTACATGGCGGTATTACTGGTATTGTACGGTGGTATTATCTATGCACTGTATGGCAGTATTACTGGTATTGTACGGTGGTATTATCTATGCACTGTATGGCAGTATTACTGGTACTGTACACTGGTATTATCTATGCACTATATGGCGGTATTACTAGTGCTGTACACTGGTATTATCTATGCACTACATGGCGGTATTACTGGTACTGTATGGTGGTATTATCTATGCACTATATGGCAGTATTACTGGTACTATCTATGCACTATATGGCGGCATTACTGGTACTGTACACTGGTATTATTGGTGGCACTATATGGCGGTATTACTGGTACTGTACACTGGTATTATTGGTGGCACTATATGGCGGTATTACTGGTACTGAACACTGGTATTATTGGTGGCACTATATGGCGGTATTACTGGTACTATCTATGCACTATATGGCGGCATTACTGGTACTGTACGGTGATATTATCTATGCACTATATGGCGGTATTATCTGTGCACTATATGGCGGTATTTCTGGTATTGTACACTGGTATTATCTATGCACTACATGGCGGTATTTCTGGTACTGTATGTTGGTATTATCTGTGCACTATATGGCGGTATTATCTGTGCACTATATGGCGGTATTATCTGTGCACTATATGGCAGTATTACTGGTACTGTACGGTGATATTATCTATGCACTATATGGCGGTATTTCTGGTACTGTATGTTGGTGTTATCTGTGCACTATATGGCGGTATTATCTGTGCACTATATGGCGGTATTATTAGTGCACTATATGGCAGTATTACTGGTACTGTACGGTGATATTATCTATGCACTATATGGCGGTATTACTGGTACGGTACGGTGATATTATCTACCAGGGTTCAGTTACCTAGATAAAACCCCGCCCACTTAGTTTTGTCTACGCCTACTTCTCCTCATCCCTCCACTAAAGCGAACGTCAGCCGTTATCTGCGTATAATAATCATTATAATGCCGCTAATATTCACGCGCCATAATCGCAGCACCGCCGTCGCCTCGCGCTCGTCTCTGTAGTGTCGCGTGAGATACGGTGGCAAAGGAATCGTTCCCTGCACCAAGATGGCGGCGTCAGCCTGACGAGACCCCGCCTCCTTCCGTGACGTCACACGCACGCCGCCGCTCTGTCCCGCTTTTCTGCCTAGTCTCTCTGGTGACGTCGTCTGCCTGTGGTATTTCATCAGTAAACATCCTGCGGATTTGAACGCGCTGTTTGGGCGGCAGGAAGGGGCGCGGCCGCCATCTTGTTTGTTTGAGTGTGGACCTGGCAGCGGCTAAGAGGCGAAAAGGGAGGATAAAACTGAGCGGCGGCCGCCTCAGCGGAGACCGGAGGCCAGCACACGGCGGTGAGTGTCCGGAGGGGGTTGTACCGCGCGGCGGCGGGAGACGGGAGGGGCGGCATCCGCTGTGGTGTCCTCCCCGGGGCGGAATTCTAATATGGCGGGCAGGAGGAGGAGGCCGCACTCCGAGCCTCGGCCTCTTCTCCCGGCATTTACCTCACAGACACCGCCTGACACCCGCGCAACCTATCCTCACCCGGAATCGGGTGTATATGACCCGGGCCACCTGTGGCTCTTCATATTTAAAGGGCCCGCACCCCCAATATCCCCCGCTCATCGCGTAATGCAACAAGTTCTATCTGTCCATCACCCCCGACCCTTGGGCTGATACCAGCGAGCAATAGCTTCCCCCACACGCGCCTTTTACCTTCATCTTCCCCTTTAATCCAACGGGGACTTTCAGATCCGATTTGAAAGAAAAGTTAAAAAATTTCGGAAATTTAACTTGGGTTTTGTTAAATAATTGATTGTATTTCGAGCTGAGAGATGGGATTTACTACTAGATGTTATTGTGATTACCGGGTGTTCGCCCTTTTTTGCGCCTCCACAGATCAGTGATCCAATATGGCACCAGAGTTTTGCAAAGTTGAGACTGGACGGGTTTGGGTTTTTCTTGCCGGTGTCCGGTGATGGCCGCTCTGCTGGGTTTGTGTGACCAGATGTCAGCAGCGGGAGGCGGATGAGGGGGAATCACCGGATATTTAGTTTTAACCAACTTTTATTTAAAGTTCTTTCTGCTTAGGACAGGGCCCTGGTTATAGTGTTCGTGGGAATTTGGGATGCCGGTGGAAGGCGGAGGGGGTTGTGCGGTCACTATTATTCACGCTTGGTCCTATAGAAGTCACACGAGTTGTGTCTGTATGTACCACTGCACATGGGGCACCTGATGCTTGGGGCCCATCCTATATTTTTAGGGTGTGGAATGATTCATCTACTTATCATTGGTTTCTGGCACAGGCCTGGGAGTCTGTTGTTTCGGCTAAATGTGTTCCCCAGAGACAAGTATTTAAAAGATCACTTGGTCAAGCATAATATAAAAAAAATAGGGGTGGGGAGAGCATTTAACTCTTTCACCTTAGTCCCAGTAAGTTACAGTCAGTCTATTCTACTCTGGCTCTAGCGTTATTGGACCGACGCTCTCTATTCTTACCCTTATGTTGGACCATGTATGTACCACTTAAAGGGGTTCTCCCACCAAGAAAGTGATTAGACCGCCACAGATCACGAGAACGAGGGTGCTGATCGGGTCCCAGGTACCAGACCCCTCCTAGTTAAGCAAGATGAATGTAATAGACGGCTGCACATGTCTGTTAAGCTCCATTCATCTCTATGGAGCTGACGGATTATGGATGGAGCCCAATTTGCTTGGTGGGAAAGCCCCTTTAATGGTCACACACTAACGCCCCCGATGAGCCTAGATCTGGATAAAACGTGTCGTGTCAGGGTTTTGCTTGACTGAGTGACCTTTCATATACCACCAACTTGAGATTCCATGCCCCTAAGAGAAAGAATAGGATGGAGTCATCCCAGGGACGGGTTCCAGTCGGGTTGCAGCTGTTTTGTGGTGACCCACTGTTTCAAATGTGTTATTGAGAATCTATGAACCTGGCAGGCTATGGTTCTGTACAGCCTGTATTTTAACTGTTTGGGTCATCATGGTCGGCTTCCAATCATATGCACAAGAGGGCTCTCCGTATATTACTATTTAAGATTAAGAATCTTTTAGCAGTGACTAAAATGTAACTTGTGAGATTGCAATCTTTCGCCTATTGTATTACTTGGCGATTTTGTTTGGAAGTTGAATTTTGTTGTACTTTTCCAAATGAGCTAGAAGGGCTATGGGGATGTTACCAGAGCTCCTCCATGCTGTAGCTTCCCAGGCTATTGGCGATGGTCTGAAGACCATGAGCGTGTCGTGCTAATACTTACAAATATCCCATTAAAGTTTAGGAGGTGCGTCGAGATTGATTGTAGGACTTGGTTATAAATACGATTAGACCAAAATTGTGCAGTGCTTTGTATTGGTTACGTGCTGGGGCCCTTGCTTCCAGTATGTTACTACAAAATGTGAACCGCTTATAAAATAAGGGCCGTTTCCATCCTTAAATGTCAGTAGTTGTTTTCCATATAATTGTGGAGCATAATCTTTACAGCCCTTTTGTGCTGTTTCTCTGTATTGCCTACAATAAATATTACTAAATAATAGATGATACCACTTAGGGTGCATTCACACACGCATCAGTTACTGTCAGCGACCCCCCTCAGGCTAGAGGGACATGAATGTTATCAGGTCACATGCTGGAAAGATTTCACGGATCAACCACCGTGCTGATGATGTAACGGAGTATTGTTATATATGATGCAAGGATTCCCCTTGAAATGAGCATCGCTGAACTGTAAATATAACATGTGTCATGTATAACCTTATGTTGCACTACCTACATCCTTAGCGCTGTGCGGTCGGTCCCTCTGACAAAGGGGATTCCTAATATCAAATTGTCAATTGGCATTTTGCTTTTCCTCAGGTAATCCCCCTAAAAATTATAACCTCTTAAACAAGTTTCTTTTTCTGATATGTCAGAGGGGGACCAGTCCGGTTTATACAATGCCCTGTCAGAGCTCCAGCTCCTGGGGTCCTATGCTAACATTACCAGACACCATGTTGTTTTGAGGGTGCAAACGTATTACACAAGTGGAAAGGGTGTATTCAGAGACTCCTGGGGGTCCACTTCAGATATGGGGGTTTTTTCTAGCTTTGGGGGTTTTGTACTATTTTGTCATGTCCTCATGGTCTCTAGATGCACAGTTTAGTGACTTGCTCATTTCACAAGTGTCTTGCTTTTCTGCAAACTTGTGAGTAAACTTTTCACATCTGGTGACTAGTCTGATTATACAACAGGTCTCTGTAATGAGGATTGTCTTCTCATCCAGCTTCTGGGTGTCTGGCAGCCCCAGGTTCTCTGAATGGTGTCAGGTCACTGACATTGCTTTGACATTTACCACACCTCTACTGGGCAGCATAAGGGACATTATAGAGCATCTGTAGTTGGTGAGGTCAGTCGGTATGGGCACTCTAAGGTGCACAGGGAATAGTGAGGGCAGACACTGCTTTCTTATAGGTGGTGTGATAGTTGTTAGGAAATGATTGACCCCTTATAGATAACACTAGTGGAATCTGTTAGTCTTGTATCGCACAGCAGCATTTTGTTTATCACAGATCATGTGGCACCTTATTTCTAGCTCTGAATGTTGTGCTCTGTGCAGGATTTACAGTATCCTTGTCCTCTGTCATGTCAGGAGTCTCCACTTCCGGGACTACTGTCCTGTTCTGCTATTGTGTGGCCAGACAGTGACTCCTATCATCATAGACTGCTATACAGACAATGCTCTGTTGGGAGTTGTAGTTATAGAGGGATGTGGTTGCTTTTAGCCGCCATGTCTCTTGAGATTTGTATTAAATTTGGTCTCCTGGAGAGTAAATTTTGTTACTCTCCAGCTTCAAATCCCAGTATATGGTGGCAGATTCATAATATTTTAAAAATCAACTTTCTGATGATAAAAAAAAATCCTAAAGCCAAGAATTTAACATTTTCCAGCGATCCTGCGCCTTGTCTTGGCTCTCCGGAGTTGTTACTACATGGAATTTGCCTAAAGCATCAATTAATATCCTTTTGTATATGTTACTTTCAGGCTGTAGACTCGTGTACAGATCTTTAGTACTGGACAGTTTTATCTCTGGGTTTATCAAAAATTTTCATAGCAAGAGAGGAGCCAGGCTGAACTGATCCAATGAATTTGACTATGAAAAGTTTTGAGAATCAGGGCAGATGTTCTGTAGTTGCTCATAAACTGATGAGTTTGTGGAGTTGCGATGAAACAAACCACAAAAATAAGTTGCACAAGTTTTGAGCCATCTTGGTTGCACATCTGTGTAAAGGGGGTGAGCTCGGGTGTCATTTCATCATTTCAGAGGAGTCCAAACACTTAAGGAGCTGCAGGGTCATAGATATCGGCATTACATTTGTGCTGCAGTGTCTATGGGCAGATATTATTAGCTACTAAGGTAAATCTCATGTATTTTACGCTTGGTCTAAATTTTTCCTAACAGTGCATCTAACCGTGACAAATATTTTTCATTAAATGTCTATTTTTGCCAGTTTACATCAAATGGAAATGAGATTTAGTCACTAGTTGGGGACAGGTTGTGGTTTGTTTAATTTAAATTAAAAAAAAAACGATTGGTGTCCTTTGATTGGATAGTAATCGGACACAGGTAAAACTTGAGTGCACAGGCTCCAGAGGAGCATAACGTGGCGGCTCCTGGATGTGTGCAGCTCATCAGTGTGATCAAACATTGATGGCCTAACCTCACAATGGGCCATCAGAGGTAATTCCTAGAAAACTCCTCTGTTAAATTTGCACCTGCATTTTCAATTATTTCTGACAAAAATAGCTGTTTAAAAAGGACAGTCCAGGTTGAATGTTGTCTGAGAGGGACCAGAATTGTTAACTCTTGTGAATGCTACCATTAGGAGACTTGTGAGGAACTTGGAGCAGACACGGTCCTCTGTAGGAACAAGATTTTAGACTGTGCATAGAATGATTGTCCTAATGGTTCCACAATAAAGTTTTATTTCAAATGATCTTTTTTTTAGGTATCTAAAGCGCTGGAAAAATGTTTTACGCACATTTCGTTCTGAGCAAGAGGGGGCCGCTAGCCAAAATCTGGCTGGCGGCCCACTGGGACAAGAAGCTGACTAAGGCGCACGTTTTCGAATGCAACTTGGAAAGCAGCGTGGAGAGCATCATCTCGCCCAAGGTAACGGAGGACTCCATTCCGATGACTTGTCTGGGTGTAAGAGAGGCCTACATTCCTCCTGTAACCGCTCCCTCTCCTTGTCCTAGGTGAAGATGGCTCTGCGTACTTCTGGTCACCTGCTCTTGGGTGTCGTAAGAATCTATCACAGGAAGGCCAAGTACCTCCTCGCCGACTGTAATGAAGCTTTTATCAAAATAAAGATGGCTTTCCGGCCCGGTGAGTAAAGTCACTACACAACATCTTCTGATCTCTTTATCTTCAGGCAACTTTCCATCAAGCAGTGAACGTTCTTCATTAAACAATGCGTTTTACTTCTGTCCACAAATATATGACCACTCCTATTTATCTCCCGTAAACCCTGGCCCTGTGAAATGACATTTTGTTATCACTGCAGAGCAGGACACTGGCGATTAGATCCAGCAACTAACTGATCCCGCCAGGCATTTCAATATGTAGCGATTTGCATCTGCAGATATTATCATTTAAAGATTCTTGTTATCGGTGGTTCTAGTCGGGGACTGGACGAGTGCCTGGGACAGTAGTTCACAGCCTCCTGATGCCCAGCTTTAGCAGTCTGACTTCTCAACTATTTTCTTTGCTAATGCTCAAATCAACAGTATTGTGATGATGGCAGGCAGTTTTTGCATGTGTGCTTTTATAGCTTGGCTAAAAACATTAGTTTACTATAACTGAAACCCTTAAATTTAACACAGGTGTGGTCGATTTACCTGAGGAAAATCGTGAAGCTGCGTACAATGCCATCACCTTGCCTGAGGAGTTCCATGATTTCGACCAACCCTTGCCAGATCTTGAGTAAGTGACCTTAATAATATGAATGGACTTCAAAGATGGGTACACAAAGCATGTAGCAAATTTAAGGCTTGACCCAAAACCTAGCCCCTGCATCAGTTGCATTTCCACATGCACATAAGCCTTCTCCGATGGTGATGCTCAGTGATTTTTCATCAAAACCTAAATATTGCTATTGGACAGCTCTATAGATTTTGTATCTGTTCAGGTGAACAGGATGGAGCTATTAGTCTAGTAGAGGAGTTGTCTGATCTTTAAAATGGTTAATCTGTATTGAAGTAAAACAATACACTTTTTTCCCAATAAACAAAGTAAGAGATAAGTGACTGCCTCATTATGTTGGGTCATACACTCCTTCACAAGTGAATTGAATGTTTGCTACACTAGAGTTGGCGTCTTGGTGATAAGACCTCTTTTCTAGTGTATCGGACTTCATAACAGCTTGCAATCTAGCTCTTCAGCAGGAAAGCAATACCTAATGTTTTCTTTATTCTAAGTGACATCGATGTGGCCCAGCAGTTCAGCCTGAACCAGAGTCGAGTGGAAGAAATCACCATGAGAGAAGAGGTCGGAAATATCAACATCCTGCAAGATAATGATTTTGGTAGGTATCTTCCCTGTAATATAACTAGTCGGTTTTACATAGTTTAGCTTTCAATCAGCGCACAAATATTAATAATATCCTGGTGATTTTGGAAGGTGCCACATAATGTAGAGTATTTTTCTCTGGGTTTTTCATTAGTATAATTTCCGCTTCTCATTATGTACAGATGCCATTAGCATCTTTCTCAATCTTATGATTCCTAATTGGTTTTATATTTTGCTTCTGGTCTTTTTATAATCTCGTGAGTTATGACAGATATCGATGCCTGTTGTCTGTTATAGATCTGGAGTTTAACGTAAGAGTAATGGTATCTCAATGTTACAGGTGACTTTGGCATGGATGACCGGGAGATGATGCGGGAGGGCAGCGCATTTGAGGATGACATGTTGGTCAGCACAAGTGCCTCTAACCTTTTATTGGAGCCTGAACAGAACGTCAGTCAGCTGAATGAGAAGAGCAACCACCTGGAGTATGATGAGCCGTACAAAGATGACAATTTTGGAGATGGCAATGATGGTGGATTACTGGGTATGTATCTGTGATCCCATATTGGGACTAAAAGTGCTTATTTGGCCTCCCCTCGCCTATCCTTTTATTATATAAATCATTATAATTCCAACGATCAATCATTTAATTGCATAGGACCTGGAAGACATGGCAGCCTGTGATCTAGATTAAATGGTTGAGCACTTTGCCTTCAAAGCGCTTATTACAATAGAGGCACCTGACTTGCAAACTCCAGTCAGATATATTTCTAGTGTTGTTTCTAGTGTAAGATGACTTTTTCATATAATTGTTAATCATTAATATTGCTCCTGCGTTACTTGTGTTGCCTGGGTAAGACAGGATTACAATAGTCTTAACTTTAGAGAAGACGTACAGCCTAACATACTGTAATATATCGAGTTCACGACATGGTCATTGAGCTATTATCTTATTTGTTCAGATGATAAACTGCTGAGCAATGACGGAGGTGGCATCTTTGACGACCCTCCAGCGGGTATCCCTGAGGAAGGTGTTGCGCTGCCGGAGCAGCCCATCCACGACGATGACATGGATGATGACGACGCTGTATCAAGTGAGTGTAGTCTCTTGATGCACCCAGTAGAGGTTTGTTCTCCTGAAGTGTTTTGGATCAATACTCATTTCCCCTTGTAACTTCTTGTTTCAGTGGGTGGGCCAGACAGCCCTGATTCAGTAGATCCTGTGGAGCCCCTGCCAACCATGACTGATCAGACTACTTTGGTTCCTAATGAAGAGGAAGCTTTTGCACTGGAACCTATTGATATTACAGGTAACGGCTTGAATATTTAACTAGTATTTTGTCATGGCTTTTGTCGGTTGCGTGGGAAAAACATTTAAGGATGGCCTGTAACTGATCTATAGATGGCATCTAGTTAGGATTTTGAACAAGCCCATTCACCATGACAAGGTGCTAGTACCAAGTACATGTAGATGAAGGCTGCAGCACCAGCTCCAGGGGATCATGCATCAAGAAATCAAACCCCATCTTATAAAAGCCTAATTTTACCCCCACAAGTACCACATCTATCTGACCATTGGGCCATTAATAGCGTAATAACAAATTCCCATGTTAATGAATATTGCAATAAAGTGTAGTAGAAAAACTGTATAGGAATAGTAGATGTAGAAATGTCTTTTTTTGTGAAATTTAGTTAAGGAAACTAAAGCCAAGCGAAAAAGGAAGCTGATTGTGGACAGCGTTAAGGAGCTGGACAGCAAGACCATCCGCGCCCAACTGAGTGACTACTCCGACATCGTAACCACTCTGGACCTGGCACCTCCCACAAAGAAGCTGATGATGTGGAAGGAGACAGGTGGCGTGGAGAAGCTCTTCTCTCTGCCTGCACAGCCGCTCTGGAACGCCCGACTTCTCAAGGTAAAAACCTTTTTGCTGTGACCTGTAGTGCCACAAGAAGCCCCTGTCTGTTAGTTGTGCCATGCCCTTCATGGCCTATCCACATGGCCTTTAACACTTTGCTATGTTTATCCAACATAGAGGTAACATACATTTGGTGCCTCTATCTGGCTTGTTTTATTTGTTCCTATATCCATAGCTCGTGCAGCGAGACATAGATTATGGTGTTTTGTATGTATTTACACTGGAAGCCTATTGATGTATATCACTGCATCTGTTTATATAGTGTCGGGTGTACCTTATGCCGATTTATTCGCCTATGCTCTAATAGGCTGAAAATATGAGAAACCCCCTCAAACTGGTCTGTTATGTATGAATGGAAGGAATACCTTACACTCAGCATATATCTGCTTTGTCCATTTAGCTGTTCACCCGATGCCTCACACCATTGGTACCCGAGGATCTCAAAAAGAGGAGGAAAGGTGGTGAAGCTGACAACCTGGATGAATTCCTTAAGGAGTTTGAGAATCCTGATGTTCCAAGAGAGGAGATGAGGCAGCAGGATATTATCGGTACGTTTCAACATTTACTCTCGTTGGTTTTTAAGTCTTCCTTTTATATGCCAGCAAGGCTCTACCCAAACTATATGATTGTTCTTCCTTTCGAAGGTATTTACCTCTGATGGAAGAGTCCAACGTATGCAATGTGATGGCGTACTTTTGTATTAAGTTTTTAGTTGTAAAAGTATAATTTGTATTGCATTGACCAGGAAAGTGCTCATACAATAAATCCTGCACCTGCCCGATGGAGGTCTTACCAGTGTATAAACCAAACCTGGGGCCCAAATGCTGTGTGTACAGAGCTTAACAAATGTGGTGAAATTATGGTGAGGTGAATAGTTGTGCCAAAAGATTGTTCTTAATAATCGTTACTTATCCTACTTGTGCCGTGTAGATCAGCCCATCCTGGAGGAAGCTAGTAGACTCCAGGAGTCCATGATGGAGGGAAGCAGATCTCACTTGGATGAAACCGTGATGCCACCACCACCTCAGCCACAGCCGCAAGGGGTGAAACGTGACTCTCAGCAGATGGAGCCAGAGCCATTACTTCCTGTGAGTGTGAGGCAATAGTCTACCATCAATAGTATTTCTTGTAAATCTTTTATACTGTGCCTTATTTGTAGATCCTGAATCTCTATATTATATGTGGTTTCTTTTATATAGCAAGAGCCGGAGCCTCAGATTGAAATGCCACCAGTGGAGCTTCCTCCAGAGGAGCCTCCGAACCTCAACGACTTGATTCCCGAACTCAACCTGGTTCCCGAGAAAGAAAAGGAAAAGGAGGATGAAGAGGAGGAAGAGGTAAGACTCGTCCATTATATGTTCTACATGGACAGCTCAAAGGGGAGCAGGGAATATAGCTATAACATCACAACTCGATTAGCTGAAACAAAGCACATTGTAGTTTTAAGAGCACAATGTACTCAGCTTTCTGGAGGATAGGTGATGGGAATCAGATTTTGGAGACCTCAAGCTATCTTGAGATGAGTTGGTGAGCAGCTTGACCTGTTCATTTAATTCTGAGTCAGAAGTGAATTGTTGGTTTCACTCTTCATATGAAGCCCTCGCTGTCCCCCTTGTCCTCCTGATTGCTGAGGGTCCCTCCAGTTTAACTGTTGGGGAAAGATTGTTCTACGTGTTATTAAACCTCATTAAGTAGTGTTGATTACTTGGGAGGAAACCTAATCGCCCTCCATTATACTACTAGGGCCCGCTGTTTGGATTTGCTAAGATGGGGGCAGGCGTTTTTCCTTCATAATGTAACTTATCTGGCCAGCGGGTATCTTGGATATACCCAGCAATTGATAACAGGCCAAGGCATCGAGGTCTCTATATAAGTTAGTAAGGAGAATGGCATTTTGTAATTAGTCTGCACCAAAAGTATAAAGATCTACTTGAATACTGTAGGTCTGGTGCATATTAATTCCTCCCAAATGATTTGTGTGGCTCATAGACAAGACACTTTGCTGGCAGCTTGCACTGATTGTCATGGCTGTGGGGTTATTGCCCCTTCAGTCTCCACTATGACATAGTAGTAGTAATAATAATAATAATCTTTATTTATATAGCGCCATCAAATTCCGTAGCGCTTTACAAATAGTATCGTCACCAGCTGTAAACTGCAGTTTTATATATTCAGTATTGCTCTGCGACTGGCACAGGGAGTCGCCCCCGTATGTGTTTTGAAATTTGGAAATGACCCCATGGTACGTTGTACTCTCTATACGACCAACTAAAAACATCTGCGATTTTTAATATCTCAATGAAAAAAAAAAAATTGGTTTGCCAAATATTTTCCCAGCACAGAGACTAGAGACTCGTTTGCAGCGTATCAGACAAGCAGGTACCAGAACCAGAGCTCGGTGCTTGGGAGGAATTGAGAAATATGAATTCATTTTCTCCTTCGCTTGTTATCCTATGAATATTAATCGGGATTCGCAGATGTTTCTCTAAAAAATGTTGTTGTTGTTACAGGAGGAAGATGCCACCGGGACCGAGCAGGACCAGGAGGAGAGGCGCTGGAACAAGAGGACCCAGCAGATGCTGCACGGCCTTCAGGTACTGGGCCCTGGTCCACCTCGTTTAGTGTGTGATAAACTCTTCCGCTCACTGACATAGCTAAAATCTATGGAGGGACGACTAAATGTCTATTTAGTGTTGTATTATGCTAATGGGTGAACAGAATACATTTAAATATTAATATTTAGTGCATGCAGTAAAATAGACTTTTGCAGCCCATTAAAACCGCTGCACTTGGGGCTTCATCCCAGGATGATGGTGCTGCTGGGTTTTACAGTCTTCAGATGGTATGTAGTCCGGTGGCAGTCAGGGCAAGGCCAGGCATTTCACTTTTGATGCTGATTTTTGCTTGCACTAATATGCACATCTGCTTCTGTTAAATTAACCTGTTGGTGCAACTACACTGCATGTTGCTCTATGCACCATGACATGCTGGTACTCCATGATGTTTACATACACTGCACGATATTCACTATTGCTGAACTGCTGCAACAGTAGTGATCGGCACTGACCGTAGGATCTAAAGCTGCGTTCACATTACATTATGTGCCATATGTTGTGGACATGTCTGATGCTTATACAGTGAGATACGTCACCCGGGCCCTATTCTCCTAACTCTAACAATGTGATGGGGAGGGCAACTTCAGCAGCTGCTGATGTACAAGGTGTTTCCCTAGTGACATCACATGTGTTCTCCCTCCTGCTGAGCATTGTATCCTCTCAGCAAGCCAGAGGAGGGATGCAATATGCTACATACGCCCACCATAGCCTTCTATTGCCTCCGCTGTGCATATACAGGAGGGAGCATGATGGAAAGATGTAGCTTGCTAAGACCATACTTGTGTCGTGTCATCTACATCTTGGTCTGGTGTATACAAGTATAATATTGCATGAAAGGAATCAGGCCTGTACTGTAGCACACTGCATGTATCTCTTGTCTAAAGGTGCATAGTGGTAGAGAATCTGACAATCACCTCAGTGCTGTTCTCAATCTAGGAACATTTCAAGCAAAACACAAACCCTGGTACAGATTTTGGTGCAAACCAGGCAATGGGATTTAATGACAACCGATTGACTAGTCCTTCCCCCATTGAAGTCCTTCCTTTTCGACCGAGTATAGACTCCACCTACTGCTGAGTGGCTGTTGCTAGGAAGCTGCAGCTAAAAGTTTCAGTCACTTGCCAGGTGTTGACGTATGTAGCTAAATTGGTGACATTTTTAAGTGTCACTACATAGATGTAGCTATTATATTTTGATTCGGCAGATAAATCTGGAGTAGTCTGAAAGGAAGAGAGTAGGTCAGAAAACTTGTCTGCATTTGTACATCCTCATCTTCCCTTTAACTTGCCTCCCAATTTTTTATTTTTTTACCCTCAGTTAAAGGGAACATTAAAAAAATTCTTCTCTCATGAAGCCACAAGATCTCCTCCTGTATCCTAATAATAACCTTGAGAAATGTTTTTTTCCCTTGTCTTCTTCTCTTCCCTGACATTTTTGTACTTCTTTTATCCGCAGAGAGTCCTCGCCAGGACAGGCGCAGAGTCCATCAGTCTCCTCGACCTGTGTCGAAACACGAACCGGAAGCAAGCGGCAGCCAAGTTCTACAGCTTCCTCGTCCTCAAAAAGCAGCAGGCGATCGAACTCACCCAAGAGGAGCCCTACAGCGACATCATCGCCACGCCAGGACCCCGATTTCACATAGTGTGAACTGCTTCACAGCCACCCGCCAGAGCAAGCGACTTCACGCCCTGTACGAACCTGTATGCTGGCGCTCGCATGGCAGAGCATCCCCCGAACGCCATGCCGCTCCGCACCGGGACACATCGGTGATCTCCTCTCTGGCTATACTTTTATTGGTTTAATATGTACAAAGTTTTGTCCCTTTTTTTTATTTTTATTTCTTGTTTTCTCCTTTTAATGTATCATCTATTTTTATGGGTTTTAAATGTGGATGGGTGAATGTGCGATGTTATATCTTGTTTTTAGCCACAAGTTCTCTTCTCCGTAGACAGGGGTGTGCAGTATTCGATATACGCAAGCTTCCGCCTTACTGTTCTCCCATCTTTCTGCCACCTTGCAGTTTGGCAAAAATTTTGTATAAATAGAGGAAAAGCTCTGGCCTCTTTATTCAGAGGACAGCCCCGCTCCTGCCCAGGGGTTGTGTGGTAAAGACTTATTCCGCTCAATAGAGCCAAGATGTAGTACCATACATAACCTGTAGGTGGGGTGGTGCTGTTATTAGAATTGGTCTAGTTTTAGGACATCACCTTTTTTGGGTTTGCAGAAGTATTTGATGTTTGTGCTGTCTCTTCGATCTGTGTTGATCCTATGTGGTTGGTTTTAGGATTGGATTCTCAATACCAGATTCAATGGCCATAAGTCTTGTGGTCTTCAGTCACTTCTGATGGTCTTTAGTTTTGCACAGTTCCCCTCTGGGAGTGTCAGCTGGACTTTGGGGTGTTCTAACTCCATGTCCACGCTGATGTGTATGTCTCGCTGTGTTGTCCTTTTCTTGTGGATATCCTGAGAGGCCTCAAGACCAGGCTTAAAGTTAGTGATTGTCCAATTGATTTTTGATATTTTTGTATTATTAAGTTATACAGGTTTCCAGTATACCATCTGTATCCCTTCATCAGTTTTCTAGATCTCTGCTTGCTGTCATTCTATAGGAAGCTTCAACTTTCTGTGGATTAAAAATGAATTCTTCTCCTTGTCATGTGATGTCACACAGGTGCGTAGTTATAGCGATGTGACCTCACATGACCAGGGACAGAATTTTTGTTTACCACATGAAGTAAAACAGTGAAGCTCCCTATAGAATTACAGCAGCAGATCGAGAAAACTGTCAGGTATTGATGCAAAGTATATTGGAAAGTTGTATAACTTTCAATATCAAACAATATACAATTTGATACAATTGGACACTCCCTTTAAATTTTCCCAGGGGTGAGGCATGACTGCACATGTGTGATAAGAGGACATTGATGGTCTGATTCACAAGCATCATCAATCTTAAAATTGGAAGGTCTGTAGAGATTTTGCCACTCAAAACCTGGCATATCTTAAGTTCAAACGTAGTTTACTCAATAGCGCCCCCTTATTTCATCTCCAGAGGTCTCATCTCTAAATCTGACTGATAAAACAATCATTGTGACTAGGGGTGTCATGGCTCCGCTCTGTCAGTGTATACTGAAGTTTTTGTACCTTTTTTTTATTATCCTGTTAAGTGATTTGTGGTTTCTGAACCAACGGGCCACGGACTCCGTACTGGGTGTGGACCTGGCGGCCCTTTATTTATGCCAGACGGGACCCCGGGATTATTACACGGGGCGATGTGTATCTGGCACGGCCCTAACCATGTTTGTTTGTTTTTCTCTTATTTTTGAGCGTTTTTATTATTGGCTTTTATTCTACTTTTTGTAGTGAAAAATTGTAAAATATTTCTTGTAAATAATAATCTTTACTCTTTTTTTTATTAGTATTTTAAGACATTAAAGGAAAACAAAAGTCCTAAATCCTTCGGTCTAATTGTAATTTCTTTCCCCCGTTTTTGGAATAATTGAAAGGTGTTTTTTTTTTTTTTTGTAAGAAATAGATTTTGCCTTTTGTGAACGAGTTGCTTCAGGTTTTTCATTACATCCCTGATGATGTGTGTTTCACCATTCACAGGGTGAAGTCGGCCGCAACAGGTTAACTTTAATCTTTGGTCATGAACATTTTGTGTGCGCGGTTCAGTATCTTGGCTGCTTTTTGGGTTCTTTTCAATGACCTCTTGTAATTAAGCAAGTCCCTAAGTAATTGGCACAAGGACAGTTTTATACGGTGATATTTGGTCTGAATTTTGGGTCCTATTTCCCCACCTTAACAGGGACTTGCAACATTTGTCTATGGTACCAAGAGTCCGTCCACCTCTGCACTGTAATTACAGAATTGGTTATGGGACAGTAGAGACTCCCGGCAGCCTCTATCAGTAAGAACATGTGGTCTGTATTTCATAATCCGGCCTAATACTGGGACTAGCATCTGCATTATGTATGAGAAATGTCCCACAGGTCCTATTCCTAATCAGGGGCCTCCAGCTCTGGTGTCAACATATGATAAGAGATTTGTCTAAAAGGTTCATCTTCATCACCTCTGGGGGGGGGGGGAAGACACGGACAGAAATATATCACCGGATATGAGGAAATTGGGAGCCGCACAACATGTGGCGCCTAATCTAGAGAGTAGATTATTGAATAGACTCGCTTCGTCCCTGCTGTATTACCTGCATGGGCTTTGTGGTGACTGACAACTAGATGTAAATGTACCACTAATGGGCAAGATTAGTGGCAACGCTGAGTTGTCAGTTTATTAAAGGGGTTGTCCACTTTTGGCAAATAATTCATATTGTTTACATAATACAATTTTCCAATATACTTTTTGTATATCAATTCCTAGTGGTTTTCTAGATCTCTGCTTGCTTTCATGCTATAGAAAGTGTCTGTCTTCTTCCTGTCGATTGGACATGTGATGGGCACGCCGGTGCACAAGCCGTCACTATCACAGATCTCGAGCACCGGTCTCCTTCACAAGATCATGGACAGATTTCTGTCCACTGGAAGTAACATAGAAGCTTCCTTTAGCAGGACAGCAAGCAGAGATCTAGAAAACCGTGCGGAATTGATACAGAAAGTATACTGGAAAATTGTATAACTTGAGCAATCCATTATTCGTTGAACATGGACAACCCCTTTAATATCCTGGAAGAATAAATAAAGCGTGTTTGGTAACACTGTCTATAATTGTCAGGAGGGGGCGTCTCTAACTAGAATCAATCGTTGTATAACGGAATATACTTGGATAATTGTATCATATGTTATGGATCTGTTACTTCTCTCCTACAATGATCGGAGCGGAGATGGGACCTCCCTCCTCCCATCATGTATGTGATGTCCTGCAGGTGTGTGGTTTAGGCTCCTGCATGATGTAATACTGGGAGCCCATCACTGCTGTACACTTCCTCCGCTAATACTGCACACTCCTGTCCTCCTGGTTTTATAATGATGCACAAATTTATGCTGCAGGACTACAACTCCCAGCATGCCCTAACCCTCAGGCTGCTGGGGGGTGTTGTAGTCTCTTGTGGCATCTGAAAGTTGGAAATGGATTATTGGTCCTTTAATTTCCATTCAGTTTCCTCTGATCAATGTACCTGTATATTTGCATTACTGAAGTCTGATTCTTTACATAAAGTCCTGTGATAGTCCTAGATTTTAAGAAAACTAGTGTGACCCGTTAAACGGTATTGGTCCCGCCTTCAAAGACGATAATCGTGTTTTGTTTTTTTTGTGTTTTTTTTCAAATATTTATCTAAGAGGCCAAATATACTTTTAGAACGACTTGATCTTTGTTCTTTTCTGATACAGAGCTCCAAAACATCAGCATTGTAAAATAGTTTACCTGCATCCACCTCTAGAGGGAGCTCATGATGTACATACTGGAGATCAATGCATGACCTGTATTCAGACAGCTCCTGAGCTCCCTCTAGTGGTGGCTGGAAAAGTTTTGTTTTTATAGTTAGCCCGTGCAGGGTGTTTGAGCTCCATATTGGCAAAAAATGTAATCAAGCGGCACTTAATGTCAGACATATAATACCCTGTGGTCTTTTAAGGTGGAGATCCCTTTTATTTTACCAAATTTTGACTCCCCAAATTTTGCTCAGTTACTATCCACTTGGTTTTAATTGTATTTTAATTCTTAAAAAAAATAATAATTTAAGCAATTGTCTCCCACCATAATGTAAAAAAAAAATAAAAGCTTTAAGCACGCTTTGCTCTTTTCTATTGGACGTGCCTCAGAGCCCCTCCCCCTTTGTATAAAGAGATTGTAGATAACGTGGATGTTCTAATTATAGAAATTAATCTTGTTACTTGTTACACCATTTGGTCGGTTTTCATTGCTCCTTGAGAATAATTGTTCATGAATAGAGTTGATGCCGTGTTATGTATAACTTTTCTAATAAAAGCCTTGAGAATCTTTATGCTGCTGTCATGTATTGTATCAAGGGGACACTGACCCCTCTGCTTGTTGGGGATCATTAAAGTGGGTTGTGCTATGGAGAACTTTTAGGACACCCCTGGGTTCTGCATAAACTGCTGTGATGCTGTTATTTTTAATAGATTTCTTGAGGACTGGTTATGTTCCACAGGACTGGCGCATAGCAAAAAAAAAACATCCTGGAAACTACAGACCTGTGAGTCTAACATCTGTGGTGGGGAAAATATTTGAGGGGTTTGTTAGAGATGCTATCCTGGAGTATATCACTGTACAGTATCGGGTTTATGGGAAATCGGTCCTGTCAGACTAATCTGATTGGCTTCTACGAGGAGGTAAGTTCCAGACTGGACCTGGGGTACACTGTGGGTGTTGTATATCTGGACTTTTCCAAAGCATTTGAAGGGTTGGTACATAAAAGGAGACTGCTGGGACTAGGGGAAAATCTGTGTATTTGGGTAAGTAATTAGCTTGGTGATTTGTTGACATTAATGGCACATTCTCAGATTGGGTTGACGTTACCAGTGGACACCACAGGGGTCAGTGTTAGAGGGATTTGTGAAAGCTTGAGGAGTGGGCAGAGAAATGGTTGAAGTTTAATGTAGATAAATGTAAAGTTATGCACTTGGGCCATGGAAACAAAGTAATTATGTCCTAAACGGTCAATTACTTGGTAAAACTGGAGTTTAAAAAGACTTGGGGGTATTGGTGGATGGTAAACTTAATTTCCCCCTCCCACCAGCACCCAACCGGAGAGAGCCGCCTCCAGGGACAGGAAACCCAGGACTTTAAAGGCGTGGCCCAGCCTTCTTCCTTCAGTGGTTTCCTGTACCTGACTGGGATCCAGGGAGTCTCTGTGAGGCTCTGTAGTGCGTTGAGAGGGGCAATGGGAGTCCCGGGTAGCCCTGAGCGATCCAGCGTAGGCTGTGGGTCGCAGCGGGAGTCTGCAGGTGGAAGATGGACTCCAGCGCATCCCTGGTACAGCTGAGCGCAGCGTGTTCGCTCCTTTTCCTGGTTGCAGGCTGCCAAAGATGGCGTCCGCCCCACTTCCGGAGTTCCCACACAGGAGTCCTGTGTATTCTACACCTGCAGCCGGCCACAGGATCGGTTTCGGCTCCAGTCTGCGGCTGCGCTTCAGTCAGAGGCCCTTGGAAAATTGGCTTACTCTCCACCAGGCGGAGAGATTCGGTGGACACCGCTACTGTGAATGAAGTTGGTGGATAGTCCGCTGGATGGTGAGTGCAGCCTTACCAAGCCTTTACACTGGTTCTGATGATCTCTCATGTGGTTTTCTTGTTTATATTCAAAATATTTTTATTAGATTTTTTGATTATAACAACATAGGAAACGTATACAATCCTACAGAGGAAAGTAGTCAGCATGAGGCAGGGGTCATGCAGGACCACACAGTATATAGACATTGGTGACATATCCTATTTTGGGCCCGAAGGTCCGTTCTGAGATGTTTGTGGATAATAGAATTGTAAATATGAGGTCAAGCATGACTTCCGTCCTAAAGATTAACAAGAGTTATTGAGACATGCGGAGTATGAAACACTTGTCATGACTGAAGCCATAGTAGGGGAATGACATTGCTATCTATATTGTGGGTAGCAGCGGAAGAAGCCATATGCAAAATGATCATAAGGCCCCAGCTATTATGCTGCTCCCTATTGATATTAACCCACATGGCTTTGATAAGCCAACAAATGTGTAAGGACTATGAAAATACAATAAGAACAGAGAGTGTGGAGAGGGTGACAGGGGCACACATCCAGGGCTGAGGGTTGACACAGACAAATACCTAGGCGACATAGATTACGGAATGACCCAGTCGTTAGATAAATTATTATACTCCGGGGTATCTTTGAAAAGGAACCACGGCTGCCATAATTCCACGAACTTCCCTGTTGTCTGATTAACTTCTGCGGTAAGTTCCTCCATGCGGCATATGTGGCTCATCTCCCGCACCCAGTCAATGAATGGTGGGGTAAGGGGAGACCTCCAAGAACGTGGAATAACCGAACGAGCCGCAGTTAGAAAAAAGCGTAATAGCCCCTTTTTTTTGGGAGCGGAAAGTTCCCGGAAGAATGGACAGCAGGCCTATCTTAGGAGTGAAAGTGACCGCAGTGTAGGTGCTATCCCAGAAAGGCTTAATTTTATCACACTCCCACCATACATGAAGCATGGATCCACCAGCACGCCAGCAGACATCTGGAACACTAGGATAGTACCGGTGCAGCATCTCAGGTACCCAATACCATCAGGTGAGAATTTTGTAGTTCTTTTTTCTTGTGCGGCGCAAGCAATAGAGAGTTTATGTGTAAAGGTGTACATCTTTTCCATCTCTTGGGGAGTAAGCTCTGTATCCACCTGCCGACATATCCCGGGTCGCCTGTGAATCTCTCCGACTGTAATAAGAAATATGTTTTGTGAGAGAGCGTGGGGCTGGGGGGGGACTGTGAGCTGAGAAGATCCTCAAAAGGCGTCTTGCTCGAGTCGAATGCAGCCTGTTCGCTGTCAACAAACGATCGCAATTGAGTGTACGCGAACCAGGACAACTGAACATCCGGGCATTTAAGCTGCAAGGCCTCGCATGTGGGAAGGGAGCCGTTTTCAACTATGCTACCCATACGGGGATCATCTGCATAGAGCCAAAGTAAGGAGGAGTCCCTGTCCTTTCCCGGAGCAAAAGTGGGGTTGTGGAAAAGTGGTGTGAGGGGGGCCACGATTGAGATAAAAGACCTTTGCGCATAATTTTGTGCCAAGCTTCAATTGCCACACTTGTTTAGAGGGAAGAGGCGCGTAGGGGGAAATCTACTGCTAAAGCTAAAAAGCGTGTTTGTAGAATTTGTGGAGATGATCTTGCCTGAAGCCAAACTGCAATCAGTGTATCCAGCGTATGATAGCCCAGGATCAGTCGGCTTTATTTGAGTCCATGCGCACCTTCATAAAGCAATTTCTATGCAGGGAATGAAAAAAAATCCCTCGGGGCCCAATGCTCCCCAAGCACCTCCAGAGTTGTGGATGACTCGGCCTCGAGCCAAGAGGAATTGTCGTCAGATTTGGAAGAGGAAGATAAGTCGGGCAGCCCTCTGTTCCCAGCGGAGGATAGGGACCATCTAATAAAGTCGGTCAGGGGCTCTTCCAGTAGAAGATTCTGGCGTCCTGAAAGACCCCATGGACAAAAAACGGATAGTTTTCTAAGACATTCCTGGGAGGCTTCCGCAGGAACCTTTAAGCCTAACATCGCCACAACTTGTGTCTCCAGATCACTTCTCATGTGGCTCACTCAGCTGGAAGAAAAGATAAAGTTGGGTGCTTCAAGATCGCATTTAAAGAGGACCTGTCACCCAAAATTACTAAGTAAGCAGCTCCTAGTGCTTAAACAAACGCCGCAGAGTTAGAGTCCGGTAACGCTGTCGAACACTGCGGCGGGGTACAATGTAGTCATCGGACCGCTCGTAAAGCTGTCCGATGTATTCATGAGGGGGGTGGTCAAATTCGGATGGAAGAACCGTAAAATTGATCAGGGGACTTCAAAGAGTCATTAGTGCAATATTCCTTGTGAAGGAGAATTCCTTTTTGGGTCCCCGTTGGACAAGATCTTGGAAAAAGCGGGGAGAACCTCCAGGTGGGCCGACCCTGGAGAGAGGAGAGACCATTATCAATGGTAACTGACGCAAGTGCCTGGGGTTGGGGGCACAGGTGAAGGATCTCCTATTCCAGGGAGTAGGGAGACCCAGAGGATGAGGGCCATCCTGGAGGCGATCAGACATGTGTGTGAATGTAGCCTTAGTACAACATGTGATTGGAGTTAAGAGGAATAGTGGAAAATGTAGATGCAGAGAGCTAGAGGCACAGCAGTGTGAGGACATGCCGCCAGTGCTCCAAGTCCTGTTACAACCTTGTATACAGTACACAAAGGGATGAATACAGAGCACAGCAGTGTGAGGACATGACTCCAGTACAATTGAAGGTACAATTTTGGAATATAAATTCATATATCACAGTCCTGCTTCTACTAACACACACAAAGGTCTGATTACACATCTCTCCATGCAGTAGTGCAGGGCCCTACCTCACTCCTTGTTCTATATGACTGTTTCTACTTTTGAATGTAGTATTTTCTTTGTATATGTCCTGTATGAATTGTTAAGCACTGCTACACTATATAAATAAAGTTCATCATTAATACAGAACACTGACTGCAGAGAGCACAGCAGTGTGAGGAAACACCCCAATGCACTTGGGGGGCACTTCCATATTTCACTGTCCTGCTGCTACTAACAATATACCCAATGGTATGATTACACAACTCTCCATGGACAATACATAGCCCTGACTACAGAGAGCACAGCAGTGTCAGGACGCTTCCCCACTGCACGTGGAGAAGCTCCAGTCCTAAAATATAATTCCATATTTCACAGTACTGCTGCTACTATCAATATACACAATGGTATGATTACACATCTCTCCATGGACAATGCATAGCCCTGACTACAGAGAGCACAGCAGTGTCAGGACGCTCCCCCACTGCACGTGGAAAAGCTCCAATCCTGAAATATAATTCCATATTTCACAGTCCTGCTGCTACTAACAATATACTGTACATAATGGCATGATTACACATCTCTCAAAAGCACTGACACAGGCTGCAGTATTACTTGGTCACAACTCCCTTAAAGTTGAAACTTAGAAGCAACACCACAAAGTTGGCGTTGGGGGGGGGGAGGGGGGGGGCGCCTGTCAGAGTAACTTCTTATCCTGGATCTGATTCTTCCTTCTTGGGGAGATTAGTCTGTCGTCCTCTTCCTAATCCGATCTCGCTCTGTGCCAGATACCAAATTGCGCTCAGATGGAAACAAGTTCTGTGTGAGATAAGATTGGGCCAGATCTACGGGAGCCCGAGGCGTCTGTAGCCTGACAGCGATATAGATTTTTCTGCCAAGTAAAGGGGATACGTGGACGTGCGGCTCCGCAGCCTCGCAGGAAATCCTCCAGTCCTGTGCAAGTGACTGACCTCCGACCTTCAGGCAGAAAGTCTGTAATTCTGTGCTGAATGCCGGATTATCAAATGTTCTGCATCATCCATCCAGCTCACGGGTAACAGACATGTATAGCAATCATATTCTAAGACCCTTAATATGATCATGTGACAGTTGTACCATTACCTTACCACCTACAGATGGAAGAATGGCCACCTGTCGACACAGTTGTCTTTACTTTGACTACGTTATAGTTATTTGATCGTAGTTATTTCTGCTACAGAGCTCAAAATCCTCAGCGTTGTAAAACTGTCTACCTGCAGCCACCACTAGAGGGAGCTCAGGAGCTATCTGGATACATGTTCTACATTGATCTCCATAAAAACACAGTGAGCTCCCTCTAGTGGTGGCTGTAAAAGTGAGGTTTTTTATAGTATAACTGTCAAGGTAAAGGGTTTTGAGCTTTGTACACAGTGTTCTCTCAGACTATAGGAGACAAGTGTCAGACCGGTGGAGATCTGACTGAGACCTGACCACTCACAAGAAAGGTGATCCCTGTAAATAACTTATGATCATAGATGTTCACATTCTCCCATTTAAAAATCCATCAGTATAAACCAGGGACACTTACTCATAGATCCAGGGATCATGACTGTGGTTATCCATGGCCTCCTTCCTTCTAAAATCAACTTTTAGTTTGATAATAAGCCAGGAGTGTTACCATAGCCCCTCTGTTCTGTAGCTTCACAAGCTGTTACACGGTGCAGACATACTTCCCCCCTTCCTCTGCCTGCTGTAATCTCGCAAAGTGCTTAGAGAGAGGGGAGACAGTGTAACAGCCTGTGAAGCTACAGCATGGAGGGGCTCTGCTAACACCCCCAGAGCCCTTCTGGTGTATTAACATCATTTGGAAGGAAGGAGGCCATGGATAACAAATATCACCTGTTACTTGGCTTTCCTCGTACTTTATCTCTTCAGATGGTCTCTCCTAAAGTCCTCTTAACAGTAACAGAAGCTCACAAAAGTATCACATTACATAGAAGTCTATGGAGAGGGAGGGGGGAGAAGTGAATCACAGCAGCTACGTCTCCACCTACCAGCTCTGACTACAAGTCATTCTCCTCTCCTGCACATGGGACCCTTTGGCCCAACACGGCTCAGTTACTCATTGATCCTCATATGAGGGCTCAGTAGGCACAACACAGGAATAGAACCTGTTCTGGTATCCAAACCCGAATGTTCACCAGCACCGGTCCCACCCGCAATCATGCAGACTGCACAGGATCATCATCCTCCAGGGTAAATACTGTTTTGCATTTGAATGTTACTGGCGTGGGGCGAACTTGTGGCTGAACACAATGTTTGGTACGGACCGGAACCAATCAACCACTACACATGAACCCTTCCCACTGATTGGCTGCTACAATTGCATAATGGCAGTATGATAGCATTGCATCTGTAACAAAATGAACGCGTCAGTAGGTTTTTTGGATAAAATCTTGAAATAATTAATTTATTTTTTGCAGATAGCCGCCACTAGGGGGAGCCTGAAATATTCCTGAGCTGTGAGCTCCCTCTGGTGGTGGCAGCAGGTAGTTGATATGTAGATTGTACCTAACAGACCATAATGAATGCACTAATCTCTGCAGGACGGCGCTGCCATTTTATTAATCCGCATGAGAAGTTATTCGTGTTCTGGAAGCTTCTCCCCGGAATATCGGCTTTTACAATAAATGTGACATCTTTATGCACGGTCAGGATCAGAACATTTCCATATCGTTCCCATTATGCGGAGACTAAAACCGTACAATTCGTGTTTTCTTCTAGACATTCATTAGTTCCCGAGACTCCGCACAATCCCCACAGAGGCTGAGCTCAGCGCCGGGGAATAGAGGAGATTTATTATGAGTTTCTGAGGTAAAACTGTTCTAGTTGCCCATGGAAACCAATCGGAGCTCAGCTTTCATTTTATGAACAGCTGTGTGAAAATGAAAGCTGAGCTCTGATTGGTTGCCATGGGCGACTAGAATAGGTCTGCTCTGAGAGACTTGTGATAAATTTCCCCTAATGACTATATTGTTTTCCCTGATTAAAATAAAGTATATATATATATACTGTACTTATATATAGAAGACAGCATTACTTACATGTCAGCTTAGATACAGCAGCTCAGCTCTATGAAAAGTGGATACCTCTATAATGGCAGCTTAGATACAGCAGCTCAACTCTATATATGGTATATACCTCTATATTGGCAGCTTAGATACAGCAGCTCAGCTCTATGTATGGTATATACCTCTATATTGGCAGCTTAGATACAGCAGCTCAACTCTATGTATGGTATATACCTCTATATTGGCAGCTTAGATACAGCAGCTCAGCTCTATGTATGGTATATACCTCTATATTGGCAGCTTAGATACAGCAGCTCAGCTCTATGTATGGTATATACCTCTATATTGGCAGCTTAGATACAGCAGCTCAGCTCTATGTATGGTAGATACCTCTATAAAGGCAGCTTAGATACAACAGCTGAACTCTATCAATGGTATATACCTCTATATTGGCAGCTTAGATACAGCAGCTCAGCTCTATGTATGGTAGATACCTCTATATTGGCAGCTTAGATACAGCAGCTCAGCTCTAAGTGTGGTAGATACCTCTATAATGGTAACTTAGATACAGCAGCTCAGCTTTATGAAAAGTGGATACCTCTAGAATGGCAGCTTAGATACAGCAACTCATCTCTATATATGGTATATACCTCTGTAATAGTAGCTTAGATACAGCCGCTCAGCTCTATTAAAAGTTGATACCTCTTATAAAGGCAGCTTAGATACAACAGCTCAGCTCTATGTATGGTAGATACCTCTGTAATGGTAGCTTAGATACGGCAGGTCAGCTCTATGAAAAGTGGATAGCTCTATAGTGGCAGCTTAGATACAGCAGGTAAGCTCTGCGTTTGGTAAATAATTACTGTATATAATAGCAGAATAGAATCAGTGACAAGCATGGATAACCCAGGGACATGGATAGATCCAGGCACTGTGACTGTGGTATCTTCTTACATTTATTATCCATGGTCTCCCTCCTTCTAACATCAACTTTTAAAATGATGCTAATGAGCCTAAAGGGCTCTGGGGGCGTTAACAGATCCCCTTGGTATTGTAGCTTCACAAGCCTCCAACCCACTCCATCAGCACTTCCCTCTGCCTGCTGTAATCTTAAACAGTCAGAGGATGGAAGTGCTCCTGTACAGTGTAATAGCCTGTGAAGTTACAGCATGGAGCAGCTCTGGTAATGCTCCTTCTGGTTAGAGATGAGCAGACCTGATGGTCAAATTGGGGTCCAGTGTTTGGGTTTGGTCGTATGAATCGGACATATTGCTGTTTGGCCACCAATCCAGAAATATATATATGGGTCAAGCGTCCGAAACTTAACGCGAAACCTGACCATCTGATCTGCTCATCTCTACTTCTTGTTTGTTAGCACAATAATTGGAATCAAAATAGTCATTAATAACGGGGGGCACATTATCAGAGTGCCTCTTTTCTGAAGATTCACAGGCTGTTACACTGTGCACGACTACTTCCCCTTCTGTGCACGACTACTTCCCCTTATGTGCATGAGTACTTCCCTTTTGTGTGCTGAAACTTCCTGTACTGCTGTGAGATTACATTGGGCAGAGGCAGGGGTGAAGTGCTGAAGGAGCAGGCGGTAAACAGTGTAACAGCCTCTGCAGACAGAGCATGAAGGGGCTCTGGTAATGCCTTCCAGAGCCCTTCAGGCTAATAAGCATAATTTTAATAGTCGATTTAAGAAGGAAGGAGGCCATGGATAACACATATAAGGAGATTACCACTATCCCGGTGCCTGGATCTATGAGTAATGTCCCTGGTTTATCAGGATGGATTGTGATGGAAGATTCCTTTAAGGTGTTTGTAGGATTGGATTTTACGTTGCGGCCATACAATTTTGACCGGGGCAACGGGAAAGTGCTGAAACCCCCCTGGGGAGTCTCACAGCTGTCATTGTAAATCCCACATCTACAGGGCAATGTATAAAGATGACAATATATATAGCATCAGCAGAGCGAGTCTCCGGGTATGAAATAAACCTGTCTGGGCTGAGGCCGCCAGGATGCGGCAGAATAAATATTCCCTCGTAATCTTTGAAGGGTCGTCACTGAACCATGTAGTCACCGGCTCCTTTATTAGCACAGACAGGAGAAAACTCAGCAATTTCTTCTGGGTCAGGGACTCATGCTACACGCTCATGCCGATAATGAAGATTTTTATTCATGCGTGTGAAACCTCTTAACCTGGATGTAGCCGAGCCGGATCCTTGCATCATTACCGGAATTTCTGCACAAAACTTTTCTCCAAGTAACGAAACTGTAAGGAATATTCAAGTTTTTAGAAAATAATTGGCTTAAGAGGAACCTCTCTATTAAAGGGATGATCCCACATTGTGGACCTCAACGATTGGCTGAGCCCCCCTATAAATGAAGCTCTGGTGTGTGTGACCCCTAGGCCTGTCATGAAGCCTGATCTGTTATGGTCTGCTGGAGGCAGACTGTTAGAGATCAGCAGTATGTACACAATAATAGTATCAAACAGTGCAGTATATTGTATGAACAATCAGAACCCTTAGGGTTTAAGTACCCTAAGGGGCCTGAAATAATAGTAAAAGAACTGTAAAAAAAAATATATAAAAAAATCACCCTGTAAAGATTGTGTTGTCCCTCAACTTAATTATTTCATATAATTATCCTTAAAGGGGTATTCTCGTCTGGGCATTCACATTCAGTTTGATAAATCTGCCATATATAAACATTTCTTCAATTACATGTTATTAAAAAAAATGTTCCTGTGTGAAGATAATTTCTCATAAATGTAGTCATATGGTCCCTTAGAAACGAGATAGCTTCCTCGGATACGGCCACCTCTGCCTGAGAGATTGCATCAATAAACAAAAAGGTTATTGTATATGAAATGTCTGGGAGTTACTGCCGGTCCCACAGCCGTCCTGTAGTAATGATGGCTGAATCCAGGAGGTCAGACAGGACTCTATAGCGCAAGTCTGGCCACCGCTGCCAGAGTGTGACGTGGTCGTATCCGAGGAAGCTATCTGGTTTCTAAGGGACAACATGGCTGTGTTTATAGGAAATTATATTCACACAGGAACATTTTTTTTTTAATAACATCCAATTGAAGAAATGTTTATATATGGAAGATTAGTGAAACTGAATATGAGTGCCCAAACGAGAATACCCCTTTAAGGCCCCATTGTAGCTAATTGGATCTGTTGCTTTTCTTGTGACCCCTGTTTTTATCACTACAGGCAGTCCCCGGGTTACATACAAGACAGGGTCTGTAGGTTTGTTCTTAAGTTGAGTTTGTATGTAAGTCGGAACTGTATATTTTATCATTGTAATCCCAGCCAGAACTTTTTTGGTCTCTGTGACAATTGGATTTTAAAAATGTTGGGTTGTCATAAGAAACAATATTAACACTAAAGCTTCATTACAGACACCAGTGATAACTGTTACAGCTGATTATTGTAGCCTAGGACTAAAGTACAATAAATTACCAATATCCAGAGGTCCGTTTAACTAGGGGTCGTATGTAAGTCGAGTGTTCTTAAGTAGGGGACCGCCTGTATTTATGTTTATCCTTGTTTTGCTTTAGTTTGTTTCATTTTTTTTTGTCTTGCTAAATCTACTGCTATGTGATTCATCTCAGAATCCTGATGCTTCACTTGCTCCTATGATACATATACAATGTGATTCTCTGAAGTTTACATCATTTGCATTCAAACCATGATTGTTGGTGCTTGTTTTTTGTGTGAGGTCCTCCAATCTGTAGCACACTTTGTCTCTTGTGATCCCTTCAATAAAGTTTGTTGATGATTGAAAAAAAAATTGCAAAAATTCTAATTATCCCATTTACCCGGAACAAATAATGAACAAATAAAGTCATAAACATAGTAGGTATCCCCACTTCCCAAAATGTCCGATCTATCACAGTGTAAAAGCAATTTTCCTATGCTGTGAATGTCCAGATGTCAGAATCACAACTTTTTTTTGCCATTTTCTTACCTATTTGAATAAAAATTATTCAACCAAGTCCCAAAATTATATCATTAGAAACATCAGCTCATCCGGCAAAAACCAAACCTTCCACATCTCTTCATCGAAGTTTGAAAAAGTTATGGCAAAACAGGGAATTTCTTTTTTTCCTAAGAGTTTTTACATTTTTTTTTCAAAGGTTAAAAAACATAACAAAACTTCATAAATATGATCAAAAGGAACCAACGAATAAAAGGGAGGTGTCATCTGGTCATCACAGTGAAAGCCATAATAACAAAGAATAAAATGGCGCAATGCATTTTTATTTGATTCAGATACATCAAATTTGGAATTTTCTTTCCAGCTTCCCAGTACATTGCATGGAATCTGAAATGACGCCACTAAAAAGGACAATCAGGCATAAAACAAGCCCTTATACATCTCTGTAAATAAAAAAGTTATGGATTTCGGAAGGTGGGGAGTGAAAAACACAAATACAAAAAGGCTACTTAAGAACACCCGACTTACAGACAACCCCTAGTTACATACGGACCTCTGGATGTTGGTAATTTCCTGTACTTTATCCTTAGGCTACAATAATCAGCTGTAACAGTTATCACAGGTGTCTGTAATGAAGCTTTCTTGTTAATCCTGGTTGACAATCCAACATTTTTTAAATCAAATTGTCACAGAGACCAAAAAATTTTTTGGCTGTGGTTACAATTATAAAATATACAGTTCTGACTTACATACAAATTCAACTTAAGAACAAACCTACAGAACCTATCCTGTATGTAATCCGGGGACTGCCTGTAATTAGTTATCCGTCTGTATACAACTTTTTGTCACATACATGTGATTCTTCTTCCTTGTTGTAGGTATTAGCCATCACCGTCCACTATCCGCCGCTCCCCTCCCCCCGCGCACATGCATATGTATGGCGTCCTGATGTCGGCACGGATTAGAGGGACATCAAAATGCATTGTCTGCTAATGAGTCCGGCTTGTTCTGCGCTCCTCAATCCTTTTGTTGTTATTTAAATGTGCGAGAAAAATCCGTTCCTTTCCTCTCGAGAGTTCAAGTCCATTATCGATTTCTCTCCGCTCGCCATTCAGAGAGATCTGATTAGTCCGCCCCGAGAAGAAAGTAACAAACTTCACGGAACCAAATTAACTCCTCTGAAATGAGATGTGGAAGTCTTTTCCTCTCATCAGCCGACTATTTGCTCATGTGGATTGTTTCTAAATGTGTTTGAGATAAAAGCATTATGGGATACAGGGAAACTTAAAGGCAAACTCCAGTCTATTGCTCTGCTACCACTAGGGGGCACTCACTGCATATAGATTTACTCACTGGGGTTCATTTACTAAGGGCCCCGAATCACGTTTTTACGGCGGGTTACCCAAAATTTTCCGTTTTGCGCCGATTTTCCCTGAATTGCCCCGTTTTTTTGGCGCGCGTGATCGGATTTTGGCGCATCGGCGCCGGCATGCACGCAGCGGAAATCGGGGGGGGGGGGGGGCATGGTCGAACGAAAACCAGTCGGATTCTGAAAAACCGCCGCATTAAAAAAAAAAAAAAAAAAAAAAGTGTCGCTGGACACGCGCTTACCTTCACCCAGCAATGGATCGTGAACTCCAGCGGACCTCGGCAGACTTCAGCGCAGCAGCGACACCTGGTGGACGTCAGAGGAACTGCCTTAGTGAATCGCCGGAAGACCCGAATCCACCGCAGAGAACGCACCGCTGGATCGCGAATGGACCGGGTAAGTAAATCTGCCCCACTGTGTATGTAACTCATGGGAAGTGTATAAATCTCTGTGCTGAATCTATAGTTGCCCCAAACTTTCAATAACCATACCTGAAAATTGGTTAAGTGGTCCCCGGGTAGGATTTAAAGCATACCTCCGGATTCTTAATGATTTGCCAAAATTGCCATATATGATTTCCCCTTTCCAAACGTGCAGAACGATGCCCATATTGTGATTCTTACCCTTTTTCTTCCAGAGTTATGGAATTTCTTCTGTACTGAAGCTACTTGTCAGAAATCTTCCTGAGCAGCAAGGAAGTGTTAGACCTCTTCCTGTATTTGCTCTCGAATTGAATCTATGTCCTACTACTCTCACTGCCCCTGATGTCTTGTGATCACATATGAAGGTACTTAGCAGAAAATTCAATGAGATTTCGACAAGTATATCCTGAGCTCCGCCTAGTTTGTATATACAGGATCTATATAGTGAGTAGCCAGGCAATGTTCATTCTATAGAGCAGTGTGGAACTTGGAATAAGTCAGAAAAAAGAGTAGTAAAATATTTACATGTTGTGTTTAGTCTGTTCTGTGTGAGCAATAGGGATTCACTGCTTCCTGGCCTCTTCTCCAGGACCTGTGTTATAGAGAGCAGGGGGCGAGGCTACAGAGGAGTGAAGAGTCTATGAGACAGGAGAGATTCATTAGGCCTTCTCTGCCTACTTTTGGCAGAAATGGCACATAAATCTCCCCATCTCTGCCTGTGTCCCTGCTTTTCTAACTCGAACACCACTTTGGTTGTGTCGGGAATGGGATCGGGGCAGGCAAGCGCCGCATTTACTATAGTGCCCCCCTCCTGTAAAACCGGCAGAGACTATAGCAGAAATCTCTTCCAGATGAGCCCTGGTCTTAGGTCTGACCTGGCTGTGATTGCACCCAATGTACAAAGAGGCCGGAGCCTTTTAGTAGATATGGGTGGCGGAGCACCGGAAGGGGGGATTTTAAGACTGGCACCTAAACCACCATTCTTAATGAATCCCCCTATAATATTTTGCAGGACCCCAGACTGAAAAGGAGGGACTCACACCAGAGACCTTCTGCAACCTTTATTCTTTCCAGGAGACTTCTGCACATATCTGCACAGAAACAAGATACTCCTGCTAGCTAAACAGAGAGCATCACATGACCTCCCGCTCCCTCCAAGAATTACAATCCATAGACATTCTTAGACATTCTTTCATACACAATCTTTGGTCTCACAGGAATGAACAGCACAGAGAAAGGAAATGACATCTGTCAGACTACTCCTTCAATGGGCTAAACTAAGGAGGATAGCAAAGACACAGCTGGCCATAAAAATAAGACTATTGTCAGTGAGATGCTTTAAATGTCCTGATATTTATCATCAAAATGTTTGTAACTGTAATGCAGCGAGAGTGGAGAGGAGCTAAATTCAGCAGGGGCCCCCTTGGCCCTTTACCTTCCATTTAGGAATCTGGGCTTCACTCTTGGGAACTGCTGAACCGATTTACCTAGATGTTCTGATGCTTAGCGCATAGCAACGAGGACACTGCTAGAGATATACAACTGCATGATACATGTAGGGTGGCTCAGTGGTTAGCGTTACAGCTTTGCAGCGCTGGGGTCCTGGGTTCAAGTCCCATCCAGGTCAAACATCTGCAAAGAGTTTGTATGTTCTCTCAGTGTTTGCGTGGGTTTCCTCCGGGTCTTCCGATTTCCTCCTACATTTCAAAACATACTGGTAGGTTGTGAGCCCCATTGGGGACTGATTTGGCAAAAAGGCTGTGCAGCGCTGCGTCATCTGTGTGCGCTATATAAATAAAGATTTATTATTATTATGTGTGGATGAACCTTGTCCCTGGAGGTCGCAGTTATTGAAATTCTTGCAATAGAGGAATAGCCTATGGCCTCAGAAGCATCAGATGTATCACAGCTGAGGTGTCGTTACAAGAGGCTGAGGTTTGGTGCTCTGTTTGCATAAATAATGCAGCTATTTAAGTCGATCCTATTTCTATGTATAAAGAGCAGAAAAGAACAGAACATTCGGGTTTCTACGGTTTGTTAAGTTATCATTAACGTTATTAAGAGCTTTCATTAAAGACGCTGCAATCACATCGACTCTAATGGTTTTTCTGCAATCCTGCATTTTTCACATACAAAACCTTCTTGTGTTTAGGAGTCATAACCCCGGCAGCTGCAGATGTGCCACAGAACAGCGCCATAATTACTATAAGTATTAACTATATCCAGGCCCGTTTCTGCCACCAAGCAGGGCAGGTGACTGTCCAGGGCGCCATCCGGTGGAGGAGGCAGGAAGTGTGGGCGCCAGCATCTGCACACTGCCCCAGTTAAAAAGACAACTCAGTACTCAGCTTCCAGAACTCCACACGGTTTATCTTCTCCTTCTTCATCAGCAGGTCTGAAGTATATACTGGGGGGACACTGCGGTGTGCTGGCTACCTATGTACGGGAAGGCAATGTCCTATATACTGGGGACAGTGTGCTGGATACATATATAATGAGAGCAGTGTGCTGGATGCATATATACAGGAGGCAATGTGCTGGATACATATATACAGGAGGCAATGTGCTGGGTACATATATACAGGAGGCAGTGTGCTGGATACATATATTCAGGAGGCAGTGTGCTGGATACATATATACAGGAGGCAGTGTGCTGGATACATATATACAGGAGGCAGTGTGCTGGATACATATATACAGGAGGCAGTGTGCTGGATACATATATACAGGAGGCAATGTGCTGGATACATATATACAGGAGGCAGTGTGCTGGATACATATATACAGGAGGCAGTGTGCTGGATACATATATACAGGAGGCAGTGTGCTGGATACATATATACAGGAGGCAGTGTGCTGGATACATATATACTCGAGGCAATGTGCTGGAAACATATATACTGAGTGCAGTGTGCTGGATACATATATACAGGAGGCAGTGTGCTTGATACATATATACAGGAGGCAGTGTGCTGGATACATATATACAGGAGGCAGTGTGCTGGATACATATATACAGGAGGCAGTGTGCTGGATACATATATACAGGAGGCAGTGTGCTGGATACATATATACAGGAGGCAGTGTGCTGGATACATATATACAGGAGGCAGTGTGCTGGATACATATATACAGGAGGCAGTGTGCTGGATACATATATACAGGAGGCAGTGTTCTGGATACATATATACAGGAGGCAGTGTGCTGGATACATATATACAGGAGGCAGTGTTCTGGATACATATGTACAGGAGGCAGTGTGCTGGATACATATATACAGGAGGCAGTGTTCTGGCTACATATATACAGGAGGCAGTGTGCTGGATACATATATACAGGAGGCAGTGTGCTGGATACATATATACTGAGTGCAGTGTGCTGGATACATATATAATGAGTGCAGTGTGCTAGATACATATATACAGGAGGCAGTGTGCTGGATACATATATACAGGAGGCAGTGTTCTGGATACATATATACAGGAGGCAGTGTGCTGGATACATATATACAGGAGGCAGTGTTCTGGATACATATATACTGAGTGCAGTGTTCTGGATACATATATACAGGAGGCAGTGTGCTGGATACATATATACAGGAGGCAGTGTTCTGGATACATATATACAGGAGGCAGTGTGCTAGATACATATATACAGGAGGCAGTGTGCTAGATACATATATACAGGAGGCAGTGTGCTGGATACATGTATACAGGAGGCAGTGTGCTGGATACATATATACAGGAGGCAGTGTGCTGGATACATATATACAGGAGGCAGTGTCCTGGATACATATATACAGGAGGCAGTGTGCTGGATACATATATTCAGGAGGCAGTGTGCTGGATACATATATACAGGAGGCAGTGTGCTGGATACATATATACAGGAGGCAGTGTGCTGGATACATATATACAGGAGGCAGTGTTCTGGATACATATATACAGGAGGCAGTGTTCTGGATACATATATACAGGAGGCAGTGTGCTGGATACATATATACAGGAGGCAGTGTGCTGGATACATATATACAGGAGGCAGTGTGCTGGATACATATATACAGGAGGCAGTGTGCTGGATACATATATACAGGAGGCAGTGTTCTGGATACATATATACTGGAGGCAGTGTGCTGGATACCTATACACTGGGGGCAGTGTGCTGGATACATATATACAGGAGGCAGTGTGCTGGATAGATATATACAGAGTGCAGTGTGCTGGATACATATATACAGGAGGCAGTGTGCTGGATACATATATACAGGAGGCAGTTTTCTGGATACATATATACAGGAGGCAGTGTGCTGGATACCTATACACTGGGGGCAGTGTGCTGGATACATATATACAGGAGGCAGTGTGCTGGATAAATATATACAGGAGGCAGTGTTCTGGATACATATATACAGGAGGCAGTGTGCTGGATACATATATACAGGAGGCAGTGTGCTGGATACATATATACAGGAGGCAGTGTGCTGGATACGTATATACAGGAGGCAGTGTGCTGGATACATATATACAGGAGGCAGTGTGCTGGATACATATATACAGGAGGCAGTGTACTGGATACGTATATACAGGAGGCAGTGTGCTGGATACATATATACAGGAGGCAGTGTGCTGGATACATATATACAGGAGGCAGTGTGCTGGATACATATATACAGGAGGCAGTGTGCTGGATACATATATACAGGAGGCAGTGTGCTGGATACATATATACAGGAGGCAGTGTTCTGGATACATATATACAGGAGGCAGTGTGCTGGATACATATATACAGGAGGCAGTGTGCTGGATACATATATACAGGAGGCAGTGTGCTGGATACATATATACAGGAGGCAGTGTTCTGGATACATATATACAGGAGGCAGTGTGCTGGATACCTATACACTGGGAGCAGTGTGCTGGATACATATATACAGGAGGCAGTGTGCTGGATACATATATACAGGAGGCAGTGTTCTGGATACATATATACAGGAGGCAGTGTGCTGGATACATATATACAGGAGGCAGTGTGCTGTATACATATATACAGGAGGCAGTGTGCTGGATACATATATACAGGAGGCAGCGTGCTGGATACATATATACAGGAGGCAGTGTGCTGGATACGTATATAAAGGAGGCAGTGTGCTGGATACATATATACAGGAGGCAGTGTGCTGGATACATATATACAGGAGGCAGTGTGCTGGATACATATATACAGGAGGCAGTGTGCTGGATACATATATACAGGAGGCAGTGTGCTGGATACATATATACAGGAGGCAGTGTGCTGGATACATATATACAGGAAGCAGTGTGCTGGATACATATATACAGGAGGCAGTGTGCTGGATACATATATACAGGAGGCAGTGTGCTGGATACATATATACAGGAGGCAGTGTGCTGGATACATATATACAGGAGGCAGTGTGCTGGATACATATATACAGGAGGCAGTGTGCTGGATACATATATATAGGAGGCAGTGTGCTGGATACATATATACAGGAGGCAGTGTGCTGGATACATATATACAGGAGGCAGTGTGCTGGATACATATATACAGGAGGCAGTGTGCTGGATACATATATACAGGAAGCAGTGTGCTGGATACATATATACAGGAGGCAGTGTGCTGGATACATATATACAGGAGGCAGTGTGCTGGATACATATATACAGCAGGCAGTGTGCTGGATACATATATACAGGAGGCAGTGTGCTGGATACATATATACAGGAGGCAGTGTGCTGGATACATATATATAGGAGGCAGTGTGCTGGATACATATATACAGGAGGCAGTGTGCTGGATACATATATACAGGAAGCAGTGTGCTGGATACATATATACAGGAGGCAGTGTGCTGGATACATATATACAGGAGGCAGTGTTCTGGATACATATATACAGGAGGCAGTGTTCTGGATACATATATACAGGAGGCAGTGTGCTGGATACATATATACAGGAGGCAGTGTGCTGGATACATATATACAGGAGGCAGTGTGCTGGATACATATATACAGGAGGCAGTGTGCTGGATACATATATACAGGAGGCAGTGTTCTAGATACATATATACTGGAGGCAGTGTGCTGGATACCTATACACTGGGGGCAGTGTGCTGGATACATATATACAGGAGGCAGTGTGCTGGATAGATATATACAGAGTGCAGTGTGCTGGATACATATATACAGGAGGCAGTGTGCCGGATACATATATACAGGAGGCAGTGTTCTGGATACATATATACAGGAGGCAGTGTGCTGGATACCTATACACTGGGGGCAGTGTGCTGGATACATATATACAGGAGGCAGTGTGCTGGATAAATATATACAGGAGGCAGTGTTCTGGATACATATATACAGGAGGCAGTGTGCTGGATACATATATACAGGAGGCAGTGTGCTGGATACATATATACAGGAGGCAGTGTGCTGGATACGTATATACAGGAGGCAGTGTGCTGGATACATATATACAGGAGGCAGTGTGCTGGATACATATATACAGGAGGCAGTGTACTGGATACGTATATACAGGAGGCAGTGTGCTGGATACATATATACAGGAGGCAGTGTGCTGGATACATATATACAGGAGGCAGTGTGCTGGATACATATATACAGAAGGCAGTGTGCTGGATACATATATACAGGAGGCAGTGTGCTGGATACATATATACAGGAGGCAGTGTTCTGGATACATATATACAGGAGGCAGTGTGCTGGATACCTATACACTGGGGGCAGTGTGCTGGATACATATATACAGGAGGCAGTGTGCTGGATACATATATACAGGAGGCAGTGTTCTGGATACATATATACAGGAGGCAGTGTGCTGGATACATATATACAGGAGGCAGTGTGCTGGATACATATATACAGGAGGCAGTGTGCTGGATACATATATACAGGAGGCAGCGTGCTGGATACATATATACAGGAGGCAGTGTGCTGGATACGTATATAAAGGAGGCAGTGTGCTGGATACATATATACAGGAGGCAGTGTGCTGGATACATATATACAGGAGGCAGTGTGCTGGATACATATATACAGGAGGCAGTGTTCTGGATACATATATACAGGAGGCAGTGTGCTGGATACATATATACAGGAGGCAGTGTGCTGGATACGTATATACAGGAGGCAGTGTGCTGGATACATATATACAGGAGGCAGTGTGCTGGATACATATATACAGGAGGCAGCGTGCTGGATACATATATACAGGAGGCAGTGTGCTGGATACGTATATAAAGGAGGCAGTGTGCTGGATACATATATACAGGAGGCAGTGTGCTGGATACATATATACAGGAGGCAGTGTGCTGGATACATATATACAGGAGGCAGTGTTCTGGATACATATATACAGGAGGCAGTGTGCTGGATACATATATACAGGAGGCAGTGTGCTGGATACGTATATACAGGAGGCAGTGTGCTGGATACATATATCCTGCAGTGACAGGATACATAAGTAGTATGGTACTTATGTATTAAACTCCATACGGGTACTGTATTTTTTTTTTTACAAAAACTATATAACCCATTACAGCAAATTATTGTTATTGTTTTTATGATAAAAAAAATTATAATTTTCCAATATACTTTCTGCATCAATTCCTTACAGTTTTCTAGATTTCTGCTTGCTGTCCTGCTATAGAAAGCTTCTACGTTTACTACGAATGGACAGAAATCTGACCATGGTCACACAGGTGCACGGCTCGTTAGTATCAGAGAGCAATCACAGCTGTCATACATAACGAGCCGTGCACCTGTGTTGCCATGGTCAGATTTCTGTCCATTCGTAGTAAACGTAGAAGCTTTCTATAGAATGACAGCAAGCAGAGATCTAGAAAAAGTTATTACTTTTCAGCTATTACATATAGGGAAAAAACTTTATAATGTTACATTTTTACGCTGTAATTTCCATCATATTATTACAAATGATCTTTTTTTTTTTCTTTCTTAGGTAATGGCGTCTCTCATCTTCAATCGATCGTCGAGTATCTTGCGAGTATCTTATACGAGCAGGAGATAAAGTGACTTTAGCAGTGATGCAAATCGTGACAGGAACCTTATGACTCGCGAATCCATAGAACACAAAGAGTCGGAGCGCGGAGCGACTGGGAGATAAATCAGAGCCAACTCCCGGAGATTGAGATTGACACGGGCTCTGACGGAGCCCGGCACCGAGCGCTGAGGATGTCTGAATTATAGTAAAATCAGGAGAGCGCGGGAGAGTTACAATATCTCAGACTGTCAGATACGGTAACAGGGACTGATAAATGGCGCAGTCCAGACTGAGCGCTGGAAGTATCGCAGGTGACACCAGCACAGAGCGGGGATATAAATAGCGCGTCTGTGCTGCGCCCTGTCATTAGCCACCGCTGAGCGATTACATATATACAGTATATGACACTGCACGCGTCATTATACATCATTTATATACAGTGCTGGGGGGGCACATACATCCGGTCCATCCCAGACATCTCCTGGAGCCTCCGGAGCTGATGGAATACAAGATTATTCCCTATAACATGAGGTTATGTATTATGTGTTTCTATAGACTTTTAATATGGTTAAGAGCTTTATATGACTAAGCTGCAGTACCAGGCAGGACCACAACTATAAGAATGGCGCTGTTCTATTATGCAACTGACTGGTGAAAGTGCCAGATGTCTCGTCCTCAATAATTATATATCATATCAGATCTGTTATATTGTACCTTTCATTAGCATTTGCTGTGTGACTAGGCACCTGTCACCTGGGAGGGGCTGGAAAGGAGCAGTTCCTCCCCCCACCCTTGGGAAACAGCTACTCCATGTGTCCTTTTCAAATATATGAATAACTCCCCTCACTCGAGATTGGCTGTAGAGGAGCAGGGGGCATCGCTAAGCCCAGTGATGGGTGTTTTCATATATTTGAAAAGGACACATGGAGGAGTAGTTTCCCAAGGGGGGGGGGGACTGCTCATTTCCAGCCCCTCCCTGGGGAAAACTGACTAGTCACACAGCAGATGCCAATGAAAGTTACAATATAACATATCTTTTTTTCTGTAAATCCCAAATAACATGCTGCCTGCAGACAGGACACTATGTATAGTCTGCTCAGCTCCTCCAGCTCTATAACATGCTGTCTGCAGATAGGACACTATGTACAATCTGCTCGGCTCCTCCTGCTCTATAACATGCTGCCTGCAGATAGGACACTATGTACAATTTGCTCAGCTCCTCCAGCTCTATAACATGCTGTCTGCAGACAGGACACTATGTATAGTCTGCTCAGCTCCTCCTGCTCTATAACATGCTGCCTGCATATAGGACACTATGTACAATCTGCTCAGCTCCTTCTCCTCTATAACATGCTGCCTGCAGACAGGACACTATGTACAATCTGCTCAGCTCCTTCTCCTCTATAACATATTACCTGCAGATAGGACACTATGTACAATCTGCTCAGCTCCTCCTGCTCTATAACTATGTACAATCTGCTCAGCTCCTTCTCCTCTATAACATGCTGCCTGCAGATAGGACACTATGTACAATCTGCTCAGCTCCTTCTCCTCTATAACATGCTGCCTGCAGACAGGACACTATGTACAATCTGCTCAGCTCCTTCTCCTCTATAACATACTACCTGCAGACAGGGCCGGATTAAGGTTGGTGGGGGCCCTCGGGCCCAAAATCTGGTGGAGGCCCCCACTAAGTGTAGCGTACACACACGTCCTCCTGCTTCCTTTCCACTATCCCAGCAGTAACACAGCTACATACAGCCGCCTCACCCCCCAGTAACACGGCTACATACAGCCGCCTCACCCCCCAGTAACACGGCTACATACAGCCGCCTCATCCCCAGTAACACAGCTACATACAGCCGCCTCACCCCAGTAACACCGCTACATACAGCCACCTCGCCCCCAGTAACACAGCTACATACAGCCGCCTCACCCCAGTAACACTGCTACATACAGCCGCCTCGCCCCCAGTAACACAGCTACATACAGCCACCTCGCCCCCAGTAACACAGCTACATACAGCCTCATCCCCAGTAACACAGCTACATACAGCCTCATCCCCAGTAACACAGCTACATACAGCCGCCTCACCCCAGTAACACAGCTACATACAGCCGCCTCACCCCAGTAACACAGCTACATACAGCCGCCTCACCCCCAGTAACAGCTACACACAGCCGCCTCTTCCCCAGTAACACAGCTACATACAGCCGCATCACCCCCAGTAACACAGCTACATACAGCCGCCTGGCCCCCAGTAACACAGCTACATACAGCCGCCTCATCCCCAGTAACACAGTTACATACAGCCGCCTCACCCCCAGTAACACAGCTACATACAGCCACCTCGCCCCCAGTAACACCGCTACATACAGCCACCTCGCCCCCAGTAACACAGCTACATACAGCCGCCTCACCCCCAGTAACACAGCTACATACAGCCACCTCGCCCCCAGTAACACAGCTACATACAGCCGCCTGGCCCCCAGTAACACAGCTACATACAGCCGCCTCACCCCCAGTAACAGCTACACACAGCCGCCTCATCCCCAGTAACACGGCTACATACAGCCGCATCACCCCCAGTAACACAGCTACATACAGCGGCGACAGCACGAAACACACATATATATATATATATACATACATTCCATATACACAGTATATACAAAAACCACATTATTCACATATATATATAAATGTACACACATATATGCTTATATAAATATATGCGTGTATAAACACAGTATATGCATCTATACACAGTATATACACAGTAGATGCATAAATACACAGTATATACATATATACATATATACACAGTAGATGCATAAATACACAGTATATACATACACAGTAGATGCATAAATACACAGTATATACATACACAGTAGATGAATGTACACACTGTATATACGAATGTACACACTGTATATACACATGTACACACTGTATATACACATATACACACTGTATATACACATATATACACTGTATATACACATGTACACACTGTATATACACATGTACACACTGTATATACACACAGAAAAACACATATGTATATACTTACCTGTTAGGGTTGACCGGGTGCCTGTTTGTTCGGGCTGGTGGGGGGTCTTGCCAGTGCTTGGAGTCGGTCGGTCGGTCGCTTATTCGACCGGGAAGGGGGGGGGGTTTGGCGGGTGCATGTTTCGTGCGGGGGATGGGGGGGGTTGTGAGCGAGTGGAGCAGGGAGCCGGGGGGTGAGCGAGAGGAGAGAGGAGCGGGTAGCGGGGGGGGGGGGGATTGTGAGCGAGAGGAGAGAGGAGCGGGGAGGGGGAGGTGAGCGAGCGGAGCGGAGAGCGGGGGGTGGTGAGCGGAGCGGGGAGCGGGGGTAAGGGAAGGCGGTGTTGAGCGGTGTGCGAGCGGGGCGGGGAGCCGGAGGCGATGTTAAGCCGGGATTGAGCGGAGCGGAGCAGGGGGCGGGGAGCCGGGGGTGGTGTTAAGCCGGGATTGAGCGGAGCGGAGCAGGGGGCGGGGAGCCGGGGGTGGTGTTAAGCCGGGATTGAGCGGAGTGGGGAGCGAGCGGGGTTGCTTGTCACCTGTGCCGGAAATGGCGGGGGGCGGAGTGGCGGGGGGCGGCTCCCCATGCAGCAGGATCAGTTCGGCTCCCCATGCAGCAGGATCAGTTCGGCTCATGAGGGGGGGCACGGGAGGTGCGATCTGGTGGGGGCCCCTAGGGGGGGCAAGATGGTGGGGGCCCCGGGGCTCGAGCCCCGGGAGCCCCGCCTATAATCCGGCCCTGCCTGCAGATAGGACACTATGTACAATCTGCTCAGCTCCTCCTGCTCTATAACTATGTACAATCTGCTCAGCTCCTTCTCCTCTATAACATGCTGCCTGCAGATAGGACACTATGTACAATCTGCTCAGCTCCTTCTCCTCTATAACATACTACCTACAGATAGGACACTATGTACAATCTGCTCAGCTCCCCCTGCTCTATAACTATGTACAATCTGCTCAGCTCCTTCTCCTCTATAACATGCTGCCTGCAGATAGGACACTATGTACAATCTGCTCAGCTCCTTCTCCTCTATAACATACTACCTGCAGATAGGACACTATGTACAATCTGCTCAGCTCCTCCTGCTCTATAACATGCTGCCTGCAGATAGGACACTATGTACAATCTGCTCAGCTCCTCCTGCTCTATAACATGCTGCCTGCAGATAGGACACTATGTACAATCTGCTCAGCTCCTCCTGCTCTATAACTATGTACAATCTGCTCAGCTCCTTCTCCTCTATAACATGCTGCCTGCAGATAGGACACTATAGGGGATATTTATCATACGCCGGCGTTCGTGCTGCTGCTCGCCGGTTGCAGAGAGTGCGCCGGCATGGGGCAGTAACACCCTACCCTGGGCCCACTCCTGGCCGGCCGAGCCCCCCTCCACGCCCCACTGGTGTGAGAGTGGCGGATTGGGTAAAATACTCGTAAGTGACGGCAATAAGCGATAAGCTAGCATTTGTGATTATTACTGATGTGGCGCCGAGGTCCTGCTAAATATCCCCCAATGTTTCTGCTCCGCTTGGTAAATATCTTCCAATCTAATCAGCGAGACGTCTACACAGAGAATAAACCAGTTGACTATTGATAACTAGAAATCCCCAGGATTCGGCTACATGAAGCAGTGACCCCTAGGGGCTTCCTGAGGACTGACCCCTCGTGCTGCTGCTATTCACCCCGTTATCATTTCAGCTTCGTGCAAGACTAACACGACCCCCGTAACCTCTGTCTGATAAGTCGTGGACGTTTCGCTCTGGTCCAGGTCTGAGCTTTACGGCCTCATCAATGGTCGGGTGTGTAATGTCCCCTGTAATGAGGCAGCGCCGGGCTGTGTAATGTCCATATCTCTGATATAATTGTACACGGGGTAATGTCTGCGAGGTGCTTTATGTTCAATAAACTCATTTGCTTCATAACCTTATCTGTTTTTCTCTGCAAATAAAATGTAAAATTAAAATCCAATCCAAAATGGAAGATACTGGAGGTGCAGAGGAGCTGCGGAGGAGGGGGAGACCCGGGAATTATATAGTGTCTACTTTCAATACATACATCAGACATCCATGTGCAGCCAAAGGGATAAAAACATGTACAAATATAAAGTAGTAACACAACATAGAGATAAAGGAGAAAACTGCCCTAATGTGACCCGCGCTTCGGCACCATCAGCACTGAGACAATCAATCAACCTTTTGCACAGAAGTAACATACATAATCTATGTCGCTATCAACTTACCCATTGATTAGTATAACAATATATATTCTGTGATGTCATCACTGCATCGGCACCAGCACATAGGGGGTCATTTACCAAGGGACCGATTCGCGTTTTCCCGACGTGTTACCCAAATATTTCCGATTTGCGCCGATTTTCCCTGAATTGTCCCAGGATTTTGGCGCACGCGATCGGATTGTGGCGCATCGGCGCTGGCATGCACGCGACGGAAATCGGGGGGCCGTGGCCAAACGAAAACCCGACGGATTCGGAAAAACCGCCGCAATTTTTAAAAAAACATCTGTCGTGGAGCTTGCACTTACCTTCACTCAGCCCGGCTCGGTGAACTCCGGCGCGTTCCGATGCTTTTCAGCGCAGCAACGCCACCTGGTGGACGGCGGAGGAACTACCTTAATGAATCCCGGCCGGACCTGAATCCAGCGCAGAGAACGCACCGCTGGATCGCGAATGGACCGGGCAAGTAAATCTGCCCCATAGTATTCTTGATATGGGAGTTATACCCTTGGTTCAGTTGCAACCAGCCCACCAGGGCCCAATACAGTATGGGGATAACAACAGTCCTGTCCTGAGTGTCAAGGTGGGCACGGATCCCGCAATGGCGAGGAGAGCATGATGTAAGGATCCCCCTGTGGCATCACCGGTTGGTGATGGTCCCCGATTAATGTTAATGGGAAAACCGTGATGGTAATGCAGCTGCAGAAGAGAATTACTGAGAACAGTGCAGTGTGTACTAAGTGCGGTGTCCTGTGCAATGTGCAGGGGGCACCAGATTCAGGATTTCCTTTTGAATCTGGCGCCCCCTGCACTGCCCCAACAAAGTGCACTATTTTCTTTTTGGTGCACCTTTAACAATTCTGTCTAACTTTTCATGGTAAATGTGGTGCATGGTTGTTTACTACTAGGAGAGGCTGTGTATACTATTACTGGGGGAGGTTGTGTATACTATTACTAGGGGAGGCTGTGTATACTATTACTGGGGGAGGTTGTGTATACTATTACTAGGGGAGGCTGTGTATACTATTACTGGGGGAGGTTGTGTATTATATTACTAGGGGAGGCTATGTATACCATTACTGGGGGAGGTTGTGTATAATATTACTAGGGTAGGCTGTGTATACCATTACTGGGGGAGACTGTGTATACTATTACTGGGGGAGGCTTTGTATATTATTACTAGGGGAGGCTGTGTATACTATTACTGGGGGAGGCTGTGTATACTATTACTGGGGAGGCTGTGTATACTATTACTGGGGGAGGCTGTGTATACTATTACTAGGGGAGGCTGTGTATACTATTACTAGGGGAGGCTGCGTATACTATTACTGGGGGAGGCTGTGTATACTATTACTGGGGGAGGCTGTGTATACTATTACTAGGGTAGGCTGTGTATACTATTACTAGGGTAGGCTGTGTATACTATTACTGGGGGAGGCTGTGTATACTATTACTGGGGGAGGCTGTGTAAACTATTACTAGGGGAGGCTGTGTATACTATTACTAGAGGAGGCTGTGTATACTATTACTGGGGGAGGCTGTGTATACTATTACTAGAGGAGGCTCTGTATACTATTACTGGGGGAGGCTGTGTGTACTATTAGTAGGGGAGGCTCTGTGTACTATTACTAGGGTAGGCTGTGTATACTATTAGTAGAGGAGGCTCTGTATACTATTACTAGGGGAGGCCGTGTATACTATTACTAGAGGAGGCTCTGTATATTATTACTGGGGGAGGCTGTATAAACTATTACTGGGGGAGATTGTGTATACTATTACTGGGAGAGGTTGTGTATACTATTACTAGGAGAGGCTGTGTATACTATTTCTAGGAGAGGCTGTGAATACTATTACTGGGGGAGATTGTGTATACTATTATTGGGAGAGGTTGTGTATACTATTACTAGAGGAGGCTCTGTATATTATTACTGGGGGAGGCTGTATAAACTATTACTGGGGGAGATTGTGTATACTATTACTAGGAGAGGCTGTGTATACTATTACTAGGAGAGGCTGTGTATACTATTACTGGGGGAGGCTGTGTATACTATTAGTAGGGGAGGCTGTGTATACTATTACTAGGGGAGGCTGTGTATACTATTACTAGAGGAGGCTCTGTATATTATTACTGGGGGAGGCTGTGTATACTATTACTGGGGGAGGCTGTGTATACTATTACTAGAGGAGGCTCTGTATATTATTACTAGGAGAGGCTGTGTATACTATTACTGGTAGAGGCTGTGTATACTATTACTGGGGGAGGCTGTGTATACTATTACTGGGGGAGGCTGTGTATACTATTACTGGGGGAGGCTGCGTATACTATTACTGGGGAAGGTTGTGTATACTATTACTACAGGAGGCTCTGTATACTATTACTAGGAAAGGCTGTGTATACTATTACTAGAGGAGGCTCTGTATACTGTTACTGGGAGAAGTTGTGTATACTATTACTAGAGGAGGCTGTGTATACTATTAGTAGGGGAGGCTGTGTATACTATTACTAGAGGAGGCTCTATATACTATTAGTAGAGGAGGCTCTGTATATTATTACTAGAGTAAGCTGTGTATACTGTTACTAGAGGATGCTCTGTATACTATTACTAGAGGAGGCTCTGTATACTATTACTGAGGGAGGTTGTGTATACTATTACTGGGGGAGGTTATGTATACTATTACTGGAGGAGGCTGTGTATACTATTACTGGGAGAGGCTGTGTATACTATTAGTAGGGGAGGCTCTGTATACTATTACTGGGGGAGGCTGTGTATATTATTTGTAGGGGAGGCTGTGTATACTATTACTAGAGGAGGCTCTGTATATTATTACTGGTAGAGGCTGTGTATACTATTACTGGGGGAGGCTGCGTATACTATTACTGGGGGAGGCTGTGTATACTATTACTAGAGGAGGCTGTGTATACTATTACTGGGAGAGGCTGTGTATACTATTAGTAGGGGAGGCTGTGTATACTATTTCTAGAGGAGGCTCTGTATACTATTACTAGAGGAGGCTCTGTATACTATTACTAGAGGAGGCTCTGTATATTATTACTGGGGGAGGTTGTGTATACTATTACTGGGGGAGGTTGTGTATACTATTACTAGAGGAGGCTGTGTATTCTATTACTGGGAGAGGCTGTGTATACTATTAGTAGTGGAGGCTCTGTATACTATTACTGGGGGAGGCTGTGTATACTATTAGTAGGGGAGGCTGTGTATAATATTACTAGGGGAGGCTGTGTATACTATTACTGGGGAGGCTGTGTATACTATTACTAGAGGAGGCTCTGTATACTATTACTAGGAGAGGCTGTGTATACTATTACTAGGAGAGGCTGTGTATACTATTACGGGGGGAGGCTGTGTATACTATTAGTAGGGGAGGCTGTTTATAATATTACTGGGGAAGGCTGTGTATACTATTACTAGAGGAGGCTGTGTATATTATTACTGGGGGAGGCTGCATATACTGTTACTGGGGGAGGCTGTGTATACTATTACTGGGAGAGGCTGTGTATACTATTAGTGGGGGAGGCTGTGTATACTATTACTAGGAGAGGCTTTGTATACTATTACTAGAGGAGGCTGTGTATACTAGTACTGGAGGAGGCTGTGTATACTATTACTGGGGGAAGCTGTTTATACTATTAGTGGGGGAGGCTGTGTATACATTTACTGGGGGTGGCTGTGTACACTATTACTGGAGGAGGCTGTGTATACTATTACTGAGGGAGGCTCTTTATACTATTACTGGGGGAGGCTGTGTATACTATTAGTGGAGGAGGCTGTGTATACTATTACTAAGGGAGGCTGTGTATACTATTACTGAGGGAGGCTGTGTATACTATTAGTGGGGGAGGCTGTGTATACTATTACTGAGGGAGGCTGTGTACACTATTACTGGGGGAGGCTGTGTATACTATTACTGAGGGTGGCTTTGTATACTATTACTGGGGGAGGCTGTGTATACTATTACAGGGGGAGGCTGTGTATACTATTACTGGGGGAGGCTGTGTATACTATTACTGGGAGTGGCTGTGTACACTATTACTGGGGGTGGCTGTGTATACTATTACTGAGGGAGGCTGTGTATACTATTACTGGGGGAGGCTGTGTGTACTATTAGTGGGGGAGGCTGTGTATACTATTACTAGGGGAGGTTGTGTATACTATTACTAGAGGAGGCTGTGTATACTATTACTGGAGGAGGCTGTGTATACTATTACTGGGGGAAGCTGTTTATACTATTAGTGGGGGAGGCTGTGTATACTATTACTGGGGTGGCTGTGTACACTATTACTGGGGGAGGCTGTGGACACTATTACTGGGGGAGGCTCTGTATACTACTGTGGAGACACATTTTACAATTTTCGCCTCAGGCAGCAAAAAGCTAGAATTGGCCCTATTAATAATAATCCCTGAATGTTCATCAAGTGATTTCAGCAGTCCTGCTACTTTAGTGCTGTCTGCAGACTCTCCGTAATATTTTGTTTACATTTCTAAGCTCTGAGGAATAGGAGGAGCTGCAGCAACAGAGTTACCTGCTCCCTCCCCTTTTCTGTCGATCAGTAACAGAGACCTAGTGCAACATCCCCCACTGGGGCCTGAACTGTTTTTGGTGGCCGGAGGAAGCCAGGGTCCGGATTATCGGAGTGGCTGGCTAGTGTGGCATTGCGCACGGCAATGATTAAGGGGATTAGTATCAGGAGCGGAGGCCTCGTCCACAGCCTGGCAGGTCTCCAGCAGGTGATGTGTGCAAGTAAGTGGAGAGAGAGGCTGACAGAGTAGGTTTCTCCATGGGGAACCCCAATGGATAAATAGGGATCACTCAGAGGCACGATGGTGAAGAATAACTTACAGTTCTTTATTGGAACAGGCAACAGCCTTAACAGCAGCAAACCTCAGCTGGAGGGAGGTAGCTGGTTGGAGCTCAGGTCCTCAGGAAGGTGTGCGCTCAGCCTGGTAAGTAGCTTCATTTTGGGCTGGGATTGTAGGAGCAGAGTCCTGGTGGTAGACCTCTGTTCTGGGTCGGTGTCAGGGCATTTTGCCTCAGACACTGCTCCTTCCTGGGCTGCTCTGGAACTTTCCACTTGAGAAAATGGACCTCCTGGTCAAAGACTTGTGCTCCCACCCAGAAGGGGTTTTATAACCTTCCCTTGTGTGGTAGCAAGCACTTTGTCCAACCAGCTTACTCCTTCCTTAGAGCAATTACAAAGCACCTAATTGGACAATAAGATTAACACTTTGCCTCCCAGGCAGCGACTTACAGCTGCATTTACCAAGTTCCTCCCCCTAAACACATGGAAAGGAACAAATTCGCAACACATATTAACCCATTGCACTGGCAGGGGTGTTTCACTAGTACCTTTTGGAGCAGGACCCTATCCATTGTGTTGCTGCACTTTTTTACATACTGGCAGGGGCGTAACAATAGCCATAGCGGATGCTACTGAGACCACGTTGAAGAGAGGTCTGGGATGGTCAACGGAACCTAAATTTACTAATGCCGTTCTCCGTCCCTCCCTGCTGAGAGAGGTGCCTGGAGATAGGAACAGCACAGCAGTAACAGGGGCCCGCTGCTCGCAATGTAATGGGGCCCCCCGCCACACCTCGTCAGCGGCTCACTCACTTACAAAAAACATGAGGTAAGGTGGCCAACCCCTTTAAGCTCTTAGGTTCTGATATACAGTAACCCATATATGTTGCCTTTGAAATATCATCTATCTCCATCACCGGCCTCCTGACAGGACTAGCCTCAGTCCAAATATCTCAAGATTTCTTCTGCGCGTCTGAGAGGCGTGAAGTGGCGTTAGCGATTTTCCGTTGGATGAATCCGATGTAGAGAGAGATTAGCGTTTCATGTCATTTATTGTAAAGCAGAGAATATGAACTCAGTGGGAGGAAAGTAACAGCGCTCATGGTCTCGCAGGGAGGCCGGTCCACACCCGGCGTATTATTGTCACACTCAGGTTATTGCCCCAGCCGCAGGTCTGGGAGGACGACTCCGCGTCCAACACAACAGATTTTATTAACTCAATATATAATAGAAAAACTGAGAAGACTGAACTACTCAACACGTCTCAAAAACTTTTCTCAATCCCTTAAAAAACAAATTTCGTAGAGCACATGACATGACGGCCTCAGAAACCATACAGTAACGCCTAAAAGTTTGTGAACCCTTCACAATTTTTGACATTCTTTTGACAATGTCAGAATTTCACACAAATTTCTTAATTTTTTAAACTAAATTTTATTGCCGATTTTCATCTATTCAGATGATTTTATGAAGTTACGGAGTAATAGAGGTAAGCATGAAAAAAAAATCTCTAAAAGGAAAGAAAAATGGCACAAAAATTGTACATAATCTGTACAAAATAATAAAAAATAATCATGAAATCACCTTAAAAATTATCTCTTAAACACCTTATTATACAGCAGACACCCACTGATCACACCCAGAAAAGATCACCTAAAACTGGTTGGTTCCACGTTAGAGCCTAAACAGAACAGGCACATGGGTGCCGCCATTTTGGCACCAATGTCATTGAAGCATCATCTGGGGGCACTAATGAGATGCCATGACAGGCAGGAGACTCCCATGCCGGTGATTCAGAAATATTTATTTCGGGCAGCACGGTGGCTTAATGGTTAGCATTACAGCCTTGCAGCGCTGGGGACCTGGGTTCAAGTTCCAGGGTCAATATCTGCAAAGAGTTTGTATGTTCTCTCCGTGTTTGCATGGGTTTCCTCCGGGTCCTCTGGTTTCCTCCAACACTCTAAAACATACTGGTAGGTTGATTAGAGTGTGATCCCCACTGGGGACATGGACTGATTTGGCAAACTCTGTGCAGCGCTGCGTAATCTGTGTGCGCTATATAAATAAAGGTATTTTTTATTATTATTAATAGATAACTACAAGAAGTCCCAGGTCACTTGAAGGGGATGTCCTGAGGTTGAAAAACATGGGATAGGTGTGGAATAAAGCCGCCATCTTATTCAAACTCCAAATATCCCTTATAAGTTGGACAGGAATGTAATTTGGAACAGGTGTATTATTATAATTATAGACACTTTTGACAACTTACAGTTGTGACCTCCCAATGAAGCTCTCAGGATGTGGCTACTGTAATTTACTTTAGCCCCAGGCTGCAATTGTAATGTCTCGCTAGACGGGTCATCACTAAACTCAGCATGTGGCTGCATCTGCAGAATCTCAGGTTTGTGATTGGTTGGAAGGCTCACAATGTTCCATAAGTCTATAAATGAAGGCTCTGGGTTAGTCTCACTCTTGAGATTCCTCCAGAGAGATGCATTCCTCCAACTAGCTTGCTGCAGAAGCAGCAGAGCCAACCTGGCTCCTACTCGCCAGTTCCCTGACCACTGGACTAAGGTCTGAGGTACTACCACATTCCTTTTCTACAATGTAATCATCACCAACCAATCCACTGCCTTATGTGTGCCTGCAGGAATGACCATTTACAGCCTGTTACCTGCTGAAGTTATGGACTTTGTCTGCCATTATAGAAACTGCGAGCTTCTCGTTGTCCATTGTTATCCCTGGCTGCTGCTAACATCACAGGCCTTCCCTTCACCATCTTCACACATACCGGGAGTGCCCAAGGGGGATCTCTTATATATAGTACATCCTATCCCTGTTCTTCCATCTCCCTGTTGGACCTGATGGATGTGGATGAGGTCTGTTCTTGTGGACCAAGCCACCAAGACATATTTTTGGTGCTCGGCCACACCACAAGTCAGCTGCCCCCACACTGTGGTCAGGCCCTGGTGGGGTAACGTTGCACAATGATCTGTAGGCCTTGATGCAACATCACTGTGGGACGTGACTCTAACATGACACAATGACGTTGTGCTGGGGCCTACAGATCATGGCAGCCTGGGGCTAAAATACAGTGAATGTCCAGCCATCTAAAGAGCTTCACCAGATGCAACAAAGAATTATTTATTAGTTTAGATGTTGATCCCTACATCGTAGTTTGTAAATGATGGTGAGTCCTCATGACGGGTCCTTTTAGAGTTGGCCAACAAGACTTGGTTGGTCAATGTGACATCACATGTAGGACAGTATTTATGTTCCTTCAGGCATTTCCTCCTAGGATCACCGCTCTTCATATTAATGGTAGGGAACTGTAAAATTTGACAAATGTGCTATAAATCCTGAGTTATTAGGCCGGCTCGTAACGTGGCGATTTACAGGTCCAAACCTAAAACCAATAGGATGAACAATGGTGCTGGTCTAGATCTTCTGCTGCCTGACCTTATATTGATCCAGGTCAATGATTTTACCATTGACTTAATGACCTCTTCGTGTGTGTGAGTCGTAGATCATGTCCACGGCTCTTAGTTATACAAGGTAGACATGTTTGTAGTCAAGAAACTAAGTATTTAGCATCACCTTCTTCTAGATAATGGACACAACCTGGTAAATGTCCATGTCTAAGGTCTGTGATCACCATAAAGATTTATAGATGACTATCTAATGAGTATATGGCCATGACCTGAGTCTCCACCAAACACCAATGATTTTGCATTGGGGCCAATAGCTTAACCTCTGTTTAGTGGACATACTGTAAATCATCTGACAAACTCTTAAAGGGGTTATCCAAGAAGCCTGGAAAACCCAACAGGTTCTACATCACCGGGTCACACTAAGGCCGAATACAGACTGCAGCAGGTCCTTCAACTCCCAAAACTTGGGAGAGTTGGTCACAGACAGCTGTCACAATGTTGGAAGAAGGAGCCAAATCAGGGTAACTTCATTTTTGGTTAGGCAAAGGGGAAGAAATTACTCTGAGAGGGGGAGGAGTAACACCGAGAGGGGCCCAAAGACCTAACTTTGCTTTCGGGTCCCCAAAATGTTAAATCTATCCCTGCTTAGATGTCTCCTCAACCCTTCTCTTCCTGCACCGTTCCTGGCAAGACAGGAAATGGCTGGAAATGCTCTTTCAGCCAATCAGTGACTGCCATGGTTACCCGCCTCCAAATCTTATTGGCTCAGTGAGCAGTCCCTTTAGCATCAGGGTGGGTGGAGTAAATGGATCACATCAGAGACCCACAGTCAATCGTTATTACTCTGTAATGTAGTATTTTATGTGTATATTTCCCTTATGATTTGTAAATCATTTACAAAAGATCTTTATTATTGTAACTAGCAGGGGTAGATTGAGTCTCAACCTCTCCCTGCTCTCTCGGATCTTCCATCTTTCCTCTGCTGCTGTAATCTCCTACACAATGTAACGGCCTGTGATGCTACAGCATGGAGGGGCTCTGGTAACACCCTCGCAGCCCTTGTGACTCATTAGAATAATTCTAAAAGTTGATTTTAGAAGGAAGGAGCCCATGGATAACACATGTAAAAAGATTACCACAGTCCCGGTGCCTGGATCTATGAGTAAGTGTCCCTGGTTTATCATGATGGATTTTGATTTCCTTCAAAGTCTAGTTCTTTCTGCACGCAAGGAATGGCAATATGACTATAATACCTTCATACCGTACATATAAACCCATAATGCACATCATCGCCGCTGTAAACACATCCCCTCTTCTCCATCGCGCTCCCATAACATTGCTTTTCCACGTTCCCCTCTCCTCCTCTTTCCCTCTCACTCTCTCCGCGCCGTCCAGAAACTCGTTATGAATTGCAAATTCATTTATATGAAGCCAAAGCCACCGGGCAGCCGACTGTAACCTGCGAGTCACATAAAGTTAAGAGATATGGATTTCCCAGAAACAAGTTTGTCCGTATGAAATTGGATTACTATATAAACTGCGCGGGAATTTAGCGAACGGGATTCAATTAATTCCTCAGCAGTCAGGTTTTATTAAAGCGTATAAGTAAATGTTTGCTATAATATTTTGTAGCTCGCTGAGCGATTATTACACGGAATGTAATAAATAATGTATCATTTATTTAAAAAAAATAAAAATCGAGTCGTCGGCCCCCTCCGCGCCCCCATCTATAATCTGCCGCACACGTTTTTCATTCTCTCCGAGAGCATTGATTTCGCTTCTGTCCTATGAATTCACTTCATTTATATCCATCAAAGTGCATCACGGGCGCCGGCGTAGACGTAGGCGGTATTAATCACGCTTTTCCCGACTTTTTTTTTCCTGTCGGAATGATACACATCTAGACGTGTCAGCGAGAGAGAGAGAGAACGTGATTTTGATAAATTCCCACTTTGCTTCAAGCTTCGAGGTTAAAACACCATGACCGTAACAGAGGGTGGAAAAAAAGAGAAAGAGTCGATAATATTGTAAACCGGTAACGAGGAAAATTACACGGCGGATAAATGGCGAAAAGTTTCTGGAGCAAAAAATAATTAAAGCCGCGTTCTCGTTACTTGGACGGGTGACGCGTACTTAGTCACATAACTGCATGGATGATACCAGGATGATGGGAAATAAGTGAGAAAATACAGAGCTCTAACGTAAGGCTGACGATTATGTCACTCGGAGAGGACACATTTTAGGTCCATATTACAGTCACAGTGCCCCAAGTCTATCAACAGATTTCGCCATACAAACAGTTGAATTGGCCCTGGAGATCGGTGTAGTCATACCTTTGTGTTTTTTAAGAAGCAGAAATATATTTAATAATGTTCCAGGATGGTAGCTGGACTGAAGCACACAGGAAATTTAAAACGTTTGCACATCATTGTCTGTCTTAATCCATATAACTTTCAATCTGCTCCCCACCCCCTCCTCTCTGCTTTAGTATCTAATCAAAAATCAAGTCCAGCTGCAATTATCTTATTGCCTACAGCCTCCCCACCATCTAATTAAAGAGGTTGTCATGGTATATAAAATATTTTATATTTGGCGGGGGCATTAAAATTAATAGACAGCTTATATTCACCTCCTCGGGAGCGTCATTGAGTCACGCCGTTTCATCCGCTGCCCTATGACTGCTACAGCCTGAAACTAATGCTGTAGCAGACAAAGGCAGCGTCCCGAAATGCATGGAGCACTCCAATTTGGATGATAATCTTTTGTCCTTATTATTCTTGTTACTGATATGGACCACAGGTAATACCCAGAACTTTATCGATTGGATCTGCAAAGTACTAGAAGTTTATGGTTCTTGTTACACCTGTCATCAGAATTTTTCCTCTTCACACCAGTAATACCTGCTGGTAAAGGGTTAAAAGTCCTCCCCATATCACCTAAAATGATCTGCCAAAGTGGCACTGTACTTTAATTGCAACCGTTTTTCTGATAAGCAAATGAGAATAAATGAGTCAATTTCTACATAGAAGAGTCATGTTTTTCTCCAGGCTGCCAGTGAACCACGCCTTCCCTAGTTTTATTGACAGCTCAGTGCCTCTTTAAATCTGAGCCTGAGCGGACAGGAAGTCCTCTTTCTGTCCACTTCCTGTCAGAATGCTGTCCCTCTCACTGCATAGTGAATTTAGCTGTGAGCACTGCAGATGAAGGGAAACATGTGGGAATAGGCGGAGCCACGTGGTTGTGGGCGGGGACAACCTAGACAAAGGGAGAAAAAGTTTGGGGAACGATTTTACTGATGTGAAGATTCAGATGTAAACTGGGACCTCTGTGCTTCACTTTTCAGCAAAGGCACAGCAGGGAGGAGTGAGTAAGGTTTATACTGCCTGTTCTTGATGACAGGTTCCCTTTAAAGGAAATCTTTTGTGTGGTTCATACCTTATAAAGCAGAGTCACTGACTGAATCCTCTTTGCACCCTGACGGAGGATCTGTCCCTGTAATATTTGTTATGGGCGCCTTTTAATATGCTAATGAGCTGCAAGGGCTCCAGAGGGTGTGTTATTGTCTTGAGGGGCTCTGGTGATGCACTTGCAGATCATTAGCATATTATACAATGTAAGCGGTGGGCAAAAGGACAAGCTTTATCTGTCTTTCGCCGCTCCAAAAGTTGAGAGGTATGAGAGTCAATAAAGAAATTAAGATTTTTGGAAAAAAAACGTGTTAAATCTAGTTCTTGTAGGTCCAGATTTATCCCTCACCTTTATTTTTTAATTATTAGTAATGTGCACTTCTTTGATATGTTGGATGTAACACTGGCGGGTTGTGGCGGGTACCGGCTTCACCCTGATGGCCTCCGGCCCCTGGCACTAGTGTGGAGGTAAGTCAGGACACCCAGAAGATGTTTTTTGGGTCGGGAGGCCACTTGATGATGATAGTTGAGACGATAGCTGATGGACGTAGGTAAGTTTATCCAGAATTATTTCCATGTTTTTTTGCTTGTAAGGTGCTGTGAAAGTGTTTTTGCCCTGTTGATTCCTGTGACCTCTGCCTCTTTACCATATGAACTCTATGCCTCCTGCCCTGACCTATGACCAAACTTTCTGTACTCTGACCTTGGCCTTGTCTCTGCCTATCCCGTCAGTCATAAGTAATGTATCAGTATCTCTTGACCACCCTAGGTCAGCTACCACTGTATGGACACTACTTCTAGGGGTAGCGACCCTGGAGTACAGTCCATATCCCTGTGCAGGTGTTAAAGGGTGAAAACCATGAGACTACATTATATAAAACACAAATGCAGACAATGAGAAACTTCCAGTTTTTACCATCACATCTCCTTTCATCTTGAGTCCTGGTGTGATGCCCTCCGGAGGTGGATCGCTTCTTGTCGGGACGATGTTGAGGTCGATCATATCATTAGCAGCGGTGAGTGTTGCGGCACATCCCTGCTCTCCGGTGAGCGTTTATCTCCTACAGTGTTACTGGCGCCTTTAATAACAGCGTCTTGGGGAAGGAGCTTTAGGGGAGTTATTACATTGTGATCTCTCTATCACCGGAGATAACAGAAGAGCCATTTATGAAGAGATTAATTTGGAGAGAGATGGAGCTTGGGAGAATATGACTCCTCTCTCGTCCTCCTAAGTCCGGGCTCTTCGTATACACCGTCCCTCCTGGGTTTATATTGCATGTAGCCACCTCTGCAATCCAGGATGATTGAAATGTAATATTCTCTTCCCTTCCCGTCCTTCCTGTTGCCTGCTGCTCATATAAGGCGAGAAACACCTCCGCTCGTTGTAAAAACACAATGGGGCACACTCTTACAAAGGTACTTGCGCCAGTTTTCTGTCGGACTTTGCACATTCTTTTAGGTGCAAACTGCTTGCACGGGTATTTTAGAAGTGTCCGCGCCAGATTTGTGGCGCACAGGACACTTTTGCAGCAGATATGTTTTTTAAGGTGGGAAAAGGAAAACATTGCCCCATATTTACTAAGAACAGTGCAGTGGGGCTCATTTACTAAGGGTAGCGGATCGCACTTTCGTCGGATTGTTCGGCGGTTTCGGGATTTGCGCAGCTTGAACAGGTATTTAACAGGGGATTGGGCTGGGATTGTGTCGCACGTGATTGTGTCGCAAGTAGCTGCACTGTTTTCATGCAACAGAAATGGGGGGGGGGCGGGCCTTCGGACGATCCAACTGATTTGGACAGAGCGTGGGATTTACCTTTCAAATTGTGTCGCATACAATGCACTTACATGCACCAGGAAGAAGAAGGCGAACTCCGGGGAGCTGAGTGGGGAAGCGACACATGCACTTTCGGTGAACTCCAGCAGCCGGGTTAGTAAATGAGCCCCAGTGTGTACTATGTGCAGTTCCCTGTGTAGTGTGCACGGGGTGCCAGATTCAGGATTATTGGCGCACATTCTTCATGAATATGGCGCCTCCTGCACTGTCCGACAGAGTTCAACACTTTTTTTTTTGGTGCACCTTTAACATGGGATGTGCGGCACACTTCTGTTGGACTTTGCTTGTCAAATGTGCCGCACGGTCCGACTTATCACCGGAACGCCCCCTTGAGGGCAGAATTTTGTGTCACATGAAGTATAGTGCAGCCGCAACACAAAATGGTCACGTGCGACACAAATGTTGTGCAGACCCTTCTTAAATACCTGTGCAAGCAGTTTGCACCTAAAAGAACGTGCAAAGTCAGACTGCAAACTGGCGCACGGACCTTAGTAAATGTGCCAATGGCTCTTTTTTTGCTACCTTGAAAGTTATATATCCGTTAGGCTACATTGACATATGTCCGCCCAGCCATAGCCGGCCGGGTTTTGGGCATACAGCAGGCGCACCGGAGAGGAGCAGTGGGAGGTGCTGCTCACCCCTCCCTAAAAATAATGCTGCATGGCTATCTTTTTTGCGGCCACAGCATGTTACGGAAAGAACTTGTACCAAGCCCGGACGCCATAGCCGCCTGTTGGGGACGTATATAAGTCCCACAAATAGTCATGTGAATGCGGCCTTAGTCTGTCTATCGGTCTATGCTAAAGTGCTACAGTGAGTTTCAGTGCACCATGGGCGGGTCAATGAGGTGTAATGCAACTTCTTTCACAGGTGGAGGGGGGCAGTCGAGCAAAAGGCCAAAATGTTTGTCAAAACTGGGTGGTATTACTAGACAGGAGATGGACAAACAGACAGGGTAGGTATGATGGTGGTATTTCGAGAACAGTCTTGGTTACATTCAGCGGCAGTCTTGCCCTAAGCTGAGAAATGGAGACCTGTTTCCAGCCTACACCATGCTGTATGAGCTAAACAGCCGGACACCAGACAGATACATTGTAGCAATAATAATCATAATCTCTATTTATATAGCGCCATCATATTCCTTAGCGCCTTACAAATCATATGGGACATATAAAAATCAAATACTACATTACAGAGTACAAACAGTTATACTGGAACAATAAGAGTGAGGGCCCTGCTCACAAGAGACGGGTCTGGGCAGGAGGAGACGGGTCTGGGCAGAAGGAGACAGATCTTAGCAGAAGGAGACAGGACTGGGCAGAAGGAGAAAGGACTGGGCAGATGGAGACAGGACTGGGCAGAAGGAGACAGGACTGGGCAGAAGGAGACAGGACTGGGCAGAAGGAGACAGGTCTGGGAAGAAGGAAACGGGTCTGGGAAGAAGGAAACGGGACTGGGCAGGAGGAGACGGGTCTAGGCAGGAGGAGACGGGTCTGGGCAGAAGGAGACAGATCTGGGCAGAAGGAGACAGATCTGGGCAGAAGGAGACAGGTCTGGGAAGAAGGAGACAGGACTGGGCAGGAGGAGACGGGTCTAGGCAGGAGGAGACGGGTCTGGGCAGAAGGAAACGGGTCTGGGCAGAAGGAGACGGGTCTTGGTGGGAGGAGACGGGTCTGGGCAGAAGGAGACGGGTCTGGGCAGGAGGAAGGGTCTGGGCAGTAGGAAGGGTCTGGCAGGAGGAAGGGTCTGGGCACGAAGTAGGGTCTGGGCAGGAAGAGACGGGTCTGGGCAGGAGGAGACGGGTCTGGGCAGGAGGAGACGGGTCTGGGCAGGAGGAGACGGGTCTGGACAGGAGGAGACAGGACTGGGCAGAAGGAGACAGGTCTGGGAAGAAGGAAACGGGTCTGGGAAGAAGGAAACGAGACTGGGCAGGAGGAGACGGGTCTAGGCAGGAGGAGACGGGTCTGGGCAGAAGGAGACAGATCTGGGCAGAAGGAGACAGATCTGGGCAGAAGGAGACAGGACTGGGAAGAAGGAGACAGGACTGGGCAGGAGGAGACGGGTCTAGGCAGGAGGAAACGGGTCTGGGCAGAAGGAAACGGGTCTGGGCAGAAGGAGACGGGTCTTGGTGGGAGGAGACGGGTCTGGGCAGAAGGAGACGGGTCTGGGCAGGAGGAAGGGTCTGGGCAGTAGGAAGGGTCTGGCAGGAGGAAGGGTCTGGGCACGAAGTAGGGTCTGGGCAGGAAGAGACGGGTCTGGGCAGGAGGAGACGGGTCTGGGCAGGAGGAGACGGGTCTGGACAGGAGGAGACGGGTCTGGACAGGAGGAGACGGGACTGGGCAGGAGGAGACGGGAATGGGCAAGAGGAGACGGGTCTGGGCAGGAGGAGACGGGTCTGGGCAGGAGGAGATGAGTCTGGGCAGGAGGAGATGAGTCTGGGCAGGAGGAGACAGGTCTGGATAGGAGGAGACAGGTCTGGGCAGGAGGAGACGGGTCTGGGCAGGAGGAGACGGGTATTGACAGAAGGAGACGGGTCTGGGCAGGAGGAGACGGGTCTGAGCAGAAGGAGACGGGTCTGGACAGGAGGAAGGGTCTGGGCACGAAGTAGGGTCTGGGCAGGAAGAGACGGGTCTGGGCAGGAGGAGACGGGTCTGGGCAGGAGGAGACGGGTCTGGGCAGGAGGAGACGGGTCTGGGCAGGAGGAGATGAGTCTGGGCAGGAGGAGATGAGTCTGGGCAGGAGGAGACAGGTCTGGATAGGAGGAGACAGGTCTGGGCAGGAGGAGACGGGTCTGGGCAGGAGGAGACGGGTATTGACAGAAAGAGACGGGTCTGGGCAGGAGGAGACGGGTCTGGGCAGAAGGAGACGGGTCTGGGCAGGAGGAGACGGGTCTGAGCAGAAGGAGACGGGTCTGGACAGGAGGAAGGGTCTGGGCAGGAGGAGATGAGTCTGGGTATGAGGAGACAGGTCTGGATAGGAGGAGACGGGTCTGGGCAGAAGGAGATGGGTCTGGGCAGAAGGAGACGGGTCTGGGCAGTGGGGAAATGAGTCCGGCCAGGAGGAGTGAGGGATGAGATAAATCCAGGTAGGAGGAGATGAGCAGGAGAAAATGAGTTACGGCAGCGTATGGACATAATGACAGTTTCCCTTAAAAACTTTTCGGTCCCCATAGCCTCATTGGATCATTACTACAAAACCAGATACATCCCATGGGAACAAAGCAGACAGATTTCCCTTACACTATACAGCAGTTTCAAAACTTTTACCTTTACCTGGATACTTATTGCCTGCCTCTGTGCACACTTGCCATCACTATCTGGTTTGCAGCGGTATATTCCGCTAAAGTATACTTCCAGTAAAAAATGAAATAGAACAAAACTATTACTTAGGGAGGCGTAAAAGGAATAATATAGCATGTGCGACCCTATAAAAACAACTAGTCTGATATATACATTGATGTAGGATTGTATGCAGGACACATAGCAGGGCGTGTAAGGGAGGTTAGTACCTCAGTATAGTCCATAGGGGGCAGTAGATCTCTACGCTGCGCTCTCCTGTAATATCCCGGACAAACACTACAGAGGGTATATATTTAAATGCAATAAGGGAAGAAGGAGAAGAGGTTCAGGCATCCGTCTATATAATGTGCTCACTGGAAGGAGAGCGCACGTCCCAGGACGATATCTAATCTACATCATGTCACATCCATAATGGCTTCATAAGGAATCACTCCAATTACATCCACCATGGAAGACGCCTCGTGATGCGTCACATCCATCCAGTCACACAGAAGAGACCAGTGATGTGATCTGTGATTAAATGGAGGGGGGTATAGAGAGCCGTATACAACCACATGTGTATATAGTGATGTACAGGGGAACCATTACTGCTGATACCTGTTGGGGGCCAAGCCATGGCTACTATCATACCTCTGCATGGAATAAACTTCACCAATCTATAGATAGATATTATAGCAGAGAGCCGGCCGCCCTCCAGTAGATGGTGGTGAAACAAAGCGGCTTTATTTCCCCTTGCAGCTACATGGCGGCTGATCCCTACAGACTTTATCAGGCCAAACGTAGTTACAAGGGGGAATAGAGCCGCTTTGTGTCACCACCATCTATTGGAGGGCGGCCGGCTCTCTGCTATACTACAGAGGATTTCTGGATGACTCCTTGGGATAAAACCGTGCTGCTGTATTTTCTATTTTATAGATATATATTGGATAGAGATATAGATATGAAAAAGTTAGAAAGAAAAGATAGATATGAGATAGATAGATAGATAGATAGATAGATATGAGATAGATAGGAGATAGATAGATATGAGATAGATAGGAGATAGATAGGAGATAGATAGATAGATAGATAGATAGATAGATAGGAGATAGATAGGAGATAGATAGATATGAGATAGATAGGAGATAGATAGGAGATAGATAGATAGATAGATAGATAGATAGATAGATAGATATGAGATAGATAGATAGATAGATAGATAGATAGATAGATAGATATGAGATAGATAGATATGAGATAGATAGATATGAGATAGATAGATAGATATGAGATAGATAGATAGATAGATAGATAGATAGATAGATATATGAGATAGATAGATAGATAGATAGATAGATAGATAGATAGATAGATAGATAGATAGATATGAGATAGATAGATAGATAGATGATAGATAGAAGATAGATAGATAGATAGATATGAGATAGATAGATAGATAGATATGAGATAGATAGATAGATAGATAGATAGATAGATAGATAGATAGATAGATAGGAGATAGATAGATAGATAGATAGATAGATAGATAGATAGATATGAGATAGATAGATAGATAGATAGATAGATAGATAGATAGATAGATAGATATGAGATAGATAGATAGATAGATAGATAGATAGATAGATAGATAGATAGGAGATAGATAGATAGATAGGAGATAGATAGATAGATATGAGATAGATAGATAGATAGATAGATATGAGATAGATAGATAGATAGATAGATAGATAGATATGAGATAGATAGATAGATAGATAGATAGATAGATAGATATGAGATAGATAGATAGATAGATAGATAGATAGATAGATAGATAGATATGAGATAGATAGATAGATAGATAGATAGATAGGAGATAGATAGATAGATAGGAGATAGATAGATAGATAGATATGAGATAGATAGATAGATAGATAGATAGATAGATATGAGATAGATAGATAGATAGATAGATATGAGATAGATAGATAGATAGATAGATAGATAGATAGATATCAGATAGATAGATAGATATGAGATAGATAGATAGATAGATAGATAGATAGATAGATAGATAGATAGATAGATATGAGATAGGTAGATGGTGTGAGAAATTAAGATGTGTTGTGTGGGAAAACCGCTACGTGTCTTACAGGCAGATGAAATACATGTGGTAAAAGCCCTGGGTTTGTCTGCAGTAACCCAAGGGTTAATGCAGACATGATAAGCAGGAATAATCTGTTTGGTCCATGTTGGCCTCGCTAACACAGACACATTGGTAATGTCCGTACTGGGCCTGCTTATTATGGAGTAGGGGTAGGCTGGTAGTGGGACTCCTACTCCACCCGGGCTTCGGTCCTGGGCTTTTGTATAGCCCACAGGTGCGGGTCACAGGCCTCGTTAGAGCCTGGTATATTCTGCAGACCAGGAGCAGTAGGAGAAGCCCTACCTGGAGAGCTGAAGGATAAGACTGAGTTCAGACAGAAAAGGTAACTGAGTGCCTCCTGTACTACTGCTGGCCAGAGGCGTGTGCCAGGCAGCCTGGTACCCGGATAGCTAGGACCTGATATTGTATTAGGCAGTGCCCAGCCGGGCAGGATTTATTATGTATTTTGTATGTGCCTAAGCCAAGGCTGAATTTGTGCTTTGTCGAGGAAGTGTGAATAAACACTTGATTTTTGGACTTTAACTCTGTGTGTGTCCCTGCTTCCTGCACTGCTACAAGGCATCTACCAGAGCAATTCCCCACAATAGATAGATAGATAGATAGATTGTAAAAAAAAAAATCTGAAGCAGTGAAAGTGAACCCTTAAAATGGGATGGGATGCAGAACCCATAGGACAGGGGATCTCAGCAATATTTATCTGCAGCATCTACTGTATTTATCTGTCTACAGTATATCTCAGATCATTTCTATCTATATCATATCTGTCAATCTATATGCCAAAGGTGTTCCTACACCAAATCATTTCATGACAAATTTATCACAGTTTGTTCACCTGAAAACAAGTCGTGATTCTATCGCAATTTCCAGTACAGTGTCGGGAATTGTGACTTCTCGGATGAATTTGATAGTTGGGCATGGAGGGGGTGGTGCCCCGCGTCTGCGCACTGCCCATATCCTGTACATGTTCAGGGCCCAATTCTACAGCAAGACAGACCTGGCATAGAAGAGCCGAAACAGCGCATTGTTACTCTGCAGTGCCGGCCTCCCGGATTTATCAGAAGGCCGGAGCCTCCAGCATGTGGCAGGGGCACCATCATACCCTGGTACACTTAGCGCCAGCCTTTGACAAATGGAGAGGAACTGTCTCCTGCTGCCCAGACCCGTCTCCTCCATTTTTCACTCCCCACCTTCAAACTTTTTTATTTTTCCATGTACAGAGCTGTGTGATGACTTGTTTTCTGCATAACAAATTTTACTTCATAGAGATGGTATTGAATATTCCATGCCATGTACTGGGAAGCTGGAAACATATTCTAAATGCAGAGAAATTGGTGAAAAAACGCATTTACGACGTCTTCTTGTGGGCTCGGATTTTACGGATTTCACTGTGTGCCCTAAATGACATGTTTACTTTATTCTTTGGGTTTGGTACGATTACGGGGATTACAAATTTGTATCGGTTTTATAATGTTTTGATACATTTACAAAAATTAAAACCTCCTGTATAAAAAAATTCTTTTTAATTATTTTTAGAGCCCCAAGGGTACTTTAACCTACTTTGATCGATCCTACCCTATACTGCCATACTACAGTATGGAATTATATGGGGATTTTCCTCCTCATTCATTACAATGTGCTAATGGCACATTGTAATGTAAGGGTTAAAACGAGACAGCCTCAGGTCTTCATAAGACCCGAGACTGTCATGGTGATCGATTGCCGCCCACCGATGACGTCACGGGGAGCAACGATCCTCGCTATTGTTTTGAAGCCACCATCCGCGATGCAGCACAGGCTTGACGGCTATGGAGAGGGCTCAGCCCGTGAGCCCTCTACATGCACCCACACCCGACATGTGACGTACTATTATATCACATGCCGGTAAGGGGTTAATGAGACCCATAGATAAAAACACAGATACAGAAGTGTGTGTCCATTACACATGTGGTATCTGGGTTTGCTCCTTTCTCTTAGGGAGACGTCTTATTACCGCGCAGCGGCCAATTCCTCGGAAATATCTAATCTACAATAACATAAAATACACATAGAAATTTCCAACATCTATCGATATTAAGCGAAAAGACAGCAATGAGCAGTGAAAAGCAAAGCGAAGCTCGGAGCGGCCGCTAACAATGGCCTTCATTAGCCATAGATTTATAAAAGAGACATCGGATCAATAGCCATTGAAAGCTGCGGATCTAATGGCATGAGATTAAATCATGAGAGGCTCCCAGGAGGGCGATGTACTATTCCAATCTCCTCTCCCGGTGATGTGCTGCTCCATCCTGCTCCCTCCCCCTCCTCTTACAGTATATACATTATATATTACACCGACAGAGAAGCTACAGATTACGTATTCACACAAGACAACGCATGGGGGTCCGGTAGTCAATGGAGAAATATAGGACACATTTGTAAGGGGCTGTCTTGTCCCTGGTTCATAAATGGTCCTCAGTAGGTGATCGCTGGGGTCTACACGACCAGATAATGCAGCTGTCCCTCAGCCTCCTGGCACAGAATTTATATATATAGGATGGATATAATGTATATGGAGCCTCAGCCTTATTGTATGGAAGCTGGGCTGTAACCACCGCATGCAGCTGATAGACAGCGGATTGCGCACAGAGACTGATGAAACAGCTGATCGCTGCAGGGTCTGGGCGCCAGACCCCTTAAGACTGCATAAAAATGACCTGAAGATAGGTCATCAGCATCGCACTGAACCTGGAGGTGGAAGGGGCCCGCATAGGGAAAAGCCTCCTCTGAGAATCAATAGAAGCAATTGTATGTGTGTCTTTAAGACACACATATAATTGACAACCAGAGTGGAGCAAGCAGGGGCTGCTGTAAGATGTCAGTGACACAATTCTGGCTGCCTGTGTCCTTCACTAAAAGCTTGAAGAGAAGAGGAAACAATGAGGGTTGTTTTTTAGCCATAGTCATAGAGCTAAATATAAAGTGCTCTCCTATGCTATATATTAATCGCGATGGATCGCGAATGGACCGGGTAAGTAAATCTGCCCCATTGTTCTTCACATACTATTGTGAAGAACACCGTTCTGCACGCGTGTCTTCGGATGAGTTAGCAGATGTACGCGAACATCTGCAACGTGTTCTTCTTCAGTGTTCTTTCAATCTCTAATAATGATACATGAGGGGATGCTGCTGTACTATTTGTTAAGGTTGGTGTTGCTGTGCTACACACTAATGAGGGGTGCTGGTGCTGCACCGGAATTAATATGCATTAAAAATAAATCAAAGGAGAAATGTATATAATATAATAAATTTGATATAAGTTAATTCAGAAGATGATGTGTGCATTTCATTTGTAGCGATTAAACTTGATGAAAAAGTATGAAATGTGTGAGAATTTAGTAGTTAAAATATATATTTATTAAGGGTGTTGTATATAATAATCTAATCAAGGAATATAGTATATAGTATAATATATTATTTGGAATATTTGGGGGACGCAGTGTGGTCAGATGTGGTGTGAAGGGTATGTATGATATGTGGTGGGGATACAGTGGTCAGTTGTGAGAAGTGTGTGTGTATATATATATATATATATATATATATATATATATATATATTTTAGAAGCACAGTTATATTTTCCAGGGAGTCATTCTATTTTGACTGTGGTATTTTTAGGTGTGCAGTGGGAGATGTGTAGAGATGAGAGAAACTCGTGTTCAGGAGATGAATGGAGCAGAATCGTCCATTGCTGCCGTTTGCTCCATTAATCATCCGGAGTGACGAGGGTTCGGATTGAGGTACCTGGGACCCCATCGGACCCCTCGTTTTCGTGATCTGTGGGGGGTCTCATCACCCCCCCCCACCAATCAGCAAGTTAGGCCTTGTCCTGTGGACCTTCAATGTTCCTGAAATGGCTCTTGTGTACATGTGTATTGAGAGCAGAACGGATGTATGAGGATTTCATGGGTGAGTATATAATTTGGTGGATGGTTTTGGTGGCTACAGGCCCCGGGTTACCGCCCACAGCGCCTGTATTTTGATCCACCACCTCCTATCCCTATAACCAGCCTTAGACATCCGTCATAGCTCATACCCTGGTGCGATGTGATGTACGCCAAAAGCAAATCCTGAATCCGTAGGGATGAAAACTCTGAATCTTACGGTGGCTTCTGAATGAGAGATAAGCGGCGCCCAGAACAAAGCACCCGAGCCAATAAGAAGCGGTGATTTACAGCTCTCCCAGGCAGGAAGGCAAACAGACGGGAATGTCATTTCGGCACAATATATGCGGTTTGCGTTGGGCTATGACAAGCGGATAAATACATGGCGGGATTTGTATCCGCTAACGGTGAGAATTATAACTCAATTAGCCAGAATCAATGTAGGGGAGCAGTGTGTAAATTACCCCAGAGATGGCCCCCGCACAATCTAACACTGTCTCCAAATAATAGGATCTCTTATTTAACATTGAGCCGGCGCTGAAGATGTATAATCGTAACGCGCTGGCGGCTCTCTCCGAGACACAGCGGAGCACAGAGAGCATTAAACAAGCGCAGGAGAGGGAGACAGCTGTGACAAGCAAGACCAAGAAGAAGACGAAGAAGAAGAAGAAAATCCCACTCTGTGTAACCCCCTTGCTCCATAAGTAGCGACATAGTGCAGGGACCTTCCAGGTGACCGCGGCGTATATTAATAGAACGCACGGTATTAAAGGGACTGTCACCGCGTCCAGGATTGATCAGTCCAGTAAATGCAATGAACATTGCCAATGGCAGTAAATCCATTACCTTGCCTGAAATATGTCACCCGGTAACACCTACCTCACCGCCACCGCCGCCGCTGACTTCTCCCCCCTCCCCCCTCCCTCCGCGTTTCCTATACACATATCCCATTCATTGCATTTTATCCGTTTCATTCTGTTAATGGGTTCGGAGAAATGGAAGTATGATTTATACGGCGTGTAAGTCACGGTGATGGAGATGATAATGCGTCGTGTCTCCGAGGGTGTACGGGTCTGTGCTTTATCCGCAGACAACGCTGACAAAGCATAAAACACAGAGGGGTCGGAGGGCGGCAGTGTCAAGGCTGAAACTACAATTTTTTTGTACTATTTTTAAAGTCCGACATTCTCTACGGGCTGATTTCTGAATAAATCGGTAAAAGTGTTTGGAGCTTTGTTTTTTTTCCAAACTTTCTGAATAGGAAAAGTTACATTATAAAATTTGGGATGCCTGAATCCACCACTAGGGGGAGATGCTGTGTTAAACAATGACTTTGTAGTGTACAGGGTTTGTGAAAATACACGTTCTGGAAAAAAATCTGCAGCAGAAACGGTTTTGATGTGTTATCCCGATGTGGATGTCACTCTGCACTGGCCAATCAGTGACCTCCAGCGGTAACGGAGATTTACCATCAAAATAAATCATGATATGAAATCAAGCAGGGGAATCTTCTTATATTTGTTATCCATGGCCTTCTTCCTTCTAAATTCAACTTTTGTAATTATGCTAATGAGCCAGGAGGGCTTTGGGGGTGTTGCTTAAGCTTTTCTGTGCTGTATCTTCACAGGCTGTTACACAGTCTACCCCTCCCTTTGTTCTCTCTCTCTGCTTGATGTAATCTCTCTAGCAAAGGAAGTTGTTGTTGGAAAGCTGTTACACTGTGACACTGTGTGGGATTAAAGGAGCCAGAGGGAGGAGGGGGAGACACTGTAACAGTCTGTGAAGTGACAGCACGGAGGGGCTCTGTTAATACTATGAATGGGTTTTTCAGAACCCCTTTGCGCATTGGTGCATATAATTGTGGAATTCAATGCAAAGCTTGGACTCTTCTCCCTGGTGATGGGATATCATGGCTGTGAATTGCTGAGACTATCACACAGTGATCAAGTCCTGTGTGCTCCCAGGTCAAATTATATACCTGGTATTATTATATAGAAATTTACATACCAAGTGTTGCGTGTATACACTCCAGAATCCACATTTCCACAATTCCCAGATTGTAGCTGGACTTGGAGCACCGGGGAATATCCTCACACTGCTGTGCCCTTGATTTGTGCATTCAAATTGTTCCCCAGCCCAACCCCTCTGCTGTAATATCTAACCAGAAGCCTACTACTGCTCTTACTCTAAGCCAGGGGTCTCAAACTCAATTTACCTGGGGGCCGCTGGAGGTAGATTCTGGGTAAGGCTGGGCCGCATCAAGTTTTCCGCACAAAATGCGCTTACAAAATATCATTATTCAGATTCAAATGTCATGGCGTCTCCCAGCGCAAGGAAAGCCCCGAGCGGGGAGACGTGTTTTCTCTATGAACGCGTCCTGTGCACCGAGGGGTCCCAAGCTCCTACCGCACTGAGCCCAGTCAGGGACACTCCATCCCCCCCTCCCCCCCGGTACTTGCCTCCCCGTGTCCCTCCCATCAAAGAAGATGAAGTCGCCGCTCTGACCTGCACCAAGTGCGTTCAGAGCGGCGACTTCATCTTCTTCAAGTACCGGAGGGAAGGGGATTAACCGGTTACGGGCCCTTTCCTGTTTTTTCATGTCCATTTTTCACTCCCCATCTTCAAAAATCTATAACTTTTTTATTTTTACACGTAAAGAGCTGTGTGACGGCTTGTTTTCTGTGTAACAAATTGCACTTCATAGTAATGGTATTAAATATTCCATGCCATGTACTTGGAAGCGGGAAAAAAATTCCAAATGCAATGAAAATGGTGAAAAAACGCATTTGCGCCATTTTCTTGTGGGCTTGGATATTACGTCTTTCACTGAGCGCCCCAAATGACAGGTCTACTTTATTCTATGGGTCGTTACGATTAAGGGGATACCAAATTTGTTATAGGTTTATAATGTTTTTTACAAAAATTAAAACCTCCTGTACAACAATAATTTTTTTGATTTTGCCAACTTCTGGCGCTAATAACTTTTTTATACTTTGGTGTACGGAGCTGTGGGTGGTGTCATTTTTTGCGAAATTTGATAATATTTTCAATGATATCATTTTTAGGACTGTACGACCTTTTGATCACTTTTGATAGATTTTTTATATTTTTCAAAATGGCAAAAAAGTGCCATTTTCGACTTTGGGCGCTATTTTCTGTTACGGGGTTAAAAGCATTGAAAAAACGTTATCATATTTTGATAGATTTGGCATTTTCGGACGCGTCAATACCTGATGTGTTTATGATTTTTACTGTTTATTTATATTTATGTCAGTTCTAGGGAAAGGGGGGTGATTTGAAATTTTAGGTTTTTTTTATTATAATTTTTTTTTTTTTTTAACTTTTTTGTATTTTTATTTATACTATTTTTCAGACTCCCTAGGGTACTTTAACCCCAGGTTGTCTGATCGATCCTATCATATACTGCCATACTACAGTATGGCAGTATATGGGGATTTTCCTCCTCATTCATTACAATGTGCTATCAGCACATTGTAATGAAGGGGTTAAAACGAAATAGCCTCGGGTCTTCGGAAGACCCAAGGCTACCATGGAGACGGATCGCCGTCCCCCGATGACGTCACGGGGAGCGGCGATCCCAGGTAAGATGGCGGCGCCCATGCGCCGCTATCTTTTTGAGGTGCCGGCACCGCTAGCACCGATCGCGGGTGTTACCGGTAAGCCTTTGCTGCAATATGCAGCAAAGACTTACCGGCTATGGAGAGGGCTCGGCCCGTGAGCCCTCTCCATGCAGCGCGACCTGCCCTCTCCATGCAGGTGGGGGCCGCAAAATATTGTCCCGCGGGCCGCAGTTGGCCCGCGGGCCGCGAGTTTGAGACCCCTGCTCTAAGCAGAGGGAAGGGCCTGTGCTGTATTCAGTGAAGTTGAGCTACAGCCCCCGAATAAATGCATTTTTACAGTCCTGCTGCTACTAACAACACACCCATACTGCTGCTAATTATAACATTGTAGATAATTGTGTTGCTGAAATGGCAACATAAAAGGTCCTGTTTCCATTTTGGCTTCTGTTCTGTGCCATTCAGGCTTGTAAAAAGTTCCAACACCATGGGAAAAACTAGGTCTCAACACCCAACATCAGCATTTGACCAATGAGATGGTACAACCATAACAATACAACGTGTTCCAGCCCCAAAAGAGTTGGAACACGTTGTATTGTTATCCAATGCGCAGGGTAGGGGATGACAATCTGATCGGTGAGGGTCTGAGTGATGGGTCTCCCACCAATCATAAGAATGGGACCCACCAGCAACAGGGGGATGATCTGCAATACCAAGCCCAGCCACCATACAATACATGGCGCTGTGCTTTGTAAATATGGAGCAAACAAGAACGGTGACCGAACAGTCCCGGAAGTATGACCCGAGCTGAAGTAAACGCGGTGACCGTGTTTGGGATGATAAACTAGGGAATAATTCAGGGAACAGGAGACTATTTTAGTCTCTAAATTTTTAATACCGCCACCTGAGTTCACTGCAAGGGGGCCCACTGAGGCAGTCACCCAGGGGCCTACCGAAAGCTAGTGCCGACACTGACGTCACAGATATAGGGGCAGATTTACCCGGTCCATTCGCGATCCAGCGGCGTGTTCTCTGCGCTGGATTCAGGCCCGGACGGGATTTTTTAAGGTAGTTCCTCTGCCGTCCACCAGGTGGCGCTGCTGCGCTGAAAAGCATCGGAATGCGCCGGAGTTCACCGAGCCGGGCTGAGTGAAGATAAGTGCAAGCTCCGCGACAGATTTTTTTTTTTAAATGCGGCGGTTTTTCCGAATCCGTCGGGTTTTTGTTCGGCCACGCCCCCGATTTCCGTCGCGTGCATGCCAGCGCCGATGCGCCACAATCCGATCACGTGCGCCAAAATCCTGGGGCAATACAGGGAAAATCGGCGCAAACCGGAAATATTCGGGTAACACGTCGGGAAAACGCGAATCGGGCCCTTAGTAAATGACCCCCATAATGACCACTAATCCTCCATTAGATAATAACGCTCCTGTTTTCCCGATTTCTGCCTCTCACCCTCCTCATTTGAACATTGTACTTTTTATTTCGGTCGCCACAACAAACAAACTTTATTTCACAGCTGATGGCGCAGACACCGGAGACTTACTGCCGGGGCCTTGAACCGCTGTACTGTGACATTAATCTGGAAGCAGAAAGTCGTTTTCAAGGTTCGGTTCTTTGTATCGTTACTTCTACATATCAAGTTTTCACCAACTTACAAGAAAATATGTGTTTCCTGAACTCAGTATCAAGTTCTCAGAGTGGGGGGGGGGGGGTAAACTTTTTTTTTATTATCTTTCTTCGTGATTTACAATCTAATATGGACGCTAATCGTTGCAGTTAAAATTCCCTAACATATTAAAATCAGGCTTTTTATCGTTATCATTTTTTTATTTTTTACGAAAAAAATATATTTAACCCCTATTTTCCGTTATGGGGATCACCGCCGGAATGAATCGTTTTTATATTTTGATATATACCAGGGGGCAGGCACTAGCTATATACAAGGGGACTGCTGGCTATATACTAAGGGGCAGGCACTAGCAATATACAAGGGGACTGCTGGCTATATACTAAGGGGCAGGCACTAGCTACATACAAGGGGACTGCTGGCTATATACTAAGGGGCAGGCACTAGCTATATACAAGGGGACTGCTGGCTATATACTAAGGGGCAGGCACTAGCTATATACAAGGGGACTGCTGGCTATATACTAGGGGGCAGGCACTGGCTATATACAAGGGGACTGCTGGCTATATACTAGGGGGCAGGCACTAGCAATATACAAGGGGACTGCTGGCTATATACTAGGGGGCAGGCACTAGCTATATACAAGGGGACTGCTGGCTATATACTAAGGGGCAGGCACTAGCAATATACAAGGGGACTGCTGGCTATATACTAAGGGGCAGGCACTAGCTATATACAAGGGGAATGCTGGCTATATACTAAGGGGCAGGCACTAGCTATATACAAGGGGACTGCTGGCTATATACTAGGGGGCAGGCACTAGCTCTATACAAGGGGACTGCTGGCTATATACTAGGGGGCAGGCACTAGCTATATACAAGGGGACTGCTGGCTATATACTAGGGGACTGCTGGCTAAATACTAAGGGGCAGGCACTGGCTATATACAAGGGGGTAGCAGACTATATACTAGGGGGCAGGCACTAGCCATATACAAGGGGACTACTGGCTATATACAAGGGGACTGCTTGCTATATACTAGGGGGAAGACACTAGCTATATACAAGTGGACTGCTGGCTATATACTAGGGGGCAGGCACTGGCTATATACAAGGGGACTGCTGGCTATATACAAGGGGACTGCTGGCTATATACTAGGCGGCAGGCACTGGCTATATACAATGGGACTGCTGGCTATATACAAGGGGGTAGCTGACTATATACTAGGGGGGCAGGCACTGGCCATATACAAGGGGACTGCTGGCTATATACTAGGGGGCAGGAACTAGCTACATACAAGGGGACTGCTGGCTATATACTAAGGGGCAGGCACTGGCTATATACAAGGGGGTAGCTGAGAATATACTAATGGGGCAGGCACTGGCCATTTACAAGGGGACTGCTGGCTATATACTAGGGGGCAGGCACTAGCGCTATACAAGGGGACTGCTGGCTATATACTAGGGGGCAGGAACTAGCTACATACAAGGGGACTGCTGGCTATATACTAAGGGGCAGGAACTAGCTACATACAAGGGGACTTCTGGCTATATACTAAGGGGCAGGAACTAGCTACATACAAGGGGACTGCTGGCTATATACTAAGGGGCAGGCACTGGCCATACACAAGGGGGTAGCTGAGAATATACTAAGGGGGCAGGCACTGGCCATTTACAATGGGACTGCTGGCTATATACTAGGGGGCAGGCACTGGGTATATACAAGTAGACTGCTGGCTATAAACTAAGGGGCAGGCACTAGCTCTATACAAGGGGACTGCTGGCTATATGCTAGGGGGCAGGCACTAGCTATATACAAGGGGGCTGCTGGCTATATGCTAGGGGGCAGGCACTGGCCATATACAAGGGGGCTGATGGTTATATACTAGGGGGCAGGCACTGGCTATATACAAGGGGACTGCTGGTTATATACTAGGGGGCAGGCACTGGCTATATACAAGGGGACTGCTGGTTATATACTAGGGGGGCAGGCACTAGCTCTATACAAGGGGACTGCTGGCTATATACTAGGCGGCAGGCACTGGCTATATACAAGGGGACTGCTGGCTATATACAAGGGGGCAGGCATTGGCTATATACAAGGGGACTACTGGCTATATACAAGGGGGCTGCTGGCTATATACTAGGGGGCAGGCACTCGCTATAAATGCCCGATGTGTGCATTTTTTATGCATTTAATTTTTATACCTATTTGTATTTAATTACCCATTATTTTATTTTATTGTTTTGTATACAATATTTTTTGACACACAAGAGATCAGGAACATGCAATCCTTTCAATGCTTGTGTGTGACTGCAATCTCCTGCTAAAACACAAAATGTTCCCTCAATAATGCAGCAATTATTAAGGAGTTAATAACATTGTGTGTAGTGTTAAGTAGCTGCAGGACTGTGAAATAATGATTTATATTCCAGGATTGTAGCTTCTCCAAGTGCACGGGGGACATGTCCTCACACTGCTGTGCTCTGTGCAGTCAGTGTTTGGTATTTTTCCTGGAGAAATTTTCTGTATGTTGCTAGTAGCAGCAGGACCGTGCAATATGGATCTATATTCCAGGATTGTACCGGGGTGTACCGCTGTGGAGTAGCTCAGTACAGATAGGGAAGAGCACAGCAGTGTGAGGGGGCATGACCTCACACTGCTGTGCGCTGTGTTATTTGCAGTCAGTCTCAGGTATTGTCCATGCAGAGATGTGTAATCATATCTTTGTGCATGGTGTAAGTAACAGGAGAACAGTGAAATATGGATTTATATTCTAGGACTGTCCTCACACTGCTGTGCTCTGTCCCTATCTGCACTGAGCTACTCCACAGACCCTCCGCTCTGAATGATTGCTAAAGTATTCAACCATTAGTCTGCTACAGATATTACTCAGAACATAGAGGGGCTCTGGAGGAGTTCAGTGCAAAGAGCTAAGAGCCCAGCAGTGTGAGGACACGCCCCAAGTACAATCCTGGAATCTCTTCAGGTTTGCTGTATAGATTGAGGCAGATCAGAGGTCAATGAAACATATTGTATTTCATTAAGGGGCATCTACCACCAGGATGAAGGACTGTATGTAAATGAGCCTGAGGGGCTCCATTAACACCTATACATACAGTCCTTCATCCTGGTGGTAGATGCCCTTTAAAAAGTCACTAATTACCATTTATCTGTACCTACACTTCAGTTATTCCTACAATAAAATCAATTTTAAGAAGAGAACCATTTATTACATCTGACTAGCAACCCATGTCCACCTTAGTACATGAGAGCGTGGACACACACGCTCAGCTGGCCGCTGGAAGTACACCGGTCACAAGATCACCTGCTCAACTTGTTACAATGTATCAGCACAGGGGAAAACATATCACCCATTCAGCTCCTAGACGATTACCATAGTTACTATAGGACGATGCCATGTAACAGTAATGTACTCACACAATTTCTATCCAAGTCTGTAGTTTACTGAATTATATACAATTCCTTAAAGATTTTAGAGAATAAAAGGGTTTTATAGAAATAAGAAAAATAAATTGCTGCTTATTTCTGGATGCAGACACTCTTAATGCCCAAATAATAATCCCTGAATGTTTATCAAGTGATTCAGCACTCCTGCTACTTACTTTAGTGCTGTTTGCAGACTCTCTGATTCTTTGTTCACATTTTTGAGCTCTGATGAATAGGAGGAGCTGCAGAAGCAGGAGATTATGACTAATCCTTCCCCTTCCCCTCTTTCTGTGTCTGTCGGTGAGAAAGACTGAAAGAAGACACGATAGGAGACGCAGAGTGACGGCATTAGAGAGAGGAGGCTCTGAATATATGCAGGGGGCAGCATGGCGAGAATGGGGAAAGGCTGAAGCTCTCAAAACAGTAAAAGACACAGGTACATGCAGAGACTTGTGTAAAGGAAGGGATTTATTGAAAAGTGGCCAACCCCTTTAAGTGAACAGAAGTAAAGTTTAATACCAAATGCAACCAGTGGCCAAAGGTTGCGCAGTTTTTCTAATTATATACAATTTGACATAAAAGATTTCATATCCGCGGTCAGAGGGGGGCTGGGGAGGGTCCGAGGGTCATTCATGCAGTCTCTGCCATCCGAAAAGGGGGGGTGGTCTCTGTCACGCAGTGAGGGGGGTAATATTTGCTGGGGGTCTGCGCTTCTTTCTATTCCTCTTACTCCTCTTCTGCTCTGGAGCCGCTGTTGTGGGTTTCGCTTCAATCTGCTTCTTTTTCTTCTTCAAACAGCTTAAGGGGTTGGGACCCCCGACGCGCCTCCTCTTCCTCCTCCTGCGCTCTGAGTCCTGCACCACCCCCTGCTCCTCCTTCAGGTGCTGGATGCTGTGTTTCTGGTGCTCGGGGATCAGCTGGCTGGTCTGCGCCGCCTTCACCTGGACCACAGACTTGGGGGACGGCTTGTCCAGAACCATGGTGTTCTGGATGATGAACAGGAGCGGCACCCCCGCCTTCTTCTTCACTTTCTCTGCAAGATAATTGTCCTGGGAAACGCGATACAAAAGAAGTTACATATATGTTACACATTCTAGAAAATATCTAATATTTAAATAAAAATAATATTTCCTCCCATGCATTGTTATAAACACACAAGAAGGGGTTTACTTTATATAAAACGAGGTTTTACCCCCAATAAACTCCCACCCCCCTCTAAGGGGATGAAATGTCCTTTCTAGAATTCCCTCTTCTGAAATCTCATCAGTTTTCCCTATAAAAAAAAAATCTCCAAAGTCATGTGACAGAGCAGAAAAAGAGTCAGATTTTACCAGAGACGAGTCAAGTTTTTTTTATTACAGGTAAACTGGTGAGATATCACATAATAGAAGGAATTCTGGAAAGAACAATTCATACTTGACTTGAGGGGGGGCTGCTAGTTTAAAGGAACGCTCCAGTCACAGTAGATGTGCGGAGCCTAAAGGCAGGAGCATGACTCGTTTTCATTGTATTCCTAGATCCGGGAGTCATTCTCTCTTCAGGCCCAGCACCATATTATTCAGTGGATTAGAGTTCCGTTAAAGGTATCATAGTAAAAAGGATCTCCCCTTTAAAGTAAATCTACATCACAATCCATCCTGATAAACCAGGGACATTACTCATAGATCCAGGCACCGGGACTGTGGTAATCTTCTTATATTTGTTATCCATGACCTCCTTCTTTCTAAAATCAACTCCTTCAGTACCTGAGCAGGCTCATTAGCATAATTGTAAAAGTTGATTATAGAAGGAAGAAGATCATGGATAACAAATATAAGAAGATGACCACAGTCCCGGAGCCTGGATCAATGAGTAAGTGTCCCTGGTTTATCGTGATGGATGTTGATGCCAGATGACGCCATCCGAGCAGGATGTATGGAGAGACGTCAGCCCGTCCTTTCAATAAGTGACTTTTGGGTGAGTACCAATATGGCCGCCGCTGTATCCGCCATTCAGGGGTGTGGGAAAGCCAGGAGTCATTCTGATGAGTACCCATCTACCGTGCCCCCTGTCAGGTAACCAGGCGACGAGGCGCCCGTGCAGTAAATAGTTACCTGGGTGGCGACGAAGTAATGGCGCGAGTTGTCATCTGCGACCAGGGATAAGATGCAGGCCGTGCCGCTGACCGGACTGGTGGAGTGAGCGCAGTGCCGCACCTGGAACTTCTGCGCGATTATCTTGGCTCCGTACAGATCCTTCCCCAGGGACTCCAGCTCCTTAAGGACACATCTAGGAAGGACAAACACATCGCAGCGGCCATTATTATCTTCTAACATCTCCATACTCCTGCTTAAAGGGGATGTACACATAAAAAAAAAAAAAAAACAGCGCCACACCTCTCCCCAGGCCATGTCTAGTACTGCAGCTCAGCTTACATTAGTCTGCAGACACCAGACCAGGAGGAGCGGGGGAGAGTTATCAGAAATGTCAGAAATGTCCATGGCAACCAATCAGCTTTCATGTTCCCACAGCTGTTTAGGAAATAAAAGCTGAGCGCCGATTGGTTTCCATGGGAAACTAGAACGATTTTACCTCAGAAACTTGAGATAAATCTCTACTACAGCGGAGGAAGAGACTAGATGTTACTACATCACATACTACAGCGCCGCCGCTATGGAGGAGGAGACTAGATGTTACTACATCACATACTACAGCGCCGCTGCTATGGTGGAGGAGACTAGATGTTACTACATCACATACTACAGCGCCGCCGCTATGGTGGAGGAGACTAGATGTTACTACATCACATACTACAGCGCCGCCGCTATGGAGGAGGAGACTAGATGTTACTACATCACATACTACAGCGCCACCGCTATGGTGGAGGAGACTAGATGTTACTACATCACATACTACAGCGCCACTGCTATGGTGGAGGAGACTAGATGTTACTACATCACATACTACAGCGCCGCCGCTATGGTGGAGGAGACTAGATGTTACTACATCACATACTACAACGCCGCCGCTATGGTGGAAGAGACTAGATGTTACTACATCACATACTACAGCGCCACCGCTATGGTGGAGGAGACTAGATGTTACTACATCACATACCACAGCGCCCCCGGCTGATTACAGGTGACGGGACGCCACAGCGCCCCCCGGCTGATTACAGGTGACGGGACGCCACAGCGCCCCCGGCTGATTACAGGTGACGGGACGCCACAGCGCCCCCGGCTGATTACAGGGGACGGGACGCCACAGCGCCCCCGGCTGATTACAGGTGACGGGACGCCACAGCGCCCCCGGCTGATTACAGGTGACGGGACGCTACAGCGCCCCCGGCTGATTACAGGGGACGGGACGCCACAGCGCCCCCGGCTGATTACAGGTGACGGGACGCCACAGCGCCCCCGGCTGATTACAGGGGACGGGACGCTACAGCGCCCCCGGCTGATTACAGGGGACGGGACGCTACTGCAGCCTCCTCGGCCTCTCACCTGGTGGTGCACAGCTGCACCTCCCCCATCAGGTACTTGGGCAGCTGCTCCTTCATCTGGATCTTGTGCTTGAGCGCCGCCTGGCAGAAGGTTCCGTCCACCAGCACATTATATGGAGGGACGATGTTGAAGTTGTTCTTGTAGAAGCTCAGGATCTTCTTGGCGTGCTTCTGCCGGGTGATCTTCATCTTGGGAGATTCGGGTCACCCGGTCCCGTTAAGTCGTGCGGAACCTGCGGCACTACCGACACGTGCGTTACGCACCGGAAAGACGTCACCATTATTCTTCGACAACAAAACCCGCCCCCTTTCTGTGTGGGCGAAGCTTTCGTGTTCATATGACCTATTAGTGAGCAGCTGGATACGTGATGGGCCTATAGTGGGCTGTATTTGAAGTCATGTCACTGAAAGCGGAGTTACAGGATGCCCATAACAAAGATGGCGGCGTTCGCACATCCCGCAATAGCTGGTGACGTCACTGCCCTATAAACTTCCGGTTTCCGCCGCGTGTTCCCTCTCTTCTCCTTCTGGCCGGCTGTGGAGCACATGGCGGTTATGTGGAGCGGACAATCTCCTGACCGGCGTGGCCGGGCCTATGTGGAGATCGTAGATAGCCTGATGGGTAAGCGGGCGGCTTCATGGAGGGGGCACGCGGTGCAAACAAACTACAGGCAGTCCCCGGGTTACATACAAGATAGGGACTGTAGGTTTGTTCTTAAGTTGAATTTGTATGTAAGTCGAAACTGTATACTTTATAATTGTAGTTCCCGACAATTTTTTTTTTTGCCCCAGTGACAATTGGAGTTTCAAGTTTTTTTGCTGTAATAGGACCAAGAATTATCAATAAAGCTTCATTGCAGACAATTTTAAGCTGATTATTGCAATCTGGGACTATTTTAAAGCATCCAGAGAGCTTCACCAGAGGTCACAGTGGGCAGAGGGGTCCGTCTGTAACTATGGGTTGTCTGTAAGTCGGGTGTCCTTAAGTAGGGGACCGCCTGTACAAGACCAGGGGTAGTGAAGGCACACTAGTTTTGGAGCACTCTTTGAATGGCATGCTGGGACATGTAGTTCTGTGGGAGTAATGGAAATAAGATTAAAGCGGTGATCATTATCTTGTCCATTACATTTCCCAGTATACCCTGCGCTGATGGGATAATAAAGCATAGATACCCGCTTCAATTCTGCTTGAATTTCTAGCTAAGCCATAATGAACATTTCTAGATAAAGTATATATTCCCCTTATTTTCTAACTTAATCTACTCTATTTCAATATACTAAGTAGCCAGCAAGTGCTCTGGGGGTGGAGCCCTTCCTGATAAGTGCTCCAGGGCTCCTCTGCTCCATGACACTTCCAGACAAATCACTGGTATCATTGTAAATCCTACTTATGTTCTGATCCATTTTTGGCTCGTGGACTATATACTGAAACTTGACTTCAACCCTTCAGGTTAACCCTTTTTGGCCATGGTGTTTTATTTTCTCCTTGTGATGTAAGGGTCATTGTGTAGGTCTACATGGTCACTTGTACCTTATCTGCATAAATGACCCTCACATATTGTTATTACCTATAGGTTAACTTGAAGGTGCAGGAGGTCAGATATTTGTTGTGTGTATTATGTGTTGCGTTGTGTCACGGATACTTCCTAATTTGGTGACATGGCCGGCGATGATGACTCACTTGCCCTCACTGATCAGTATTGATGATTCTCTATCTGTACTCATCTGATCCTGAGCCGGACCTCCCTGTGTATCCTGTGATGGGGGGATTGCCTGGTTGTATGTAGTGATCTGTATGTATCATAATGAGACAATCACATCTAACGTTCCCTATTTTTCTCTTTAGTGTCTGATGTTGTGATGCGGCTTTTCCCATCAGCAGGTAAGAATGTGACTAGTAAGAGGTGAATAATGGAGCGTCTTGTCATTGTACCTCTTAATGAACTACTCGGGTATATTGTCTGTCACCATGGATGATAGTTCACTTGTGGGGTCCCATAATTGGGGAACGGTACTTGGGGACCTCACTTGGAAGGGCCCTACACTTTTTCCAGATCTAAATCCTGTTGAAAATCTAAGGGATCATCTGAGGCAACATATAGAAACTCCATGACCTGAGGTCCAGCCTTCAAAGAGCGTTTGGTCTAGTGCCTCAGATGGTGACATGTGGCCGGCATTAGACATCATTGTCAGATGTAATTTATGCTCAAGGCCACTAGCTGTGGACATGTTGTCCTCTTTTTGGGGATGCACTTTTTTTTGGGGGGGGGATGGGCTTCTTTCAATAAATTGATTTGAGTAAATCGCCATTACATGCTTATACGTTTATTATAGGATATCGCCAAATCTGTTTGGTTTTCCATAAATTTCACCTACAGGACAAATAAATTACTCATTTTGTGAATGGTGTATTTGGTTGATAAAATGGTTAGATGTGTATTAGGACTTGTACAAATCACTTTACTATGTATTATGATTTTTTTTGCTGTAGATTTAATATGGGGGACTTGAAGCGACCTGTAAGATGCTGCCCTCTGGATCTTTCTGCTAGGATATCGGTGAGTTTCTGATCTGTTTTATAAATAATTCATGTCCTTTGCTGTGTCTTAAATTTAAAATGGGCTGCAGTACCAGTTGCTGCCACTATGATGGAGGCCGGCGATGATGACTCACTTGCCCTCACTGATCAGTATTGATGATTCTCTATCTGTACTCATCTGATCCTGAGCCGGACCTCCCTGTGTATCCTGTATGATGGGGTATTGTCAGGGGGCGTGTAGTGATCTGTATGTCATTATGAGACAATAACATGACTTTTTGTATTTTTCTCCATAGTGTCTGATGTCTGGGGTCACGGCTCTCCCACTCAGGTAAGAATGACTGATTATAGAAGTGAACATGGAGCGAGGATGTCACACTTGCCCTCACTGAGAGCTGCGCTCTATAATGAGACCATATCATTGTACTCATATTGGCTGAGCTTCATGTTTTCAGTTTCATATGTCACGTATAGACTTTAAGGGAACCTGTCGAGGCAGTTTGGGACTCCAAACTACCCACAAGCCTTTATTGTGGGCCAGTGGTTTAGTGTCCCAAATGGCTCTATAGAAAATTTTGTTGCATATGAAAATTTTTCTGCTCGATTCCCGCGCAGTCCAACAAGTGAAGCTGGTGTAGTACACCCCGGCACATGCGCAATGAAGCTGGGTTATCCACGCTTTACTTGCTGCACTGAGGCAGGAGGTGCTGGTGTGGGTTATGTGGATCTGTGTCCAATGTGCCTTATTAAACTCTCATCTGATTTGTAAAGCGCTACAGAATATGATGGCGCTATATAAAGATAATCTGAGTAAGGTTAAGGGTCAGATTGATCTGTAAGGTTCTTTGGTTTTCAGAAACGAGCAGTCCCTGGGTTCTTTAAAAGATGGGTGCTTAAAGGACCTCTACCACCAGGATAGACTGTGCAAATGAGCCTGAGGGGCTCCATTAACACCTATGGAGCCCCTCATTTGCATACAGTTCTTCATCCTGGTGGTTGATGCCCTTAAGTTGAATTTGTATGCATGTCAGAAGTTGTCAGTCCCTTTAAGCTTTTTCCTGTCCCAGCTATCATATACCTCATGTATTCTGTGATGTGTCCTCACACTGCTGTGCTCTTGGTTCTCTGCATAGCAATGATCCACATGCCCTTGTGTTAACTCTAGCAGCCGGATGGTTGAACATTTTTTAACTTGTTTATTACATGGTAAGGAGCAGTGAAATGCACAGGACTTGGAGCACAGCAGTGTGAACTCCAAGCTAAGCTTACTTTTTGCAATTTTACTTTAACAGGTCCCCATACTCGCCATTACTTCTGGTTGTAATATGATCTGGACCATATGATCCGACCTGCAAGACTGAAGTAACAGCCAGATGAAACTATGGGAATGAGAGCCCAGAACGCATGAGCTTACAATCTATGAAGGCAAGTTTATGCTATTACTAGCCACAATCAGTGACCTGTAAAAGGGACATGGAGCTGACTGTAGTCATTGTAAAATCCCTTTAAGTATCTGTGAAGCCGCTTTAGAAGTCTTGTTGTAAATGAGTAGATACTTGGCCGGCGATGATGACTCACTTGCCCTCACTGATCAGTATTGATGATTCTCTATCTGTACTCATGTGATTCTGAGCCGGAGCTTCGTGTTTATCTGGTATGATGTGGGATAAGTTATGGTTTGATATAATTCATGTTCCATTGCATTTCTAAACTTTCTAATTTTCTACACAGGTGGAATGACTTATCGCCAAGAGCCTGGTCACAGCGTCCCTTGAAGATTTTTCATGAAACTTTGATACCTAATAAAATGATTTATATAAACCGTAACTTCTACTCTTCGGGATGGGGGGGGGGGGTTCTAGACAAGTTCTGTCAAAGGTCCAATATACAATTCATAACCCAAATCTGATGCTGTTTATTAAAGGGATGTTTCTGTGACAACCAAAATGGGTAATGACTGATGGAGCCAGTCCTAACACTCCTACTACAGCTCCTCCTGTTCATCAGTGTTCAGGCATAAAGAAAACATAATGGAGTGTCTGCAGACAGCACAAAGGTACATGACTGCTGATCACTTGGTAAACTTTCAGGAATTGTAAAGGCACATGGCCAACTTGGGTAAAAGAGTAACCAGCTGCTTTAAGACAAAAGGGCTGAAATATAAATGCACATGGTGTTGATTTTGAAGGGATTTACCTGCTTTCAATTCCCAGTCCCCTGTATACCTATAAAATATGGTGTCTGTGAAATGGAGCAGAGAATAGTCACATTTTAACTTTGGGAGAGTCACTTCAGAAAGCTCTACTCAACATGCAGCTGGTGTCATATGAAACAGAAGAATCACGTCTATTCATATTTTTATTTACAAATCAAGACATGCAGCCAGTTATATCCATAAAGTGAGCTGCAGATACATTTAGTTTTTATTTTTAGTACTATGGTTGTGTAAATCTTAAAGGAGAAATTCTTATCTTTTGTGGGATACAATGTTTCCAGGACAGCCAAAGACTTTTCCTGCAGCTTCTGTGGCTACATAAACATGCCCTCTGGGATGGGACATGTCATCAGGCTTTTTTCCCCCCATGCTACGGTACTGTATTGCTCCGTACACCCATTGCCGGCCTATGAGGGGGCAAGTACTGCCGCAAGCTTGCAGCTTTACATATGTCCCCCTACAGTGGGGTGAATGCAGCCTAAAAGTCGCTCCTCTTGGTTTAATAGCTATACTCTGCTATTTTTCAAATGGTTTTGTAGGGTTTTTTCCTTTTAGTAAACAAGTGAAATTTTACTAAAGGAATTCTAGAAAAGATGTCCTCCCCAGCCTGAGGGGGGCTGCTAATTTTAATGGGGTAAAATCTGACAGGTTCTCTTTAAGGTGGAGATGTTGTAGCGCAGTTGCACTTAGGAGGTTAGGTAGTGTATTGTTCCTGATGAGACCGAGCATAGAGTATATGCTAGTATTCTCATTTTCCACTTCGTCCCCCATGACGGCCCACCTGGAGGATGCCACTTGACCTCTTCAGGGACAGGAAGAAGAGATGTTAAAAGTTCCCTTCCCGCATCCTCCCGCCAGTGTTCTTCCTGTCCCTGTTGAAGTCAGGTTGAGAGGTGCCCTCTCTTCTCCGGGGGGGGGGGGGGCAAAGTTCTTACCGGTATGCCGTCCTCGGCGAAATCCGGGCGGACGGGGGTCCTCGGTCGGCTTCGGCCTTCCCTGCTGGCTGTGTCGGGGCTGCCGCACCACGATCTGGAGGTTGTACGTGCGGCGGCCGAAGAAAAACTACACATCCTGGCGTCCTCTAGGTCAAAAGCCTCTTCAATGGGGGATGGGCTCCCCATTAAGGTATTTAAAGCGGGCTAGTCACGTTGATCTTAGGTCTAAGATCTCTGTGGATTTCTGCTGGTTCCCGTGTCTCCTGCGCTTTGGTAGTCTCGTTATGGCTGATGAAGCAGACCTGACTTTCCTGCATCCTCCAGTCTCAGTAAGTGGGGTAAATTGTGCAGGAATGGTTTTACGTTATGTAAAAGATATCGGGTCACTTATTATCCTCCTATTGCCTTTTAGGAGAAAGACCAGGGGTCTAGGGGAAAGGGCAAGGAGGATAAAGGGGATAAGGCTAGTAGGCCTGAAAAATCGGAGAAAAGCAGAGTAAAGAAATGCAATATGTGTTTTCGTTCTATGCCCGAATCTTACAGGAAGACAATATGCAAAACCTGTATAGATAATTTTATGAGCGAAGAAAAATCTTCTTTCCTGGATGAACTTAAGGGGTTTATTGAAGAAAAAGTGATGTCTTCAGTAGCTGCGGCTACATCCAGACCTCCCCCATGTAAAAAAAAGCGAGAATTGAACCCGACTCATCGCTATCTGAGGAAGGGGAAGATTCTGAGGTGCCGTCATGTTCCATGTCAGTTAGAACTGTGGATTCAAGACGCCTGTTCCAAATAGAGGAGTTGGACAATCTCCTGAGGGCCATTAGACAGACTCGAGATAGATGTTCCTCCTCCCAGATCTAAGGAGGAGGAATTGTTTGGTAGCCTTAAAACAAAACGTCAGAGGGTATTCCCCTTAAATGATACCCTAAAAGAATTTGTATCTGAGGAATGGCGTGAACTGGAGAAAAGGATCGTCTTGGCCAAAAACTTCAGGAAACTGTTAGCATTTGAACCGGAGGAATCAAAACTATGGGATTCCTGTCCCAAGGTAGACGTTCAAGTCACTAAGATTGTGAAAAAAAAAAAAAGGACCTCCCATTCGAGGATTCAGCGCAGCTAAAAGATCCTTTGGATCGAAAATCGGATTCCTTATTAAGAAAGGCTTGGGAGACGTCGATGTTAAACCTAAAATCAAACCTGGCAGCTACGTCCGTAGCAAGGAACCTACTCTACTGGCTCCATGAGCAAGAATCTCATATTAAGGAAGGAACACCGAGAGCAACCATTCTGGAAAATTTTCCGCTACTGAAGTACGCAACAGCCTTCCTAGCGGATTCCGCGGCAGAAGGGATTCGGTTTTCTTCCAAAGAAGGAGTGCTTACTAATTCAACCAGAAGAGCACTGTGGTTAAAACAGTGGAGTGGGGACATGCGATCTAAGGCGAAATTGCGCATCCTACCATTCTCTGGAGAATTTGTATTTGGTCCAGAGTTGGATACAATTCTTGAAAGAGCTTCTGACAAGAAGAAAGGGTTTCCGGAAAAGCCAGCGCAGAGGAAACTGCCCTTTCGGGACTTCAAGAACCAAAAAGACAGAGACAAAGGAAAGTGGGGGCGCTGGAGCTACCCAAATGGAGTTAAAGGAAGGGGATTTCTCTTCTCCTCTCCCGCAGATACAAATAGAAATAGAAAACAATGACGCCAGGGTAGGAGGAAGGTTGTTAAAGTTCAAAGAGAAGTGGATAAAAGTTACTTCAAATCCCTGGGTGATGGATATACTACTCAATGGATACAAAATAGAATTTATCAGTCTTCCTCCTACGCGATATATATCACCATCTTCTATGTCTGTTACATCCCACGGTTTGATCTGGCAAGAAGTGTTGTCCTTATTAACAGCAGGGGTAGTGACTTCTGTTCCAAAGGATCAGGAACAATCTGGATTTTATTCTTCTTTTTTTCTTGGTGAAGAAACCAAACGGTGCAAACAGATTGATCGTGAACCTGAAGCGCCTGAACAACTTCATAATCTACAGGAAATTCCGAATGGAGTCGGTAAGATCTGCCACACACCTCATTCACAAAGATGCGTTAATGTGCACTATAGATCTAAAAGAGGCATATTATCATGTGCCTATCCACCCACTCTCACAAAAATTCTTAAGGTTTGCGGTCTTATCTCCAGGGGGTTCTACACTTCACTTCCAGTTTTGTGCACTCCCCTTTGGCATATCCTCGGCGCCAAGAACCTTCACCAAGGTGATGGTAGAGGTAATGGCCTTTCTCTGGCAACGAGATGGGGGGGGGGGGGGGGGGCGGCGCTGCTATCTTTTTTAGTGTGGGTTGTACATATAACATAGACCTAGCCCCTTTAGGCAGCAGCCACATTCGTGTTGTCCTCTCGTTAGATATAAGTTGGATATCTTCATAGTTTGGCTGCACCCTGTAATTTTGCTGACTAATCCCTCTCCCTCAGTGAAAGCGAATTGTCAGCTGCGTGTTCCATGTAATGGATGTTTGTGCATTTGTCCACCATCGCAGCAGCTTCTATCCTCCCATCGGAGCAGCAGGAGGGACATTTGGATAATGTGTTCCCCCTGGTGAGCACAATCCGTCACTTAGCACAGTCGTATTATCGCTGTACATGGCGACGTATCATTCTATAACTATGTCTCCATCATAGGGTTTATGTTTTTGTTCAGATACGAAGTGCCAACCCCTTTAAGACAAAATGGCTGAAATGTAAATGCAGTTTCAACATAAATTAGAAAATTTATATAGTGCACACAGATTACGCAGCGCTGCGCAGAATTTGCCAAATCCATCCCTGTCCCCAATGGGGCTCAGAATCTAATCCACCTACCAGTATGTTTTGGAGTGTGGGAGGAAACCCACGCAAACAGAGAGAACATACAAACTCTGCGGATGTGACTATTAGGGTCCGGAGCATGTTGGGGGGAGATTTATTAGAAGTCTCTGAGAGCAGAAGTGTTTAATTTGCCCAATCAGAGCTCAGCTTTTATTTTCCCACAGCTGTTTATAAAATGAAAGCTGTGATCTGATTGGTTGCCTTGGGCAACTAGAACAGTTCTGCTCTCAGGTACTACTTATAAATCTCCCCCGTTGGCTTTAGCAGTAGCTAAATTGAGAACAAAATGGCACTAGTTGCTTATAGCAACCAGTCAAAGCTCATCTTTCATGTTGTAAACGTTTGTGGGAAAATGAAAGCTGAGCTCTGATTGGTTAAGGGCACCTTGAACAATTTTTCTCTGGGACAGTTCTGATAAATCTCCCCCTTTACTTCTATCCACACTGACCAATATAGGGGACGTGTATCACTCCTATTGCATTCTTTTTCATTTTCTTTTGGAAAACGTTTCGCACAGAATCAAGCAGGCACCAAAGTTAGCAGGCGAAAGGATTTTATGCAGTGGCCGTATTTATCTTTGCAGCCCAGGTGTTTGTTCAACTTGTGTGACTTTTGGGCTCCGAAATTGTCCCATTCTTCCGCCTAATAATTCGCCTAACAGTATGCTAGACCCAGACTTGGGCTACATTCACACAGCGGTATGCGCTGGACAGGAGGAGGAAGTGGCCCCTCTATAGGAAACATGCTCTATCTTTTCCCGGTGTGCGGCCTGGAACGGTGCCGCCATTGCTGTCTATGGGGACATATGTGCGGCCACCTATATGGCCGTCTGAATGAGCCCTTAAAGGGAATCTACCACCACAAATCTACCTATAAAGGTAGATTGGGTGGTAGGTGGATCAATGGGACGTGAGGATAGACCTTTTAAGAGCTAATCCTCACGTCCCCGCACTTTTTTACTAACTTTTATGCAAATTTTATTATGTAGCTACTGGGGCGTGGAGTAGCCACATCTGAGGTTAAATGGCACGGCTATTCCACGCCCCGGTAGCCTCTTTTCTCCTCCTACTCACCATCTTCGGCGCGGAGCAGCTCGTAGCTGCGCGCCCTCGTCCGACGATCCTGCAGTCTGCGCATGTGCAGAACAGCAGGCCCGCGCCTGTGCAGCCCCGGCTTCGTAGCAGTGACCGCACGGGTCTGCTGTTCTGCGCATGCGCAGACTGCAGGATTGTCGGACGAGGGCGCGCAGCAACGAGCTGCTGCGCGCCGAAGATGGTGAGTAGGAGGAGAAAAGAGGCTACTGGGGCGTGGAGTAGACGCGCCATGTAACCTCAGATGTGGCTACTCCACGCCCCAGTAGCCGCATAAGAAAATTTGCATAAAAGTCTAATAAAAGTTAGTAAAAAAGTACCCTTTATAGGTAGATTTGTGGTGGTAGGTTCCCTTTAATGTCACAGTTACTATTTGGGATTATAAAGTTACACACCGAAATGAAAAGTCGCTAAAGTAAAGACTAAATGGGCAACTCATCATGTGCATCGCAGAGGGGAAAAACTTAAGATACATTACAATGATTAAGTAGCCAACTTCAGGAAACTTGTGAAAGTGTCAGTTGAAAAATTGATACATGTTCCCCCATGAGTGGTAAATTCTCCATATACTGCAATATAGTTATGTTACATTATATGTATAGGCAGTCCCCAGGTTATGTAAAAGATAGGTTCTGGAGGTTTGTTTTTAAGTTGAATTTGTATGTAAGTCGGAACTGTATATTTTATAATTGTTACCCCACCCAACATTTTTTTGGTCAATTGGATTTAAAAAAGTTGGATTGTCACAAGAACCAGGATTAACAATAAAGCTTCATTACAGACACCTGTGATAACTGTTACAGCTGATTATTGTAGCCTAAGGGTGGTGGCACACGTGGCGTTTTTGTCCTTTTTTTCCCCAATTATCATAATGATCATAATTGGGGGGAAAAACGGACAAACAACAGACTGCTTAAAAACAGCCCAAAAACGGGTTAAAAACGGCACGTGTGCCACCACCCTTGGGTCCGTTTGTAACAAGGGGTCGTCTGCAAGTCAGGTGTTCTTAAGTAGATGGACCGCCTGTATCAGACCTCCTAGGGTGCAAGAAATTAAAAGAAATAGAAATGTAAAAAATTGTTTAAATTGCCCAGCTTTACCCAGGACTGAAATAACCAACCGTACCAACATTTTTTGACCATTGCAGAACAGAAGTTTCAATAAAAAATTGACAGGTCCTACAGACTCCAAGATGGTAGTAATGACAACTTCATCTCATCCCGAAAAAATTACACCTTACACAGGTCCATACAGAAAAGTATGTAAAAATGAGTATAAAGATATATTAAAAAAATCATATAGATGGTATCGCAGTGATTGTACTCAACAGAAGAACAAAGGGGAGTTGTCATTTGAGGCGCACAGAATAGTGCAGCAGGGTCACGTGCGACACAAATGTGGTGCGGACACTTCTTAAAGGGAACCTACCACCCCGATTCTACCTATAAAGGTAGAAGGGGTGGTAGGTGGATGGATGGGACGTGAGGATAGCTCTTTTTTGGGCTAATCCTCACGTCCCGGGTGTCTTTTAGAAAACTTTATTACATGTATATGCAAATTTTTTTATGCGGCTACTGGGGCGTGGAGTAGCCGGACATGAGGCTACCGAAGATTACCTAGTAAGCGGAGTAACGTGGCTACTGGGGCGTGAAGTAGCCGCGACTAGTAGCCTCACGTCCGGCTACTCCACGCCCCAGTAGCCGCATAAAAAAATTAGCATATACCTGAAATAAAGTTTTCTAAAAGACACCCGGGACGTGAGGATTAGCCCAAAAAAGGGCTATCCTCACGTCCCATCCATCCACCTACCACCAGATCTACCTTTATAGGTAGAATCGGGGTGGTAGGTGCCCTTTAAATACCTGTGCAAGCAGTTTGCACTAGAAAGAACGTGCAAAGTCTGCTTTCAATTTGTGGTTTCAGGACCTTCAAAGGTCCTAAACTGGCTCTTGTGTACATGTGTATTAATAGCAGGAACAGATGTACAAGGATTTCATGGGTGAAGGTCTTTTTTAATATAAAGTTTGGTGGTGGTTTGGGTGGCCTTGGCCCCATAGAAGTCTTGGGCCCTGGGCTACGACCCAAACCGCATATGTTATAATCCACTACTGTTCATGTTACTATTACAGATAGAGGTACAGGAGTGCCCCATCCATGATGTGGGGTCAGAAGTGGTGATATTTGCTTTCTCCAAGGACCAGACATCTATTCTATGTTTTGATGGAAAATAGGGGTCTTCACAATCTGGTCCTTAACCTACAACTCCTAGTAGGCCAACGCTGGGAGTTGTTTTCTCTAATGAGATCCCGGAGCTGCAGGTTACTCCATCAATATCCTCCAGCTCTGGCGCATACGACGGCTACACATCAATACGCCTCACGTTGTAGATCTCTAATAGCTTCAGCCTGAAGGAACGGCTCTAACAAGTCAATATCCAGCGCTATTCCTGCTAATGGCCGCCTTGTTATGGCAGCCGAGCTCGGACGCCGTAGTAATAATCATTGCTCAATATTTCTGTATAACAGCAATTAGGGGTCAATCTGTTTGACCCGTCTGTGAGATCACAGGTAATGCGGAGCTAGTGAGATCTATTATAACGTAGTAGGGGATACAATGTGTACGGCTCGGGGCCTTGTAATGACATCCATATTAATCTTCAGCAGTCCCATGATAATAACTGGAGCCGCACTCTGACTCTATAGCGAGGAAAACCGTACACGATCCACGAGTTCTCCGCTATTCTTAAAATTGTCGGGAAACCCACGGTACCTGACTGCTCCTGCTGATTGTGCTGCTTTAATTTTTTGAAACCAAACTGAAAATTGACCAAGGCATCTTAGAGGTTCATCAAGGTGACTGACCTTGATAAACCGTTAATGTGATGTTAACATTATGTTGACACATTCAATTGTTAACGCTTGTGTTAACATTTGTGTTTTGTAAACCCGTGTTTACAGCTGTTTTAATTAGGCAAATCTCTCTTCGGCTGTTGCAATGCATTACACAAATGTGTTAGGGTGGTGGCACACGTGGCGTTTTGAACCCGTTTCTAAGCAGTCCGATAAACACATCCGTTTTTAGACCGTTTTTGTCCGTTTTCCAATTATCTTAATTAAGATAATTGGGAAAAATGGTAAAAAACGGATGCATTTTTTTAACGGACTGCTTAAAAATGGCCTAAAAACGTGTTCAAACGCCACATGTGCCACCGTAAGATGCGACGCATGACAGCACCCTCAGGCAAGAGAACAATATTTCCTCCCGCCTCTAGCCTTCTGATTTACAGTCGGATCCTGGGGCAACCGAAATTGTGTACAGCAGGAGTGATAGAGACAGGTTGGAATAATATCTGTGAAATGCAGCATTTTTGTTAATAAGAGAATTAGAGAATGTGTTATTTTGTTATCCTGAGTACATATAAGAATCTTGGAATACCCCGTTTATAGATGCAAGTTCCAGGCTGCGTTCAGACATTCAGGTTGGATTGCGTTTAGAAATGCAAATTGCCTGAAATGGGAGGAGCTTGGCCCCATCGCATATACATTTCAACAGACACCACCTGTTTTGACTGACAATGTGCAACGCCCCTGCCAATGCATAGGCAGGCTGGTAGTTGTGAATAGCGCTCTCTCCAGGTTAAGGAGCTGTCAAAGGGAGTCATGAACCAACTAGTGAGTTTCTAGCACTGTCAGATTATGTAATAGCAGCTGTAGATTCTGCCTAGAAAGGCAATAGTTAAATGGGTGTGGGAAGTTATCCAATTATGTGGCTGTTTTGTAAACTGGAGTGTGATTGGAGAGGTGCTACCACCTGACCAGTGGGAGTATAAAACCCCTGTGCAGTGGGAGCACATGGTCTCTTAGCTGGTCCAGTCTTTGAGTGAAGAAAGAGTCATATAGGGGCTTATTTACTAAGGGTTCCCGGATCGCACTTTCCTCAGATTTTCCGATGTTTTTGGGATTTGCGCCGCTGTGAAAGGTATTTAACTGTGGATTGTGTCACATTCGATCGGATTGTTGCGCAGCTGCATATCTTTCATGCGACAGAAATCAGGGGGTGGGCCATTGGACGATCTGACTGATTCCGACTGAGCGCAGGATTTAACTTTCAAATTGTGTTGCAACACTAAGCACTTACATGCACCAGGACGAAGATGGTGAACTCTGTCGGACCTGAGCGGGGAAGCGACACATGCAGGATATCGGGCGCACGATCTTAGTGAATCACGGCAGAGTGCATTATCGTCGGACAATGCACTTTCGGGGATCGCGACTGGACAGGTAAGTAAATGTGCCGCAGTGTGTAGTACACCTTTAGTGCTGTCACATAAACCAATCCCAGTCACTGAGTCAGGAGACTTTAATCCAGAGCTGCAGCTTCCACAGTTTGGACACAGCTCCATCTCCATTATCTCAGCATGCATCTACTACCAGGCTGGTGCACTATTCCTGCAGATCACTCTCTACGACCACTCCAGTACCAGGATCCAATTCTGCTGTTTAACTGTTTTAGGCCCGTTGCCTGCTTTCTTCTGTTCAATAAAGAACCGTGAGTTGATTTGCACAACGTTGCCTCAGTCTGACCCCTGGATACGGCTGTTACCACCACGGGCTTCCCCATCCATTACCCAGGGATTCATCTTACAGACACTCTGGGGTTGCCACAGGGAGAACCAGTACATCAGCCTCTCCCTCCATATTTCTTGCACACACCACCTGCTGGAGACCTGCCAGGCTGTGGGACAGCCCTCTGGTCCCCATAACAAGTACCGTGACCACAGCGTACCCTAGGCCGCAACTGCAAGCCACTCCGGTATTCTGGGCCCCGGCTGCTTCCAGGCCCCAAGACAAGGCTAGGCCCCGATGGGGGATGTTGCAAATGCAAATTACAGATCACATGTGTTTCAGTTGAAACGCATATGGGATCGAGCCAAGACCAAAAGGTCGGATTAGACTGTCATGGGCCTTGGGCTGTATGACTATTATTTCCCCTACAAGTCTGGAGTCACTTCCTACATCTTCTACTAGAATCAGCTTCTTGGGGAATGGAGGATGTGTCCCTTCTGCTGCTTTCAATCTGTGGTTTCAGGATCTTTGGAATGTGTATTGAGTGTAGGAACACATGTATGTGAATTTCATAGGTGAAGGTCCTTCTCAGTAAAAAATTTGGTGGGTAGTTTGGGTGGCCATGGGCCCCTTAAAAGGCTTAGGCCCCAGGCTACCGCCCATACCACCTATATTGAATCCACTACTGCTAGCTCCTCCTCGTTTCAGTTGGATTGCGTTTCTAAATGGAATCCAACCAGAACATATGGACAACGTCTCAGAGGTGGGACCGTAATCTATATCGAGAACTGAGCTATGGTATTTGGGCGCGCAATCGCGCCCTGGCTTTCACACAACAGAAATGGGGGGGCATGGCCATTGGAAAACCCGACGGATTCGGAAAAAACGCGGAATTTAAATAACGAATTGTGTCGCAAAATCAAGCACTTACATGCATCGGAGAGAAGATGGTGAACTCCGGTGGACATCGCGCAGCAGCGACACCTGGTGGATATCAGGCACACGATCATAGTGAATTGCCAGAAGACCCGAATCCTCGTCCGAGAACGCGCCGCTGGATCGCGACAGGACTGGGTAAGTAAATGAGCCCCATTGTGTTGCGCGGCGTTTTTGACGCATTCCAAAGGCTTCAGCCTTGATCACATGCTGAGGTTACATTGTGTTTTAGCAGACGCAGTAGAAACGCAATGTAACCTTAGCATGTGATCAAGGCTCAAGCCTTTGGAATGTGTCAAAAACGCATCCAAAAAACGCAACGCATCATGTGAATGTGCCCTGAGGCTTCATCGTTAAGATACATGGGTGGATCCCACCTCTGAGTCCTACGTCCATATCCTATGGTGGCAGCCATAAACGTTGAGACAAGGCCATACCCCTTTAAACCTTAAATCAGTAGTAATGAATGAACGCTCCCAATCCCCGTTGTCCGCTCCTATATTCATTACCTCCAGCAGATAAATAAGCGTCTATACGAGCCGTATACATTTCACAGCGAGCGGGCGAGAGAGAGAGAGAGAGAGGAGGAAGCTGGAAACGAGAAGGATGGCCGTGTCTATTCTGCATTAGAGAGCAGGAGAGGGGAATGCAATTTATTTTGCTGGGTGTCAATGGGCCGTGACATTATGGGAGTCTGTCTCTTTGTAGCTATGATTGCTATGGCGCTGTGTAGTTTATCATTATGGATTGGTTATACAGTCGAGCTGGCGCAGTGAGAAATATCATTTGTCTGGCTTCAAATAATAAAATATGGAGCCTGGCGCGGCGCTGTCAATACGAAGCAGCAATTGTATGGAGGGCTGTAAAGATTATTTTCAGGATCCCTTTAATGTGCACACAAGTAATAATACTAATGACTGGCGCTGATTGATATGTACACGGACACGTGCTCCAGGGAATACCGGCCGGATCAATACCCCGGGACTGAATGGGTTAACCCTATATGGCTGATGCAACACATAAGCTTCATGGATCAATCTGATCCCAGCTTCACATATCTGTCTAAATCCATGTGATGTGTGCAGCTTATGGCCGCTCCGCAGCTCCGTGTGACACCGCGGCAGTATATCTGTGCGCTGCTTTCATTTCTTGTAAATCCACCCCCCCCCCCCGGCTATTATAAGGAGAAGTATAATCTATAGAGCGATATATCTCACGGAAAACAAGACATTTCCACAGTTACAATGGCTGCCATGATATATTTTATTAGGATGTAGTGTTACCTTAGCTGCAGGGTTTTTAGATTTATTGTAGTTTATGTTGTTCACGAGGTTTTTATGTATACAGGAACTCAGCCATCGTGCCGGTGATGGATTATTCATGGAAAACCCTCGGGGGGCTGGGATAACAAAAAAATAATGCATACTTACCACGCTCCTGCCCCTTGTACCGGTGTCACTGATTTTGAGGTGCACGACTTACTTGAAGTTTTGAGGGGGTTACAGGATCCAATGACGCACAACACAAATTCCTTTTTCCAAGGGACTTAATTTTCCTGTTTTGTCTCCTAGCCTGAGGATGGCACCCTTAGGCTATATTCACACGAAGCATGGGGGGGGCGGATATATAAGGCCAAGGTATATACGTCCCCCATACACGGCAATGGGCTCACGGTGCCCTACCATTCCGTACCTGGGAGAAGGATAGGACATGTCTCTGTGGCCATGTATCGCTATGGAGAGGGGCAGGGTAGACTTAGGGTGGTGTCACATGTGGCGTTTGGACCCGTTTTTAAGCAGTCCGTTAAGAAAACGAATGCGTTTTTGGTCATTTTTTTGATCCCGGCTGTTTAACCCTCTAGGTGCCACAGTCAAACATGACCACAGCACCTAAAGGGGTGTCCAGCCTTTCCTGCCAGCGATCGGCCACCCCCGCGCCGCGTATAGGGGGTGCCGATCGTCTCAATGGCTTCCCCCAGGTCCAATGAAGGACCCCAGGGCTGCTTTGGCTGACTGTCTGCTGGGTCGGAATTAATCGCAATAACTGGAGGTTTGCAAGTAATTTTTTAGGGTTGCGCACCTAAAAACTGGTGTCCTGATAAATAAATTACGGTAATTAAAGGGAACTGGATACTGAATAGACTAGATACTCGGTTTATTTTGGGTGGATTAATTTGCATGGCAGCTTCTCTTTGAAGGTGCGGTCACACATATCGCTAACAAACACAGGGCTAGTGTGCGGGGGGCGGCCTCGGTCTTATCGCACAAAAAACAAAACAAAATGGATAGCATACAGACCATAAAAACACCCATCTGAATGAGCCCTAAGGGTGGTGGCACATGTTTTTAGCAGTCCGTTAAAAATGCTTGTGTTTTTGAAGACGCATCCGGTTTTTACCAGTTTTGTCCGTTTTTCACAATTATCAATTAAGATAATTGGAAACAATGTCAAAAACTGATGCGTTTTTAAAAAACACATGATTTTTCAGAAACTGGTAAAAACCTTGTTCAAAACGCCACGTGTACCATCACCCTCAGGAGGAAGAGGCTGATGAAGGGGGTTTCTCCCTTGTGCAACCCCTGAGGTGTATGTAGGTGATGGAGGATGGGGAGCCTGTAATGCTGAAGCAGCCTGATCCAGGGATCACACGGAGGCACATTGAGTTCAAATAAAGAACCGAAAGTTGATTTGCACAAACTGCAGGCAACGGCCTAACATCCGCAGCAGCAGGTTGAGTAGGCTGGAAAGCTAGTAGAATATAGCGGGTCCGCAGGAAGGGTTGCTCACAGCCTGGTAGTAGCTTCAGGCTGGCCTGGTAGATGGAGCGGAGTCGGGACGGTTGACCTCTGCTCTGGGACTTGCTTAAGGTGTCAGGTAGCTGGCTAGACCAAGACTATGTGCTCCTGCCCAGAAAGGGTTTTTATTCTCCCCTAGTGAGGTGGCATGACTCTAAAATCAGCTTCCAGCTTGTTTTACAATAGTACAAAGGAGATCATGTTAACTATTGCCCTCCCAGGCAGTGGTTTCCAGCTGCAATTACAAAGTTTAGCGGGGCACTAGCTTTTTGAGTGAGTTGCACAGGCTCACCAGATTCCTGACAAAGAGAGTGCTCTATTTGCAAAAAAACTTCCGACCCTATTCATTGGCAGGGTTCTTGCAGGGGGATCTAGCACTTCGCCTGCTCTGACAACAGCCCACCAATCTACAAAACCCACTGAAGTAGGCCCCAACCCAGGTGTAGCAGTGTACCACCATACAGTGACCATATAGTGGTGGATACTAGTTATCCTCAGCCTCCTTATGAATAATCATATAACAATTTAGAGACTTTAGTATCTCTGTACTCAAACATTACCTGTCTCTTCCATCTCACCAGTGCCGCTCTGACTTATAGCCCACATATACGCTGTGCTGTACTGTGCACATATATACAGGATAAATGTAGCATTACTAAGCTGTTGCCTAATATACAGAATAGTAGTACTGATCTGAGCCCATGTATACAGGATAGGAGTAGTACTGATCTGAGCCCATGTACACATGATAGGAGCAGTAGTACTGATCTGTGCCTGAGGCGCCTGTGGTTGCTGGTAGTGGACACTGGCTGTAGCAGCACTGAGATGATACTCTCCTGCTCAGACAGACCACGTGCCTCTGCCCAGCAGGGCTTTATATACTCCCTGGTCAGGTGGTAGCACTTCTCCAGTCACCTTCCAGTTTGCTTTAAGAACATCATTGGACAATAACATTTGGTATTGTTAACTCTTACCTTACCAGGCAGTGGCTACAGCTGCAATTACTACCGTAAGTTTACCTAGCAGTAGCTTCTGGATGAGTTGGGCAGGCTCACCAGATAGATCCTGACAAGGAGAGGGCGCTATTCGCAACAACTACCTTGGCAGGGTTGTTGCAAATACAGGATAGGAGTAGTAGTACTGTGCTGTGCCCATATATACAGGATAGGAGTAGTAGTACTGTGCTGTGCCCATATATACAGGATAGGAGTAGTAGTACTGTGCTGTGTCCATATATACAGGATAGGAGTAGTATTACTGTGCTGTGCCCATATATACAGGATAGGAGTAGTAGTACTGGACTGATCCTATATATACAGGATAGGAGTAGTAGTACTGTGCTGTGCCCATATATACAGGATAGGAGTAGTAGTACAGTGCCCATATATACAGGATAGGAGTAGTAGTACTGTGCTGTGTCCATATATACAGGATAGGAGTATTAGTACTGTGCTGTGCCCATATATACAGGATAGGAGTAGTACTACTGAGCTGTGTCCATATATACAGGATAGGAGTAGTAGTACTGTGCTATGACCATATATACAGGATAGGAGTAGTAGTACAGTGCTGTGCCCATATATACAGGATAGGAGTATTAGTACTGTGCTGTGCCCATATATACAGGATAGGAGTATTAGTAGTGTGCTGTGCTCATATATACAGGATAGGAGTATTAGTACTGTGCTGTTCCCATATATACAGTGTAGGAGTAGTAGTACTGTGCTGTGTCCATACATACAGGATAGGAGTATTAGTACTGTGCTGTGCCCATATATACAGGGTAGGTGTAGTAGTACTGTGCTATGCCCATATATACAGGATAGGAGCAGTAGTACTGTGCTGTGTCCATATATACAGGATAGGAGTAGTCGTACTGTGCTGTGTCCATATTTACAGGATAGGAGTAGTAGTACTGTGCTGTGTCCATATATACAGGATAGGAGTAGTAGTACTGTGCTGTGTCCATATATACAGGATAGTAGTAGTAGTTCTGTGCTGTGTCCATATATACAGGATAGGAGTAGTAGTACTGTGCTATGACCATATATACAGTGTAGGAGTAGTATACTGTGCTGTGTCCATACATACAGGATAGGAGTATTAGTACTGTGCTGTGCCCATATATACAGGACAGGAGTAGTAGTTCTGTGCTGTGCACATATATACAGGATAGGAGTAGTAGTACTGTGCTGTGTCCATATATACAGGACAGGAGTAGAAGTATTGTGCTGTGTCCATATATAACATACATATAACATACTGTGTCCATATATACTGGACAGGAGTAGTAGTAGTACTGTGCTGTGTCCATATATACAGGATAAGAGTAGTAGTTCTGTGCTGTGTCCATATATACAGGATAGGAGTAGTAGTACTGTGCTCATATATACAGGATAGGAGTAGTAGTACTGGGCTGTACCCATATATACAGGATAGGAGTAGTAGTATTGTGCTGTGCCCATATATACAGGATAGGAGTAGTAGTACTGTGCTATGACCATATATACAGTGTAGGAGTAGTATACTGTGCTGTGTCCATACATACAGGATAGGAGTATTAGTACTGTGCTGTGCCCATATATACAGGACAGGAGTAGTAGTTCTGTGCACATATATACAGGATAGGAGGAGGAGTACTGTGCCCATATATACAGTATTGGAGTAATAGTACTGTGCTGTGCCCATATATACAGGATAGGAGTAGTAGTACTGTGCTGTATCCATATATACAGGATAGGAGTAGTAGTACTGTGCTGTGCCCATATATACAGGATAGGAGTAGTAGTACTGTGCTGTGCCCATATATACAGGATAGGAGTAGTAGTACTGTGCTGTGCCCATATATACAGGATAGGAGTAGTAGTACTGTGCTGTACCGTATATACAGGATAGGAGTAGTCGTACTGTGCTGTGTCCATATATACAGGACAGGAGTAGTAGTACTGTGCTGTGTCCATATATACAGGACAGGAGTAGTAGTACTGTGCTGTGTCCATATATAACATACATATAACATACTGTGTCCATATATACAGGACAGGAGTAGTAGTAGTACTGTGCTGTGTCCATATATACAGGATAGGAGTAGTAGTTCTGTGCTGTGTCCATATATACAGGATAGGAGTAGTAGTACTGTGCTGTGCCCATATATACAGGATAGGAGTAGTAGTACTATGCTGTGTCCATATATACAGGATAGGAGTATTAGTACTGTGTTCATATATACAGGATAGGAGTAGTAGTACTGTGCTCATATATACAGGATAGGAGTAGTAGTACTATGCTCATATATACAGGATGGGGTTGTAGTACTGTGCTGTGCCCATATATATAAATACACAGGATAGGAGTAGTGGTGCAGTGCTGTATGCAGTATACCTTCTGTATAAACACCGTTTTTTGTGTCTTTTTATAATTTGAGTTTTACATTTTCAGTATAAGGCAAAGATGTCTCTTATCCACGCACTCTATATTTTTTTTTCATTGTCATCCATTACTTGTTTACAAATGAATAAAATAACGAATACAATCATGTGGGCGTCCCTGACACTAGACTTTCTTTTGTATAGCTGGCACTGCCCATAACAAAGCTGGCGCCGCGTTAGCTTCCGTCCCGGCAGGTGACGTCACGTATGCGTCCGCTTCCTGTTTCCGGCGCGCGTGTTCCCTCTCTCTCGCTCTTTCTACTCCGGCAGCTGAGTACATCATGGCCTCTCGCAGAGAACCCGGCGCTGCGGCTGCTGCCCCCGTTGAGATCCCCGTGAAACAAGTGCAGATAGATGGGCTGGTGAGTTGGCTGTTTTGTGGAATAGAGAGACCGGCGCGTACCAACTGCGGGCAGGGGGTGAAAAGTGGAGGCGCCCTACTTATAGCGGCGGCGGTGGTGGTATTGTGGAATGCTGGGACATGTAGTTCAGTGAGAGTTCTGGCAACAAGGAGTAAAACGGTTATCTGTATCTTGCGAACTACCACTCCCAGCATACCGCTGTGTTCCTAGCTGTGGAATCATCCTTATAGCTGTAACAGCCGGGAAGCCATAGCTATTCCTTATCTCTTGCCACCTTGCTTAAAGGGGATGATTAGGTTCTAAAAAACATGGCGGTTTTCTTCCACAATACAGCTGGTTTTGTGGATAACCATCATGTTTTACACCCCCTTGTATGTAACCTATGCAGTTTCTCAGTCTTTCTCGTACTACAGTTTTGCTTTGTGTATTTTGTGCTCCGTCCATTGTCCCCATCAGGTGATGGTACTTTGTCTGCCACTTAAAGGGGCATCTTGCGTCACAGAGTGATTAGAAAGCACAATTTCACGCCCCCCCCTGTTAGGGGGTAATATGGAGGGCTCGCTTTGGGGCCCATTGTGCGTGGGGGGTTTAATTCGGAGCACCTGACCCATCCATATGTTACAGGTTGATTTGAATGGGCTCTGTGTAATACTTCATTTCCCCTGCGGGGGAGCTGTAGGGAGATTTACCACTTGTTTTTAGGGTTTCCTATCGTTTATAGGTGATATTTTTGTTCCAAAAAGCATAAAGAAAAGACCCCATAGCCTTTATAATGCAGGGTGGTCCCTTTCATATGATTATTTGGTGTTGTTTAGGCAGCAGGACTCCCCTTGTTTCCTGCAGGTGGATCTTTTGTGTTGTAAATGTAGAAAAATAGCAGGAAAACCTACATAAATTGAGCAGCAGGACGGTATGAGATGTGACTTTATGTGGCTTCCTAGGTGCAAGGTCTCCTCTTATTTAATTTTCTGGCAGTAGGATGTTAGTGGTTGTAGTATCACGTTGGAGGGGTCCGTGTATTGATACCGCTACTGAAAAGCTGCACACACTGCTGCGTCTTCAAAGTTTATGTTAGGCCGGCACTGTTCTGATATTGATCCGAGCTGATTTGTACATTGGCTGCATTGCTCTGCCTTATCTACAGGGTAGAGGGAAAGAATCTGGTTGTTGGGGATCCCCACCGATCACGAGAGTAGGGGTCCTGTTCTCATTTAGTGGTGGAGTGGAAGATGGAGGATGTGTCCTGCCGCTCCGTTCATTACTATCAGAGCAGTGATTGCTGAGTGCAGCGCTTGGGTATCTCTGACACTATCATGGACAGTGAATGGGAGTGTCTGAGATACCACAACACTCCCATAGTATAGAATGGAGCTGTAAGCAGAGGGAGGGTCATGTGATCATAACTGTCCATGAATCAATCTTCCTTCCGGGACCTTCTAATTACATCTGTGAATACTATCATAAGGTTTAGGAAGGTAGATTGACCATTAATGTCTTGGATCACATAACCACAGTTAGTGAATTGAGCGTGGCGTGAGCTCGTCCTGCCTTTTTACCCATTAATCAGTACAGGAGCCCCGTTCTCCAGACTCCTGGGTTTCCTGTTCTTATGATCGGTGCGGTTACCTGGGGAGTTTGCATTGCTTTTGGGCGTGCTCTGCCCGATCGCATGTGCATTCCCATTGTAACGCATGCGATCACTAACAAGCACCCGTTGTTGGCAATGTTTACATGCATGATGTGCTGCTCGTTACCAATGCAAATGCTTATGTGGGATCGGGCAGAGTCCTGCTCCCAGGCGTTTGCATTGTGTTTCTAAATGCCATGTAAATGTCCCATATTCTGTGGATAGAGCATATCTTCTATACTATGGACAACCCCTGTTAAGGCATTAACTAGTGATTTTTAATGTTTGGTTAATGCACTTGCAAACCAAGACCCACTAAATGCCCCTACACAAACCGTGTGCTCCTCATGTCCTGCCACTACAAACTCCACCATAGAGATGTTTGAAAGGGAGAGGGCTGACTGATCTACTAGGAAACCAACCATCATCCATCCTGATAAACCAGGGACATTACTTATAGATCCAGGCACCGGGACTGTGGTATCTTCTTATATTAGTTATCTATGGCCTCCTTCCTTCTAAAATAAAATCAACTTGTAAAATTATGCTAACTAGCCCAAAGGGCTACCCTAGCCCCTCTGTGATCTGGCTTTACAGGTTTATTGTCTCATCCTGCTCCCTCTGTAAGTGCTTACTATACAAGTCCTGAGGGAGCAGGGGAAGACAGTGTAACAGCCCATGAAGCTACAACCCAGAGGGCTTCTGTTAATGCCCCCAGAGCCCTTCTGGCTTATTAGCATAATTATAAAAGTTCATTTTAGAATGAAGGAGGCCATGGATAATACATATAAGAAGATACCACAGTCCCGGTGCCTGGATCTATGAGTAATGTCCCTGGTTTTTCATGATGGATTGTGATGGTAGATTCCTTTAAGGATGTTGCTTATTGTTTGGAAAAAAAAAAACCCTATAAGATGTAACGGTCTCATCTGATGTGATGTCTGTACGTACCTGGCGTGCGCCTGTGTTATCGCTGTGCGGAGGGCAGGCGGATGGCAGGAACCTGTCGCTTTATGGCTTTTCTTCTATGTCAGCAGTTTTATTCTTTACTCAAAATCCCTGTAATCACAAAGTGGTTCTCCGCTTACAGCCGGCAACAAACTGAACCCCGGGAAATCAGTCCGTTGTGCGTTCCCGTGTGGGCGGCCTTGCGCTCTTGTGCAATAACCGTTCGGCAGCACTAAATATTAGCGTACCTTTTTATATGTGTCATTAAAGCCGGAGTACTTGTTGTATGATGGGTTTTATATGGACTCGCTTTATTGGCGTATGAGAAGTTTTATTGCGGATGCAGTCGCGCCAATCTCAGCTGTCTCAGAATTTCAGGTTTTAGCACAAATAACTTTGTATGGTCAACTGAGGGATAGATAAAGCCCCTACAGGGCGACTCACAATGCGTTAAAGGGAACCTGTCAGCATTTCTCATCTTACAGTCCGCTAACAGCCAGTGTTGGGTATTGTACGTGGAGTCATGTGTGTTAGTAGCAGGAGGACTACATAATATATGGCACTATATTCCTGGATTGTAGCTTCTGAAAGTGTACTGGGGGCATGTCCTCACACTGCTGTGCTCTATGCTCTCTGCAGCCAGTGTTATGTATAGTCCCTGGAGAGATGTGTAATCGTACGTTTTGTGTTTGATACATGTAGTCAGTAGCAGCAGGACTGTGATATTTAGATCTATTTTTTATTCCAAGATTATAGTATATCCACGTTCACTGGGAGATTGTCCTAACACTGCTGCGCTCTGTTTTCTGTGTTGAAATATTCCATATATTCTCTCCTCTGCCCTGTAATTGCCTTACAAGGTAGCTGAAAGAGGCATACTTTCCTGTACCCTTCCTGGAAAACTTTGCATATTTTTCCTGTAATTGCTGTAGTATTCAACCAGAAGTCTTTTGATTAAGGACGCAAACCCAGTGCAGTTGTTGGAGCTACAGTCTCGGAATATAAATCCTTATTTCACAGTCCTGCTGCTACTAACAATATACACAAAGGTATACCTACACATCTCTCTATGGACAATACCTAAAACTGTATGCAGAGAGCACAGCAGTGTCCCCAGCAATGCCCCCAGTACACTTGGAGAATGTCCTGTAATAAACTGTGAATCCGTTTATCACAACATACACAAGTATGATTACTAGAGATGTTCCTCTGAAACCGAGTTGATGCTTCATAAATTGTCCCACTCCTATGATTCGTTGTAAATGAACAATGATTGCTGGTTACAAGAACAATATAATCAACGTTGACATTTACTTGGTATGGCGCCACCTGGTGTTCAGAGTATAAAGCAATGTGTACGTCCACCTAACGATGGACACACATGCACAGTTGCCTTCCAAACATCAAGAACACTTTTAGGAGAAGCCAAGCTTGGTCGTACAGGCAGATTAGGGGCTTGTGGTCTTATCACACGGGTGTATTCCCTATCCTGATTATAAGTGATAAATAACCATTATGGAAAGACCACAGCCTATAACAGAGAATGGTGAGGAGCCTAGGACTTCTCTATCAGATACATACTAAATTGGTTTAACTTAATCCACCACAAGTTTATCATCTGAAGACTAAAGTTTCTTTGAAAATCGTCAAAAAAGTTGAGATAATTAGTCTTTGTTAACCTTGGCGAAGCAGTGACAGTCCGGCCATCTGTGTGATGACCAGACCTGTCCTTCGCTCCCTGCTGAACCTGCGGTAACCTTGTCTGTACAGATCCTCCATGGAAAATAATGGCTATGCTCGTAGTGTATCCGGCCGGAATATCTAATTGTGTTGGTGTAAGGCCCGGCTATTAATAAGAGCCTCTGTAATGAGACAGATACTGTATCTTGTTGTTCTCCCGCAGGCTGGATATGCATGCCTGCCTGCTAAATAGCTTGATGGATTTAGGATTCTGATCTCTTGGTGTTACTTACTGCTTTGGGAACATGGGAGACAGTCTTAGTAAGATGAAGAACATGGCTTTTTTAAGTTCAAGACAGATTCTCCCTCCCTCCCCGGCTCGCCAAAATGTCTGAGCGATGGGACGCAGTTACAGAGGCCTCATCTCCCGCAAGCGAAAATGAATTGAGCCTTTTGTCCTTTGACAACTCTGGGGAGCAGGATGAGGACAAGGTGTCCGGCAGATAAATGGCACTCTTTCCCCGGCGAGCTAGCGAGATCCGGAGAGGAGCACTTGCTGGAGACGGAAAACCCTGTCGAGGAGAGCCAGCGAGTCATAGCTCAACCCACACCTTCACTAATATAAACGACTCCGCGTCCTACGAGGGGGATTTTGTAAATTTCAGAAGGAAAAATTGTGCCGTTGTAAGCGCTTCTTACCGATGCTTTTTCTTTTGTAGTTTTTATATTTTCAGTGGAGAAATGTTTTAGTAGAACCATCTTTTCTGGTGTCAGAATATTTCTCCAGTTCACTTTCGCCTCGATGGCTTTTTTTGCTCCTTGTATATACAAGATCGTTCCTACCCTCGTACCTTCCAGATATTTCATCCTAAGCGCTTGGCGGAGGACAACATAGAGTTGGCAAAATGAACAGGTTTTTATATTTTTCTCGTCGTAACTAAAAGAAAAATTAGGGTCTGTTCTAGAAGATATTTTCGAGTTTCGAGTATTCTTTAGGATTCTAAATAAACTGGCCAGGAACCGGGGGAAACATTTGGACGTTATCAACTTAAAGCACGGGCAAATGTTTTACCAGACTATTTGCGAGTGATTATCGATTGCGAACGGCCGTATTTAGTCGATCCGTTACTCATTGATATTTTTGTGGGATAAGGCTACATTCACACTGCCGTTGCCCGCTGTACCGTAGCACAGTGGGCACACGGCAATGCCAGGGGAGAGGAGGAGAGCACTGCTCACCCCCGCCCCTCTCCATAGGAATATATGGCGCGGTATTCCGGAGAAAGATAGGACATATCCCATCTCTCTACGGGGTACGGTGCCGCACGTGTGCTGCACCGTACCGCTCCCCTGGTGCGCCCATTTCCCTCTATGGGGGACGTATATTGGCCGTATATATACGCCGTCCCCCATACGGCAGTGTGAATGTAGCCTAAGCTAGGATACTCGTTGATGTTACGAAGGATAGAGATTCTTTTGGTGGTTGGGACTTTCCAAGATTTGATTCCGACCAAGGTAAACATTAGTTTGCTGTGTGTCCTTTCTGCTTTCGTGTGGGAGCTTTTGGATTTCCTCAGAGAATTTCCATTGTATGGGTTCATACAATATTATCTAAGTATGACTCCCTGGTCCACCACTGTTCTTCTCGAAGGCTCAGCAGTAAATTCACGTCTACAAGGCTTTCATGACTGGGGCTGGTTTAGGCCTGCAGCAGGTTTGTGCTCTCGGGCTGATGTCGCCATACGTAATGTTTGTCAGGAACGAGACCATCCAGATGACAGTGACGTCTACTGCGTCTTTACTTCAACGTTTTATCCCTTCTGACCTTTCCTATTGACTTGCTCCTAGTAAAAGCCGCTGAAGATGAGCAGTAATTACACCTTTATGTAACATCGCTTCTTGGTTCTTTAATTTCCTTCATGGGTCTCCAGTTTTGTCTCCTGTTAACGCTCCTTGCGTTTAATCGTGAGCGTCTCCTGCGTCAGAGCCAATGATTGATGGAAGCTGTAATATCAGTGTAGATAGGGAATATTTTCAATGGCTTCTCATCTTGGAGGGTGCGTTTTGGTGCAAGGGGTGAATAGTCTTAAAGTAACACTTCTTTCCCTATGGACATCATGTACGATTCCAGCTTTGAGACTGATGAAAATAGCTGAACGCTAAAGTTCGAATTAGTATTACAAAAAACCTCAATCATTTTGTTAAAAAAAAACCAAAAAAAACCCCATACCCCCCAGGTTTTTAAGTTAGTATGTTCTCTACGCTTATTGGGGGAGATTTATTAGAAGTGTCTGAGGTAAAACTGGTCTAGTTGCTCATGGCAACCAATCAGAGCTCAGCTTTAATATTATAAACAGTTGTCGGAAAATGATTGATTGCCACAGGCAACTAGAACAGTTCTGCTTTCCGTCACTTCAGATAAATCTCTCCCCCACATTGACTTCACCCACTTGTAGACTTGACTATTTGTAGCCCTTTACTTCACCAATGTTGATCTCTTCTAATGAGATGAGCACCATTTACATTGTGTTTGGTCTGGCCCACATGTCATGTCGATGTATGAAATGTTTTTCTCAGACTGATCTCCATTGTCAGCATCGGGCCTTAAAGGGTTTTTTTTTGGGCCACTTTACCTCATATTTTGTGTAAAGTGTGGAGGGCAGGATAATATACATCTTTTACAAGTTCTCCTCCGCTTTCTTGATATGTAAAGTGAAGACTCCTGTCTTTTACCTCATCAGCCCAGACATTCCTGACCATAAAATGGCCGCCGATGAAAGGTCATGTGATCTCTATCTGTCTATGAACAAGCACCCTGCCAGGACATTACTCTCATATTCATGGATACTATTATAAGGTCCGGGACAGTTAGAAATCACATGGTCTTTCATCGGCGGCCATTTTATGGAGACAAATCTCCGGTTGATGAGGTAAAAAAATCAGGAGACTTCACTTTACATATCAAGAAAGTGGAGTAGGACTATTAATAGGTAATTTACCAATATGCATCGAACACTCTGCCCCCCACACTTTACCTCACGTTTTTTATAATGTGTGGTTAAGTGGCCAACCCCTTTAAAATTGTGCACACCTCAGCTGTGATTTCAACTACCACCAAGCTGAGTGTAGTTCTCCGTAACCCTCAAGCAGATGGATAATGAAGCCCAGGGCCATGTTTTATTACAGTTCAGCGTCTCGGCCGCGTTTCTTTACTTGCTTACGTGTATATGATGATTGTGCGTGTCAGGAACGACGGTTATAGATTGCAGCACGCCAGAAAACAATCCCAGCGTCTTATCCTACAAGGATGCCGAGCTGATTATTTTCCCTCTTGTCTCCAGCTCCTTGTTCCCCCGGCAGATTGCAATACTCATTCAGAGCTAAAATATTACTGGATAAAATGGAGTTACAGCGTCGTAAAAGTGCTGACTGTGGTACTATCTCTGCCGTTTCAAACAGGCCCATAAAAAATCAGATTTAATCAGCACAAAACGTGGCGCTTCTGTTAAAAGGCTGTAAAGTTAACAAATACAACAGTCTGGTTGGGTGCGCGGAGGAAAATGCACCAAGGCCAGATGTGTAATTCTTATATGTGACTTACCGAGGCTTGGAGTAACGGGAAGATCTTATGAAGTCACCAAAATAAGTGATTTCTGTGTCATATAATACATGCACTAGAATATGAAGTACGAAGCTAGAAAACTTTATTTATCCCATATCTGGGTAAAATTTGGGTTGATGTATTGGGTCGCTGACCTTGAACAATAGCAAACCGGTTCGTCAGAATACGACAATGGCGTAGTTGAGATTTTGACTTTGTACTCTTCCACTGCCTTATGGTTTTGAGCATCCTTTATATTAAAGGGTACACTGATGTCGTTACTAGACATATGTCTAGACGTCTATCCAAGTCCTATGGGTAGATGTAGGAGGTGGCCACTTTGTGCTAGGTCCAGTACGCGCCATAGACTCGCCTCTTTCAATGCTGACTCGGTACAGAGGCAACGGGGGGGGGTCACATCTTTCAAATGAGATTAAGCTGAACAAACACATTTGGCAAATGAGGAATATGGGTTCCAATTTGCCCCAGCCTTTGTTCTTAGGGCAGTTAAGCTGAAACAGGTGGGCACGGTTAGGTCAAAAAGGGGACTGTGACTAGCTTTTATCATTGACCTTCTAGTCAAACAAATCCCCGATCCACGTGTGGAACCCTAGATTGGCTTCTCCCCCCATAATTCTGCCAATCCAGCTAGACGATGTCCATTTACGTGGAAAATTTTGGAAATGGTTGTCGGCAATGTCTAGTGTGTACATATCAGATTGTCCTGGATCTATCATACTCGTATATATTTATTCACAAAAGATTTGTGAAAAACTTTAGTTCCCGTTCCTTCACCTGAATTGGAATTGAAGAAATCCGATAGCCCGCCAGTATTATAACCATATTTTCAAAAAAATTTTCAAAAATTGTTTGAGGATCCTCTTGGACCTGGGGTGGTCATGGTGGTGGACCAATTTGGGCTGAACTCCTAGCAAGCCCTTTGACTGTAGGTAATTGGCTTTAATAGAATGGGTTTCTCCCTGGTTCCCGTACAGCCAAATACACAGCTGCCCGTTTTATTGAGTTTGAAGCGCTGTATAAGTAGTTGGCCTACTTTCACACCAGAGACCCGACGTCAGGCTAGAAAAGTACACTCCCGAGTCGGCTCAGTGAAGCAGATGGATTGAGAATTGGCTTGTAACACAGATCAATGTGAATGATGTTGGAAGCCGGGCCAGGTTGTAGATCCAATTTTTAGTTTTTCGTGGAGCAGTTGCTGTGTGTATGTTCCGCCAGCACTTTGTGAACAAGTGATGTTTCTGCTTGTAAAATGCAGCTTCTCTGTGCAAGTGTCTCTAGATTTTTACCTAACAATTAGTGGGTGTTAGTTTTGGCCTTGTGTGGGGTTTTTTCTTTCCCCTACAACTTTTTGAAAGGAGCAGATGTTACATGCAACTTCTTGGGAATGAAGTCCCAGTGTGTAGGACAAGCGTCGTTTTATCCAAAGGACATTAGTAGCTTACACCACCAATACACATTAAAACTTGATGGGAAGATCTGTTGGTCGCTCATCTTTGGTGGTGCCCCAATTATCCCCAACGAAGACTAAGAACACAATTTCGTTCTTTGGGCGCAACGTCTGAAGAAGGCTCACATGAGTTAAAGATATTTTCCAGAACTCTGATATCCAAGCTTTCAATCGGAAAATGACCCACAAGATGGGTCATGAATATGAAATTGGTTGGAATCCGATTTCCCCCACACCTCAACTATTAGAGGGCTATTAAAGTGTCTTTTTTTTCTTTGTGACTCTTCTAAGCACACTTGTATATGACTTGGTAGGGTTTTTTTTTGGGTAACTGGGTGGGGATTTCATATAACAAGGAAGGAATTCTAGAAAGGACATTGCATGCCCTACCTGAGGGGCTCGAAGATTAATGGAGTAAACTTTGGTGACACATTCCCTTTTTAGAAGAACGTACTGTAGAGTGATTTCTTGGTGCTCTTTTGAGGCACAGGCTGCACCATGACATCATCACGCAACCTGTGACCTTCCATTGATGCAGCGGTAGAAGAGCCAAACAGCAGAGGCCGCCGTCAATGTGGACTTGTGAGGGTGGACAACCCCAGATCCTGTTTTCTCGTAAAGCTCCTACTACCTTTTGCATCTTCATGGCACGAATGGTTCCTCGTTTTGAATGCTACTCCATCCTTTTCTGCTACACGAAGAGGCATTTTCTACTCTCGTCCGCAAACTTTTTTCCATCTTCTCCTCTATGGGAGTTTTGCTGACTTGCGAGTTTACATGTTATTTAATTGCCGGCTTCCCAGCAACTTGTAGTATAAGGTCAGCCATGCCTTCATAATTGGATGTAATGGCCGGTGGTGAGGCAGCTGTATATCACTGCTAGCAGCTGGGGCGATTATGCAGAGAGCCGGGAAGGGACTGTTTCAAGGTGCAGCTGAGGTTGTACCAGCGCAGAATGATATCCACATAGGCTCAGTTTACCCTGGAGTATGCAGTCCTTAAAATACAAACCAGGGGCCGTTTAAGGAGGGGGTCACTACAACGGCCAATAGCTAGCCTCAACATTGGCTTGCTGAGTCAACGTTTAAGTGATTGGCTGCCGAAACGTTCCTTCAGAAGCTGGCAGTGGCTTTCCATGGACTTGTACTCCTACCATCTCAGTCCGATATGATGCTAGGAGTCGCTGCACCGAGGATGATTATGGTAAGGAATTGTAGTCCCGTTGGTGTAGGCGGTTTGGGACGGCTGAGAAGATTTTCTTGCATTATGAATAACTAAGGTGGGGGAGTTTGAGGGCAATGCTCAGTCCTGGAAATCCTGAAAATAGGGACTGCATTAGTGCGGTATCGAAGAGAGATGCAGAAATTACACTTATTCTTGTCCTGGCAAAATAAAATATACCGTTCTCCTTTTTAAGCATTTTTGGGATGTCTTCCTTCCTGCGTCATGGAGCAGTCCATTCAGCTCTTTAAGTGTATCTTTTAAGGGACTATAGTAACACAACTCTTTGAAAGCCCCGGCCTCTTAGCGCTACAGTCCCGAGTCGCATGAAGAGCTCGGGGCATGGCCTCAGTAACTCCGCTCCAAGTCATCCAAACTCCATTCCAGAGCATAGGGGAAAGGGCTCATGCGTATTTATAAACATGAGGCTCTTTTACTTTATATTAAAAAACTGTGTACAACTGTGAACACTTAAGAGATGACACACACATTCGGTTTCTACCATCTAGCATCTCCTGAAAGGTGAGGGATGTATTGTACACCCCCCCTCCCCCTTTATCATGTGATCTTGATCTCTTATCACCCATCCTTTCTTTGTTCTGCTTGAAAAACGGGCCCTACGTTGACACCGAAATGTGTTGTGGTTTTACCTCTAAACATTAATATAGAACACTGATTTTTGTGTGCTTACCCCTTGCTCTTCGACTTTCTTTGTCGACTGTTACTATATATGTTGTGCATGGGAGCTTGGAGCCGGACCTCTACTTTTTTTTTTGTGTGTTTTCTATGTCTGTTAAGTTGTTTTTTTTATATGTTTATTAAAGTTTCATCAGGGCATCCTTGCTTCTTCCCGGCCTCCTATTAATGCTGCAGGATGGGAAAGACGTCATCCCCGGTTTAGTTCTCCACTTACCATGGTGGTGTAAAAGGTGATTGATGAGCCGGTTGCTTCCAGACTGTAAAACCGGTTTGCCGCTGTCCTTGAGTGTATTTGATGGGTAATAGTGAAGCCTTTTATAAGAATTACAACCTCGGGCCTGACAGTCAGAAATAAAATAGCTGCTCCCTCCATCCCGCTCTTTATTTCGCCGTGTTCCCGTCCGCTCGGATGTGGGAATAATCGCTCTTACTCCTTTAACCCTATCGCTACTTCAAGAACTAAACCGCTACGTTTTGCTTCGAGCTCCTAAAGGGTTAACCCGTGCGTCCTGTCTGTAGCGTATGTTGTAGGCAGACCGGGAAACGGCCTGTGACACAGATTTCAGTGTAATTTTCTGCTCTCTGCCAGCGCGGTTATTTCGGCGACGCACATGCATGCGGGGTTTTGCTATTTTCTATGCTGCATCTCATCACTTTCAGTGTCTTTCAGCGAAATCATTAATTTTTTTCCCTGGATAATGGAATTTCACGCTTTCAGACCCGGTGAAATTTACAGAACCTTTTATCGAAAAGGAGAGTATTTTTGTCTTAAAGGAAAACCACAGTCTGTCTTGAGCATGTAAAAACTACAGCCCGTGCTAGGCCTGAGGCACACAGCCATTTTTGGTCCTGGAAAAATTGGTAATTTGTTGGGCAGATTTCATGGATCGACCACGGTTTACCATGCGGATGTTAATCCAGGAGAAGCGAGTCAAACTCCGAAACGGGATTTCTTGCTTTGGTTCGGGTCGGCTGAACAGTGAATTAGGAGCAAACCCCTTGTCTAGTTAAAGTTCCAATCCTGGAATACACATCAATTTTTTCAGCTTTTTTTGGCACATCCAGTGATGTCCTGGAATGTGGTGTCCTATAATTGCTGGAGAAGCTCAAGTTAGGCTATAGAATATTTCCTTTAGCCCCTGTCTTCAGAAATATTGGGGCCAGCTCTTTTAGATGATGAAACTGTTATGGCCTACAACAGTGGTGGCGAACCTGTGGCACTGGTGCCAGAGATGGCACTCGGAGGCCTCTCTGTGGGCACACGGGCTGTCTCCCAGGCACAGAGTTTGCCAGACATGGCATCTTCCTGCAGTCTCAGGCAGTCCAAGTAGTGCCCTGCTATTGTAAAGTGACCCATCCAAATCTGCTTGGTCCTGTCCAAAGAGTGAAAAGGTGTCGGATTGGAGCTCAAAGATTCTGGTAGCAAAAAGTTTGTTACTGCCTAAATTGCCGTGTTGGCACTTTGGGAAAAGCTGATGGTTTTTGGGTCTCATTTTGGGCACTCGATCTCTAAAAGGTTCACCATCACTGGTCTACAATATTTCATTCACCTCTGGCCTCTTGCCCACGTTTGTCCAACTGCCCCCGTTTTATGATCCACTTTTTGGCTCCGTAGAGGATTGTCTTCATTCTTTCATATCATGTATCTGGCAGCTCCATTTTTTTTACATAGCCCTCAATCCACCGAACACCCCGAGGACTCCTTTGTGTTCCTCCTGTAATTAAGCTTAATTGGATAATTAAAGAACGCTTTAGATTTTTTTTTTTTTTCCACATACTCCAAGGTAAATTGAAGCTCCTGAGGATGTAGCTAGCTTCATATTTTGTGACTTCATTTTCCCCCCCTCTTTCTCGCCCCTATCGCCCAGTAAGAGAGATCTTGCGTTTCAAGCTCCGGGGGCTACGTGTGAAGTCTCACTTGAGCGTAAGCGCTGATAACAGCTGCTCCCGGGTCTGGCTTTGCGTCGGCTCATTGGACCAAATGGTGGTGATTAGCTTAATTAACTCACTTTCCACCCGGTGCCTCGCCTGCCCATTTGGCATCGGATGTATGTGCCACTACACTGACTTTTACTTTATTTGTTCTCATTTGCGTTCTCCGGAGAGTTTGGTGTTCTGCAATGCGCTGGCGTTAAGCCGTCTTTTTTCGAGACCTTGTTTTTGGATTGGATTTTCCTGAACTTTTGCAAAATCATCGAATAATATGGAAAATTGAAGTTTAATTATTCCTTAGAGTAACGAGTCATTGTATGTCAGTGATGTATCGTTGGATTTGTAGAAGATCTGGTGTCTCTTTTGGATGACGGGATGTTTTCAACAGCCGATAGTGGGTAGAGCAACCTGAGGGTTGAGTTTTCCATTACTTTCGACAACTAGAATTCAGTTCACATGTAGACTATCTTCAGAAACTTGGTGTAACTTGTTGTTCAATACTGATTTGATCAGTGCATAATTGCCCCAACCTCCTCCAGGGGGCACTTATTTCTGCCTTGGGGGTCTACCGGGATTATTGAGACCCCAGATTCACGGTTACTTCTTGTAACAAATGGAAAGCAGAAACTGAGCAGCTGGCCAGGTAACCTAATAAAAGCGGCAGAACGGTGGCTGGAAGTTAAAAAATCGGAATATCTCGGCAGGATGACAATGGGAGAAACTATTTCTATATTTAATGTTCTCTTATCGCATTTTTCGGCTGCCGAAATCAAGCTGCTTCACAGTGGTGCATTGTATAAAGCCGAGGCTCGTAAGACTGATGTAAGGGGCAGAGGTTACACTGATTGGGAAGCTGCGGAGGAACACAACCAGCCGGGGCCTGCCAGTGACAAAGGAAGGGACCTCTCCCGCGCTCGGAAATCGGGGCATTTTACCGGGATACAATAGCAAATCATCCATACATTAGTGGGAATAATATGAGTAAAAAGCCTTTTACCTGCACAGTTGAGAAATTGTCTAGTACTGTCGCTGTGGTTTTCCTTTTTCTCAGGTTTCTCTGAAATTTCGTTGCCATAGAGACTTATTCATGGTAAGCCGTAAACCTCGCACACCGCATGCACAAGTCACCCAAGACCATGTGGGATTAAAGGCCGGACTAGAGCGGGACGGAGTGTGACGGGGGTGACCGCGTACTGTGCATGAGTGGCTATGAAAAATCCATTGAGACTGAGGACTCTGGTGACCGGCCTTACAAACCTGGCACAGGCCGCTATGGCGCCGGGCTGTGCAAAGCTGGACTGGCACGGGCCGCTATGGCGCCGGGCTGTGCAAAGCTGGACTGGCACGGGCCGCTATGGCGCCGGGCTGTGCAAAACTCGTCTGGCACGGGCCGCTATGGCGCCGGGCTGTGCAAAACTCGTCTGGCACGGGCCGCTATGGCGCCGGGCTGTGCAAAGCTGGACTGGCACGGGCCGCTATGGCGTCAGAGCTGTACAAAGCTGGACTGGCACGGGCCGCTATGGCGTCAGAGCTGTACAAAGCTGGACTGGCACGGGCCGCTATGGCGTCAGAGCTGTACAAAGCTGGACTGGCACGGGCCGCTATGGCGTCAGAGCTGTACAAAGCTGGACTGGCACGGGCCGCTGTGGCGTCAGAGCTGTACAAAGCTGGACTGGCACGGGCCGCTGTGGCGTCAGAGCTGCACAAAGCTGGACTGGCACGGGCCGCTATGGCGTCAGAGCTGTACAAAGCTGGACTGGCACGGGCCGCTATGGCGTCAGAGCTGTACAAAGCTGGACTGGCACGGGCCGCTATGGCGTCAGAGCTGTACAAAGCTGGACTGGCACGGGCCGCTATGGCGTCAGAGCTGTACAAAGCTGGACTGGCACGGGCCGCTATGGCGTCAGAGCTGTACAAAGCTGGACTGGCACGGGCCGCTATGGCGTCAGAGCTGTACAAAGCTGGACTGGCACGGGCCGCTATGGCGTCAGAGCTGTACAAAGCTGGACTGGCACGGGCCGCTATGGCGTCAGAGCTGTACAAAGCTGGACTGGCACGGGCCGCTATGGCGTCAGAGCTGTACAAAGCTGGACTGGCACGGGCCGCTATGGCGTCAGAGCTGTACAAAGCTGGACTGGCACGGGCCGCTATGGCGTCAGAGCTGTACAAAGCTGGACTGGCACGGGCCGCTATGGCGTCAGAGCTGTACAAAGCTGGACTGGCACGGGCCGCTATGGCGTCAGAGCTGTACAAAGCTGGACTGGCACGGGCCGCTATGGCGTCAGAGCTGTACAAAGCTGGACTGGCACGGGCCGCTATGGCGTCAGAGCTGTACAAAGCTGGACTGGCACGGGCCGCTATGGCGTCAGAGCTGTACAAAGCTGGACTGGCACGGGCCGCTATGGCGTCAGAGCTGTGCAAAGCTGGACTGGCACGGGCCGCTATGGCGTCAGAGCTGTGCAAAGCTGGACTGGCACGGGCCGCTATGGCGTCAGAGCTGTGCAAAGCTGGACTGGCACGGGCCGCTATGGCGTCAGAGCTGTGCAAAGCTGGACTGGCACGGGCCGCTATGGCGTCAGAGCTGTGCAAAGCTGGACTGGCACGGGCCGCTATGGCGTCAGAGCTGTGCAAAGCTGGACTGGCACGGGCCGCTATGGCGTCACAGCTGTGCAAAGCTGGACTGGCACGGGCCGCTATGGCGTCACAGCTGTGCAAAGCTGGACTGGCACGGGCCGCTATGGCGTCAGAGCTGTGCAAAGCTGGACTGGCACGGGCCGCTATGGCGTCAGAGCTGTGCAAAGCTGGACTGGCACGGGCCGCTATGGCGTCAGAGCTGTGCAAAGCTGGACTGGCACGGGCCGCTATGGCGTCAGAGCTGTGCAAAGCTGGACTGGCACGGGCCGCTATGGCGTCAGAGCTGTGCAAAGCTGGACTGGCACGGGCCGCTATGGCGTCAGAGCTGTGCAAAGCTGGACTGGCACGGGCCGCTATGGCGTCAGAGCTGTGCAAAGCTGGACTGGCACGGGCCGCTATGGCGTCAGAGCTGTGCAAAGCTGGACTGGCACGGGCCGCTATGGCGTCAGAGCTGTGCAAAGCTGGACTGGCACGGGCCGCTATGGCGTCAGAGCTGTGCAAAGCTGGACTGGCACGGGCCGCTATGGCGTCAGAGCTGTGCAAAGCTGGACTGGCACGGGCCGCTATGGCGTCAGAGCTGTGCAAAGCTGGACTGGCACGGGCCGCTATGGCGTCAGAGCTGTGCAAAGCTGGACTGGCACGGGCCGCTATGGCGTCAGAGCTGTGCAAAGCTGGACTGGCACGGGCCGCTATGGCGTCAGAGCTGTGCAAAGCTGGACTGGCACGGGCCGCTATGGCGTCAGAGCTGTGCAAAGCTGGACTGGCACGGGCCGCTATGGCGTCAGAGCTGTGCAAAGCTGGACTGGCACGGGCCGCTATGGCGTCAGAGCTGTGCAAAGCTGGACTGGCACGGGCCGCTATGGCGTCAGAGCTGTGCAAAGCTGGACTGGCACGGGCCGCTATGGCGTCAGAGCTGTGCAAAGCTGGACTGGCACGGGCCGCTATGGCGTCAGAGCTGTGCAAAGCTGGACTGGCACGGGCCGCTATGGCGTCAGAGCTGTGCAAAGCTGGACTGGCACGGGCCGCTATGGCGTCAGAGCTGTGCAAAGCTGGACTGGCACGGGCCGCTATGGCGTCAGAGCTGTGCAAAGCTGGACTGGCACGGGCCGCTATGGCGTCAGAGCTGTGCAAAGCTGGACTGGCACGGGCCGCTATGGCGTCAGAGCTGTGCAAAGCTGGACTGGCACGGGCCGCTATGGCGTCAGAGCTGTGCAAAGCTGGACTGGCACGGGCCGCTATGGCGTCAGAGCTGTGCAAAGCTGGACTGGCACGGGCCGCTATGGCGTCGGAGCTGTGCAAAGCTGGACTGGCACGGGCCGCTATGGCGTCGGAGCTGTGCAAAGCTGGACTGGCACGGGCCGCTATGGCGTCGGAGCTGTGCAAAGCTGGACTGGCACGGGCCGCTATGGCGTCGGAGCTGTGCAAAGCTGGACTGGCACGGGCCGCTATGGCGTCGGAGCTGTGCAAAGCTGGACTGGCACGGGCCGCTATGGCGTCGGAGCTGTGCAAAGCTGGACTGGCACGGGCCGCTATGGCGTCAGAGCTGTGCAAAGCTGGACTGGCACGGGCCGCTATGGCGTCGGAGCTGTGCAAAGCTGGACTGGCACGGGCCGCTATGGCGTCGGAGCTGTGCAAAGCTGGACTGGCACGGGCCGCTATGGCGTCGGAGCTGTGCAAAGCTGGACTGGCACGGGCCGCTATGGCGTCGGAGCTGTGCAAAGCTGGACTGGCACGGGCCGCTATGGCGTCGGAGCTGTGCAAAGCTGGACTGGCACGGGCCGCTATGGCGTCGGAGCTGTGCAAAGCTGGACTGGCACGGGCCGCTATGGCGTCGGAGCTGTGCAAAGCTGGACTGGCACGGGCCGCTATGGCGTCGGAGCTGTGCAAAGCTGGACTGGCACGGGCCGCTATGGCGTCGGAGCTGTGCAAAGCTGGACTGGCACGGGCCGCTATGGCGTCGGAGCTGTGCAAAGCTGGACTGGCACGGGCCGCTATGGCGTCGGAGCTGTGCAAAGCTGGACTGGCACGGGCCGCTATGGCGTCGGAGCTGTGCAAAGCTGGACTGGCACGGGCCGCTATGGCGTCGGAGCTGTGCAAAGCTGGACTGGCACGGGCCGCTATGGCGTCGGAGCTGTGCAAAGCTGGACTGGCACGGGCCCGCTATGGCGCCGGGGCTGTGCAAAGCTGGACTGGCACGGGCCCGCTATGGCGCCGGGGCTGTGCAAAGCTGGACTGGCACGGGCCCGCTATGGCGCCGGGGCTGTGCAAAGCTGGACTGGCACGGGCCCGCTATGGCGCCGGGGCTGTGCAAAGCTGGACTGGCACGGGCCCGCTATGGCGCCGGGGCTGTGCAAAGCTGGACTGGCACGGGCCCGCTATGGCGCCGGGGCTGTGCAAAGCTGGACTGGCACGGGCCCGCTATGGCGCCGGGGCTGTGCAAAGCTGGACTGGCACGGGCCTCTATGGCGCCGGGGCTGTGCAAAGCTCGACTGGCACGGGCCTCTATGGCGCCGGGGCTGTGCAAAGCTCGACTGGCACGGGCCTCTATGGCGCTGGGCTGTGCAAAGCTCGACTGGCACAATTCACGAATTCTGTTCTATTGCTATGTAACTGGTTTTGTAGTCGGTTGTCAGATTTTCATATCCGATTTTACACTACTCCGGCAAGTCCTTCTTACCGTCCCTGTTGACATCTGAACTCGTCCGGTGAGCCATGGTAGAAGTCCAATTGGACTCGCTCTGTGGATTTCTATGCTTCCTCTAGCAGGACCAGCTGACGGGTCGGGGAAGGAGGGCTTGTGCTCTCCCATCTATGTAGGATACAGTTTCCATTTACCAGCAGCTGCTATCAAGTTGTGATCCGAATGTTACATCTGATTTTACAATAATGTGACTACTTCGACTTACAGAACAAGCAAACCTGCAGAAGTCCCATTGTAGGCAATGACCAGATCCATAGATTTCTATGGAGCTTCCAACACGACTCGTGGTATAAGCTGATGCTGGCCGTCGCCATCGGTGGTGCTATATGGGGTACTTGGTACCCATTTTGGCTCTTGCGTGGTCCTAAAAGTCGTACATTTATCCTCTATCCTGACAAGTCTGATGGAAAATTGACAATTTATCACTAATGGAATTCGGGGTGGTTTCACATCTATGTTGTAGAAAGTTTTTTTTATCACTGAAAAGCTGACATATTTCAGTTTTAGGGAGTGTAGCTTCACAGCCAGTTACACTGTGCATGAGCACACTCCTTCAATCTCACTGTTGCTGTGTGAGATTACAGCAAGCAGAGGGAGCAGGGGAAGTGCTGACAGAGCAGGGGGGAGACACTAAGCGGTTGTGAATCTACAGCATTGAAGGACTCTTGTAACGCGCCTCCTTCTGGCTCATTAGCATAAATTTAAACAGCGGTTTTAGAAGGCAGGAGGCCGTGGATAAAAAATATAAGGAGATTACCACAGTCCCGGTGCCTGGATCTATGGGTAATGTCCCTGGTTTATCATGATTTTGTTGGTAGGTTTCCTTTAAAGGACATCTACCACCAGGATGAAGGATTGTAAACCAAGCACACTGACATACTGTTGTATGCCCCCTCTGGCAGGATCTGCTCTCCTTTTAACTTCTTATACCCTATTTATTTATTTTTATTTTTTTTACAGCTTTACAAATTATGCAAATAAACCTGAGGGGGTCCAGACACCATAGGTTCCTTGTGAATAATTTTTTAACGCCTTTTTTTTTCCTTGAAAACAAGGGTTTAAGAAGTTGGAAAAAAAAAGAGCAGATCCTGCCAGAGGGGTCATACACCAGTATGTCAGTGTGCTTGGTTTACAATCCTTCATCCTGGTGGTAGATGTCCTTTTTATGTTCTTGAAACTGACCAGACGTGGCCTGTGGACAGGATTGTCGCCATTTGCAAACATTAAAAAAAAATAAATAAAAAAATGTAATTTACCGTATTTTCTACAAAATCTTTAGTACCTTTTGTTAGATATATAGTAATTAATCCCATTCTGCATTTTTAGGTTTTATTCAGACTTTTTTGGATTTCTGTGAAGCTTCTCCTCTATTATGAATCTCTCAGTATTGAGTGGTTTGTGTGATTTCTAGGAGTACGGGGCGTTCCTCTCCTCGGCTTTCTGGTTACGCGATGCTCTGCAATGTTTTCAGCTCTGCGGGAGCCCAGCGAGGCCACTAAATTGCAGGTCACCGGCAGCGGGGAGCGCTGTATAGTGCAGCTGTCATGTCTGTATGCCGCTCCATTTACACATACGTGGCGCCCCTGACACGCCTGCCTGTATACTTAGCCTGACGGCTCGGGAGGGGGATCGCGGTGTATCGCCTCGCAGTTTTGCATATGTGTAGCACCCGGTGCTGGGGCTTTGTGTAGGATCCATTAGCGATTCTCAGGGTTTTAAAAAAATTTTTTTTTTTTCCCCTGCTCTTTGCATATGAAGCGTTTTACTAAAAATGAATGATAAATAATCCCTTTACTTACACAGTGACTTGCTTAACCCCTGAAAGGGGGTGGCTACTTTACCTAATATTTTGTGTAAGTGTTGGGGGGCGGGGGGGGGGGGGGTGCGATATTAGGTAACTTACCAATATACATCTTATACAAGTTCTGCGCCAGACGTCAGCCCAGACATTCCTGTCCATAAAATGGCAGCAGATGGAGGGTCATGTGATCTCCTAACTGTCCATGAACAATCGCCCTGCCAGGACCTTATGATTGTATACATGAATATAAGCTTAAGGTCTCGGGAGGGTGATAATCAGACGGAGATCACATGAGCCTCTATGCGGCCGTTTTACGGTCAGGAATAGCTTATAGTGATGGGTTGTTCGTGATGTACGAGCCGGCACAAAGAGCCGACTCATTCACATGAATGGCGTGAGCCAGCTCACCTCCATGAGCCGATGGCTCACTAAACCCCGCCCCCAAAATGGCGCACCATACCCCCTTTAAACCTGATAAAATCGGGTTTAAATTTGGAGTGGTGTCCGGTGACTGACTGGCCTGCGGCTCCCTATTATATATTTAATAGGGAGATTTTTGGGAGCCAGAAGAGCCGGCTCTTCTTAGTGAGCGCAGCCCAATGATCCTTAAGAAGAGCTGGGATTCCCATCACTTACCTTATCAGTCTTGCCAAAGACTTTACATCATTTTTTGTAATGTGTATTAAATTCTCCGCTTTGTTCATATCTAAAGTGAGGTAAAGTGGCCAACCCCCTGAAGGGGACAGCCTTTTTTTTTTTTTTTTTTTTAAGTTTTTGTTAACATTTTTTGCTCCCTGCCTTCAAAAATCTATACGTTTTTCTGCGTAAGGCGCTTTGAGAGGGTTCGCTTTCTGCATTACAGATTTGTGCTTACAAGTGGTGATCTTGAATATTCCATGTCATGTACAGGGAAGCTGGAAAAAATAGAAAATGTTGGGAAATTGATATACACCCCCACCACAGGGATTGGGTAACGGTTATCGATTGGTCCCTGTACTGATCACTGGTGTTTCTGGACTGTATCTAGAGGACTCGGACCATGGGGGATATTTATCAGAGGTTAAACTGTATTAGTTGCCCATGGAAACCAATCAGAACTTGGCTTTCATTTTATAAAAAGGCTGTGGGAGAATGATAGCTGAGCTCTGATTGGTTGCCATGGGAAAAAAAAAATGTTTTATGTAAAATATGTGACAAGATTGCTGCACCACAACATAATGGGTACAAGGATCGGCTCGTTTAGTAGATGGCACTAATATGATGGAGAACGTCTAGGTGGTAACATGTCCTGTCTTCTCTGTCCCTGTAGGTGGTGTTGAAGATCATCAAGCACTACCAGGAGGAAGGACATGGGAGCGAGGTGGTGCAGGGAGTCCTCCTGGGCCTCGTGGTCGACGATCGTCTGGAAATCACAAACTGCTTCCCCTTCCCACAACACACCGAAGACGATGCGGAATTTGATGAAGGTAACCGCGTTACAAAAACTTTTGTAGTTCACTAATGGAAAAGCAGTCCTCTAGTAGTCCCACAACTACCTTTAAAAAAAATTTGACAAAATTTGTGGACTTTCTGAACTTAAATTTTCTACAAAAACCTAGGACTAGCTTTTGTCTCTGATTTTGGCTCCGCCCAGGTTTTACCGTTGGCTCCGCCCATGAGGAGCAGAGCAAACGTCAATTTAAGTAAATAAAAAGTAAAAATGTTGCAATCAGAAGAGCCAGATTTTTCATTTTAGCAAGTTAATAAATTCAAATCGATGGCCCCGAGCCTACTTCAAAGGTCTCGAACCATGAGTTTTATTTTTAGAAATGAATTGTGATCCTATAGAATAGAAGTAAAGAAGTAACACCCGCCTCACTTATCCTAAAATAGTCTGAAGTCCTTGCAGGAACTTAACAGACCTGCCCACTTAGTTACTACTAGAGGGTTTATAAAGGGGGTATTACAAGCGGTCCCCTACTTAAGGACATCCGACTTACAGACGACCCCTATTTAAAGACCGTACCTCTCTGGTGAAGCTCTCTGGATGTTACTATAGTCCCAGACTGCAATGATCAGCTGTAAGGTGTCTGTAATGAAGCTTTATTGATGATCTTTGGTCCCATTACAGCAAATAATTATGAAACTCCGATTGTTACCGGGGCAAAAACAAATTTTGTCTGTAGCTACAACTGGAGTTCAGCTTACATAAAAATTCTAATTAAGAACAAACCTATTTTGTACGTAACCCGGGGACCGCCTGTACTACTTTTAACCGATAGTCGTTGGACAACCCCTCTAATTTGAATAGACGCCATGTAATACCTCACATCTCCTGTAGTGGCCACTGTACACATATTGTCAGGCCTTTGCTGTTATCACTGGGAATGCTGAATCCTCTTGGGATTAATCCGGATGTCGTAGAATTTCCTCCGTGCTCGGAATTGACGCCCATCTAGAGACGTCTCGGCTCGCCCCATTTATTACCCCAGCTGCAGATCTAGAGGTTATTCCAGCATCTTACTGCCGTTGATTTGAACGCTGCTTCAAGTTTTTTCCTCGCCTTGGTTTCTTTTGTGGGTTTTTGGTGTTTTTGTATTCATTAGATCTTCCTTCTGTTTGGAAGTTCATGTGTGAGGATAGATTTATCCTGCAGGGGGAGCCTATTGGAGGGAAACTATCAGCAGGTGGCGCTATGTAGCGATGCAGTGTAAGGCGTGGCCTTGGAGATCCATGTAGTGACAACTTTTTTCGATGTTAGTAGTAGCAGCAGGACTGTGAAATATGTATGTATGTATATTTCAGGATTGTAGCTTCAAAGTGCACTGGGGTGTGTGTAAGGTATTGTCCCTGGATGAATCTGGACAAACCTTTGTGTGTGTGATAGTAGCAGCAGGACTGTGATTTATATTTCACTGGGATTTTCTCACACTGCTGTGCTTTCTTTTCTGTGCATTGAACTATTTGCACAGTTCCTCTCCTATGCGCAAAGTGACTGCTGTAATATCCAACCAGAAACTTGCTACCAGAAGGGGGGGGGGATATGGAGCAGGGAGCTCAAAGATGGGGGCGTCTGACACTCCCGCAGCAACCACTAAATTTGACTCTCCTCCTTTTTGGGTGAGTTTTTTTTATAGGTAAATGACTCTTCTCATCCCGTTTTCACATGAGACAGCAACAGAACAAGATAAGAGACACCGGCAGCTAAACTTATAGCTGGAAATGCAAACTGTAGATTCAGCTCACCGAACCATAAGCTGTAGGATGTGATATTTAAAGATAAGGATCTTATCTTTTGGAAGACACCAGCAGCATGTTTCTAGGTGCTATAGTACAGAAGAAGGTGGCTTCTGAAGTGACATTTCCCCTGCAGCCTCTAAACTTGACTCGTCTCATGTGAAAATGAGATGACTCTGTGGGAGAATTTTTTTTTTGGTAAACTTGTTCTCTTTTAATCAATCTCCTCAAGATACCCCCCCAGGGTCACCAGGGATTCTGTATCGGCCACTTTGTAGCAGGGGGCTCAGTCACCCCCCAACACTCGCCCCTAATGCCTTTACTCCCAATGATCCTTAAAATAATCCATACAAATCTGTATAAATCGATGTAATCACGAGGCATAGTGCTATTTCCACCACTAGGGGGCAGTGTTGTCACACATTTGCTCCAGTCTCTTCCACCTTATAGCATACATATAAGGAGATTGGGGGGTAGGATTTCGGTGGGTGATGATGATGGCGAGTGCGCTGCGTCCTCCATCAGCTCCTTCAGTAATGATCCTACAGAAAAAATAAACTTGTGAATAAGTTACACGACTATTAACCCCCCGGAGCCCCCGGTTACTGTCCATACAGTAAGGAGATGGAGTCTTCGAGGGGTTCGTGTGCCGCTAATTATACCCCAGAATAAATTAACCCTCTGCGTTGCGGCATCCAATCGATCACATGACCTCCCTCTGGGTTCTTTTATGATCATTGGATTGTAACCTGTATGAGTTAACCCTTTCTTAGACCACTGATGGCAGGGGGGGGGGAGCGCTGCATGACGAGGGTCCGGCCGCACGTCTCGGCATTGTGTCGGCTGGCTGTCGTCTTTTGAAGCACAGAGCAGATTATCTGATGTGCTGACAATATGGTCTCAGCAGGGTTTTTCCGCTCCGCTCGTTCATCATAAGCCGCTCGTGTCGCCGCCGCTGCTGCATCTCATCTGCAGCTTCCTGTTTGTCACCGGGATACGTGGATTTGGTCTCGTTTTCGGGTTGGGGAAGGGATCAAATAGGGGACAATAACCCACCACCCCTTAACCTTAAACAAAATCTGTTCTCTTTTTAAATCTGTTTTGGTAAAAAAATTTTTGGGGAAAACATGTTGTAACACAGAGAAATGTTGTTGTCCTTTCTGCCAACCCAATCTTAAAGGGGTTGTCCAGTGATGGCCAGTTAGGTCCAAAGAGGAAAAATAATATCCAGCACTCAATAATGAATAAAATCCAATAACCTTTGATGATCAATGAAAGATACGTGACAAACGTGGGATCCATGTAAAAAGACCTACGCGTTTCGAACTACACAAATCTTAACTTCTTAGTCACGGTCCACAAGATAAAGCCTCACCTGCTGAACCGCGGGTGTGTCCGAGATGTGGGACCACTACGGATCACAAGTCCATGGATCCATCGCACCACCTTATGCACCTGAGATGAACGTCATGCCCAAAAGGGGTTAATTACATGGCGTGTCTGACTACCACGGTTACAGAATATTAAGTTCGGATGGGTTTTTTGGTTGGCACTTAGAATGGATACATATATCACATAATCGGGATTGTTTCCACTTTTGTACTGCTGATTTCTTAAATTATCCTAAAAAAAACTGGAAAATTAAAAAAAAAATCCGTTTTGGGAGCGATCAAATCCGTCATGGATCCGATGCGTGTAGAAATCTAAATTAAGAGAATCTTTGCCACGTTTTCGATCCAGTATCAAGGGGTCATTAAAAATTCTCCAAAACTATCAATATATTTGACATTCCAGAAGTACAGGCCGTCCCCGGGTTTACGTACAAGATGGGGTCCGGATGTTTGTTCTTAAGTTGAATTTGTATGTAAGTCGGAACTGTATATTTTATAATTGTCGATCCAGACCAAAAAAAAAAATTGGCCCCAGTGACAATTGGAGTTTAAACTGTTTTTGGTGTAATGGGACCAAGGATTATCAATAAAGCTTCATTACAGACACCTTACAGCTGATCATTGCAGTCTGGGACTATAGTAACATCCAGAGAGGTCACCAGAGGTCAGAGAGTCTAACTATGGGTTGTCTGTAAGTCGAGTGTCCTTAAGTAGGGGACCGCCTGTATAGAGAAATCTTAGGCTGATCTGCATATAGGCTATGTGTACAGCATATTGGAGAGAAATGTAGATTTACACTGACCGTGCAGGACATTGGGGTTGGCCAGTTCAGTCCTTGAAATAAGGACCCTGTGTTGACCACGTTTCTTGTTCTGGGACGCGGAATCCCAGTCTCATTGTTTCGTCCTCTTTGATGCTCCATGTCGCCACCGGACCCTTCTCCGGTCCCATAGTGCAGCCATACTTTCCACTACAGGACTATGGTACCACAGGGAGGCAAAATTGGTCCTATATGTGCTCAGTCCCTAACAATGTGGTCGACACGTTCCGTACTTCATGGACTGGATATACCGACTGGGTTGGTTGGATAGAACATCTCCAAAATGGTAGATATTCTGGGTTTTACCACCATCTAGAGGTTGATACCTACAAAAAGTGCTCAAAGAAAGTCCGACTGGAGGTCCGGTTCACGGGCACCCAAAGGTACCGTACGGGGAGAGAGGGCTAGCGGTCCAACCAGAAGAACTACAGTGTCACAGATGGTTGATAACGTCACCACTGGACACCCCCTCAGATCTTTACGATAAGACAAGACTCTGCACGGACATGTTTGACTGGTAGTGCATGAAAGTTGGCAAAATTTTTTTTTTTTTGGGTGACGAGTAAGCGTCCTCACGACTGGAGCGGGAAATGGAAGCGGCACAGGATTTCACAGAAGCTGTAACTTAATTCAGTCTTTGCTCTACGTCGTGGTGTTGACCCTTGGGAGAAGCTTCTGCTTAGTTAGCGACCCCTGGAGCTGTTATCAGAGATCCGGCAGGAGTCTTCCTCGCAGCTAGTGGATTAGTCGCCGAGGCCGGAGCAGAGGTTGTGGCTGATAATGAAGAATCCTCTGTAATTATCTGCCGAGCGGCTGCTCAGACACCGGCCTGGAGATCTAGGATGTCTCCATTAGGTGCCATCGCTGCTTCTGCATGGTCTTCTCTCCTTGTATCTCACTACATGCAGCTCGCTGTGTATTATTTTTTTTTTATATTTTTTTTCCTGCATGAACTACAACTCTCAGAATGGTCCTGACCTTATTAGCTCCTTCACATTGTATAGGATAACTTTTGAGTAGTTAGAATTTCAATATGTACAGTCCCTCGGAAAGTGGTTTACAGTGGGATATTATTTTGGTTGTCTCCACCTTATTGACACTGGGCAACTCCTAAGTAACATTTGGGTCTCTTGAGGGAACCAATCTGCAGGAGAGAACCAAAACCTTGATATAAAATAATCTTTTCAAACTCTGGGAGGCGTTACCAGAACCCTTCCGTGCTGTAGCTTCAAAGGCTGTTATATTGTGCTGTAGTACTTGCTCCCCTCCCACTGTGTTAAATTAGAGCATGCACAAGGAGGCGGGAAGTGCTACGTGAGGGGGAGATGGTGAAAGAGCCTGTGAAGCTGCAATATGGAAGGGCTCTGCTAACCACCCTAAAGCCCTTCTGTCTCATTAGCATAATTGTAAAAGTTGATTTCTAGAAGGAAGGAGGCCATGGATAACACATTTAAGCAGATTACCACAGGCCCGGTGCCTGGATCTAGGAGTAAGTGCCTTTATCATGCATTTTTTTCTTTCTTTTTTTATCGGCTCCTCATTTTGGCTGCACCTGGTATTGCGATTCTGCTCCATGGTTAATCGGGTTGAGCTGCGATACCAAATTAAACTGGTCAATGGCTGACGCTGTTTGGAAGAAAGACGCCAAGTTTGGCATAATTTCCAACATGGTTTAATTGTTTTGAAGTTGTTTCTGCCTGGAGGTTACACGAGTGCAGCCGAGACTTGTGCTAAATGAGAACAGTTTGGGGAATTTTATCTCGGCTCCTTCCCTGACTAGTGGGACAGAAAACATTTCCTATTGGCTGCCCTGCACTTAGGTGCCTGCACAGGGATCCTCCCCTTTCTGTGAGAATGACTGAGCATGTGCGTCCACCAGTACTGAAAACATATACGTTTCTATATACATTAAACACCAGGTGGCGCCATACCTTGTAAATGTCATAAGAGTAATTTATACTGTACAGTTGGGTTTACGTTGTAGAAAGACCCCCCCCCCCCACCCTCTTTTTAAAGATGTATTTTATTATTATTATTTTTTAAAAAATACTTTTTTCACTCAGCTTTTCAGCAGTGGCTGCTCTTTCCTTCCCATTGGTGTCTTACGATGTTATTACCGTGTTTGTCATGTGACCAGACCAGTCAGTCATGTGCCATTGTTCACCACTTATGCTTGTGATTGGTCGCAGCGGTCACCTGACCCAAAGGTATCTGCAGGAATCGGCAACCAACAAAGTGAAGCCAATGCTGGATTTGAGGGACCCAGGAGAGGTCATGTTGGCTGGAGCTGAAAGCTGAAAAGTTGGGAGAACCCTGTGACACCTAAAAACTCAATAGATGCAGTTTTTTTTTTTCTGGAGAGTGTTTTTGATTTTTAACTGTTGAAACAACATAATAAATGAAAAAAAAATACTTAAAAAATATTCTTGCAACTGCACAATGTGAACCGGCCTCTTACCCAGTGAAAGTTGATATAATTGTACACATGGAATATAATGGCGGCACAATCCTATTGTAGCGCAGTGGGTGTGGTCACATGGTGGCGGTCCGGTTAGTCCGGCCGCTTCTGATTGGTGATGGACACACAGAATGTTCTGTCTTCTCCCTCTCCGGACTGTAGTAATAAATGGGTGCTATCAGCGTGGGTGTCGGCGTTCCTCCCACGTGCGGTCGGCGTTGATGTTGTGCCAGGTGTGCGGGATTTATTCGCTTGTGTCCTTCACGTCTGATTTGACAGCTCGGGGTATGAGAAGTGTTAAAGCAGATCCTGCCGGATCGCTGGGCCCAGACCTCCCCCCACCTACTTCTCCCTCTGCTTTTCCACTCGGCGGAGGAGACCACACCTCACGAAACATGTAGCAGACGAGCCCCCGGCCTCCTCCAGCCACCAACAATAAAAGAAGAGCCATTGGCCGTCAACAGCGCGTTACGTGATTTATGAAGTGCGGCTCGAAGACGCTGCTCCTCTCCAGCTCCAGCCATGAGGAGACGCAGCAGATTAGGGCAGATGAATGTCATTTTTGTCAGCCACATGTTTTAATACTAAGCAGAGGAGAAGCCGGGAGCCGGCCCGCTCCTGTGACTGCTGCATTGTTCATTCATCACCTTATTACTTTATATCGGATTTATTTAGGATTGCCGCATGTGTCCTTTTAAAGGGAAAATCCATCCAGATATCTGCTTCAGGGAATTTACATGAGATATTGTTCCCTGTTATCAACCTTTTCCATTTAAGGTGCACCGCAATGCCCTTTAATGAGCCCCTGAGCTGCACTCGCTCTTCTGCTGCTGGTGCAGTCACTGTGTACATACATGACATTACTTATCCTGTACTGATCCTGAGTTACATCCTGTATTATACTCCAGAGCTGCACTCACTATTCTGCTGCTGGTGCAGTCACTGTGTACATACATGACATTACTTATCCTGTACTGATCCTGAGTTACATCATGTATTATACTCCAGAGCTGCACTCACTATTCTGCTGGTGGAGTCACTGTGTACATACATGACATTACTTATCCTGTACTGATCCCGAGTTACATCCTGTATTATACCCCAGAGCTGCACTCACTATTCTGCTGCTGGTGCAGTCACTGTGTACATACATGACATTACTTATCCTGTACTGATCCTGAGTTACATCCTGTATTATACCCCAGAGCTGCACTCACTATTCTGCTGCTGGTGCAGTCACTGTGTACATACATGACATTACTTATCCTGTACTGATCCTGAGTTACATCATGTATTATACTCCAGAGCTGCACTCACTATTCTGCTGGTGGAGTCACTGTGTACATACATGACATTACTTATCCTGTACTGATCCCGAGTTACATCCTGTATTATACCCCAGAGCTGCACTCACTATTCTGCTGCTGGTGCAGTCACTGTGTACATACATGACATTACTTATCCTGTACTGATCCTGAGTTACATCCTGTATTATACGCCAGAGCTGCACTCACTATTCTGCTGCTGGTGCAGTCACTGTGTACATACATGACATTACTTATCCTGTACTGATCCTGAGTTACATCCTGTATTATACCCCAGAGCTGCACTCACTATTCTGCTGCTGGTGCAGTCACTGTGTACATACATGACATTACTTATCCTGTACTGATCCTGAGTTACATCCTGTATTATACTCCAGAGCTGCACTCACTATTCTGCTGCTGGTGCAGTCATTGTGTACATACATGACATTACTTATCCTGTACTGATCCTGAGTTACATCCTGTATTATACCCCAGAGCTGCACTCACTATTCTGCTGGTGGAGTCACTGTGTACATACATGACATTACTTATCCTGTACTGATCCCGAGTTACATCCTGTATTATACCCCAGAGCTGCACTCACTATTCTGCTGCTGGTGCAGTCACTGTGTACATTCATGACATTACTTATCCTGTACTGATCCTGAGTTACATCCTGTATTATACTCCAGAGCTGCACTCACTATTCTGCTGCTGGTGCAGTCACTGTGTACATACATGACATTACTTATCCTGTACTGATCCTGAGTTACATCCTGTATTATACCCCAGAGCTGCACTCACTATTCTGCTGCTGGTGCAGTCACTGTGTACATACATGACATTACTTATCCTGTACTGATCCTGAGTTACATCCTGTATTATACGCCAGAGCTGCACTCACTATTCTGCTGCTGGTGCAGTCACTGTGTACATACATGACATTACTTATCCTGTACTGATCCTGAGTTACATCCTGTATTATACCCCAGAGCTGCACTCACTATTCTGCTGCTGGTGCAGTCACTGTGTACATACATGACATTACTTATCCTGTACTGATCCTGAGTTACATCCTGTATTATACTCCAGAGCTGCACTCACTATTCTGCTGCTGGTGCAGTCATTGTGTACATACATGACATTACTTATCCTGTACTGATCCTGAGTTACATCCTGTATTATACCCCAGAGCTGCACTCACTATTCTGCTGGTGGAGTCACTGTGTACATACATGACATTACTTATCCTGTACTGATCCCGAGTTACATCCTGTATTATACCCCAGAGCTGCACTCACTATTCTGCTGCTGGTGCAGTCACTGTGTACATTCATGACATTACTTATCCTGTACTGATCCTGAGTTACATCCTGTATTATACTCCAGAGCTGCACTCACTATTCTGCTGCTGGTGCAGTCACTGTGTACATACATGACATTACTTATCCTGTACTGATCCTGAGTTACATCCTGTATTATACCCCAGAGCTGCACTCACTATTCTGCTGCTGGTGCAGTCACTGTGTACATACATGACATTACTTATCCTGTACTGATCCTGAGTTACATCCTGTATTATACTCCAGAGCTGCACTCACTATTCTGCTGCTGGTGCAGTCACCGTGTACATACATGACATTACTTATCCTGTACTGATCCTGAGTTACATCCTGTATTATACTCCAGAGCTGCACTCACTATTCTGCTGCTGGTGCAGTCACTGTGTACATACATGACATTACTTATCCTGTACTTATCCTGAGTTACATCCTGTATTATACCCCAGAGCTGCACTCACTATTCTGGTGCTGGTGCAGTCACTGTGTACATACATGACATTACTTATCCTGTACTGATCCTGAGTTACATCCTGCATTATACTCCAGAGCTGCGCTCACTATTCTGCTGGTGTACTTTTCTTGGTTGGTGGGGTGAAGGGTGATATAATAATAGACTTTTCCGTCAATCGCTGGTATGTGTGGCTTTTTCCTTACACCAGAGAAAATATGCAGATGAGAAAGATGGGCGGTGCTGAGCCATTGCCAATTGAATGCTCTTTTTTTTTAAAATTTTTTATTTTTTTTATGTCCCCTATCAGTCTCTGGCACGTGCCCAGAGCTGAGCGATTTCTCTCCTATGTTAATATTCTTGTGATTTAAAGGATAGGACGGCAGAATGTGCCTCGGAGAAATGGCTGTCTGCACATGACACACAAGTCCTGGGCCCCTGCCGGGTGCTCTTGTGATATACAATCGGGCCGCTGCGGCGTGCGGGGAGATGGATGCTGCGACACCCATGCTGAGATGTGATCCTGTACCATTTACAGCTCCTTCCATCACATTTTCCAGTGTTTTTATGAGAAAGCTTCGCTAGCGGCTCATGAGATGGAGAGGCCAGAGGAGGTCAGCGGTGGGGGGGCCCGGCTATCCCCTCGCTCTGCCCCATACTGTGCCAGGCAACTCGCTGCCAACCGCAACAATCTCCGCAGCTTTACCCTTAACCAGGCTCCGGAGTCTATTGTTATAGTATGTAGTCCGGACTCTCATTATACATAATACTGCTCCTAGGCCACCGGGTGGCAGTTATCAAACCGATACGTTTCGAAATTTAAAAGAAAACGTATCATTTACATAACTGCCGTTTGCCATTACTAAAAAAATGTTACATTTTTGTATGTTGGAGGAGTGTTCTCTCGAAGGACACACTTATTGCTCCACTCTACATCTAATGAATCTATATCCTAACCGGCAAATAAACTATCAGCTTAGCCGACGTGGATCCGTGGCAGCCCTATAGCGGAGTAGGCAGCGCTTGGTGACCCTCTGTTTGCAGCTGAGGATGATGGGTGCTCTGCTTGATGCCATGGTAGGCAAGAGTTAAATGGGATTTCCAGAAGTTAAAAAAAAAAAAAAAACAGCGCCACCACTGTGCATGGACAGTGCCGGTATTGCAGCTAAATTGCACAGAGGTGAATGAATGAAGACTGAAGGAAATCTACCATTAGGGTCAAACCTAGATTAAACCAGCGACACTTGTAAGATCACCACAATCTCGGGGCCTGGATTTATTATTCATGACCTCATTCCTTGTAAAAAAAAAAAAAAAAATCAACTTTTCTGACTCATTAGCATAATTTAAAGCTCTGGAAGTCTATACCAGAGCCCCTGCATGCTGCAGCTTCACAGGCTGTATACGGTCTCCCTCTGCCTGTTGTAATCTCACACAGTAGGAGAGACAAGTTGTCCAGAACAGTGTAACAGCCTGTGAAGCTGTAACAGTGACTTTCTCTGGTAACATACTCGGGCACTTTTCAGGCTCATTAGCATTATGAAAAACAAAATAATTTTAAAAGGAATCAGGACCAACAAATATAAAGAAATTAACTGTTACTGTTATTTGTCTAAATTGCACTTTGGGCGCGTGTCCTCACACTGCTGTGCTCTTAGCTCTCTGTATTGTGATGCTCTACAGCTTCTCTCTGCTTCTGGAAATGATTGCTGCAGTATTTAGCTCAAGCCTGCCACAGCTTGGAAGGCGAGGGCTGTGGTGGATCTAGATGCAGAGAGCTGGTGCACAGCAGTGTGAGGACACTGCTAACCACATACACAAAGGTCACAGAGCACAACTGTGTGAGGACACGCCACCAGTGCTCTTGGAGAAGCTACAATTTTGAAATGGAAATCCATTTTTAATAGTCCTGCTGCTACTTACATACTCAAAGCTATGATTACACAGATTTCCAGGGTCAACACCTACAATTGTCGAGAGAGAACAGGGCACAACTGTGTGCGGAAATGCAGCGGTGCACTTGGAGCATCTACAATCCTGTAATACAAATTAATATTCCACAGCCCTGCTGCTACTAACATATGTAAAGATAAGATTACACATCTATACAGTGATGGCTGCAGAGAGCACAACTGTGTGAGGACACGAAGCAGTACACTAGGAGAAGTTACAATACTGAAATAGAAATCCATTTTTCATAGTCCTGCTGCTACTAACATACTCAAAGGTATGATAACACAGATTTCCAGGGTCAACAGCTTGAACTGTCGAGAGAGAACAGGACGTAACTGTGTGAGGACACGCAATGGTGCACTTGGAGCATCTGCAATCCTGAAATATAAATCCATATGTCACAGTCCTGCTGCTACTAATAACATTCACAAAGGTCTGATTACACAGATCTCCAGGGACATTACTGAACATTGCAGGTTTGTATGGTCACTTGCCTCCTGGAGTTTGTCCTGTAGGCAGTGTGGCACCACTTATGATGCGGGTGCTCATTCCCCTGTCGCCATCTCCGGTGCCAGGCCGCCATCTATCACCCCAGTTTGATGATCGCTCACGAGGACGGTGCAGATCTCCGTCCCATATCCCTTTAACACTTTGCATTCGCGTCCGTCCATGCCTCGCCGCCTCGTCTCAATGACCAAACATATCGGGGCGGCAGTAAAGCCGGAGCTGTGAGCCGTGTAACAGTTAATGGAAGCGCACTACGCTATTAGTCCGTGGCGCGCCTCTTACATGGCCGAGCGCCTTCGCTTTATTGCATCTCCAATAAAAGGCGCCGCTCGGCTTTTCTAATTGCAGGAGTAATAAAATCCCAAGTCAAACAATCGCTGAAAAGGTTTAGAGCTGGAGATCGATATATCGGAGTTGCAATGAAATGAGCGCGGTCATCCAAGTCCCCTGCCGGACCCTCCCCACCGGCTGCCGATCATCCGGCCATGTATCACATTACTCGTGTATAAGCTTGTAATGGAGGATCCGGGGAGGTGGATTGTATATGAAAAAGGATTATACACATGTCTGGGGATTATTCAGTGGCGATTGCATTGACACAGAGCACAGCAGTGTGAGGACACGCCGGCGGTGCACTTGGAGAATCTACAATACTGAAATATAAATCCATATTATCCATATTATCCATAGTCCTGCTGCTACTAACAACATACGCAACATGTGTTGCTTGTTCCCGTTAGTGGTTCAGTATAATTTTTCCGATTTGCTTTTGTGATGGACCTCTGCAACCAATCGGAGGCGGCAGGACTGCATGGTGAGAGACAAAGCAGTAGCCTGGACCAATGAGGAGACAGGAGGTGTGTCTTGGACTATCTACTCCCTATAGACAATCTAGATGGGGGGGGGGGGGGGTGTAAAGATTTTAATGAGGTTGATATAGCGAGTAGGATAGAGGTTAACAATGTGATGGGTTGGGGGGGGAGGGTCACTAATGGGTGGAGCAGCAGGTCGAGCATGCGTTCTGCCCATTCATGCAATATAATGGGGTTGTTGGAAATCGCTGAACACAGCATATCTGGCGAGAGTGAGGCAGAGCGCTGTGCTCAGCAATATCCTGTAGTATTGAATGGAGCGGCAGTAGGCGTGCTGTAACTGCATGGGAATAAGAACTTGGGAAGGCAACTCCGTTTTTATAATTTTGGGAGTAACATTAACCCCGTCATAGCAGGCGGTCTGTGGTGGCAGCCATTGTCTTTCCTCGCCGGTTACACAATAATGAAGCCTCGTCTTGCAGCCGGAGCTTTTTGAATAAGCAAATGTGGCCTGCGGAAGGGAAGAAGCATTTGAAGACACAAGTGCCGTGACACTGCCTGTATATCATCCCGAGCGATGGAGAGATGAAACACATGTAAGGAGGAGAGAGATCAAGCAGACGCCGAGGCCCCGCGCTTGTCGTCCTTAAAGGAACATCAAGAGAACGGATGAGATGGCGTGGGGGGGGGGGGGCCCCGGACTCATTACACGTGCCGGACGCTACACAAGTCACTTCTTAATCGCTAACAATGGAGGAATATTCTCGCTGTGTCTCCAGAATCTTGTGTATACAGGGATCACACGTTACCCTCTATCCACACAATACGGGGCTAACTTGCTTTTTAGTAGGAGAAATGAATGAAAATGTATAACTCTGAAATGATTGGTTACACAACTCGAGGCAATTCTCTGTCTAATCCAATGAAGAGCCTTCGATCTTTACAAATAGATTTGGACTTCCCATACAGAGCTGTTTCACACTTTTTTCCATTCATCAGTGCAGTGCAGGTTTTAGTTGGCGGCTTGAGATGGGGTGCAAGACGTATGATACATTTGCCACATAACGATTAATCTGGAATCTTTACCCACAATCCTTTTCGTTGAGACCAAAATCAAATGCCAGCCTGTTCTGATGAGATGCTAGAAGCACGGAGCAGTGCTGTAACAACTGACCGTTTTTATACACAGAACGCAGTGACTGACCATTGTCTTGTGTTTGACCCCCCCCCTCCCCACCTCCTCTTGGCGGAGTACATCATTACACATCAGTCACATCCTAATGTACTACAGTGTGCTGTATTATACTTTTTGGATCTAAACCTCGTACCCCAGGGGGTCCACCGTGCAAATGTTTACTCTGTGCCGTGTTAAAAAAATCCGAGAATGGTTCCATGTGTGCGGAGAACAGCGATGTCACAGATCAGGACTGTGAGCCGGCACCACAGGCCTCGGCCTTATAATAGCCCCATTTACTAATGAGTGCGGCCCGCCCTCCTAATAGGGACATTCCTTCTCCTCAATCATCCTTATCTTCATCTAATTTCTGCCCCTCGTGTTTCCTGCGCAGACAGGGGTGACGGGGTTAATTTTTAATACATGTGCAATAGGAATAAGCCTTTACATGTATGACAAATTGAATACTAATGATTTGTAAATGTCCTTTATGTCAAGGTTTACCATCTGCGTTTTCCATAAGACCCCCCCCCCCCTTACCAATCACTAGACCTCGTAATACAAGGAGCCTTAATGCAGGATCCAGGAATTGATTGAGTCTAAGTTTGAGCGTGAAGGGGAAACGGGTTTATTGAGCGCCCACTTCCTGACTATAGGAGACTAGCAAGCCATCAGGACACTGGAGGGGAAGCAAGAAACTTTATAGCATCCGAAATTAGTTTTTATTTTCATAATTTGTCAATCTTTATCGAATAAATTTAAAACGGCCTGGAAACGTTTCTCACTCTGATCAATATACACTTCCTGCTCTGTAGAGATCACTTCTAAGCCTCGTTATCCTCACAAGTGGGATTAGGAGAAGTGATGTTTGTCTGTAGATAATGCGGGATCTACCACTACACTCCCAACCCCCTTGTACAGTGACCTTTCAGCAGGGTCACAGAGCATGCCCACAACTCTCGTCAGACTGTATGCCCTCTGCATGACGTATAAAGCTAGAAAAAGTCGCAAATCCTGGTGCAAATTTTTTTTTTTTGGAAAGTCGGCCTTGTAAACATGACCTTGGCCCAAATCCCAGCGCCTGTGCACGTTTTTTGTCCGCAGACAAGACCTAGACTTGCTGTACTAAACGGACATGTTGGGGCTTATTTACTAAAGGCCTGCTTGCACACTTTCGCCGTACTTTCCGACCAAAATTTCGGGTTTTACATGGCTGTGACAGGTATTTAACAGGGGATTATGTCGCACGCAATCAGATTTTGGCGCAGCTGCGCTGCTTTCTTGCCACACAAATATGGGAAGGGGGAGAGGGGGCCGTCAGACGATCAAACTGATTTGGACCGAGTACGGGATTTAACTTTTAAAATTGTCGCGAGCCCAAGAACTTACATGCACCAGGAAGAAGGTGAACTCCGGGGACCTGAGCGGGGAAGCGACACATGCAGGATATCGGGCGCACGATCTTGGTGAATTGCGGCACAGGGCATTATCGTTGGACAATGCACTTTTGGTGAATTCCTGCAGACGGGTAAGTAAATGCGCCCCGTTGAGTCCAATATGGTGGTGGGATTTTCTCGAGAGCTGGGTCATCGTGTCATCCCCCATCTCATCAGACATACGACTGGATTAATTCTACACCAAGTCCTGCAATCTCGTGGTTTTCTGCTCCAGGCTGAGGCTATGTGTAATGCACTGGGCCTGGACCACTCAATGTCACGTCCACTTGACGTGAAGAAATTCGCAATTTATCAGTTGTGCCCTCCAGTGAGTCTCTGCTCGGAGCGGACGAAGCCGTTGACGAAGCAATCGCACTGGTGGGCAGTGGACTGGGCGATTTCTTGTTGACCTAGCTCAGTTACAGTAGACTTCAAGAATTTAGTTATCTATACAGTCAGTTCAACGCGTTTCGACCTCTGCAAGCTTGAGGTTAATGGGGGAATTGTGCACAGACTAAGGACAGTGCTACAAATTAGGACCAGCACCTGCACGCTGTAGTAGTTGGCAGTGACAGCTGCAGGTAGAGGGTAGTCTGGTTGGAGGTTGGAGTAACGCGTCTACAGATATTCCACCCACGCACATACATGAGTCTGCTCCGAATGTTCCTGCCACCCCCTATGTGTGCGTTGTGGTCGCCGTGCAGTGAACCTGCATTCCTCTATTGATTGGTTTAACATGGTATAGTACTTAATTCCTGCAGTCCCACGTTATACACGCGTTTCGGTGGCCAAGAACAGGATTTTTTTTCCCCCCTTCTCTTGTTGACTAAATAACGGGGGTCTTGCTTTCGAGGCGTCGGGGGTCTCTCAGGGCATATACCATTCACACGTAGTGATGTCATTGTGGTAGAGCGAGACGCATGCAGCATGTACAAGTGACTTCAATAGGACAATGATTAATTACACGTCAGACGATTCACGGAGCAGCAGCAATTGTTTCTCGTGAAAATTGTCAGCAGCAAACGAAGGCAAATATTTCCTCTTACGCCTTACGAGCCGGGGGGACCGGCGATACATCGCTCTTCTCTCATTTGCAATGCTACATGGAGATGTATATTGGAGCTGTGATGGAAGCTCGCTATGTCATCTGGAGTACCCCCCCCCCCCCCTCCTCCCATCCCTTCCAGGAGTGTGAAGGGTTCCCAAGGCAGGAATGTACAAGACCGACTGCATTGTAATGGGAGAGCAGTATCATCATATCTACCGGGAAGGCGTCACCAGAAAATGACTTTTTTGTAAAACCTTTATTTAAGGATTTTTAATTTGCATTTCAATTATCAATATTTAATAAATAAAAATGTCTAACTTTCATTGTCACTGATGTCACAGCTTATCCCCTCCTCCTCCCTGTACAATGACCTCTATATAGATAACACTGACCCATCATTACATCACTACTGACAATAGATGATGTCACAGCTTATCTCCTCCTCCTCCTCCCTGTACAATGTCCTCTATATAGATAACACTGACCCATCATTACGTCACTACTGACAATAGATGATGTCACAGCTTATCTCCTCCTCCTCCCTGTACAATGTCCTCTATATAGATAACACTGACCCATCATTACATCACTACTGACAATAGATGATGTCACAGCTTATCCCCTCCTCCTCCCTGTACAATGACCTCTATATAGATAACACTGACCCATCATTACATCACTACTGACAATAGATGGTGTCACAGCTTATCTCCTCCCCCTCCCTGTACAATGATCTCCATATAGATAACACTGACCCATCATTACATCACTACTGACAATAGATGATGTCACAGCTTATCTCCTCCCCCTCCCTGTACAATGACCTCTATATAGATAACACTGACCCATCATTACATCACTACTGACAATAGATGATGTCACAGCTTATCTCCTCCCCCTCCCTGTACAATGACCTCTATATAGATAACACTGACCTATCATTACATCACTACTGACAATAGGTGATGTCACAGCTTATCTCCTCCTCCTCCCTGTACAATGACCTCTATATAGATAACACTGACCCATCATTACATCACTACTGACAATAGATGATGTCACAGCTTATCCCCTCCTCCTCCCTGTACAATGACCTCTATATAGATAACACTGACCCATCATTACATCACTACTGACAATAGATGATGTCACAGCTTATCTCCTCCCCCTCCCTGTACAATGACCTCTATATAGATAACACTGACCCATCATTACATCACTACTGACAATAGATGATGTCACAGCTTATCTCCTCCTCCTCCCTGTGCAATGACCTCTATATAGATAACACTGACCCATCATTACATCACTACTGACAATAGATGATGTCACAGCTTATCTCCTCCTCCTCCCTGTGCAATGACCCTTCATCGTTGCCTCTGTTTTGGCCACCATTTAAGATCCCATTGCATGTAGGTTAAACATGTCTTAGATTTATTATTTGCCTCTACTGAAACCTATGCATATGATACTAAAAAGTAGACTAACAGACGGGAAAAACTCTTAATACTCCTAACTAAGCAAATATTTATAATTATTCTCCCCCCTCCAAAAAAAAAATGTAAGTATTTTAGCTCTAGGTAAAAATGACCGCTGATGTTAGTTACAAATATCTCTCGGCCGGGCAACTTTCCTTCTATTCCCCGTAGACTCATTAGTCCACAGAAAGGAGAAGAGCCAAAAAAGCCTTAAAAGAAAAAAAAAAAAGTAGCGGAACGTATGGAGCTGCAGTGAATGGTGTGTTTCATAACTTTTTATTGTATGAGATGGAGTGCGGAGCTGATTCTTGCCCCGAGTTTGCCTTGGGGAATTTGTAAAATGTAATAATAGAATCCAGATCTGTGATAGCTTCATTTTGCTTCGCGAGTCGTAGGCTTCTCCTCCGATTACAACTTCAAGTTTCGTAGACTTTAAGAATCTGATGGTTGATTTGAGAAGTTTTCTAATTTGAACACCTGCGTCGGGCTCATTTTCTCCAATCATCGGGAGGCGCTACATAAGTCGGCACTGATGGCTGAATCACTTGTCAGGCTGTGGGTACAAAGGAAGCCACGTCTACCCCACCCCGGCAACTATTTCAGCAATACATAATTACCGTAGTGCCAGTCAACTTTTGGGGGGGGGCTGCTTGTCTGTTCAAGCCTTGGGTCCAATTATAGGAAAATTAAGAAACTCAACCAGTGACTAAAGAAACCACAAATACAATTTTTTTAAAATATTTTTTTGGCTTCCTGGATTCCTCGATTTGCAGACGGTCCATCCCTCCAATTTTTCAACGTTGGCCGATTATTTAGTCTTCTGATTTGCATGTTGATAAGATCAAGTGTTGGCACATAAACAAATACGAGCCCTCATCGAGCCCCTTGGTGTACTGTGACAATGATGGACTTTGGGTTTATTGGGCTCATCCGTAATCATCCCCAGGAAATAGACCCTTCTGGCCTCATGTGCTGTAGTCATGGTGTTGTGCGTTAGGTTACCGTCTTGACCTACTGGAGTATCCTCTGGTTTTTTGGCCTTGCACGGCAGATGGTTGCAGTGCACTGGGTTCCGGAGTTTCTAGTATCTCATGATGTGTTTTTATCTATCCATTTCTACTGAATGCCGACACCAGGGGGTAATGGTTCTCTGCTAAAACTCTTCGATCGGCAAGGGGAATATTGCGTGGACCAGCAATTGAGCACATACGTTGTGCCTCCAGAAGGAAGAGCTCTCTGTTGCATAACCTTTACAGGGGCCATTGCCGTAAGATTGCCTACACCAGTATACTGTCTGCCATGAGCACTCTGTACTTTTCCGGTAGACACCCCCCTCCCCCCCCGCCCCCATTTATACCATAGAGGTGGATGTTGTGGTCAGAGCATCTCTAATAAAACTGCACAGAAGGGGGACAACCAACCCTCTAAACTTCTACTGGGGTATGTAACCCCTTGTTTGTACAGCACATGATATGCTATGGCCTCATTTGGTTTTAGCTTGCTTTTGTCTATTCTTACTGTTTCGGCTCGTTCTAGTTCTTAAGCGTTTTTTTTTCCCCGTGGAGAACATTGCATTTCAAAGCTAGCATTATAAGTATCTCACCGTGCTTCGGACTGTCTTGGGTCCTGAGGTCCTGGAGTATTAACGAGACTAACTTTTGTATACTGGTCTGGGTCCATATCTTTTTATCATTGCTCTTATGCCGAGCATCTTTTAATGTGACGAGACAAGAGCAGGACAGGTTGGGGGGGGGGGGGGGGCTTCCGCACTTCGATCTGTTGTTTTCGGTGCTCGTAGAATCTAGGCCATGCACCACATTGCACGCCCCTTAGTCAGACTTGTCTACTAATATCTAGTTGATTTACCTGGTTATCAGCCCTGAGTTTCTTAGAAGGTGGAGGAGTACAGCAGGAGGTCAAGAACACTTGTAATTAAGGGCAGAGCGATGGAGACCAAACATTGCTTGAAGTTTTTTTTTTTTATATTTTAGAGGACTCCTTTGCTGTCTGGCTTTAAAAACTCCAAAAATGTTTAATCACGGCAAGAATTCTGGTAATCCAGCAAGTTTTTACAAAAAAGTTCTAGAGGTTATGAAATGGTTTTCACTCTTAGATCCCTTCTAAATTACCGTATGTACTCTTGGCTAGATGGATATATGCTCAGTCAAGTGTCTGTATCTGAAGAAGTTTATGGAGAGTTGAGCGGTAGGACTGACTTGGCTTTGGTATCACAGCAAATTTACAAAAAGTGGTTGCAGAGAGGAAAGCTGTTAGAAAATTCTTCATTACTCGTTGCAAAATGACCGTGTTGTACACTTTTTGGACTACTATATGCTGCATAGACGTAGAAATGAGGCTACCTACAGTTGGTCACTAGATAGAGCTCTTAGGACCTTAACGTATACTGCAATCACAATGTCATATGGTCCTTTTAAGCAAAATCGGGCTACTTCAGTTCCTAGGGTTGTTTACATTGTTTATTATTTACCTGCCCTTTCAACAGGCTATTTTCTGGGGTTCTTGGGGTGGCTGGTGTTTTTTCCAATTTTTTTTTGCTAGTTTTATTTGCTGGTAACGAGGGGGTATTTCAACATGCAAAATCTGCAGGGGCTCTGGCCAGGGCTCAGCACGGGCTCTAGCAGGGGCTTGCGCTCTGGCCTTTGAAAATTCATTATGGACCGTTCCCTGCTCCTAAATATTCCAGTATATGGCTATTACAAGAATTGGTTCCTGCAAAGGGTCCTGACTTTGTTCACATTTGGCAATTCAAAGTGCTTGTGGTGATTGGGCATCCTAGCAGTCAAGCCCTCTGCAATCAAACAATCCTGTGCTACACAGTGAATCCTCCCAGCTGGGCTAGATGTTTTGGTAGTAACTAGACCCATAGTGGCCAATGAAGCCTGGTCGTGGTCATTTGTTCTACATCACCAGGGCCAGTGCAGGACACTGGTTTGCAGCAAGTCCTCCTGACGGCCAATGCTTCGGACGGAATGGGGACCCAAAGTTGCGTCAGACTTTTTTTCTTTACCCCTGCCTCCATGGATTTCCAGAATCCCTAGCAAATTCTTACAACTATGCTACAAAGTTTGTGGAACCCAACCCACATATATATCAGATATATCTTCTGGCTTCCGTCATGCGGATCTACAGAGGAATATGTTCCTTCTCCTTTGGTCATAGTCGTTCCGGATGTGTGCTGCTAAATGTAGACGCTCTGCAGGACCCCATTCTTCGTACATCATTTTATCAAGGCGTGTTATTGATTGGCGGCCGTGCACACGCTGGCAATTTGCTGATTTTCGCGGCCGCACAATGGGAAAACTCATTGCCTCTTGTCGTTCAGCTTTTTCCAGCCAACGTCTGCGGTGACATGTCTGAAATGACAGCGCTCTCCCTTGTTTTTAAATGCTTTACAAATATCCGCAGGACGACGACATTGAGAGGGAAACGCAACATATGGAGAAAAACCGTATATCACAGCGGCCTCACAGCGTCTGCTGCGCCTGGCAGAGGAGAAGCCAGGTCAGTGGCCCCGAGCTGTTGGACTACATGTGACAGCACGCTCTGCCAGCCTGATGCTCTGTGCACTGTGGCTACTGTCGGAGTTATAGATGGGATTTTTTCCTGTTTGATGGGCTTAGGCCTGTGCAGCGGCAACCTTAGTTTTTTTATGTTTTCTGCAGCTTAGTCTTTGTCTTAATGTCCTACACTGGACACAGCCACAAAAGACCTATCCAACTGTATGTTCTAGAGCAGCATGCATCTCCTACATAAAAAAGAATGAATTATACCGAATCGCCGATTCAGAGGCACACATTTAACATTTTGTAGAAATCGCGGCCCTCCCCCCAGGGGTGGGGCTTATAGAAGAGATGGGAGCTCCGCCCTCCAGGGAAATTAAGCCCTTACTATCTAGACTGTCACATATCACTGGTGAGGATGTAATTGGCTTAAAGGAAATCTGCCACCAGGATGAAGGATTGTAAACCAAGCTCACTGACATACTGGTGTGTGCCCCCTCTGAAAGGATTCTTTTAACTTTTTCGCTTTTTTTATGTAAAGGCGGCTTTAAAAATTATGCTAATTTACCTAATTAGCTTAATGGCTTAATTAACAGCTATGGAGCTTTATTTACATAAATTTTAAAGCCTTATTTTTTGTAAAAACAAAGGCATAAGGAGCTAAATATGGAGTAGATCCTGGCAGAGGAGGCACCAGCATGTATGTAAGTGCACTTGGTTTACAATCCTTAATCCTGGTAGTAGATTTCCTTCAATAATAAGGGGATGGTTTAAAACTTAACCCCCTTTAACTCAATATTTCCTGGCCTGAAATGTGTGTATAAATATTGTGCTGGAGTCTTTGCTGCGGAGTAACTGGGTTGACTTGTTAGTATGTCACCACTAATACAGAAGCTCTCTAGGCTCCTGCTCAGACTTGGAAATGTCGAGCGGTAATGAAGTTTTATATGAAATCCCACAGAGGCAGAAAGCTGCAAGTGGGTTGCATTAGAGCCTTCTTAATGGACACAATTCTCTTTGCTTCTTTTGTCTGTAACCAACCACAACTTACTTAGTTTTTTACCATGCAGAGAACCCAAAGTAGTAGTGGTCCTCTCATGGCGCGCGGTGTCCCGATCCCGTGCCAGGAGATTGATGTCTTGGCTCCATCAGTATTTGTTGCGCAGGATTAGTCATGGGACGCTGAAGCGTTGTATTTTCCAAATGAGTATTTTAGCCATTGAAAAGCTTTTTCTCCTTATTCCTGCGAGCTCCCCTTGGCTACTGTCACATTTGTTGAGTAGCGCCATGTAGGCAGCGTCGGGGCAGCTGTTGAGCTTTATTTTTAGCTTATTGAGTAAAGTTATAGCTGTAGCTATAATCTCGCAGTTCTCTTTTCTTGTATTGTGTTATAGGGGCAGCAAGGAAGGAAGCTTAAGTATGGCCAGTATAGCTTACGATTGAGCACCTGTACTCGCATGGTGTATAGGTGTTCAACATGCCCTGCCCCGGCCGAGAGGGGGGGAAGCGGCTGGCCCGCTGCCCCGGCCGAGAGGGGGGGAAGCGGCTGGCCCGCTGCCCCGGCCGAGAGAGGGGGAAGCGGCTGGCCCGCTGCCCCGGCCAGTCTGATAGAATTGCCCTTCACTCTGTCAGTATCGGCAGCGTCTGAGATCCGGTAATTATTCTGCAGCGCCCTGGCTGAGGAGCGGTGCTCTATAATAACTATCTGAACGACAATTAATCTCCAATGTTCGCGTCGTATCTTAGAAAACCTCTTGGCAGCTTTCATACCGGTAAACCCATCCCTCACCGGTAGTGAACGTCAAGCTATGCTCAGCCTCCTCCATGTCAATGTTAGGTTTGCTCAGAAAAAAGTATAGTGTCTTTGCGCATCTCCCTACACACACGTCTAAGAGCATGTGTTACACAAAATTGTGAGATGGCCTTAAATTTTTTTTTAAATATGGTCGAAAAGAGAAACATGTCCGTCGTGTTCAATCGAGGAAGGAAATGGATGGGGTAGGTTGCCTTTGGACTCCCAGTCCCTGCCATCCAAAGTAGATCAGTCAACCACGGCCCTAAAGCCCCTTTGTATTGGTATCTCTCATGGTGACCAAACAGTTCTGACGTGTCCAGTATCTTCTTTTCTGCAGGTGCACTAGAAGTGTGTTTTCACACTGCTGTGCTCTTGGCTCTCTGCATTGAACTGCTCCACATCCCCTCTGCTCTGTAGTATTCAACCAGAAGCATGGTGGAGCTTTTACTCCTGGCGCAGAGCAGTGGTGCTCTTCGAGAAAAGAGCACAGCAGTGTGAGGATATGCTTCTAATCCACTTGGAGGAGCTTCATTCCTTCAATATTTATCCATATTTGTAAGTTCTGCTGCCATTAGCAACGTGCATCCTACATTCTACTTTTAGCCCAGGACTCATTCTCTTTAGTCTTTGAGTCTTTGGGCCGGAAGGAAGGAACAGGACTCTAGGTTCTAGGAATCGTGCTCCTCCCTCACGCCCTGCACCATGTATCATACGGTTAATCGGTTTTGACCGCAGTGTTGCCTATATTTTACTCTCCTCTGGTTTGTCAAGATGCTGCGACGGAGATGTTCATTTCTAACCACTGATCAGGTGGCCGATGGTTAAGACCATTTCGGAGAACAGATTTTTCACAGCTGTTATCAAACGCAAGCGAAGCAGTTTCCCCTTTGCCGTGCCGCTATGTGTATATCCCACACCACTTACGATACTATAGGGGGGGTTTTAAATGTGTCGGAAATGCAGATCAATTTGTGCGCTTGTGACCTGTTCTGTGCCGATTATATTGTGCTGTAATACTACTGCGGCTTGGATCCCCTGGTTGGTACCCATTTAAAGGGAGTCTGTAGTTTTTGCCATCTGGGGGGTAAATAGTTTGCGATTAATCACTGAGGTTCAGGCGGTTTGATAAGTTACAAGATACATATTTAAATACCCTTTTAATGGCGCTACCTCTTTCGGGTCAGCACTTTAGCCTTCAACTCCTGACACGAAATGGGCAGTGCCGTTAACGGTTTTTTTTTTTTTGTTTGTTTTAACGCGTCATTTGATCGTCTGAACCCATGTGCATTAATCATATCATTATGGTGATTGAGATTCCTCAGGACCACACGCCCTCCTGGATGAAGTATCGGGCTTGCAGGATGTTGCAGTCCAATGTGTGATCCAATTGCCGATCGATAGGTTTAACGGCCAGCTTGGCAACTTTTTGATTAGTAACAGAAGTGCCAATGATGCATATGTTTTCCAAGATTTTAGCTTCCCCAAGTGCATCGACTGTCTGCATTAACCTGTTCCTGTTTAAGCACTACTATGGTAGATCGAAATTGTTGTGAAGCCGCAAAGTCACGGCTGTGTGAGGACACCCACCCAGTCCATTCAGAGCCAGTAATTGTCTAACAGGTGAAATGTGTCATTGGATCCACCCTTCCGTTGACACTTTGACAGTGCTACATGACTGAGGACTTCATCTTCTCGCCTTTGGGGTTGACTCTCCGACAATAGTGTGCACCCTATTGGGCAACGGCACAGAGGATCACTTCATATCCCTGTATGTTTCTGTGTTTTTCGGGCCATCGCCTTAACACTAACCCTGCTGCCTTCCAGTCTTCTGCCAAACGCTGGAAAGGTGAAATAAATTACACGTCCCCAGCCGTTCACCCGGATCCGAGAACTTCCCAGTAAGAGCCGAATTAATGTCCACTTCATGAGTTGATCTCCTTTATGGGCTGACCCTTCGACCCACATACTCAATTTCCATTCCCACTGTGAGCGCTTTTCTGATCTTTACTGCCTAACCTGAGCCTTCAGAGCCTTCCTGTAGAGACTTTTCCTCCTTTCCTTCCCTACCGTCAGGTCTTGGAATGAAGAATGGTTCGCCCTTTACAATGTAACTACAACCTCCAACGTAGTTTCCTCCCTTCAAGTCAAAGACTGACCGGCATAATTTCCCCACTTGTTTCCTAGTGCTTTTTCTTTCCCTTTCCCGTGGTGTGCGTTTTTTTTTTTCTAATTTTTTTAAATTTTTTTACGTGAGAATTTTCTATTTTTGACCTTCGTGGACCTCTCCATGTCATAACACTGTTTTCTGTACTTTTATTAATGACTTGTACTCTCTGGCACCTACACTAAGCATTCAGAGCAGAGAACGCAGCTCCGCGCTCAATTCGCTCCATGTCTGGGATGAAAACAGAGCGCGGCAGCTCCGGTAGCAGATGTGAGCCCGGAGCCTTGTGCATGTTCCACCAGATGTTTCATTATATTTAAGACTGTCTTCTGCTCTGGTTTATATATCAAAGTCCCGTATAAACAGATTTCACTTGTTTATCAGTTCGGAGTAAAGCGGGACCATTGCATAAGGTACATATGTCGCCTTTGTATATTTTCGGTGTCAAAATTCAGCTTAGTTGTGCATTTACTCTGTAGCAATGGGTATTTTAATTAAAACTTCTCATTCCGATTTAGATATTTGATGTAACTTATTAGAACTTGGCTTTTGTCTTCTGTAAATCTTGTATACTTGGCATCCACAAGGCCTCCATGAGCATTAGATTATGTTTTTTGGGACAACCATCTAATGTTTAAGTGGTCTCCCGACTCACCACTGATGGCAAAAATTCGGGAGATACTCATTTGTTATGTTAAATCATGGTCATCAGATCCTTTTGTTAAACCTTTGCAAGAAGACACCACACTTTTTTTTTTATATAAGAGATTCGGAAGTTGTTGGGCAAAGGGTTTGGTCAACCTCGATTGATTGCGTATGAGACATTTACTATCTAAATAATTTTTTGAACTTAGAAAGGGTTGGTAAGAACCCTTGTAATCACTCAGTTGAACTCTGGATCTCAAGTGCTTAGGTCGGTGGTGCACACGCTTGACCACCACACTCCACAGCCGGGACGCCGCTCATGATTGTTGCAATGCAAACCAGTGGGAGGTGGCTTCGGAATTGGAATTACACCTCCAGAAAAGCAGTGAAAATGCTGAAAAAAAAAAAACTTGTGCCAATGTTTCATCAATGTTGTGTGAAGTTTTAGAAGAGTTAAATCATGAGCTTGATGCAGTTTGTAGGCAATTGGCACCTAAATCTAAAACAATTTTGCAAAATAGTTCTAAAAAAATTGCAAGAATACTACTTTGTTTTGCAATTCTACCACATTCTGTGCACCAACCCACCAGACGCCTAGAACATGTGCAACTTTCTAAACCGGTTAAGACGGTACATTATAGATTTATTTCTACATTACCTCCGGCCGGTTGTGGGGCAGATAACGTTTTTATGAAGTCCTTTCCTTTTTTTTTCGTGTCCGAGTTGCAGCTGTCTCACTTTACATAGCCCCTCTCCCTGGTTCTCCGTTCCCAGTCACTTTCCGCCGTTTAATTGATGGCGTTTTCCGTGGAGTAGATGGCTGGAGCACAGCTTAGTGTAAATGGAGCAAGTGAGACCTAACTGCTCTGGTAGAGATTTGGTGGCCTCGTGCCCAGCTCTATAAAACAAGGTGTTAATAGGAGATTTTTACCGTATCATTGGACTCTGCTTACTTATGTTTTTTAAAAGCCCAAGATGTGTGTGTATCCCTCCCCCTTTATTGTGAGGCTCTGGTTTTGAGCTTAAATTTGGCTTACAGCGAATGTAGTTGCCATTACACAAATGTGTTCTCCTGGGGGCGTCTTCATGATGAGGCCTGCAGGACAGTTTTTTGGATTGTTTACTCAACTGGAAGACCATGAAATTGGAAAGTGGTGTACAAAGCTTTTCCTACCACTTTCGTAAGTCTGGAGCCTTAACTATTTGCATGAGCGGCTTGGACAACATGGATGAGAAAGTGAAGACTCCATCTCTATAACTAACAAGGAGAATGCAACCACTGGAAATTTAGGGCTTCAGTCCTTTTTGGCTTTTCACAGATTTTTGAATTAGAGCTTCAGTGACTTGGTCCATGTTTGACCTTGTTTGGTCTGTTCTTGCCTTGGGTTACATCTAGGTTTTGGTGAATGAGCACAGTAGAAGGCCACCACCGTGTAACGTTAAAGCGATGGCCTTCTCGGCAAAGTGATGACCTTGAATTTTTATTTCTGTTTTTAAGCCTTTCAGTGGAGGAGAGATCTAGTCGAAAAGTTTTTGCTTTGCAATTGACCACATCGACCCAAAAATAGTCTGCTGAATTTGCCTATTTGCCGCCTCTATTGCACCTTCCAGAAAATTGGCATATCTGTCGAAAAGATAAACTCTTTATGTTTTATTAGTGGCCCAACTTACTCGGCACAATTATTGGTTTTAGGAGACATTTTGCGCCAGAGTGTCCCTTTAAAGGGCATCTACCACCAGGATAAGACATAAGGAGCACCTCTGGCTCCTTTGCATAACATCCTTTATCCAGGTGGTAGATGCCCTTTTAAGTACATTTTCTGAGAAGTTTCTTGCGAGTGTTGGGAATAAAGCTGCGTATGAGCATGTGGTCCCCGTACCTGCACTTGGTTTGGGCGGACGGCGGAGTACTTCTTGGCGTATTTATATTATTCGTAGTAGCCGTGTTTTTACTTTAGCGCTGGATATTATCTTAACCATCTACGTCTGGTGGCAGGTTAACAAGTGCGCTTTCCAGCGAATCCTTACAAAACGTCAACATGTCATTACTCATTGTCAGCTCTGCCTTTTGCCTGCTAAGCAACGAGAAATCATTTCTGCCTCGTGTTTTGCTTCTTGTCTGGGTTGACTTCATACATATGGTAGTTATTCTCCTGCTCCTTCCTCTGTCATAGACGTACAGCTGTGCTGCCGATTTCTCCAGTCCAGCAAGACCGGCGTTACGACACAAACGTTACACTGGGGATGATGTGATTGCATCACGTGATGGACGGGGGCGCAGATGCTCGATGCACGGCTCCCATCACTGCTTTTTATTAACCACTACGTTACTGGTTTGGAGAAGGGCCGTTTGTTCCTGAAAGTTTTCTGCCCCCTTTCAAACTTTTTTTTTACTATTGATGACGGATCACCTGTAGAGGATTACCAGTGTTTATATCACAGGCTGCAGTTATTACACGGGATGCCTACATCATTTTTAATGCAGTTTACAGAATTTTTGATAAATTGATTCACACACTGCAGCAAAAAAGTCTCAAACCAGACCGTGTGACTGACCGGTGGGTGTCCATTTGCAAGGGCCTCTATTGCAAATATGGGAATGGAAGTTCTGAGGAGCCCCTTGTCTTAGTTTTACACGCTGTTGCTCTTTTAAGGGTTTTGTCCCAAAATTTGGAAACATTCGCTGTTGGGCTTGTCACAAAATGTAAAGTTTTCCCCTATCCAAGCGATAATGGATAACATGCTGATTGGTTTGGGTTTTGACCTCTGGCCCTCCAATGGTCAATGATCGGAGGTCCATTCATAGGTCGTATTCTCAACCTTGCCTTTTATTAGGGGAAACTGGATCCCTCTTCTAGTAATCATTGGCAATCCTAGTGGTCAGGCTTCCCCGATGTAACCTCATATCTACTGCCTAGCGATGGCGGCCACTAGACTGTGGAATTGTACCGGAAGTGAAAAGTGTTGCAACCAAGACCTTTGCAAAGCGGAGGCTTTGTCATGGGTGCCCACGAATTTGACAAGCCCTTTTTTTAATCAAAAATCTCATTATTGGGCAAAGTTTACGACAAATGTTCTGAACACATTTGTATCGTACAAATGTTGTATCCATAGAGTGTACACTTAGCAATACGCCGGCACCACCAGTATATTCCTGAACATTGTGTGCACTCTGTACATACACAGCAGCATATGTTGGAGACTTCCGTAAGAGGAGCACGTTGGGAATACTGATGCCGTCCTATTCCCTCTCGGTACCAGGTGTATGTAATTGTTGTGATTTATCCTCGCCGTCTCCGATACTGGAAGAAGCTGCAGCTCAGAGTCGTTTCCCCAGATTTAATGTTCAGGAACTATGAACTGTGGCCTCTGCCGGTGAATTTGTCTGGTAGGGGGTCTTTACCGCTATGATGAGATTTTAGCAGGTGCATTGAGCACTGTATGCTCAGATCATTTCTGTGCTCGCTGAAGCTTCGGCTCCATATGCTTCAAAAGTGGGAATGTAGGAGATTAATGTCGGCAGAGCTCTCTTATCCTTCCATATATTTGCAGTGTGACTGTGCACCTCGCTGATATATTAATCCACAGCCGCCCTCCGGTGTGGGGGTTTTTCAGTCTTCCTTGCGTGAGATCTGACCTGACCATGCTCAGATTGGAGGCTGCAGTGGTCAGGGCTACTGTGCGTGTTATTGGATGTGTTAATACAAAGTCACAGTGTGTGGATGTGCTGCAAGGTGTCCGCGGCGCTCTTATGGAAAGCAGCGTGTGCGGGTTCCGGTCACCTCATTTGTACGACCACGGGTTGCTAATACTCTCGAACGTCTTGCTTCGGAGAGCAGCGGCTGCAATTCTTTATATGTAATTTTCTTTGTAAATCTCTAGGGTCAGCCGCAGTGTCAGCGGAGAAAACAAACAAGCCCCATATATAGGAAGGCTTATGGCTAGGATTTCTAACCGGCTAGAAGAATTTTTCAATCCTAGCTCCTAGGGTTTGCGTGTGGGGTCACGTGGACAATCCTACCTCCAGTGCCTTGGATGATCAGTTTTTATAAACCATTCGGCGGTTCTGGCTATTGACGTAATATCAGATATGCAATTCGCAAGTCCTCTGTAATAGAGGAGTAACTGAGCAGATAGATTTATAGTTTTGTAAGAAAATAATTGTTAAGTCGGTTTATTCGCATTTACCCCTTTTCCATAGAACTGAGGCAAATTTATTATTTTTTGTAACCTCCCTGGCTCCTCTTTTATAGACTGGTTATGTGCGTGTTTAAGCCTACGTGCTCAGGTTAGAACTGCCCACTGGACTCTTACTTTCCGACCCTTTCTCGTGACTGAGCATAGACGACTGTCAACTACTAAGTAAGAGTTCACCTGTCACCTTACGGAGACAACCAATTAAGGCCGCCTTGTAGGCTTGTGGAGACTTGTGTCAATGGACGCTCCACTAGGGGATTCTGGAGAAACATCCAAATAAGTTTTCCATGATGGGATAAGGAAAACCACGCCTCTTTTAGCTACCTTAAAAAGGTTGCTTCCTTGACATCAAGCATGACCTACAAGAAGCCTTATGACATGTGGGATTAAAACCAAAGCAGAATAAATGTTTCAGAAAGAACAGAGTCCCAACTGTAGACCGTTCTGTTTCGACCTTGTTGGATCTCTTCAGTACCAAATAGGCCTTCCAAGGTACCTAAAAGAGTTGTGGATTTCCTTATCCCATCCTGGAAAACTTATTGGCATGTTTTCCCAGTCATGGCAGGAAGACCCTAAAACTACCTTGCCCGTTTCTCTTGATCGGTTACCGGAGCTTGAGTGATGTGAATTAACTGCACACGGCTGATGTAGCCAATCGCTTGCCATGGTGATTAGTCTCTGGCGTTGCCATTCTTGAAGCTGAGATTGTCACCTGACTACTACAGGTGACCACTGATTGGCCGGAGTGATCATTGATGTCATTGCTTTAGCTCAGGAGACGGCAGTGGGAAGTACTTCTGTACAGGAGATCCTTGTGATAGTTCTCCAAACTCAAAAACTCTTGAAGACAAAAGTTTGCAAATTAGAAGAGCCGTCCTTTGTTATCTCGCATTCTTCTGTGAGCCTCGGTGTCGATAAAAATAAAATGGCTGAGAAGACTGCACTGCCACATGTTTCCATAAGAGACTGACAACCAGGGACATCTACGAGCAGGTCTTCAGTGACGGAGCATGAAAGCCCTGCTACCTCAGCCTGTACAGTTGTGGGATATCTTTGAAGGGCGGCCAGGGGAGCTTCTCTCTTTCTTTCAAGATGTTGACATTCTCGGGAGCCACCGCAAAGTTTATACATTATGTATAAACCTCTGACATATTTTGTGGCAACGGGTAACGTTAGATAAACATTATTCATTGCCGTGCAAGGCGAAAAGCAAGCTGAGGGCCACAGGAGCTCACAATCTGTTCGATGCCTTTATTCTCTGTCCCCCGATACATGAGCCTAGTTCTTGCGCTAGATTTATTAATTTTGGCAGTCTATTGGATTAATCCTTAATCAGCTGTCTTGGAAGATCTTGGCTCGTAGGACGTGATGCATTGTATTCCTCAGCATTGAAGAATTGAAGTTTGTTTCAAATTGGACCATGTTTTTTCGACCTAACGCAACATAACAAAGCATTGATGTGAAGACGACCCTCACCGGACTCTATCTTTTTGGGGCTTGGTGGTTTCATTGATTCAAGGATGGCCAGAAGGATGACCCAATCCTTTGCAATCGAATGAAAACCGGTTGCTAGTCTTATTTGGATGTTCATCGTTGCTCATTGCTGTGTTCATCTTGTGATTCTGTCCACATCAACTACAATACTTTGGTTTTAGTACTACCCAAACAATGGGTGTGTTGGAATCAATTGGCCATGTGATTTTGAGAATGCTGAAGATATCCGAAGCCATTGATTGCACACGTTATTGGTACCTGTAGTAAAATCTCCATGAGGTTGCTCACTTTGAGCATGAGAATTATGACTCTAGTCATATAGACCACCAAAACTTTCATCTGTCCTGTTCAAACCAGTATCTGTGGGAAAACTATAGAGCACCTGATGTTTCTCCTCTCTACTTTCACCAGTCGCTAGACTAGGAGACCTCATTTCCACCTTCCCTCCAGATGCAGGACCATAGTTCTGTCTGGGGCGGATGCTCCTGCACTTCTACATTGGAACTCTTCCAACGGAAGTTTTGCAACTTGACGTAACGGGTTGGAAAGCCCATTAAAGACAGGACTTTTAAGCAGATTGTCTGCACAAGACCTACAATGTTCTCTACACAATGGCCAATGGACATTAAACAATCTCCTTACCAATTGAACCATTCACTCAGGTGGCTAGTCTCTTTGCTCCTGAGATATTATAGGACTTAAAGGAATTCATTCATCTATATGGAGATTGCCTTTGTAAACCACCTTTTCCAGAAAATGGAGGCTTAGTCACCTTAAATATGGCAGCTCCCTTTATCAATGTCTGAGTTTCAAGAAGCCTATTGACATGAAGTGAGTTTAAAACCAAACCAGTTGGTCTTTTCCAAGAGGAATAGACTTCACACTTTAGACTTCGATGATGATTTTGATGTTGACCTCTCATCAGGGAACTGGTTTGGCCATAGACGTAGATCAGGAAGGACAAATTTATGCTTTTAGGCACTTGTCCATATAGATATACCAGGTAGACCAGTGATTTCCTTGTGCTTGGGCTTTACGTAGAACATTTATCAAACGTGGCTCTTCAGATTACATGTCTGTGACAGTCCCACATATCGGGAAGTTTCTACCGGTTGACTTATGGTGAGTTATTTCTACCGTGACATCTTACGCGTAGATTTCTTACAGATTGGTCAACATCATCTGTATATTTTCTTCACCCTGTCTCTCAACGTTTGACTGCATCCGCGTGGCGTACAGAATTCAGATTTTTTTCCTTGTTTTCAGTGAATCTACTCAGATGTATCTTAATGCCTTGAGCAGATGTGCCTCTTATCATTAAAAATGGATTAACCTTACTGCTGATAACTTTGCGTGGGATTGTTTCAGTCTCATAAGTGTCTGTAAGCATTTCCTCCAGCAAAGCAGAAGGAGGAGAGGAGAAAGAAGGGGGGAAAAAAGTGAAATGTGTTTATTTGCAGAATTTTTTTTCCACGTCAATCCGAAGTCGGAGACGTGGTGCGCAGTTTTGAGATGACCATGACTTCCTGTGGTACTTATGATAATTAGTCATTGCTCCTATTTAAAGGGATGAGTTGTTTTTGTTTTGCGTTGCCTATTAGTGTAATAATGTTAATTTTTCTTTAGTCGAGTCAAGTATGACTTCTTTTTGGATGGACATCACTTATGAAGTAACGGGCATCAATTCTAGTGTTCCTGGGGCTTCACATGGACAGTATTTGATAAGACCATGACAGATAAAGCAGTGATGCCCAGATTATTTTGGATTTATGAGTATATTTTCAGTGGACTCTTTGGAGAGGCGGAGAGAGTCCTGGTTGGCACTCCCACACAATGATTGACTGCTCTTTGTATCAACGAGTGGTCTTGCAAGAGATTGTATACCACTGTTTGTGGACAGGATTCTTCCGATTCTTGCCATGAACCACCCTGTATCGACAAGAGGGTGGGAACATCAATTTACCCTCTTATATCTTGCCCTCAATTTGGATGCTACAAATTGCCTAAAGGAAATCTATTAAAATCCTTCATGATAAACTGGGGGTAATTACTTATAGATCCAGGTGCCGTGACTGCAGTAATCATATGTTATCCATGGTCTCCTTCCTTCGAAAATCAACTTTTAAAATTCATTCTATTGAGACTGAAAGACTACTGGGTCGGTTTCCAGAGCCCAGTGTTAGGTTCACAGACTGTTACACTGCCTCCCCCTTACCCCACTGCTCCCTCAGCACATTCCCACTCCCTCATTCTGTTGTAATCACATGGCAGCAGCACACAGTGTTAGGGGAAAGTGCTCAAAGCTTATATGGGCTTTAGTAGAGCCCTTCTGTTTCCTAAACACAACTTTGAAAGTTGATTTTAGAATGGAGGCCAAGAATTCAAAAAAAAATTCATACCATTTATCACTCCATTGTTCAAAGGTTTAAAGTTCAATTCTCGGGACTATTGACTTTAATAGGCCATCATGGGTCAGGGATCCCCCTGTCAATGACCGAAACATGTCTTATAGGTTGTGCGATCATGTACAGGTTTAGTTTCCCTTGGTGTTTTAAAGAATTTACATTGAGCTCCTAAAATCTCCAAATTAAGGAAGTGCCCCTGTCGATAGTAAATGAACTATTACTTTGGCTTCTCCCCTGCCCCCGGCGGCCATATCTTCAGTATCCGCATGAGTTGAGCTAGGCACATAGTCGGAACAAATTATGCTTCACTTACGCGAATGGACATCTTGATGATACGGATCTGAGATACTGCGCTGGCCGCCTCTAGCGACTTACAAATCTAAAACGTGTGGGAAGATTAAGGATAAACAAAAGCAGATGCCCATTTGATTGGACTTCTGTCTTCTGCCAAACAAAAACTTTGCTGTCTTGCCATGAGAAGGCGAAAAAAAACCTTCCCGAGCCACTTGCATAACAATATTGCCATACATATAGATCTCAATCAAACAAGGGCTCTCATTTTTTCCCCTTCACTAGCTCTGGTTTCCTGCCTCGCCGCTGCGATCTGTTAATATTAGACAAAGCTTTTCATTCACGGCTTAGATGAGCTCTCGATTGCACGGAGACGGCCTCGAAATTGTGGAAAAGGATTAAACAAAAAAAAGCCAACAGCTTCCACTTGGTCTTAAGTCACTGATCACAAGTTGGGTTGCACTTTTTCTGTTTGGGCAATACATCGCAAAATAAAGTCGTAGCCATGAACGGGGAAAATTTTTAGGTGTCGCTCCATTGTTAGTTTTCTAAAGTTGAGTTTTTTTGAAGAAAAAATTTAGCTTGGCTTTCTCCGATTCGATCTTGCCGTGACTTTTCATATAAGGTCTCTGTTGGTCACCTTGGAATGAAGGTTCCCCTATTTGTGATCTATAAGATCACTATTGGTTATCTTGCCATGAAGGTGCCCTGACTTGTTGTATGAGCACCTTCTTACCAATATGAAGGTCCTTCAAATTCCGATACGAGTCCACTCTTGGTTATCTACTTGGATTAAGGCAACCCAACTTTTTACCCAAGGACCATTTATTGATGGTTGTCGTGGTATGAAAGTGCCTGCTCTTATAATGCCACCCCTATTACGAATCAACTAAGGATAATGGTGCCCTGACTTGTTATACAAGAGCCATTTTGTGGCTTTATTCGAATGAAGTTGCCTTGAGACCACCTAGTGGTTATCATCTTAGAGTAAAGGTGTCCCATGTGACACAAGACCCATTTATCGGTATGAAAGTGTCCCTCCTTATTATGATGCAACTCGCTTATTACCTTGGGATATAGGTGCCCTGACTTGGAAGACCCATATGGTGGCTCTATTTGAATGTAGGTCCCTTGAGACCCCCCATCAGTTATTATCATAGGATAAAGGGGACCCAACATGTGAGGAGACCCTTGTCGGAGTCTTTCTTTTGAATGAAATTGTCCTGTTTTGAGATGTATGATCCCCGTTGTCTTGTAAGGATTGAGACGCATCAACTTTCTAAAACCAACCCAACCATAGAATGAAAATCTCTATGAAAGGTCTTGAAGTAACTCGTGTAAAAATGAGAACTCAAGTGCTGAGTAATAGCAACAGATCTGTAGTAATTTACTAAATAAGAAAAGTTGATCTCTCCTCCCGATTTTATGGTTTTCTTTAGTTACAATTCCATTTTTTTTCTTTTTCTCTACAGTTCAGTATCAGATGGAAATGATGAGAAGCCTTCGTCATGTCAACATTGACCATCTCCACGTGGGTTGGTACCAGTCCACCTACTATGGCACTTTCGTCAGCCGTGCCCTCCTGGACTCCCAGTTTAGCTACCAGCACGCCATTGAGGAATCCGTCGTGCTCATTTACGGTAAGGGGAGATATATATTTTTAATTTTTGTGCACTTTCTTGCTTTGTGTATTGGTTTTCGTTAGCTGTGCTCTTCGAGGTGCTCTCTCGGTGATTGGGTTGGGGGGGTCGGAGGGGTTAGCTGTCTGAAGTAGCCTGGCAGTCCCTTTTAAGTAAATACCAACTGTGTGTGTGTGTAGCGGCCCGAGCAGCAGCTCCGTCTAGACAGCGTTTCCTTCTCAGTGTTTATTTTTCTTGCTATCAGAGACCTGATGTGTACGCTCAGGAATGCCGGAGAGTGGTCGCTTCATTTTTATTCCTCAGCTTCTCTCCCTCGGTGAAGGCTGGTGGAACCAGACCAGATGTCTAACAAACCTCGATTACTAGAACGTCTGGCTCTGGAATACGTGACTGACCAATCCTAAGGCCGTTTGCCAAGTCTCTCCAAAAAGTTTTTTTCATTTTATTAATTTAAAAAAAAAAAAAAAATCTTTACCTGACAGGGGCTCACAAATACGACTTTGTTACTTTGTTTCCACTGAATGCAAATGTTTTTTTTTTTTTTTTTTTTTTCCCCGACCGGTTTAATGGTGTTTCCTCAAGCTCTCCAGACCAGATGTTCTGTGCTCTATCAGGACCGTAGGCAATTTAACAGCTTTATGGCCCCCCTGTCCCCCCCCCTCTTTTCTTCGAGCGTTCGCTATGGCGTATCTGGCCGTCCAGCATATATATATAGCTTCCAGCTGAGAGGCGAATGTCAACGTCCCTCGTATCTGTCAGGAAAAAAAAAAATTCCTAATGAACACGATCAATCTTACCAAATTATTCCAGTATGTTAACAATCGGATTACAGGAGAGAACAAGTTGTTAAAGTCGGACTTAGATTGGCTGGAAACATGACATCACGGCCTGATGAATTTTCCACTTGTTCCGCGTCTCGTGTCTCGTTTTGTCGCCTTTCTGCTCGAACAGATGCCGCTCCGAGAACCGAGAGTCAAAAACCCGAAAATGTGCCGGTGCAGAGGCGCGTAACGGGGAGAGAGGTAGCCAAGAACAATTTTCTTTAAAAACACAATATGAGGAACCTATTATGTGCTTACGCTGCGTTTTATGGGACTTTTATGAAAATGTAATTGGCAAAATTAATATTAATTCTCAAAAAGGAACCTGGAAGTTAGGAACAGTATGGAGGGTTCCAAAGTTGTCTAACAGTTCTGTATTCCTACCCGTCCAAAGAAGCATATGTGTATATGAGTATAACTTTGTGCGTGTGTATAGATATTTATGTAAAAATTTACATATTTATTTTATTTTCATTTTCAATTTTTTATTCTTTTTGATAATATTTGAAACTGTGTTTGCTTTGCACGTTGGAAATTTTTTTTGTTTTTTGACCTGTATTGAACTTTTGTAAGTTATTTCAGCATTGTAGATTTGTACTGATAATGGCACTACCTGGAGGGATAAAACGCAGTATAATGGGATTTTATCTCATCTGAGCATTGACATTTTACTTTAATTCATCTGCCGTACACGTAATTTCTTCAATTGGATCTTATATAAAAATGTACCTTTTTTGTAAAGATAATTTCAACTTAATGTAGTAATGTGGTCCTTTTAGAAACAAGATTGTTGTCCTTGGATACGACCACCTCTGCTGGAGTGACTGCACGAAGAAGCAAATTGATTTGGCATGTGAAATGCACTGAAGTTACTGCATGTCCCTCGGCTGTTCTGTGGTAATAAACTCTGGATCCAGGAGGTCGTACACCTCAATAGTGCATGTGTGGTCACCTCTGCCAAAGTTGAGGGGTGGTCGTATCCAAGGACAAGGGACAACATGGGCACCTGTTGTGCAAGCACACGGCAGAGTGAGTGCAGCCGAAGGATTTGTGATTGAACCCAGAATGCAAAAACTATTGGAACAAGGTATTAAGAATACCCCAAGTATCAATCTCGCTACCCCTAGTAGTTTCTACTATAAAATGGGCAAAAAAAGTGCATTATGTGGAAAAAAAAAAAAAACCAAAATCCAATCGGTTCTTCCAGACAATGTAAATGCTGCAATCCTTAATATTCCTAGTCCTTCAGGCTTCCAGATATTTTCCAGCTAGGGGTAACCGAATATTTCCAGCACCTCACTTCCAGGTGTCAAGATTTTTGGCCGCTCTTCCTGCCGTGATTTAATATTTGTTGTAATACGCGAGAAGGAAATTTTGTCTACATCATAATGCACTGGCCAGGTTTTCTTGTGGTGGTTGGCGCTAGGATTTTAATTTTTTTTTTGTTCATTATACTGGCTGATTTTTAAGCAGGTTTATGTGTTTTTTTTTAAATTTTTTTTTCTTTTTTAACAGATGCAGTTTTATTTGATCAGATTGCAAATAGGCGGCAATTTTTTTACATTTTTTTTTTAGTTTGGGTGCACAATTTTTCTAGTCCATCATAGGAGCAGAAGAATGTAGTTCAAGCCGTGAGCGATCCATGACATGATGGACGCCAGCAAAGCTCGACAGACTTCAGTGACTTATAATGGGTTCTGTTGACTCCTATTAATATCTGTCAGTCTACTCGAAAAAATGTTCTCTTTTTTTTAAATTTTTTTGGTGAAAATGTTATGGAATCTACTGTGGCAGCTGCTCCAAGTTTTCTTCCGACCTTGGTTTTGTTTCGACAAAAAGATCCTAAACGCTGCCATATTGCATTGACGCCTATTATCACATCTCTAGTCCACCACGGCCGCCTCCTATTGGCCGACTGTGTTCAATACATGGTAACGGTTAAGGCATCTTCCCATGTGTAATACGAAATATAGGGAACTGACCCTAAAAGGGTGGTTGTCCAATATGTTTTTTATTCCGTTGGCCCTAGGTGGTGTAAAAATAGTGATCTCTTACCTTTTGTTGTAGTCTTCAGGCCAATGTGGCTCCTCCAATCTTCACCTCAGTGTTGGCATACAGAGGATCGGTGGCAGCAATGCGTCAACAGTGCGACACCTGCCACGGGAGCGTGGTGTTGGCAAGACCTCAACGGAGAGACTCTGTATACCAACAGAGCCCTGTAGTGAAGGGAGGCACCGAAATGGACTGGTGGTCCTTAACTCCCCTCCCTCCCCCCCCACTGTGCCCCAAAGTTTCCCCAAATTTACTGTGGCAGATTTTTCGCTATTTGATAGCCGTAGAGGGAACAGAACCTGACGATCACAGGTGTGGACTGAGCCCAAGACTGTCTTTGAGCCACTTTTTGATCAATTCCTGAGTCTGGGTAAATTTTCAGCTGCATAGAACTGTCTTTTTTTTGGAGATTTTGTGACGGGATTAAACCTTTCATTAATGATAATTGTTGCGATGGTCCCGTGATGGTGACTGTTGTGGAGTTGGACCGATTTAAGAAGAATTACAGCTTCTCTTTTATAGCCTGGGGACCTCTCTGTAATTGCCGTCCCCTCTCTCCGCTTTGAGTATAGCCTGCGGTCTGCAGGTGTTGACTTCCCAGTCTGCGCATAAAAATTGTATTCATCGGGTCATCCCCCCCCTAGAACTCCAGCTATTTCACAAGACCTTCCTTACCATCGATATTCCGTATGAAAACACGGTGCACCATGTAAAGCCACCCCTGGCCTGCCATATAAATCCCCCCCGCCTGCTCCTTCACCCCCTCGGCCTGCGGACATGAGCCACACGTTGTATGCTCGGAGGGTATTTGTATCTCTGTGAACTAGTAAGACGGCTCTGTGGCCATTGTATCCCTGATTTGAGATGCACCGGAGGCGAGCAGTGTGCCGGCGAGCTCCGTAGTCTGCATGCTAATAAGCCCAGCATTGAAATTGTAGTCATTTTTCAGCGCCCGGGCTTTTGTCCAGCTAATCGCTGGTGCAAGCAATCAAAGAGAGGAGACAAATAGATGAACTAATTGCTGATTTTTCTTTATTTTTGGTATTTAACAGGACACAGGAATGTACATAAAACCGCCCTCAGACCTTTATCTTGTGCTTCCCCATAAAGGGTTAATGAATCGCTACATTCCAGAGGCTTCCATTGTACAGTCCCCGGGTAGCAGAGTAACAAGTGCGAGATCATTGGCTTGGAATGACACTTGGGAGGAGCTTTGTGCTCTGAACCAACCAATAGGCAATTTGTTCACCGTGGCCACAGCACTACTGGTTATGATTGGCCGGCACTTGGCAGTCATTGGGTAGAACGACTTTGGGGGAAATCAAAATATCAGATGAGATTTTCTCCCACGGTTGTTCTGGAAGGTGAAGTATCATGTTTTGAATACAAATTGGAGCAAAAATTTTCAAACATCGGTAACGATATGTGATGTGACCTCGAGGACTGGGAATGCTGCGGGTATGAAATGGATCCCCAGCGTTTACCAACAAGGATTAGCCGCGTTGTTCAATGAAGTGAATCTTCTCCCCTCTCGGCTCTAAATTTATTTTCGTCATGAAGCTAGAAATTTTTAGGAAATCCTTTTCATGGGGAATATTGTCAGGTGTGAACAGACGCCAAACAATCACTTTACTGGGAGAAGCTATTCATTAGGACTCTTCTTGCTAGGCTCCTCCCAATTGTCATTTTTGCTCTGTCTACAGATCGCTTATTCAGTTTCTGATAGAAATTGAAAAATTTTTTTTTTTAAAGTTTGTCTCATTACGGGTAAGCAGAAAAAGATGGCAGACAATCTACACGTCACCGAGATGCCGCTGAGAATGATGTAGGGTTAGGCTGATGACCTGTATGGAAATGTATCCGGTGGACGTTGAGCTTGAGGCTTCTTCCAACCAATTAACCTCCATGGAGTAGAAACCTTCCAGCAGAACTCTACCCCCTGGATAGTGCACACTTGACCGTGTACACCCTGTGGGGGTGGTCGGGGGTGAGAGGTGGTACAAGGATAGTTACTGCACTTTACTAATGGTCTGGCTGGGGGCGATGGTGTCTTCAGACCTCACGTTGCCTATGACTCTGGCGTAGGATGATGCATGAACTGTCCTGACATTAGTCTTTACTGATATCATTTTAGTACGTGAGAACTGGTGTAGAGTTAGGTTTATTGCAACTTTTATTTATTTTTTTTTAAATTGTTTTAAATATTTTATTTATAGTATTTTTAAAAAGTTTTTTTTTTTTTGCCCACATCTATTCTAACAAAATATTAAAAAATTAAGCGTCCCACCACACTTTTTTTATAGGCCATAAATCTGACACTATTTATGAAAATTTATTTTTAAAAAATATTTCCTCTAAAAAGTACCAGATGTGTGTCCTTGTTAATTTTGGGCAAGTATCCAGGTAGATCCGATAGTAGGTTCCTACTTGCAACCTGAGCCCTACACTCTCTTTTATATAACTAATATGCACATTTTTGGATGAGGCCACTGTTGGAGCAAAGGCTACACCACGCCCCAGTAGCCTCTAGTCTCCCACCTCCTTTCGCATCAAAGCTTTTTGATATAAAACTCGCGCACCAGTCGTGTTCATTAGTCGGCGTGCACAGGAATATCATGGCAGTCGCCAGCATTGAACGGGTTACTGCGCATGCGCGGTGCTCGAAGCAGGTGGCGCACAATCTGTATATTAAGAGTGTGTCGGCGCAGAAGTAGGCCGGAGAGCAGAGGCTCCTAGGGCGTAGAGTAGTCTTTACTCCCGTAGCCCGGAGAGGCTCCTCCTCCACGCCCTAGTAGCCTCTGCCGAAAATTAGCATATTAGTTGGTGTCGATAAGTTTAGGAAGTGTTAAAGAAATAGGGAAAGATAGTTTAGCTCTTAGGATGTTAGTAGGAACTTGCCATCAGATCTACCTGGATAAGTAGATTCCTGATGCTAGGTTTCCTTTAAGATCTAAACACAAATAAAAATTCTTGATATTGTCCTCCCTTGATCAAGTATACGGCAAGGTGTTTGATTTTTATTTTTTTTTATTTTTTTTGTGGGTTATTGAAATGTTTTTTTTTTTAAATTTTATTTTTTCCTGTTTATTCTTGATGATTTCTTTGTGCCCGTTGATGATATATTTTTTTTTTTACAATTTTTCTCCTTACTATTTTTTTTTTTTTTTTTTTTTTTTTTTTTAGATCCCATTAAGACTTCTCAGGGTTCGCTGTCGCTCAAGGCTTATCGACTGACTCCAAAACTGATGGAAGTCTGCAAGGAAAAAGACTTCTCTGCGGAAGGGTACGTGTGTGTGTGTGTGTGTGTGTGTGTGCACAGCTTGGCAGGCGGCTATTTTCGGGTTGTAGAGGTGAGTGGTTAGCGACGGATTACCGCGTACAGGCTCCAAAAATCTTTTCTGTCTGTCCACATTCCCGACGCTGGTGAATACTAAAGCAGAATTGGCGTATGGATGGTGATGCGTTTTTTTTTTAAATTTTTTATTTTTAAACAAAATTGGGCGTCAAAAAGGGGTGGAGCTTTTGAGTTGCTATACTTTTTATGTGATTCAAGTCAAAGGGCGCCATTGGATTTGGTCAAGTAGACCTCGACCTCCTGTTCTGGTGGGATTGGGTGGCCCTTGGATTACGTGATAGACGCAACTGATCGCAACTTCCACAAATAGTTTTTGTGGCAGTTTTCAAGGGTAGACGGAACGAGACATTGAGTTATCAGTTGGGTGTATTGTGGCCAGTCTGTGGCTCCTCTTCTCTGCTGCTCTTCTCTGCTGCTCTTCTCTGCTGCTCTTCTCTGCTGCTCTTCTCTGCTGCTCTTCTCTGCTGCTCTTCTCTGCTCCTCTTCTCTGCTGCTCTACTCTGCTGCTCTTCTCTGCTGCTCTTCTCTGCTCCTCTTCTCTGCTCCTCTTCTCTGCTCCTCTTCTCTGCTGCTCTTCTCTGCTCCTCTTCTCTGCTCCTCTTCTCTGCTCCTCTTCTCTGCTCCTCTTCTCTGCTCCTCTTCTCTGCTCCTCTTCTCTGCTCCTCTTCTCTGCTCCTCTTCTCTGCTCCTCTTCTCTGCTCCTCTTCTCTGCTCCTCTTCTCTGCTCCTCTTCTCTGCTCCTCTTCTCTGCTCCTACTCCACAATGACTCCGATCTTCAGCGCACCGGCATGTGGACCCTTAGAAGAACCTCCGCCACCTGCTACAATGTTTTTGTGTCCTTGGTTTTCTTCCAGTTGGGATTGATTGTCATTGTCCTTCTATTGATATGGAAATGTTCTCCTCCTCGCAGGTTGAAGAAGGCGAGCATCGCGTATGAGCACATGTTTGAAGAGGTTCCCATTGTCATTAAGAACTCGCATCTCATCAACGTCCTAGTATGGGAGCTGGACAAAAAGGCGCCCGTAACCGAGAAGCACGAACTCCTCAGTCTGTCCAGCAGGTGAGAATATGGAAAGAGTTTTTTTGTGATATGTTCAGGGTCACAGGTGGTTTATCAAAACTACAAGGATCCCTGCTCCTACTGCTGTATAACATGTGGTTTACATATAGCAATCTATATATAATCTGCTCAGCTCCTCCTGCTCTATAACATGCTGCCTGCAGATAGGACACTATGTACAATCTGCTCAGCTCCTCCTGCTCTATAACATAGGACACTATGTACAATCTGCTCAGCTCCTCCTGCTCTATAACATGCTACCTGCAGATAGGACATTGTGCAATCTGCTCAGCTCCTCCTGCTCTATAACATGCTGCCTGCAGATAGGACATTGTGCAATCTGCTCAGCTCGTCCTGCTCTATAACATGCTGCCTGCAGATAGGACACTATGTACAATCTGCTCAGCTCCTCCTGCTCTATAACATGCTGCCTGCAGATAGGACACTATGTACAATCTGCTCAGCTCCTCCTGCTCTATAACATGCTGCCTGCAGATAGGACACTATGTACAATCTGCTCAGCTCCTCCTGCTCTATAACATAGGACACTATGTACAATCTGCTCAGCTCCTCCTGCTCTATAACATGCTGCCTGCAGATAGGACACTATGTACAATCTGCTCAGCTCCTCCTGCTCTATAACATGCTACCTGCAGATAGGACACTATGTACAATCTGCTCAGCTCCTCCTGCTCTATAACATGCTACCTGCAGATAGGACATTGTGCAATCTGCTCAGCTCCTCCTGCTCTATAACATAGGACATTGTGCAATCTGCTCAGCTCCTCCTGCTCTATAACATAGGACATTGTGCAATCTGCTCAGCTCCTCCTGCTCTATAACATAGGACATTGTGCAATCTGCTCAGCTCCTCCTGCTCTATAACATGCTGCCTGCAGATAGCACAGCTGTATATATAATGTATATCTGCCTCCCTCGCACGCAGTACATGACTCTTCCCTGCACACAGCATCACAGTCCAGTTCCCTTCTATCAATCGTCTCCGGGAACATTTTATCACCCACATATTTGTGAGCCTGGTCGTAACGCTCGGGCAATCAGTGAACCTTTCATCCTCCATCATTCCCCGGACATGTTCCCGCCTTATCGCGCAGCCTTCTAAACATCACCTTGTTATTATTTTTTATTACGTTTCTCCAGCCGTGGGACGCGGGGCCGCGCTACCTGCGAGTAACGGCCGGCGTCACTGACAGCCGCAGATGTGTTTCCTGATTCATGAAGCTTTTATACACTGGCTGTACGGGGGAGGGGGGGAGGTAAAGCGGTGACCGTGGTTCAGCTCAGGGCAGATCGCTCACATTTATTACTTTGTAGTGGTAGCTCACAATTTCGCAGCCTGCCAAAGACATTTTGCCATCTGAGATCTCCGAAATCAAATTCCCGAACAATGCATATATTGAATTAAGTACTTGTTACTGCGCCGCCGTGGAAAGACACGCTATATATCATCTCGTTGGCTCGGGGAAAATGACAGTTGGTTGGGGTTTTTTTTTTATTTATTTTTTTTTTGTTACGAATGACGGCGGGGGCGTTAGGCCAGGCGTAACACTTCAGCTGATCCGGTAACATTATAAACTGAGCTAATATAATGTCATGATACACGCTATAAAGCTTTCCCGTCTGCGGGCTGTGTTACTGCTTAATGTGTAACGTATGGCTCCGTTCTATACTTTTACAGGGGGTCACATTGCTGCAGATTGCGCCCAGAGCTCTTGAAATTATTTCCTCTAATATATTACTATTTTATTTATTTTATTACTATTTTTTTTCTATTTTATTACCATTTTATTTTTTCTATTTTATTTTATCTTTTTTCTATTTTATTGCTATTATTTTTTTCTATTTTATTTTTTCTATTTTATTTTTATTACTATTTTATTTTTTCTATTTTATTGCTATTATTTTTTTCTATTTTATTTTTTCTATTTTATTTTTATTACTATTTTATTTTTAATTCATCAAATTTTCATTATATATTTTAAAAAATAGTATTTTTATATACTTTTAAGCAAAATCACAGGTCCACAACATCCTTAGCGTTTCTGTGTATATAATAAAATGAATTACCGCCCCCCCCCCCCCCCCCCCCCCTTCAACTTATACTAAAGCCTCCCTTACTCCACGGGGATCTCCTGAGTTTTATTGACGGTGTTCACACATTGGCTTTCCGTAACAACATTCGGTGTCGCTCCCGACCAGCGACCGTTTTATGTAAGTGGGGTGAGCGCGCTATGACCCGTCATGACAGGATATTTATGATCGTTAAATGTAAGTACTTGAGCCAGGGTCGCTCTCTGGGCTATGCAGGCATGATATAAATCATGTAATAGGTCGATGTTTGCGGCATGACGATGATTTATATTTGAATGATTTTTTTAATTCTAATTTTTTTTTTTAAACTATTCTATGTATTGAATGTGCAATCATCTGTACAATTTAAACTTGATAGTTTGGTATTTTTTTAGTATTATAAGATCCCGTGTTCACAGGTATGGGGTGTGTGCAGCAAGTCTTAGGCCTCATGGACACCAATGTTGTTTCTGTGCATGCGCCGTCGTTGCAATGGCTAGCACACCCCCTGTGTACTTCAATGGGCTCATACACATATCCGATTAACCCTTATAACTTTATAATAGGGGATAAATATTGCATTGGTTGGCGTCGAACACCTCGCACCCCCAGAGATGGAATAAGTTGTGAGATTCCACTGACCTGTGTCTTATTCATGCAGGTGGTGCATGCGCAGTGTTTAGACGGGCACCGTGTATGAGCTGACTGCCCAAGCCACATATTAGAGCTGGTCCTTTTCCTGCCCATGTTTGCAGTCGTTGCTGTTTTTTTTGCTGCTGTCACCAAAACGGACCTTGCAAGCCAATGACGCATGCTCCCAGACTGCGCATGTTCATGTGAAATGAGGGAATCTGTGTGTGACTAAAGAGAAATCTGCTTCTCATTCACTCCTCCCTCAGGAATTCTTCCTGACAATGGGGCAAATGAGCTGGATTTTGCTCACAGGGTCATTTGCATAAATAATTCACCTTTACATATGCAGTGTGTGAAACAATATAGGGATAGTTGTATATCTGTATAATAGCAGCTTTCATAGAGCTGTTAGTGTGGATTAGTTTATCTAACGGGTTCTCTTTTTTTTTTTTTTATTTTTTTTTTTAGTTTTTTTCTCCCCCCAATTGCACCACCACAGGAATAATCCTGCCCTATCAAATTATGAGGACTAAATTATAGGATGAGGCAGATCTCAAATTGAGACTTGTTTAGACTCTGTCCAAACCACTAAGGCCTCAAACCAAAGCGCACCCCTACAGGGTACTGTAATAGTTAAAGGAGTGTTCCAGTTTAATATCAATGACCTTTACATATATTATCAGACTAGTGGGAGGTCCGATGAAAACCTAGCCTGAGGTCTGGTTCTTGTATAGAAGTTTCTGATGCTATATGGACCCTACAGCTGTTCATGCCTGAGAGCTGCCTGAACTTAGTGTCGGACCTTTATATAACAAGTCAGTCTCTGTTATATCTCTGCATTGTCTTGATCTAGTCTCCGGTATTGTGTATTCGCCTGCGTTTCTCAACTTTACTTCACTCTTTTTAATATTTTGTGACTTTTTTTTTTCTTGGTGTGGGAGTCGTCCCGTCCCTTTAAGCCTCGCTTCTTGCCTTATTCATGTTTCCCTTTTATTAAACCAGCGTAGTGTCAGTCAGCGCCGGCCCTTATATAGGAGCACCGGGGGCGTATCGCACACTGCAGATCTATGGAAAGTAGAAGGGGCCGTCCACTTGGACCTTACTTATCAGTTACTTCATGTCTCGCACCACATCTGTTTTAGTTATCGGTTTCCAGGCCTGGGTTTCCGTGACTACAGAAGCAAACAGCGCGTTACCACAAAGTCCTAACAATAACTCCCTGTTCCACGGCCCAGGTCCCAGAGTTTCACATAAAAATCCGCTCCTACAGCTCATTTTCTTTCATAGCGTTAGTGTCGTAAAAAGGAGGGAAAAAAATAGTGATGTATGGCTGTGGTACACCGGGGGGAGAGGGCCTGGCTCCTGCGCCTAGGCCTCGCAGCTTGTTCCTTGTCACTTATTGTTCCTGACAGACGTCTGTGAAGTAAATGTTAGACTTCGCACCCCGGAGAATAGGAAAATGGGGCAGATCCTCGCTAATAGTCAGTCAGTCAGTCAGCAGGACTCGTGTTCTTAGATACCTCAGATGTTAGATACGTCTCTTCATGACTCGTCTGTCCCAATCCTATGTTAATGGTTTCAACTTCCAGATGTTATCTGACTGCTGCACGATTACTTGTATGTGAAGAAAATTATATACCTCTATACCCACACACAGAATGAAACTTGTTTGAGCAGAACAATTGTACCCAGAACCTTGGTTTATTATAGGGGTGGTCTCATCATGGGGGTTAGCTTCCATAATGGGGGGGAAAAAACATCTTGGGTTGGGTCTTCTCATAGGGGTTGTTGTCACTATAGTATATACAGGGCGAGTCACAAGTCCCCCTATTTCAGAAATGAAAGGGAAAGTGACCTGCTACCCCTACTAGTAATGGGTGAGGTGGTCTATTTTCTTTAGGATATTTCCAGAACTTGGCCCCCATATTGGATCAAGGACATTGATTGCCCCCATTCAGATCTGTAATATTTTTGTGGTTTAGAAGTTATTAACACAGAAAGTTACAGCAACAACCAGAAGCGTTCCCTGTGATGCACAGTTATGTGACGTGTTGTCTCTGGTGCTGAACACAGAGCTGAAGGCGCTGGATCCAATCATTATGAACCTGAGGGAGAATCTATGGAGAATCTGTGCAGATCACTGTTGATCCACAAGAGATGTTACTGATCTGATTGGGGCAATGGATGCACTTGGTCCAGATGGTGGTCATGTTCCTATGGACATTGGCAGGGTACTCAGTGGTTATCCTGTTGTGTCCACCTGTGCAATACAGTCCTCAAAATTTCCCCTGTGTGCATGAGGCCTTATTATAACATTATTTTTTGGGGTTTAATTAGAGGGCAGGGTAATTAGAGACTCTTAGCAGTCAAACTTCTGGTATCCCCCTCCCCCCAATCACAGGATCAGGGGTCTCGTTTCTATGACTGCTCATGCCCTTTCCTTTTCTTTCTATGGGATTAGTATAAAGAAGCGGAGTACAATATTTTTCATACTTTTTAAATGTTTTTGGCAGTTCTCCCGCACAATCCTACATTCATTACCTGGTAAACACACAGAGATTTGAAGTCCCTGAATAACAGATCCATTTTTCCACTTGCAGCACATCATTAAATGTTTCTGTAGGTCCCAGTAGTCCCTCTTTTGGCTTGGCCGTGGAATCCCATTGTCCCTCTTTTGGATGTATTATATAGAAGCGCTTGGACCGGCTCCTGTGTTGGCTCCCTGAAGCTTCTGCTTTGCTCCAACATGTGTCCTCCCTGTACATTACGTGTCTACAGCTGTGTACAGGGAATGCGGCTTTATATTGTCTCTCACAGGCCGGGCGGTCATGGGAAACTGAGGTGTATAGGGTTTTGTAGTAGACTATTATATCCTTTTATGATTTGCGTTGAGAAATAGTATACAATGCTGGACACTACACATCACATGGCCATATCCTTGGTTCCTATGTCATTGGGGATCTAACTGCTGCCCTGCAAAATCTATATGTGAACCAATCTCTAATCCATGCAGGCGCTTTATGCATTTCTGATCCTATGCTTCTATATGTGTTCTCCTTATTTGTAGAGGGGATTTCCCGGACAAACTTGGGTAATATGGCTCACATTTATTGAAGTGGGAAGCAGAGAGAGGTGGGAGATGACTATTTCCCACGCTTTCAGCTACGGATTTGCCTCCAAATTTGCAGTAATGTTGTCCCATGAGCCGTAGGACGTTTCTGGTTGACGTTTCCGTTCTGTGATGCACGGACCGTGTTGTGTCCTCTTTGACAGACCGACCGCAGCGTCTTGGAGGATGGGACTCATTGTAATACATTGTAGTGATATATAGATACCATGGTTGGTCCGTGAAATGGGACACACTGATTCATGGACTGATAACACTAGTCTTGGCATTGGCCACGCAGAACCATGACAGAAGCCACCGAGGCTCGGATTCGACTCCAGTCCTATCCAAAAGCACTTTGTCAGCTGTATCTTGGTCTTGGGTTCATAATTAAGAGTACTATATTGGATAATTTTAGGGGGCAAGGCACGGGTTATTACAAAGGATGTACGAGTGGCATGCGAAATGCGTTGGTGTTGGAGTTATTCAATGAATTAATTTCCGTATGTGCAGCTCCCCGATGCTGGGCCTTGATCGTTTCGCGAGACGTTGTGCTGCGAGAAGTAGTTAAACTACTTGTACGCCACTTGTGTCGTTACCAAGGAAAATTTACAATGGATCAGACGGAAGTAGAAATTTTATTAAACGACTTCTCCCGAAGCGAGCAGCCGACCTTGTGCGGCATTGTGTACTCATTCTACCCACGAAGCTCTTGTATGTAGCAATTTGGAGTGACTCACGTGGAAGGTTTTCTTCTTGGTAACAGTTCTAACTGTTGTTGCATTGTTGTCTCTTTTCTTTTTTTGTTTTTGGTTATTTTGTGTTAACCCCATGTCTTCACCCTCCCATTACTCTTCCGTACTGTGTTGGGGCCGCTTGTTGTACACTCGGATGCAGCTTAGGGGCTCATTAGCGTATCTTGGCTTGTTGTATGGATCCGTCACACGTGGTGCCTTCTTTTCCCCAAACGAAAGTGGAAGTGCTGGACTGTGTAATCACTTGATACCCCAATGTGTACTGCTGAATCCTAATGTCTGGCTTATTTCCCTGTGCAGTAATCATCTAGAGAAGAGTCTCCAGCTCCTCATGGACAGAGTGGATGAAATGAGCCAGGATATCGTGAAGTACAACACCTTCCTGAGGAACGCCAGCAAGCAGACACAACAGAAGCATCAGGTAGGGGATCCAAGACCTATAGTGCCAGAACTAGTGAAAAAACCTTTGTTTCAGTGTTCTAGCTACTCCAAATGCTCCGGGACTATGTCCTCACACTGCTGTGCTCTTGGTTTTCTGCACCAGCCCTTTGGGCCAAGTGACTGCTGTATTAATAATCCAGAAGCCCACTACAGCTGTGTGATAATACCCCTGGTGCCGCTGGATACATCGGGAGGCTAATGCCTCCTGATCTTTTTGGCGAATGGATGTGCTGGCATACAATTCTACACCAGGCCACACTTCAATGGTTACAGACTACAGTCAATGCCCGATTCTCCTGGCTGCACCACCATTCAGGTCTCTCCACTACTACCTTTAATGGCTATGGCCTCATACCTGGTGGCAGGTAGTGTGTATCGGTGCTTCAGTGTGTGCTGGGATTTCCCGCTGTGAGACAGAACTGCTCTTACACAAGTGAACAGTCTAAACTTTGCAGAAGTGGATTGTCCATACAATGAATAAAGTGGTTACTTCAGTCATTACTTTTTCCATCTGCCGTCTGTAGGGGGAGATGTATCCGAAGTGTCAGATCAAAACTGTTATAGTTGCTCATAGCAACCAATCAGAGCTCAGCTCTCATTTTATAAACAGCTGTTTATAAAATGAAAACTGATCTGTGATTGGTTGCCTTGAGCAACTATAATAGTTCTGCAGTCAAACACTTCTGATAAATCTCCCCCATATATATCTGTATCCTGGTGGGTGGAGACCTCACTGCTACTCCTCTATGTAATCTGACACCTAAGTGTGTTTGTCTTTTCGTGAGCAAGATGAAATTCAATTGAAATTTCAGAGTGAAAATCATATTGTCGGAGGGGGAGGGGGGTGATGAGTCAAAGTAAGTGGAGAAGGAAGCAATTTCCTCTGGTTTTATGTAGTGATTTGTAACACTGTTTTCAGAAGTTGGTTGAAAAGTTACTGACCATTCAATCAAGTGAAATGATGCAGTTTACAAGCGGTAGAGATGTTGCTGTTGATTATTAGTACTTCTCAGATGGTGTTTTATGTGCTCCCCACATTTGCCGATATGGAGACCCCTCCCCATCATCATTTTTTTACGGTCCCTCACTCTCCTCTCCACCCTACGTAGACTATAGAAGCGGCCCCTGCCAGAAGTACATAAACTATTTTTTATTTTTTTAGGATTTGTTTCTGGAAAACAACATCCTCTTTAAAGGCACTTAGGAGCCGAGCGGAACCTCGGTCATTAAATATGTTTACAACGTTATCTCTCGCAGAATATCACTCGGCAGAATAGAATTTTATCGCATGAAGCCAGAGGAGAAAGTTCATCCATGCAGGCTTCATTTATTCCTAATTGCTCCAGGTTCTGGTTTATTACAACATGCTTAATATCTCGGACATCAATCAGCCGGATTCTCATTTGTTCCGGGGTGGGGGGGGGGGGGGAGTTTATTCCGATAGAAAAATGCGTCCTGGTTTAAATGTCATTTATAAAAGCGATGTCCGCCTTGTTTCCCGGTCTAAATACCAACCAGAGAATCTACACCTCCTCTCCAGCTCGGATTGTTCTGCTCTAATGACTTGGCGGGGAAAACCTTCATAGGTTTTTATATTAATTGTTCCTATAATGAGCACCTTAGTGTCCTGTATGTGTGTCCCATCAGTGAGCTTACACATCCCCCTAGATAAAGGTGCGTAACACAACCCATCATGGACTATCCCATCCCCTTGATATATCATAGGAGGACTCATCATGTAGCCACTGATAGGCCTTTAAAGGGATTGTATCCTTTATGATTGTTATCCTCTGTCTATACCAAGCCAATCGGGAAGATTATGACTCCCAGACTCACTATTTGATGGTGACAGATTATAAGAAATACATCCTTATAACCCAGTGACATTAGTCACAGATCCAGGCACCGGGACTGTGGTATGTTCTTATATTTGTCATCCATGGCCTCCTTCCTTCTAAAATCAACTTTTACAATTATGCTAATGAGCCATGAGTGCCCTGGGGTTATCAGAGCAGCTCTGTGCTGTATCTTCACCAGATGTTACACTGTGCAGGAGCACTTCCTCTCTCTCCCACTGTGTGAAAGCAGGCAGAGGGAGGGGGGGGGATGTGCTGCAGGGGACGGTGGGAAAAAAAACTCCTCCATCTGTGACATGTTACTTATACTAATGTTACATTGGTGAAAATGAGCATTAATACCCTGCACATTGGGGCCCGGGGTCCTACAGCTCCTCTCGGCCAGTGCCGGTTACGGCTATCTTTTTCCGGGCAGTAACGCCATGTATACCCAGGGCCGAGCGTGCAAACAATGAGCAGCCGCCTGCACAGCGCAGCGAGCACAATCCCTCCAGGAGACGCCGGGGAAAGTGCATTTAAATCGTTATTGAAGGTAATTAAAAGATCAAACTTAATTTTGTGAGAGGTGAAGAACCTGTTTTACTGCTCTGTTAGCTGCAAGATGTAATGCAGACGTTCTTATTACCTGGGAGCCTCTCGGCTACAACAACGGCTCTGCTCTCCTCCTCTTCTTTTGCAAAGTACATATGTAATTTTGTTTCTAAATTTGTCCATCTAAGGGGACTTGTAACTCCCGTTTTATCCCATAAAAAACACAACCTGATGCAGGACACTTTACAGGCTTCTTAGCAACCGGTCTATGCCATTGTGGTGGGCACGTCTCCCTAGTGCACATAATTCTTCTTATGCACCAGCCCTTTACACAATAACCGATCACCTGCACACAAAAAGGTTCATTAGTTTTGATCTTTACTATAAAAATGGTTTGATGACCCCACCTACTTGGATGAGAGAGTTATTATCCCACCCACACACAGTGATTGGCAGTGCGGGGCCTGATTATCCCACCCACACACAGTGATTGGCAGCGCGGGGCCTGATTATCCCACCCACACACAGTGATTGGCAGCGTGGATCCTCATTACCCCGCCCACACACAGTGATTGGCAGCGTGGATCCTCATTACCCCGCCCACACACAGTGATTGGCAGCGTGGATCCTCATTACGCCGCCCACACACAGTGATTGGCAGCGCGGTGCCTGATTACCCCACCCACACACAGTGATTGGCAGCGCGGTGCCTGATTACCCCGCCCACACACAGTGATTGGCTGCGAGGGTCCTGATGTGGGTTCCGGGTAAACAGAACTCTAACTATAATATGGATTTCTTCAGGGTATAAATGGAAACTCTATAAAAAGAAGCCCAATTAACATTCTCCCGTTGGGTGTGTATCATCTTTTGGTGGGAGTATACGACCCGTTTGGGTGATTGTTGCTTTATCCAGTTGTTTGTAGAAGGCTCACCCCACATATGGCTGGTAGGGCCGCCGTGACCGGTGTTGGGGTACTGCATCTTATTTGTATGTGACATTTGCATGTGCGTTTGATAATGTGTTCATCCTGTCGCCCGCGCTGTGACTCCCGCGCCTGCTCACATTTTGAGAAAGAGATGTCTCCTGTCGTAGACCGTTACACCCATATCAGAAACAAGAGACTCTCAGCCCCCAGATGTGCCGCAGTGAGGAATATGTTAATTTCCTGCATAATTAATGTGATTATTTTTTTTTCTTATTTGTAGTACGTTCAAAGGCGGCAGCAGGAAAACATTCAGAGGCAGAGTCGTGGAGAACCTCCGCTGCCTGAAGAAGATGTTAGCAAGTTGTTTAAGCCTCCTCTTCCTCCACCCCGAATGGACTCTCTCCTCATTGCAGGTAATTGTTTCTTTCTTACACGTAAAACGAATTGGTCCATATAGTCCAAAATGATGGCGGGTTGTCAATGTATTTAGAAAGTTGCGAAACGTTGTCACAGGAAGTTGACTTCCACTACTGTGTCGTCAGAGCATCAGGGGTTGGATGGCAAACTACGGAGGTGAGTGTGAGGGCAGGGGGGCAAGTAACACTGGATGACGGGACAGCGTACTTTGACGACGGGTCACAACTTTCTAAAAAGTAATCTATATATCCGGGAGCATGTGTTCACACCCCCATTAGGTCTTCATATAGAATGGAAATAATTTTGTAGGACATTTACTTTTATCCAGAGCTAAAGCCAGATTTTTTTTTTTTTTTTTGGTCACCCAACCTTGGGGTCCCCAAGGGATTTGGGAACACTGGAAACCCACCCCCACAACCAACTGTCTAAAAAGTCCACAGTCTGACTTTTATTGAGCAGCGCCACGCTACTTTGTATAGTGGCGGTGCTCGGTACTGCAGTGAAGGCCTTATTAACTTGAATGGAACAGGCCAAGAAATGGACACATCGTTGCAATCCTGTGAACCGAATTTCTGCCCACTTCAACCAGCTGGTTGGTGGTATACCCTGATCTGATTGACCCTGGAGAAGCTCTTTACACTGGGTCATTCGGGCTTTAATTTCATTAAGTGGTCCAATTGTATCAGTAAAAAAAAATTACGAAAGTCGGGGGCACTTGACTGATATCCAGGTGATGGTTTTTGCAATGCTCCTATGACCCTAGTATAAGATGTGCAGTGAGTTTCCTGTTACTGACAATGGTCCCTTCACCAGACAATTGTGGGTGTCTTCAGAGCAGCCATTGCCGCCCTGTCCAGTATGGTGGATGGTCGAGAGGTGTGTGTGACGCTCTATGGCTTTCTTGATTACATCTTTCAGGACTACGTCTATGTCTAGTTCTTCCTTTAGAGTAATTGTACCATCACGCACATGTCTCCGGCTGACCACCCCCCTCTCCAGGGAACGTTCCTCCGCCCCCTCCTCCGAGTCTTCCCGGTCTTGACAAGGTTGAGTGTTCCCCCCCCACCCGTCCGTAATTGCAGCCTAATTACACCTAATGGTTAAGGAAACTATGCAGGATCACATGAATATACAAAGCAAATGGTTTTTTAACGGGTTAACCCTTTGCACGTAACGTTTTTTTTTACTTTGTCTGATTATTGGGGTTGAGTTTCCCGGATGAAGTCTGCAAGAAAATCTAGTTATTGGGCCCCATGGTTAGCGGCCGGTCTTGATATGTGACTGCTGTGGAGCTCACTGGGCTCAGAATACGGTTTGCCCTCGGATGGACTCTCGGAGCAGCAGCTTTTTCTTTCCTGCTACTTGAAGACCATTTGTCTACAATAAATAAACCTGACTGCAGCTACAGACGGTTTCTTAGCCATGTATTTATATGGGGTAGGAAGAAAAAAAATCTCAATTATACTTTCTGTGCTTTTCATGCACCTCCGAGACCCCGGGATACTTTGTGAGTGAAATCAATTATTGTTCTGTAATTACATTGTGTATTTACATTCCAGACACTGGTAAAGCACATACCGTGCCCGCGCGGCCCACCCCTCGCTATACAGACGCCTTGTAATACACGGAGAGACCCCCGGGGAAAGGGAGGGAGCGGGCATCAGTCCACATGATAGATTATAGGGCTACTGAACTAGATGTGAAGTAATGGACCTAGGAGGTTCTGTCTAGTAACGTCGCTTCTGTGCTGCCCTTACACATTAGTTATGGTCTGTTCCTGTAGGAGCTGCTTCTCCTCTAATTTATGGGCATCCTTATAGGCCATGTTGAAGTTTTCCGATTCATTCCTCAATGTGATCTTGTAACCTGTCCCAGACCCAAATTTCTACGGTCTCTCTTGAAGATGGGACTTCGAGTAGAGCCGCGTTGTGGTTGTTATGTAGATACCTGCAATTCTGTGTAGAGGTTAGAATCTACATTGTTATACATAGTCCTCCCATGTTGAAGGTGGCGTCTGGGTGGCACCCAGTAGTAATCTGTACCCATACCAAAATTGGTCATCGTTGCCGTTCCGATTCGGGGGTTCCCATCGCTCACATTCCAGGTCTGTTCCTAGACCTTTAATTTTGGAACAGGCAGCAATATATCACTGTCCATAATTTGTTCTGATCCCAATGTGGTTCTGCCGACTGTCGAGGCAAAAGCAACTTTTGGGTTGCACTATGACTTTTCAGGAGGTGAAATGTGGTAGCGCACCATTGCTTGACTTCACACCGCTATATTTCCTCAGCATTATGGGGTTAATCCTGAAAATATGCAGCGTAAATACAAATTTGTGGCTTGTCCATGCTGGGATATGTTCTTGCGGCTATAGGTTGGCCTCCATATGGTATCTCCACTGTGTGGGTGCAGGTTGTATGTAAGGAGTCGCCTTTCATTCCCAGGTTCTCGGCCATTACTCCCACAGTCTGCCTCGTGCCACGAGCTTATTAATCATTCTCAGTGCCCATGTGAAGGCAAGACGTCCCAGACACCTAGTTTTTCTTCATAAATCTGGACAAAGCAGCTACTCATATCCTGAAAGTTAGAAATTGGAACCTAATTTTCTTTCCTGCTAAAATGACAAAGTTTCTGAAGCCCGAGGAGAAAATACAAAGACGCCTATTCAAAAAAATAGAGAAAGTCTTCTCCGCATGACATCATCCTGAATGTATATATACAAGTGGCTGGTAATTGCTAGCAAGTGTGCCCATTACCGAGAAAACCCACCTCATTGTCCGGACTTTACGCGTACGGAGAGACTGCATGATGTCACAGGTTCTGAAGCATTTGCCGATCCGCGATGACCGTGACCCCCAACAATAACCTGCAAACCCCATAACACAAACCGTGGTTACTAACTGTAGGATTTGCCATCTTAAAGATAGATCGGATGCCTCCTGGAGTACGTGTAGTGCAGGCTGAGTACTTGGTATCTAGAGGACCTGGTCTATGTTCTTCTGCTTTACATGAGAGGATGTCCTCAAACCAATTACTTTTTGAGTCTTGACACATTTTGAAGAACATTAGTTTGAGGATGCTTAATGGAAGGGCAGGGTGGAATCATGGAAACCCTTGAAGGCCTAGCATGAGTGACCATTAGGTAATCTTGGTCTGCTCCAGCTCCTTGTTTTCATGTCGTTAGCCCCAGGCGTCGGTGGTATCCTCGGCCTTGTTGGACTACTTGACATCCACTTCCTGTCCTGGGTCAAAGTGAGTTCTGTGTGACCCGAACGCCCCCTACACTTCTGTCCTAGTAATCCGTACCAGAACAGGCTTTAGTACACTAGATTTTGCGACCCACAGTCGGCAGAGACTACTCCACTGCTCCGGTAGCCTCTGCCGAAAAGTTGCGTACAAGTTAGTTTATATCAGGACGTATTAACGGATTAGAGATAGTTTAGGGCTTTGGACCTTAGGAGAAACCTACCATTGGATCTACCTTGATTGCCGATGGTAGGTTTCCTTCAAGTTGTACACTTGACAATACAGGCAGTCCCCAGGTTACATACAAGATAGGGTCTGTAGGTTTGTTCTTAAGTTGAGTTTGTATGTAAGTCGGAACTGTATATTTTATCATTGTACTCCCAGCCAGAACTTTTTTGGTCTCTGTGACAATTGGATTTTAAAAATGTTGGGTTGTCATAAGAATCAGGATTAACACTAAAGCTTCATTACAGACGCCTGTGATAACTGTTACAGCTGATTATTGTAGCCTAGGACTAAAGTACAATAAATTACTAATATCCAGAGGTCCGTTTGTAACTAGGGGTCGTATGTAAGTCAGGTGTTCTTAAGTAGGGGACCGCCTGTACTTCAAAAATTGCCAGAAACCAATGCCAAGTCCACAACCAGTCCCCCGTGGCGTCGTCTTCTGTTGTGATGTTGATCCTAACCATGGTCTAGATGACCCAACGTTGACGCTCGTGCTCTTTATCTGGTGGATCCGTCGTTTCTTGTCTTTTTGTTCTGTAACTATTTCAGTTCTTGCTCATGGGATTTGTGGACGTACCCACCTGACCTTTTATTTCTTTTCTTTTCCATAGGTCAAATTGACAAATACATCCAGAACGTTAAAGAATGCACCTCTCAGAACCTCGGGAAGTTGTTCATGGCTGAAGCTCTACAAGACCAGGTCAACTAACCAAGCCACAAAGCGGAGCGTCTACCACCCACAGCATTGCCCTGACTCAATAGCAACTATTATTTCCTGTACAATTTAATAAATACATCTTTTATCCAGAGTTATCGTGGTGGTTGGTCATTTCTTGGCGCTCACTTCTTCGGCACCTTCTGTATTCCCTTTGTGCTATGATCTAGTAATAACGTGCACATTTGTTAATTGTCTAAAAGCAAGCTCTAAATTGAGCAACTCGAGAAGTTGTCCCCCTCTAAGTAACTTAGTAACTCTTTTTCGGGGGAAGTTTGATTGAGCCGTGACCTTGCTTCGTTCCAAGCCTTTGAGATTGACCGAACCAGGTAATGTGAAATAAAGTTTTATAAAGTAGTGGCAGTGTTAAGAGTGCTGACAAAGGCATTTTTAAAATCTGGAACCTGTCACCAGCTAAAAATTACATTCCTGTTGACAGTTTCACTAAAACTTCCTCAAAATTGTATGGAATAAGCCACTTAGTAAACCTATTTCCATATGCCATATTAGTGCAGTAGAGGGAAGCGGGTGTAATCCGTTACTTGTGCGTGCCACCCATAATGGGACCCAATCATGTATGGTATTTTCACCCTATGGTATCCTTGTGGTGTCTTTTGTTTGGAAAGCCGTGTGCCTGATTTCAATTGGTTGAGCGATGACAATTTCTTCGGATGGAAGGTCATCACCTACCCATGGAGTTGCTGAAGGACCGACACGAAGGCAATGGGAAAGCGGGAACATTTTGAGCCGTTTGTAGCAAAAACCTCATTGCAATACTTATGGGACAGGTGGGAAACTGCTCTTTCAGACATTCATTCAGTAACTCTGCTACTTTAATGGACATCTACCACCAGGATGAAAGACTGTATGCAAATGAGCCTGAGGGGCTCCAGGCTCCATTAACACTGATGGAGCCCCTCAGACTCCTTTGCAATACAGTCTTTCATCCTGGTGGTAGATGCCCTTTAACAATCAGTATTTTAGATTGGAAATCTACTGTCTGGATCGTACTTGCTAAAGCAGATCCTTTGGGAGTGGATAATTACCAGTGCTGCTGGAGGTGCTCTGGTGACGCCCCTTAGAGCACTTGCAGTTCATTTGAATATTTTTCAGAAAAAGAGTGAAAAAGGAAATTTTAGCACAGATCCTGCATCGGGTTCCATCCAGACTGTAGATCGCAAGAAAAACCATGTTCAGCCTTTGCCTCTTCTGGTAAAATCTCCAAAGATGCATCGACCCCCCCCCCCCCCCCCCCCACGATCAAAGCTCCTGATAAAGATCTAATGAAATGGACGACTTTAACCGTTTATGAACTAATAATTTTTTTTTTTAGTTTCAAATATGAAGCCTTATCTCATTGCTACAACACATGGACGTCCACCGTCGCCAGTCACCGCCACCTATAGCCGTTGCGGGATTCCCAGCATCGCGTCCCGATAAGACAGCACCCAGCACTCAGTGCCCCTGACAATCCTATTACTTTCCCTGCACATCTTCGGGAGGTGAATGTGCTAAACTAGAGAAAAATTAATCTCTTGAGCAGACGCCTTCCCTCCGAGCGCAGGGATTTGGAAAGCGGCTCGAAAGCCTTGGAGGTCCCCGCAATAAAATCGTATTACTGAATACTTAATCATCTCCACAGTAACACAAACCAGGCGACGCTTTATTAATTACTATTATTTGTGTCCCTCGTGTGTTTGGGGGGTTTCTAAATCTTTATTTTTTTTTTTTCATTTAGTCTTTGTGAAAATCTGCATCTATTTGAGGACCTAAATCTTTCTATGGTCGGAATATCCTGGACGCATATTATAGATATTAGACTATAAGCAAATCGGATGTCTCACGTTTGGGATCCATTAACACCTATAGAGCCTGGAGCCTATCGGGCTCATTTGCATACAGTCCTTCATCCTGGTGCTACATGCCCTTTAAATATTCTACCTGGAGGGTAGAATTTTGTCTAATATTCCAGGATTGTAGCTGGACTCAGATCACGCCACAGCCCTTCCTGCCCTTTGATCAGTGCTATCGTTTCTGGTTAGATTTTAAAACGATAGGGCTCAGGAGAAGTTGGAATAGATCAGAAAATATTGCATTGTAAGAAAAGCCCCTCCCTTCAGTGCTTTATGTCCAGCTACAATCCTGGGATATAGAGACATATTTCGCATTCCTGCTTCTAATAACACACAAAGGTATGGTTACATACATCATGAAAGGGGGGGGGCGGAGCAAAACACTGTCTGCAGTATTGTATGGTCAAAACTTCTTCTTGTATACTCCCTTAATAATCTAGAAGAAAATTTTTATTATGATTTATTTTATTTTTTTTTTTAAAAACTACAATCAAAATCGATCTTGATCAACCAGGAACATTTACTAGTAGATCCAGACCCTGTGACTGTGGTAATCTTCTTATATTTGTTATCCATGACCTTCTTCCTTATAAAATCAACTTTTAAAATTATGCTAATGAGTCAGAGGGGCTCTGGGGTTGCTATCACCCTTCTGTACTGTAGCTTCACAGTCTAACACATAGACTCCCCCTTCTCTTCCAGCACTTCTGATATAATCTCACTTCAGAAGAGGAAGTGCTCCTTGCACAGTGTAACAGCATGTGAAGCTAAATCACTCAGGAGCTATGGTAAAACCCATAGAAGCCCTTCTGACTTATTAGCATCATTTCTTAAGTGTCCCTGGTTTATCATGCTTGATTTTGGATGGTACGAGGACATCCACTAGCAGGATGAAAGACTGTATGCAGATTAGCCTGAGGGGCTCCAGGCTCCATTAACACCTATGGAGCCTGGAGCCCCGGAGGCTCTTTTGTGTACAATTCTTCATCCTGGTGGTAGATGACCTTTTAAGTGCTGAAATTGATGTCACTGATTCTTCGGGAACGGCGGGGGCTAGATGCAAAATTCCAAATGTACTGGAATCCGTGGGGTGGCTCTAGTTTAAGGAAGAACATTGTTGAAGTTGGTGGAAGGTTCCCTTTAAATGTTCAGGGGGGGGGGGGGGGGCGTTCTGTAAGTAATAATGGAGCAGTTGGTACCAGGTTTGGATGCTCAGTCCCGGCAGTTACCACCAGGTGGCGGCAGAGAGTTCGGACAGGAGCCTATAGTCACAATGTGCCGGTACTTTAGGCATTTTGCATAAATCGGGAGGCATTTGCAATAAAATCCTGTGTCGTCCTTAACCCCTTCCTGCCCCTTCCCTACCCCTGTGCTGAGAGAATACACATAGGTGGGGGGGTAATATATGTCAGTGTAACAAGTAACAGACGGCGCGGCCAGACATCTGCAGTCACCGCACTTCTGTCTCGTTTTCTGGTTTTGTGATTCGGTGTCAAGCGACGCACATCAGGGAGACTGCGAGGAGAGGCCGCGCATTAGTTAATGGTAATTACACCCATCTCTTTATACTCAGTATAACTTCCCTTTAAGAGAGCGGCGTGACAAGCTGTCTCTTATCAGAGGAGCGAAAGCACTTCCACACTACTACACGCGTGTGACCGTACAGAACGCGCTAACTACATGCAGAAACCATGATTGATTAGTCAGGAGCCTCGATGCCTCCTCTCCATATGTCTAACATGTCCCAACACAGCCTCAACCTCCGACCCCCAACCTAGGACCACAGTAACCCTGACACCTACCAAGACGCCAAACTCTGTGCACAGTGTTGTCATTACTACAGTAGGGGGCAGTATTATAGTAGTTATATTCTTGTACATAGGAGGCAGTATTATAGTAGTTCTATTCTTGTACATAGAGGGCAGCATTATAGTAGTTATATTCCTGTACATAGGGGGCAGTATTATAGTAGTTATATTCTTGTACATAGGGGGCAGTATTATAGTAGTTATATTCTTGCACATAGGGGGCAGTATTATAGTAGTTATATTCTTGTACATAGGGGGCAGTATTATAGTAGTTATATTCTTGTACATAGGGGGCAGTATTATTAGTTATATTCTTATACATAGAGGTCAGTATTATAGTAGTTATATTCTTGTACATAGGGGGCAGTATTATAGTAGTTATATTCTTGTACATAGGGGGCAGTATTGTAGTAGTTATATTCTTGTACATAGGGGGCAGTATTATAGTAGTTATATTCTTGTACATAGGGGGCAGTATTATAGTAGTTATATTCCTGTACATAGGGGCAGTATTATAGTAGTCATATTCTTGTACATAGGGGGCAGTATTATAGTAGTTATATTCTTGTACATAGGGGGCAGTATTATAGTAGTTATATTCCTGTACATAGGGGCAGTATTATAGTAGTTATATTCTTGTACATAGGGAGCAGTATTATAGTAGTTATATTCTTGTACATAGGGAGCAGTATTATAGTAGTTATATTCTTGTACATAGGGGGCAGTATTATAGTAGTTATATTCTTGTACATAGGGGGCAGTATTATAGTAGTTATATTCTTGTACATAGGGGGCAGTATTATAGTAGTTATATTCCTGTACATAGGGGGCAGTATTATAGTAGTTATATTCTTGTACATGGGGGGCAGTATTATAGTAGTTATATTCTTGTACATAGGGGGCAGTATTATAGTAGTTATATTCCTGTACATAGGGGCAGTATTATAGTAGTTATATTCTTGTACATAGGGGGCAGTATTATAGTAGTTATATTCTTGTACATAGGAGGCATTATTATAGTAGTTATATTCTTGTACATAGGAGGCATTATTATAGTAGTTATATTCTTGTACATAGGGGGCAGTATTATAGTAGTTATATTCTTGTACATAGGGGGCAGTATTATAGTAGTTATATTCCTGTACATAGGGGGCAGTATTATAGTAGTTATATTCTTGTACATAGGGGGCAGTATTAGAGTAGTTATATTCTTGTACATAGGGAGCAGTATTATAGTAATATTCCTGTACATAGGGGGCAGTATTATAGTAGTTATATTCTTGTACATAGGGGGCAGTATTATAGTAGTTATATTCTTGTACATAAGGGCAGTATTATAGTAGTTATATTCCTGTACATAGGGGGCAGTATTATAGTAGTTATATTCTTGTACATAGGGGGCAGTATTATAGTAGTTATATTCTTGTACATAGGGGGCAGTATTATAGTAGTTATATTCTTGTGCATAGGGGGCAGTATTATAGTAGTTATATTCCTGTACATAGGGGGCAGTATTATAGTAGTTATATTCTTGTACATAGGTGGCAGTATTATAGTAGTTATATTCTTGTACATAGGGAGCAGTATTATAGTAATATTCCTGTACATAGGGGGCAGTATTATAGTAGTTATATTCTTGTACATAGGTGGCAGTATTATAGTAGTTATATTCTTGTACATAGGAGGCAGTATTATAGTAGTTATATACTTGTACATAGGGGGCAGTATTATAGTAATATTCCTGTACATAGGGGGCAGTATTATAGTAGTTATATTCTTGTACATAGGGGGCAATATTATAGTAGTTATATTCTTGTACATAGTTAGCAGTATTATAGTAGTTATATTCCTGTACATAGGGGGCAGTATTATAGTAGTTATATTCTTGTACATAGGGGCAGTATTATAGTAGTTATATTCTTGTACATAGTGAGCAGTATTATAGTAGTTATATTCCTGTACATAGGGGGCAGTATTATAGTAGTTATATTCTTGTACATAGGGAGCAGTATTATAGTAGATATGTAGATATATTCCTGTACATAGGGGGCAGTATTATAGTAGTTATATTCCTGTACATAGGGGGCAGTATTATAGTAGTTATATTCTTGTACATAGGGGGCAGTATTATAGTAGTTATATTCTTGTACATAGGGGGCAGTATTATAGTAGTTATATTCCTGTACATAGGAGGCAGTATTATAATAGTTATATTCTTGTACATAGGAGGCAGTATTATAGTAGTTATATTCTTGCACATAGGGGGCAGTATTATAATAGTTATATTCTTGTACATAGGGGGCAGTATTATGGTAGTTATATTCTTGTACATAGGGGGCAGTATTATGGTAGTTATATTCTTGTACATAGGGGGCAGTATTATTAGTTATATTCTTGTACATAGGGGGCAGTATTATAATAGTTATATTCTTGTACATAGGGGGCAGTATTATAGTAGTTATATTCTTGTACATAGGGGGCAGTATTATAGTAGTTATATTCTTGTACATAGGGGGCAGTATTATAGTAGTTATATTCTTGCACATAGGGGGCAGTATTATAATAGTTATATTCTTGTACATAGGGGGCAGTATTATAGTAGTTATATTCTTGTACATAGGGGGCAGTATTATAGTAGTTATATTCTTGTACATAGGGGACAGTATTATTAGTTATATTCTTATACATAGAGGTCAGTATTATAGTAGTTATATTCTTGTACATAGGGGGCAGTATTATAGTAGTTACATTCTTGTACATAGGGGGCAGTATTATAGTAGTTATATTCTTGTACATAGGGGGCAGTATTATAGTAGTTATATTCTTGTACATAGGGGGCAGTATTATAGTAGTTATATTCTTGTACATAGGGGGCAGTATTATAGTAGTTATATTCTTGTACATAGGGGGCAGTATTATAGTAGTTATATTCTTGTACATAGGGGGCAGTATTATAGTAGTTATATTCCTGTACATAGGGGCAGTATTATAGTAGTTATATTCTTGTACATAGGGGGCAGTATTATAGTAGTTATATTCTTGTACATAGGGGGCAGTATTATAGTAGTTATATTCTTGTACATAGGGGGCAGTATTATAGTAGTTATATTCTTGTACATAGGGGGCAGTATTATAGTAGTTATATTCTTGTACATAAGGGCAGTATTATAGTAGTTATATTCCTGTACATAGGGGGCAGTATTATAGTAGTTATATTCTTGTACATAGGTGGCAGTATTATAGTAGTTATATTCTTGTACATAGGTGGCAGTATTATAGTAGTTATATTCTTGTACATAGGGAGCAGTATTATAGTAATATTCCTGTACATAGGGGGCAGTATTATAGTAGTTATATTCTTGTACATAGGTGGCAGTATTATAGTAGTTATATTCTTGTACATAGGAGGCAGTATTATAGTAGTTATATACTTGTACATAGGGGGCAGTATTATAGTAATATTCCTGTACATAGGGGGCAGTATTATAGTAGTTATATTCTTGTACATAGGGGGCAATATTATAGTAGTTATATTCTTGTACATAGTTAGCAGTATTATAGTAGTTATATTCCTGTACATAGGGGGCAGTATTATAGTAGTTATATTCTTGTACATAGGGGCAGTATTATAGTAGTTATATTCTTGTACATAGGGGCAGTATTATAGTAGTTATATTCTTGTACATAGTGAGCAGTATTATAGTAGTTATATTCCTGTACATAGGGGGCAGTATTATAGTAGTTATATTCTTGTACATAGGGAGCAGTATTATAGTAGATATGTAGATATATTCCTGTACATAGGGGGCAGTATTATAGTAGTTATATTCCTGTACATAGGGGGCAGTATTATAGTAGTTATATTCTTGTACATAGGGGGCAGTATTATAGTAGTTATATTCTTGTACATAGGGGGGCAGTATTATAGTAGTTATATTCCTGTACATAGGGGCAGTATTATAGTAGTTATATTCCTGTACATAGGGGGCAGTATTATAGTAGTTATATTCATGTACATAGGGGGCAATATTATAGTAGTTATATTCTTGTACATAGGGAGCAGTATTATAGTACTTATATTCCTGTACATAGGGGGCAGTATTATAGTACTTATATTCCTGTACAGAGGGGGCAGTATTATAGTAGTTATATTCTTGTACATAGGGGGCAGTATTATAGTAGTTATATTCTTGTACATAGGGGGCAGTATTATAGTAGTTATATTCCTGTACATAGGTGGCAGTATTATAGCAGTTATATTCTTGTACACTGGGGGCAGTATTATAGTAGTTATATTCCTGTACATAGGGGGCAGTATTATAGTAGTTATATTCTTGTACATAGGAGGCAGTATTACAGTAGTTATACACTTGTACACAGGGGGCAGTATTATAGTAGTTATATTCTGGTACATAGGGGAAGTATTATAGTAGTTATATTCCTGTACACAGGGGGCAGTATTATAGTAGTTATATTCCAATACATAAGGTGAGTATTATAGTAGTTATATTCCTGTACATAGGGGGCAGTATTATAGCAGTTATATTCTTGTAGATAGGGGGTAGTATTATAGTAGTTATATTCTTGTACATAGGGGGCAGTATTATAGTAGTTATATTCTTGTACATAGGGGGCAGTATTATTAGTTATATTCTTATACATAGAGGTCAGTATTATAGTAGTTATATTCTTGTACATAGGGGGCAGTATTATAGTAGTTACATTCTTGTACATAGGGGGCAGTATTATAGTAGTTATATTCTTGTACATAGGGGGCAGTATTATAGTAGTTATATTCTTGTACATAGGGGGCAGTATTATAGTAGTTATATTCTTGTACATAGGGGGCAGTATTATAGTAGTTATATTCTTGTACATAGGGGGCAGTATTATAGTAGTTATATTCTTGTACATAGGGGGCAGTATTATAGTAGTTATATTCTTGTACATAGTTAGCAGTATTATAGTAGTTATATTCCTGTACATAGGGGGCAGTATTATAGTAGTTATATTCTTGTACATAGGGGCAGTATTATAGTAGTTATATTCTTGTACATAGGGGCAGTATTATAGTAGTTATATTCTTGTACATAGTGAGCAGTATTATAGTAGTTATATTCCTGTACATAGGGGGCAGTATTATAGTAGTTATATTCTTGTACATAGGAGGCAGTATTATAGTAGTTATATTCTTGTACATAGTGCACAGTATTATAGTAGTTATATTCTTGTACATAGTGGACAGTATTATAGTAGTTATATTCTTGTACATAGTGGGCAGTATTATAGTAGTTATATTCTTGTACATAGGGGAAGTATTATAGTAGTTATATTCCTGTACATAGGGGGCAGTATTATAGTAGTTATATTCCTATACATTAGGTGAAGTATTATAGTAGTTATATTCCTGTACATAGGAGGCAGTATTATAATAGTTATATTCTTGTACATAGGGACAGTATTATAGTAGTTATATTCCTGTACATAGGGGGCAGTATTATAGTAGTTATATTCCTGTACATAGGAGGCAGTATTATAATAGTTATATTCTTGTACATAGGGACAGTATTATAGTAGTTATATTCTTGTACATAGGGGCAGTATTATAGTACGGTAGTTATATTCTTGTACATAGGGGCAGTATTATAGTAGTTATATTCTTGTACATAGGGGACAGTATTATAGTAGTTATATTCTTGTACTTAGGGGGAAGTATTATAGTAGTTATATTCTTGTACATAGGGGGTAGTATTATAGTAGTTATATTCCTGTACATAGGGGGCAGTATTATAGTAGTTATATTCCTGTACATAGGGGGCAGTATTATAGTAGTTATATTCCTGTACATACGGGGCAGTATTATAGCAGTTATATTCTTGTACATAGGGGGCAATTTTTATTGTAAAAACCACAAAATACAATTAAACAAAATCATAAATACATTCTTCTATATAAACTCAAAGTAAATGTAAAAAATACCAAATAAATAAAAACAAGAGGAAAGGACAAGGCTTCAATGCAACAACATAAAAGGGAAAATCTTTATTTAGTAAACAACAATGGTAATGCATAAAATAGACTGAGAAGCATCTCAGAAAAGATACAAAAAAGCACGCCAGGTAATATGTCCTAAAATACATAAACAAATGTAAAATGTACAATATAAGGGACCCAAACATGTAATGAACAGTAATGAACGACAATGGGTGTAAAGTAATAATGAGGTAGAGCCCTTATATAGCTAGCAGGTATACTGTAATAATGACAGAGGTCACAGACGCCAAATGATAAACATGGATAAACACATACAAATAGTGCAAAATGAGTGGAAGCTAGTGTGACCAAGAGGAGGACATGATATTACCTGGTGTGCACCCCGACGCGCGTTTCAATCGCAGCAGGTCTTTGTCAAGGGATCGTAAATGTAACTTAGAGTCCATAGCTGCTGCTGCTGCTGGAAAGGAAAAAGAAAATAGCTAAATCAATATATATAGAAATTAAACACCAGATACATTCCTCCATAATTTCCTATTTCTCTGGTCTTTCCTGATTTCTAGTGATTTTATCCACCTTAGCTCAGACAATATTTGGGATACCACAGCCGTGTAGTTATAGTCCTCTCTGTGTAGGGACACCCGGGTTCTGGCATGCCAGTGATAATATTTTATCACAGTTATTATGCAATACAAGGTTCCCGGATCTATATCACCATCTGGAGATGGGACGCCATAGATGATGTCTGGATACTGGAGGAATTGCAGCCTCAGGATGTTCAGCAGGTCAGATACTTCCTTCCAGATCTTCCTCCCTCCCCAGCACTCAGAGATGAAATGCTCCATCGTCTCCTCCTGCTGACACCCCAGGGGACACTTCCTATCTGCCACACTCACAAACTTTAGGTTCCCTCTCACAAATAACCTCCCATGTAGTGACAACCAAGCGATATCAAACAACTTGGGGGGAAGTCGCTTCCCATTGAGGAACCTGAGACTCTTCTGTAAGGTGGTGGTCACACAGTCTCTGAGAGCAAGTGGTGAGTGGTAGAAAGCCCGACATATCCTAGTATAGAGGTCTCTCCTGGTGTTACTGACAATGTAGGACTTCTCCAGCTTCCACATCCTGACACACTTCAGACCATACAACAGATACGGTGGGAGGAAGCCAGGAGTCCATCGGCCCCTCTTGAGACTGCCGCCTTGCACCCAACACCAATATCCAGTCCCTGACACTACTTACCCACAGGAGACCATCATTTGAGTCCAGGCAACCGAAATTGATTCAGAAACATGGAGTCAAAGAAAACCCTTGGATTTAACATATCCAGCCCACCCTCTCTCCTCTGCAGGTAGGTGATCCCTCTTTTACTGGGTTCAACCTGTTCCCCCATAAAAGCTGGAAGAACAGGCTAAAGAGCCTAGCGGAGAAAGATTCTGGCAAAGGAAAGTCGACAGAGACGTAGAGGAAGACAGGGACTAGGTAAGTCTTCATCAGAGTAACCCTTTCTCTATAGGTCAGCCTCCAGTTCTTCCATCGCTGAACCTTTGCATTTCCCGTTTCCAACTTCTCTTCCCAATTTAGCTTGGCATTGTCTTCCCTCCCGAATTTAACCCCAAGGATCTTAATATGGGTGGAGGCCTTGGCGAATTGTGGCAGATCAAAGCCAGGAGCAGCATCCAATGTCCAGAAAGCTTGACTCTTCTCTAGGTTGACCAGAGACCCGGAGGCCTCTGAGTAACTTCTGATGGCTGCAGACAACATCTCCACCTCACGAGGTTCAGATATCACCACAGTCACATCATCCGCGTAGGCGACTACCTTCAAAGGCAAGCAATAGGGGACCGGCACCCCCTGAAAATCACACCGCTGCAGTGATCGCAGAAACAAGTCTATGGCAAACACATACAGCAGTGGACTCAGGGGGCAGCCCTGTCTCACCCCGGCCTCTACTTCAAAAGTGTCCCCCTGCCAACCATTGATCAGAGGAAAGCTCTTCGCCTCTCTATACAAAGTTCTTAGCCAATCTATAAATTGTACCGGAATACCGTACTTTGATAAAGTGGCCCATAGATAATCGTGGTCAACCCTGTCAAAGGCTTTAGCCTGGTCCAGACCTACAACATATCTCCCACACCTCAGAGCTTTACATCTCTCAAACAACTCCCTTATCGAGATGACTGCTCCAGAGATGTTCCGCCCTCTTACTGTGCCGTACTGAGAGCCTGCCAACAGTGACGGGGACAAACAGACTAATCTAGAAAACAGAATTTTTGCCAAAATCTTCCGGTCAACATTCAAGAGGGCGATCGGCCTCCAGTCCTTGATGTCACTAGGCTCCTTACCTTTAGACAGCAGAATAAGGGAGGACACTCTCATGGATGGAGGCATCAGGTGATTCTCTGGACAGTTAGTAAACACATCCACAAGGATCGGGGCTAAGAGGTCTCTGAACTTCTTATAGAATTCACATGTTATACCATCAGGACCTGGTGCCTTCTTCAGGTATAACTTATCAATGGCCTCTTAACCTCCTCCTCTGTTTAGTGTCAGGACCTGGAGTTGCCTCCAAGAATTGAGCCATTTTCTCTTTATCCAAAACCTTTTTCCAAAATAATTCAACACAGTACGATCTCACCACCCCCACGATACCCTCCCGAGATTCCTGTAAAACTCCCTGGGAGTCAGTGAGACCTGTGATTGATTTCTTGGCCACACGTTACCGGCAATTTTCATACGGATCAGGAACCCCCAGAGTCCCATAATCCCGTTCTACAACGAGAGACGTGTAGCGGCTGTACTGATACTGCTTTATCTCAGATTTCAGTCGGTCAATCTTTTGTTTGTCATCCCCACCCGCCGAATACAGTGACTCCAATTCTTTCCGCAGCTTGAGATACTGGCTGTACTTACTCTTACCCTTCTTCACTGACAGTCTCTTTAAGAGGGACCGGATCTCCTCCTTGACGTTCTCCCACCAGTCAGATATGTTGTCGTAGAAGTCTACTCTCTGGAGCTGGTCCTGAAAAAGAGAGTGGACACAATTCTGGACATAGACATCATCCAGGATGCTGGAATTAAGCCTCCATAGCCCCCGACCAATAACAGAGTGGTTAGAGACTCCCATACAAAATAATAATGCCAGGTGATCAGAATATGGGACGACTCTCTCGCTCATCCCACTAACAGTCTCCGAGGGACTCACAAACGCCATGTCAATCCTACTGCTCCTGTCAGCACATGTGTAGGTGTACTTGGGTTTCCTGCCACCCAGGGTAAATACATCACATAGATCGGCCTGTGATATGATGCTCTTTAGGACTTTTGAGTCTCTGACCACTGCTCTGCCCGAGGACCTGTCACCTGATGTCATGGTAACATTAAAGTCACCCGCCAATACTACAGGGATCGAGGTAAATAGATATTGCTGTACCTCATTGAACAGCTGGATTCTCTCAGTCACTGTCTGTGGGCCATAGATGTTGATCAGCCGGAGCCGCCTACCATGGACGGTCACCTCTAGCACCAGGCACCTCCCCATAGCGACCTCCGTCAGCCTGTGCACCGTCACATCTGTGGTGTTAAATAATATGGCGACCCCGGCGTACGGCTCCACAGCCAGTGACCAGTAAGAAGGACCAGACCGCCACTCACGCTCAGCCTCACAGAGATGCCCTAAGGTGGTCAGACGGGTCTCCTGCAGGAAGATGACATCAGCGTCCAGATATCTTAGGTGGTCATACACAGCGTGTCTAGTCCTTCTAACTTTAATGCTGTTGACATTGCAACAGTAGAAGCAACTCTTAGAGAGAACCCAGCCATCATAAGGAAACAGAAAAACAGAGCAGCAACCCCCATCATTATGTATCTGAGTCAGATTCCCGCTGCCTATCACCAGTCTCCATGTCTGACAGGGGGTCTCCAGCTTCAGAAGAAGGGGGCTTCTTTTTTGTTGGAGGGTCTTCTGTGTCCCCGTCACACTCAAAATCTCCATCTGACTCTGATAAGGCATCAAATCTATTTGAAAGGATCATCACCCCGGCATCACCACTGGCTTTTTTTTATGGTCTTAGACCCTGCACCATACTCTGTCTCAGGCTTACAAGAGGATTTGTCTTTTTTCTTTCTTTTGTTCTTTTTGGCCTCCTCATATTCGGTAGTAGATGGGATAGAAGCAAACGCCTTTCTCTCTGCCTATGAAGAAGCTGTTGGGGAGGTGCAGGGTGATATTATTATACTGGTGTAACTTCACCAGCACCTTCCACCCTCCAGTCCAGATACCGTCGGCGTCTCGGTTCTTGGTGAGGTCAGACACCAGATCACAATGGCGCCTGAGCCACACCAGAATATCCTGAGCGGGAACAGAATCGTTCCAGAAGATGATATTTACCACTACGGTACCTGGTCTGGATATGGGGACAAATGTAAATTTATTCCAGCCGTCCTTGTCCCTGAACCGGGGGAATTTATCCCAGAACCTGTCCAGACTAGACATGAGCTTAAAGCTGACATCGTAGCCCTGTCTGTCTGGAAGGTTTATGACCGCCAGGATGTCATCTGGCATGAACCCCATCTGGTAGCACAGGAGATCCCGCACCACAAACCTCCTATCTGGGAGATCTTCCTTAGCGCCTCTGTTCTTAAAGCGCACCACGTTCCTCCTCTTAAACGCCTGCCCAGAGTATTGTGCGCCGGAGGTGAAAGAGGGAGCGCCGCGGCTCCAGGCGTTTCTGGGAGGCTCTTGACGGGGTTCATTCTGGCTATTGGGGGGAGGGTCTGATCTAGGGGGATCTGACTTATTTGGGGGGCTTGATGTTAGAGGGGGGAAATCACATACATCATCCTGTGCAACCCCCTGCCCCCCATCCACCTCTATGCTATTATCAGATGGCTGTACATCCCAGACAGACTGAGGGTCCCCTCCATCCCCCAACCCCTCAGGTTCATCAGAATGTCCCCCAGTGTCCCCAGTCTCGGTCACAGCAGAACAGTTCTCCTGGGACAATGCATCAGTCTGACACACAGAAGAAAATGCTTTGTCTTGCTGCTGTGCAGTCACTGCTGGGACTTGTTGTACCACATCCTCGTGCTCCTCAGTGACTGCTGCAGAGGTCTGCGGCTGATCCTGCGACTGTCCCTTTTGGAAGGAGAAACTAGCAGGTTTCAGTACAGGTGTTGTAACACGGGGCACATCTGGGATCTTGGGTCTGGGGTCACAGCTCTGCTTCTGCTGTGAGAAGCGCTCCCTATTCCGATATGTCTTGGCCAGGGGTCCCATCTTCTCCAGAATATAGTCCATGTCCCTCACCACCTGTGCCAGCTCTATGCTCAGTGAGTGCAGCTTGGTATCATACAGTCTCTTACTCTCTGGATGTGCAGTTTTGAGGTTATACAAACAGTCTATCTGCATCTGCAGCATTTCCTTGTGGTGGCTAAGCTCCCCCATCCTCCTTACCAGTCCTGGGATCTCCTCTGCTAGCCTCAGCTCAGGCGCTCGCACAGTCCCTGCTGTGCTGGTCGGGGTGCTGCCCCAGGTGGTTTTGGAGCACCCGTCTCCTTTGCTGCTCCAGTCTTTCTGCTTGCAGTGGCAGAGCTTGAGGCCTGTTCACACTGTGCAGGGACACTCAGCGGCTTAGCTGTAGATCTGGTGCGGCCTGTGCAGGCCATGCTGGACACCACATCCTTCTGCTGTAAGTTCTCTTGCAGGGTTTGCCTCTCCAGGGACGTTCTTCTCTGTCTGGGTGCAGGAGTGGGGGGCTGTGCACCTGCTGCTCGTCCTGCACTCACCACCTGTGCTGCTCCATGCTGGCCGGGCCTGGGACTCACTTCCATCATTGCTTCACTCACTTTTTTTTCTTGTGTCTTCTTTACAGCATCCATATTCTGCTGACTTTCTTCCTTACAAATGACTCTGGGATTTCCATCCCTTGTAGAAATTGGTTGGGAGTTTTCTCCCGGTGTAGGCCTGGAAGCCTGGGCCTTGCTTGGGGAATCTCCCCACCCAGGGTGGCCCCGCCCTGGGCTGTCTCCAGGCATCAGGAGACTCAGGAGCTCTACTCTGACACAACCTCCCAGAAAGGGGGCAGTATTATAGTAGTTATATTCCTGTACATAGGGGACAGTATTATAGTAGTTATATTCTTGTACATAGGGGGCAGTATTATAGTAGTTATATTCTTGTACATAGGGGGCAGTATTATAGTAGTTATATTCTTGTACATAGGGGGCAGTATTATAGTAGTTCTATTCTTGTACATAGAGGGCAGTATTATAGTAGTTATATTCCTGTACATAGGGGGCAGTATTATAGTAGTTATATTCTTGTACATAGGGGGCAGTATTATGGTAGTTATATTCTTGTACATAGGGGGCAGTATTATAGTAGTTCTATTCTTGTACATAGGGGGCAGTATTATAGTAGTTCTATTCTTGTACATAGGGGGCAGTATTATAGTAGTTATATTCTTGTACATAGGGGGCAGTATTATAGTAGTTATATTCCTGTACATAGGGGGCAGTATTATAGTAGTTATATTCTTGTACATAGGGGGCAGTATTATAGTAGTTATATTCTTGTACATAGGGGGCAGTATTATAGTAGTTCTATTCTTGTACATAGAGGGCAGTATTATAGTAGTTATATTCCTGTACATAGGGGGCAGTATTATAGTAGTTATATTCTTGTACATAGGGGGCAGTATTATGGTAGTTATATTCTTGTACATAGGGGACAGTATTATAGTAGTTATATTCCTGTATATAGGGGGCAGTATTATAGTAGTTATATTCTTGTACATAGGGGGCAGTATTATAGTAGTTATATTCGTGTACATAGGGGGCAGTATTATAGTAGTTATATTCTTGTACATTGGGGGCAGTATTATAGTAGTTATATTCTTGTACATAGGGGGCAGTATTATAGTAGTTATATTCCTGTACATAGGGGACAGTATTATAGTAGTTATATTCTTGTACATAGGGGGCAGTATTATAGTAGTTATATTCTTGTACATAGGGGGCAGTATTATAGTAGTTATATTCTTGTACATAGGGGGCAGTATTATAGTAGTTCTATTCTTGTACATAGAGGGCAGTATTATAGTAGTTATATTCCTGTACATAGGGGGCAGTATTATAGTAGTTATATTCTTGTACATAGGGGGCAGTATTATGGTAGTTATATTCTTGTACATAGGGGGCAGTATTATAGTAGTTCTATTCTTGTACATAGGGGGCAGTATTATAGTAGTTCTATTCTTGTACATAGGGGGCAGTATTATAGTAGTTATATTCTTGTACATAGGGGGCAGTATTATAGTAGTTATATTCCTGTACATAGGGGGCAGTATTATAGTAGTTATATTCTTGTACATAGGGGGCAGTATTATAGTAGTTATATTCTTGTACATAGGGGGCAGTATTATAGTAGTTATATTCTTGTACATAGGGGGCAGTATTATAGTAGTTCTATTCTTGTACATAGAAGGCAGTATTATAGTAGTTATATTCCTGTACATATGGGGCAGTATTATAGTAGTTATATTCTTGTACATAGGGGGCAGTATTATGGTAGTTATATTCTTGTACATAGGGGACAGTATTATGGTAGTTATATTCCTGTATATAGGGGGCAGTATTATAGTAGTTATATTCTTGTACATAGGGGGCAGTATTATAGTAGTTATATTCGTGTACATAGGGGGCAGTATTATAGTAGTTATATTCTTGTACATTGGGGGCAGTATTATAGCAGTTATATTCTTGTACATAGGGGGCAGTATTATAGTAGTTATATTCCTGTACATAGGGGGCAGTATTAAAGTAGTTATATTCCTGTACATAGGGGGCAGTATTATAGTAGTTATATTCCTGTACATAGGGGGCAGTAATATAGTAGTTATATTCTTGTACATAGGGGGCAGTATTATAGTAGTTATATTCTTGTACATAGGAGCAGTATTATAGCAGTTATATTCTTGTACATAGGGGGCAGTATTATAGTAGTTATATTCTTGTACATAGGAGCAGTATTATAGCAGTTATATTCTTGTACATAGGGGGCAGTATTATAGTAGTTATATTCTTGTACATAGGGGGCAGTGTTACAGTAGTTATATTCCTGTACATAGTGGGCAGTATTATAGTAGTTATATTCTTGTACATAGGGGGCAGTATTATAGTAGTTATATTCTTGTACATAGGGGACAGTATTATAGTAGTTATATTCTTGTACATAGGGGCAGTATTATAGTAGTTATATTCTTGTACATAGGGGGCAGTGTTATAGTAGTTATATTCTTGTACATAGGGGACAGTGTTATAGTAGTTATATTCTTGTACATAGGGGGCAGTATTATAGTAATTATATTCTTGTACATAGGGGGCAGTATTATAGTAGTTATATTCTTGTACATAGGGGGCAGTATTATAGTAGTTATATTCTTGTACATAGGGGGCAGTATTATAGTAGTTATATTCTTGCACATTTATCAGTGTTCAGATTTGTTAACAAAGATCCACGGAGAGTCTACAGACAGCTCTAAAGTAGCATTCAGATGAACATTTAGCGATTATTGTTGAGTCAGTAAAGGCACATGGTCTTGTCACGTAGCTCCTGCACCTGGGAGTTCTTCAAGAGACTATGGACAGATTTCTATCCACTGGAAGTAAACATAGAAGCTTTCTATAGCAGGGCAGCAAGCAGAGATCTAGAAAATCGCTATCAACTCATAGTGAAAGTACCGTATATACCTGAGTATAAGCCGAGGCACCTAATTTTATCACAAAAACCTGGGAAAATCTATTGACTCGAGTATAAGCCTAGGAAGGGAGATGCATTGATCACAGCCTCCACCCAGTAAGCAGCCGGCCAGCCCTAGCCCCCTTGTATATAGCCAGAAGACCCCAGGTTATAGCCCCTGCCCCAAAGTATATAGCCAGCAGCCCCCTGCGCCAAGTATGCCCAGCCTATAAAAAAAACCCCAAAAAAACTCACCTTCTCAAAGCCACCCGCAGGTCCTCTTCTATCTTCTAAAGCTCCTGCATTCACTCTATGATTTCGGCAACCAGCTGACTTCATAATGTGTGTGATGCAGTGCACAGGGACCCAAAGACATCACAAGACCACCAGGGGTGGGGGTGGGCATTGGGCGTTGGAAAGGTGAGTAGAGAGGTTTTTTTTTTTCATAGACTCAAATATAAGCCAAGTTAGGGTTTTTCATGACATTTTGTCCTGTGAACTCGGCTTAAACTTTGATGGTTTATTGGAAAATTACAAAACTTACACACTCTTACACAAACCATATCAATTTTTTAAAGTTTTTTGCATCAAAATCAAATCACACTGTCTGATTTTTGAATATAGAATTACTATTATGTTGAATGAAATATTTATTTGATAGAGTAGTAAAACAAAACTTAAAGGGATCCTGTCACCACATTTTTCACTTACAGCTAGTGGCAGGCTCCCATTGGGCCTTAGTAACTAACTAACACCCTTCTTTTAGCTAAAAATTGTTCCCCGCAGATTCTCATATATTCAACTTTATAATTTTACCTGGTATCCAAGGATATCTGTAGCGAGTCGAGGTGGGCTTGGCCTCCTTGGGATGAATCCAGCAGCTCCTCTTCATGCAGTATCATGAGACCAGGATGACATCATTGCAGGTCCATTAGCCTCCTAATATTAGCAAACTGTACACCAAGCATATATCTCATGAAATCTCAGCATATCATATGTCATTACAGCAGCCTGCATGGAAAGTAGTAGAAGCCCATGGAGACTGCTGTGATTTTTTTATGTGCTCAGATATGTGCATGGAGCACAGTTTGCTAATGTTAAGAGGCTAAAGGACCTGTGATGTTGTTGCCCTGGTCACATGACATGGAAGATCACAACTGATTTTATGGAGATCTGAGCAAAACTATTTTTAGATAAAATAAGGGTTGCAGATAGTCACTAGGGAACTTTCCACTAGCTGTATTTGTGTAAAATGTGGTGACAGGTTCCCTTTAACCTGTTGCCACACCATGACGATTCCCAACCTCATAGTACGACAGTGGGTGCATGAAGAGGGCTCATTGGCTAAGCCTTCTTCGTACACCCTGCCACACTATTAGAGATCAATATAAGTACTGCAATACTGTAGTGTAGGGTTCAGGTACCCTAGGGGTTCTAAATATACAGTAGAAAAATATATTATTTTTAAATTAAAACCTAAAAGTTCAGATCACCCTCCCACTGATATAAAAATAAACAGTAGAAATCATAGACATGTTGGGTATCGTCACGTTCCCAAATGCCTGATCTGTCACAATATAAAAACGTTTATTCCTGGCGGTGAAGCCTGTAGTGGAAAATAACGCCCAAATGTCTGAAATGTCACATTTTGCTATTTTCTAACACATAGGGGCAGATTTATCAAGCTGTCTTAAAATCTGAATATTTCTAGTTGCCCATTGCAACTCGGTATCAAATTTGGTGGGTGGTTAGGGTGGCCATTGGCCCCCTAGATGGTTTGGGCCTCAGACTACCTACCTCTATTTTAATCCACTACTTCCCATGACGTAGGCCTGAAATACCCCAACCAGACCTCAAGTCAACTGACATGATTCATATAGGTCTTCAGAGCTGGCATTGGGCGGCTATCTCCGGTATATACCCAGAACAAGTTCACTTGCCCAAACCCACCCAAGTGCAACTATTTTATGGGCAAGAAAGCGGCCATATTATTCTAATCCCAAATGTATAATCCTTTTAACCCTGACTTTTGACTTGTATAAAACTTACATTTGGACAACTCCTCTCCCTTCCCTTAAAAAAAATTTAAAAAATTCTTAATATAGAACAAAATAAACAAAAACAGGACGGTAATTAAGAAAACAATAAAACATTTTTTACAATTGACTGAGATTTTCGTTTGACTTCTTTGTTTCTTTCCAATAAATTCCCTAAAAAAAAAAAAAAAATAAAATAAAAAATGAGAGTTTCATTCTCTGCACAGCTGGCAGAGCGGTGGCTGAGATCATCGGATGCTATTTCTCCTCGTAAAGTACCTCGTTAGTCTGAAACTTCAGCCGCCATGTCATTACAGCACATCCTCGCTCTATCGGCCGCCCCTCTCCACCAGTCGTTTTTTTTAGGTTTCGGAAGGGGGGGGGGGGCGCGATCCGAAAAAAAACGCTTAAAACAAAAAAAAACGAAAACAATATAATAATAATGTGAAGGACGCAACCTCCCTGTCTACCCAGCGCACAATATGCGAAACCCCAAACACAAAAAACAATCTCGGATATAAGGAAAGTAATTAGATGTTCTGCTTTTTCCGCCTTGCGAGAGCCGAGCTGCCTCTTCAAAGTCAACTCGTGTGAGCGGGGGGGCAACCATGTCTGAATCTCAGAATAATTGCATTACATTCTTGCTGTGTGACTAACACAATGGGAGAATTGCTAAGTATTGGGTTAGGACGGACTTAGAGGAGATATTCACATCTCATTTTCTTCTGGCTTGTGTTTTTCTAGTAGCCTAGAAAAACACAAGTCTATTTGTTTTCATCTGTCAAAACCGATATTTCGGGAGATATCTCTGGGATTTTTTTTTAATAGGTTCTTTATCGGGATGGATCTAAGGCAGAGGATAATGAAGTGGCTAGCCTTTTTGTCTGTAGAACAGAACAATGGAATATTTCAGATAGTCTAGCTGGATTCTCGTTTTCTCGACTTTCCCTTTAAGGACAGGCATAGTGGACTCGTTTTGATGGCCAAAGGGGGCATAACTTGTTGGTATTGCAAAGGCAATGAGTAAAGCTAGCCATACTCCTGTACTAATGCTCATTCTGTCGACAGTTGTTCCTTCCAAACACCCCACAGAATCACACCACTTGGCCAAGCATGCATGTGTTTCGAATGGGAAAAGGGATGTACGCTGCTGCCAGATATCCTATAATTTCAATAACGGGGGATGTCTTCTAACTGCTTCTCACCCCACTCCAGTAGTGCCACTCTTTCTTAGTGCTGCACTGTCCATTATGTGCCTCCAGACATTGCTATGGAGGCCACTCAATCGGTGGTTGCAGGGGTGAGTTGAGCCTCTTGCCTCAGGCAGCACCACCTGCAGCAAGACAGGGGGAAGGATCAGGGGCACAGTCATCTGCTATAAATCAGGACTTGAAACCTAAAAATAGTGTCTCTTCACACGCAATGTGAAGATCCAACAGAAAAGGACTTGATAGACACTGGAATGGACACCCAAATCCGATATACAAGAACAATATGCACAATATTTTATTTTGTCACGTCTAGGATATAATGTAGCTGAGTAATATTGTCCTGACTCGCTTCTTAACGAACAATACATTTGTAGACAGTGTTGATTGGAGATTCTTCGGAGTCAAGCAGGCTCCAAATTAGGTTGTCTTCTGCTGTATCTCTGGGGTTCAATTTGGGTAACATCAATGTTGATGTGCAGTCAACGTTAGACTGGCCCACCAACGTATCAGAGGATCCTCTGGAGCACCCGATGTGTTATATATAGAGTGATGTGTATTATTTCTACTGCACATCAACATGTGACGTTGCCCAAATTGAATAATATCCCCTCTATGTTTTTGAGACACCATATTTCTTATGAATCTCCGCTTAAAAGCTCCATTATAGTTCACAATTAGCATTTTGGACCACAGGTAAGAAAGCAACAGAAGATCATCCCAGCATTGTGGTCAAATCTTAATTGATCCATGTTTAAAAAAAGTCATCAACCAAAATATAGGAATTCGCTAGCGCGTTTCGGGCAATACTGCTGCCCTTAATCATCTATGATTAATGGCAGTATATTGCCCGAACATGACATCTACGTTTAAGGGTAACATATTGCCCTAAACATGTTAGAGAACTCTTGTATTTTGGTTGGTGATTTTTTTAAACATGGATCAATAAAGTATCGAAAGTCGTTACCACATTGCCGGGGTGATCTTCTGTTGTAATTGAATACTTGCTCAGTAAAAGGTGAAGAACTGTTGGGTTTCAGTCGTGTATTTCCAGAGAACAATACATTTGTACATAGATGGCACAGTCTTCCCCCTCGAGCAGCTCTCACATTTTGGAATACACATTAGTTCAGTCTATTACAGTGGGACAAGTGCAATAACGGCAGCCTGCTTATTACCATCGGAAACAAGAGCACATTTGTTATGGCCGCCGTACGTCAGGAAAGGACCAGTTTATCGAATGTTCTGTACACCACAACACACTGATTAAACTGTCAGAGCAGCGGAAGGATAAAATATTAGTACACAGGTATCACAAGAGTAATACATTCCCAAAAAATGAGAGTGGACTACAATCGCGGTGGGAGATGAGGTGTTGACCGTGGATACAATTTATGATTGAAATGCAGATAGTGTTTTACGGTATCAATCTTGTATCAGCATCACCTGGAGATCGGAGGACTACTCAATGTTCCTAAATCTTAAATATTTTCTCTGTCATTCTCAAAAACCGAGGCCTCCAACTGTTTCAAAACAACAATTTTACTATGCCCTCTGTGATGGAATATAGGAATATACATGCACAAGGGAGATGGGTCCCATACCAGGTTTTGTCTTCTTCATCAGTGCATCACACATGTCCCTCACTTCCCCCTAACCTTATCCTGACTAACTAATGAACTCTCTGGAAGCCCCACTTCAAAGGCTGGAGAGGGACTCTGGCTCTGTAGGGGTAGTCATCAACTAACACGTGCTTAGCCTTAGCGACTCCAGGCTTTTCTTAGAGTCCCTCCGCTTTTCAGACAAAGGATCATAAAAACCATGCGCTTGTATGACCAATATGTCAGTTATGAACAGTAATGGAGTTTTGGTCCATCCCAGCCCAAGGCCAAATGCATATTTGGAATCTGGAAAGCAAAGGGAACAAATATCTGGGTTTCAATTAATTCTAGCACCCTTGGAAACAGAGATGTAGATTACTCTCAATGGGAGCATAGCAAGTGGTTCATATTTGGTCTCAATGAGGCCAGAACTGTACCCTATGACTTCCCATTGAGATGATAGAACTCCTCCAAGGTCCTGGATTTGATGAAAGGTAGAAGGGTACCTAGATCCCTCCTATGGGTGTTAAGGGGGAACTTTTACCATCGTCAAGAGCAGGAAAGATCAACAAGTGCGGATTAACCTCTTTCTCCAGTTAGCCCAGCGCAAGGTAACAGAATTGTTTGGACTTGTAGTCCAACACTTGCATAATTTACTCTGTTAGGCTACATGCACACTGCCGTGAGCCCGCCGCACCGTAGCATGGCGGACACACGGCAACGTGGGGAGAGGAGGAAGATATGGGCCATGGCGCGTATTACGGGAAAAGATAGGACATGTCCTATCTTTTCCCGGGCTACGGAGCGGTGCGGTGCCGCACGTGTACGGCACCGTACCGCTCCTGTACAGGGCCGTGAGCCCATAGAAGTGTATGGGGGACGGATATGGGCCGTATATACGACCCCATACATGTGTGTGAATGCAGCCTAAAACTGTATATATATCTATTGTGTATACTGTGTATTGTTTTGTCTAGTGTGCCCTTTAGGCAATGAAATTTAACCAGTGTTGCTCTTTTATCTCGATCTCGGAATCCCTACATCCATGTTTTGGTTATAAATACACTACTTGGTTGACTCTTATCCAATATAATCCTGTTAGGGACCATTGGTGGCAGTCTACTGAACTGGTTGTGAGCTAGTGTTGTGCAATACCGGAGGGATGCCCCTCCCGTAACTTGTGTGTTTGATGTCTGTGAATACAGAAATTAATTGATCTTGCTTACCCTTCCTGGGTCCGCAATGCCACACCCTCTTCTATAACTTGATGGGAGTTATACTATTGCTACAGCTAGAGCCTCAGGTAGCAGATAACTTCTCAAAATTCTGGAATCACTGTCCTGATTTTCAATGGACCAACCTTAAAACATCCTCTTTCTGAACAGGAAGGCCAGGTATCTAGACCACATTTCAGGCTTTTTTATACAATGGGGCTCATTTACTAAGGGTCCACGGACCACATTTTAGTTGGGTTTCCCGACAATTTCCATTTTGCGCCACATTTAACAGGGGATTTTGGTGCACACGATCAGATTTTGGCACATTGGCGCCGGCTTGCATGTGGCACAAATCGGGGGGCGGGCCGTCGGACAACCTGACGGATTCGGACTACATGCAGGATTTAACATTTTGAATTGTGTCTCAAGACATGCACTTACAAGCACCGGGAAGAAGAAGGTGAACTCCGGCAAACCTCGGCGTGGAAGCGTCAGATGCAGGAACTCGGGCGCACAAGCTAGGTGAATCGCGCCGGACTTCATCTTCGTCAGACCGTCTGAATCGGGGATCGCGACTGGACCAGGTAAGTAAATTTGCCCCATTGAGTAACGACTTTCCATTAACCAAAGATGTATTTTGAAGGGAATTTCTATTTTATGACCTACTTTTTGAGAGGCCATTCCTTTATCAAGACTTAGACATTCTTATAGATAACAGACCACTCCTCACCAAGTCTATTTATGGAATAATTATTGGGTGCACAACCATCTATATATGGGGAAGTACTGGTTCTACAACTCTCATGCTTCAGTTACATCAGGCTGATACTACTACTTTAATTAATCTGACTACTTAAAGTAAAAGGAGGAGGAGATGTCCAGCAAAGTACTAGTGGAAGTAGCATCTTGTGGAGAAATTGGGTGCCCCAGAAGCCTTGTTGGGGCCATCCATTCTGCAGTAACTTTTTTTTAAACATATAACCATATAATCATATAGTCCTGACTGCCTGGCGCCCCCTATCAGCTAGGATGAAGACTGCCCAACCATTCCAAAGACAAGAGTTGGATGTCCAAGTATAATATTGTCCACAGATCGGCTCAGCACAAGGTCTATTAGCTATTAGACACGGGAGTGGATGTAGCTCATAAAAAGATTATTACCTATAAAATTATGGTTCTTTCATGTTCAAAGCTGTAGTGGATGGTGAGATATGGAGCCCAGAAGTTCAAAACATTGTTCCCCTTGTCTTATCAGTTTGAGGATTTTTATATAGCAGGTGATTCATAAGTGATCTTACACAAGGTGCCTTCAACAGTCCAAAAAGTTCCACTAGAGACCAGGTGGAGGTTGAGCAATCTTATAACCATTAATAACTCCCCACTCAGAGTCCAATGCATAGGTCTTCAAATGTCCCCCCCCCCCCTCCGGACCTAAGAAATTATTTCACCCCCCATTACATCTATTTACAACTAATCACATTGCCATCTAAATGCCACGTAATGAAACTGTGATACTGATCGTGGATGTTACTTGTGTTGCTGAGCGTTTAGGTTTGGGACCCAGACGTATACAGAACTTTTGCGGTTCTGGTGAGGTCGAACTCGGTCAAACCTGAATTGGAAGGGGTCGGCTCATTTTTTTTTTTTACAAGGGCCTACAGAAGCACAAAAAGTATCAAAACCATGTGATAAATCTGGTGCACAAGTGGATGGAGTGGAATATTTTTCTCAGTCAATAAAAATCCTCAGGTTTTCAAAAATGAACTGCAATAAAGAATACTTTGTGCAGACCCTGGACCAGCAGTGGGTTACCAGGAGATGTGAGGTCATGCAACCTGGGAGTTTACAGGAAACCTGCAGAAATAAGATGTTTCTTTATACGTTACTGGAAAGGATGATATGATGTAACTCATAAACACTATAAATGATGCCAGGTCCTGTAATATACAGAAGGAGAAAACCATGTTCCCCAAGGCTACATGTAAGCCTACTAGGTGCACAATGAATACAAGTTACACTGGATTCCTTAAAGAGGACCTGTCACCCTAAAAAAACACTTTAGGAGCTGCTTACTAAAGTACCTACCCCAGGTGTAGCAGTGTTAGACTGCTAGATTTATGCAGTGCCATAACCACGGAACGCCGGAACGCTGTAGGTCCTGACTGACAGGTCCTCTTTATGGGCCTTTCACTATCTGCACCAATTCCAATTCTCTGTGTCGTTTACTCTACTGAATGTGCCACAGGTGGAATTTTTTTCTATAGCAGCTCCATTCCCGAGCACTTCTAAGCATCCTGTAGGCTCTCTACTGAAAACTGCATTGTGCAGACCTGTCTAGTCCAGCACAGGACCACCCAACAGGAACATATTGGGGGTTATTTACTAAGGGCCCGATTCGCGTTTTCCCGACGTGTTACCCGAATATTTCCGATTTGCGCCGATTGTACCTGAATTGCCCTGGAATTGTGGCACACGCGATCGGATTGTGGCGCATTGACGTATTCGGAAAAAACGCCGCATTTAAAAACCGAAAAAGTGTCGCTTGGGAAGCGCTTACCTTCACTTGGTCCGAGCTGGTGTATTCCGGCGCGTTCAGATGATTTTCAGCGCAGCAGCGCCACCTGGTGGACGGTGGAGGAACTACCTTCATAAATCCCGTCCGGACCCGAATCCTGTGCAGAGAACGCGCCGCTGGATCGCGAATGGGCCGGGTAAGTAAATCTGCCCCATTGGGTTCCAAAACTAACAGATTTCTTGGGAAAAGTTTAAGACTTGAGAAAAAAATGACAACTTCACAAGAATCAATGGGTCAACACCTTCTAATAAGTTACAGTTAGTCGAGATGGTGCAAAAATCTGTTTTAAAAGAAATGTATAATCAGAAATAAAGTTCTAAAAAATGTGCAACACCCTCGCCGATGCAAGGCAGAGGAGTGGTTGCGAATACGTCCCACCATGTAGCTTGCAGCCTGTGTAGGGTCTGATTAGCCTCACAGCATGTCACTACATAACACAGATGAACTCTGCAGTGGTAGATCCTGCCTGGTAAGGCAGGCGTTAATTGCTTTATGTGATGTCATATGTGTCAGCCAATCACAGGTGTTATACTTTGTCTCTGTGAGCTGAGCTGTGAGCTGAGATGTAATTGGAGGAGTAGCCACCACCTGACCAGGGGAGTAACAAGATCCCTGGAAACTTCCAGAAGAAGTTAGTCCTCTCTCAGAAGAGAGTGCAGTGTGAGGAGAGAGTTCACTCTCTCAGATTAGAGACTCAGAGGAGTCTGTGCAGTCAGCACACCAGACCAAGAGCAGGTGAGCCTAGCCCCTGCCTGAAGAGTGAAGCTAATAGCTAGTGAGTGAGGAAAGGGGTATCATCCTACCTTTAAGGGTGATACCTGCAGCAATCCAGGATAAAGCTGAAGCATCCTACAAGGACACAGCTACCTCCCAGCCTGCCCTCTGCATCCAGGCTGAGAATCCCTCCTGTGGCTCCCTCCAACTTGCATCTCAGTACTCCACCATCTTGTTAAAGGCACGTTGCTGCGGTTCCTGTCGGTTCCAATAAAGAACTGTAAGTTGTTTTTGTTCAACCTCTGCCTCCGTCTGGTCCCTGCTACTACAGCTGCCATCATCACAGGCACCCTGTCCACCACACAGAGACTCATACTCTAGACACCAAAGGGTCGCCCCAAGGAGATCCGCTATAGCAGCCTCTCCCTCATCATTTCTTGCCAACACCACCCTGCTGGAGACCTGCCAGGCTGTAGGACAGCCCTCCGGTTCCCCATACCAAGCACCGTGACACAAGCGTGCTTAGGCCGCAACCGCCAGCCACTCAGGTACTGCGGGCCCCGGCTGACTCCAGGCCCCAAGAAAAGGCTAGGCCCCGGTGGGGGATGTTGCAAGTGGCGTCACGAACACAGGATATATACTTCTGTGCCTTATCCTGGCACTAAAGACTGTACTTTATTAAGAAACGATTGTACTGCCTAACCCTGCTGCCATTCGGGTATAGGCCCAAGTGACTTTGTGTGTTTCACATTGAACTGTATTACTGCTGCCACGTGCTGTCGAGCTCCGCTCCAGCACTCAAGAGGTTAAATCCTGCAAAGAACTTTGTCAGCTCTGCTACATCCGGCGCTGCTGTGCCTGAAGCATTTTACCTCAGAGACGTGTGGCGCAGCAAGTATTTCCAGCCCGCCAAATCCTCACTGGCGGGAACTCCAGAGTCGTCACTAGGCTCCGCCCCCTGCGCGAGTGGCGCGAAGTACCGTGGAGGAGGAGCTGGAGCGTGTGCGGCCGGCAACGAAGAGGGTTAATCGGCCATCTTGGATTTCGGCGCAGGCCGCGCCTGAAGCCTGCCAGCAGCGTGCGCCTCATCCGGAGTTCCGGCGCACGTGTCCTGCGACTGGAGGAGAACACCGCCGAGCATCACCGATCCCCTGCTGCCTGCCGGACATCGGGAACAGAGTCCTTCATGCACCGGAGCAGTCCTGTCACCGCGGCTGATCCTGAGTGAGTACCGCTGGGGAAGTTAAAGGGGGGTAGAGATTGTTTCCGACGCTAGGTTATTGGCTCACCTCCCAGGGAATAGTGACTGTGTCTTAAAGTGCCCACGTCCCATTCTAGCCATCGCCCATAGCAACGGACATTGTGTAACCCTACAGACTTCCCTCAGCTAGGCCAGTCATGTCCGCCCAGGACGAAGATACGGGACTGGAGCAAGTCCCGTCCCCTGGTCCCTCCTCAGGGTACCGGAGCATGTTAAGTCCTCCAGAGAGTCCCTTCAGCCCTGCTACGGCTAGTGTCCCTGGGACCCCCACCATGATGCCTCTGACTATGCCCTACTATCCGGGGGCCCCCTGGTTACCCCACTACGAGGGAGAATCACACAGTCTCCCTGAATTCAGAGACAAGTTGTTAGCCACCTTGGCCCTGTACCCGTTCACAGAGGAACAGAAAGTGGGCATCCTAACCGGGCAGTTGAAAGGACCCGCTCTCCGGGAAGTCAAGTCTTGGCCCCGAGAACAGTGTCAGAATGTGGTCCAAATTCTTGATAGGTTGCGGAACACCTTTGACAAGTGTACTGCCTCAGAGTTGAAGCAGCAATTCTTCGGGAAAAGACAGAAGCCCCAAGAGTCCCTCCGAGACTTTGCCCTCTCCCTACAGGAGACATGGAAGGCCATAACCCGTCTTGATCCCAAAGACGCTGAAACCTCTGACCAAACCCTGAGGGAACAATTCATTAATGGACTTGTTGATAGAAATCAAAGGTGTCAACTAAAGATTATCTCTTCTCAACATGCCCAGGCCTCCTTTCTTGAGTTTAAGGAAATTGCCATTGACATATTAGGGGACCGACCGCCTACTGGACCGCAGAAAGAGCCTGAATCCGTGGAAATGGAGGAATCTGCTCTAGCTTGCCATCCAACGCAGTCAACATCACCTACTCCTGCGGCTACGGAAGTTGCTGACTTAGCAGGACAGGTCTCTAATCTGGCAGACACCCTGCATAAAATACTCGATTGGTTGACCCAGTTGGAAGTGACTGTCTCCGCCATGAGGAGGAAACCTCCAGAGAACTCTGTACGGTCAGCTACCCCTCGTGACTCCCCAGCCAAACAGCGCCCAAGGGAAGCGAAGTCGTTAAGCACCTGGAGTCAGAAGGGACCCCGCCAGCGGTGCAGTTACTGCCGTAAATATGGGCATGAAGAGGATGGATGTCGTCAGTTAAACGACAAACCCTTGGAGCTAAGGGACAACCTCCAAGGGAAGAACCCGTAAGTCCCCGAGATGCCAACTGGATGCCCAGGTTCGTGGGGACTCGCCCCATGGTTCAGGTAACCATCAACGGAGTTACCCTACCTGCCTTAATTGATACCGGCTCTCAAGTGACCACCCTCCGGAGTGCTACCTTCGAGAAATGCCGAGGAGGGGCATCCTTAGTCCAGCCTCCCAGGGCTTATTTGAACATTATTGCTACAAACGGAAAACCCGTACCCATCCGCGGCTACTGGGAGCCCACACTAACCATTGGAGACACTGAGTTAACCAGACAGGGCGTAGTGGTGACACGAGTGCCCGAAAACGGTAACTTCCCACTGGTACTGGGTACCAATGTCCTCCGCAACTGCTACCCTGAAGTGCTGAAGGCTCTCCACGACTCCCTGCCAACAGTGCCCAACGGTTCCCGGAAGGTAATCCAGGAGACTATGCAGGTTCTAGCAGCGCAACAGAAGTTTGCTGGCCCTAATGGAGAAATCTGCAGAGCCTGGATCAAGGATCCCCAACCTGTCCGCCTTCAACCTGGGACTGAGACGTTAGTATGGTGTCGAGCCTGCATGGGCGTCCAAGGTCAAGACTACCAGGCGATAGTAGAACCTCTACCAGCTGATGAAGACCTGCCCATTCTAGCCGCCAGGAGCCTAGTCACGGTATCCCGAGGACAAGTACCCATTCGACTACTAAATGTGGGAGACTCCCCAGTGGATCTGAGAAAGTACCAAGCCGTAGCCACTCTCTTCAGCGTCCATCCTGAAGACTTGGTGGAAACCTCTCTGTCTGCCTCCCAGCAGTTGGAACTGAAGCAAAGTGCTGAATGTGAGCCTGCCGAGCAATCCTGGTGGCTTGAGCTCAATATTGGAGACGACGATTTTACTCCTGCAGACCAAGTACAAGGTGTCCTGGATGTCGTTATGAAGCACCACCAGGCCTTCAGCAAACACCCACTGGATTTTGGGCAGACTACCCTCATCCAACATACCGGCCCATACCTCCAGCCCGCTACCAAGAGGTGAAAAAGCTGGTACAAGAGATGAAGACAGCCAACGTTATCCGGGAGAGTCACAGCCCATGGGCTGCCCCGCTGGTCCTTGTGAAAAAGAAGGATGGAACCCTTCGATTCTGTGTTGACTATAGGAAGATCAACAATATCACCCACAAGGATGCCTATCCTCTGCCTCGAATCGAGGAATCCCTCGCAGCCCTAGGGTCAGCTGCCTACTTCTCTACCCTGGACCTGACCAGTGGCTACTGGCAAGTGGCCATGGCGCCGGAAGACAGAGAGAAGATGGCTTTCACCACCCCAATGGGCCTGTTCGAGTTCAACAACATGCCATTCGGGCTATGCAACGCCCCAGGCACATTTCAACGGCTGATGGAGAGATGTTTGGGTCATCGCAACTTCGAGACCGTCCTGCTATATTTGGACGACATCATCATCTACTCCAAGACTTATGAAGACCACCTCCACCATCTGGCTGAAGTCTTTCAAATCCTGACCCAACATGGGTTGAAGGTCAAGCCATCCAAGTGCCACCTGCTACAACCTAGCGTCAAGTACCTGGGACATGTGGTGAGCGCTCATGGAATTGAGCCAGATCCAGAGAAGATTGCAGCTGTCCACGACTGGCCTACCCCATCAACCGTACGGGACATCAAAAGCTTCCTGGGATTTGCCAGTTATTACAGGCGTTTCATCCCAAAGTTTGCCCAGCTGGCGGCTCCCCTGCAAGAGCTTCTAAGGGGCCTGCTAAAAGAGAGCCAACGTTCCCGAGTATCCATTGAGTGGACGGCCGAACGAGAAGCTGCCTTCCAGATGCTCAAGCAACGGTTGACTGAGCCTCCGGTGTTGGGATATCCAGACTACAGTCTGCCTTTCACCCTATACACTGATGCCAGCAAGCAAGGCCTAGGGGCTGTACTATCCCAGCTCCAAAACGGAACTGAAAGGGTCATAGCCTACGCCAGCCGTTCCCTCCGAGAACCGGAGCAAAACGACCAGAACTACAGTTCCTTCAAGTTGGAGTTTCTGGCGTTAGTCTGGGCTGTGACCGAAAAGTTCAAGGACTACCTGGCTGCATCATTCTTCACTGTCTTCACAGACAATAATCCCTTGGCGCATCTGAACACCGCTCGTCTTGGAGCACTGGAACAACGGTGGGCCTCCAGACTTGCCAACTTCAACTTTACCATCAAGTACCGGGCTGGTAAGACCAATGACAACGCCGACGCTCTGTCCCGTCTCCCTGACCAATGGGAGGGACCCTCCACGGATGCTCAGTGGGAAGATGTGGAGATGCCAGCGTTCTATGCCCGGTTTGTGCGTCAAGATGCCCAGAGAGTTTACTCCTTACCGTCAGAGGCAGCGCCAGCTACTCCTCAAGAAGAGTCAGAGCCCCCTGCGGAAAAGGACCTCTGGATAAGTCTTCAGGCTGATAGCCGCGCCATAGGAGAAGTAATGGACTATCTCTCTAGTGGGCGAGTGCCAGAAAGAATCCGCCGCAGAAGAGCTGACGGAGAACTGTCTCAATTGTGGCGCCAGAGAAAGACTCTGAACATGCATCAGGGTCTGCTAAAGAGAAGAACTCTGGACCCTATCACTTATGACCGGCTGTACCAGATTGTGATTCCCAGGAGGGACGCCAAGATAGTACTGGAAATGTACCATGACTAGAGATGAGCGAGCACTAAAATGCTCGGGTACTCGTTATTCGAGACGAACTTTTCCCGATGCTCGAGTGCTCGTTTCGAGTAACGAGCCCCATTGAAGTCAATGGGAGACTCGAGCATTTTTCAAGGGGACCAAGGCTCTGCACAGGGAAGCTTGGCCAAACACCTGGGAACCTCAGAAAAGGATGGAAACACCACGGAAATGGACAGGAAACAGCAGGGGCAGCATGCATGGATGCCTCTGAGGCTGCTTAATCGCACCATTATGCCAAAATTATGGGCAACAGCATGGCCATGACAGAGTGACCGAATAAGGCTAGATAGCATCTAAAACATCCAATAATTGACCCTGACACTATAGGGGACGGCATGCAGAGGCAGCGGCAGCAGGCTAGAGAGTGTCATGGCGACATACCCTAAATGGACTCAGGCTTCAAACCAATGGGTGGCAGAGAGGAACCAAAGGAGGTGAGCAAGAAGCGCTCAAATAATATCGGTACATGATAAAAGTTTGCCAGTATATTTTGTGGATTACACAGCAGGGTGGCGACAAAGTTAACATGGAAGCCATGAAAACAATCCAAAATTCTGCCTGACACAGCTCGTTTGATAAGGGGACCATGTATGGAGGCAGTGAACTAGTAGTAGATTAAAGGTGCTGCAGTTAAAACAATGTTAGTTGGATCTTGGCATGGAGCTGGCGCTCCGCTGCCAGGCGAGCTTTTGCCAATCCAAGCCCCTGTCTCTAGGCTACTCCCCAAACAGCACTTCTAAGAACCTTTTGTATAAGATCAAGTGTAGTAGCGTTCTTATAAGTTTGGGATATGGCGGGTGAGGGGAATGTAAACATCTGCGCAAGAAGCGCTGAAATAATATCCGTAAATGAAAAAAGTTTTCCAGTATATTTTGTGGCTTACACAGCACGGTGGCGACAAAGTTAACAAGTTTGATGCGGAATGCCCTGTAATAGCTCTTGGGCGGTGTGCCTTTTATCACCTAGGCTCAGCAGTTTGAGCACCGCCTGCTGTCGCTTAGCGACGGCACTGCTGCTGTGCCTAGAGCTACCGACTGATGGCGCCATGCCCACGGATGGTAATTCGGAGGAGGAGGAGGAGGTGGAGGAGGGGTGGGAGGAGGAGGAGGCATAGTAGGCCTGAAACACCTGGACCGAGGTAGGCCCCGCAATCCTCTGCGTCGGCAGTATATGACCAGCCCCAGGGTCAGACTCGGTCCCAGTCTGCACCAAGTTAAGTGTAGTAGCGTTCTTATAAGTTTGGAATATGGCGGGTGAGGGGAATGTAAACAGATGCGCAAGAAGCGCTGAAATAATATCCGTAAATGGTAAAAGTTTGCCAGTATATTTTGAGGATTACACAGCAGGGTGGTGACAAAGTTAACAAGTTTGTTGTGGAAGCCATGAAAACAACCCAAAATTCTGCCTGACACAGCACGTTTGATAAGGCGGCCATGTATGGAGGCAGTGAACTAGTAGTAGATTAAAGGTGCTGCAGTTAAAACTATGTTAGTTGGTTCTTGGCATGGAGCTGGCGCTCCGCTGCCAGGCGAGCTTTCGCCAATCCAAGCCCCTGTCTCTAGGCTACTCCCCAAACAGCACTTCTAAGAACCTTTTGTATAAGATCAAGTGTAGTAGCGTTCTTATAAGTTTAGGATATGGCGGGTGAGGGGAATGTAAACAGATGCGCAAGAAGCGCTGAAATAATATCCGTAAATGGTAAAAGTTTGCCAGTGTATTTTGTGGATAACACAGCAGGGTGGCGACAAAGTTAACAACTTTGATGTGGAATCCATGAAAACAACCCAAATTTCGGCCTGACACACCTCGTTTGATAAAGGGACGATGTATGGAGGCAGCTATATGGACGACTTTTGGAGGTAGCAATGGAGACAACGTGTGGAGGCTGCTATGGAGACAATTCAATTTGGATAGTGCCTGTATGTGGCAGTCCAAAAAAGTTTTCAAACCAGAGGAGCAGGTAGGTGGCCCTCCAGAAAAATGGAATAGATTGAGTGCCTGTATGTGGCAGTCCAAAAAAGTTTTCAAACCAGAGGAGCAGGTAGGTGGCCCTCCATAAAAATGGAATAGATTGAGTGCCTGTATGTGGCAGTCCAAAAAAGTTTTCAAACCAGAGGAGCAGGTAGGTGGCCCTCCATAAAAATGGAATAGATTGAGTGCCTGTATGTGGCAGTCCAAAAAAGTTTTCAAACCAGAGGAGCAGGTAGGTGGCCCTCCAGAAAAATGGAATAGATTGAGTGCCTGTATGTGGCAGTCCAAAAAAGTTTTCAAACCAGAGGAGCAGGTAGGTGGCCCTCCATAAAAATGGAATAGATTGAGTGCCTGTATGTGGCAGTCCAAAAAAGTTTTCAAACCAGAGGAGCAGGTAGGTGGCCCTCCATAAAAATGGAATAGATTGAGTGCCTGTATGTGGCAGTCCAAAAAAGTTTTCAAACCAGAGGAGCAGGTAGGTGGCCCTCCATAAAAATGGAATAGATTGAGTGCCTGTATGTGGCAGTCCAAAAAAGTTTTCAAACCAGAGGAGCAGGTAGGTGGCCCTCCAGAAAAATGGAATAGATTGAGTGCCTGTATGTGGCACTCCCAACAATTGTTTAAAACAGAGGACCGGGTCGGTGGCCCTCCATAAAAATTAAATGCATAAAGTACTATAGCTAGAGCCAGTGGGCCCTGTAAAAAAATAGCCAGTTTCCTCTGCTTTACTGTACAAAGAGGAGGAGAAGGAGGAAAATGAGGAGGAGGAGTGGATAAATTATTCAGGTTGAGCTTCCTTCACCTGGTGGAGATTGGAAATTAGGAGAAATCCAGGCTTTATTCATCTTGATAAGCGTCAGCCTGTCAGCGCTGTCAGTCGACAGGCGTGTACGCTTATCGGTGATGATGCCACCAGCTGCACTGAAAACCCGCTCGGACAAGACGCTAGCGGCAGGGCAGGCAAGAACCTCCAAGGCGTACAGCGCCAGTTCGTGCCACATGTCCAGCTTTGAAACCCAGTAGTTGTAGGGAGCTGTGTGATCATTTAAGACGATGGTATGGTCAGCTACGTACTCCCTCACCATCTTTCTGTAAAGATCAGCCCTACTCTGCCGAGACTGGGGACAGGTGACAGTGTCTTGCTGGGGTGACATAAAGCTGGCAAAAGCCTTGTAAAGCGTACCCTTGCCAGTGCTGGACAAGCTGCCTGCTCGCCTACTCTCCCTCGCTACTTGTCCCGCAGAACTACGCACTCTGCCGCTAGCGCTGTCAGAAGGGAAATACTGTTTCAGCTTGTGCACCAGGGCCTGCTGGTATTCATGCATTCTCACACTCCTTTCCTCTCCAGGGATGAGAGTGGAAAGATTTTGCTTGTACCGTGGGTCCAGGAGAGTGAACACCCAGTAATCGGTGCTGGAATAAATTCTTTGAACGCGAGGGTCACGGGATAGGCAGCCTAGCATGAAATCTGCCATATGCGCCAGAGTACCAACGCGTAAGAATTCACTCCCCTCACTGGCCTGACTGTCCATTTCCTCCTCCTCCAACTCCTCTTCTTCTGCCCATACACGCTCAACAGTGAAGGACTCAACAATGGTCCCCTCTTGTGTCTCGCCAACATTCTCCTCCTCTTCCTCCTCATCCTCCTCCACCTCCTCCGATATGCGCTGAGAAACAGACCTAAGGGTGCTTTGGCTATCAACAAGGGAATCTTCTTCCCCCGTCTCTTGTGAGGAGCGCAAAGCTTCCGACTTCATGCTGACCAGAGAGTTTTTCAACAGGCCAAGCAGCGGGATGGTGAGGCTGATGATGGCGGCATCGCCACTGACCATCTGTGTTGACTCCTCAAAGTTACTCAGCACCTGACAGATATCAGACATCCACGTCCACTCCTCATTGTAGACTTGAGGAAGCTGACTGACCTGACTACCAGTTCTGGTGGAAGTTGACATCTGGCAGTCTACAATCGCTCGGCGCTGCTGGTAAACTCTGGATAACATGGTCAGTGTTGAATTCCACCTCGTGGGCACGTCGCACAACAGTCGGTGAGCGGGCAGTTGGAGGCGGCGCTGCGCTGCCCTGAGAGTGGCAGCATCTGTGCTGGACTTCCTGAAATGCGCACAGATGCGGCGCACCTTCGTGAGCAAATCAGACAGATTGGGGTATGTCTTGAGGAAACGCTGAACTATCAGATTTAACACATGGGCCAGGCATGGCACATGTGTCAGTCTGCCGAGTTGCAGAGCCGCCACCAGGTTACGGCCGTTGTCACACACAACCATGCCTGGCTTCAGGTTCAGCGGTGCCAGCCACAGATCAGTCTGCGCCGTGATGCCCTGTAATAGTTCTTGGGCGGTGTGCCTTTTATCGCCTAGGCTCAGCAGTTTCAGCACCGCCTGCTGTCGCTTAGCGACTGCACTGCTGCTGTGCCTAGAGCTACCGACTGATGGCGCCATGCCCACGGATGGTCGTTCGGAGGAGGAGGTGGAGGAGGGGTGGGAGGAGGAGGAGGCATAGTAGGCCTGAAACACCTGGACCGAGGTAGGCCCCGCAATCCTCGGCGTCGGCAGTATATGATCAGCCGCAGGGTCAGACTCGGTCCCAGCCTCCACCAAGTTAACCCAATGTGCCGTCAGCGATATATAGTGGCCCTGCCCGGCAGCACTCGTCCACGTGTCCATGGTCAGGTGGACCTTGTCAGAAACGGCGTTGGTCAGGGCACGGATTATGTTGTCTGACACGTGCTGGTGCAGGGCTGGGACGGCACATCGGGAAAAGTAGTGGCGGCTGGGGACCGAATACCGAGGGGCGGCCGCCGCCATGAGGCTGCGAAAGGCCTCGGTCTCTACTAGCCTATAGGGCAGCATCTCCAGGCTTAGCAATCTGGAGATGTGCACATTAAGGGCTTGGGCGTGCGGGTGGGTTGCACTATATTTGCGTTTACGCTCCAGCGTCTGGGGTATGGAGAGCTGAATGCTGGTGGATGCTGTGGAGGATCGTGGAGGCGACGATGGGGTTTTTGTGGCAGGGTCCTGGGCAGGGGGCTGACTATCAGCTGACACAGGGGAAGGAGCAGTGGTGTGCACGGCCGGAGGTGAACGGGCTTGTTGCCACTGAGTGGGGTGTTTAGCATTCATATGCCTGCGCATACTGGTGGTAGTTAAGCTAGTAGTGGTGGAACCCCTGCTGATCCTGGTTTGGCAAATGTGGCACACCACAGTCCGGCGGTCATCCGGTGTTTCCTTAAAGAACCTCCAGACTTCTGAAAATCTAGCCCTCGCCGCAGGAGCCCTCGCCACGGGAGCTTCACTAGTTGACACATTTGGCGCTGATGCACCAGCTCTGGCCCTGCCTCTCCGTCTGGCCCCACCACTGCCTCTTCCAACCTGTTCTGGTCGAGGACTCTCCTCCGTCACAGAAGCACTGTGTTCACCCGGCCTCTCAACCCAGCTTGGGTCTGTCACCTCATCATCCTCCGATCCCTCAGTCTGCTCCCCCCTCGGACTTCCTGCCCTGACAACAACTTCCCCACTGTCTGACAACCGTGTCTCCTCATCGTCGGACACCTCTTTACACACTTCTTCCACTACGTCAAGAAGGTCATCATCACCCACAGACTGCGACTGGTGGAAAACCTGGGCATCGGAAAATTGCTCATCAGCAACCGGACAAGTGGTTTGTGACTGTGGGAAGGGTCCAGAAAACAGTTCCTCAGAGTATGCCGGTTCAAATGGCAAATTTTGCTGGGAGGGGGCAGACTGGGGGGGAGGAGGCTGAGGTGCAGGAGCTGGAGGAGTGCCGATTTCGGTGACATGGGTGGACTGCGTGGAAGACTGACTGGTGGACAAATTGCTCGAAGCATTGTCGGCAATCCACGACATCACCTGTTCGCACTGTTCTGGCCTCAACAGTGCTCTACCACGAGTCCCAGTAACTTCAGACATGAACCTAGGGAGTGTAGCTCTGCGGCGTTCCCCTGCTCCCTCATCAGCAGGTGGTGTCTCACCCCGCCCAGGACCACGGCCTCTGACCCCTGCAGTAGTTGGACGCCCACGTCCCCGCCCTCGTCCTCTACCCCTAGCCCTCGGGTTAAACATTTTGAAAATGAGAGTTATAACTTTAATTTTTTTTTTACTTTTTTTTGTGTTTTTTGTGTTTTTTGTTTTTTTTTGTGTTTTTTAGTTTTTAAAACCAAACGATGCTATTGCTATCCTATTGCTATGGCTATTTTCTAGCCAAGTATGAAAGCACACTGCTATGCCAGATGAGATGACGCTGAGTTATGAAAAAAATAAACGTAAAATAAAAAAGGAAATGGCAGACTGTGCCTAATTGAAATCCAACCCCGGGCCCTAATAAATTTTCCCACTTCGGTCTTTGCGATGGATATGTGCGTCACTAAGCGCAAAACACAGTGGTCGCAAGTCTCACTCCAAATTGCTCACAATTTGCTAGTAGATGCACTGCAACAACTACAGCCACCAGCAGATCAACCAGAAATCAAATATATATAACGCTACTGTAGGCGTAAGTAAGCCGTTTGGATTCTCCTATGGCTATTTTCTAGCCAAGTATTAAAGCACACTACTATGCCAGATGAGATGACGCTGAGTTATGAAAAAAATAAACGTAAAATAAAAAAGGAAATGGCAGACTGTGCCTAATTGAAATCCAACCCCGGGCCCTAATAAATTTTCCCACTTCGGTCTTTGCGATGGATATGTGCGTCACTAAGCGCAAAACACAGTGGTCGCAAGTCTCACTCCAAATTGCTCACAATTTGCTAGTAGATGCACTGTAACAACTACAGCCACCAGCAGATCAACCAGAAATCAAATATATATAACGCTACTGTAGGCGTAAGTAAGCCGTTTGGATTCTCCTATGGCTATTTTCTAGCCAAGTATTAAAGCACACTACTATGCCAGATGAGATGACGCTGAGTTATGAAAAAAATAAACGTAAAATAAAAAAGGAAATGGCAGACTGTGCCTAATTGAAATCCAACCCCGGGCCCTAATAAATTTTCCCACTTCGGTCTTTGCGATGGATATGTGCGTCACTAAGCGCAAAACACAGTGGTCGCAAGTCTCACTCCAAATTGCTCACAATTTGCTAGTAGATGCACTGCAACAACTACAGCCACCAGCAGATCAACCAGAAATCAAATATATATAACGCTACTGTAGGCGTAAGTAAGCCGTTTGGATTCTCCTATGGCTATTTTCTAGCCAAGTATTAAAGCACACTACTATGCCAGATGAGATGACGCTGAGTTATGAAAAAAATAAACGTAAAATAAAAAAGGAAATGGCAGACTGTGCCTAATTGAAATCCAACCCCGGGCCCTAATAAATTTTCCCACTTCGGTCTTTGCGATGGATATGTGCGTCACTAAGCGCAAAACACAGTGGTCGCAAGTCTCACTCCAAATTGCTCACAATTTGCTAGTAGATGCACTGCAACAACTACAGCCACCAGCAGATCAACCAGAAATCAAATATATATAACGCTACTGTAGGCGTAAGTAAGCCGTTTGGATTCTCCTATGGCTATTTTCTAGCCAAGTATTAAAGCACACTACTATGCCAGATGAGATGACGCTGAGTTATGAAAAAAATAAACGTAAAATAAAAAAGGAAATGGCAGACTGTGCCTAATTGAAATCCAACCCCGGGCCCTAATAAATTTTCCCACTTCGGTCTTTGCGATGGATATGTGCGTCACTAAGCGCAAAACACAGTGGTCGCAAGTCTCACTCCAAATTGCTCACAATTTGCTAGTAGATGCACTGTAACAACTACAGCCACCAGCAGATCAACCAGAAATCAAATATATATAACGCTACTGTAGGCGTAAGTAAGCCGTTTGGATTCTCCTATGGCTATTTTCTAGCCAAGTATTAAAGCACACTACTATGCCAGATGAGATGACGCTGAGTTATGAAAAAAATAAACGTAAAATAAAAAAGGAAATGGCAGACTGTGCCTAATTGAAATCCAACCCCGGGCCCTAATAAATTTTCCCACTTCGGTCTTTGCGATGGATATGTGCGTCACTAAGCGCAAAACACAGTGGTCGCAAGTCTCACTCCAAATTGCTCACAATTTGCTAGTAGATGCACTGCAACAACTACAGCCACCAGCAGATCAACCAGAAATCAAATATATATAACGCTACTGTAGGCGTAAGTAAGCCGTTTGGATTCTCCTATGGCTATTTTCTAGCCAAGTATTAAAGCACACTACTATGCCAGATGAGATGACGCTGAGTTATGAAAAAAATAAACGTAAAATAAAAAAGGAAATGGCAGACTGTGCCTAATTGAAATCCAACCCCGGGCCCTAATAAATTTTCCCACTTCGGTCTTTGCGATGGATATGTGCGTCACTAAGCGCAAAACACAGTGGTCGCAAGTCTCACTCCAAATTGCTCACAATTTGCTAGTAGATGCACTGCAACAACTACAGCCACCAGCAGATCAACCAGAAATCAAATATATATAACGCTACTGTAGGCGTAAGTAAGCCGTTTGGATTCTCCTATGGCTATTTTCTAGCCAAGTATTAAAGCACACTACTATGCCAGATGAGATGACGCTGAGTTATGAAAAAAATAAACGTAAAATAAAAAGAAACTGGCAGACTGTGCCTAATTGAAATCAAACCCCTAATAAATTTTCCCACTTTGGTGTTTGAGGTGGATATGTGTGTCACTAAGAGCTAAACACAACGGTAGCAAGTCCCCCTGCTAATTCCTCACAATATGGTACTACTACCACACTACTAGTGCCAGCAAGCCCAGCCACAAGCAAATAAAAAAAAAAGGATAACGTTATTGTAGCCCTAAGAAGGGCTGTTGTAGAATCACTCCTGCCTAACAGTAAGCTAATAGAACACCCTAACGCTTTCCCTGACCAGCAGCAGCTCTCTCCCTAGCGGCATCCAGACAGAGAATGATCCGAGCAGCGCGGGCAGCGGCTAGTCTATCCCAGGGTCACCTGATCTGGCCAGCCAACCACTGCTATCGACGTGTAAGGGTAGCACGTCATGCTGGGTGGAGTGCAGAGTCTCCTGGCTTGTGATTGGCTCTGTTTCTGGCCGCCAAAAAGCAAAACGGCGGGAGCTGCCATTTTCTCGAGCGGGCGAAATACTCGTCCGAGCAACGAGCAGTTACGAGTACGCTAATGCTCGATCGAGCATCAAGCTCGGACGAGTATGTTCGCTCATCTCTAACCATGACCAGTCCGGACACTTTGGCGCTCAGAAGACTGAAGCCACCCTCCGAAGGCGCTTCTACTGGGTCAACATGAAGCCCGATATCGAAGCCTGGTGTCGGGAATGCCCAGCCTGCGCCATCGCTCGAGGAGAGCGACACAATCAAAGGGCCCCTCTACATCCCATTGTGAGCCAACGGCCCTTAGAGATTCTGGCATTGGATCATGTGAAGTTGGAGCCCAGCAGATCCGGTCTCAGTTATGCTCTCACGATCATCGACCACTATACCAAATTTGTGGTTGCAGTACCTGTCAGAGATCTATCTGCAAGGACCACCGCAGCGGCCCTGTGGAAGAGCTTCATCCTCCCCTATGGCTGTCCGGACCAGATCCTTACGGACCAAGGAACAGCATTTGAGTCCCAAGTCTTCCAGGAGCTGTGCACTCTATATGGCTGCAAAAAGCTGAGGACCACAGCCTATCATCCCCAAGGCAACGGGCTTTGTGAAAAGATGAATCAGACTCTAATCAATATGCTGAGGACTCTGACACCTGCAAAAAGGGCTGACTGGCCAAAACTGTTGCCCGAATTAGTGTACCTGTACAATAATACCACTCATTGCTCCACAGGATACACCCCGTATTATCTGATGTTTGGGAGGCACGGCCATCTCCCTGCGGATATGACCTGGGACATGGAGTCCCCTGATTCCCAGTCTTTACTCCCCCAGACTGACTGGGTTCATGAACACCAGAGGCGCCTGGCGGATGCCAGAGAAGTTGTGGATCTGCGGTTGGAAGAGGCCCGGAAGAAACAAAAAAGGGACTTCGATCGTAATGCCTGTGCTGAGCCTTTTGCCCCAGGAGATCAAGTGTGGCTGCGCAACAACCATCCTACCAGTAAGCTAGATGGGCGTTGGGAGCGTGAGCCATACCTAGTTAGGGACAGTCTCTCCCCTGAAGTCTACGAGATTTCAAGAGGAGACCGTCCACCACTCCGGGTACATAGGAACCGGCTGAAGAGATGTCTTCGTCCTTTTGCCCCTATGTCCACACCTCTCACCTCGACCCCCAACTTACAGACCTCCTTGTGTTCACCTACCCCCAGTTTCTTAGAACTTGTGACTGTGCCTCAACTCTGTTTTGTTTCCACTCCAGTAAGAGGTACCCCAGAGAGACCATCATCCCCACCGCAGTCTCCAATACTGCTGCCTGTGGAGGATGATCCGGCTCCAGAGTCTGCAACCCCTGAAGCATCAGAGGCAGCTGAGACTTCGACTCCAGCGCCTGACTCAGAGGAGGACGATGAGGAGGTTGTTATCTTCTCCAGGCCGGAACTTCGGAGGTCTCAAAGGGAGACAAAAGGTAAAGCTCCTGCGCACCTGCAGGAGTACCAACTGGTGTCACACAGACGGAGGAGGCAGGTACGCTTTTCTGACACCGAAGTACTTACCACCGAGGAAGATTCTGAGTAACCCCTGATGGGCTGAAAGCCTTACCAGGTGTTGTGTATCTTGTACATATGTATATTTATTATTGCTATCCCATTTGGGCTGAGTGCCCGCTAACCCTATAGAGCCAGAGACTTTCCTGGGACTCTCAACCTTATTTATTTCAGTCAAGAGACATTCCTTGAACTGCCCACTGTCATGTGCTATGATAGCACCCCTTCCTCTGCCACAGCAGAGATTCCTACAAAGGACTCGGTCCCTCTACACAAAGAGGAGACCCTTTGCATCTTTCTTGCACTTTTCCCCACCTCAAGGGCCGTACCCAGAAGATGAACTTTGATCTTAGAGACTTTTGGCCAACCTCAAGGAAAAGTTGTTGCTTTATTTATTTTTATATTGCACTAACCATTGATAGGCTTTTCAGATTGTAGAGTGGCTGTGTCGGACCGTCTCTATGTAGTATAATGTTTAATTGTGTCACATATGCCAACGTAATGCATATACACACACTATATATTTGTCGCTAGGGAAGAAGTGTTTATATAACAAATATACAGGCCCTGGTGCAAGGAGTGGATTACAATACATGACACCACACCTTTCCTACTCTACAGTTTGGTTTAATGGCGTTAGCGACCAACTGTCATACTTAGCATTTACATATCTGTGTCTTAGTCCGACACCAACCCAGGTGCCTGTCTCCAGGACCATGGGCGGATTGTCCCTACATGTCATGTAGCCTGCACTTCCCAGAAGTGCCCTTATCTACCTCTGCACCCCAATCCGTAGTCGAGCCGAGGGCGGCTCTTTCAATTGCCCCGGGGGTATGCAACACCCTCGCCGATGCAAGGCAGAGGAGTGGTTGCGAATACGTCCCACCATGTAGCTTGCAGCCTGTGTAGGGTCTGATTAGCCTCACAGCATGTCACTACATAACACAGATGAACTCTGCAGTGGTAGATCCTGCCTGGTAAGGCAGGAGTTAATTGCTTTATGTGATGTCATATGTGTCAGCCAATCACAGGTGTTATACTTTGTCTCTGTGAGCTGAGCTGTGAGCTGAGATGTAATTGGAGGAGTAGCCACCACCTGACCAGGGGAGTAACAAGATCCCTGGAAACTTCCAGAAGAAGTTAGTCCTCTCTCAGAAGAGAGTGCAGTGTGAGGAGAGAGTTCACTCTCTCAGATTAGAGACTCAGAGGAGTCTGTGCAATCAGCACACCAGACCAAGAGCAGGTGAGCCTAGCCCCTGCCTGAAGAGTGAAGCTAATAGCTAGTGAGTGAGGAAAGGGGTATCATCCTACCTTTAAGGGTGATACCTGCAGCAATCCAGGATAAAGCTGAAGCATCCTACAAGGACACAGCTACCTCCCAGCCTGCCCTCTGCATCCAGGCTGAGAATCCCTCCTGTGGCTCCCTCCAACTTGCATCTCAGTACTCCACCATCTAGTTAAAGGCACGTTGCTGCGGTTCCTGTCGGTTCCAATAAAGAACTGTAAGTTGTTTTTGTTCAACCTCTGCCTCCGTCTGGTCCCTGCTACTACAGCTGCCATCATCACAGGCACCCTGTCCACCACACAGAGACTCATACTCTAGACACCAAAGGGTCGCCCCAGGGAGATCCGCTATAGCAGCCTCTCCCTCATCATTTCTTGCCAACACCACCCTGCTGGAGACCTGCCAGGCTGTAGGACAGCCCTCCGGTTCCCCATACCAAGCACCGTGACACAAGCGTGCTTAGGCCGCAACCGCCAGCCACTCAGGTACTGCGGGCCCCGGCTGACTCCAGGCCCCGAGAAAAGGCTAGGCCCCGGTGGGGGATGTTGCAAATGTCTAAAGCTTTTTCTATGTATCAGCTGGAACTAGAACACAAGCAGGTTTTCTGTAGGTATCTTGTCAGCTTTGCAGTACAGACTAGGATACTATGAGCAGAGTCATCTCATTGGGGCACATTTTTGGGTTTCCTGACATTTTCTGTTTTGTGCCCCATTTAACTGGGGGTTTTGGCGCAATGGCGCCGACTTTCATGCAACACAAATCAGGGGTGTGACCGTCGGACAACCCGATTGATTCGAACAATGCAAGGGATTTAACATTCAAAATTGTGTCGCAAGCCCAAGCCCTTACGTGCACCAGGAAGTAGAAGGTGAACTCTGGGGACCTGAGCAGGGAAGCAACACATGCAGGAAATCGGACGCACGATCTTAGTGAATCGCGGCAGCTCCGAATCCTTTTCGGACAACGCACCTCGGGGATCGAGATGGGACGGGTAAGTAAATGTGCCCCTATATGTTTAGAGGGTGGGCAAAATATTGACAACTCTGCTGTATTTCTGAAGAAGTAGATAAGGCAGGATGTAAAAGTAACATATGCAGACCCTGTATGCAGCTTTCTTGTCACTACTTGGTCCCTAGTGCAGTAATTATAATTTTATTTCCATTGTTCGGTCAGATGGGAGGGCAAGGTAGAGTGACACCCGACAAGAGCCCCACACATGTCCCTGTGTACTTGATGACCACCCTAAATTAAGACCCCAAACTGGGTTATCACTAATTTGAGGAATTTTGAGAAGGGTCATCAAGCTGAGTCAAACCAACAGAGTAAGCTCGAGATGAATTCATAATCAAAATAGCAGTCAAGTACACAGATGGAGCAGCACAGCTGTAATTGTTGGTCTGTAGGAGAGGGTGCCAGCCTCAGCTTACCTTACACACAGGTAAAACAAAGGAAATGCTTGAAAAAATAGCTTCATGGAGGGGCTGAAACCACGCACCTGCACCTTGGGTGAATAAATAACTTTTTTCATATGGATGTGCTGTTTCATAATCAAAATAGGTACAAAACTGGGTCAAAACTAGATGCCAACGCAGTCTAGAGTGTGGAGGCAAGGAGTGGTCAGAAAACAAGCAATAGGTAGGCAACTGAAATCCAGAAAGATTAAACATACAGGAAGATAAAACAAATACCTGGCAAAGAAATACGGCTGCAAGGAAGCTTTACTCCAGCCAAGTATATGATTAAGAGGCAGCCGTGCAAACCTCTCAAGTTTTCAACCATCACATACCTTGAGTCTTTAATAAGGAGACAGGACACTCATCCATGGTAGCTGCCATAAAGCACACGCTGTGGCAGAACAGGAAGTAGGTGTGTTTCTCCATTATAACTGCCACGGGACACACCTTTCAGAAACTCATTAAAGGCAGGACTACTTAACATATAGTATTTTTTAAATAATATTTTCCATATTTTACTATTTATTGAATGAAATGGCTGCCGATACCTCCCACATTGTTGACAGTGTCGGTGCCGTTATTACTTTACTACTCTTTGTTACAGTCTTAGTAACATTTCTAGGTTAATAAAAACTAAAATAAAAATGGAATCGATTTCATAAAATCAATACCTAACCTCACTTCAGCATTTTACATTGAGATCTCTCCATCCGGACACAGTAAACCCTTTTTGTTATCGGTGCAATAATACAAAAAGATCCAATCCTGGTCTATAACGTCTTCCGTTTTCTAATCACTTGGGTTTTTTTCCTTCCAGAACTTGTGATTTATTCATCTGCAATCGCCGGGATTTCTGTTCTGTATTCATGTCTGTCCAATTTTGTGTCATCGGCTGAGGCCATTTGCTTGTAATTAGTCTTTAAAATTTGGTAATGTAAAAAATATTGAAGTTTTTTCGAGAGCTGTCCCTAAAGAGGGGGCCCACCCACCGATATCCGCCTCGAAAACTTCTTCTGTTTTTACTGCCTTCACTGTATGGGTAGAATCCATCAACGCCTGACTGGTGGGGTTTTTACGGCCGATGGGCGAAACACTTTACAGACCTGTCTCAACTGGGAGAATTCTAAACGGGGATATGAATTTGGCTTCCTAGCGTCTGAATTTATGGGTAGACGGAGTTTATTATGTATGCACTTAGTAACTGAAGTCATTATTTTATCCTGCCAAGGCATTAAATGGCTGAAAGCTGCCAGATCAAAAAATTCCAAAGAGGAGCTTCAAAGTTGCCTGGTGAATATTCATACGGGAGAGAGAATGAGAAAATTATATGTGGAGCTGAAAACTCGGAAAAAATCTATAAAATCTTACATCAAAAATATTTTCATGTCTAATGTTCACAGTCCAGGACAATAGTGAACAAAAAAAAATATTTTAAATACTAAGGATTCTAGTTCTACCTGATTGTATGGGATCTTAAATTTTACCTCGCCACAAAATACAGGTGGTCCCCTACTTAAGAACACCCGACTTACAGACGAGTCTCTGGATGTTACTATAGTCCCAGGCTGCAATGATCAGCTGTAAGGTGTCTGTAATGAAGCTTTATTGATAATCCTTGGTCCCATTACAGCAAAAAATTTTTAAACTCCAATTGTCACCGGGGCAAAAAAAAAGTTTGCCTGGATCTACAATTATAACATATACAGTTCAACTTAAGAACAAACCTATGGAGAACTATCTTTTATGTAACCTGGGGGCTTCCCGTAGATTTATAATTGCCGCCCCGTCTTATTTTAGTGAATGATGGTGACTTGCGATACTATACACAGGCAGGAGTGTCGCTGTTTTCAGAAAAATAAAAGGCAGCTCCTTTTTATTTCTTTATAGCTGTCCCTGCTGTGCTCTGTTCCTGAGCTCGGCTATTCCACACATTCACAGTTCTTGCAGAAAAGAATCTATTTCTCCTCTAAAGATGAAATTATATAATTTATAAAAATGAATCATGTCTAGAGATGGGCGAGTATACTCGTCCGAGCTTGATGCTCGTTCGAGTATTAAGGTACTCGAAATGGCTCGTTGCTCGGACGAGTATTTCCTCTGCTCGAGCATTAAATTAAAAAAACACAGTGAAGAACAGTGAAGAATAGAATAAAAACAGTGAACACAGTGAACACGGGATCAATTTAGCGAAAAACACAGTGAAGAACACAGTGAAGAATAGATTACAGATGTCCGGCACATCTGCTTACTTGTCGGGAGATACGCGTGGAACGGTGCGAACAAAATAGCATGTGAAGAACAATATATATGTGTGAAGAACACATTGAAGAACATGGTGAGCAGGACAGAGACACCAGGGAGCAGCAGCACGGAGACATCGGGGGAACAGCAGCACAGAGACACCAGGGGGAACAGCACGGAGACATCGGGGGAACAGCAGCATGCAGACACAGAGGCAGCACGGAGACATTGGGGCAGCACGGAGACATCGGGGCAACACGGAGACACCGGGGCAGCACGGAGACACCGGGGAGCAGCAGCACGGATCCAGGGACAACGTATCTCCCGACAAGTAAGCAGATGTGCCGAACATCTGCAATCTATTCTTCACTGTGTTTTTCACAGCGTTTTTCACTTAAATGATCCTGTGGTCACTGTTTTTATTCTATTCTTCACTGTTCTTCACATCTGCTAACTTGTCGGGAGATAATATACGTGCGGAACAGTGAAGAATAGATTGCAGATGTTTGCATACATCTGATCACTTATCAGAAGACATTCTATTTCAATTAAATAACACATTTTATTCCTGAACCATGGTCCCTTTGAAAAATGCTCGGGTCTCCCATTGACTTCAATGGGGCTCGTTATTCGAGACGAGCACTCGAGCATCAGGAAAAGGTCGTCTCAAATAACGAACACTCGAGCATTTTAGTGCTCGCTCATCTCTAATCATGTCCCCTCTCATCGGAGCCGCGTTGACCATCGCCAGTTTATTTTTTGGGGGCTGGCTAATAAAGGGGGCTGGCTACTAAAGGGTGCTGGCTATATACTACTGGGGACTGGCTATATACTACTGGGGGCTTTCTGGCTATATACTGGAAGGCTGTGACCAATGCATTTCCCACCTTGGCTTATACACGAGTCAATAGGTTTTCCCAGTTTTTGGTGGTAAAATTAGGGGCCTCGGCTTATACTCTCTCCAGCTCCAGGGCTTCATTTTTATGGACTAGAGACCAGCACCTATGGGAACCTGCCACTAGCTGTCACAATTCTCGGATCTCTAAAGAAGTTCATTAATTTTTCTGGAATGAAAGCTCCCTATTCTTTTTCTTTTGGGGTGTAAGCTAAAAGTTTTTTTTACCACCTATTTTTGATCTCTAGGGAACTCATATTAACAGTATTTAAAGTGTTATAGATGAAAAAAAAAGTTGAAAAATGCATCTATGGGGATCAAGAGGTTTGCCGAGATAAACTGTGTCAAAACTGACAAAAAAAATTAGGATTGTCCCAATCTTTTGAAATACATGTCACCAATCTGTTTCCCACTAAATGTCCAGGTTCGTCTCTAAGCACAAGTAATGCCTCGCTGGATGTAGTAAGTCATTGTACGAAGCTTGTGATTGGCTGAGTTATTATCATGGTTGAAAAATGGTACCAAGCAGCAGAGACCCGTGTAGAACTGGGAAATTGACGGAAGGGGTGACACAAGAGCTTACAGTCTATGAGGATGAGGGGGTGACACAAGAGCTTACAGTCTATGAGGATGAGGGGGTGACACAAGAGCTTACAGTCTATGAGGATGAGGGGGTGACACAAGAGCTTACAGTCTATGAGGATGAGGGGGACACAAGAGCTTACAGTCTATGAGGATGAGGGAGAGACACAAGAGCTTACAGTCTATGAGGATGAGGGGGTGACACAAGAGCTTACAGTCTATGAGGATGAGGAGTGACACAAGAGCTTACAGTCTATGAGGATGAGGGGTGACATAAGAGCTTACAGTCTATGAGGATGAGGGGGTGACACAAGAGCTTACAGTCTATGAGGACGAGGTGGTGACACAAGAGCTTACAGTCTATGAGGATGAGGGGGAGCACAAGAGCTTACAGTCTATGAGGAGGAGGGGGAGACACAAGAGCTTACAGTCTATGAGGATGAGGGGGGACACAAGAGCTTACAGTCTATGAGGATGAGGGGGTGACACAAGAGCTTACTGTCTATGAGGATGAGGGGGTGACACAAGAGCTTACAGTCTATGATGATGAAGTGTGACACAAGAGCTTACAGTCTATGAGGGTGAAGGGGTGACATAAGAGCTTACAGTCTATGAGGATGAGGGGTGACACAAGAGCTTACAGTCTATGAGGATGAGGGGGTGACACAAGAGCTTACTGTCTATGAGGATGAGGGGATGACACAAGAGCTTACAGTCTATGAGGATGAGGGGGTGACACAAGAGCTTACAGTCTGTGAGGATGAGGGGGTGACACAAGAGCTTACAGTCTATGAGGATGAGGGGGTGACACAAGAGCTTACAGTCTATGAGGATGAGGGGTGACACAAGAGCTTACAGTCTATGAGGATGAGGGTGTGACACAAGAGCTTACAGTCTATGAGGATGAGGGGGTGACACAAGAGCTTACAGTCTATGAGGATGAGGGGGTGACACAAGAGCTTACAGTCTATGAGGATGAGGGGCTGACACAAGAGCTTACAGTCTATGAGGATGAGGAGTGACACAAGTGCTTACAGTCTATGAGGGTGAAGGGGTGACATAAGAGCTTACAGTCTATGAGGATGAGGGGGGACACAAGAGCTTACAGTCTATGAGGATGAGGGGGTGACACAAGAGCTTACTGTCTATGAGGATGAGGGGGTGACACAAGAGCTTACAGTCTATGAGGATGAGGGGGTGACACAAGAGCTTACAGTCTATGAGGATAAGGGAGGACACAAGAGCTTACAGTCTATGAGGATGAGGGGGTGACACAAGAGCTTACAGTCTATGAGGATGAGGGGGGGACACAAGAGCTTACAGTCTATGAGGATGAGGGGGTGACACAAGAACTTACAGTCTATGAGGATGAGAGGGTGACACAAGAGCTTACAGTCTATGAGGATGAGGAGTGACACAAGTGCTCACAGTCTATGAGGATGAGGGGTGACACAAGGGCTTACAGTCTATGAAAATGAGGAGTGACACAAGAGCTAACAGTCTATGAAGATGAGGAGTGACACAAGAGCTTACAGTCTATGAGGATGAGGAGTGACACAAGAGCTTACAGTCTATGAGGATGAGGGGGTGAGACAAGAGCTTACAGTCTATGAGGATGAGGAGGTGACACAAGAGCTTACAGTCTATGAGGATGAGGAGGTGACACAAGAGCTTACAGTCTATGAGGATGAGGGGGGACATGCTGTTAACGAGTGTGATAGGTCTGCCTAAATAAGTGGGTTTAAAGAGCACATTTGAAGCATTGGAGGTTGGTTATTAGTCTGATGCACCAGGAAAGGGCATTCCAGAGAATTGGTGCAGCTCGGGAGAAGTCCTGGAGACGTGAAAGGGAGGTAAGAAGAGAAGAGAATAATCTCAGATCACTGGCATGCAACATCAAAACGGGAGCAAAAACGGAGGGTGTCGGTGAGTAAATCTGCTTTGTTTAACATAAATCTACATTGAAGCAGCCTCTAAAAAGACCAACAAAACCCCTTAAATTTCCCGAAAGGTTTTCTTTTTCTGCCCCTTGAGAAAAATTCAGTCATAAAATCTCAATATAAATAAATGGAGAATGGCTGAACACATCCAGTCTAGAAATGAAAATAAAACCCCGGCATTCATGATATTATCGTTAGTTTATTTTTTATGCCAGGTTTTCTATTTTAGCTCCGTCTCTAGGTAACCCCTGGGCCATTGCCAGTCAAACACATGAATATCGAGTTACAGTAATGCCAACATCTGGCGCCCGCACAGCCAACTCCGTCAATAGAACTTTAGATTTTTTTGTGATTATTGGATATTTTTTATTTTTGCCTCTGTGTAGAACGGGTCGTCTATCCTCGGCCTGGCGGATTACAGCTGATAAAACAAACAACATGGTGTCGATTATACACAGTCCTTCCAGACGGTCCAGACATTTTATAGATATAGCGGCTGCTTTCATACGTGCGCAGTCCCGGTCCCAGGAGCCGTTCCATACATTAGCTCGGAATTACATTGTATTCTTACCTGAGGCACTTTTATTATTACACTTTTGTGTTTTGCGATGCAGGTATGATGACGTACTTCTCTAATTTATTCCCAACAACGACTTGTTCGCACGTCCTAATTGGCTCTGTGGAGGAAGGATGTTTATAATTAAATGCAGGCTCACATATTTGTGAGTGTCTACTTATTGTACATACAACAGGTTCGTAGCAATATTTGCCTGAAACTTCTATCCCCATCACAAGGTAACCATCGATTGAGGCCATTTATAGGACTTTATAACTCAACAGTGATGATAGAGTGACTTATAGTCAAAGGCTATAAGGGGAACAGGCCTTGGTACTTGTTGGCTTCTCATTAAACGTCAAGGGAATTAGCTGGCAGGCAAGCAAACAGGTTAAATGAAGTTTGACTCATGACCTTAGCTGGACAGTGCTTGACCCCCGGCCCGGCATGACTTAAAATAGCCGCTTTTTGGTTCTCTTGTTCCAAGATGGCCGCCGTAGAGGAATATATCATTAACACCCCCATAAGCCACACTGCCCCCTCCATAAGCCTCACTGCCCACCATAAGCCACACAGCCCCCCCATAAGCCAGGAAGATGAGAACACACAACAGATGCCACCACATTTATGAGGAGAAACCATGGTAGCAGCAGAGCAGGAACGTGGCCCAAGAATCTCTTTAACACATAACCTAAAGGCCTTTGTCAATCCAATCTTGTAGTAGAAAATGAAAGTCCATGGGGTGTGGTTGAATACCTGTGTTTCTCTGCTAAGGAAACAGGAAGATGAGAGCATACAACTACTGCCACCACATTTTTGAGGAGAACCCATGGTAGCAGCAGAGAAAGGATGCGGCCCAATGGTCTCTCTATCACATACGCCTATAGGCCTTTTTCAACCTAATGTCGTTGTAGGAAGATAAAAGTCCATGGGGTTTGGTTAAAGATGTGTGTGTCACTGGACACATGAGAACCCTCAACTATTGCCACCAAATTTATGAGGAGAACCCATGGAAGCAGCAGGACAGGATGCTTTTTGAAGGAAGGCCAAGAGGAATCCTTGAGGAGGAATGTGATAATGAATGTGCTTCTCAACAATTGATTGAGCTTCTTTCATTTGGAACCATGGGGCTAGTGCGTAGGTCTTCAACTCATTACTGGCAGGAGCCACAAAGCCCCTTCGGCTAACTTTTTTGAGACTTGCTAGCAAATCAAGTCACGGTAGCTCATGTTTACTTGCTTGCCATTGCTATGACATCACTGAAGAGGGAAAAAACGAGCCTAAGGTCCCATTCACAAAACTTTATGGGGGGGGATCCATGATCTGGCTAAATAAATTGCGGCCAGATCAGGGCCCTCATGGAGGTTTATGGCACCTAGTCACGGTGCAGTGAGCAGATGGTGTCTTACCGCACCATGACCAAGCCAGCCAGCTGTGACGCAAGATATAGGACATGTCCTATACTCTTACAGATTTGGGGTGGGGCTGAGGAGCGCTGACTCCCTTCTACACCTGGCCGTGTGCTACGTCTCGGATCCACGGAGCCCAAAAGCTCACAAAGTCCTTCTCCTATCTAATGAAAGAGTAGATGATAGAGACAACTGCAATTTCCTCTTGACAGTCCTCTTCTTCACCATATTTAATAATAAGGTCTACAAAATGACCAAAGCACCTCTGCTATGTAACCCAGCTAATCTGACCACCATACAATAATATAATACATAGAAGAGCCAAGGAAAGTAATCTCGTGTTCCTTCGTACCCGAAGGTGAGATGCGTCATTACTCAAGATTTATTTTCTTCTATTTTCTAGACAAAACCAAAGCTAAATCCAACACAAACAATGGGTCGTCATGGAAATCTTGACAATGGAAGAAAATAATCTTTAGATACAATGGCAATGTTCTACTGGAGGTCTCCTGAACTGCCGAGCTCATGTTCTAATGAGCGTTGACAAATTTGCAAAGATTATTGAGCATCTCTTGACACAGTGGAGCTAATTATGGTGTCAGAACCAGTTCATTTAGTGAATTATAAGAAATTCTAGGTCCATAGAAGCGATTTGGGGAGTTGTCTGGTGAGGTTAGCCTGGAAAACATCACAAACCTATTTGAGCTAATGCACCAGATTTATTGAGACCTTGCATTTTTCATCTAATGAATGCACTAGACAATAATAGATTATAATATGTGTTGTTTGCAGTGTCGGACTGGGTTTTCTTAGGCCCACCAGAGAAAATCAATCTGGGGGCCCACTCTTCATTATCCCCCAGGAAATATACTCTAGCAGCCTCCAAATTGTGGTGTTTTGTGATGGGCCTCTGGGGTTCATTATTGGGTTGAGCCAGGGCCCACCGGAGGATCCTCTGTTACGCTGGTGGGCCAGTCCGACACTGGTTGTTTTGATGGCCGCCTAAGGGCCAAGGCCTGTGGGGAACCTGAAGAGAGGGACCACCAGCCCTGAACTCCTCATACTTATTTGTTGGCTCTTGACACATGTATACAAGACCCTTTCCAGGACCCTTAAAGGTCCTCAAACTGCATAGCTGAAATTTGGCAGAAGGGACCTCCCCCTCCTTTCTCAAGAAGCTTTGTTCTGGTACCGTATGTAGGAAGTAAATCTCAGAGAATTAAGAAAAGGTTACATTTGGCCAACACTTTTCATACAGCCCATGGCCCATAATAGTCCGATCCACCCGTGATGTAAGACCAGACTCATTGGCCTCCCAGATGTGCAGTAACTTCTTCGTGGGATAGGAGTATGGAGCCATGGTGCCATGAATAAGGGTGCCTTGTGCACTTGAAACGCGTAGGTTGCTTTCCTCATACATGGTCTAGGGGTTATGCCGTGTACATTTTAATATGATATTGTAATTAAGTCTGGACGGACAAGAAAAATGTTGTTCCATCACTGGTGCGGAGCTCCGTTTTTTCTTCAAGAGTCTTGGATATACACTACGTCGGTGTGGATCTCCTGCAAATGTGAATTGGTCATATCGGTGAGCAACAAAAAATCTTTTTTCTTATAATTAAACACAGAACCTCCTAAAGAATAACAGCAAGCAGAGATCTAGAAAACCATGAGGAATTGATACAGAAAGTGCATTGGAAAAATGTATAATTTTTCATCATGCAAGCGATAACAATAATTTGCCGAAATGAGGATACGCCTTTAAGTAGACAAACTTACACTGTAATATGCGGACTGTGGCTGATTTTGGGGGTCTACACAGTAATATAATCATCCCTGTGGACTAGAGCACTGAAGGGGGTACATTGAAGGAATTCTGTGATATCTCATGGGGGTCAGGGCAGCAAAACAAACTATAAGCATCTCTGGACTTGGGCGCTAAATCGGTAAATGTCCATGTTTACTAAGTCACTAAAGATGATGATGTCAGCATCCCTGGTTGGCTTGGACACTGAAGGGGTTATGTAATCCTCCATATCCTCCGTGGTGGCCTAAGCAAGTACTGAACAACGTTATATCACGAAACCGCTATCTAGTAGAGTATGTGGAGTATTCTCTCAGCAGGAACAGAGTAGTCACCTAGTATCCAGGTAGCCGCCCTTCTTGTGTCTGAAATGCACCTAGAAACTTATTAACATCTTTAAGGTAACCAGTCATCAGAAATTGTCCTAATAAACCACTACCAGTATGTTGTCAAGCAACTTAATAGCTTCTAGATCAATTTTCTTTCTTGTTCCAGCATCATCCAGAAAATCAACTTCAAAGTGAGATGTTAATTAGATGTATCAAGTCAGGGAGGCGGGGACTTTAACACTGAAGTCAAGCTCTCCCAGCCTCTGAACACCTCCTTTCATGTTATTGACAACATGTGCCGGACTTCAGGAGATCTGGTCAATGATGGACCATCAATTACGGGGGGGGGAGGGGGGGTTGAGTTGTTGTGCATTCTGAGGAAGAGGGAGCTTGACTTCAGTGTTAAACTCTCCGCCTCCTTGACTTCATTAACCCAATTTCCATCTCACTTCAAAGTAGATTTTCTTATATTATGCTATGGAACTGTAAGTTATGTTGTCGCTACCCAAGATCTTTAAAAAAAAAGTAGATTTTCTGGATGATGCCACCACACTAGGCCATGAACGAAACATGATCTGGAAGGTTCTCAGCAGCTTGGCAACACACTGGTAGTGGTCTATTAGGTCAATTTCTGATGACAGGTTCCCTATAATATCTGATCGCTCCTTAAATGAGGATTTAGGAGGACTCTAGGAGGTAGAAGGAAGCTAATATATGACATAGAAATTCTAGACATTCCACAACTCAATAATTGGAAATAAAAAATATTAACGATCCAACCACATAACTGATGTCTGGTCCAGCTGCTGGATCCATAGGATTTTTTCCTTCTTAGATGATTTCCCTTTCATCTTGATTTTGTAAGTAACATACAGTAATTTACGTCCGATATATGAGATATGTTGCCGGCAAACTGGTGAAGTATCTTTCAGGTAAATTAAATTGAAGTAAATTAAATCAATGTTTATTCCTAAGCTCCGGTGACAGGTCGGAGGAGGAAAAGAAGAATCTGACATGTGAAATGGATTGTGCAGAACTTCTGTACGGAGGGAAATATACTGCGGCCTCCTTCTACAAAAGTCGTAAAGCAGCCTCTAAATACAGGTGGTCCCTGACCTTAAGGACACCTGACTTACAGACGACCTCTAGTTACAGACGGACCTCTCTGCCCCCGGTGACCTCAGGTGAAGTCTCTGGCTGCTATGATCAGCTGTAAGGTGTTTGTAATGAAGTTTATTGACAATCCTTGTTCTCATGAAAGCACAAAATTTTGAAAACCCAATTATCATTGGGACAAAAAATCTTTTGGCGGGAACTACTATTACAAAATATATCAGTTCCGACTTAGATACAAAACCAACCTAAAGAACTTATCATGGGTACTTGCTGGTCTGCTGGTGGATGGTGTCCTCTACAATTTCCCTACATCCCTCCATTCCTCTGTTATGGTTTACCACCGTGCCCCAATAACCTTGCTGAAATCAATGAACACAGCCCTTTTAGAAAATCAACCAGATCAAACAAAGTTATAAAAAGTGATACTCACGATGATGTCATCAAAATTCTGACCTCTACTTCCTGTTCCCGTCGTTATACACAGGACGTGCTGCACAATCAGGGGCCATAATGTTGAAGGGCCTTGGACAATGATTGGTTGCAGTGTCAATACTATTAAGGTTATAATGACAATCATTGATTGGTTCATTGATCATATGTTTCATTATTAATTCTTGAGTAGAAAGGACAGATCTCAGAAGTGGACCTAAGAAGCATGTAAAGGAGGATATTACTCCCATAGTTAATTTACAATTTTATAAGCAGTAAATGTTTGACAACCGCTCTAACCCTACATGGCCCATGGCCCGTGGCCTCGTGATGATAAGGGGCTACACTCAGCTGGTACATAGAGGGATGGGCCTAGGGACACAGTACACAGTAAATGCGTCCCGAGCCTCTTAAGATGTGTCCCAGGGACACGGCATGAATAAATTATGACTTGGCCATGCGTCCCGGGCCCCTTAACATTGCGGGCCCCGTAGCAGCCACTAGGGCTTCTATAGAGGTCATTACACCACTGCCTTTAACTACGTTACCACAGCTCCTGAATACAGGGTTCTTCATTATAAAAATTTCCTTCCTTTTCAACTTATATTTTACCTGAATCTGAAATTATGCCAAATGATTGCAAAAATAGCAAAATCCGACCCAGTACCTTTAACTTCCTCTCCGCAGACCAAAAAAAGAGAGCCATCAATATCTGCCAATTACATTATTGTAAGAAAGGTAAAAAATCTATATCGGATAAAAAATCAACACATTCTTTTTCAGATCCTTTTGATCTTTTTGGATAAAAAAAAAAAGTGATTTACTGAGATCTTTGCGTTCCACAATAGACCCAAATAAATTGTTACCAGATTTGGGTCTAGATATATTTACTTCTTAGATGCTTTTGCTTTCTTGTAATTTTTAATCTGTGAGAGGATTTTTACAAAGTTAATTTTTTAGGTCATGTTGATCTCACCATCCGGCCCGGGATTGATCCTTATAAAATTTCTTTACCTTTGACATCAATGAGTATGAAAAAAACATGAGCAGCACAAATAAAAGAAGATGATGATGGAAAACGGCAATAATTGTGTATAGCTCGTTAGCGTAATTATGGAAAATAATCATTGACATTATTACGGCCTCTTTTGTTCAGTTTTTTTTTGTATAATACCTTTAAGAGCTCCCAAGATCTTTTATCCTTTTTTTTTGAAGAATGAAATAAAAATAATTACCGCTCGATGGGAACAAAGGAGATGGTCACGGTTCACAAAATACATCTTGTTGTTTCAGGGAGGTTCTTGCTAACCGTAATAAAGACAGAACCGGTTATAATGGAGTGAAGGTCACCTTTTACACTAGCAGTTATTATGTACTTAGCCCCGTACATTGTGACTGTATCAACAAAGGTAAATTCAGATGAGACACTTGGATAGGAGTGGAGAAGTGAATTGTAAACTGAGGGACATTTCTAGTCTCTAATGGCTCCCCTCCTCCGCACGGCACTTTATATCACAGTAAAGGTTCCATCATTTTTGCTTTGTTAACTTTACTGTTAATGCAGATATAATTCCGTTGGATAAACCTGCTCGTAGAGTTGCTCCTCGTGTGTCACCATTACATCACTGTATTTCAATTTCTTCCTTTGCCTGTCCACCTGTTTCGCAACCATTGACCTCTTTAGGACTGCAGTTCCTTCGGCCCACCAGATATGATAGAGCAGAGGTCCCCAACCGCTGGTCCGCGGACCAGGACCGGGCCGTTGGAGTTTATCAGCCGGCCCGCTGCGCCGCTGACAGCTATCTCCGCGGCCCTGCGCCTGGTCAGAGCTCGCTCTGTGTCGATTTATAATGTTTTCTGCCATAGCCGTGACAGCTTGCAGCTCCCGGCAGAGAACATTATGCAGGACGGGGTGGGGCGGGTGGGTGCAGGAAAACAAGCGCAGCGCTCCCACTGATTCAGGAAAACAAGCCTGGTGCTCCCACTCATTCTGAACCTATGGTAAGTTGAATCACATTCTCATTATAAATGTCATAATTATATGATAAGTATGCACTAAGCTCCACCCCTCCATAACCCCACCCCATATGACCAAAGCCCCGCCCCCGCCCCCACCCCCACCGGGCCATGGAAAACTGGTCCTGGTGCAAAAAAGGTTGGAGACCTCTGTGATAGAGGACCATTCTTGATATACCTCTAGGAAGTAGACCAGAATAGCCTTGAGATTTAGTTAATGTTTGCTGGTCTTCTGGAGTCCTTTTGATAGAGCCTTTCCCCACCAGAAGGTCCTCTTGTACTCTAGGGAGCCAGTTCAGACCTCTGTTAGATCACGGTTCTTTGGACCCGCCAGATATGATACCTATCTACCTTTTGGAAGTTGACCTGAATACATTTAAATTGAGTTGATGTTTGCTGGTCTTCAGGGGCTCTCTTGACAGAGCCTTGTCCCACCAAAGGTTTCTCTTATACTCTGGGCAGCTAGTCCAGACCTCTGTTAGACTGTCTTTCTTTGGGCCCACCAAAAATAAAAGAGGACCATTCTCAATCTACCTCTAGGAAGTTGACCAGAATAGCTTTCAAATTGAGTTGATGTTTGCCAGTTATCAGGGGCCCTTTTGACAAAGCCTTGCCCCACCAGAGGGTCCACTTGTACGCTGGGCAGCTGGTCCAGATCTCTGTTACACTGCTGTTCTTTTGGCCTGCCAAATATGATGGAGGACGATTATTGATCGACCTCTATAAGTTGACCAGCATAGCCTTGAAATTGAGTTGATGTTTGTTGGTCTTCTGGGGCCTTGGCCCAAAAGAGGGCACTCTTGTATATTGGGGGAACCAGTTTAACCCTGTACTTTGACTTCCAATGAAATAAACAGACCTAATCTCTATAAACAGAAATGTATTATCAATAGAAATACCAGAAGACATACCCCATTGACCAAAAAGGTCTTTGGAAGATTGTTGGAGTGTTTTGCTTACCAGAATATTAGAGAAAGCTCTGAGGTGTAGCATTAAGAGTGTGGACCCACTGCACAACCAGATTTTTTTTTAGCTTAGTGCTGCTCTTGAGGCTGTTGTGTAAGTGGGCCCTTATGGTCCATACAAGTGTTACAACATTTCTGGGACCTGTTGGTTAATGATGATGATTGGTTAATGATTAGAGATGAGCGAACATGCTCGTCCGAGCTTGATGCTCGGTCGAGCATTAGGGTACTCAAAACTGCTCGTTACTCGGACGAATACTTCGCCCGCTCGAGAAAATGGCAGCTCCCGCCGTTTTGCTTTTTGGCGGCCAGAAACAGAGCCAATCACAAGCCAGGAGACTCTGCACTCCACCCAGCATGACGTGGTACCCTTACACGTCGATAGCAGTGGTTGGCTGGCCAGATCAGGTGACCCTGGGATAGACTAGCCGCTGGCCGCGCTGCTCGGATCATTCTGTCTCTGGATGCCGCTAGGGAGAGAGCTGCTGCTGGTCAGGGAAAGCGTTAGGGTGTTCTATTAGCTTACTGTTAGGCAGGAGTGATTCTCAAAGAACCCAACAGCCCTTCTTAGGGCTACAATAACGTTCTACTTTTTTTATTTTAATTTGCATCTTTTACCATTTTGTGAGGAATTAGCAGGGGGACTTGCTACCGTTGTGTTTAGCTCTTAGTGGCACACATATCCATAGCAAAGACCGAAGTGGGAAAATTCAGTAGGGGTTGGATTTCTATTAGGCAATAACTCAGTGTCATCTCATCTGGCATAGTAGTGTGCTTCCTTTGATACTTGGCTAGAAAATAGCCATAGGAGAATACAAACAGCTTCTTGAAGCCTACAGTAGCGTTCTATATATTTGATTTCTGGTTGATCTGCTGGTGGCTGTAGTTTCTGCAGTGCATGTACTTGCCAATTCTGAGCAATTTGTAGTGAGACTTGCGACCGCTGTGTTCTGCGCTTAGTGGCGCACATATCCATAGCAAAGGCCGAAGTGGCAAAATTCAGTAGGGGTTGGATTTCTATTAGGCAATAACTCAGTGTCATCTCATCTGGCATAGTAGTGTGCTTCCTTTGATACTTGGCTAGAAAATAGCCATAGGAGAATACAAACAGCTTCTTGAAGCCTACAGTAGCGTTCTATATATTTGATTTCTGGTTGATCTGCTGGTGGCTGTAGTTTCTGCAGTGCATGTACTTGCCAATTCTGAGCAATTTGTAGTGAGACTTGCGACCGCTGTGTTCTGCGCTTAGTGGCGCACATATCCATAGCAAAGGCCGAAGTGGCAAAATTCAGTAGGGGTTGGATTTCTATTAGGCAATAACTCAGTGTCATCTCATCTGGCATAGTAGTGTGCTTCCTTTGATACTTGGCTAGAAAATAGCCATAGGAGAATACAAACAGCTTCTTGAAGCCTACAGTAGCGTTCTATATATTTGATTTCTGGTTGATCTGCTGGTGGCTGTAGTTTCTGCAGTGCATGTACTTGCCAATTCTGAGCAATTTGTAGTGAGACTTGCGACCGCTGTGTTCTGCGCTTAGTGGCGCACATATCCATAGCAAAGGCCGAAGTGGCAAAATTCAGTAGGGGTTGGATTTCTATTAGGCAATAACTCAGTGTCATCTCATCTGGCATAGTAGTGTGCTTCCTTTGATACTTGGCTAGAAAATAGCCATAGCAATAGGATAGGATTGTTTGGTTTTAAAAACTCAAAAAAAAACAAAAAACACACAAAAAAAAAAAAAACACAAAAAAACACAAAAAAAAACAAAAAGAAGTAAAAAAAAAAAAAAAGTTATAACTCTCATTTTAAAAATGTTTAACCCGAGGGCTAGGGGTAGAGGACGAGGGCGGGGACGTGGGCGTCCAACTACTGCAGGGGTCAGAGGCCGTGGTCCTGGGCGGGGTGAGACACCACCTGCTGATGACGGAGCAGGGGAACGCCGCAGAGCTACACTCCCTAGGTTCATGTCTGAAGTTACTGGGACTCGTGGTAGAGCACTGTTGAGGCCAGAACAGTGCGAACAGGTGATGTCGTGGATTGCTGACAATGCTTCGAGCAATTTGTCCACCACCAGTCAGTCTTCCACGCAGTCCACCCATGTCACCGAAATCCCCACTCCTCCAGCTCCTGCACCTCAGCCTCCTCCCCCCCAGTCTGCCCCCTCCCAGGAAAATTTGGCATTTGAACCGGCATACTCTGAGGAACTGTTTTCTGGACCCTTCCCACAGTCACAAACCACTTGTCCGGTTGCTGCTGAGCAATTTTCCGATGCCCAGGTTTTCCACCAGTCACAGTCTGTGGGTGATGATGACCTTCTTGACGTAGTGGAAGTGTGTAAAGAGGTGTCCGACGATGAGGAGACACGGTTGTCAGACAGTGGGGAAGTTGTTGTCAGGGCAGGAAGTCCGAGGGGGGAGCAGACTGAGGGATCGGAGGATGATGAGGTGACAGACCCAAGCTGGGTTGAGAGGCCGGGTGAACACAGTGCTTCTGAGACGGAGGAGAGTCCTCGACCTGAACAGGTTGGAAGAGGCAGTGGTGGGGCCAGACGGAGAGGCAGGGCCAGAGCTGGTGCATCAGCGCCACTGTCAACTAGTGAAGCTCCCGTGGTGAGGGCTCTTGCGGCGAGGGCTAGATCTTCAGAAGTGTGGAGGTTCTTTAAGGAAACACCGGATGACCGACGGACTGTGGTGTGCAACATTTGCCAAACCAGGCTCAGCAGGGGTTCCACCACTACTAGCTTAACTACCACCAGTATGCGCAGGCATATGAATGCTAAGCACCCCACTCAGTGGCAACAAGCCCGTTCACCTCCGGCCGTGCACACCACTGCTCCTTCCCCTGTGTCAGCTGCTAGTCAGCCCCCTGCCCAGGACCCTGGCACAAAAACCCCATCGTCGCCTCCACGATCCTCCACAGCATCCACCAGCGTTCAGCTCTCCATACCCCAGACGCTGGAGCGGAAACGCAAATATAGTGCAACCCACCCGCACACCCAAGCCCTTAATGTGCACATCTCCAGATTGCTTAGCCTGGAGATGCTGCCCTATAGGCTAGTAGAGACCGAGGCCTTTCGCAACCTCATGGCGGCGGCCGCCCCTCGGTATTCGGTCCCCAGCCGCCACTACTTTTCCCGATGTGCCGTCCCAGCCCTGCACCAGCACGTGTCAGACAACATCATCCGTGCCCTGACCAACGCCGTTTCTGACAAGGTCCACCTGACCACGGACACGTGGACGAGTGCTGCCGGGCAGGGCCACTATATATCGCTGACGGCACATTGGGTTAACTTGGTGGAGGCTGGGACCGAGTCTGACCCTGGGGCTGCTCATATACTGCCGACGCCGAGGATTGCGGGGCCTACCTCGGTCCAGGTGTTTCAGGCCTACTATGCCTCCTCCTCCTCCCACCCCTCCTCCACCTCCTCCTCCGAACTACCATCCGTGGGCACGGCGCCATCAGTCGGTAGCTCTAGGCACAGCAGCAGTGCCGTCGCTAAGCGACAGCAGGCGGTGCTCAAACTGCTGAGCCTAGGCGACAAAAGGCACACCGCCCAAGAGCTATTACAGGGCATCACGGCGCAGACTGATCTGTGGCTGGCACCGCTGAACCTCAAGCCGGGAATGGTTGTGTGTGACAACGGCCGTAACCTGGTGGCGGCTCTGCAACTCGGCAGACTGACACATGTGCCATGCCTGGCCCATGTGTTAAATCTGATAGTGCAGCGTTTCCTCAAGACATACCCCAATCTGTCTGATTTGCTCACGAAGGTGCGCCGCATCTGTGCGCATTTCAGGAAGTCCAGCCCAGATGCTGCCACTCTCAGGGCAGCGCAGCGCCGCCTCCAACTGCCCGCTCACCGACTGTTGTGCGACGTGCCCACGAGGTGGAATTCAACACTGACCATGTTATCCAGAGTTTACCAGCAGCGCAGAGCGATTGTAGACTGCCAGATGTCAACTTCCACCAGAACTGGTAGTCAGGTCAGTCAGCTTCCTCAAGTCTACAATGAGGAGTGGACGTGGATGTCTGATATCTGTCAGGTGCTGAGTAACTTTGAGGAGTCAACACAGATGGTCAGTGGCGATGCCGCCATCATCAGCCTCACCATCCCGCTGCTTGGCCTGTTGAAAAACTCTCTGGTCAGCATGAAGTCGGAAGCTTTGCGCTCGTCACAAGAGACGGGGGAAGAATATTCCCTTGTTGATAGCCAAAGCACCCTGAGGTCTGTTTCTCAGCGCATATCGGAGGAGGTGGAGGTGGAGGAGGATGAGGAGGAAGAGGAGGAGAATGTTGGCGAGACACAAGAGGGGACCATTGTTGAGTCCTTCACTGTTCAGCGTGTATGGGCAGAAGAAGAGGAGTTGGAGGAGTTGGAGGAGGAGGAAATGGACAGTCAGGCCAGTGAGGGGAGTGAATTCTTACGCGTTGGTACTCTGGCGCATATGGCAGATTTCATGCTAGGCTGCCTATCCCGTGACCCTCGCGTTCAAAGAATTTATTCCAGCACCGATTACTGGGTGTTCACTCTCCTGGACCCACGGTACAAGCAAAATCTTCCCACTCTCATCCCTGGAGAGGAAAGGAGTGTGAGAATGCATGAATACCAGCAGGCCCTGGTGCACAAGCTGAAACAGTATTTCCCTTCTGACAGCGCTAGCGGCAGAGTGCGTAGTTCTGAGGGACAAGTAGCGAGGGAGAGTAGGCGAGCAGGCAGCTTGTCCAGCACTGGCAAGGGTACGCTTTACAAGGCTTTTGCCAGCTTTATGTCACCCCAGCAAGACACTGTCACCTGTCCCCAGTCTCGGCAGAGTAGGGCTGATCTTTACAGAAAGATGGTGAGGGAGTACGTAGCTGACCATACCATCGTCCTAAATGATCACACAGCTCCCTACAACTACTGGGTTTCAAAGCTGGACATGTGGCACGAACTGGCGCTGTACGCCTTGGAGGTTCTTGCCTGCCCTGCCGCTAGCGTCTTGTCCGAGCGGGTTTTCAGTGCAGCTGGTGGCATCATCACCGATAAGCGTACACGCCTGTCGACTGACAGCGCTGACAGGCTGACGCTTATTAAAATGAATAAAGGCTGGATTTCTCAGAATTTCCAATCTCCACCAGGTGAAGGAAGCTCAACCTGAATAATTGATCCACTCCTCCTCCTCCTCCTCATTTTCCTCCTTCTCCTCCTCTTTGTACAGTAAAGCAGAGGAAAATGGCTATTTTTTGACAGGGCCCACTGGCTCTTGCTATAGTACTTCATGCATTTAATTTTTCTGGAGGGCCACCTACCCGGTCCTCTGTTTTAAACAATTTTTGTGAGTGCCACATACAGGCACTCAATCTATTCCATTTTTCTGGAGGGCCACCTACCCGGTCCTCTGTTTTAAAAAATTTTTGGGACTGCCACATACAGGCACTCAATCTATTCCATTTTACTGGAGGGCCACCTACCTGCTCCTCTGGTTTGAAACATTTTTGGGACTGCCACATACAGGCACTCAATCTATTCCATTTTACTGGAGGGCCACCTACCTGCTCCTCTGGTTTGAAGAATTTTTGGGACTGCCACATACAGGCACTCAATCTATTCCATTTTACTGGAGGGCCACCTACCTGCTCCTCTGGTTTGAAACATTTTTGGGACTGCCACATACAGGCACTCAATCTATCCCATTTTACTGGAGGGCCACCTACCTGCTCCTCTGGTTTGAAAAATGTTTGGGACTGCCACATACAGGCACTATCCAAATTAAATTGTCTCCATAGCAGCCTCCACACGTTGTCTCCATTGCTACCTCCAAAAGTCGTCCATATAGCTGCCTCCATACATCGTCCCTTTATCAAACGAGGTGTGTCAGGCAGAAATTTGGGTTGTTTTCATGGATTCCACATCAAAGTTGTTAACTTTGTCGCCACCCTGCTGTGTTATCCACAAAATATACTGGCAAACTTTTACCATTTAGGGATATTATTTCAGCGCTTCTTGCGCATCTGTTTACATTCCCCTCACCCGGCATATCCTAAACTTATAAGAACACTACTACACTTGATCTTATACAAAAGGTTCTTAGAAGTGCTGTTTGGGGAGTAGCCTAGAGACAGGGGCTTGGATTGGCGAAAGCTCGCCTGGCAGCGGAACGCCAGCTCCATGCGCATCATGCGCTTCTTGCGCATCTGTTTACATTCCCCTCACCCGCCATATCCCAAACTTATAAGAACGCTACTACACTTAACTTGGTGCAGGCTGGGACCGAGTCTGACCCTGGGGCTGGTCATATACTGCCGACGCAGAGAATTGCGGGGCCTACCTCGGTCCAGGTCTCAAAGGCCTACTATACCTCCTCCCACCCCTCCTCCACCTCCTCCTCCTCCGAATTACCATCCGTGGGCATGGCGCCATCAGTCGGTAGCTCTAGGCACAGCAGCAGTGCCGTCGCTAAGCGACAGCAGGCGGTGCTGAAACTGCTGAGCCTAGGCGATAAAAGGCACACCGCCCAAGAGCTATTACAGGGCATTCCACATCAAAGTTGTTAACTTTGTCGCCACCCTGCTGTGTAATCCACAAAATATACTTGCAAACTTTTACCATTTAGGGATATTATTTCAGCGCTTCTTGCGCATCTGTTTACATTCCCCTCACCCGCCATATCCTAAACTTATAAGAACGCTACTACACTTGATCTTATACAAAAGGTTCTTAGAAGTGCTGTTTGGGGAGTAGCCTATAGACAGGGGCTTGGATTGGCGAAAGCTCGCCTGGCAGCGGAGCGCCAGCTCCATGCCAAGATCCAACTAACATAGTTTTAACTGCAGCACCTTTAATCTACTACTAGTTCACTGCCTCCATACATGGTCCCCTTATCAAACGAGCTGTGTCAGGCAGAATTTTGGGTTGTTTTCATGGCTTCCATGTTAACTTTGTCGCCACCCTGCTGTGTAATCCACAAAATATACTGGCAAACTTTTATCATGTACCGATATTATTTGAGCGCTTCTTGCTCACCTCCTTTGGTTCCTCTCTGCCACCCATTGGTTTGAAGCCTGAGTCCATTTAGGGTATGTCGCCATGACACTCTCTAGCCTGCTGCCGCTGCCTCTGCATGCCGTCCCCTATAGTGTCAGGGTCAATTATTGGATGTTTTAGATGCTATCTAGCTTCATTCTGTCACTCTGTCATGGCCATGCTGTTGCCCATAATTTTGGCATAATGGTGCGATTAGGCAGCCTCAGAGGCATCCATGCATGCTGCCCCTGCTGTTTCCTGTCCATTTCCGTGGTGTTTCCATCCTTTTCTGAGGTTCCCAGGTGTTTGGCCAAGCTTCCCTGTGCAGAGCCTTGGTCCCCTTGAAAAATGCTCGAGTCTCCCATTGACTTCAATGGGGTTCGTTATTCGAGACGAGCACTCGAGCATCGGGAAAAGTTCGTCTCGAATAACGAGTACCCGAGCATTTTAGTGTTCGCTCATCTCTATTAATGATGGTTAATCCCTAGATATGGCCAAGCAGATTCAGACATGGGGAGATTCAGAGTTGGTATAAATTTGACTTGTGGTTGACTTGGTAGATAACTATGAACAGCAGCGCTGGAGCACATTCTGCATCTTCAGCAAATAAAATAAGTGCAAAATAAGCAAATTATTAGCATTTGTTACTTTATTTTTTGGAAAGATTTTTTTTTTATGTGAAAGCTTTAGAGAGTCTATTGTTAGTAGTAATAGAAACAAAATGACACTTCAAATTAAAAATTATGACTGTGGTGTAATGTCTTAATAAAACCCAATAAAATCTTAATAAATTACAAGCAAAACGTGACTTTGTCCACTTCTGTACTTGAGGCTTTTTAGGACAATAGTACATTAAGCGCCACGTTTTTGGTTCTGCATTATTCAATTTAGAATTTAGAGATTTGATTTATTTCTCACATGTTTGAGGAGACATGGGAACATCCCGATCGCTCGAGCCTTATGTGAGACTTCATGTCCGAGGATGAACACAGAATGTTCTAGAACCCAGTAATAAGATCATAATATTACACGCCAGTGAATAGAGCTGAAGGACACACAATATTATGTCATTTTTCTGCTATTATAACAAGGCAAACCAGATAGTCAGAGTGTCAAACATATTGATTGACTAAAAACATCTGGGGTCCATCAAACATTATTCTTAAGGACCACACTCCAGCATTTGAGAACAAGAGGTGGTTAAGAGTTCTTCTTCTGCTCTTCATCAATAATCCCTAGACAACACCACAATTGCACTCCACCATTAAGGGTCCCATAATGGTCTCATCAGTTTCTCAGGTACCTTGTGATTTCACTGATAGACAACCCAGACCTAGCTGTCTCATTGGCCTACCACATGTTCTCCTGTAGAACAAACACACTTTTGCTGAGCCCCTCGCCTTTACCTGCTCCTCTCTGTCCAGTTTCTCAGCTGCTTCCAATGTCCCAAGGCAAGGCGAGTTACGACACATTCGGCCCATTGGGCTTGAGTTGGACATCAGTGTGATAGGTTGGGAATCAGCACCTGCCTTTAAGACCGGTTACACATCAGATTCAATTTATTGTTTCTTTTAAGTTTAGAGGTCTTTCACTTTTAGAGGTCTAAGGGTTTAGAGGTCGGAAATGAGAAATGAAGGCCACACATTGGATCAATGTTAGCCACTATTAGTGGGACATGGAAGGCATCCAAATTAGAGATGAGCGAGCACTAAAATGCTCGGGTACTCGTTATTCGAGACGAACTTTTCCCGATGCTCGAGTGCTCGTTTCGAGTAACAAGCCCCATTGAAGTCAATGGGAGACTCGAGCATTTTTCAAGGGGACCAAGGCTCTGCACAGGGAAGCTTGGCCAAACACCTGGGTACCTCAGAAAAGGATGGAAACACCACGGAAATGGACAGGAAACAGCAGGGGCAGCATGCATGGATGCCTCTGAGGCTGCTTAATCGCACCATTATGCCAAAATTATGGGCAACAGCATGGCCATGACAGAGTGACAGAATGAAGCTAGATAGCATCTAAAACATCCAATAATTGACCCTGACACTATAGAGGACGGCATGCAGAGGCAGCGGCAGCGGCAGCAGCGGCAGGCTAGAGAGTGGCATGGCGACATACCCTAAATGGACTCAGGCTTCAAACCAATGGGAACCAAAGGAACCAAAGGAGGTGAGCAAGAAGCGCTCAAATAATATTGGTACATGATAAAAGTTTGCCAGTATATTTTGTGGATTACACAGCAGGGTGGCGACAAAGTTAACATGGAAGCCATGAAAACAATCCAAAATTCTGCCTGACACAGCTCGTTTGATAAGGGGATGATGTATGGAGGCAGTGAACTAGTAGTAGATTAAAGGTACTGCAGTTAAAACTATGTTAGTTGGATCTTGGCATGGAGCTGGCGCTCCGCTGCCAGGCGGGCTTTCGCCAATCCAAGCCCCTGTCTCTAGGCTACTCCCCAAACAGCACTTCTAAGAACCTTTCGGATAAGATCAAGTGTAGTAGCGTTCTTATAAGTTTGGGATATGGCGGGTGAGGGGAATGTAAACATCTGCGCAAGAAGCGCTGAAATAATATCCGTAAATGAAAAAAGTTTTCCAGTATATTTTGTGGCTTACACAGCAGGGTGGCGACAAAGTTAACAAGTTTGATGTGGAATGCCCTGCAATAGCTCTTGGGCGGTGTGCCTTTTATCACCTAGGCTCAGCAGTTTGAGCACCGCCTGCTGTCGCTTAGCAACGGCACTGCTGCTGTGCCTAGAGCTACCGACTGATGGCGCCATGCCCACGGATGGTAATTCGGAGGAGGAGGAGGTGGAGGAGGGGTGGGAGGATTTGGAGGTATAGTAGGCCTTTGAGACCTGGACCGAGGTAGGCCCCGCAATCCTCTGCGTCGGCAGTATATGACCAGCCCCAGGGTCAGACTCGGTCCCAGCCTGCACCAAGTTAAGTGTAGTAGCGTTCTTATAAGTTTGGAATATGGCGGGTGAGGGGAATGTAAACAGATGCGCAAGAAGCGCATGATGCGCATGGAGCTGGCGCTCCGCTGCTAGGCGAGCTTTCGCCAATCCAAGCCCCTGTCTCTAGGCTACTCCCCAAACAGCACTTCTAAGAACCTTTTGTATAAGATCAAGTGTAGTAGCGTTCTTATAAGTTTAGGATATGGCGGGTGAGGGGAATGTAAACAGATGCGCAAGAAGCGCATGATGCGCATGGAGCTGGCGCTCCGCTGCTAGGCGAGCTTTCGCCAATCCAAGCCCCTGTCTCTAGGCTACTCCCCAAACAGCACTTCTAAGAACCTTTTGTATAAGATCAAGTGTAGTAGCGTTCTTATAAGTTTAGGATATGGCGGGTGAGGGGAATGTAAACAGATGCGCAAGAAGCGCTGAAATAATATCCGTAAATGGTAAAAGTTTGCCAGTGTATTTTGTGGATAACACAGCAGGGTGGCGACAAAGTTAACAACTTTGATGTGGAATCCATGAAAACAACCCAAATTTCGGCCTGACAAACCTCGTTTGATAAAGGGACGATGTATGGAGGCAGCTATATGGACGACTTTTGGAGGTAGCCATGGAGACAACGTGTGGAGGCTGCTATGGAGACAATTCAATTTGGATAGTGCCTGTATGTGGCAGTCCAAAAAATTTTTCAAACCAGAGGAGCAGGTAGGTGGCCCTCCAGAAAAATGGAATAGATTGAGTGCCTGTATGTGGCAGTCCAAAAAATTTTTCAAACCAGAGGAGCAGGTAGGTGGCCCTCCAGAAAAATGGAATAGATTGAGTGCCTGTATGTGGCAGTCCAAAAAAGTTTTCAAACCAGAGGAGCAGGTAGGTGGCCCTCCAGAAAAATGGAATAGATTGAGTGCCTGTATGTGGCAGTCCAAAAAAGTTTTTAAACCAGAGGAGCAGGTAGGTGGCCCTCCAGAAAAATGGAATAGATTGAGTGCCTGTATGTGGCAGTCCAAAAAAGTTTTTAAACCAGAGGAGCAGGTAGGTGGCCCTCCAGAAAAATGGAATAGATTGAGTGCCTGTATGTGGCAGTCCCAAAAAATTGTTTAAAACAGAGGACCGGAAAGGTGGCCCTCCAGAAAAATTGAATAGATTGAGTGCCTGTATGTGGCACTCCCAAAAATTGTTTAAAACAGAGGACCGTGTCGGTGGCCCTCCAGAAAAATTAAATGCATAAAGTACTATACCTAGAGCCAGTGGGCCCTGTCAAAAAACAGCCAGTTTCCTCTGCTTTACTGTAGAAAGAGGAGGAGAAGGAGGAAAATGAGGAGGAGGAGGAGTGGATAAATTATTCAGGTTGAGCTTCCTTCACCTGCTGGAGATTTGAAATTAGGAGAAATCCATGCTTTATTCATCTTGATAAGCGTCAGCCTGTCAGCGCTGTCAGTCGACAGGCGTGTACGCTTATCGGTGATGATGCCACCAGCTGCACTGAAAACCCGCTCTGACAAGACGCTAGCGGCAGGGCAGGCAAGAACCTCCAAGGCGTAGAGCGCCAGTTCGTGCCACATGTCCAGCTTTGAAACCCAGTAGTTGTAGGGAGCTGTGTGATCATTTAGGACGATGGTATGGTCAGCTACGTACTCCCTCACCATCTTTCTGTAAAGATCAGCCCTACTCTGCCGAGACTGGGGACAGGTGACAGTGTCTTGCTGGGGTGACATAAAGCTGGCAAAAGCCTTGTAAAGCGTACCCTTGCCAGTGCTGGACAAGCTGCCTGCTCGCCTACTCTCCCTCGCTACTTGTCCCGCAGAACTACGCACTCTGCCGCTAGCGCTGTCAGAAGGGAAATACTGTTTCAGCTTGTGCACCAGGGCCTGCTGGTATTCATGCATTCTCACACTCCTTTCCTCTCCAGGGATGAGAGTGGAAAGATTTTGCTTGTACCGTGGGTCCAGGAGAGTGAACACCCAGTAATCGGTGCTGGAATAAATTCTTTGAACGCGAGGGTCACGGGATAGGCAGCCTAGCATGAAATCTGCCATATGCGCCAGAGTACCAACGCGTAAGAATTCACTCCCCTCACTGGCCTGACTGTCCATTTCCTCCTCCTCCAACTCCTCCAACTCCTCTTCTTCTGCCCATACACGCTCAACAGTGTAGGACTCAACAATGGTCCCCTCTTGTGTCTCGCCAACATTCTCCTCCTCTTCCTCCTCATCCTCCTCCACCTCCACCTCCTCCGATATGCGCTGAGAAACAGACCTAAGGGTGCTTTGGCTATCAACAAGGGAATCTTCTTCCCCTGTCTCTTGTGAGGAGCGCAAAGCTTCCGACTTCATGCTGACCAGAGAGTTTTTCAACAGGCCAAGCAGCGGGATGGTGAGGCTGATGATGGCGGCATCGCCACTGACCATCTGTGTTGACTCCTCAAAGTTACTCAGCACCTGACAGATATCAGACATCCACGTCCACTCCTCATTGTAGACTTGAGGAAGCTGACTGACCTGACTACCAGTTCTGGTGGAAGTTGACATCTGGCAGTCTACAATCGCTCGGCGCTGCTGGTAAACTCTGGATAACATGGTCAGTGTTGAATTCCACCTCGTGGGCACGTCGCACAACAGTCGGTGAGCGGGCAGTTGGAGGCGGCGCTGCGCTACCCTGAGAGTGGCAGCATCTGTGCTGGACTTCCTGAAATGCGCACAGATGCGGCGCACCTTCGTGAGCAAATCAGACAGATTGGGGTATGTCTTGAGGAAACGCTGAACTATCAGATTTAACACATGGGCCAGGCATGGCACATGTGTCAGTCTGCCGAGTTGCAGAGCCGCCACCAGGTTACGGCCGTTGTCACACACAACCATGCCTGGCTTCAGGTTCAGCGGTGCCAGCCACAGATCAGTCTGCGCCGTGATGCCCTGTAATAGTTCTTGGGCGGTGTGCCTTTTATCGCCTAGGCTCAGCAGTTTGAGCACCGCCTGCTGTCGCTTAGCGACGGCACTGCTGCTGTGCCTAGAGCTACCGACTGATGGCGCCATGCCCACGGATGGTCGTTCGGAAGAGGAGGTGGAGGAGGGGTGGGAGGAGGAGGAGGCATAGTAGGCCTCAAACACCTGGACCGAGGTAGGCCCCGCAATCCTCGGCGTCGGCAGTATATGACCAGCCGCAGGGTCACACTCGGTCCCAGCCTCCACCAAGTTAACCCAATGTGCCGTCAGAGATATATAGTGGCCCTGCCCGGCAGCACTCGTCCACGTGTCCGTGGTCAGGTGGACCTTGTCAGAAACGGCGTTGGTCAGGGCACGGATTATGTTGTCTGACACGTGCTGGTGCAGGGCTGGGACGGCACATCGGGAAAAGTAGTGGCGGCTGGGGACCGAATACCGAGGGGCGGCCGCCGCCATGAGGCTGCGAAAGGCCTCGGTCTCTACTAGCCTATAGGGCAGCATCTCCAGGCTTAGCAATCTGGAAATGTGCACATTAAGGGCTTGGGCGTGTGGGTGGGTTGCACTATATTTGCGTTTCCGCTCCAGCGTCTGGGGTATGGAGAGCTGAACGCTGGTGGATGCTGTGGAGGATCGTGGAGGTGACGATGGGGTTTTTGTGGCAGGGTCCTGGGCAGGGGGCTGACTATCAGCTGACACAGGGGAAGGAGCAGTGGTGTGCACGGCCGGAGGTGAACGCGCTTGTTGCCACTGAGTGGGGTGTTTAGCATTCATATGCCTGCGCATACTGGTGGTAGTTAAGCTAGTAGTGGTGGAACCCCTGCTGATCCTGGTTTGGCAAATGTGGCACACCACAGTCCGTCGGTCATCCGGTGTTTCCTTAAAGAACCTCCAGACTTCTGAAAATCTAGCCCTCGCCGCAGGAGCCCTCGCCACGGGAGCTTCACTAGTTGACACATTTGGCGCTGATGCACCAGCTCTGGCCCTGCCTCTCCGTCTGGCCCCACCACTGCCTCTTCCAACCTGTTCTGGTCGAGGACTCTCCTCCGTCTCAGAAGCACTGTGTTCACCCGGCCTCTCAACCCAGCTTGGGTCTGTCACCTCATCATCCTCCGATCCCTCAGTCTGCTCCCCCCTCGGACTTCCTGCCCTGACAACAACTTCCCCACTGTCTGACAACCGTGTCTCCTCATCGTCGGACACCTCTTTACACACTTCTTCCACTACGTCAACAAGGTCATCATCACCCACAGACTGCGACTGGTGGAAAACCTGGGCATCAGAAAATTGCTCATCAGCAACCGGACAAGTGGTTTGTGACTGTGGGAAGGGTCCAGAAAACAGTTCCTCAGAGTATGCCGGTTCAAATGGCAAATTTTGCTGGGAGGGGGCAGACTGGGGGGGAGGAGGCTGAGGTGCAGGAGCTGGAGGAGTGCCGATTTCGGTGACATGGGTGGACTGCGTGGAAGACTGACTGGTGGACAAATTGCTCGAAGCATTGTCGGCAATCCACGACATCACCTGTTCGCACTGTTCTGGCCTCAACAGTGCTCTACCACGAGTCCCAGTAACTTCAGACATGAACCTAGGGAGTGTAGCTCTGCGGCGTTCCCCTGCTCCCTCATAAGCAGGTGGTGTCTCACCCCGCCCAGGACCACGGCCTCTGACCCCTGCAGTAGTTGGACGCCCACGTCCCCGCCCTCGTCCTCTACCCCTAGCCCTCGGGTTAAACATTTTGAAAATGAGAGTTATAACTTGTATTTTTTTTTTAACTTTTTTTTTTTTTTTTTTTTTTTTTTTTGTGTTTTTTAGTTTTTAAAACCAAACGATGCTATCCTATTGCTATGGCTATTTTCTAGCCAAGTATTACAGCACACTACTATGCCAGATGAGATGACGCTGAGTTATGAAAAAAATAAACGTAAAATAAAAAAGGAAATGGCAGACTGTGCCTAGTTGAAATACAACCCCGGGCCCTAATAAATTTTCCCACTTCGGTCTTTGCGATGGATATGTGCGTCACTAAAACACAGTGGTCGCAAGTCTGACTCCAAATTGCTCCCAATTTGATAGTAGATGCACTGCAGCAAGTACAGCCACCAGCAGATCAACCAGAAATCAAATATATATAACGCTACTGTAGGCGTAATTAAGACGTTTGTATTCTCCTATGGCTATTTTCTAGCCAAGTATTACAGCACACTACTATGCCAGATGAGATGACGCTGAGTTATGAAAAAAATAAACGTAAAATAAAAAAGGAAATGGCAGACTGTGCCTAGTTGAAATACAACCCCGGGCCCTAATAAATTTTCCCACTTCGGTCTTTGCGATGGATATGTGCGTCACTAAAACACAGTGGTCGCAAGTCTGACTCCAAATTGCTCCCAATTTGATAGTAGATGCACTGCAGCAAGTACAGCCACCAGCAGATCAACCAGAAATCAAATATATATAACGCTACTGTAGGCGTAATTAAGACGTTTGTATTCTCCTATGGCTATTTTCTAGCCAAGTATTACAGCACACTACTATGCCAGATGAGATGACGCTGAGTTATGAAAAAAATAAACGTAAAATAAAAAGAAACTGGCAGACTGTGCCTAATTCTACTCAAACCCCTAATAAATTTTCCCACTTTGGTGTTTGAGGTGGATATGTGTGTCACTAAGAGCTAAACACAACGGTAGCAAGTCCCCCTGCTAATTCCTCACAATATGGTACTAGCTGCAAATAAAAAAAAAAAAAAATTATAACGTTATTGTAGCCCTAAGAAGGGCTGTTGGGTTCTTTAAGAATCACTCCTGCCTAACAGTAAGCTAATAGAACACCCTAACGCTTTCCCTGAGCAGCAGCAGCTCTCTCCCTAGCGGCATCCAGACAGAGAATGATCCGAGCAGCGCGGGCAGCGGCTAGTCTATCCCAGGGTCACCTGATCTGGCCAGCCAACCACTGCTATCTACGTGTAAGGGTACCACGTCATGCTGGGTGGAGTGCAGAGTCTCCTGGCTTGTGATTGGCTCTGTTTCTGGCCGCCAAAAAGCAAAACGGCGGGAGCTGCCATTTTCTCGAGCGGGCGAAATACTCGTCCGAGCAACGAGCAGTTACGAGTACGCTAATGCTCGATCGAGCATCAAGCTCGGACGAGTATGTTCGCTCATCTCTAATCCAAATGTATTAAGATCTCCTAAGACAGATGTTAAAGGAAAAAGGGATTGGAACTCAACATGTCAGATCCATTTCTTCTCAGATCAGACAAGCTGCAACCACTCCATGGGCCAACCCATCAGCAACTTTACCGACACCGGCCATATATACTCCACCAGACCTGAGCTCAGGTTCCTTCAATTTGTTCCGCATTTTCATTCCCTGTACTTTGGTAGTCACTAACTCAATTCTAACACCTGCATCCACTTTTTGGCGGGTGCTTATTCTTCAAATTAGCCTACGAGGTGCCACCAACGTCCCAATCCACAAACTGATATGTTCTGCGTCATGTGTGAGATCCTTGTGTCCTTTCACTCTACTTCCTAACTACCAAATCCAGGATAATTGCCATTCCCAGTCATGCCAAAAATGGCAATAATTTGTACATGTGATAATTGTCAGTATACATCTATATTTTATCAAACTTAATTCCATGATACAGTACTAGGATCAGTCATAGATCCCCCCACCCATCATGATCTCCACCATGTGTCTCCAGGAGGACGCGCTGTCTCCCATGGGCACAGGGCGGCTGTGATGTATGTAGGGCCATGTAAGGCGTTGTACGTCTGCAGTTTTATAAATATCGCGTCTCGGCAATAGATCAGGCTCAAGCTGTGCAGGTTTTATCCCTTTTAGAGGAAAGGCTTTTGAACATCAGGTCACTCGGAGAGACAGAGCGCTGGCAGGTTCAATAAATATTTGTAGTGAAAAATTCTGGATTGACTGGCAATTTACTTTCATCCTCAGTAATTATGGAAGTATGAAATTTGAGTTCAATTATGCGCCGTTCCAACATCCCTTTTCAGCTATAAACAGCTCCGTAATTTTACTTTTGTATGTCAGAAGAGTCTTTCTAAACCGTGGATTATAGGAAAGTAGATTTTTCCACATTGCGCCGTATATTATGTTCCCCCCGTACAGATCATTTCGAGGCACACAAAAAGCTTTTATTTTCCTTACAGCACGGATTTGGTTTTACTTTTATGCTTTGTAATATCTTGGAAATGTTTTAACCACTTGTAATGCGTCTTCTGATATTAGATTCTTTCCCACTTTTATTGCCGTAATTAAAGAAGTAGTTGTTTACCAACAAAAATACAATTGCCTCTTCATTGTTATGCAAATCAGCCTAAAAGAATGTAATTTTGTATGAGATGAGAGGCTGGAGCACATACTATACTTTAGATGCTTCTATTTTGGGTTCTTTAGCAACTCGAACATTGCTCCTGGTGGCATTCTAAAGCTGAGAAGCTCTGCAGTTTCTCAGAACAAGAGATATTGGGGCAGATTTACTGACAGCGGTGCGTTGTCCGACAAAGATTCAGGTCCGGTGTGATTCACTAAGATCGTGTGCCCGAGTTTCTGCATGTGTCGCTACTGCGCCAAGGTCCGCCGGAGTTCACCTTCTTCTTCCCGGTGCATGTGAGTGTTTGATCTTGCGACACAATTCCTTTTTTAAATTCTGCGGTTTGGCCGAATCCGCCGGCCACGCCTACCCCGATTTTTGTTGCATACAAGCTGGCGCCGATGTGTCACAATCCAATCGCGTGCGCCAAAAACCCGGGGCAATTCAGCGTAAAACGGAAATAATCGAGAAACCCGACGAAAGTGCGGCGTTCGGACCCTTAGTAAATGAGCCCCATTATTAATTAATGGATGGAGCGAACGGACAGTGTGCGGACAATGGCTGCAGTACAGGCCGCACAAAGTTATGTGAATGTATGATGGTCATTTTTCACGGATTTGGGACTAAAATATCAGTGAAAGACATAGCTGGTAACTAGAGCTTAATCTGCTGAATCTCCTCACATTCCCAACGTTGTCTTTAGTTACTTGTATCTCCAGTTATCTACTGCTCAGGGAACTGTGATACTGCTCTATTTTTTAAGCTCATCTTTAAAATTACACCAGAAGCAAAGATCAAGGTGCTATGGAGTGCTAGATTGGGGCATGCATACGGCATGAAAGTGTAAATGGTCAATATTCAACATAAAACAAAGAAAAGATGAAAGTGATATTTCATACCCTACCTGATGGTGCTGTGGGTTTAGTGATGATAATTCTGGTGTCACAAGCCCTCTAGAGCTCTAAATTAGTCTGGCCATCACTCGACTACCAGGGCTCATGCTTTACAAATGCAACAGAAATCTCTGTACTCTAACAAAGATATATGACTTGATCATCAGTGATTGAGTCTCAAGTTTGTTATAAAAATTATATTCTGGATATTATAAGTGTCTGTTATTTATTGCATGTTTCTATGGGTAAGTATTTTGAATTGATGCATTTTACAGACGCACCCCAGATGTAGTAATCCAAATAAAAATTACTTGGGGGGTCACACACAGCTCTGCTACATCCATTCACTCACACATAGCTATGTTACATCCATACTCTTCCACACAGCTCTTCTACATCCATTCACACACAGCTGTGCTAAATCCATCTGCATGCAGCTATGCTTCATCCATACTCTCACACACATCTATGCTACATCCATTGACATGCAGCTATGCTTTATCCACACTCTTACACACAGCTCTGCTTCATCCATTTGCACAAAGCTATGTTACATGCATTCACACAAATCTATGCTACATCCATTCACATGCAGCTATGCTACATCCATTTACATACAGCTATGCTTCATCCATACTCTCACACACAGCCCTGCAACATCCATTCATTCACACACAGCTCTGCTATATCTATTTGCACAAAGCTATGTTACATCCATTCATTCACAGCTCTACTACATCCATTCATTCACAAACAGCTCTGCTACATCCATGAAAGCAAAGCCATTCTACATCAATTCACATGCAGTTATGTTTCATCTATTTACACACAGCTATGCTTCATCCATTCATTCACGCACAACTCTTCTACATCCATTTACTCAGACATTTACTCAGACAGCTCTTGCTACGTTGGCTCAATCAGGTCTGCTACATCCATTCACTCACATGAACACACTCAGCATAGCTACATTCAATTATTCACTCACATGAACACACTCATCACAGCTGCATTCATTCATTCATTCATTCACTCACATGAACACACTCATCACAGCTACATTCATTCATCCACTCACTCACAAATGCATCTCTTTTTCTTACCCAGTCCCAGCCACAATGTTCGAGACCAGGACCCGAGCTCCAGATTTGGGTCGGTGGGGGTGAGTGGACTTTAACCAGATCAGCTGGGTACTCATAACTGAGCTGAACTTTCAAGTTTAGGGTTGCAGAGCTCAGAGAACCCGCACCTGAAAGGTCCCGCGCATCCCTATATGCCAGTCCCTATCTCCTGTGCACTGGAGCAAGGGGCACCTTATTTATTAACCAGCACATGTTTCATTCTTGAAAAAGCCAACTTAAAATATCATTCATGCCATGTGACTCATGTACGTGACATGTCTTCATGACATAAGAGCTTTTAATATTTACTTCTACCGGATAAGAAGCTACCTAGGTCATGTGTGGGCTCATAGCAAGTCTCAGGGGTGAAGTCGAATTATAGAACGGCGCCCCCTCCACCCCATCCAGTAGTTATATATCAGGTTATGTTTTAGTATGTGGGTTCTCCATGCAGTGTCTCATGCCCATGCTGACATCTGGTGTGAAGAAACATTATTTTTAAGTGTCAAGTTCTGCTTCCCAGCAGGTGACTGCTCCTCTAATGCTGCCGCCCCATCTTGTTGCAGGTGGTGCCGCCTGAGGCAAGAAGCTCAGCTCGCCATATGCCTGCCCACTAAATGGCTGTGACCACACCAAGCTGTGCCTGTGTCCCTCATGAACCCTAAGGAATGAAAATCTGCCCTGGCCATGTGGAGTGTTTGGTGTAAAGATCCCAATGATATTTTTGGTACCAGCCTTGATACATTTCCCCCATAGTCCTGATTTTCGAATTGTAAAGAGTCATACCCCCTGTGCCATAACCACCGGATGTTAAAAGACTCCACATGACAGCAAGCAGAGGTCTTAAAGACTGTAGAGAAAGAAATGATTTTGTTGAAATTGTATAATTTTTTTCCATGATACATAAAAATAACATTTATTTGGCTAAATATTGGTAATATCAGCCCCCCCGTCCCTTCTGCGGATAATGTTTCCATAGATCATCTTCCTGACATATTTCCGTGCAATATTTGAAGCAATTTTCCTTGATGATTTCCTAAATGACGGGAGTCGCTGTCTAACCCCTTCTAGTCGGCGGCCTGGACGTGATGTATGGGCGCGAGGCGTTCATTTGTCCGAATTTTCATCTGGTTCTGCAATTACAGAAACTCGATCCACTGGGCTCCTTGTTAGCAAACGCCTATTAGATCCAAGCGATATTCCATATGGCCGGGTGCAGTATGTGGCTCTGTCATCCGCCGTACATGACAAAACGGAGGGAACCAACCCAAAAAGAGAGGCTGTGATGCACGATCTGGAGGAAAATGACTTTTACTGGTTGTTATCGTTGCCTCAGCAGATGTTATCATATAAATGTCCGCAGAACTTCTTCTTCTTTCTTCCTTCTGGGACCTATTAGCATAAATGTCCTCTGGAGTTTACTGTAAAAACAACACAGCTGAGAAACGATTCACCAGATCTCAAGTTATTGTCCGGTCTGTCGCGTTACGATGTCTAAAAGTATCAGGTCTCTGCTTGTAGGAAATGTATCCCTATGTATCTATATATACAGGGGGAGCCACAAGTCCCTGGACCCCCGATTATTTCAGAAACATAAGGGAAAATGACCTGATCCACCAGCAAATGACAGGTCCATGTTTTAGGTTATGTCCGCCATCTTGAAATCCGCCATATTGGATCAATTGAAAGATTTTTCCAATGGGATGGCGGCCAAGTGACATATCAAAGAAGATCAGAACTGTCTCAGAAATTGATGGCCCCAATCAGATCTCTAATATATGTCTCAAAATTCATAAGCGCAGAGATTCTTCTGGAAGTTCACAATAATTGGATCCAACGCCTTCAGCTCTGTGTTTTTAGCACCAGGGACAACACGTCACATAGCTGTGCGTCTCAGGGAACGTTCCCGATTGACAAGAGATATTACAGATCTGATTGCGGCAATTCTGGTCTTCCTTGATATGTTTCATGATTCCCTATGGAAAAACTTGCCTTTGATCCAATACGGCGGCTTTGAAGGTGAAGACCATATTCCTGATAAAGCCTAAAAGAAAGGCCCCTCACCCATTGCTGGGGGTTCAGATATGTCATTACCTTTACTGAAATAAACAGGTGTCCTGGGACTTTCGGTTCAGTACTTCAATCATCCAGAACATGTAGGTCTTGTGCTCTTGAAACAAAACTAAGATATTGAGGCCTGGACTCTCGAGGACCATGGAAGGTATCCTCTGGTGTCTGGTTTGAAGATGTCAGCTGCCAATCTTTTAAGTTGTGAGGTGTGGCTTTCTTGGATTTGACTTCCATCCATTTTGGGATCTAGAGAACTTGGAACCAAGTCATCTCCTTGAAGTCTTTGACATGTTCTTTAGACCATTCCTGGAAACTTTTTGTAGTGGATGGGATGCATTATCTTGACAGAAGAACATTGCCCAGAGCGTTATTCCACCTCACGGATTAACCTGAACTCTCTGTTGCCTTGGGAGAGCTAAAGAACACTGACCCCAGGGTTCTACATGCAGTGTCTCACACCTCTGCTGACATCAGATGTGAAGAATCAAGTCCTGCTTTATAGAAGGTAGAGAACATTACAGTGTGCATACGAGGCCTGCTCTACAAACTACAGACAAGACCAGCTCTGGATCTGAGAGGGGCAGCAGAGCAAAGTGTGTCATTTGGGCAGATTTACTTACCCGGTCCATTCGCGATCCAGCGGCGCGTTCTCTGCGGTGGATTCGGGTCCGGACGGGATTCACTAAGGCAGTTCCTCCGACGTCCATCAGGTGGTGCTGCTGCGCTGAAGTTCCCCGGAATGCACTGATCTTCACCAAGCCGGACTGAGTGAAGGTAAGCGCGAGTCCTGCGACACTTTTTTTAAAAAAATGCGGCGGTTTTTCAGAATCCGCTGGGTTTTCGTTCGGCCACGCCCCCCCCGATTTCCGTCACGTGCATGCCAGCGCCGATGCGCCACAATCCGATCGCGTGCGCAAAATCCCGGGGCAATTCAGGGAAAATCGGAGCAAATCGGAAATATTCGGGTAACACGTCGGGAAAACGCGAATCGGACCCTTAGTAAATGACCCCCATTGTGTCTTATATCCATCTCTTGACTCTGATCTGTCTCATCGCTTTTTCTATGTGTCAGATACTAGTGAATGTTCAGAAGCTAAATGAAAGTGTAGATAAACCCTGTACCCTGATAATCTAAGCACATTGTCAGCACACAGCCTCTCATAGCACAGAGGGATCATAAATAGAGATGAGCGAGCACTAAAATGCTCGGGTGCTCGTTATTCGAGACGAACTTTTCCTGATGCTCGAGTGCTCGTCTCGAATAACGAGCCCCATTGAAGTCAATGGGAGACCCGAGCATTTTTCAAAGGGACCATGGTTTGGGAATAAAATGTGTTATTTAATTGAAAAAGAATGTCTTCTGATAAGTTAGCAGATGTATGCAAACATCTGCAATCTATTCTTCACTGTTCTGCGCGTATATTATCTCCCGACAAGTTAGCAGATGTGAAGAACAGTGAAGAATAGAATAAAAACAGTGAACACAGGATCATTTAAGTGAAAAACAGTGAAGAATAGATTGCAGATGTTCGGCACATCTGCTTACTTGTCGGTAGATACGCGCTCCTCTTCTTCCACTGAAGTCTCCCCGATCTCTCTGCCCTTCCCGATGTCTCTGTGCCGCTGCCCCGCTGTCTCGGTGCCTGCCGCTGCACCGCTGTCTCGGTGCCTGCCGCTGCCACGCTGTCTCGGTGCCTGCCTCTGCCCGTGCTGCTCCCCGTGCCTGCCGCTGCCCGTGCTGCTCCCCGTGCCTGCCGCTGCCCGTGCTGCTCCCCGTGCCTGCCGCTGCCCGTGCTGCTCCCCGTGCCTGCCGCTGCCCGTGCTGCTCCCCGTGCCTGCCGCTGCCCGTGCTGCTCCCCGTGCCTACCGCTGCCCGTGCTGCTCCCCGAGCCTGCCGCTGCCCGTGCTGCTCCCCGTGCCTGCTGCTGCCCGTGCTGCTCCCCGAGCCTGCCGCTGCCCGTGCTGCTCCCCGTGCCTGCCGCTGCCCGTGCTGCTCCCCGTGCCTGCCGCTGCCCGTGCTGCTCCCCGCGCCTGCCGCTGCCTGTGCTGCCTCCGTGCCTGCCGCTGCCTGTGCTGCTTCCCGGTGTCTTTGTGCTGCTCCCCGGTGTCTTTGTGCTGCTCCCCGGTGTCTCTGTGCTGCTCCCCGGTGTCTCTGTGCTGCTCCCTGGTGTCTCTGTGCTGCTCACTGTGTTCTTCAATGTGTTCTTCACATACTATTTTGTTCGCACCGTTCCGCGCGTATCTTCCGACAAGTAAGCTGATGTGCCGAACATCTGTAATCTATTCTTCACTGTGTTTTTCACTGTGTTTTTCACTTAAATGATCCTGTGGTCACTGTGTTCACTGTTTTTATCTTATTCTTCACTGTTCTTCACTGTGTTTTTTTAATTAAATGCTCGATCTCGAGCAGGGGAAATACTCGTCCGAGCAACGAGCCGTTTCGAGTACCTTAATACTCGAACGAGCATCAAGCTCGGACGAGTATACTCGCTCATCTCTAATCATAAAGTGTCTGCTTAGAGAGTCCCTGCTCACACTCTGGAATCTTACACTGACCATCATAGTGATAGGAGCGAAGGCAGCAATAAAAAGTTAAGGGTTAAAAAAGATCTTTATTGTGTAAACATTACGAGTGGATTAAAATTTGAGAACTTTCTTTCATGGGGAAAACCCCTTTAAAGGAAACCTACCATTTGTTTTTATGCATTATGAAGCAAACATACCTTGAGAATGCTGTAGCTACACTGATGCAGAAACATAATTGTTTAATCCCTGAGCTGAGTGGTTTTGCTGAAAAAACAATTCAAGATAATGGGGCACATGTACTTACACGTCCCTGCGCGTATCCCGATTCGGAGTGTCAGACGATAATGCACCCTGCTGTGATTCACAAAGATCGTGCGCCAGATTTCCTGCATGTGTCGCTTCCCCGCTGAGGTCCGCCGGAGTTCACCATCTTCTTCCTGGTGCATGTAAGTGCATTGTCTTGCGACACAATTTTAAAGTTAAATCCCTCACTCAGTCCGAATCAGTCAGATTGTCCGTAAGCCCGCCCCCCGATTTCTTTCGCTGCGCCACAATCCAATCGTGTGTGACACAATCCCATTCTAAATGCCCGTCCCAGCAGTGCGATCCCCAAAAACGTCGGAAAACCCAAAGGAAATTCGGCCGCGGGACCCTTAGTAAATAAGCCCCATTGTGTCTATGTCGCTCTTTTGCCTGGCTTATCGCTTCTCCTCTTACACTGCTCAGGAGAATGATGTAATCACTAACAGGCAGAAGTAATCAATAGCAGGTTGATTAGTCCTGTCTGGACAGTGCAGACACCTCATGTAATGTGTTTATGTACCGTAAGAAGCATTCAATCCAGCTTTCCCAAGGTCCTGAATGTCATAATTGTTTTTTCACCAAAACCACTCAACTCAGGGAATAAACAAGATATGTGCCTGCATCTGTGTAGATTCAACATTCTCAAGGTATGTTTGATTCATAATGCATAACATCAAATGGTAGATTTCCTTTAAGAGCTATGAGCTGGGGTCCTGGGTTCAAGTCCCAGGTCAACATCTGCAAAGAGTTTGTATGTTCTCTCCGTGTTTGCGTGGGTTTCCTCCGGGTCCTCCGGTTTCCTCCCACACTCCAAAACATACTGGTAGGTTGATTATATTGTGAGCCCCGTTGGGGACAGGGACCGATTTGGCAAACCCTGTGCAGTACCGTGTAATCTGTGTGCGCTATATAAATGAATTATAATTATTATAAATCGGTACTGTGAGGCCATGGTAGGTGCCCATTGTGGTGGATGCAAGGACTGGTTTGCCTCTACTGAGCAATGGCGCATGTGCTGAGTCAGCACTTTTCCCATCATAATTGGACAGAGACCCTTTCACTTCCTCATTTTTCCTACTTTCCACTTAGCAACTTCATCCGCTATTACTAGAATATCAAGTTTTTATTTCTATGCAGCTAATGACTCTATATTGCGCATAAGGAATAGATTTTCGTATTCGCCGTTCGCCCTTTGCAGGGACAGGGTGTGATACGACACTGGTCTCACTAGTCCTTTGTCCTTTAATGTTCTTTGTGTGATGATAACGCCAGACGCCGGTGCGGAGCTTCTGAGCAGAAGGGCACACGAGGTCAGAGGTCAGAGCGTTCAGAGGTCACCTCCGCAGCTGTAAGGCGCAGGGCACGAGGAAAGTTTAAACACTTGTACAACATCCCTTTCATGTAGACGATTAAAGCGGCGAGCCCCAGAGATGGTATCGCGCGGGTGAGATTGTGCTATGAATTAGTAATAAATCGCTTCCTGGAATTGTGGTTATTAGGATCTCGGTTGTCAAAAACAAAGATAAATACTCTGCATATAGTTAGTAATATAATGAGATGAAGGCTGCAGCATTACTCAGCTCCCCAGCACTCACTGCGCACAATTTATGAGCCCGTAGCCTACTCATTTTCATTACTTTGGTAAATTTTATGATGTGCAGGATGTGCCGGGTCAGAACACAAGGTCATTGTATTATATATCTATATATGTTTAGTGCCGGGGAGGGAAGGAGGCAGGAGAAGCGTCTGAGGCTCCGGCCAGAGGAGCTGCTGGAGCACAAGCTGAGGGAATCGCAATGTCATCAATTCAGTGGCAGGAATTGTTCTTTAAGCGATACTCTAAAGCAGTGATGGCGAACCTTTTAGAGACCGAGTGCCCAAACTACAACCAAGTCCCACTTATTTGTTGCAAAGTGCCAACACAGAAATGTAATTTGTGATTTATACTCCCTTCTCTGTCACAGCTTTCATTGATACCAGCACCTTGAGGACACCAATAAAGCAGAAAATAGAAGAAATTTGGATGATCATTGTAGCTTCCCTCCAGGGTCCCATAAACAGGAAGAATTGTCAGGGCCGGAGCAGGAACTACAATGATAATATAGATCTGTCCACACCTTCCCACTCCTCCAGTAGTCCCAGGTAGCACTGTCACTTTAAAATATCACTGTGCACAGCAAGTCCTGGGCTGTCTGGGACTGCAGGAAGATACCTGGAGTCATCTCTGGTGATGGCCTGAGTGCCCACAGAAAGGGCTCCGAGTGCCACCTCTGGCACCAGTGCCATAGGTTCGCCACCACTGCTCTAAAGTCTGCCAGAGAGAGGGTATATGGAAGGGGTTTGCTGCCTGCAGATAGGACACTATATACAATCTGCTCAGCTCCTCCTGCTCTATAACATGCTGCCTGCAGATAGGACACTATGTACAATCTGCTCAGCTCCTCCTGCTCTATAACATGCTGCCTGCAGATAGGACACTATGTACAATCTGCTAAGCTCCTCTTGCTCTATAGCATGCTGCCTGCAGATAGGACACTATGTACAATCTGCTCAGTACATCCTGCTCTATAACATGCTGCCTACAGATAGGACACAATGTACAATCTGCTCAGCTCCTCCTGCTCTATAACATGCTGCCTGCAGATAGGACACTATGTACAATCTGCTCAGCTCCTCCTGCTCTATAACATACTGCCTGCAGATAGGACACAATGTACAATCTGCTCAGCTCCTCCTGCTCTATAACATGCTGCCTGCAGATAGGACACTATGTACAATCTACTCAGCTCCTCCTGCTCTATAACATGCTGCCTGCAGATAGATCACTATGTACAATCTGCTCAGCTCCTCCTGCTCTATAACATACTGCCTGCAGATAGGACACAATGTACAATCTGCTCAGCTCCTCCTGCTCTATAACATGCTGCCTGCAGATAGGACACTATGTACAACCTGCTCAGCTCCTCCTGCTCTATAACTTGCCAATGAAATTACTGCCTAACATTTTATGGTTTAATAACATGTTGGTTGATAGTAGGAGCTCTCCATCTTGTTAACATTTGTAACCTGGTAACTGCTGATTATCACTTGTCCACAGGTCAGGGTATAGTGGATGAACCTCCGTGTAACCTGCAGTCAGTGTCATAGATTTGGGTGACATTGAAATTTACGGCTTTAATCTAGTGTCAGCATTTGGCAAATTATCAGCGCAGGAAGCAGCGAGCCGTCAGTGTCCCTGCACGGAGAAGTATTGGGCTACTTACCCGCTGCTAGTTGTGAGGTCACTCATTCCCTTCCGTCAGTAATTAGGTAATTAGTTGTTTAATGGTGGCGCTGACATCCACGAGCCGCTTCCCATGTTCTCCTGGCACCTTGTGGCGCTCACATCCTCCATGGCATTAGTAACAGTCCAGGACGCTGCCCGTGACCCATGTAGCCGCTTTATATATTCTATTAGGCAATTATTATGTTATCAGAAATATCACATGACCCGGGACTTCCATCTTTTCTGAGCCGGAGATGTCCGGGCAATGGGGCAGAATACCGGAGCCATGTGCGTTCTACATTGTAGGTTTTCCTCTAAGGGCTCATTCACATTGGCGCTGTTTATCACATCCGCGGTTCAATGATTTCCACGAATACCTCACAAAGCCGTTGTTTTCAATGGGTGTTTCCTCATTGGCTTGTATTTTCACTGATCCACTGGGGCTCATTTACTTACCCGGTCCAGTCGCGATCCAGTGGCGGGTTCTCCAACGAGCATTCAGGTCTTCCGGCTATTCACTAAGGTTGTGCACCCACTGTCCACCAGGTGACGCTGCTGCACCGAGGTCCGCCGGAGTGCATGTGAGAGATTGATTTTGCGACACAATTCGTTTTTTTAAATTCTGCAGTTTTTCCAAATCCGTTGGGTTTTCGAATGGCCACGCCCCCGATTACTGTAGCTTGAAAGCCGGCGCGTGCGGCAAAATCTCGGCGGAATTCGGCACAAAACGGAAAAAGTCGGGAAACTCGCCGAAAATGCGGCCGTGGAGCCCTTAGTAAATGAGCCCAATTGTCTGTGGAAAAAAATTACGAAAATGGTCCGATTTTTTTCACGGATGAGGATCATGGAAGCCCATAGAAGTCTATGGGTGCGCAAAAGAAACTGATAACAGGTCTCTTTTTTTTACTGAGAGACCTGATGTTATGTTTTCAAAGCAATGTTAAGCCTTCCGTTTTTGGGGAGACAAAATGGAAGCAAAAAGGAGACTAAACGCAATGAACGTGCAACCAACGCCAATGTGAAACCAACGCCAATGTGAAACTAGCCTAAAGCAGAGAGGTTCCCAGTGAATGACCATGGACCGAAACACTTAGGCCTCAGTCACATGTATATGGTGGCGGTGAGGTAGATCCCATTTTTGACTTGTAGAGAGGGGAGGGGTAAGGTTTACTAACTCCTCCCCTCTCTTATGTGGCTCAAGGCTCCATTTTGTTCCCATGGATGTGTGATTGGGGCCTTAGTGCTAGGCCGTGATACAAGGAGGAAATGGATTGTAGAGAACATAAGTTTGTTACCCACAACTCAACCCAATATATAATGGCCCCAGTGTTTTACACACTGTGGGGGGAAGGGGGGGGGGGACCACAATGTGACAATGTGTTAGGGAGCTGTGTGGGGCACAATATCAGGGGGGCCGCACTGAGAGGAGGAGGAAGGGACCACAATGTGATAGGGAGCTGTGGGGGGCACAATCTCAGGGGGGCCACACTGTGAGGGGAAGGGGGGACCACAATGTGATAGGGAGCTGTGGGGGGCACAATCTCAGGGGGGCCGCACTGAGAGGGGGAGGTAGGGACCACAATGTGACAATGTGTTAGGGAGCTGTGTGGGGTATCAGGGGGGCCACACTGTGAGGAGAAGGGGAGACCACAATGTGATAGGGAGCTGTGGGGGGCAAAATATCAGGGGGACCGCACTTTGAGGGGGAGGAGGAGACCACAATGTGACAATTTGATAGGGAGCTGTGGGGGCACAATATCAGGGGGACCGCATTTCAAAGGGGAGGAGGGGACCACAATGTGATAGGGAGCTGTGGAGGGCACAAAATCAGGGGGGGCCAACTTCAAGGGGGAGGAGGGGACCACAATGTGACAGGGAGCAGTGCGGGAGGAGATGGGTGGCACAGAGGTGGTATTTTGCTGTGTGGGGGTGAAGCAAGGGGCAGGGCAAAAAGAGGGGCTTAAGGCAAAAAAAAAAAATCCATGCCACACGTAAAGTGTCACATCTTTTGTCTCTCCATAAAGAGTGGGAGGTGTGTGACTGTGCCTCTACATTTGTGTTGCATTTGGGAAATTATTTTGTATTTCCTTTTATCAGCACATTGAGGCAGGGGCAGATAATGACCACCATGGGCCCTGGGCTGTATGAATATTATGGCCCCTACAAGTCTGGAATCACTCCCTACATCTGGTACTGGAATCAGCTTCTTGGGGAATGGAGGATGTGTCCCTTCTGCTGCTTCCAATCTGTGGAGGACCTGAAATGGCTCTTGTACTAAGAGCAGGAACAGATGGATGAGGATTTCATGGGTGAAGGTCCTTCTCGGTATAAAATTTGGTGGGTGGTTTGGGTGGTCATGGCCATGGGCCCCCTGTAAGCCTTGGACCCCAGGCTACCACCCAAACCACCTATATTATAATCCATTACTGGGACGTTCTCCGACTAGGATTCGGGTCTTCCGGCGATTCACTAAGGTCGTGCGCCCGATGTCCACCAGGTGTCACTGCTGCGCCGAGGTCCGCCGGAGTTCACCATCCTATTCCTGGTGCATGTAAGTGTGTGTCAAGCAACACTTTTTTTTTTTTTTTAAATAGCGTGATTTTTTCGAATCCGTCAGGTTTTCCGACGGCCACGCCCCCGTTTTTCGTTACATGCAAGCCAACGCCGATGCAACCCAATCTGATCGCATGCGCCAAAAACCCGGGGCAATTCAGCGCAAAACGGTAAAATTCGGAAAACCCTGCAGAAAAAACACGATTCGGACCCTTAGTAAATGTGCCCCACTGAGTTGAGAAGGTCCATATGGAGTCTGTGGACACGGAGAACCCCCCATTATTGTGTCCTATGGAATTGTAGATGGGGGGACCTTGTACAGATCCTACACTGGGGTCCCACAGCTTCTAGTTCTGATTCTCTCTCGCAGCTTTGTGCTTTTTTTGTATTGTATTTGATCAATGTGTTACTACATTTACCTTCATCTTCCTGTTTTATCACCCTAGTCGCGCTCTAATTACATTTGTTATCCCGGTGACACAATCAATCACAACCTTCTAGAATTCCAGGAACGTTCCATTAATGAATCATGTCACATCGACATCATAAAGTCACACACAAAGGTCGTCAGCGTCGATCTGACAGCAAAAAGATGACATCGTATTGGGGAAAATTACCAAATAGACAAACTCCTACAATTACTATAATTATTGATCCGCTCTTTCCCATCTATTGTCTCGGGAGGATTTTCGCGATGATCACGTCAATGTATTATTCTCTGGTTCTCTGTTCGTTGATGTCGGGGGGGGGGGGGGGATTTGATCTTTTTACTATGCTGATATTTGATTGACACTTTCTAAAAATGCAAAATGAACCGAGACATCGGATTAAATCAATAGTCTGTAGAATTTTTATGTTTTCCTATTCATATTAATGCTTTTAGATTCTGTGACATCTCCATGCACTCGTAGTTTTCTTTTAATAATTCATTTATTGACAAAAATGAAAAGAGAAGTTTGTAAGAGTTATTAATCTAGAGGGTTGGGGTTTTTTAAAGGGGTTGTCCACTTTTAGCAAATAATTGATATTGTTGGCGTCATGAAAAGTTATACAATTTTCCAATATACTTTCTATATCAATTCCTCATAGTTTTCTAGATCTATGTTTGCTGTCACTAAACAAGAAGTTTCACTGTTTACTTCCTGTGGACAAACAACGGTTCGTGATCATGTGATGTCACACAGGTGCACGGCTCGTTATATCCCTGGTCAATTTATGTCACACAGGTGCACGGCTCGATGTATCCCTGGTCATGTGATGTCACACAGGTGCATGGCTCCTTATATCACAGGTCATGTGATGTCAAACAGGTGCCTGGCTCATTATAACACAGGTGCATGGCTCGTTATATCCCTGGTCATGTGATGTCACACAGGTGCACGGCTCGTTAAATCCCTGGTCATGTGATGTCACACCGGTGCATGGCTCGTTATATCCCAGCTCATCTGATGTCACACTGGTGCATTGGTCATGTGATGTTACACAGGTGCACAGCTCGTTACATCCCTGGTCATGGGATGTCACACAGGTGCACGGCTTGTTATGTCCCTGGTTATGTGATGTCACACATGTGCACGGCTCGTTACATCCCTGGTCATGTGTTGTCACACAGGTGCACGGCTCATTATATCCCTGGTCATGTGATGTCACACAGGTGCACTGCTTGTTATATCCCAGGTCATGTGATGTCACACAGGTGCACGGCTCATTATATCCCTGGTCATGTGATGTCACACAGGCGCACGGCTCGATGTATCCCTGGTCATGTGATGTCACACAGGTGCATGGCTCCTTATATCACTGGTCATCTGATTTCACGCAGGTGCACGGCTTGTTATATCCCTGGTAATGAAATGTCACACAGGTGCACGGCTCGTTAAATCCCTGGTCATGTGATGTCACGACGGTGCATGGCTCGTTATATCCCAGCTCATCTGATGTCACACTGGTGCATTGGTCATGTGATGCTACACAGGTGCACAGCTCGTTACATCCCTGGTCATGGGATGTCACACAGGTGCACGGCTTGTTATATCCCTGGTTATGTGATGTCACACATGTGCACGGCTCGTTACATCCCTGGTCATGTGATGTCACACAGGTGCATGGCTCATTATATCCCTGGTCATGTGATGTCACACAGGTGCACTGCTTGTTATATCCCAGGTCATGTGATGTCACACAGGTGCACGGCTCATTATATCCCTGGTCATGTGATGTCACACAGGAGCACGGCTCATTATATCCCTATTATATGGCTCATTCGCATAATTTAATTAATAAAAGCTGATATTAGAAGGAAGGAGGCCATGGATAACAAATATAAGAAGATACCACAGTCATGGTACCTGGATCTATGAGTAAGTGTCCCTTGTGCATCAGGATGGATTTTGATGGTAGATAGTTTTTTTTTAGAATTTGGCGCTAATGTGACTTTCCATACAATGGGAAGAGATTCCCCCCATGTGATTCCTCTTGTGTATCTCTATTCAGAACCTCGATGTTTAATTCCCATTAATCTTTACCTCTACAGGAAGGATCGAGAGTGAAGTGTATTTTTATGTGCGGCCGTAAAAAGTTCCCCTCGCTGTGGAGACAGGACTTAAAAGCTAATTTCGTAGCGTGGTTATTGCAGTTAGAAATAGACTCAGGCGTTTGGGCGGACAGACAAATCCATTGTTCGAAACTTTACTGTAGGGATTTCAGCTCTTCATTATCTTAAATGCCAGAGTGTCAAATGGAGCAAGTGATTTGTAAGATAAAAGTAGTTCACAAACCAAAGCCAGAGTTGTGTAGTTATTAGCAGGAGAAATCGGAATCCGCATGGAATTACAGTCTTCTGGACATAAGTTTTATAAAGCAAGTCAGTGGTCGGTGTATACGAGAGATGGATTGGCCTTTGACTTTACTATGAAAGATACCATGTGGGCCCTGATCGTGGTGAGGATGAGAAGGTCACTGGGGGCATTGATTTTGGGTCACTGGAGAGCTAATGTGATCAATACCAAAGTACTGATTCTGCTTGAACCAAATGGCTGTGACCAGAACTATCAGAAATAAAGAAGACCACAGAACTGGTCCCAACACACAACCTGACCACTGGGTGACATGGCTGAGACCACATAACACTCCACCACGGCTTCAGCTCCTCTTTATGAAATGGGTAATATATGGAGTGTAAGACCTAGGTTATAAATATATTACCAGGCCTCTGCCTAATATTTATACCAATAATATATTATTCACTTTTAAATTATTCTATTTTGCTGACCCTGCCTACTTATATTGACCTTGCCTTAAAGTGCCAAAATACAACAAAGGGCTACTTTTATAATTTTTTTATGTTCCCAGTCTGCCTTTGATAAGAGAGGTACAAAATGTTTCCATTGGCTGAAAAGCCAGGGCAAGGTAAGACACCTTGCTCCATGGGAAGTTGCCTGAGTGATAAGGTTCCTGGGTTTCCTGTTTAGCTGTGTTTGTCCTTTGCCTTTTTATCTCAATCTGAACCTGTTCCACTGGTCATGACTTCTGCTTGATTACAATGTTGGCAAGTGATGGTAAGAGGTGAGTGGACCTAATGTTAAAGTTTCCGTTCAGGTTCGGGCTTCAGATTCGGCCCATGCAACCTGGACACAGTCATCAACTGCCATTAGAGATGAGCAAATCTATTTGTTGATTTGTTAATTCCAACACCGAATCAATTATATTACACATGGAGCTTCTAGAACTTTCCAGACAGGACGAATCAACCTGAGCTGGATGCTTCATACACAACAGCTTGGGGATGGTGCAGTTATTGATTACTTCTGCCTGTCAGGGACAACACAGTGATGATGTATTCTCAGCTTAGGCTGGGCAGGACAAGGCTGGAGCAGTTCATAATTAGGGTGAGGATAAGCGCCAGGGCAGCCACAACAGCGACAGAGCCTCATTATTATAATTAATAATTGTTTTTTCAGCAAAACCACTCAGGGATTAAACAAGATATGTTTCTGCATCAGTGTAGCTACAGCATTCTCTAGGTATGTTTGCTTTATAATGTATAAAAGCAAATGGTAGATTTCCTTTAACCAGTATCCACTGCCTATAGTATGGGATAATCCAATTTGGGGTTGCTCCAACAAGTAAGAAAATAGTAGTAGCAATTTTTGAGCTGCTAAAAACTTTTTGCCGCAGTTTAGGACATTTTACGAGTTCAGGCAGCGCTTAAAGACAAGACTTATTACATTTTCCATTTCATATCCAGCACTTTGTAGGCAGATAAGGGAAATGGCACACAGCACCCTGATAAGAGCTTCTTAAAATGAAAAGGAATAAAGCGAGACGGCAGCTCCTCATCTTATCGGGTGACACATCTCTGGGCTCCAGCAGACCTCCGGGTGTATCGGGGCCATTGATCAATCACCTCTCCTTAGGCTTCTGACATGTTTTATGGCCGGGGCTCTGACAAAAGCATTTCATTAATTTGTCACTTTAATCAAGGCGCATGGAGTACACAATGTCCTCCTGACACTTTTTCCACTCTTACCGTCATTGGCTTCATGCAATTTCCTGGATGTTTAGAATGAGATGTAGTGTATGTATATATCATAGTCACCAGCTCTACGGAAACATCCGATGTGCTCATGGAAAATGACAAGACCTCCGAGACCCTCCTCAAGACTCTCCTGGGCTATGCTAAAAAGTGCACCGCAGAAAGAGGTCCTCTGCCCTGGCACCTGAAGCAAGAGGCTCAGGCCATGTACTACCATGGATGACGTTGATGATGGGTACTAGCTGGTGACACACACATGTTGGTCTGAATGTGTGGGGGATGTGAACATGTTTTGTAAAGGCTCTGGGGTCTATTTGCAGAGTCCTCCCACCGGGGGCTGAACTAAGGGCTTGCTCTGGTATCTGAGTGGCTGGCTATAGTCTGGGTGGTAGTCACTTGGTCTTGGTGGAACTGGCCATCTCCACGCCAGGCAGGTCCAGGAGGGGGATGCAAGAAGAGGAAGAAGTCGCAATATGATGGAAGGTTTCCTACTGAAGATGCATGTGTTAGGGACCTCCTAGTAGGTGGTAGCGGGGAGACTGTGATGTTAGTAGCAGCCAGGGATCACATGTGGACCTGCATTAGCAGGGCCATTACATGTACAAGAGTAAGTGGATGGATGTATGGTTAAAGGTTTAGACTGGGGAATTATATTCTGATGTTCCTTTTTGTTGGGGTTCTGCTCTAGGATTTGTTAAAGGGGTTGTCCACTTTACCTCATGTTTTTTGTAATGTATTTGTAAATGTGGGGGGGAGGGGGGCAGCCCCTGATGTGTGAGAGGCGGGGACTCACATAAACCAGCCCCTGATGTGTGAGAGGCGGGGACTCACATTACACCAGCCCCCGATGTGTGAGAGGCGGGGACTCACATTACACCAGCCCCTGATGTGTGAGAGGCGGGGACTCACATTACACCAGCCCCTGATGTGTGAGAGGCGGGGACTCACATTGCACCAGCCCCCAATGTGTGAGAGGAAGGAGCTCACATTACACCAGCCCCCGATGTGTGAGAGGTGGAGACTCACATTACACCAGCCCCCTATGTGTGAGAGGCAGAGACTCACATTACACCAGCCCCCGATGTGTGGGAGGTGGGGACTCACATTACACCGGCCCCCGATGTGTGAGAGGCGGGGGCTCACATTACACCAGCCCCCGATGTGTGAGAGGAGGGGACTCACATTACACCAGCCCCTGATGTGTGAGAGGCGGGGACTCACATTACACCAGCCCCTGATGTGTGAGAGGCAGGGACTCACATTACACCAGCCCCTGATGTGTGAGAGGCGGGGACTCACATTATACCAGCCCCCGATGTGTGAGAGGCGGGGACTCACATTACACCGGCCCCCGATGTGTGAGAGGCGGGGACTCACATTACACCAGCCCCTGATGTGTGAGAGGCGGGGACTCACATTACACCAGCCCCCGATGTGTGAGAGGCGGGGACTCACATTACACCAGCCCCTGATGTGTGAGAGACGGGGACTCACATTACACCAGCCCCTGATGTGTGAGAGGCGGGGACTCACATTACACCAGCCCCCGATGTGTGGAGACGGGGACTCACATTACACCAGCCCCCGATGTGTGAGAGGCGGGGACTCACATTACACCCGCCCCCGATGTGTGAGAGGCGGGGACCCACATTACACCAGCCCCCGATGTGTGAGAGGTGGAGACTTACATTACACCAGCCCCCGATGTGTGAGAGGCGGGGACCCACATTACACCAGCCCCTGATGTGTGAGAGGTGGAGACTTACATTACACCAGCCCCTGATGTGTGAGAGGCGGGGACCCACATTACACCAGCCCCCGATGTGTCAGAGGCGGGGACCCACATTACACCAGCCCCCGATGTGTCAGAGGTGGGGACTCACATTACACCAGCCCCTGATGTGTGAGAGGCGGGGACCCACATTACACCAGCCCCTGATGTGTGAGAGGCAGGGACTCACATTACACCAGCCCCCGATGTGTCAGAGGTGGGGACTCACATTACACCAGCCCCAGATGTGTGAGAGGTGGAGACTCACATTACACCAGCCCCCAATGTGTGAGAGGCAGGGACCCACATTACACCAGCCCCTGATGTGTGAGAGGCAGGGACTCACATTACACCCGCCCCCGATGTGTGAGAGGCAGAGAAACACATTACCCTGGCCCCGATGTGTGAGAGGTCAGGACTCACATTACACCAGCCCCAGATGTGTGAGAGGTGGAGACTCACATTACACCAGCCCCCAATGTGTGAAGGGCATTCTACCCAAAAGATACCCCCCACCTCACCCCCAGGGGGTGAAAACACAGGGTCAACTTTAGTATCATTGGATCGATTTTTAAGAAATAATTGTAATATTTTTTTCTTTTTCGATCTGATGTGTATTTCTCGTGATGTCCCCATTTGTGAACAATTTTTTACCCATTTCGATTTTTGGCGATTCCAGCGCCACAATGAAAATTACTTGAACCGTAGATTAACTCAATGTTATTTTTCCTGGGGAATTCGCCTTTGCAAAAAAAAAAAAAGGTGGGTTTCAATTTCAGACGTTTCCCCCTGCCCCCAGTTTAGTATCATTGGACAGATGTTTGAAAAATTTTTGACACATATATTTTTGCTTTTTTGATCCGTTATTTATTTCCCAAGATATTCCACCATCCCTAACCTTAAAGGGCATCTACCACCAGGATGAAGGACTGTATGCAAATGAGCCTGAGGGACTCCAGGCTCCATAGGTGTTAATGCAGCCTGGAGCCCCTCAGGCTCCTACAGTCCTTCATCCTGGTGGTAGATGTCCTTTAAAGGAAATCTACCACTAGGATAAAGGATTGTAAACCAAGCACATGTACATCCTGGAGTGTACCCACTCTGGCAGGATCCCCTCGTCTTTTAGCTTCTTATATTCTATTTTTTACAAAAAAGGGCTTTTAAAATTATGCAAATGAGCTTGAGGGGCTCCAAGGTCCGTGGGTGTTACTGGAGCCTGGAGCCCCTCAGGTTTATTTGCATACATTTCAAAGCCTATTTTTCTTAAAAACAAGTATAAGAAGCTTAAAGAGGAGCAGGTCCTGTCAGCGGGGACACACATCACTATGTCAGTGTGCTTGGTTTACAATCCTTCATCCTGCTGGTAGACGTCCTTTAATGACTCAGTTGCGGTTTTCTCATTTTGCATGATTCACGTTGACAGGGGACATCTGGAAGGGGGCAAATACTTCTTATCTCCGTCTGTAGCTTTTATTACGCTGTACTGGTGCCTGCGGTTGCTTATTTTTCAAACGACTTTGACATTTTACTTAACTTTCCTCCTCGAAAAAAGAAGAGAAGGTAAAATAAGATAAGAAACAAAATGTTTACACTTCAAACCAATTCTAGTCCCTGAGTCATTTCTGTGTTTCCTCCTCCTCAAAGGATTTGACGAGCCTCGTCCTCGTGTGACGCTGAGTTACGTCTCGGAGGGGGAGATGTCCCGATAAGACGCGGAAAATCATCATCGCAATCACAACTGGGTTACAGAAACACATTCACGTTTTCCTAATTTATACAAATATTTGCAGAAATCAAAGACGTAATATAAACATGAAACATCGGGCACAGACACTTGTGGACCGGGAAACAGAACAGCAGGGGGAACCCGTGCCACGTGGAAGAGCTAACACAGGACTGTGACATCCGAAGGGAACACTGCAAATATATTCTCCTACTGATTCCTACATGTCTAATAATAGTCTATTCATTTGCTACTGAGCTATCCATGGCCTTTTTCCTGCTAAAATCTACTTTTAAAATTATGCTAATGAGCCAGAAGGGCTCTGCTGGTGTTACCAGAGCCCCTCTGTGTTGAGGCTTCATATGCTGCTACACTGTGTAGAATCACTTCACCTCTCCAATTGTGTGAATTTACTGCAGTCAATGCGAGGGGGGAAGTATTGCGGAGCAGAGGTGGAGGTAGAGACAGAGGGGCAGAGGGGCTCCGGTAACACACCCCAGAGCCCTTTTGGCGCATTAGCAAAATTTTAAAGGTTGATGAGGAAGTGTCCCAGGGTCAATAATGCTTGATTTTGATGGTAGATTTCTTTCAATATTGAATGTCATGTCAGGATCGCAGGTTGGCATTTCGTTTGTACTCTGATTGAAAAAATGGACCTGCAGTTACTGGGTTAATCTGATACCATAAATACAAAAAAGGTTCTGATGTCATTGTAAAGATAAAAATTTAATTTCTTAAAACACATCAGGTTTGCATAATTTTCAAAATGCTTCAACCTTCTGCTCCACCAATTAGTGACAACAGGACCCCCTGAGAGAGGAATGTGACAGGGAAGCAGGGGGATGGTGAGGAAGTGTAACAGCCTGTGAAGCTTCAGCAGGGAGAGACTCTGGTAACACCCCCCCCCCCTGAGCCCTTCCGGCTAATTAGCATAATTTTAACAGTTGGTCTTAGAAGGAAGGAGGCCGTGGATAACAAATAAATGAAGATTCTCCTGGTGCCTGGATCTATGGGTAATGTCCCTGGTTTATCAGGAGGGATCTGATAGTAGTTTTCCTTTAAGCAGCTCTGTAGAACAGTCAGTCTTCACCCGGAACCCAAAGTTCCATTCCTGAATAAGATGAACTAAGGTTTGGTAATATAGTGAAATAACAGCCCAGTACAAGTACAAGTGACACTACATGTGATGTGTCGGCTCATTTTAATGGGAACCTGTCAGCAGATTCTACCCCATTAAACTAGCAGCCCCCTCAGGCAGGGGATATAATGTTCTTTCTAAAATTCCTGGAGACATGAGTAAGAGGTTAGAATAAAGGTAGAAATTAATCTAATATCACTGGCAGATCGAAGAGCACGGGAGCATCAATGATCTGCACACCATGTGGCAGTATTATCTTGTATATTCTAGGCACCATGTGGTGGTATAATGTTGTATGATGCACCATGTGATGGTATTATGGTGTATAATGCACAGATTATGGGCAGATTTACTTACCCGGTCCATTTGCGATCCATCGGCACGTTCTCTGCGGTGAATTCGGGTCGGCCGGGATTTATTAAGGTAGTTCCTCCACCGTCCACCAGGTGGCGCTGCTGCGCTGAAAAGCATCGGAACGCGCTGGAGTTCACCGACTCGGGCTGAGTGAAGGTAAGTGCAAGCTCCGCAACAGATTTTTTGTTGTAAATGCGGCGGTTTTTTACCTCGACATGGTGCACAGATCATGCAACATAATAGTGCCACATGGTGCACAGATCATATATTATACTACATCCACAGGTTCCACAGATCATACAAAATATTTCAGCCACAAAATCGGGGGGCGTGGCCGAATGATAACCCGGCGGATTCGGAAAAACCGCCGCATTTAAAAAAAAAAATGTGTCGCGGAGCTTGCACTTACCTTCACTCAGCCCGGCTCGGTGTATTCCAGTGCGCTTCGGGAACTTCAGCGCAACAGCGCCACCTGGTGGACATCGGAGGAACTGCCTTAATAAATCCTGGCCGGACCCGAATCCAGCGCAGAGAACGCGCCGCTGGATCGCGAATGGACCGGGTAAGTAAATCTTCCCCATTATGTTGCATGATCTGTGCACCATGTGTTGGTGTTATGTTATATTATCTGTGCACCATGTATTGGTATTATGCTGCTTGATCTGTGCACCATGTGGCGGTATTATGTGGGCTGAAATTAAGTTATTTTGTTACACCCAGGCCCTGTTCATAATAAAAAAAGATAATTCCTTTTACTCGCTGATCCTGTATCACAGTACAAGTAAGTGAAGTAAGAAAACCTGAGCCTTAATTATTCGCAAGAAGAAACCAGAGAAGAGGTAGAAGGACCTGAGTTACGGCTGCTAATTGCACGTTGTGGCGGTTTCATGGGCTGATTAATTGATGGTTGTAATTTCTCGCGGTGGTGAAGTCGATCAGTTCTCCATACGTGAGATTACGTAGCGCCGGCCCCGCGCCGCCTCCGCTGTCACCACTGATAATCCTGTGATCTGCGGAGGCCTCGCTGCGCTGTACATGATTATAACCTCATAATGGGCTAAATAGAAGCCGCATCTCCGGATAATGGCACAAAAGAAAAAAATATATATGTCTCCGAAATCTGTGGAATCACTTGAAATGAGAGAAACAGATGTTGGAGATGTGAGGAGCCGGATTACAGTCATTAGCATCTTATTAGCATAATTAGCATGCACAGTCCTGGCTCATTGGTCCATACGCTGGAGAGTAATGACTGGACTATGGAAAAATTACACAGTAGTTACAGATGAGGTTCTATAGAGCAGTTATGTGCGGTTCAGATACTACAACTCCCAGCATGCCCTGACAGCCTACGAGTAGCAGTTTCCCAGCCTTATGTAGAGTTACAGACTGGACACTTACACTGTACACAGCTATGATAACGTGCAAGTAACCTACTTAAAAGGGACGGATCATTAGCTCAAACCTTAGGGCAAATAAGTCCCTGTCCCCATGGGGCTCACAATTTGTTTTGGAGTGTGGGAGGAAACCGGAGGACCCGGAGGAAACCAACACTTAGAGAACATACAAACTCTTTGCAGATGTTGACCTGGATGGGACTTGAACCCAGGACCCCAGCGCTGCAAGGCTGTATTTCTAACCACTGAGCCACCGAAATCTTTACGTGTTATGGACTATACAGCACCGGCTCTCTACATGGAGAACCTCCTATCACAGGGCTTCTTTCACCCACTTACAGCCACAACCAGTAGTTTAACTATAGAGATCGTAGTGGTGGCTGTTACAACCCATATCCATAAGCCCACAAGCCCCTGTAATACACTTTCATCTACTTTGTCATCTACTAAGTCTCAGAATTTAAGCATTGTAAAACCTTATTCTGCACACTGAGATTTATGACACTTGCTGCCAGACATTTCCCTCTCCTCTTAGATCAGTAACTTTCTATGGTCATAAGTAGCAGTAGATCATTTTATAGTCAAGTAACTGAGGCCAGGGCCGGTTCCAGACAAAGTGGGGCCCTGGGCAAAACTAAAAGGGGGGCCCCAAAATAAAACTATTTTATGACCAGTCACAGTCAGCAAAAGGCTTCATTTAATATAGTAAAACAAACTATAATATGGGAGAATTTTATAGTAGATAGATAGATGATAGGGAAATTGATGGGCAGCACGGTGGCTCAGTGGTTAGCACTACAACCTTGCAGCGCTGGTCAACATCTGCAAAGAGTTTGTATGTTCCCTCTGTGTTTGCGTGGGTTTCCTCTGGGTCCTCCGGTTTCCTTTCACATTCCAAAGTATTACTGGTAGGTTGAATAGATTGTGAGCCCCATTGGGGACAGGGACTTATCTGGCAAGCTCTGTACAGCGCTGCATTATCTGTGTGCGCCATGTAAATAAAGAAATATTAATTATAATTATTATTATTAGTAAATAGATAGAGAATAAGCGACATATATAAATGGTCAGATTATAGGAGATAATCCTATAAAAAGGGCTATCCTCACGTCCCATTGATCCACCTACCACCTGATCTACCTTTATAGGTAGATTTGTGGTGGCAGGTTCCCTTTAACCCTTTCACTGCCAGGCATTTCTGGATATTTTGTCGCGTTATTGACCAGAGCAATTTTTACAATTTTGACGTTTAAAAATGTAATCGAAATTACAGCAAAAAGAATTAAAGTAAACCCAACAAACCATATATTTTCTGAAAGAAGACACTTATCCCATTTTCAAAATTGCATTAAAGAGTTTATAGACAGAGGCGCCTTCATGCAATTTTGATTAAAACTGAAACATTTTATTAAAAAATACTTAAAATTTGACTTTGATGGCAAAAATGTGCTCCAAGCAGAAAATATTTACCTTCACATCTCCTAAATGTGATAGATGGACATGTGTCAAATGTCCCATATTGATATGTTCACATAAATAAATCCACATAATATCACTAAAACTGAAATAACTAGATATCTGCTTTTACAAATTTTAAGCCAGTCACAACCTGCAAAATATAGCAATAAAACAGAGTAAAAAGTAAAGGTACCATAAAACCTATTGATACTTATAAAAAGAAAATATACTTTACTAAAACAATGGGGCAGATTTACTTACCCGGTCCATTCGCGATCCAGCGGCACGTTCTCTGCGGTGGATTCGGGTCCGTCCGGGATTCATTAAGGCAGTTCCTTCCGACGTCCACCAGGTGGCGCTGCTGCGCTGAAAAGCATCGGAACGAGCTCAAGTTCATTCCTATTCCTAGTGAAGGTAAGTGCAAGCTCCACGACACTTTTTGTTTTTTAAATGCGTCGGTTTTTCCGAATACGTCGGGTTTTCGTTTGGCTATGCCCCCCGCGTGCATGCCAGCGCCGATGCGCCACAATCCAATCCTGGGGCAATTCAGGGGAAATCGGCGCAAATCGGAAATATTCGGGTAACACGTCGGGAAAATGCGAATCGAGCCCTTAGTAAATGACCCCCAATGTGTATATCCACCAAAATATGCAGCAAAGGGAACGTTACATCCACAGGGGACACCAGACTATTATTGCATATAATTGCACTGAGCGTCACACAGATCTATCATTGTATGATCCCTTACACAATGGTAACCCAATTAATAACTATATATCCATAAACCAAGCAATGAGATAATAAAAGTCACTATTAGATGTGCGCCATTGTATAAGCCGCCAATAACAGAACCCTCCGCGCTACATAGGAATGAGAGTGAGAACGTCATAACCTCGGTGTAAGTAATGGAGGATGATGGGAAATAAAAACTTCATTCCAGAACATGTGTGTGTGTGTGGTGTTACATATAACTTTATGGACATGTTCTGGTCGCGGTATTAATATATAATAGTGACATTAGGCAAAGAGGATGAAATGTTCATTGTATCAGCCAATTTTCGCCCCCCCCCAAAAAAAACTATCACAAAATAAAAGCCAATAAGAGAGAAAGTGTGTTCTTAGATAGTTCTGCATAGAGAAAGGTTAAAAACATGAATATTAGTTGATATTATCCCTTCTCAGAATGTAGTAAGATAAAAAGTGAATATTTCCAGTATCTGTGAGGTGCAGCAGCTCCTGTGTGCAGCAAATACTCCCTGCAGCCTGATGGCTAAGAATCTGGAGGGGGGGGGGTACGCTTCAGGGGGCTGTATCTCTGGCTCTGTGACACATAGGACCTCACTTCTTTTTTCCTATGAAAGAAGAGAGTCTCCTCTTTTATATGAAGGAAACAGCTCCTCCATGTGACCTTTTCAAATATATGAAAACACCCATCACTTGGCTTAGTGACGCCCCCTGCTCCTCTACAGCCAATCCTGAGTAAGGGGAGTTATTCATATATTTGAAAAGGTCACATGTTTCCCAAGGGTGGGGGGAACTGCTCCTTTCCAGCCCCTCCCAATTGGCAACTGCCTAGTCACACAGCAGATGCTAATGAAAAATACAATATAACATATCTTTTTTTTTGTAAAACCAATTTTTAATACAAAAACACTTTGGCAGTGTATGTACTATGCTCTGTGGGGACTGGGGGAGTGCTAAACATGGGTCTACCGGTGACAGGTTCCCTTTAAACTTATACAAATGAGCCTCAGGGGCTCCCTGTTACTTCCCAGAAACCCCTTTGTCTGCAAATTATTCACTACTCCATTCAAAGTTTGTGGCTGCCTCCTTTCTTCCCAAAGAGAAATAAAGTTACCTGTCGCTGTATGTAAGATGGCAACAGAGAAAACTATTAGTTGGCCTAAAGTAAAAACAAGCCCTCATAAAAAAAAACTTACGACTCGGTGAATGTGGCAATGAAAGAATAAATAAAAAAGCAACAAAAACGGTATTAATCTTTTTTGCCAGGTTTTGTTGAGCCTTGATAGTAGCGTCTTGGGAATTTTTCAGCCTCACATTTGTGACCCTTACTTTGAGCACATCACAAGGATACTATTATTGTACAGAACATACAGGATCGATTCAGGTCACCGCCCGGAACAATCGCAACTAAACTTTCAAAAAGTTTTTTCAAAGTTTTTTTTTTCTTCTTCTTGTAGATGATAAAAGGTGGAAATCCGTTTGTTGGGATCTGACTGTACAACTCTGATAACATGAGAAGGAAATCTGTGTTCCTGTAGTAGAAGTAACACGAGGCACAATTTCAAAGGCGTTTTCTTTTTTTCGGATACCGGAGAAGCTTGACAGGCCGGCGTATGTAACATATCAGTGCGCACATAGGCATTAACGACAGCGGCCTGATAAAACGGTCTAGACATAAACTTGAGATTTTACAAATGTTGGAGATAAGTGCAGGACGCATTTTCCTCGGCGATAGATTCGGATCTCGACCACCTGCAGCCCTGCAGGAGTTGTAGCACAGGAAGTCGAATGCATCTGAATATGGAGGCTGTAAATTAATAACAGATTTCCCCATCCTCTAAAAGGGATTTTATCTGATCTAATATAATGCGTCCAAGGGCATTTCTGTTGTTCGCATCATAAAAGAGGACTGTAAAGTTGGGCTGGTAATAGCAAAGCTTTTAGCCCGTTTGGTAAGATCTCGTCGAGAACAATGGCAGTGAGATAACACGTACTGTATGTACTGAAGGCTTTAGAGATTTAAAGGGATATTCCATTTTGTGAAAGCACACTAGTGTATCCATCGTTTGATGGATACATGGTTGTATCATCTCGTGTGCGGGTGTGAGGCTTCTAAATATTTCTGGCACACCTCTCGTGCCAAATTTATATCTATGACCACCTAGGGCAGGTTAAAGGGAACCTGTCCACTTGAGTGGTACTCATCTGCTGACAGTGTCCGACTCGGTTTCCTTAGGCCCACCAGAGAAAATCAATCTGGGGGCCCACACTTCATAATCTCCCAGGAAATATACTCTAGCAGCCTTCAAATTATGTTGTTTTCTGATGGACCTCTGGGGTCAGTATTGGGTTGAGCCAGGGCCCACCGGAGGATCCTCTGGTACTCTGGTGGGCCAGTCCGACACTGCCTGCCGATGACAAATGTAGCAAGTGGGACATAAAAGATGATAGATTTTCAATTTTTACATCATGTACACCATATACTGCATGATATTACAGTCCTTCTGGTGTGTAGTGCACCAGCCAGTGTCTGTACATGGAGGGCAGGGGAACTGCTGGATGGAGGACCTGAGGAATAATATAGAATGGAAGGGATGAGAAGAGAAACACAGGCTTGGGGTGGGGTAATGCAGAAGAGTGTGATCTGAAAATGTGATGAAAATGATGACTTGGAAGAGAGGGATGATTGGCAAAAATGTGGGATAGCGCAATCCAGAAAACAACTGCAACTAGGAAAGCCTGAAAGATGGGAGTGGAAATTTCAAATGGTATAGAATGTGGATGGGTTTTTTAAAACGTCTTCCGCGTGGACTGGTAGAAATCTGTAGCAGGTCAACGAGGTTATGAAAATGTTCTGGGGTATATACTACCTCCATGACTGTATCCTTACCTCAACTCTCCACCTGCATGCAAATTTGTATCTAAAGTCGCACACATGGGGGCACACTTACTTACCCATCCGGGGGAGTTCACAGAAAGTGCATTGTCCGACGCAATTCACTAAGATCGTGCGGCCGATTTCCTGTATGTGTCGCTTCCCCGCTCAGGTCCGCTGGAGTTCACCTTCTTCTTCCTGGTGCATGTAAGTGCTTCATCTTGCGACACCATTTTAAAGTTAAATCCTGCGCTCATTCCAAATCAGTCGGACCGTCCGCTGGCCCGCCCCCCCCCCCATTTCTGTCTCATGAAAGCAGCGTAGCTGCGCCACAATCTGATCGCGTGCAACACAATCCCCTGTTAAATATCTTTCACAGCGACGCAAATCCTGGAAACGTTGGGAAGTCCCACAAACGTGCCTCTGCGGAGCCTTGGTAAATAAGCCCCATAGTGAAATAGATGTGACTTAGTGACTCATTGCAGCTCTCCAATAGGTTACATGGGACTTCAGATATAGAAGGTGAGATAATTAATAACAGATTGAAAAAGGATTATATTAGCATTTCCTGGTAAATACTGTGTATTTGACATTATGATAACAAGCTCAATGGGTAACGACTGCACCGTGTCTTATATTATATTATTATTATATTAACCATGTCTTCTGAGCCTTTAACCCCTTGTTGCTATTTCTAGGTAAATAATCACATGTCAGTACTATTAAAGGGGTTCTATGAACACTATATTGTAGGGATATAATCGGTGATAAGTTTGGCGCCCAGCACCGCCTTCCTCCAGGAGAAGTCTTGTTGTTTTCATTTTCCACCAGTTCCGTATGGTAATGTAGCTGCTGTGACTCACTTCTTCTACTTCCCCTCTCCAAAGACTTCAGCAACGTCTGACCCTTATGTAAGTTTGTGTTCATCATCGATAGAGATCAGGAAAGATCTTTCATCTGCTTGGCAGGCCCGGCCATCCTTTGTACCGGGGCTGTATAAGGCGTCAGGACAAGGAACGGGTGGGCGTGCCAGGCGGCCGGAAGATCTTGTCATGGTCAATGATTGCAGGTTCCACATTGTGGTTTCCTCCTTCATACAGGATCCTTGTCTGAGGGGACCTGGTAGGTGCCACTTCCTTAGTCTGACAGCTTGCACCTAGCCTGGCTGGGAATGTGGGATCTGAGCAGCATCAGGCCTCTCTACACTCGTTGGCCCTGGGTAGACTTTTATGTTCTCCTACTGGGCAGGTGCCAGCACTGGGCATACCAGGGGTCCTCGTGAGGCTTTACACAAGGAATCCAGAGCGGTGAGGGGGTCTGTATCTATTGAATCCACAGGGGCTGAGAAGGGCTGTATCCAATAAATCCATAGGGGGTGAGGGGGGCTGTATCCAATAAATCCATTAGGGGGTTTTTGGGATGATAAACTAGGGAATATTTTAGGGAACAGGAGACTGTTTTAGTTTCTGATTTTTCTACTGCCGGCACATGACTTCATGTAAAGGGGTCGACTGAGGTCTGTCGCCCAGGGGCCTACTGATACCGGGAACCAGCCCTGCTGTCGACCCCCTATTTATACACCCCTTTTACTTGGTCATGTATGTATATATAACATCCACTGGAGACTTCCCCCACCCAATATTTGCAATGGACTACAGGTTGGCATACCTAGTACACAGTGAGGCCACTGCCCACTAATACGGGATATTTATCTAACGTGTATGGCCTCCTTTATGTCTTCTCCGTCTGTGTTTTATAATTATCCTCAGCATTTACGGCGTTACTATCGGGCAGGATGTAATGGTCTTGGCTTGGTGTCGAGTTTGAGTCTATTTTCCGAGGACTAATATAACTGGCGGCTTCTGAATATGATGTAAAATGATTCACATTTCCATTCACACACTATTATTTTTTCTCTCCTGCCTCTGTGTTTCGCATTACAGTGTTTATGTTCTTCTTTTTATGTGTTTTTATGCTTTTTTAATTTCGACATTCGTCGCTCTGTCCCCCCCCCCCCCCCCGATTCCCGTTACACAACATGCAAGCGGCCTCTAGTTAAAATATTTTCATTTTCCCTTAGTCGTGATGTTTGATTTCTTATAAGAACACATGTAGACGACCACAGATTTCGGGTATCAAGCGTTGACCTGCGAATGAATACCGTTAAATATTATATCAACAAAAATCTATTTTATGCCCGGGTGAAGGACAAACTGTACAGTGTTTCGGAGATGGTGGAGGCAGAGTATGAGCCATGGTTGGCATTCCTGTGGTGGAGGCTTGCTCCTCCGTGTCATCGCCAGCGTGACTTTGGAAAAGTTTACATAAAGAACAATTGACTTATTTTGTTACCGTTAACCTTTTTTGACTCTCTTTGATATAGAACCGGCATTGAGGGAAGAAGCTTCACCCAAATTCACAGTCACGACCACAAAAGACGAATGTGATCTCCGGAGTCATGCCGGAGACAATGAGGAGATTTATTCTGCGGGAATCCAACCAGCCGTGAGGTTAAATGGACTCATAGATGATCATTGATGATAAACATGAGGGATACGTCAATGTATACAGGAGACGCTGATCTGGCACGTGGTAAATGTTTGTGTGAATAGGACACAGACGAGAGGTATAGTCTGAAGGTCATGGGCCCGGTGGGACCTCCCTGACTTTCACGTCCAGGTGGCAACGCAAACTTGGCACCGATTATAGAGTAACACAGCGCCACGGGCATTTGTATATCTTTAGGACTCTGTATAATAGAGGTCACATTGTGCAAAACTTTAAATTAACCCCTTAAAGGGGTTTTTCCTTGAAACAAATTGGGCCATATCCGCAGTATAGGGCTTAACTTGCTGATTGATGGGACCCCCAAATATTACTAGAACGAGGGGTCCAATGTACCCTTGATGGACCCTTCGTCAAAATGAGCGGAGCAGCCGGTCACGCATGTCCGGGCTGTCCCATTCATCTCTATGGAGCTGACGAAGATAGCCGAATGTCGTACTTGACAATCTCCATCAGCTCCATGGAGATGAACGGGGCATTCCGGACATGCGCGGCTGCCTGCTCCACTCGTGGGGGAGCGACGAGGATTATGACAGGGGTATGGCACTTTTTATTTATCTGTGGGGGTCCCTTCACTGAGACCCCCACCAATCAACAAGTGAGGCGCTATCCTGTGAATAGGGCCTAACTTGGTTAGTGGGAAAACCCCTTTAAGGACACGGCCTAAAATTGCCTTCAGGACACAGCCCTTTTTTTCATTTTTCCCTGCTCCAATTCCATAACTTTTACATTTTTTTTTATCCGGCATGGACATATTAGGGCTTGTGTTTTGCAGTAAGATTTGTATTTTCCAACGGGTTAATTTTTATGGTTAAAAAAGCATCATGGTTCAAATTTAACTCTTTCCTGCAAAGGAATTGAATAAAACAGCAGCTTCTCCACTTGTTTTCTAATTTAAACTTTTACGCAGTTTACCGAACAATATAAAAAACACTATAAAATTATTCTGAAGCTTAGTAAGATTAAAGGGGTTGTCCGCTTTCAGCAAATAATTGATAAAATTTGTTATACAATTTTTCAATATATTTCAGTATACTACGTGCGGCCATATTCTGAGAACTATATGGCTTTTTTTATTCCTCAATCAAAAGAGGATTGTTTAGGGCTTGTTTATTGTGCAAATAGGTAACAATTTTGAATTAGTTTATAATTTTTTATTTTTTTATACCCTTCACAATAAGGGTACCCTTTTGCTTGCCCAAGGTCGCTACGGATGCGACGGTACCAATTTTGTGGGGTGGGTTTTATTTATTTATTTTTTTAAAATAAAATTAAATTAAATATAGGGAATTGGTGATTTATTTGTGGTGCTTTTTTATTTTTAATTTTTTTTTAAAGTTAAAACTTTTTTTTACTGTCCCATTAGAGGACTTACATTGGGTATAGCTTGATCCCTCATACAATACATTGCAGTACTTCTGTACTGCAATATATTAGGGGTCATTTACTAAGGGCCCGATTCGCGTTTTTGCGTCGGGTTAACCGAATTTTTCCGCTTTGCGCCGATTTTCCCTGTATTGCCCCGGGATTTCGGCGCACACGATCGGATTGTGGCGCATCGGCGCCGACATGCACGCGACGGAAATCAGGGGGCGTGGCCGTAAAAAAACCCGATGGATTCGGAAAAACCGCCGCATTAAAAAAAAAAAAGTGTCGCTCGACACGCGCTTACCTTCACCCACGATGGCTCGGTGAACTACAGTGCATTCCAATGCTCTTCAGCGCAGCAGCGACACCTGGTGGACGTCAGAGGAACTGCCTTAGTGAATCCCGGCCTGACCCGAATCCACCGCAGAGAACGCACCGCTGGACCTGGTAAGCAAATCTGCCCCAATGTATCTGTTTCTGTGTTTTACTGACAGTTTGCCTAATAGGCTACCATGCATGACAGACCCAAAAGGTCTTCATCTGAACTTTGGCTGCCATGGCAGCACCCTAGCACCCAGTGATCATGTTGTGGGGAGCCTTGGGAGTGACAGAAGGAACCCTGATTGTGCTTGACCGTGGCAGACGAAGGCGTAATACAATCGAAAACGAGCGTCGGGGACGCAGTCATCCCGGACATTGGAGCTCACCACTTGGGTAAGGATTGGAATTTCACCTTACGTGCCCCTTTATAACCACTATATGGTACGGTCTTCGGCTATGCAATACTTGTTATCAGATTATTACAGCCTGAGGGGCTCAGCCACTACTTTCTAACCAGTCCTTAGTTGTAGTACACATTATACATCTCCAATATATGTCCGGGCATGACTGCCTTTGTCTGTGTATCACCATTTTAGGTCTGCATCTTTTGCTATTTCAATTCATTTGTCTTTTTATTGCTATGTAATAGGTGTCAGAATATGTATTTATGTTAATAAAAATTGGTATATATTTTTACTCCATGATAGTGTCACAGTCTTGCCTTCTTTTCCCCTCTCTTGAGGAATACAATAGGATATATATTCGCGGTCTTTTGGGGCAGCTTCTGGGTGCTATCATTTACACGGGGTGCAGTTTTTTGTTTTTGGGGTCAGGCTGTGTCCTTCCCTCCCCCTGATTTTTCTGTTCCTATTTTTTGATAAAATTGATTGTGCTAGTTAAGAGGTTAAACTGCCCGGCAAGGAGAGAGACACAGACGCCTGGCAGACGCAGCAAAGAACAGTTGGTCTCCTGCTGCGGATTGCGTTGGAACACTGAAAGTTTCAGCCCGATCAGCAGGACGATATTGATCATTCTAAAGCAGGAAGGGCTCGTTAATTAGGACGATTTATCTAGTCCTGAATGGCTCCACTCATCGCTATATGCATATTGACATCACTGCTAATAGTTGGCTGCTCTGGTCACATGCCGAGTCAATGGGGCACATTTACTTACCCGGCCCATTTGCGATCCAGCGGCGCGTTCTCTGCGGTGGATTCGGGTCTTCCGGCGATTCACTAAGGTAGTTCCTCCAACGTCCACCAGGTGGCACTGAAGTTTCCCGGAATGCACTGATCTTCACCAAGCCGGGCCGAGTGAAGGTAAGCGCGAGCCCCGCGACAGTTTTTTTTTAAAAAATGCGGCGGTTTTTCCAAATCCGTCGGGTTTTCGTTCGGCCCCGCCCCCCGATTTCCGTCGCGTGCATGCCAGCACTGATGCGCCACAATCCGATCGCGTGCGCCAAAATTCAGGGGAAATCGGTGCAAATCGGAAATATTTGGGTAACACGTCGGGAAAACGTGAATCGGGCCCTTAGTAAATGACCCCCAATGTGTCATTCCTGGAGGCTGCTGATCAAACCCTAGCCTATGATCCAGGAATCTCTGGAATGGGAGCTAGAATTTTGGCCAATGTGAGGTGTTTGCAAAATACAATGGATAAACTATACTACTTTGTTGTGGTCAACTGAATGACATGGAATTGATAAAGTCGAATGTGTAACTTGTGAATTATTTCGAATTTAATAGAACTTAGTGGCAAATTTTTGGCTAAAAAATGTTACGAGCAGCAATTGTGGAATCACTTTGCCAAGTATCCAAGTTGGTTTCACCCATAATAAAGGGTTTTGAACTTTGTTGCAACTAAGAAAGTCACTTCTGTTACATCCATTGGGTCCTTATGTAGAATATTTAATGGGGTGTAAACATAACTAATATTCAAATTGGTCTTAAAAATATAAGCTAATATGTAATTAGCAGAAAAATGTTGTGGACATACACTTTGATGGAGAATTAAAATGCTACTGGCCCTTTAACCAGCCCACTGACTACCTGCAGAGGAAACACAGGACAGAAGATGGCCGCTGGGCACAGGTCCACATCACATGTCCTTCAGCTGCCTGGGCAGGTCATGTGATCATCACTATGTTTGGCCATAGTCGGTTGCTTACAGTGCATCTAGTATAGGCAGTGTTGTAATGAAATGTCAATGTGCAGTGATGGCTGTTACACACATCATTAGATTGATAACAGAGCAGGAAAGTCTGTTAGATCATCACTGGGAGCAGAGCATGATAGTGAAGGAGCTGTTACTGAGGGATCACGGGATTTGTAGTGCCCTGTGGTGGCCATCCTGGAGAAAACTCCACCCACTTTAAAGAGACCATAGAATGTTGTGAATCATAAAAATAAACCATTTAATTTCCATTTTGTAATTAATGACATACGGTTTTGTTGCATTAATCTATTTATAGCATGATGGGTTTTTGTTTCATATTCCCGAAATACCCCTTTAAGGGTCAATATTATATATCACCACATGAATCTACTTGAAGATTCTTACTCCACCATATAAGTGATACTCCTTCCCAGTATCTGTGTATTCCATCCACAAACTCACATTTCTGAGGGCACACGACCTACAACATACTAAACCATCTGTGGGCCCGGAGCATAAACTGACCTGTCCGCAATGGAAATCCTACTGTAATTATTTTTCCCCCAAAATGTGTGATCCTTTTTGCCTCCGCTAAGATACTTCCTTAAAATAGCATGTACCTCTCTCTCCGTCTCACCCTGAATGGGCTGCGGTGAAATTCTTCCCTCTGAAAATAGAAGTTTTCAGGCGGCTACATAGAAATTACACAAGAGACTCTGTTCCCAGGAGATGAAAAAAAAAAACGAACAAAAAAAGTAAAAACTAAGAAAAAAACTCAAGTTCATTACAGCTGGTTTTCGGGAGCCTTATATTTCCCTCATTTCTTCCTTAATCTACATGTCAGCAGCAGGAATAGCCACTTAGTTTACGTTCCCTAAACCAGACTCCAACAATAACAGACCCCATTTGGGGCGGTGGGGGGCAAGCCATTTTCACGAGCAGTTAGTTAAAGGGATTGGGTCGAAATGGGATAAGAATGAAACAGTGTTACAAAATCCGCCAATAATCCGGTCTGCGTTGCGATTGTTACAATCCTCCAAAATGGGAGCTCTATTTAAGACCCTTATAAAAAAAATTGCTTAACATCGATATTACTCTGAAATTGAAAACTGCTGCATAGCCTGAAAATAAAGAATGCGATTTGGCCGGGGAAACGAGCGCAATTATAGGAAGAGACGTACTTAGAGCGCAGCGAGTGGGACGCCGGCTTTAATAGAGTTTGTTTTTATGACATCGAAACACCAAAGCTATTTGTTTCTAGCGGAAAAATAATTTTCTTCTCAAAGTCCATTTCATTCATATAAATTGTCTCTGGACTCTAAATGTCATCTCCCCCTTATTTATACAGTCACACTTTCCATCTGTGTAGAAGTGTATTTACCAGGATATTAGGATTTGAGTTTTCCGACTTTGGAATCTGGAAAAAACTGCAGATCATCTTCTATCTGAACGCTCTACATCTCAGGTGTAATGGGATTAAATGAGCAAATAACCTTGTTCTAGTATCAGTTTTAAAGGGAATCCAAGCAGCTTTGACACAGTAACAGGGAATTGTCCTCACACTGCTGTGCACTTAGCTCTCTGGTTCGGACTGCTCGGCAGCATCTTGCCTCTGCCAGGAAGAACTGCTGTAGTATCCAATGAGAATCCTACCCCAGTGACTTTCAATTAGAGCTCAAGGAGACGGGCCATGGAGCAGATATTTCACAACTCAGCAGTGAGAGGATCCCATTATCTCCAAGTCCAGCTACAATCCTGAAATATAAATCCATATTTCACAGTCCTGCTTCTACTCAACTCAGATTTCACAACTCAGCATTGAGAGGATCCCAATATCTCAAAATCCAGCTACAATCCTGAAATATAAATCCATTTTTCACAGTCCTGCTGCTACTCAACTCAGATTTCACAACTCAGCAGTGAGAGGATCCCAATATCTCCAAATCCAGCTACAATCCTGAAATATAAATCCATAGTTCACAGTCATGCTGTTACTCAACTCAGATTTCACAACTTAGCAGTGAGAGGATCCCAATATCTCCAAATCCAGCTACAATCCTGAAATATAAATCCATAGTTCACAGTCCTGCTGTTACTCAACTCAGATTTCACAACTCAGCAGTGAGAGGACACATTCCATCATCTCCAAGTACAGCTACAATTCTGAAATATAAATCCATATTTCACAGTCCTGCTGCTACTAACAACACACACACAAAGGTCTGGTTACACATCTCTCCACGAATCAAACCTAACACTACAACATCAAAACTTCTTTGAGTCCCTTTAAACTAATCAGATCCCAGCCCGTTTCCGTTTTTTAACTTCACTTTCTTATTTCTCCATATACAGTACAGAGTTGTACAGCGCTGGAGTCCTGGGTTCAAGTCCGAGGTCAACATCTGCAAAGAGTTTGTATGTTCTCTGTTTGCGTGGGTTTCCTCCGGGTCCTCCGGTTTCCTCCCACTCTCCAAAACATACTGGTAGGTTGATTACATTGTGAGCCCCATTGGGGACAGGGACCTATTTGACATGCTCTGTGCAGCGCTGGGGCAATTCAGGAAAAATCGTCGCAAATCGGAAATATTCGGGTAACACGTCGGGAAAACGCGAATCGGGCCCTTAGTAAATGACCCCCATAGTGCTGCAATATTGCTACTAACAACTTACAAAATGTTATGATGAAACCAATTTCTAATCTCCTGACAAATTGCCTTTAAGACCGTCCTCATATCTAGAAGAACATTGAGATTTGCTCACGTGTTTACTATGAAGCAATCAATTTCTATAGTCAAGATTTGCATTGAATGAAGCCAATCTCTTCCCTGAAGAAGGACGGGAGATTAGAATTTCATGGAATTACTCATCTCCAGTGACGACTTTTCCGGAGTCTCATCTCATTTGGCTATTCATATTGGATAAATTAGCCTCCGACCCCTTTGCTGTTCCTGGGCTAGAAAAGTACATAATAGTAACCAATGATCCAAACATATCAGATACTTAAACATAAAATTGCTCTATTTCCGTATATAGTAAGTATTAGAGGCCGGTTATAGTGGAAAGGTTCAGGCATTCCAGCAAATAATTTACTAACTTACCAGAAATCATTACTGAAAACCTTCCCTGAAATGTGCTAATGTGAAAATGAGGGCTGGCCCCGCAACGCCCGGCTACAAGGGGGAAATAAATAGGTCTCACGTTTCTTTAATAGACTCTTAGTTTTTACATAAAACACAATAAAAATAATGAACACTCTGTGGTGTAATAACCGTCTGATACTTATATAGATGGTTGGAATTTTACTCCCAAAACAGATTTGGTGGATGGTTACACTTTAGATTTAAAGGTGTTGTTCAAGACAATTTCAGGCCAATCACTAACCTGGAGAAGGTTGGGGGTTTGACATCTGGGACCCACATGGATATCTGTATAGGAGCTGAGCTGCAATACCACATAGTTTATAGAGCTACCTCCATAAAATCTAAAGTCAGCTGGTAGGTGTGAGATTAGGGTGCTTGATGCTCACCAATCTACTAGAGTGGACATGTAATGGCTCGGTGGATGGGTCCCTTACGAACCTTATACACAAGATGTAAGTGAATTACGGCCGTCTGGATCCTATATCTTAAAGGACATCTACCACCAGATTACAGGTGGTAGAGTGTCCTAAATAGGCTGCTTGTTATGTCTAGTGGATGGGGGGGGACTGTATTTTACATATATTTCAGCTTTTTTATTGCCAAAATAATAACTTTGTAAAAGTGCCAGAGGCGCTCATGCAGACGGTGCCCGAGCACCTCTTGGCTTCCATGGACTTTAATATATTCAAGCCCCCGGCTGCAAGCTCCTGGCCAGGGAACTGGGATAAGGCATGGATAAAGTGGGGCTGTGCTCTCTCCTAGTTCCCCTATTGGCGGCAGAAGGAGGCCTGCAGCAGGGGCATGAATATATTAAATTCTATGGAAGCCAAGAGGCGCCATCATCCTGAGCCTCCGGCACTTTTATTATTAGTTACTGTATTTTTTCGGAAATAAAAACTCTGAAATACATGTAAAACCCAGTCCCCCCATCTCCTAGACATAACAAGCAGCCTATTTAGGACACTATACCACCAGTAATCTGGTGGTAGATGTCCTTTAAATGGTTAACAAATAAAGTTGCCTTTAATAATTTGTCCTCTGCTTAGGGGTTTTCCCACCAAACAAATTAAGCCCTTTCCACAGGAACCACTGTCTGAGACTCTTTACACAGTAGGATGTGTACCCAGAATCATTTCCTCAGTCCGATTGCGGTTCCTTGGGCCCACCAGATAAAATTATTTTGTAGCCTCACTCTTAATTACCCCCAGGCTTCAAACTAGGTTGCCTTCTGCTTAGGCATCAAGTATAAATTTATAGCCCGGGCTATAGATGGGTCTCAATGTCGGACTGGCCCACCGGAGCATCAGAGGATCCTCCCGTGGGCCAGTCCGATATTGAGATCCAGTCTAACACTACCTGCCTCATAAACTGAATACAGATTTTTTGTCACACCTTCTAGATATTATTAGTTTTATACTTTACTTGTTATGTACATCACTTTTTTGGTTCAACCTTGGTATCGTTGCTGGTTTTCTGTTGTGTATAATTAGTTTTTATCGTCCCATGTAAAGATACCATAATCTAACATTTCAGCTCAATTTTTTTTCGAGCTTGAAAAACACAAGACAACAATGTCTCTGACAGTAATCCCTGTGGGATCCATCCGGCACAACCTCTCACTGCGTAACACGTTGCATTAATTACATTTCTCGGTTTCCTTAGCCTGGAACAATGGTTTTCTGCGCTTACACACTGGCGCGCGGCATTCTGGAGCCCCGAACACTTCTTACTATTTTATAATGATGAAGAACGGTGTCAAAGGCGGCAGTCATACATATTCCGTTTTTATTTTCCTCAAGCAATGCCTTCAGTGCTTCTCTTTTGAGATCAAAATATAATGAGTTTAATAGGACCCACCCGTCTGGGGATTGGGCTCACGTTGCGAATTTATAACCTCAGATGTTTCAGGCTTCTATATAAATGGACCTTACGCGTCAAACGTCATTAAAGACAACTTAACCTTGGAAACTGGACTTATCAGGATCATAATATTACATAACATTGGAGCCAGACGGGTCATTAAAAGAAGCTGTCACTAAGTACTTAATGCTGTATGACATAATTCATGGGATTGCTGCTGTGCCCCTGAGCGACTTGGTGTTTGTTTTTCGGAAATCCATCCACGTATACATAAGATATGCCCACCAGAAGTTTTTGTTTCCTAAAGAGACACACCCCTGAGGAAATAAAAGGTTGCCACCCCTTTGACTAGTATGAACTAATTCCTGTAAAAATTCCAGGAGCCATATCTTGTGAACGGGTTGACGGATTAAAATAAAACAAATGTCAAATTGATCTGGAGCACAGCGGGCATCACTTGGAGTCTGTAATTTAGCATTTTGAATCCTCAAGTTATACAACTCTGATCACTGGGGGTCTAACTGAAAAGGTCCAAAAGTTGTTTTTGGAACTTTAAATGATAAAACAAGAGGAGATCACTTCGTGGTCATTTTATTTGGGTCTTTCTACTTAATATTTGCTTTACAAAGACCACATGTACCTATAAAGGACGGACCATGAAGCCTGGTGCTAAAGTAGTATAAGAGCCCTTCCTTAAAGGAAACCTACCACCACAAATCTACCTATAAAGGTAGATCGGGTGGTAGGTGGATCAATGGGACGTGAGGATAGCCCTTTTAAGGGCTAATCCTTACGTCCGCGCACTGTTTTGTAAACTTTTATTACCCTAATATGTTAATTTACTTATGCGGCTACTGGGGCGTGGAGTAGCCGCATCTGAGGTTACACAAGGCGGCTACTCCACGCCCCGGTAGCCTCTTTTCCCCTCCTACTCACCATGTTCGGCGCGCAGCTGCTCGTAGCTGCGCGCCCTCGTCCGCCGATCCTGCCGTCTGCGCATGCGCAGAACAGCAGGCCCGCGCCTGCACGGTCACTACTCCGAAGCCGGGGCTGCGCAGGCGCGGGCCTGCTATTCTGCGCATGTGCAGACGGCAGGATCGGCGGACGAGGGCGCGCAGCTACGAGCAGCTGCGCGCCGAACATGGTGAGTAGGAGGGGAAAAGTGGCTACCGGGGCGTGGAGTAGCCGCCTCGTGTAATCTCAGATGCGGCTACTCCACGCCCCAGTAGCCGCATAAGTAAATTAACATATTAGGGTAATAAAAGTTTACAAAACAGTGCAGGGACGTGAGGATTAGCCCTTAAAAGGGCTATCCTCACGTCCCATTGATTCACCTACCACCCAATCTACCTTTATAGGTAGATTTGTGGTGGTAGGTGCCCTTTAAAGGAAATCTACCCTCACAATCTGACATCATTAACAAGGGACACTTACTCATAGATCTATGCAGCATGGCTGTGGGAATCTTCTTATATGTGTTATCCATGGCCTCCTTCCTTCTAAAATCTATTTTTAAAATTATGCTAATGAGTCAGAAGGGCTAGGGGAGGCTCTACCACAGCCCTTCTGTGCTGTAGCTTTACAGGCTGGTACATGGTCTCACCTTCCACCTGCTCCTTCAGCACTTCACCTCCCCTACCTGATGTAATCTCATACAGTGGGAGTGGGGAAGTAGTTTCTCAGGCTGTTACACTGTGCAGAAGCACAGTACAGAGGGGCTCTGGTTCTACACCCCCCACTTCTGCACTTCATTAGCCGATTTAAAACATTTATTTTCAAAGGAAGGAGGCCATGGGTAACAAATATAAGAAGATTACCACAGTCACGGTGCCTGGATCTATGAGTAATGTCCCTGGTTTATCATGATGGATTTTGAGAGTAGATTTCCTTTAAGGGGGTCTCATCTGGTGAATCTTCTACATCCGACTTAGTGACTGTTGGTAAATAGTCCTAGAGGGTGATGGAAATGAAATGGATCACTGCTTGTTGCACAGGTTCCTATTCTTGTTTCACAGTCACTTTCAATCTCTCCATAGTGGTATTTATTTTGCCACCTTAAAGGGGTTAGCATACAGCAGTTTGTTTAGATTATTCCCTGTGATTTTGGACTCCTGTTCACTATATACTTTTTTCGCTGACTTTGGATTTGTATGACTATCCTTGTGTTCATCTCTCGATTGATAAATGTCACCTTTTTGGAAATCGAAAACTTTTTACAAAGTGAACAAAAGTCTCTGTTTCCTTTTAATGTACCCATAACTAACTAGAATAATCCAGAACTAACATAGTACATAGTGAGGACATGCTACCCTGTGAAACAGATAAAGATGAGTGTATGTCAAAAATGTTTGCACCAAAGTTGCGGCTAAAAAGTGTTAAAAAAAAGAGACATTTTTAATTTTAATAATGCAGCTTTCCCTTTAAAGGAAATCTACCATTTGCTTTTATGTATTATGAATAGAGATGAGCGAGCACTAAAATGCTCGGGTACTCGTTATTCGAGACGAACTTTTCCCGATGCTCGAGTGCTCGTCTCGAATAACGAGCCCCATTGAAGTCAATGGGAGACTCGAGCATTTTTCAAGGGGACCAAGGCTCTGCACAGGGAAGCTTGGCCAAACTCCTGGGAACCTCAGAAAAGGATGGAAACACCACGGAAATGGACAGGAAACAGCAGGGGCAGCATGCATGGATGCCTCAGAGGCTGCCTAATCGCACCATTATGCCGAAATTATGGGCAACAGCATGGCCATGACAGAGTGACCGAATGAGGCTAGATAGCATCTAAAACATCCAATAATTGACCCTGACACTATAGGGGATGGCATGCAGAGGCAGCGGCAGCGGCAGCAGCGGCAGGCTAGAGAGTGTCATGGCAACATACCCTAAATGGACTCAGGCTTCAAACCAATGGGAACCAAAGGAACCAAAGGAACCAAAGGAGGTGAGCAAGAAGCGCTCAAATAATATCGGTACATGATAAAAGTTTGCCAGTATATTTTGTGGATTACACAGCAGGGTGGCGACAAAGTTAACATGGAAGCCATGAAAACAATCCAAAATTCTGCCTGACACAGCTCGTTTGATAAGGGGACCATGTATGGAGGCAGTGAACTAGTAGTAGATTAAAGGTGCTGCAGTTAAAACTATGTTAGTTGGACCTTGGCATGGAGCTGGCGCTCCGCTGCCAGGCAAGCTTTCGCCAATCCAAGCCCCTGTCTCTAGGCTACTCCCCAAACAGCACTTCTAAGAACCTTTTGTATAAGATCAAGTGTAGTAGCGTTCTTATAAGTTTGGGATATGGCGGGTGAGGGGAATGTAAACAGATGCGCAAGAAGCGCTGAAATAATATCCGTAAATGATAAAAGTTTGCCAGTATATTTTGTGGATTACACAGCAGGGTGGCGACAAAGTTAACAAGTTTGATGTGGAATGCCCTGTAATAGCTCTTGGGCGGTGTGCCTTTTATCGCCTAGGCTCAGCAGTTTGAGCACCGCCTGCTGTCGCTTAGCGACGGCACTGCTGCTGTGCCTAGAGCTACCGACTGATGGCGCCATGCCCACGGATGGTAATTCGGAGGAGGAGGAGGAGGTGGAGGAGGGGTGGGAGGAGGAAGAGGTATAGTAGGCCTTTTTTAGACCTGGACCGAGGTAGGCCCCGCAATCCTCTGCGTCGGCAGTATATGACCAGCCCCAGGGTCAGACTCGGTCCCAGCCTGCACCAAGTTAAGTGTAGTAGCGTTCTTATAAGTTTGGGATATGGCGGGTGAAGGGAATGTAAACAGATGCGCAAGAAGCGCATGATGCGCATGGAGCTGGCGCTCCGCTGCCAGGCGAGCTTTCGCCAATCCAAGCCCCTGTCTCTAGGCTACTCCCCAAACAGCACTTCTAAGAACCTTTTGTATAAGATCAAGTGTAGTAGCGTTCTTATAAGTTTGGGATATGGCGGTGAGGGGAATGTAAACAGATGCGCAAGAAGCGCATGATGCGCATGGAGCTGGCGCTCCGCTGCCAGGCGAGCTTTCGCCAATCCAAGCCCCTGTCTCTAGGCTACTCCCCAAACAGCACTTCTAAGAACCTTTTGTATAAGATCAAGTGTAGTAGCGTTCTTATAAGTTTGGGATATGGCGGGTGAGGGGAATGTAAACAGATGCGCAAGAAGCGCATGATGCGCATGGAGCTGGCGCTCCGCTGCCAGGCGAGCTTTCGCCAATCCAAGCCCCTGTCTCTAGGCTACTCCCCAAACAGCACTTCTAAGAACCTTTTGTATAAGATCAAGTGTAGTAGCGTTCTTATAAGTTTAGGATATGGCGGGTGAGGGGAATGTAAACAGATGCGCAAGAAGCGCTGAAATAATATCCGTAAATGGTAAAAGTTTGCCAGTGTATTTTGTGGATAACACAGCAGGGTGGCGACAAGGTTAACAACTTTGATGTGGAATCCATGAAAACAACCCAAATTTCGGCCTGACACACCTCGTTTGATAAAGGGACGATGTATGGAGGCAGCTATATAAACGACTTTTGGAGGTAGCAATGGAGACAACGTGTGGAGGCTGCTATGGAGACAATTCAATTTGGATAGTGCCTGTATGTGGCAGTCCAAAAAAGTTTTCAAACCAGAGGAGCAGGTAGGTGGCCCTCCAGAAAAATGGAATAGATTGAGTGCCTGTATGTGGCAGTCCAAAAAAGTTTTCAAACCAGAGGAGCAGGTAGGTGGCCCTCCAGAAAAATGGAATAGATTGAGTGCCTGTATGTGGCAGTCCAAAAAAGTTTTCAAACCAGAGGAGCAGGTAGGTGGCCCTCCAGAAAAATGGAATAGATTGAGTGCCTGTATGTGGCAGTCCAAAAAAGTTTTCAAACCAGAGGAGCAGGTAGGTGGTCCTCCAGAAAAATTGAATAGATTGAGTGCCTGTATGTGGCACTCCCAAAAATTGTTGAAAACAGAGGACCGGGTCGGTGGCCCTCCAGAAAAATTACATGCATAAAGTACTATAGCTAGAGCCAGTGGGCCCTGTCAAAAAATAGCCAGTTTCCTCTGCTTTACTGTACAAAGAGGAGGAGAAGGAGGAAAATGAGGAGGAGGAGGAGTGGATAAATTATTCAGGTTGAGCTTCCTTCACCTGGTGGAGATTGGAAATTATGAGAAATCCAGGCTTTATTCATTTTGATAAGCGTCAGCCTGTCAGCGCTGTCAGTCGACAGGCGTGTACGCTTATCGGTGATGATGCCACCAGCTGCACTGAAAACCCGCTCGGACAAGACGCTAGCGGCAGGGCAGGCAAGAACCTCCAAGGCGTACAGCGCCAGTTCGTGCCACATGTCCAGCTTTGAAACCCAGTAGTTGTAGGGAGCTGTGTGATCATTTAGGACGATGGTATGGTCAGCTACGTACTCCCTCACCATCTTTCTGTAAAGATCAGCCCTACTCTGCCGAGACTGGGGACAGGTGACAGTGTCTTGCTGGGGTGACATAAAGCTGGCAAAAGCCTTGTAAAGCGTACCCTTGCCAGTGCTGGACAAGCTGCCTGCTCGCCTACTCTCCCTCGCTACTTGTCCCGCAGAACTACGCACTCTGCCGCTAGCGCTGTCAGAAGGGAAATACTGTTTCAGCTTGTGCACCAGGGCCTGCTGGTATTCATGCATTCTCACACTCCTTTCCTCTCCAGGGATGAGAGTGGAAAGATTTTGCTTGTACCGTGGGTCCAGGAGAGTGAACACCCAGTAATCGGTGCTGGAATAAATTCTTTGAACGCGAGGGTCACGGGATAGGCAGCCTAGCATGAAATCTGCCATATGCGCCAGAGTCCCAACTCTCAAGAATTCACTCCCCTCACTGGCCTGACTGTCCATCTCCTCCTCATCCAACTCCTCCAACTCCTCTTCTTCTGCCCATACACGCTGAACAGTGAAGGTCTGAGCAATGGTCCCCTCTTGTGTCTCGCCAACATTCTCCTCCTCTTCCTCCTCATCCTCCTCCACCTCCTCCGATATGCGCTGAGAAACAGACCTAAGGGTGCTTTGGCTATCAACAAGGGAATCTTCTTCCCCCGTCTCTTGTGAGGAGCGCAAAGCTTCCGACTTCATGCTGACCAGAGAGTTTTTCAACAGGCCAAGCAGCGGGATGGTGAGGCTGATGATGGCGGCATCGCCACTGACCATCTGTGTTGACTCCTCAAAGTTACTCAGCACCTGACAGATATCAGACATCCACGTCCACTCCTCATTGTAGACTTGAGGAAGCTGACTGACCTGACTACCAGTTCTGGTGGAAGTTGACATCTGGCAGTCTACAATCGCTCGGCGCTGCTGGTAAACTCTGGATAACATGGTCAGTGTTGAATTCCACCTCGTGGGCACGTCGCACAACAGTCGGTGAGCGGGCAGTTGGAGGCGGCGCTGCGCTGCCCTGAGAGTGGCAGCATCTGTGCTGGACTTCCTGAAATGCGCACAGATGCGGCGCACCTTCGTGAGCAAATCAGACAGATTGGGGTATGTCTTGAGGAAACGCTGAACTATCAGATTTAACACATGGGCCAGGCATGGCACATGTGTCAGTCTGCCGAGTTGCAGAGCCGCCACCAGGTTACGGCCGTTGTCACACACAACCATGCCTGGCTTCAGGTTCAGCGGTGCCAGCCACAGATCAGTCTGCGCCGTGATGCCCTGTAATAGTTCTTGGGCGGTGTGCCTTTTATCGCCTAGGCTCAGCAGCTTCAGCACCGCCTGCTGTCGCTTAGCGACGGCACTGCTGCTGTGCCTAGAGCTAGCGACTGATGGCGCCATGCCCACGGATGGTCGTTCGGAGGAGGAGGTGGAGGAGGGGTGGGAGGAGGAAGAGGCATAGTAGGCCTGAAACACCTGGACCGAGGTAGGCCCCGCAATCCTCGGCGTCGGCAGTATATGACCAGCCGCAGGGTCAGACTCGGTCCCAGCCTCCACCAAGTTAACCCAATGTGCCGTCAGCGATATATAGTGGCCCTGCCCGGCAGCACTCGTCCACGTGTCCGTGGTCAGGTGGACCTTGTCAGAAACGGCGTTGGTCAGGGCACGGATTATGTTGTCTGACACGTGCTGGTGCAGGGCTGGGACGGCACATCGGGAAAAGTAGTGGCGGCTGGGGACCGAATACCGAGGGGCGGCCGCCGCCATGAGGCTGCGAAAGGCCTCGGTCTCTACTAGCCTATAGGGCAGCATCTCCAGGCTTAGCAATCTTGAGATGTGCACATTAAGGGCTTGGGCGTGCGGGTGGGTTGCACTATATTTGCGTTTCCGCTCCAGCGTCTGGGGTATGGAGAGCTGAACGCTGGTGGATGCTGTGGAGGATCGTGGAGGCGACGATGGGGTTTTTGTGGCAGGGTCCTGGGCAGGGGGCTGACTATCAGCTGACACAGGGGAAGGAGCAGTGGTGTGCACGGCCGGAGGTGAACGCGCTTGTTGCCACTGAGTGGGGTGTTTAGCATTCATATGCCTGCGCATACTGGTGGTAGTTAAGCTATTAGTGGTGGAACCCCTGCTGATCCTGGTTTGGCAAATTTGGCACACCACAGTCCGTCGGTCATCCGGTGTTTCCTTAAAGAACCTCCAGACTTCTGAAAATCTAGCCCTCGCCGCAGGAGCCCTCGCCACGGGAGCTTCACTAGTTGACACATTTGGCGCTGATGCACCAGCTCTGGCCCTGCCTCTCCGTCTGGCCCCACCACTGCCTCTTTCAACCTGTTCTGGTCGAGGACTCTCCTCCGTCTCAGAAGCACTGTGTTCACCCGGCCTCTCAACCCAGCTTGGGTCTGTCACCTCATCATCCTCCGATCCCTCAGTCTGCTCCCCCCTCGGACTTCCTGCCCTGACAACAACTTCCCCACTGTCTGACAACCGTGTCTCATCATCGTCGGACACCTCTTTACACACTTCTTCCACTACGTCAAGAAGGTCATCATCACCCACAGACTGCGACTGGTGGAAAACCTGGGCATCGGAAAATTGCTCAGCAGCAGCAGGACAAGTGGTTTGTGACTGTGGGAAGGGTCCAGAAAACAGTTCCTCAGAGTATGCCGGTTCAAATGGCAAATTTTGCTGGGAGGGGGCAGACTGGGGGGGAGGAGGCTGAGGTGCAGGAGCTGGAGGAGTGCCGATTTCGGTGACATGGGTGGACTGCGTGGAAGACTGACTGGTGGACAAATAGCTCGAAGCATTGTCGGCAATCCACGACATCACCTGTTCGCACTGTTCTGGCCTCAACAGTGCTCTACCACGAGTCCCAGTAACTTCAGACATGAACCTAGGGAGTGTAGCTCTGCGGCGTTCCCCTGCTCCTTCATCATCAGCAGGTGGTGTCTCACCCCGCCCAGGACCACGGCCTCTGACCCCTGCAGTAGTTGGACGCCCACGTCCCCGCCCTCGTCCTCTACCCCTAGCCCTCGGGTTAAACATTTTGAAAATGAGAGTTATAACTTTAATTTTTTTTTTAACGTTTTTTTGTGTTTTTTTTTTTTTTGTGTGTTTTTTAGTTTTTAAAACCAAACGATGCTATCCTATTGCTATGGCTATTTTCTAGCCAAGTATAAAAGCACACTGCTATGCCAGATGAGATGACGCTGAGTTATGAAAAAAATAAACGTAAAATAAAAAAGGAAATGGCAGACTGTGCCTAATTGAAATACAACCCCGGGCCCTAATAAATTTTCCCACTTCGGTCTTTGCGATGGATATGTGCGTCACTAAGCGCAAAACACAGTGGTCGCAAGTCTCACTCCAAATTGCTCACAATTTGCTAGTAGATGCACTGCAACAACTACAGCCACCAGCAGATCAACCAGAAATCAAATATATGTAACGCTATTGTAGACGTAAGTAAGCCTTTTGGATTCTCCTATGGCTATTTTCTAGCCAAGTATGAAAGCACACTACTATGCCAGATGAGATGACGCTGAGTTATGAAAAAAATAAACGTAAAATAAAAAAGGAAATGGCAGACTGTGCCTAATTGAAATACAAGCCCGGGCCCTAATAAATTTTCCCACTTCGGTCTTTGCGATGGATATGTGCGTCACTAAGCGCAAAACACAGTGGTCGCAAGTCTCACTCCAAATTGCTCACAATTTGCTAGTAGATGCACTGCAACAACTACAGCCACCAGCAGATCAACCAGAAATCAAATATATGTAACGCTATTGTAGACGTAAGTAAGCCTTTTGGATTCTCCTATGGCTATTTTCTAGCCAAGTATGAAAGCACACTACTATGCCAGATGAGATGACGCTGAGTTATGAAAAAAATAAACGTAAAATAAAAAAGGAAATGGCAGACTGTGCCTAATTGAAATCCAACCCCGGGCCCTAATAAATTTTCCCACTTCGGTCTTTGCGATGGATATGTGCGTCACTAAGCGCAAAACACAGTGGTCGCAAGTCTCACTCCAAATTGCTCACAATTTGCTAGTAGATGCACTGCAACAACTACAGCCACCAGCAGATCAACCAGAAATCAAATATATGTAACGCTATTGTAGACGTAAGTAAGCCTTTTGGATTCTCCTATGGCTATTTTCTAGCCAAGTATGAAAGCACACTACTATGCCAGATGAGATGACGCTGAGTTATGAAAAAAATAAACGTAAAATAAAAAAGGAAATGGCAGACTGTGCCTAATTGAAATCCAACCCCGGGCCCTAATAAATTTTCCCACTTCGGTCTTTGCGATGGATATGTGCGTCACTAAGCGCAAAACACAGTGGTCGCAAGTCTCACTCCAAATTGCTCACAATTTGCTAGTAGATGCACTGCAACAACTACAGCCACCAGCAGATCAACCAGAAATCAAATATATGTAACGCTATTGTAGACGTAAGTAAGCCTTTTGGATTCTCCTATGGCTATTTTCTAGCCAAGTATGAAAGCACACTACTATGCCAGATGAGATGACGCTGAGTTATGAAAAAATAAATGTAAAATAAAAAGAAACTGGCAGACTGTGCCTAATTGAAATCAAACCCCTAATAAATTTTCCCACTTTGGTGTTTGAGGTGGATATGTGTGTCACTAAGAGCTAAACACAACGGTAGCAAGTCCCCCTGCTAATTCCTCACAATATGGTACTAGCTGCACTACTAGTGCCAGCAAGCCCAGCCACAAGCAAATAAAAAAAAAAGGATAACGTTATTGTAGCCCTAAGAAGGGCTGTTGGGTTGTTGTAGAATCACTCCTGCCTAACAGTAAGCTAATAGAACACCCTAACGCTTTCCCTGACCAGCAGCAGCTCTCTCCCTAGCGGCATCCAGACAGAGAATGATCCGAGCAGCGCGGGCAGCGGCTAGTCTATCCCAGGGTCACCTGATCTGGCCAGCCAACCACTGCTATCGACGTGTGAGGGTACCACGTCATGCTGGGTGGAGTGCAGAGTCTCCTGGCTTGTGATTGGCTCTGTTTCTGGCCGCCAAAAAGCAAAACGGCGGGAGCTGCCATTTTCTCGAGCAGGCGAAATACTCGTCCGAGCAACGAGCAGTTTCGAGTACGCTAATGCTCGAACGAGCATCAAGCTCGGACGAGTATGTTCGCTCATCTCTAATTATGAACCAAACGTACCGTGAGAATGCTGTGGCTACACTGATGCAGAAACATATCTCGTTTGATCCCTGAAGTGAGTTGTTTTTCTAAAAAAACTATTATAAAATTATGATAATGAGGCTCTGTTGCTCCTGTGACTTCCCCAGTGCTTTCCTCTTACCCTAATTATGCACTGCTGCAGCCTTGTCCTGCCCAGCATAAGCCTAGAATACATCATCACTGTGTTGTCCCTGACAGGCAGAAGTAATCGATTGCTGTACCAGCCCACAACTGCTGTCTATGAGTCATCCAGCTCAGGTTGATCAGTCCTGTCTGGACAGTTCAGGAAGCTCTGTGTGTAATGTATTTATGTAGACACCCAGCTTTCCCAAGGTCCTGAATTTTATAATTGTTTTTTGAGCAAAACCACTCAGGTCAGGGATTAAACAAGATATGTTACTGCATCAATGTAGCTACAGCATTCTCAAGGTATGTTTGGTTAACAATGCATACAAACAAATAGTAGATTCCGTTTAATATTAAAAATATAACTCATCCCTAAAATTCCAAATTTTTAACTTTTCAGGCAACTGTATGTATACGGAGTATGGTAGTCAGAGACACTCCCCCCTGCTTATGGATGCACCAATGAAGAGTGAGAGGAGTGTCCTAGACTACTCCTTGCACACGGTGCTGCTTTGCATATCGAGTTATGAAAATCGATATAAAAAATTTGCTCGTTGTTTAGGTTGGTGGAGTAGATTTATTTATTTTTTAATTTTCTGAATATTAGTTTCTGTAACTCCCCCCAATTACAAAAAATTGCAATGAATTCCATTTTTCCAGACATATTTCTCTTATGTATGTTACACGGGCTGTTAGCACATTCTGTCATACGCCGGAACGTTCTTGGCGAATTTATCCATCGACCAAGACACATGTTCAAAACAACTCGGTGTGAATATTATCCTATAGAAACAGATGGAAATCCTGGAATCCACACGAGTGTTAGAACTCGGATCGGTTTGCAATATCTGAAGTTAACTTTACATTTTTTTTAAAAAATTAAATCTTTATTGTGATTGAAACGTTACAATTAGAGAAAGAAATTGAACATATTTTTGTGCTTATTGAGATCTTTTAAAGATTTATACGAAAAAAAATAGCCTGTTTTCAATTTCTGTCAACCCTCCTGTATGAAGCTATTGTCCTAGAGAGGGAAATTATCCAACCAATTACTGTTCAAACACCATTGTAATGGCGCTGTCAGCGGAGTCTGCTCCTAATTAAAGTGGGAAGAAAAACATGTTATTCCTATTCATGTAGAGTGTAGATGTAGCAGAGCTGAATGTGTCATGTTTCTGTTATGTACTGCACAAAAAGCAGCACTCAGATTACCACATCTTACTCTACTCTCCAGCTATACATTAAAACCGCACATCTTCCCCTTTTCTTATTATATGTAATCAGTTATAGCGTCTTCCAATAAAGGGTGGATGCATCTTTGCATTATTTTATGTTCTTCATTCGCTTTCTAGATAAAAAAATGAAGCAACTTGCTAAATAAAATCTCCTTTAAGCGAACCAGCCACCGGGGATGTCATTTTTAGCAAGTTGACAGGTTCCTATAGCCGCCCTAGGCAATGCAGATTTTAAAAATGCCTGTGTCAGCATTCCGAATAATTTCAGTGCTTTATAATAGTTTATTTCACATTATTTTGCACAAATTTTGCAGCTTGGGTCGCTCAACGCTACTGATAATAGCCATACAAATGTAAAGAACCAATAGTTTGTTCAATATTATCTAAAATTATTAGCTAATTATCTTATTTTTTAAAAAAAAATTTCTGTACGCTTGCATCAACGAGTGAGTTTTAAAGGGGTTATCTCAGCATCTTTTTATTGATGACTTATCCACAGATTGCTTGTTCATCAATGGCCTCCTTCCTTCTTAATTAAACTTTTAAAATTATGCTAATGAGACTGTGAGGCTCTCATGGGTGTTTCCAGAGCCCCTCAGTGATGTCTTTTCACTGGTTGTTGCAATGCGTAGAACAGATCTCCACTCCCCCTGCACATGTTGCTGCTAGATTACACAGGCAGAGGGAGAAGGGAGACATGTTCTGCTCATTGTAACAGCTGAGAGGGGACTGCAACACTAAGAGGGCTCTGGAAACACCCACCAGAGACCCTCAGACTCATGAGCATAATTTAAAAAAGTTGATTTTAAAAGGAAGGAGGCCATGGATAAGAAACAAAAGAAATATAAGAATATTACCAAAGCAGTGGCGTAACTAGGAGAGGCAGGGCCCCATAGCAGACTTCGGAAGGGGACCCCCTGCCAGCTTAAAAATATACATATATTACATTCCTATTTACAGTTCATCACTCATACATACACATTCATACACTGTTACACACATATAGAGCATATACACCTCACATATACACACATACAGTGCCATATACACACATACAGCTTACATACACACATAACGTACTGTATTTATACACACCATACACCATATACACATACAGCATATACACATCACACATAAAATATATATATATACCACAATGTGCAGAGTAATATGTATATAATAGTGCACATTCTTCATTCTTTAGTGTCAGGTCGGATGACGGGGCCCCCTGACACTGTGGGCCCTATAGCGTCTGCTATCGCTGTAGTTACGCCCCTGTACCAAAGTCACTGTAACTGGATCTATGAGTAAGTGGCCCTGTTTATCCATGCTTGATTTTGATGGTAGATTTCTTTTAAAGGAAATCCACCATCAGGATGAAGGGTTGTAAACCAAGTACACTGACATACTGGTGTGTGTCACCTCTGGCAGGATCTGCTCTTCTTTAAGCTTCTTATGTCCTTGCTTTTTAAAAAAAAGGCTTTAAAAATTATGCAAATTAGCCTGAGGGGCTCCAGGTTCCATTAACATCTATGGAGTGTAGAAGCCCTCATGATCGTTTGCATAATTTTTAAAGCCTTGTTTTTGAAAAAACAAGGACATAAGAGACTTAAAGAAGAGATCCTGCCAGAGGGGGCACACACCAGTATGTCAGTGTGCTTGGTTTAAAATCTTTGATCCTTCCTGATCGTAAATTTCCTTTAAGTCATCAATATTACCTCGAAAACCCCAACAAAGACCAGTGGAGCTGCATACAAACTCTGTGTATAGTGTTACTGTCCTGCTTCACTTCCCCCTCATACAATATAATATAGCAATCATCTACCACTAAATTCTCCACCCTCTAGTTTTAATGAGATTACACCTTTGACTCTGTCCAGTTCTACACAGTAAAGCTAATGAGTGATCTAAAGGAATTTTTCACTCATTGTGCAATATGTCTGTATTTCTTTATACGTCCGGTACCATAAAGAAGCTCAAACTTTAAACAAGTTCAGATTTTTCCAGGTGGCTATTTTTATTACAACTTCTTACACTGTGGACCCAATGGTAAAAAGAACCATAAACTTTTTTTTTAATTAACTTTTGCTGCACGGCTGAGCGCACGCTTCTGTTTTCTGCTATCTGTCTTGTCTTTTAGGCAAAGGATTATTGACGGAAAAAAAATCTGTTTGGCCCATCTGTTCGATAGGATAGTGAATCCCTTTAATCTGACATCTGATAATTCAGAAAATCAGATAGATTGGATCTTGGCAGAGAGTTACAATTTAATATGAAACCACTTTATAAGAAGCGTCTGATTAAAAAGAAAGTTACAGCGAGTAACATATTGTGGCCGAATATTTTAATCTGCTCTTTATTGCGGAAGGTTCTCTAGTGAACGTTCCATATTTTTCCATAATCCTGGGGTCGGCGCTATTGATGCTGGGTTAAATGATTTTTTGTATCTTATCTTAACTCAATATTCTTCCATCCTTGAGCTGAAGATCTGTGCAAAATTAGGCAGAGACCTAAAGCTTGAGCCGTGTATGACAGATCTATTACTCCAGAGCTGCATTTATAATTCTACAAACTCTACAGCTATAATTTCTCCAATTTCTTACACTTTTCAGAACTATTTAATTCCTTTATTTATATACTGCACACAGATTATGCAGCGCTGCACAGAGCTTGCCAAATTATTTCCTGTCCCCAATGGGGCTCATAATTTAATCAACCTACCAGTATGTTTTGGAGTATGGGAGGAAACCGGAGGACTAGGAGGAAACATACGCAAACACGGAGAGAACATACAAACTCTCTGCAGATGTTGACCTGCATGGGACTTTAACCCAGAACCCCAGTGCTGCAAGGCTATAATGCTACTCACTCAGCCACTGTTTATTTTACACATTTAAATAATGGCAGATAAATATTGGCAGGAAGTGGGGAACCAGATTTTGGAAATCTTCTCATATTTACTATCCATGGCCTTCTTCCTTTCAGAAATCAACTTTTAGAATTATGCAAATGAGACTAAAGTGCTGTTGGGGAGGTTCACAGTGCACCTCCCCTGCTTCAGATTCACAGGCTATTACACAGCCTCATTCTCCCCCTCTGCTCCATCAGCACTTACATCCTGCCTAATGTAATATCGCTGCAGGAGAGGAAGTTTCAGCACACAGTGTGAGGGGGGAAGTGCTCCTGCAAACTGTAATGTAATGTGTGTAAAGTAACGCCCCAGAGCCTTTCAGTTCCATTTGCATAATTTCAAAAGTTGATTTTAAAAGGAAGGAGGCCATGGATACGAAATATAAGATTACCACAATCACGGTGCCTGGATCTATGAGTACATAATTGATTTTGGTGGTAGATTTCCTTTAAATAAAATCAAATAATAATTAATTTTTTTTTTTTTCAGAAAAAAAAATCCTAGGAAACACAAAGTGTATGTCAGGAACATTTTCATAAGGTGTCTGACACGCTTGTGTTATTTGTGGAGGGATTAGGGATCTGATAGACTTCCTATACACTTCCTATCACAACTCGTTCCCCTGAAATACCGGCGCTCGTTAGGAAATAACGTTTAACAATTTTTCCTCAATGATATGAAAAAGTTCCATAGTCGGGTCTGTATCTGTAGGAGCTTTCGGCTGCAGTGGTCTGGGGTATTTGTTTGTATTGGCAGAGCCCCGGCTGCTGGGAGAAGCGTCGAGTCTACAGTTTCTGTAAGTGCTGTAATGTACTCATAGCCGGGATTTTTTTTTTTCTTTCATTGACTTATATTTTGTATATTTTATACAGAATTTATTGAGCCCGTGCTCCGGCGAATGTGCAAGGATGGAAAATTCATAAGACTGGAGTCGGAGGAAAGTTTAACTTATCATTCTCCAGGCTACGATCCAAAACGCTTTACGCTGAAGACTAAAGCAAACCTTACATAAATAACGTATGCATTTTTTTTTTTTTAATTTTAGATTTTTCTCTAATTCATTGTATGTAATTTATCACTCTCTCTAGCGCTGATAGTCTGAGGTATCTGCCCAAAAAAATGACCTCATGTGCTATGGGTTAAATCAGTGTAGATGCGGGTCATTAAAGGATTATTGCAGAAAAGAAATTACTTCAATCAATTTCACTGCGAGATTTGGGCCACTCCAAACAATCCAACTTTTTTTTTTTTTTGTGGTCGTGCCGGGCTTCAAATTTATTTTTAAATAAAGTTTCCAAATCCTCAATATCTTAACATTCTACAAATTTTTGCTGTTTCTTTTAGCATAAGAGTAACAGTGTCGGGAAAGCAACAATTGTCCCAGGAAAATATCTAGTTTTGAAGATTAAAATTGCTAATGTTATGAACTTATCAAACTTTTTTTCTAATATTATGGGGCAGTGGGCCAGACCCCGAATTCATTTCTGGCCATTCTCCTTAAGGAGAAATCTGGGAATCTGGGAAAGATTTATCACAAGTGTCTGAGGTAACACTGTTCTAGTTGCCCACAGAAACCAATCAGAACTCAGCTTTGATTTTATAGACAGCTGCGGGAAAATGAAAGCAGAGCTCTGATTGGTTGCCATAGGCAACTGGAACCATTTTGATTCTTCTCAGATTTTTCTGATAAATCTGAGTCTGTTTACAATCTGCAATTGTTCTTCTACACTAGAAATTACTTCATTTTTTTCTAGATTCTTGAATCTGTGTAATCTCATTGGCCTATTAAAGTGTAATAAAGTTTTTCCGCCAGTTTTCTGTCTGACTTTGCACTGAAAAGAAAGTGTAAACCGCTTTCACATGTAATTATAAAGTGTCTGCGCCTGTTCTGTGTCTGACAAGACAAAAAAATGTGCGCCTAAAGGGGCTGTTACTGCTTAATGGGACCGTGCGCCACATTTATTACTGACGTGCGTCACAATTCCGTAGCATGAACTATCTATGAACTGTGTCAGCTCTGCTTCATCAGCAGCACAAATCAGTGTCTTCTCCTCTAGGAAGACTGACTGGTCGTTTTCGGATTGGTTGGCTCTAAGAACTCAAATTGAGTTGGCACCCTGCAGTGAGCTGATGGCTGACATAACCCCGCCCCTAATAGGGTGACTACGCCCCACTTATCCCTGTAAAATTGGGTTAAAAGTGAAGAGTAGATTGTGAGCTAACACCTCAAAATATCTCCCAATATAGTTAAACAGAGCTGTTCGGGAGCCAGAAGAGCCGGCTGATTTTAGTGAGCTGTGCCAAATGATCCGGCTCACGAAAAAGAGTCAGAGTTCTGATCACTAACCCAGGGCAGGGCATGTACCTATTGGGCCACATTTACTTAGGGCCATGCGCCAATTTTCTGTTGCACGTTCTTTTAGGTGCAAACTGCTTGCAGTTGTGTCTGCACCACATGTGTGTCGCACATGACCATTTTGTGGCGCGGCTGCACTATTTTAGACTCTAAAAATAAAGATTAAAGCAGCACCTTGTGCAAGAATAATCTAGTTATTTCATACATTATTCATTGTAAAATCATCTATTTTTTATCATGTAAATGAGGCTGGTCACATGGTCAGAGGCAGTGATGTCCCCCCTGTTACCCCTCCCCTCTCCTCCCCCTGCTCATGTCTGTGTGTAATGTATAGTAAAGCATTGCTAGTGTGTGTGCTGCATCTGCTGTGTGCTGTAACAACTATTATTATGACACCACGTGTCTAAAACCTGTTGTAGAAAGGCGCTTGGCGATCTCCATCAGCTCCATAGAGATGCACGGCCGTCTGATCTATTAATCTTGGGGAGCAACATGGGGTCCGACAGAGGAACCTGGGACCCCATCGGACCCATCATGATCTCTCATCACCGAAACCCCCACTATTTAGCAAGTTAGGCCCAATCCTGTGAATAGGGCCTAACTTCCTTGGTGGGAAAACCCCTTTGAGTAGCATTTTGTAGTGAAGTATTAAACATTTACATAGAAATCCTTTCAGATATGAATGTAATATTCATCCAGCCATAGCTGCTATTTCTACATAGTGATGGTTGTCACCGCACTAGAAAGATCAGTATCTGCACATAGGATGTCAGTATATAAGACGTTACTGTGTTTGCCCCCAGGCACAGAAGATGTATGGCTCCTTGTACTGACATACAAACTCAGTGTCGTGGCTTGCCATGCTTCATTTAGCGAGTGCAGTATGTAAGGATCTGGTCTAAAATATTGTGTTCTACGTTTCTATGGATCTTAAGTGCGTCTGTCGCCAACCTCTATATAACCATGTGTGTAATCCATAGGCCCAGTCAGGGAGGTGCAGAAGTGCTCCATATTATATCTACTGATATCTATGAAACGTGACCGTGTGCTCCTGCAGTCCTCTGTGCATAAAATCTGATGGAGGCCCCCACAGAATGTAGCCCAGACAGGGCACACATTTAGCATCCATGTAACAGGCAGGTTCCCCACTTAGGCCTCATGCACAAAAAAGTAAGGGGGATCTGGCCCCACCATTTGTGTCCAGATCACAGTCCACATTGACGTCTACAGTGCCCCAGTAATTACTATACAGCCCCCCAGTAATTACTATACAGTGCCCCAGTAATATACAGTCCCCCAGTAATTACTATACAGCGCCCCAGTAATTACTATACAGTCCCCCAGTAATTACTATACAGTGTCCCAGTAATTACTATACAGCCCCCCAGTAATTACTATACAGCGCCCCAGTAATTACTATACAGTGCCCCAGTAATTACTATACAGCCCCCCAGTAATTACTATACAGTGCCCCAGTAATTACTATACAGTGCCCCAGTAATATACAGCCCCCCAGTAATTACTATACAGCGCCCCAGTAATTACTATACAGTGCCCCAGTAATTACTATACAGTGCCCCAGTAATTAATATACAGCCCCCCAGTAATTACTATACAGTGCCCCAGTAATTACTATACAGTGCCCCAGTAATATACAGCCCCCCAGTAATTACTATACAGCGCCCCAGTAATTACTATACAGTGCCCCAGTAATTAATATACAGCCCCAGTAATTACTATACAGTGCCCCAGTAATTAATATACAGCCCCCCAGTGATTACTATACAGTGCCCCAGTAATTAATATACAGCCCCCCAGTAATTACTATACAGCCCCCATTAATTACTATACAGTGCCCCAGTAATTACTATAAAGTGCCCCAGTAATATACAGCCCCCCAGTAATTACTATACAGCGCCCCAGTAATTACTATACAGCGCCCCAGTAATTACTATACAGTGCCCCAGTAAATACTATACAGCGCCCCAGTAATTACTATACAGTGCCCCAGCAATTACTATACAGCCCCCCAGTAATTACTATACAGTGCCCCAGTAATTACTACACAGTGCCCCAGTAATTACTATACAGTCCCCCAGTAATTACTATACAGTGCCCCAGTAATTAATATACAGCCCCCAGTAATTACTATACAGCCCCCAGTAATTACTATACAGTGCCCCAGTAATTACTATACAGCACCCAGTAATTACTATACAGTGCCCCAGTAATTACTATACAGCACCCCATTAATTAATATACAGTGCCCCAGTAATTACTATACAGACCCCCAGTAATTACTATACAGTGCCTCAGTAATTACTATACAGTGCCCCAGTAATTACTATACAGCCCCCCAGTAATTACTATACAGTGCCCCAGTAATTACTATACAGCCCCCCAGTAATTACTATACAGTTCCCAGTAATTACTATACAGCACCCAAGTAATTACTATACAGTGTCCCAGTTATTAATATACAGCCCCCCAGTAATTACTATACAGTGCCCCAGTAATTACTATAAAGTGCCCCAGTAATATACAGCCCCCCAGTAATTACTATACAGCGCCCCAGTAATTACTATACAGTGCCCCAGTAATTACTATACAGTGCCCCAGTAAATACTATACAGCGCCCCAGTAATTACTATACAGTGCCCCAGCAATTATTATACAGCCCCCCAGTAATTACTATACAGTGCCCCAGTAATTACTATACAGTCCCCCAGTAATTACTATACAGTCCCCCAGTAAATACTATACAGTGCCCCAGTAATTAATATACAGCCCCCCAGTAATTACTATACAGCCCCCAGTAATTACTATACAGTGCCCCAGTAATTACTATACAGCACCCAGTAATTACTATACAGTGCCCCAGTAATTACTATACAGCACCCCATTAATTACTATACAGCATCCCAGTAATTACTATACAGTGTCCCAGTTATTAATATACAGCCCCCCAGTAATTACTATACAGTGCCCCAGTAATTACTATACAGCCCCTCAGTAATTACTAACCAGCCCCCCAGTAATTACTATACAGCCCCTCAGTAATTACTATACAGTGTCCCAGTTATTAATATACAGCCCCCCAGTAATTACTATACAGTCCCTCAGTAATTACTATACAGTGCCCCAGTAATTACTATACAGTCCCCCAGTAATTAATATACAGTGCAATAGTAATTAATATACAGTCCCCCACTAATTAATACATATATAGCCCCCAGTAATTAATATATATACAGCCCCAGAGTGACTAATAAATATACAGCTTCCAGTAATTATACATATACAGTCCTCCGTAATTAATATACAGCCCCCAGTAATTAATATAAATGTACAGCCCCAGAGTGACTAATAAATATACAGCCCACTGTAATTAATATATATACAGTCCCCAGTAAATAAAAGTACAGCCTCCCAGTAATTAATATACAGCCCCCAGTAATTAATATAAATGTACAGCCCCAGAGTGACTAATAAATATACAGACCACTGTAATTAATATATATACAGTCCCCAGTAAATAAAAGTACAGCCTCCCAGTAATTAATATACAGCCCCCAGTAATTAATAAATGCACAACCCTAACTAATAAGATACAGTCCCTCAGTAATATATATATATAGCCCCCCAGAAATTAATAAATATACAGCCCCCAATACCTAATAAATATACAGCCTCTCAGTAACTATTAAATGTACAGCCCCCAGGGATTAATATACAGTCCCCAGTAATTAATAAATATATGCCCCCCCCCCCAGTAACTAATAAACAGCCCCTCCAGTAACTAATAAAACTATACTCACCCTCTCACATTCCCCTGACCTCCTCCTCATATTTCAGGATGTCGGTGTCCTGGCTCAGGAGGTGCAGGATGTGACTTCACTGTGTAGCCAGAGACAGGACACCGGCATCCTGTGCGCTCCACGGACTATGGCAGAGCAGGGAATTAATTGTTTCCTGTGCTGCCATAGACACAAGTCTTCCCTCAACTGGGTGGAGAGCCGAACCAGACTCAAACACATAGTGGATGTTTCACCCAACTTGGTGTGGGCCCCTTTAAGGGTAAATTGGTGGGAGCCCCAGGGTACATGCCCCAGGAGCCACCCCTATAATTTGTCCCCGCTTGCAGTATGTCTAGATGTGGAACCGTTCCATTCCACAGCAGAATCCACATCTACATCATGCAAAATTCGTTGGAAATTGTGTTCATTGTAGATAGGAGAGGATTTTTATATCGATGGTGAGAGCAGAAAAAACAATAAGAAAATGTTTCCTGCAGAATTATCACCCACTGATCAAGTAGTACTCGTCCATTGGCAGACAGAGTGCGCCACATTTATTGGTAACAAGCGCCATATTTACTGCGCGACAATTGCTTCCCGAGCAGTGCAGGGGGTGCCAGATTCATAAAGAGCGTGAACCAGTTTAGACGAATCTGCTGCCCCCTGCACATTCCACAGGCAACTGCACATAGTACTGATAAATGTGGCCAATTTTCAGCCTAGCCCTTGCACATTGACTGACAGTATCTAGCTGTCTATTTCTTCAGACTGTTTCTGTTATGGGGTCCGGTCAGTATCCAGCTGCCTAGCACCTACATATGTTTCTGTTATGGGGGTCTATGAGTAGTCTGTGATCTTGCTGCAAAGTCTGTACCAGGCCCGGACTATAATCTGTGGTTTATAGTACTAACCTCCTCATTTGGGAATGTGACATCTTATGGGCCCCCTAAGCCTCTTGGGCCCGGTTGCGACCGCACCCTCTGCAACCCCTCAAGTTACACCCCTGGTTATATGTATTCTCTCCAGTCCTTGTATCTGATTGTTTATTTTTGGGGTTCTGTTAGTATCCTGTGGCCTATCCCTTGTCTTGGACTGTTTCTTTTTTGAGGGTCCTGTCAGTATCCTGCTGCCTAATCCTTGACTCTGACTGATCCATGGGGGTAGCCTGCTGACTCACTGTTGCTTGTGCCTCACCACATGCTTTATCATGTGAAAAATTTGTTGAAAAATAAAAAAAGAGAAATAAGAGTATAGAACGTGTGTGCCATGTTTTCCGATTGGATACAGTTTGGATTGAGAATCCCACATTGAGCACCACCACTAGAAAAGAGTGTGCGGTTTCTATTGTCTTGGATATCATGTTTTTGTTTATGAGTCCTGTCAGTATCCTGCTGTCTAGGCCTGGTCTCTGGTTCTCGTATGGGTTCCTGTCAGTATTCTGCTGTCTAGGCCTCGTCTCTGGTTCTCGTATAGGTTCCTGTCAGTATCCTGCTGCCTAATCCTTGACTCTGACTGATCCATTGGGGTAGCCTGTTGACTCGCTGTTGCTTGTGACCATTTTTGTTTATGAGGGGTCCTGTCAGTATTCTGCTGTCCAGCCCTTGTCTCTGGTTCTCGTATGGGTTCCTGTCAGTATCCTGCTGACTAGCATCTGCCTCTGATTGTTTCAGCTATGGGAGTTCTGTCAGTAGTTACATATATAGATACTTACTCCAGATAATAGTTGATGGAGGATCCTCCAGAGCTAAAATAGGAATCTAGAGTTGCAGGAGGGATGATAGCGGTCCACCTGTCACAGGACCAACATGTCATCTCAGAAACCTGATGTTCTTATATATATATAATGATAGGGAGTTTGTCAAATAACGGAGAGGTGGAGGACTCGTGCATCTAAGTTGTGTTCCGACCGGGAGGCTTTACCTGGTCTTCTGTGGACCAGTACAAGCCTCTAACCGTATTCCTATAAGGGAATGTACACTGTGGATTCTGTATCTTCTTTACGCTCAGTTCCTCTCGTTGCATGTATGTAGTACTGTACACGACGCATAGTATGGATCTGCAGTGAAGTTTGGAGGATTTCCTATAGAATATGTAACCAGTAATTGCAATAAAAATAAAAACAAATGACAGCATGAAGCAGCAATGGAGAAGATGGCAGCATCACATTACCATCCAGCCTGCATCCAGAGGGACCAGAAGGCATTTCGTCACTCCGACACACTGGAAAATCATTAAGTCTTGTGTAAACTACAAAAATCATTGGAAGTAACTTGGGAAATGAGCGCTCACTGGAGTAAGGTCATGTGAGGTTGAAAGAGGACAATCTGAGTCCCTTTATTCAGGCTGACGGTGGTTTATGTAAACTGTCTATTGTCCGGTGTCTCGATAGAAGGAAATCTCAGCACGGTAACTTTTACAGGATGCCATGGCCAAAACCCTTGCCGTGAAGCTGGTATTCATTACACGGGACGGCAGCGCCTTTGATGAAATCAGTTAAATTGGAAGGGAACATTTTGTGGTTTGGTTCGGTAGGGATGAGCCGACTTTAGCTCATGACAATGAGGATGATGAAGATGACATGTTATGCCTAATGCACAACAGTGTCCGATGCTATAAAATTACCGTTGGGATGAGCCAAGACTTTTAAAAAGTTGAATTGTAGACATTTTAAGTATAAGCAATTCCAGGAGATGTTAAAAATGTCATGCATATTCCTTTCCATAGGGGGCAGCATTAAACAGTTTGTGTGAAACTAGTAAATATATCATACTTGAAGGGCTTGATGCATGAATCACAACTTTAAGTGAAGCAGATCAGATCTTAGAAGAAAAGGTTTGTCCAGTTACGCTTATTCTCCTACATCGCCAACTACAGGAGAATAGAAGTATTACAAGACCACCATCCTAATAAATCAATATGTTATAGGCTGGTTGTGCCTAAAGGAAAATTGTTCTCTTCATTGGCTCATGGTCACCTTTGTGGCCATTTGGGGTTGCAGACTATAAATTGCATTGATTATTTGGTCAACCTTTCCCACCAAATGTGGTCACCAGCTGGATTTCTACAGAATGGATTTAGATTACTGATGGACCAGAAAGAGTAACAAGTATCGTAGAATGAGCATTGTCACTGCTAGAGAGAGCAATCTCATGCTCATGCGCCAGCAAGACAATAGTCTGGGTCGTGTGAGAAGACTTTACCATAAAGAGAACTGTACCTCGAAACCTTATGGAAACTGAACTATAAGTTTGCTTGTTCTGTTTCTCCCGTTGTCTCATGGTCTTTTCACTACCATAAAGATCACCCCGACAGACCTCCTTCGTTCATGGGAGACCACACCATATCCAGGTTGCCCCAGGGTAATACTTCCTCAAGCATCTCCAACATCCCCAGGAATAGGTGGTTTTACCAGCTAGCCAAGACAGGAGAGGTGTTGTTATGGAACCTCCCCATCGCCCATCAGTTGAGGATAGCCATTGCCTGGTTTTTCAGCTCATACAATGTCCTGTGGACCCTTGTTGCACGACTTCAGATTACACAGGATGTTCAGTACCAAATGGTGGGATTGAAACAGCGCCAAAGGGAGTTAGGATGGAAAGTAGAACATGTTGCCCACACATTGATTGTGGAAATTTACATTTTACTGTTGGATTACTTGTTTTGGAGGTGAACAACCTCCTTCATCATATCCGGCATGCCAAACACTGCAGTTGAGTGTGGACCCAACAACGTTTTCTACATTAGAGCATTGCTCCCTTTGGCTCCATTCCAGTACCAAATCACTTGTATGCATCGAGTGTATCCTACGCACACACGGTCATCAACTACAGGGCAGCCTTTATAGGGATTGTTTTAAAGAGGACCTGTCACCCCCCCCAAATATGCCCACCATAATCCTTCCCCCAGCAGCTTTCTATTTATGCCATTTATTAAAAAATGTATGTTGTGAAAGTGTGTTTTAATCGATCTGACCTCTTACCAAATAAGAGGTTGGATCCTCGTATCTTGTGAGCTGCAGTCGGCCTTATGCATGAGGGGGTCGGCCGACATCCCCCCTCCACGCCTCTGTCAGCTGCCGGCTCTATGCGATGCGGCTATCCCTGTGAGCAGCAGCATTTAGCGGCCAGGGGCTGTACGTGGCAGTGAAGTGCTGCCCGCTATGTATCACCACCTGCTTAAAGTGTGTCCAGAGCGGAGACTTTGTCTTCTTTGATGGGAGGGACATGGAGAGGTAACAGATGCGGTTCCGGATCATGTAGAACACGGCGGACAGTGGATGCGGCCGTGCCATGCTTACTTACAGCACTGACCGAATATATATAACATTCGGCTGGAGCTGTCAATATGCACGGCGCTGCCGCTCACAGGGATCGCTGCATTGCATAGAGCCGGCACCTGACAGGGGCATGGAGGGGGTGTATCGGCCGACCCCCTCATGCATAAGGCCGACTGCAACTCACAAGATACGAGGATCCGACCTCTTGCCAAATAATCGATAATCGATTAAAACATACTTTCACAACATCATTTTTTAAATAAATGGCATAAATAGAAAGCTGCTGGGGGGAGGATTATGGCGGGCATATTTGGTGGGGGTCTTTTTGGGGGATGACAGGTCCTCTTTAAAGACCTTACCTCATGAGCACCAAAGGTAAACCTCCATCTATAAGGCGTAGGCCACCAGGGGTGGATTTGCCCTGGTCTTTATGAATATTATAGCCCCTAAAAGTCTGGAATTCATTTCCTATATATGAGGGATGGAGGATGTGTCTCTTCTGTCTGCTTTCAAGCTATGGTTTCAGAACCTTTTGGAGGACCTTAAAAGATCCTGAAATGGCTCTTTTGTAAATGCATATCGAAAGCATTTCATGGGTGAAGGTTTTTCCAGTATTTAATTTGATGATGTGGTTTGGAGGTCATGGGCCCCCTACATGGATTAGGTAACGGGCTACTGCCCAAGCCAGTTGGACCACTACTGTTGGACACTTATGGGGACATTTACTTACCCGGTCCAGTCACGATCCAGCGGCGCGTTCTCCGTCGAGGATTCGGTTCTTCCGGCGATTCACTAAGGTAGTGCACCTGATGTCCACCAGGTGTCGCTGCTGTGCTGAAGTCCGCCGGAGTTCACCATCCTATCCTGGGTGTAGGCAAGCGCGTGTCAAGCAACACATATTTTTTAAAAAATACAGTGTTTTTTTCTGAATCCGTCAGATTTTCCGATGGCCTCGCCCCCGATTTCCGTTGCATGCGCCAAAATCCCGGGGCAATTCGGCACAAACCGGTAATTTTCCGACAAAAAAGAGCGATTCAGGGCCTTAGTAAATGACCCCCTTAGTATTCACCTATAAGTCTACCTTAGAGAGGCGCTGTCTCACCTTTATATTTCCTCTACTACATATTATACAAATTCAGATTCTTTTGGCCTTCGTGAAGAGTTGTGTTTGTCTATCCTAACAACTCGGATGGAAAGCTTCATGTGATGGAAGTTTTGTTACAAAGTATCTCCCTTATCAATAAAGTTATCATTTCATAACACACAAGAGCCTCGGCTTGACTTTTTTGATGTGCCTATCACAATTTATTTATTTTGATAAGCCATCGCACTAGGGCCGTAGTAAAACCTTGGTATAATTAAATACTTTGATACACGATTCCCTAAAGATAAGCACCAAAAATGAGATGAGATCAACTAAGTGATAAAAATATAAAAGGCAACTAAATTGAGAGTGAGGACATTAAATGGCTCATTTATTACAGTTCTCTTATTGCTACTTATAGCACCCAGGAGCTTATTTTAAAGCGGAAAAACTATAAAAATACAACTACATAAAAAATGTTATGTAAAATTAACTATAGAGAATCTCAACATAATTCAGGAACTGGATAGGATTTAATTAGGAAATTTTACTTGTCATATTTTATGCCTAAAGTTTCTTTTGATGTATGTACTCAATGTAAATTACATTCAGAAAATTTTCGTTAAGGACTCCAATTTCTTATGGTACAAAGAGTAAAAGTGAAACATCCCAGACACAACCCCATATAGACGTATAGAATAAAAACCTCCGGACAGAACATCGTAATTATGTATTTTCTTCTGTTTTGGGAAAAGGTTGAGGACCCCCTGTGCCCCCTCAGCAGTATGACTTAGGGCTACTAGTAAAGGAAATCTACCATCAAATTCAACCAGGCTTGGCGCTAGCTGTCAGACTAGGTAAGTGGTGGTGAACTCACCCTGCGACGTCCCTATGGGCTAAGGGCAGACAAACCGCCCTTATAAGGGCGAACCCACTATCAGGAACCTAACTGACGGTTCCTGAGCGCCCCTACAAGATGACAGGGAAACCTACTTTGTCTGGCAGCTGCTGGATGGTGGAGCAGACAGGTAACCGGAATACAGGAATAGACCAGTGTTCACACTGGTGCACAGAATATTAACACAGGTCTGAGACAGGGAAAGCGGGATAACACTAGGAGGTAAACGATACTGAAGGACAAACAACGTTATATACAGGTCTTCAGGTGGGATATACACAGGTCCGATCAAGATCAAACAGATATATACAGGTCAGGTCCAGATACAGCAGACAAGCGGAGACAAACAAACCAGGTCAAAACCAAGATGGCTGCAAAGGTACAGAATCGGATACAAAACACAGAATACGAATAAGATAGAAAGAGCACTAGATACCCAGGTAAGATTTGAACTAACCAGCAAGGTATGATGGGAATATGCAGGTATATAAGGCAGTTCCCGGACACGCCTCCAGCAGCACACTGGGGAACTGTCCATCAGGCTAGTAACCCTTGCTGGGCAGGGCTGAAATGCAAGGAGCAGGGTGTGGCTCAGTTGATCCAAGCACAAACACTAAGCCACAGTTCACACACAAACGCCATCTATTCCACCAACTGTAGATAGTGCGACGTTTAGGCACGGACGTTACACACTTACTCATAGATCCATGCACCGTGACTGTGGTAATCTTTTATTTGTTATCCATTGCCTCCTTCTTTTTAAAATCAACTTTTAAATTATGCTAATGGACCTGAAGGGCTCTGAGGGTGTTGCCAGATCCCCTCCGTGCTGTAGCTTCACAGGCTTCCTCCTCCTCGGCACCCTCAGCACTTCCCCCCTCCCTTTGCCTTGTGTAATCTCACTGCAGTACAGAAAGTTTCACCACATAGTAGGAGGGGGAAGTGCTTTTAGCAGGCTAGCATTAGCAGGGGCGTGCCGGCCCTTTAAATTTACAGAGCTGAGGCGAATGCCTACATTAAAACTTAAGGAACACTTGAGAGACATGGTGGTTGCAACTGACTTCCCCAGTAGGAGAAGGCAAGCTGGAGGTACCCCACATGGTCACCTGGACGGCCAGCATTACATGGTCCTTTTGTTACAAACATCTCTTAATTTTAAAAAGCCCAGGGAAACAGTAATGAAGGACACATCTGTAGATCAGTCATGTTTGGTTCTCATGGTCAAAGATAACTCTTTATCTGGCTGATTAGCGGTAAAGACAGCACCCATGTGCCATGTTTTTGATGCATGAATTTTGCCGTAATTTACACTTGGATGTTAGATTGTGGCGCAAGAGATTAATAAATTGGCACACAACCGAAAAAGGTTCTGTAAAGGAAATCTACCAGTACCAGTTCATCACGATAAACCAACTCACTTGTTATCTTTTTCCTGGTCCCGAGTCCATTCCCCAGTATCTCACCTTGTCCCTGATTGGGCGGGATTAGCGGGCGCCATCTTCTTCACATGCACATCACATGAGCCTGTTCCCAATGTAGAAGACAGAGGGAGTGACACCAGGGCTTCGCTCTGCGCATGTGTTGTGTTTCAGCGCTGTGCCAAAAATCAGGCCACGTCAGAAGTGTGCACCGGATAAGAGGAACATGGAGGATCGGGACAACACTAGAGAATTCCTTAGTGAAGTGAAAGGCAAGTGACAATAATGTTTGCCCAAGCCCCACAATCAGATTAAAGTGGCCAACCCCTTTAAATTCACTGAGATCTTCGATGACAAATACTACCTTCAAAGTTTGTTTAAGAGATGACACTGAGGTGCTTTAGTTTGTGCCAATCTTTGCAATGGTTGTGACAAAAACACTTGAATTCAACAATGACAAGAGATTTCTTCATACTTATTGGCCATATACATCTAGGTGATATTTTTGGCAAACATTTTCTGAAAATAATCCCCACTGTCCACCCTCCTAGCTGATACCCCCATGATCACATATTAGCTACGCTATATATACACCTTATAACTTTTCCATACTCTGGTCACCACATTTTCTTTCTCACTTTCTGAGCCGGAACGATAATGTTGTTGTAGGTCAAAAACAGTCTATGGAAAGTAATTTGGTCGTGTGCCAAAAGATCAATTTTGTAGCTAAAAGCTTCTTATTGTTCACCGCAGACATAGCTGATTAAGTAAAACTGTAATCTCTTTAAGTAAGTGCTAGAAACCACAAACACTGCAGTCAGGTACTCAGAAAACATAAAGAGACAGCCACGGGAAACCCTTCCAGCGCTCTCCTATGACTGAGAGCCCCTTATGCTTTACATTTGTCCCGTGACGAGTGGGATAGTGCGGGGCAGCTCCACATTTAATTAGACTAAATGACATGGATGTAACCACGATCTATATGATGCCTTCCACTTAGCTTAAATCCTGTCCATTTTCTTATTGAAAATATAGACCTGGAGTCCAGATCACTTTCCTTAGGTCGGAGCTAGATGTCTTAGGAGACTCACTGAAACCTATTAACCTCAATTACAGATGAGCCGTGCACTCACTGTCAGTCAGGTTGGGTTAAGGATTGAATGCTTATATCCATGAACTATACGTCAATAGGTCCTCCAGAGGATTATGTATTAAGATATGAAAAATAATGAAAGGCTCTTGCAAAAAATGATGTTTTTGGAGAATACAAAGAGGATGCAGATAGCTAGATATTAGGAGCTAGGTGCGACAATGATGACCAGGCAGGAGGAAGTCCTGAGATGGGTTGAAGAACAGGAGAGTGTAAATAACATTTTAGCAGGCCAGGGTCAGATGGTCACCTAGGAGTAGGACACACTGGCTGGTAGTGGAGGGCACAACACCCCGACCATAGCAGGTGTCAGGACACACAGGATAGAAGTGGACTGAAGGGGAAAAAGGCTATTGGTGAGATGTGCAGGTTGGAAAAAGGTGGTAGGAGACCAAGATTAGAAGTGTATGGCTGATCACAAAGACCTCTACTGGGTGACTAAAGTGATTGGTAGAGGTTGAATGGACTGTTAGTCCATTGGACTTTGCCTATTATCTTTGTTATCCAGCAGTTTCTTTGCTATCCCCCTCTTGGCACTGAAGAAGCTCCCTCTGCCTGTGGTGACAAGCCCTGGAGTACGGGCTGCTGCTCCCAGAGGAGGAGGTCATGTGACTGTGATCTCTCTCTCTGTATGTAGCAGAGCTGAGTTTGTTTAACCCCTTAAGGACGCAGCCATTTTACAGCTTAAGGCTCAGCCCGATTTTTTGGATTCTGACCTGCGTCGCTTTATATGGTTATAACTTTTGAACACTGTTACTTATCAAAACGATTCTGAGATTGTTTTTTCCCCACATGTTGTACTTCATTTTAGTGGTAAATTTTGGCAGATAAGTTTTGCGTTTATTTACAAAAAAAAGAAAATATGATAAATTTTTTGAAAAATTTTCCATTTTCGAAATTCTAAATCATTGCGTTTTCAGGCAGATAGATTTACCACCTAAATAAGTTGCTGAATAACATTTCCCATTTGTCTACTTTACATTTTCATAATTTCTGAAATGTCTGGATAATTTATTTTGATGTCACGCGGCTTACAAATAGAATAGCGATTTTCCGGATTTTCAGAATTGACTTTTTTGGGGATAAATACAGTTTTGAATGAAATTTTACATATTTAGCATCAAAACCCCCTATATAATCTACCCATTTTCAAATCTGCACCCCTCAAGCTATCAGAAACAGCTTTTACGAAGATTGTTAACCCCTTGAGATCTTCATAGTAATTGAATCAAAATGGAGGTGAAATTTAGAATGGTCATACTGTTCCCTTATACGTTCATTTAGCACTAAAATTTACACATTTCCAAAATATAAAAAGAGAAAACCCACCATACAATTTGTTCTGCAATTTCTCCTGAGTACAAAGACCCCCCACATGTGGCTGTGACTTGTTTTATGGGCGCACAGCAAGGCGCAGAAGGGAAGGAGGACGCTGCAGCTGCCAGGATTTTAGTTTCCTCATTGGCCCCTTTTGAAGGCTATAAAATTTTCGCTTTTTCGTTATTGGGGCCATGTGACGGCATTTTTTTTGCGGGATGAGATGCTTTTTCCATTGTTACCATTTTGGGGTTGGTATCACCTATTGTTGAAAATTTAGGATTTTTTTTTGAGGGCAGGAGTAGAAAAGCATCAATTCTGTACTGGATTTTTGACTTTTTTTTTTTTTGGTGTTCACCGTATAGACTAATAATCATGTTAGCTTTATTCTATGGGTTGATACGATTACGGGGATACCAGACATGAATATATTTTCTTACGTTTTACTAAATTTGTCAAACAAAACCCTAATGTGGGGAAAAATCTATAATTTTTGTATTGCCATCTTCCAAGTGGCATAACTTTGTTACGTTTTTGGCTACGGAGCTGGTTGATGGCTTGTTTTTTGCGGGACATGTTGTACTTTGCACCAGTATCATGTCTGAGTACATATGGTTTTTTGGTCGCATTTTATAGCATTTTTTGTGGGATTGAAAAGGTAAAAATCATAATTTTTGGAGGGTTTATAACAGTTTTTTTTTACGGCGTTTATCGTGGGGGTTCAATAATGATTTACTTTTATTCTACGGGTTGTTACGGACGCGGTGATACTATATATGTGGGGTTTGTGTTATGATTTAGACTTTTTTTTTGAGTTATATGTCTCTTTATATGTTTTGGGGGTTTGGGGCATTTTTAGTGATTTATGACTTTATTTTTTTATTGAATAACTTTTTTTTTTACTTTTTCACTTTTATACCATGGGATATGAACAAGCAATCATCTGATTGCTTGTTCATGATAATATTCTGCAATACTCATGTATTGCAGAGTATTATCAGTGTCAGCCTATGCACTTGCATAGGCTGGCACTTTGCCAGTAAGATGACGTCACAGACGCCATCTTACTGGCAATTCTTGCTAGTAACTCTGGGGTCCAGATCGGACCCCAGAGTTACTATAGCAACGATCGGCGCCCCCCGAAAACGGTTCGGGGGGGCCGATCGTGGGGGAAAGACCCCCCAGATACTTGTTAGATGCCGCGGTCGCGCTGACCGCGGCATCTAAAGGGTTAGGCACCCGCGATCGGAGACAACTCCGATCGCGGGTGTTACACTGGGGTGCCGGCTATTAGTTACAGCGGGCACCCCGTGTTTCCCGATGCCGGTTCGGCTCTGATCCAGAGCCGAGCCGGCATAAGCGCCGTGGCGGATATATCCGCCACTGAGCGCTAAGTCACTGCGCTCCGTGGCGGATATATCCGCCGCGGAGCGTGAAGGGGTTAAGACTGTGGCTACATAAGCTTCCTATACAGAATAGTGAGGTACAAGATCTCCCCTGTTCCCTATCAGTCACTGCATCCCAGTCTGTGATTCTTCAGAACTTTCTCTCTTCTCTCCTCATGCTGCACCCCGTCCCCCACCTTGTACTCAACACTATCAGCTCTGTACAGAGAAGCTTTTAACCCTTAGTGATCACACAGCACAGACTACACACTAACTGTAGTACTTATTATTTCTTATTACAAATTCCATGTTCCTTCATGTGATTACAGCTGCCAGGCTGTGCTCTATGCAATGGTAAGGGGATTTACGTATGGGTTTCTCACTGGATTTAATGCTAAATTAGTGACATAGAGAATACAAGGTATCATGGGAACTGTGGGCAGATTGAATTGGACTCAACTTCAGGGCTAGTCCAGGAAGAGGTTAGTCTCCGCCCACTACAGCTCTGGTGAGAAAGAAAATGCCATAACTGTGTGCAAGCAGCACAATATGGGCATCATTCTGTTTGGTTTTAAAAGTGTAAACACATACAGGAAATTAGTAAAATCATTATAACCATGACATAACTTGCGGACTGCTAAACTCCATACCTACCCCTGGTCGTGGGAGGAAAGACACATAGTTGGTAGTGGGTGGTTAGACCTACAGGTTGGTAGAGGTTGAAAACACAGGAGCAAAGCTAGCCAAGGGTTGTAAATAACTAGGAGATGAGGAAACATATGACATGACCAATGATTGAGACAAGAAAATAGTCAAACAATCCAGCTATACAACAAAATTATACCAAATCTGGAATCTATAATTCTAGTCAAAGTTATCTTATAAAAATCCACGGAACCTGACAGATAACTTCTACTATCTCTAGAGTCCAAATGTGAGCCGTAAACTTTTGAATCTGGAGATTCGGCCATCACATCATATTCATGGTCACGTCCGGCACCGCGTCTAATACATGTATCCGAGCAATAATACATAGTGATAAACAATTTCTCTCAAGAGGGTGCTACATTATTCAGAGAGGATATCTGAGAATGTTTCAGAATAAGTGATGTTATTTCTAGTGATGAGCAAAAATGTAATCTAGTACCTTCAGCTACAAGTTTTATCTCTTTATCATACAGATTTATTACTATGAATACAGAATAGGAAATCCTCTTGTACAAATAACCCGACCATATAAGCTATCACTGGCCATTAGGGGCAATATTATCATAGTTATATTCTTGTACATAGGGGACAGTATTATAGTAGTTATATTCTTGTACATAGGGGGCAGTATTATAGTAGTTATATTCTTGTACATAGGGGGCAGTATTATAGTAGTTATATTCTTGTACATAGGGAACAGTATTATAGTAGTTATATTCTTGTACATAGGGAGCAGTATTATAGTAGTTATATTCTTGTACATAGGGGGCAGTATTATAGTAGTTATATTCTTGTACATAGGGGGCAGTATTATAGTAGTTATATTCCTGTACATAGGGGGCAGTATTATAGTAGTTATATTCTTGTACATAGGGGGCAGTATTATAGTAGTTATATTCTTGTACATAGGGGGCAGTATTATAGTAGTTATATTCTTGTACATAGGGGCAGTATTATAGTAGTTATATTCTTGTACATAGGGGCAGTATTATAGTAGTTATATTCTTGTACATAGGGGCAGTATTATAGTAGTTATATTCCTGTACATAGGGGGGCAGTATTATAGTAGTTATATTCTTGTACATAGGGGGCAGTATTATAGTAGTTATATTCCTGTACATAGGGGGCAGTATTATAGTAGTTATATTCTTGTACATAGGGGGCAGTATTATAGTAGTTATATTCTTGTACATAGGGGGCAGTATTATAGTAGTTATATTCCTGTACATAGGGGGCAGTATTATAGTAGTTATATTCTTGTACATAGGGGGCAGTATTATAGTAGTTCTATTCTTGTACATAGGGGACAGTATTATAGTAGTTATATTCTTGTACATAGGGAGCAGTATTATAGTAGTTATATTCTTGTACATAGAGGGCAGTATTATAGTAGTTATATTCTTGTACATAGGGGGCAGTATTATAGTAGTTATATTCCTGTACATAGGGGGCAGTATTATAGTAGTTCTATTCTTATACATAGGGGGCAGTATTATAGTAGTTCTATTCTTGTACATAGGGGACAGTATTATAGTAGTTCTATTCTTGTACATAGGGGGCAGTATTATAGTAGTTCTATTCTTGTACATAGGGCGCAGTATTATAGGAGTTATATTCTTGTACATAGGGGGCAGTGTTATAGTAGTTATATTCTTGTACATAGGGGCAGTATTATAGTAGTTATAGTCTTGTACATAGGGGGCAGTATTATAGTAGTTATATTCTTGTACATAGGGGGCAGTATTATAGTAGTTCTATTCTTGTACATAGGGGGCAGTATTAAAGTAGTTATATTCTTGTACATAGGAGGCAGTATTATAGTAGTTATATTCTTGTACATAGGAGGCAGTATTATAGTAGTTATATTCTTGTACATAGGGGGCAGTATTATAGTAGTTATATTCTTGTACATAGGGGGCAGTATTATAGTATTTATATTCTTGTACATAGGAGCAGTATTATAGTAGTTATATTCTTGTACATAGGGGGCAGTATTATAGTACTTATATTCTTGTACATAGGGGGCAGTATTATAGTAGTTATATTCTTGTACATAGGGGGCAGTATTATAGTAGTTATATTCTTATACATAGGGGGCAGTATTATAGTATTTATATTCTTGTACATAGGAGCAGTATTATAGTAGTTATATTCTTGTACATAGGGGGCAGTATTATAGTAGTTATATTCTTATACATAGGGGGCAGTATTATAGTATTTATATTCTTGTACATAGAAGCAGTATTATAGTAGTTATATTCCTGTACATAGGGGGCAGTATTATAGTAGTTATATTACTGTACATAGGGGGCAGTATTATAGTAGTTATATTCTTGTACATAGGGGGCAGTATTATAGTAGTTATATTCCTGTACATAGGGGGCAGTATTATAGTAGTTATATTCTTGTACATAGGGGGCAGTATTATAGTAGTTATATTCTTGTACATAGGAGGCAGTATTATAGTAGTTATATTCTTGTACATAGGGGGCAGTATTATAGTAGTTATATTCCTGTACATAGGGGGCAGTATTATAGTAGTTATATTCCTGTACATAGGGGGCAGTATTATAGTAGTTATATTCTTGTACATAGGGGGCAGTATTATAGTAGTTATATTCTTGTACATAGGGGCAGTATTATAGTAGTTATATTCTTGTACATAGGGGCAGTATTATAGTAGTTATATTCCTGTACATAGGGGGGCAGTATTATAGTAGTTATTTTTTGTACATATATAAGATCTGAAAGGAGTAGAACATGATATAGAGATTCAAATCCCAAGACAGATTCCTAAATCATTCTCTGCCCATGTGAGACCCGGGTATAACATAGAGTGTACGTATGATAGGACTAGGGACAGGGTTTCTCCTTGTCACATTTTTATGAGTTACTAGAGGATTTTTTCATATGAATTAATTTGCACTTTTGTTTAGTCTGCATTTGGGAACAATTCTGGTAGCAGGGAGCGTGGTTCCGTTATCCCCTGTCTGCCACATCTGTTATCCAACATTTCAGAAACTTTGGCCCAGTATATTGTCACCGCTCCAGCACCATAATCAACTCTGACAACTCCTGATCAGAACAGAACAAAATGACTCCTATTATAATCATCAAAGGACGACTGTAAATGTCTATAATTAGAACATGTAAAGGATGGGAAAACAGCCGAGAATTATCAAATCTGGAAGTTATAGATTAAGGGAAAGATGGTACTCATTTTGCTGAAGGAAAGGAAGATCAGTTCCGTCAAGAACGTTCGTAATGAAGAGATGCGAAGTTGTGCGATTATTGGAAATTAATTTATGCAATGTAGCTGGTGAGAAAATCATTTGTATTAAGGGAAAATTACATATTTTATGCATATCTGTTATGTGAAATATACAGGCAGTCCCCGGGTTACATACAAGATAGGGTCTGTAGGTTTGTTCTTAAGTTGAGTTTGTATGTATGTCGGAACTGTATATTTTATCATTGTAATCCCAGCCAGAACTTTTTGGTCTCTGTGACAATTGGATTTTAAAAATGTTGGGTTGTCATAAGAATCAAGATTAACACTAAAGCTTCACTACAGACACCTGTGATAACTGTTATAGCTGATTATTGTAACCTAGGACTAAAGTACAATAAATTACCAATATCCAGAGGTCCGTTTGTAACTAGGGGCCGTATGTAAGTCGAGTGTTCTTAAGTAGGGGACCGCCTGTATATGTAACATCCTCCACCGGGGCATAGCCCTTTCTTAGGGCCTGGAGGCAGCCGGGGCCCAGAATACCAGCAAGGTGGCTTCAGGCTGGAGGATGGTGGGCTGCTACAGCAGTAAGGTTGAGGCAGATATCTGGTGATGGAGGTCTGCAGGCCATGTCCTGAGGAGTACTGTGCACTCTCTGGGCTCTGCCTGGAGAGACCTCAGGGGGAAGAGACCAGAACCTTCCACACCCAAAGAGTAAAAATGCTTTTATTCTTGCATACTCACAAACATATTCTTTATAAAAACGTGCGTAACAAATGGTTAAAAGACGCCAAACAGCACCTCGCCCCCGACCTAGGTTTCGCCCTCTTCGGCTGCTTCTTTTCTGTTTGGAACGGACAGAAAAACAGGAGGAATAACCAAGGAAATCCTCTATTTTCAACCTTTTATACATTAGGTATGGTCGCGTCCGAAAATGCAGTTCTATCAAAATATAATAATGGTTTTTCACTGCGTTTTACTCCGTAACGGAAAATAGCGACCAAAGTTGAAAATGGCACTTTTTTGCCACTTTGAAAAATATTAAAAAATCAATAAAAAGTGATCAAAAGGTCGCACAGTCCTAAACATTATAGCAATCAAAAGTCAAAAGTTAAAAGTTGACAGCTCCGTACACCAAAGTACGGAAAAGTTATTGGCGCGCAGAAGATGGCAAAATTAAAAAAAAAAATTTGTACAGGAGGTTTTAATTTTTTTAAATGTATGAAAACATTATGAAACCTATATAAATTTTGTATCCCCGTGATCGCACCGACCCAAAGAATAAAGTAGACATGTCATTTGGGGCGCACAGTGAAAGTTGTAAAATCCAAGCCCACAAGAATATGGCGCAAATGCGTTTTTTTACCATTTTCACTGCATTTGGAATTTTTTTCCCGCTTCCCAGTTCACGGCATGGAATAAATACCGTCACTATGAAGTGCAATTTGTTACGCACAAAATAAGCCGTCACACAGCTCTATATGTGGAAAAAGAAAAAGTTATAGATTTTTGAAGGTGGTGAGTGAAAAATGGAAGTGAAAAAACTAAAAAGGGCCCGGTCGTTAAGGGGTTAAGTACTAGGCGAGATCCTTCCTTTGAACCTGCATTTTAGAATCTTTGTATAAGTTGTTGGCTATTTTGGGAGTGTGCCGGGTTAGTAGCTCCTCTAAGTGTAATCCCCATTTTCCGAGTTTCCAACCTTTGAAAACCTTGGGGTGTGTCCAGCTCAGGTGGATCATCCAACCAGCTTACTCCATTCTTAACCCCTTAACGTAGCTCTACGGCGCAGAGGTATAAGGGATGTGTGAAGAGGGCTCACGGGCTGAGTCCTTTTCATACAGAGGTGGGGGTTGTTGCATATTGCAGCAAACCCCCACCGCTAATAACCGCGGTCGGTGTTTGCACCGATCGCGGCTATTAACCCTTTCAACGCCGCCGGCAAAGTCGCCGGCGGCGTTTAAAAGATCTTTATTGCGATCGCCGCGCCCCCGAACGTCATCATTTGCGGCGATCGGTTGCCATGGTAGCCTCGGGTCTTCGTTTGACCCGAGACTATCTGGCATCTGCATATTCGTTACAATGAGCCAGTGGCTCATTGTAATGAATGTGCTGCAAAAATGCCATATATTGCAATACAGAAGTATTGCAGTATATGGTAGGAGCGATCTGACTATCTAGGGTTAATGTACCCTAGATGGTCTAAAAAATAGTGAAAAAAATATAAAAAAAAAGTTTAAAAAATAAAAAAAATTAATAAAATATTAAAAATTCAAATCACCCCCCTTTTCCCTAGAACGGATATAAAACATAATAAACAGTAAAAATCACAAACATATTAGGTATCGCTGCGTCCCAAAATGCCCGATCTATCAAAATATAAAAACGGTTACGGGCGGCAGTGACCTCCGAGGCGGGAAATGGCGCCCAAATGTCCGAAATGCGACTTTTACACCTTTTTACATAACATAAAAAATGAAATAAAAAATGATCAAAATGTCGCACAGACCTCAAAATGGTAGCAATGAAAACGTCGCCTCATTTCACAAAAATGACCCCTCACACATCTCCGTGCGCCAAAGTATGAAAAAGTTATTAGCATCAGAAGATGGCAAAAATTATTTTTTCTTTTTTGTACACATTCGTTTAATTTTTGAAAATGTATTAAAACACAATAAAACCTATATAAATTTGGTATCAACGCGATCGCACCGAACCAAAGAATAAAGTAGGCGTGTTATGGATTTTTGAAGTTGGAGAGCGAGAAATGAGCCGAAAAACCCTCCGTCCTTAAGGGGTTAAAGCAATTACTAAGCATATCATTGGCTAGCAACATTCCCATTGTTGTTTATCATGTCTTATTTTAATATTTGTTACTGCTGTTTTTAGTGCATGAAATTCTGGAATATTGCAAACGGCCCCTTTAGGTGCACATTTTTTCTGTCTTGCCCGACATAGCGCAGCCGTGAAACAAAACTGGCGCAGACACTTTATAAGTGCATGTGCAAGCAGTTTGCACGTTCTTTCTGGTGCAAAGTCAGGCAGAAAACTGGCGGAAACACTGTAATAAACATGGGCCAATGTGTTCCTGCTGGAACACGTTGACCCACATTTACTGACGTCCATGCGCCAGTTTTCTTTCGCACTTCTTTTTAGGTGCAAACTGCTTGCACAGGTATTTAGGAAGGGTCCGCCCCACATATGTGTCGCATGCAACAGTTTTGTGCTGCCGCTGCACTTTTCTTCTGGACAAATAAAGGGGCGTCCGGTGCACAGTCAGATGGTGCGTCGCATTTATCATGCAAAGTCTGACAAAATGTGTTACACGCCCTTGTGCACCAAAAAAAGAAGTTGTCAGGGAAGTCCCGAGGGCACCAGATACATGAAGAACATGTGCCAGGGATCATAACTCTGGCACCCACTGCACACTACACAGGACACTGCACATAGTACAGACTGTACTGTTCTTTGTGAATGTGGCCGATGGGATCTTGTCTATTGGTCTGGCCCAAATTTTCGTGCACCGGATCTTTAGCAGGCATAGGAAACAGGTGAGTAGAAACTGTACATAAGTGGCCAACCCCTTTAAAGGACATCTACCATCAGATTATGGAAATTATATGCAAATTAGCGAGAGGTGCTCAGGTTTACATCACCTAAACGCGTCTCTCTCCTCTCTCCAGCCTTCAAGTTATTCTACTCTGTACTCCCGAAGTCCCACCTGATCCCACCTGTAGAGCTTGCAGAGATGGATGACGTCACCCGGCTCTCTGTAGATCTTGCACAAGCACGTTTCTACCACCGGCTGCATAGCAGTGGGATACGTAAAAGTTACATGTAAAGGAGGACAAAACTAGTAGATCAACAGTAGGAGTCAACCATTAGTTAATCTGATGGTAGATGTCCTTAAAGCCAACTTTTTACAGCTCTGTGTCAATACTCAAAGGTAGCTCTTGGTCAGCTAAATAAACTTGTACTGCCCAATGCATTGCTACTGCCGGCTGAGTGGCTGTGGTGCAAGATGTCACCAGTGATGTCACCAGTTCTCTGTGACCTCTTTGGGCAGGACTAGGTGGGACTATTTGGCATTATGGGGCCAGTAAATTGAAAGCTGGCAGAGCCGAGAGGCACTTAGTTGACGTAAGCCTGAGGTCCTCCGACTATTTTGCATACATTAAGGCATCTATTTCTACAAAATGTGGCCTTTCTACAATATACAAAGAACAGTTAACATGCACAGGTCAGTAATCGGTGTCTTCCATCCGTCAATCTGATGGTAGTTGCCCTTTGAGTCAACTTTTTCCAGATGTCTATGTCAATAGTCAAAGGTAGTTCTTGGTCAACCATATTAATTTGTATTGTTGTGTACACTACTGCTGCAGTGTCATAGGTATAAGGGCTCATAACGCTCTCAAGATAACCATGTGGGACCCCTAGACCTCAGGGGTCCCAATACAGTGGTGGGGTATGAGTCAGTAACTCCAAAAGCTAGTTTGGGGAGTAAAGGAGATCAGGATGAAGACCTTCATCTTTTCAGTCTCACCCTTTGGTGTGAGTCTGCACTGCCCGCAACACTATCCTCCTCTCTGTCTAGTTTTTTTCCTCCAGGTTTAGCTGCAGGAGGACGATTTATCCTCAGAAGAGGAGGAGAGCAGCAAGTGGCAATGCAATGTCACACTAAGGGCAAAATTAGTCTGTTTGTAAAATACAACTTTGCTTGAAGCACTAAAAAAACAAATCCAACCCTGTTCTCAAAACGCTTTGATGCTCTGTAAAGTCTGGCAGCCTAAGTATCATAAATATCCTTTCCTTGCTCTCTGCACTGAAATTTATGATATACTTACAATAGCTTTTTAATTCCGAAATAAGCAGTAGTTCACTATTGAAAAAAATAAGGGAGGCTGTGGATAACAATACAGCTGCAGGGGTAAAATTATTCCCCACTTGTTTGCTGCCATATACAAGGATGGTTTTACTTGTAGAATGTTTAGAATCAGCCAAGGCCCATAGGAATCCTTGGATACCTTCAACATATTATCACAAAGAGATCCCTACATGTGATATTGGGTAGTGACTAGTGATTGAAATTATAAAAAAAAACTTAAAAAAAGGGAATTTTGATGATATTCACTAGTATACGGTAGACTAGTAGACTGGCTTTCAGCAGCGTGACATCCTTAGCTTCTGTATACTGTACGTAGGAGGGAGAGGTCTTGTGCTTCGTGTACATAACCCTTGCTCCTTCCATGCACAATGGAGGCCATTTCATGGCATAGGAGATAAGACGATTACAGGATGTGTCATATATATCTGTCTATGTGGTCTTTTCTACCCATTTAGGAAAACACATCAGTATTATAATAGGTTTACATGGCCATTTGGTTGGTCTCGGATCTTCATGTTAGACACAGGGCTTATCCCTTAAAGCGTATCTAACACCCTCTGCAGAGATCAGTAGTCCCGGTGTGAGGAGTAATATTGATTCCTCATTGTGTGATTTGTCATCTCCATTTCCCAGCAGCTTTTATCTCTGCAGGGTCTATGAGGGTGTTTTCTGTTGTCCTAATGGCACTAGAAGGAGATCTAGCTGCCGAGACTCACACCTCCCTCTTTCCTATGTAATCTTAAATCTGATTGAGATTATTTAAACTGTTCTTAAAGCAACAGCAAGTTACTTAAAGGAAATCTACCATTTGTTTTTATGCATTGTAAACCAAATATACCTTGAGAATGATTTAGCTACACTGTTGCAGAAACATATCTTGTTTTATCCCTGATCTGACTGGTTTTGCTCAAAAATCAATTATAATTTTCAGGACCTTGGGAAAGCTGGGTTGCATGCTGGTTGCAGTATATAAACACATTACACGGAGCTTCCTGAACTGTCCAGACAGGACTATTCAACCTGAGCTGGATGACTCTTACACAGCGGCTGTGAGATTAATTGCTTCTGCCTTTCAGGGACAACACAGTGATTACAGCTGCTATAAGGTGACGACTGGGGTGTAAGGAGAACACACACCTGAGATGACTCTTCTGTCCTTGGAATAGACCTTGGTCTAGTCGTCTGCCACTGACTGGGCAGTTGTGGGACAAAGTTCCAGCTTTCTGGGTGCAAGTCCACAATAAATTTAGTGTGGGTTGGAGCTCTGGCTTCACTACCTTCACTAATGGAGATAAAAAGAGCACTGTTCACATTGTGCTCTCAGCAGGAGTTGCTGTCATGCAGTGATACCAGAGGACAAAGCATACGGCATCAGCACCGGAGGTGGACAACTCTCCTGCTGAGAGTGTGGTGAGAACAGCAGTAGGAGAGTTGCCTCTCATTGGGGCTTCGTATCAGCAAAAACGTCTCGGTGTGTCACCTCTGACAGATGTGTCATAGGTTAGCCACCACTGGGCTAAACATTATCACCTCTCCAAAGAATAGGTGGTAATGGTATGAACACTGGGAGTCCAATTACATGGACAACCACTAATTAAATAAATGGGAATTGAAGGAAATCTACCATCAAAATCCATCCTGACAAACCAGGGACATTACTCATAGATCCAGGCACCGGGACTGCAGTAATCTTCTTATATTTGTTATCCATGACCTCCTTCTTTCTAAAATCAACTCCTTCAGTACCTGAGCAGGCTCATTAGCATAATTGTAAAAGTTGATTATAGAAGGAAGAAGATCATGGATAACAAATATAAGAAGATTATCACAGTCCCGGAGCCTGGAGCTATGAGTAAGTGTTCCTGGTTTATCATGATGGATTTTTATGGTAAATTTGGAGTGTAAATTGGACTGATGAAAATACTGCACTCAATTATCTCCCATTGATCCCATTGATCCCAGAATTATTCTTACTGCCCTATTTTAATTCAGTAAGAAGTTTTTTTCCCACTATGGCCCCACCTTGTGGGTTTTTTTGGGGTTTCCTCTAGATTAACGTTATGAGATTAGGGGAAGGACTTTATTGACCTTCATCTTTTATCGACCTCATTTACTATGATACTATTTAAGAGACATCAGAGAGGGGAACTTATTTTCCGAATTTTTTTACTAGCCATGAACATTAAGCTTCTTAGTTCATCCTAGATCGATGGGGCTCATTTACTAAGGGTCCGAACGCTACACTTTCGCCGGGTTTCCCGAATATTTCCGTTTTGCACCGAATTGCCACGGGGTATTGGCGCACGCAATCAGATTTTGGCGCATCGCCGCTGGCTTGCATGCGACAGAATTCGGAGGGCGTGGCCGTCGGACAACAACAGATTCAGACAAACCGCAGAATTTAAAAAAGGATTTGTGTCGCAAGATCAGCACTTACATGCACCAGGAAGAAGCAGATGAACTCCGGCGGACCTCACCGCAGCAGCGACGGATGCAGGAACTCGGATGCACGAAGTTAGTGAATCGCGCTGGACACGAATCCTCATCAGACAACGCACCGCCGGATCGCGACGGGACCGGGTAAGTAAATCTGCCCCAATATTTCTAAATTATTGATGTAACATGTAACAAAAAAATCTAATAATAATAACAGAATTTTTGACGGTTCTTAATTCCAAAATTGTTTGAAACAAACAAATTTAAAACTGTTTAAAAAAAACTTAAAAGCTCCACACGAAGACCATAAACAGGCAATAAAAAGATCCAACAGGCGCTTGCAGCAACCACAGATAACATAGACTTGTTTTCTTGGCACCATCTCCAGGGGTTGGGACTTGACTGATGATACGACTCTTATCTTGACACCAGGCTCTCCCGGTTGAAAACTGTTTATGAGAAACAAATATCATCTGAAGAGCGGCGTGCCAGACACTAAGTAAATCATGCCGGCGATGATGAATCAAATCTCGCCAGCTGTACCCACATTGTCATTGTTATGATGTAACACATTCCGCCCCCACTGATACTGCATCCAAATTTGGGCACAAAACCTTCCTTGATCAGCTGGCAAAGTGAAAACTAAAAGCACAAAAAGAAAAAAAAAAAAAAACTGAGTAGACGGGGGCCGGAGTATAGGATGGTAATAACAAGGTGTTCATTGATTATACAAACTGCTAATGAAATCCACTCGCGGGATCCAACAAACTGCTGGAACCCTGAAAGTAATGATTAATGGAGATTTTGGTGAACCAAAACACATTGCAAATTGTCCCATCTGGACACTCGAAGTCTATGATGGAGACTTTATCTCTGTTTATTTCATCCCCGGCTAAAAGGCTTATAATAAATTGCAATAATCCGAGGAGCCAACCGAGAGGACAGAGGAGCGCTTCAGATAAAAACCAAAGTAGAGAGTGCTGTAACCCAGGACCAGATGTATTTTCGGCTTGTGTTCTTGTACACATTTAGCTGAGGCTTTTCAAGTGGTGAAGATTTGCATGTTTGTTTTTGCGATACTAATGAATATGTTTTTGATTTACATTTTAGAAAATGGAAACTTCTTATTTTTTTCATTTATTTCCTTTTTTTTTTACTCCCTAGGCTTTGTAGCTTAATGACTTCCAGAAGATGCTATATTGTCCTCTTTCAACCCTTCCTCAACGGAAACAGAAAAAATATATTTTTCATTAGTTTTTTTTTTTGTTCTATTTTTTGATGTATTTTTGTCTCCCCTATTCTCTTTCTATATTTTGTTATTTTATGTATTTTTTCCTTTTCTCCCCTTTTTTCCTTTCTTTATTTTTAATTTTTTTTTGTTATATTATATTGATGGTTTTTTATGCTTTTTTTCCTCCCGTTTTCTCTCTCTCACACACACCTCCTGGCCGACGTATATACAGTGTATTCACATCCCCCATAGCTGGGAATGGGCGTAAGGCACCATACGGGAGCGGTACGGTGCAGCACATATGCAGCACAGTACCGTTCCACAGCCAGGAGAAAGAAAGGACATGTCCTATCTTTCCCCGTAATACGGCACCGTTCACCATATATTGCTATGGAGAGGGGTGGGAGTGAGCGGCGATCACCCCTCCTCCTCTCCCGGGCGCCGACGTGTGCCCGCCATACTGCGGTACAGTGGGCACATGTCAGTGTAAATGTAGCCTTAGTTATAGTTTTTTATATTATCAAAATGTTTTCCTTTTTACTGAAAATTTTTTTAACTTTTTTTCTCTCCCTTTTGTCAGGGTAGATAAAGGGGTGCAGGCCGTAGACTCACTTACAATCTCAGCCACCTACCTAAAATGCCTCGCATGCCCTATTGGTAAGGGACCTCTGGTCGACAATTCTTACACTGACTAAGTGCACAGGAAAGAGATACAGACAACAGTTAACAGACTGAAAAACGAAGTCAGACAGAACCGGGACAAATCCAAGATGGCGGTGAAGTACTGAATTGAATAACAATGCGAATGGTCAAATATCGAAGTAAAGTTCAGATCCACAGTATAGTAAAGCAAAGCAATAACAAGTAGAAATAGGGAAAGGTATAAGGAGACTAGTAAAAGCAGCAATGTGTGATGGAACTGGGTAGATATATAAAAGAGTTCCTGGATGCCGTCCCCAGCAGCTGACTGGACCAGCCATCCAAGTTAACCGTTTGCTGTCAGGGCTGAGCTGCAGAGGAACTGGGTGTGGTTCAATCAGTCCCAATACAGCAGAATGTGCTCACCTTTCAGTAGTATGTAAAATGAGTAGCACAGGCAGAGACCTAAAACCTGTGAGCCAGTCGTTGTATAACCGTAGTAACATGCATGCATGATGGGAAGCAAGATGTGTGGTGTACCAGGATGAAGGTAGGCAATGGTGTGATTTTACAGCATGGATTAATTTATTGTGAATAAATATGTATATATATAAAGTGAATGAAAAAAAGTATTTGATCCCTTGCAGAATTTGTAAGTTTTCCCAATGACAAAGACATGAACAAGAAAAACAGAGAGACATTGATAAAAAAATTCCAACGATTCCTGTATCATGCTGCTGGCTTCTTCTTAGCCTGAGATATAGCCTCATATATATATATATATATATATATATATATATATATATATATATATATATATATCATCCCTTCTTGTGACATCAACTCAGGACACTGAAGCCAGAACACTGAGGGTATTCACATGAATCAGGACAGCATGTTTGTAATTGGACCACCTGAAGCATGTGATGAGTCACACGTCTGTGACATCACCCAATGTACTAAGCTCTTTAACATGAATCAGGACAGCATGTTTGTAATTGGACATCACTCTATGTTTGTAATTGGACATCACTCTAAGTCTTATTGTCTTGCATTCATCTCCTACTGCGCCTCCCAACAATCCTATACGGTTTCCCATGGTTACCAGAAAGCATGACAAAAGGAGTGTAGCCTACTAAACACCTGCAGAGTAAATTAGAGAATTGCTTATTTTTTCTTAGTGAGCTAGGGCAAAATATAGGTTTTATACTTTACAGTTGATCTTATATGGTAGGTTCATTTTAACATTAAGATATAGAATGTCAAAAATAAAATTCCAAAAATTTACATTGTATAAATTATATAAATTTATTTGCATTTTGCTTGCGGCTCACAAACAATGACGTTGGCAAGCGGCTGACGTCATTCTGTGTTCTGGCCGAGCTTGAAGGTCCAAAGAGGAGTGGAACGACCCGAAGAGGAGCGGAACGGTCCAACTAGGACCTGATGGACCCGAGGAGGCACTAAAGCTGGCTGGCAGGCTGTATACTACAGGGGCTGGCATGCTATATACTGGGGGGGGGCAGGCTATATACTACAGGGGGTGGCTGGCTATATACTACAGGTGTCTGGCAGGCTATATACTACAGGTGGCTGGCAGGCTATACTGTACAGGGGGCTGGCAGGCAATATACTACAGCGGCTGACAGGCTATATACTACAGGGGCCTGAAGGCTATATTCTGGGGGGCAGGTAAGCTATATACTACAGGGGGCTGGCTGGCTATATACGGGGAGGCTGCGACCAATGCATTTCCCACCCTCGGCTTATACTCGAGTCAATAGGTTTCCCAGTTTTTTTCCCAGTCAATGTGGTACTATCTTTTTTAGATTATTTTATGTGTTTTGGTGTCTCAGTCCTTTTTTACCTACTGTAATTCATGTTTTGTGCTATATTATTTTATTTTAGTATTTTATATTTATGCATATTTTTGTCATCCCGTTTCTCTCTTTTTGTAATCCCTTTCTCCTTTTTCTTTTGGCAATTACATTTTTTTCTCTCTCTTTCCAATTTCTCCATCAGAGCAGGTTGAGAAAAGTCGTTTTTTGATTTACTCGAGAAGTGTAAATGGTACATCATTTTTAATGGGATTCCTGGGTAGCAATTAGTGAATAGATAATGGGAGCGGCAGATAAATAGGAAGACGACTTGTGAAGAACATTGTGTTCGGTGACATGACTGCTCATAATTTAAAATCTGAAAAGATATTGTCATTGCCTGGAATTAGCGGGGAAAATGAAGAAGTGAATTGTGTCTTCAAGTACAGCAAACAGTCTCGTTTTGCGGTGAGAGATCTTACTTGCTTTGATATTCATCTGCGTGTAAGAACATTTAATGAATTAAACATTTCTTTCTCTACAAAGGGTCCCGTCTAGTGTTTAAGTATTCGACAAGAATCTGTGAAATCATACAAGGTGTTCTGTTTGGAGATTCGCAACGTCTTCTAATGGATTTGTTTAATTGAGACTTGATCTTTTTAGTTTTTTTTAACTTGCTTCTTTTCAGCGTGTACACACCAAACAATATGTTTTTCCAATATTTTTTTTGTGTTTTTCTTGAATATTCTTATCTATCCATCAATCTCATGTCTATCTATCTATCCCATATCTATCTATCTATCTATCTCCTGTCTATCCATCTATCCATCTATCTATCTATCTATCCCATATCTATCTATCTATCTATCTATCTATCTATCTATCTATCTATCCATCTCATATCTATCAATCAATGAATTAATTAATCAATCACATAATTGTCAACTCTCAGCTTATGTCACAGTCTTATGTCACATCTTATTATGCTGTCTAAGATATTTCCACTTTTCAGACATATTGGGGCAGATTTACTTACCCAGTCCAGTCGCGATCCAGCGGCGCGTTCTCTGCGCTGGATTCGGGTCCGGCCGGGATTTAATAAGGTAGTTCCTCCGACGTCCACCAGGTGGCGCTGCTGCGCTGAAAAGCATCTGAACGCGCTGGAGTTCACCGGCTCGGGCTGAGTGAAGGTAAGCGCGTCCCGAGCGACACATTTTCCGTTCTTAAATGCAGCGGTTTTTCTGAATACGTCGGGTTTTCATTCGGCCACGCCCCCCGATTTCCGTTGCGCGCATGGCAGCGCTGATGCGCCACAATCCGATCGCGTGCGACAAAATCCCGGGGCAATTCAGGTACAATCGGCGCAAATCGGAAATATTCGGGTAACACGTCGGGAAAACGCGAATCGGGCCCTTAGTAAATGACCCCATTGGGGCTTATTTACTAAGGGTCCGCTGGCGCACTTTTGTTGGAATTTCCAAAGTTTTCGGGATTTGAGCCACTGTGACAGGTATTTAACGGGGGATTGTGTCGGACGCGATTGGATTGTGGCGCAGCTGCGCCGGCTTTCCTGGGGCAGAAATCGGGGGGCGGGCCGTCGGACGATCCCACTGATTCGGGCTGAGCACGGGATTTAACATTCAAATTGTGTCGCAAGAACAAGCACTTACATGCACCGGGAAGAAGAAGGTGAACTCCAGGGACCTGAGCGGGGAAGCGACACATGCAGGATATCCGGCACATGATCGTAGTGATTTGCGGCAGAGTGCATTCCGGTCAGACAATGCACTTTCGTGGAATGCATTAGGATGGGTAAGTAAACGTGCGCCATTCTTTTCTTTTGATTCACTTGCTCCATGTCTGTCTACTAACCCCTAATACAATTTTTGGAAGTTGCACTTACTTGTACTTTGCTTATACTCTACGATCAGGGTCCTTTGCCACTTTATTCAGTCTCATCTCATGCACAGGTGTAGAAAACTATCATTCACTACACCCGTGTTAGTGTAACATTTGTGTGAGCGCCATCCTTGGTCTGTGGTGTGCGACTAAGATGGTGCTGATTTTATCTGGGATTTTCTTCTACTTCTGTAGTGTGAACATGAGTTTTACTTTTACCACACATGTCTCTAGCCTGCAGCTTAGCTTTGGTCTAGTGGTAGTTTACTTGGTTATTGCCAGCCTCACACTCCTTTCCTGCTCTCAGAACTGTCTGGATCTCTGAGCTCTGGTCCAATTACTAGTGAGGCCGGGGTCCGAGATCACATATTAGTCCAGCCTACCCTTCCTTTACTACTGGTTAAGAAGTTTTTTTTGTCAGATCCACAAGTTTTAGTTTTGGATTTCTGATATCTGGGCTTTGGCTCTTACTACTCTCCTCTTTTCTGTTTTTTACTGTGTTTATTTGTTGTGACCCAGCTCTGTTCACTTATCTTATCTGTTTTTATTGTTTTGTCCTTGTGTCCCTGTTTTCCACTTTGGCACAAGAAGGGAACGTTGACCACTATTATCTTGCTGTTAGGACCTACTGTCTGTGATATCTGTCCGTTCCCAGAGATTACGTAACAGTTAGTTACATTACACTTACATCTGGTACCTGCTCCTTCAATGCTGATGTTAGCAGATGCCCCCCTCCACAACCATCCATGCTAATATAATAACACAAAAAATACACAACACATCAAGAAATATGAAACATCTTAAAGCGGTGAAATTCATTAAGCAATTTAGATTTGCTCCCAATTTTGTCCCCCATTTACCAGTGCATTGGTGCAATAAATTTTGAACAAATACTAGGAAATAAAAGTTAAAAAAAATTACATTCTAAACACTATAATTATCTATTTATATAGTAAAATCATGAACCTATATGGAAAAAATGAAAAGTGCATGAATTTCATGGCCTCCAATTAAGACGTCTTTCGCTTTTGTCAATACGTGACATGCATGACATTCACGCTGAACAATGCAGGTAGTCACCTACAGGAAAATTTCCTGACATAAAAGCGCAATTGTGCACAAAATGAAATGCTATCAATCTATTTACAAATAATGCCTCCACCCCCTTAACCTTCCTCAGGAGCTGAAAGCCAAAATGACACATCATAAGCGCTCGCTAGTTTTCTTTTCATCACTATTGGCGGTTATATTAATTTTCCGCTCTTGTTCGCGGCTTTTATTGTTGACATTTTCTCGTTCACATGAAGTTGCTACAAATTACTGTCGCTGACTACAATGGCTTCCCATAGTTCCTTCCCATAGAGAACGTCTTGCAGCTCAAGTGAAATGATTAGATTTACATGCTGGATATGGGTTTTATGGGTCTTTAAAGTGGACCCGTCAATGACCCTGTGATTCAGAATATTTATTCTGACTGGATTATTTTTAGGACGTTCAGATGTGAAATATTGCGTTGACCTTCTTCTTCACTCGAGAGGGTGAAATTATAATATCCTGCTATTATTTGTTATAAAAGGAGACCTAAATTTGATGGTAACTGCCCGATATCGCTAGAGGCGATTATATAGTACACACCAGAATTGCTAAAGTAATAGAAGATTCCCAAGGGCCCAGGATATGACGTCCATCATGGCCTAATTTGATCTCTGACCTTGTTCCATCTCTTACTGAATTATGCTGAATTTCGCCTTGCTGGCAATACAGACAAAATCTCATTATGGAGCCACATTACAAAGAAGTTCTATGGAGAGTAGAGGGTGGGGAGTGAGTCACAGCAGCTATGTCTCCATCCACCTGCTTAGGATGCAAATACACCAAGTATTTAGCCAAACCAGTATATCTATTCCAATAGGAACAGACTCCCAACTGTAGACACTTTTTCAACCTGGTTGGGTCTCCTCGGTACAGTGTAGGAAACTGTTTGGCTGTGTGAGAGGCTATTGACTAGAACATCTATGGCTTTAAGTCTCCACACGCCTATAAGGCGGTCTTAGTTGGCAACCACTCGATAAGGAGTTCTCCACCTGCATAGAGACAGAGGCATAAGAGATACAGAATGCAGAAAGGAGAAGAGTCACAAAAAGAAGATTACAAAAAATGGGTGTTATTTTTTTTTATAAAGAGCCATGCACCTGAATGACATCACAATACCAGGGATATAACGAGCCGTGCACCTGTGTGACATCACAATACCAAGGATATAATGAGCCGTGCACCTGTGTGACATCACATGACCAGGGATATAACGAGCCGTGCACCTGTGTGACATCACAATACCAAGGATATAATGAGCCGTGCACCTGTGTGACATCACATGACCATGGATATAATGAGCCGTGCACCTGTGTGACATCACAATACCAAGGATATAATGAGCCGTGCACCTGTGTGACATCACATGACCAGAGATATAACGAGCCGTGCACCTGTGTAACATCACATGACCAGGTATATAACAAGCCGTGCACCTGTGTGACATCACATGACCAGGGACTGTTTTTTATCTACAGGAAGTAGAAAATGAAGCTTCCTTTTGAATGACAGTGATCAGAGATCGAAAAAAGCATGGGGAATTGATACAGAATTTATTGGGAAGTTGTATAACTTTTCATTATACAAACCATATCACTTATTTGCTGTAAGTGAACAACCCCTTTAATATCACATGACATGTAATGATCCCCGGCTTATGTAATCCAGCATAACCCAGTCCGATAAATTGCCCATGAACATTTTTGAAGTTGATTGACAGTTGTGAAATCAGAATCAAGCTTGGACTGGCCCATCACAACATCCAACAACCCTTAAATGGGTCCCAACTAAAGTTGTTTGTAAGGGTCTAGCAGAAGACAACTAGAGAAATCACTTCTTCATAGAAGATATTTTTGTGTAGTTTTATGAACAATTCATAAGAATTGAGCACAATTATAATGTTAAGTTATAATGTAGATAATATAGGGTGTAAATAAAGGTTATCTCAGTCGACATTTGCTGCTCTTACAATAAAAGGCTTTCTTCTCCTTTCTGAGTGATCTTCCATCTACCTCCGAACATCACATTAACTACTTGTGGTGGTAGGTCCAGACATCATCATCAATGGTGGTAACGTATGGACATAAAGATGGTCTACTAGGTCCTTTACACTACTTTCTTAGTATTTATTCCTCTGGTGGGACAATACCTAAAGCCACCAGACTAAGTAGATGGTCTACTAAGCACTGAACACTATGGGGCTCATTTACTTACTCGGTCCTGTCGCGATCCCGCAGTGCATTGTCCAACGAGGATTCGGGTCTGTCGGGATTCACTATGGTTGTGTGCCCGATATCCAACAGGTGTCACTGCTGCGCCGAGGTCCGCCGGTGTTCACCTTCTTCTTCCCGGTGCTTGTAAGTGCTCGAGCTTGCGACACAAATCGCTTTTTAAATTCCGCAGTTTTTCTGAATCCGTTGGGTTGTCCGATGGCCACGCCGTCGATTTCTGTCGCGTGAAAGCTGACGCCGATGCGCCACAATCCGATCGCATGCGCCTAAATCCCAGGGCAATTCGGCGCAAAATGGAAATATTAGGGAAACCCGACAAAAGTGCGGCGTTCGGACCCTTAGTAAATGAGCTTCTATACCTTAGTAGATCTGTCTTTGCTGGGCTAAAACTTAAAACCCCCAGACTGACACCATCCATAAGTTTTCTACAGGCACTTCTTGGCCAATAAAGTTTTTTTTTGCAGAACCAAACTTTATCAGTTATCTACAGGATAGATCGGAGACAGTAGTGGATTATAATATAGGCCAATTGAGCAGTAGCCCAGGGCCCAAACCTCGTAGGGGGCCCATCGCCACCCAAACTACCCACTAAATTTTATATTGAGAAGGACCTTTACCCATGAACTCTTCATACATCTGTTCATGCTCTCAATATATATGTACACAAGAGCCGTTTCAGGTTCTGGAAGGTCCTCCAAAAGACCTGAAACTGCCCATTGAAAGCAGACGGAAGGGACACATCCTCCATTCCCCAAACTTGTAGGAAGTGAATTCCAGGCTTAGAGGGGCCGGTCACTGGGGGCAAAATTTGCAAAACTATTGTCTTCTCCTAAGCTGACATATTGAATAACACTGGGGCAGATTTACTTACCCGGTCCTGTCGCGGTCCAGCGGCGCGTTCTCTGTGGAGGATTCGGGTCTTACGGCGATTCACTAAGGTAGTGCGCCCAATGTCCACCAGGTGTCGCTGCTGCACTGAATTCCGTCAGAGTTCACTGAAGTTCACCGAGCAACCCTGGGTGTAGGTAAGCATGTGTCAAGCGACACTTTTTTTTTTTAAATACTGCGTTTTTTCCCGAATCCGTCGGGTTTCCTTATGGCCGCGCCCCCCCGATTTCTGTCGCGTGCTTGCCGGCACCGATGCGCCACAATCCGATCACGTGCGCCAAAAACCCGGGGCAATTCAGGGAAAATCGACGCAAAACGGAAAATACGGGTAACCCTACGGAAAAACGTAAATGTGTTTGAATATTTCCAAGGTCAGTTCAAGCATTTAGTACACCCTATAGATAATGTAGACAACCCAGATACTTTTTGTATAGAAATAATGGATATATAATTCTAAATCCTACTCTGACTCTATCCAGTGAGCACCTTGATCCGACCCTGCATTTGGAGTCAAGCCCGATTATGTAGGATGAATCTTTGCGTTCCTTATCACTATATGTGAAATAACATTGCCATACATTAGACATCACAAATGACAATTCTAATTCTCCCTATTACTGCTGATCACTGAGCAGGAGGATGATGTATGATGAAATATGTGATAAGTGCTCTTCTGTCTCATAGCCAATTTTCTCCTGAGCAAAAGAAAAAAATCCCTGTGTCAGCGTTTTCTGCAAATGTTTCAGAATGAGATTTGTTATCATTATTCTCTCTTCTCTGCTAATATGTTAACACTTTGCTGGTTACGTGTGACAAGCGTCATGGAAAACGTATTGATACCATGTAGTGAAGGTCATGTTCACATCCCAAACGACCTTTGCAGCCTGATTTGTTGATGACTTGTTGGCCCATCAGTTTTATTGTCCAATGGTTTTATAGTAATTGTGGCGCTTTTATTTATGCAGTTATTTAGTTAAAGAGCTCTCTGTGATGTTGGTCGTGAGGGACGTGTCAGGAGTAGGAATGAGTGGACCTGAACCACCAAAAGTCTGGCGTTTGACTTAACCAGCTCCCTCCCCCCACCGCATAGTTTAAATGCGTCCGGAAAAGCCCTTGTCACTGGGGGGATGATCCTAAGGAAAATGGTGGTGGTCATGCTGTCAGTATTCAATTGCCACCAGCGAACCTGTCACCAGGAATGTAATTTTTTGCCAGGGAAAGGTTAAAATTGTCTATGCTGTAATTATTTTACAAATGCCTTTGTCAGAATTCTGGATCATTTCAGTACTTTATAGTGCCTGGGTTTGAGCATCAGAACCATCAGCTGGGAGCACCACTACTTTCAATTTGCTGTGTAGGACTTGAGATTGCTGCCCCACTACTTCGTTTTACAGTACTTTATAAAAGCTATTTTCACATTACCTGGCTCCCTGCCAGCAGCATGTGGTGAGTTCCGGGAAAGAGGGGCAATTGCAGCCGCCAGTGTATGTCTGTGTCTCCTCTTCTCCACACTCATCCAGTTCACTCTCTGCTCCCCAATGGAGTTGGGGTAACCAGAGCCAAACCAAATTTTCAGGATTATGTTTTGGTCAAACTCAACAAACCCAGGGTCCACTCATCCCTAGTCTAGTGTCTAGTAGAGGGAATTAGTATAATAACATATATGACTGGTGCTATCACACATCCAGTATAAAATATTAATGGTAAAATGAATTTATATATTTTAATATTTATTTTAAAATAAAAATTCACTTTGCATATAGAAATACATAATCTACTTGCATCCTGTGCACAAGAATTTATCAATGTACAAAAATAAAGATACTGAAAATACATGTATATAGATAAGACATGAAATACTGACAAAAATATAAAATCTATATCACAAAAAAAGTTAAATATAAAAATATTGAACAAGGAATAAAAGGATAAATACATTATTAGAAATGGCTGTCCACCTGAAGCTGGTGGCGTATCGGGAGGCAGTGCACATGTGTCGGCCTGTGCTTCACAATCACCATGGATGCGCAAAGGGCTTCTTAGGGCATGTAGTCAGGGCTGGGTCAAAGGGTGGGCTCCAGTGGCATGCAACCTGGGGCCCTTCCCCACTTTGCCCTCTAAGGGGTTCCCATCAATTTTGAGTGGGCGCCCAATTCGCCCACTATATGTGTGGCTTTTTTCGGAACCAACTGTTAAAATAGGAGATGATAGACTTTTGTCTATGGCAGAGCAGGGGAACAATACATCCCTGCTTTGCCAAAGACTGTGGAGCACACAGGATGACGCTGTCCTGGTGGTGCAGGGACGTCATCAGGGAGCGGGAGTGGATGAATATAATGTGTCACTGGGGGGGGGGTGCTGTTTATATATCTAGTTGTTACTATGGGTGCCGCTGTATATCTATGTTTTACTGTGGGTTGGCACTTTTATATATATATATATATATGTTACGTATATGTATATAAGTTATGTATATATTCATTACTTCGGGGGCTGTATATATTCATTAGTGGGGAGGCTGTATATAGTACTAGCAACCTTTACGTTATTAAAAAAAATTGTGTCCCACCTTCATAACCTTTACAATGAGCCCAACAATGGGGCACATTTACTTACCTGGTCCAGTCGCAATCCATCGGCGCGTTCTCCGACGCTGATTCGGGTCTGCCGGGATTCACTATGGTCTGTGCGCCCGATATCCACCAGGTGACGCTGCTGCGCCGTGGTCCGCCGGAGTTCACCATCTTCTTCCTGGTGCATGTGAGTGCTTGATCATGCGACACAAATTCTTTTTTAAATTCCACGGTTTTTCCGAATCCCTCGGGTTGTCCGACGGCCACGCCCCCCGATTTCTATCACGTGAAGGCCAGCGCCGATGCGCCAAAATCTGATTCAGACCCTTAGTAAATGAGCCCCAATGTGTCAATAAGGGCCCTGATTACAAAACAAGGACCCAGTATCTGACAAGTTGCTCAGCTACTTATCCTTCTAGATGTTACTACATAGATGAAGCCATAATTAAGATTCTCTACTGTAACGAATACATAAAACCAGTGTTTAGTGGGTTACTCTCACTGATTAACAATCTGGACTAGACAGGATTAGGAGAGCCATGGAGATAGATGATGTACTGTATAGTCACAGAAGTTGCATAATTACGCCAGATCCTTCATACAGCAGGGGATTTGTACCATTTCCTTTCATATGAGTTGGGGAGGTTCCACTTGTTAACTACAATGAAGAGACATGTGGAACAAGAACTTCACTGTATGTCTGATTCATCTGCTAAACGGAGCCATATGGAGTCCACACATGAGTGAAATAAGATCTTGGCGGCGATTAATTAAAACGCACATTTCGAGGTCTACATTTTTCTTTTTACAGCCTCGATGTGTACGTTTGATATCATGTCACGTATTCATAGGCTTATAATTAAAATCCTATTTCCCAGGGATATGGATACACTGTTCATCATGCACAACAACACATTAAAGGAATGCGAGGACCTGAAATTTAGAGGACTGTCTGATCTGCCTGATGGTGGACTTTATGTAACACTCCGATGGTCACAAAGGAGAGGCTTCTGGAACACATGGGATGATTCTACAAGAAGTAGATTAAAGAAACCACAAGGAACGCTGGACAAACATTGGTCAGGGAGTCTGCGAGCAGATGATTAATGCTGGACTAGGAAAAATAAAAGAAACTTGTGGTGCTTCAAGGGGATCGGAAGAACTGAGATAGAAGTTGACTAGACTGGAAAATTTACAGTAGTCGGAGAAGATAATGGTCGAAAAGAAAATATTAGACAATGTAGAAGTCACCACTATCAACTTCTCTGAATGGGGTTTCCCATCTGGGAAATTCATAGGATATCCAGATATACCTTAAATATCCGAAAGATGGGGATAGATTTGTGGTGATTCAAGGGGATCGGAGGACTTGAGATAGATGGATGACCAGACTGGAAAATTTACAGTAGTCACAGAAGATAAAGGTGAAAAAGAGACCAGAAGACAACATAGAAGACTAAAAGAAGTCACCACTATCAACTTTTCTAAATGGGGTTTCCTATCTGTGACATTTCTAGAATATCCAGAATCTATGCCATAAATGTCCAGTATAAAGGGATAGATTTGTGTCCCATTACTAGTCCATAAATCTGTCTCATGATTTTATGAGGAGAAATGTATCAAGCTGGTTTTTGAATAGCACATGGCGCTAAAGTTGGGCACAAATGGAAGTTTTCCTGGCCATCGATCCCTTCAAAAAAGGGGTTTGGCAAAGACAGCATGTAAGCTCACTTAGATTCCTCCAGCCCCCCGTTAGTGTAAATTGGTGCAAAGCTAGCACCTTGTCTTAAATCAGGCCCCTGCTGCGACAGGGCAAGGTGGTTTCAAGAACGGTAAGTAAAATCATGACCCCCCTCATTGAATGGAAAAGTGACCACACATTGGAAACAGAATGAAGCAAGTCATGCAAATATGGACACCTTGTCAATTTCGACAAACCAAACAAGTCTTAAAAGATAGTACAATAATAGCATATTTAGTGCGAAAACATAAAAGTTCTTTACTAGAGATGAGCGAGTATACTCGTCCGAGCTTGATGCTCGTTCGAGTATTAAGGTACTCGAAACAGCTCGTTGCTCGGACGAGTATTTCCCCTGCTCGAGATCGAGCATTTAATTAAAAAAAAACAGTGAAGAACAATGAAGAATAGAATAAAAACAGTGAACACAGGATCATTTAAGTGAAAAACACAGTGAAAAACACAGTGAAGAATAGATTACAGATGTTCGGCACATGTGCTTACTTGTCGGAAGATACGGCGGAATGGTGCGAACAAAATAGTATGTGAAGAACACATTGAAGAACACGGTGAGCAGGACAGAGACACCAGGGAGCAGCACAGGCAGCGGCAGGCACGGAGACAGCGGGGCAGCGGCAGGCACGGAGACAGCGGCAGGCACGGAGACAGCGGGGGAGCGGCAGACACGGAGACAGCAAGGCAGCGGCAGGCACGGAGACAGCGGGGCAGCGGCAGGCACGGAGACACCGGGGCAGCGGCAGGCACGGAGACAGCGGGGCAGCGGCAGGCACGGAGACACCGGGGCAGTGGCGGGCACAGAGACATTGGGAAGGGCAGAGAGATCAGGGAGACTTCAGTGGAAGAAGAGGAGCGGATCCCGGGACAGCGTATCTCCCGACAAGTAAGCAGATGTGCCGAACATCTGCAATCTATTCTTCACTGTGTTTTTCACTGCGTTTTTCACTTAAATGATCCTGTGTTCACTGTGTTCACTGTTTTTATTCTATTCTTCACTGTTCTTCACATCTGATAACTTGTCGGGAGATAATATACGCGCGGAACAGTGAAGAATAGATTGCAGATGTTTGCATACATCTGATCACTTATCAGAAGACATTCTTTTTCAATTAAATAACACATTTTATTCCTGAACCATGGTCCCTTTGAAAAATGCTCGGGTCTCCCATTGACTTCAATGGGGCTCGTTATTCGAGACGAGCACTCGAGCATCAGGAAAAGTTCGTCTCGAATAACGAGCACCCGAGCATTTTAGTGCTCGCTCATCTCTATTCTTTACCAAAGGCGACCCAAAAATAGTGTAAAGCACAACAAAAATTTTATAGCCTTATACATAATACATACTCTACACCCCATTTGCCAATCCATAGCTATGAATGGGCTAGCGGGAAATTGTGTACGGTCAGTGTCAGATTGGCCCACCAGAATTCCATAGGATCTTCCGATGGACCGAAGGAATTGCAGTCTGACACTGTGTTAAGGGTCTCAACGAATTCCAATCATAGCCCAGATATGGTACAACCCTTTAATCAGATTATTGGCTGGATATTTTATATTTACTTACATAACAGGATATCACTAATACAATAAAGTTATTTCACTGTGACTTTTAGCTTTATCACATTTTTTCATAGGCGAAAAGACTGAAATTGATACAATGTGAAAAAAAAAAATTCCTCCAAAATCATCTTGTGCGACTTATATAAATAACATCAAAGAGAAGTACAAAGGACTAGTGATGTGGCTGGAGGATTGCAGGATAAGCCTAAATGTCTTGGTGCATCTCCAAACGTTCCCTGTAAAGCACAAATCTCCAAACCACGGGCTGCCAATGTCACTATTCATAAATCGTGGTCTGGAATAAAGAAGCCTACCTTATTCACAAGACGCTATTTCTGAACGGCTGAAAAAAGGTAAAAAACAAAAAAAAAATATTTTTTAAATAATTTCTAAAGAGCTTGCCAGTCACTGTCATGGGGTCGGTGTCGTCAGGAGGCTAATCATAGCTTTGTAAATCTTCTGTGGCTTTCGTGTGTCATGTAACTGCAAATTATTTTGATTGAACTCACAAGGAGCGTATATTTTGGTTCGAGAAAAAAAGTTGTACAAAATCCGGGGGCCACGAAGAAAATGATGTCACCAAAAAGTTCTAAAACGCTTAAAATAAGCAACAACACGACCAAAAATGTTGCGTTGAAACCGTCAGACGTATCAATCCCTGCACACGGACATATAAATATATACATTCGATGGACTAATATTTACACAGCGGGGGTCTCTGCCACCGCATTCGTGAGTTATTACAATAAATTATGCTGACCCCATCCGAGCCGCTGGAAAGACTGGATTTCATAATGGAGGGGAAGCTGAAAATATCATTATTCTAAATCATCAAAACAGTTTATAAACCCAAAAACAACAGTGTTAAGTCCTGTTATTTTGATTAGGTTTCTTGGATTATTTTCCTTGAGGAATGTCATTTTCTTCTCCCAAGAAATGTGTTAGAGATTACCGTTTGTTTAGTGAGAAAGCCAATGTTAGACCTGACTTTTATTGAGAAATGGGAGTAAATTAATTGCAAATGAGAACATTTTGGCTCAAGGTTTTAAATAGCAAAAACAGAAAGAAAGTCACTTCTACATTTTAGGTTGTAGACCCCCAACCATGAAACATGCTTTAAAGACGACCTGTCTACCACCAGTAATATTTTGTATTTCTCATATAAAATATAATTTTGGATACTCATTTCTTTCGTAACTTTTCCTAGAAATCTAAAGTTGTCTAGGAAATTTGATAATGGGTGCTTGTCCTACTATTGTTCCTGGTACTTCCGTTTTTTTAGCCATGCTACTATCCACAAGTTCTGGAGTGTCTTGGGACCTGCTTCAGTCAGTGAATCTCCTCCTTGGACTAGGAGAGAACACTTTTTATGACTACTAGTTGTCACCATGTCAGAGAAGGTCACTCATTTGCTAACGTAGATCTCATGACCCCTGGTAACATTGCCACCCATGCGTTGCCGAATACAAGTACAGTTCCTCCAAGCTTTGCTTCCTAAAAATTATAGAGTTTAAGGGGGTTGTACATTTTTTTTTAATGGAATCCGTCCCCATTATTTACCTACCTGGACTAACTGCTATGCAATATAGGGATACGACCACATATGTCACCCATACCGTAGTTGTTTTTCTCCAGCTGCTCCATGCCAAAATTTTACTTTAGGATGAAGTGAATTGGTGGAGCACCTCATGGCCCAATCTCTGCTTGTCGGTGGACCCAGTAGTGATGCCGCTGAAAGGGGAAGAATGAGAGAGTATGATGGGTGGTGGAAGTGTAGGTGCTAGAAAATGAAAAAAAAGGCATTGGTGCCTCGTTTGGGTATAGCCCTACATAACATATCAGTTCCATTAGGTAATTTATGGTGATGGATTCCTTTCAATTTTCTATCTTCAGTATAGTATAATATTTGATTGGTTTAAGACTAATATTTGGCCCTCAAACTGATCAGCTGCTCTGGTCTGAGGTTGTCGAGGCACAACATTATGGATGGGGCAGAAGGCTTTGTGCTCTGCACAACCATCTAATTCTAGTCCTATACAATATGTTGTGCTGGGTCTGAACAGCTGATCAGGGGGGGGGGGGCATGCATGTACTCCCCTCAATTAGATATAGATGGCATATTCTGATGCAATGGACAAGGCTTAGATGAGCAGTCATTGGTCAAATTGTAAGAACTGTCCATATAACAAGATGGACATAAAGATATCCTTAGGGAAATTGTTCTATTTCAACTGTGCAATCTTGGAAAAACAGTAAAAATAAATCCTTAACTATAATGTATCTCTGGTCTTTTCATATGGGGAGAGGTCAGTTCATATGGAGTTTGGATCATACCCTCAGTACATCCTCAAATTTGGCCCTTGTCAGTGTATTGTCTGGGAGAATACTCCCCACACCAGTCAGCTGCTCCAGCAATCTTCAGGCACCAGGACCTCTAATGGAACGAGCAGGAAGAAGAAGGCTCCATCCACAGAATAATGACAATGCCGAGTAACTGCAGTTGAGCGCTCCTTCAATTGAAGAGCTCCAGTTCCCCAAAGCCACCGCTATATTGTAGATGGAGCCTTCTTCTTTTAGATCCATCTACAGGATTGATCCCAACAAATACAAAAATATCTGATTGGTGTGGGGTCTGGTTGTCTTATTACGCACTGGTGATGAGGTTATGAGTCAATATGAACGGACCCGATGGTTGGGTTTGGTTTTAGCGTTTGATTTAGCTGCCTGACCTGGACATATTGCTGGATTGGTGGCTGGACAGTGCTCCTTCACAGCCAATAGTTGCTAGGAGTGTCAATTTTCTGAATTGGCTGTTTGGCCACCAAACCAGAAATATGTCTGAACACCGAACCCGAACTCAACCAGTCTGCTCTTCTCTAGTTATGAATATAGAAAAGGCATAAGGAAGGACAAGCATTTGAAGTTTCAAGGTTTTGGGCAGAGTCATTTCATAAATGAACTATTGAGTATGATAAACTATATTAGTCCAAATTTGTAGAATAACTTACTTTGAGTTCTCCATAAAATCACTTATTATACTGTAGACACAAAGATTACATCCTGTGATGTTATTTTGGGTTTAGATTTATATAAGTCAGGCAATTTTTACCCACCAGAAAAACAAAGGCTCCTAATGCTGGCACAAGGATCTGTCTCTCTTATAAAACAAAAAATGATTTATTTTTAATAATTTACTTTATTAATTTTGGCACCAACTTCTCCTCCTTTTGCCAAAAAACATTATGGGGCTTTGTAAAACTTTATAAAATACGGCATGTGCCGCTGGAATCTCGCATCCCTCGATACCACTCCGAGTGACTCTTATATAGCCGAGCCTGCAGGCTTGGGATTTCAGGAATGATTTTCTCAACAGGGAATCCATTGCCCAAGAAGAATATCCTTTTCAAGTACAATGTTACCACACACACAGATGGATAATTCCAAGCTATAATTAGCGTTATAGCCAACATCACAGCCGAGTGCTATATTTTTCCTAAGTTTTCAAATAGGGATGTTGTAAATAATTCACGTCTGCACAGTTCAATGGTCTCTTCATTTTTTGAACTTGTTATGGATGCGACAGCAATGCCTACCTATCTTTATTTGATTTTTAGCCCATTAAGATTTTCATTGACTTTTGCCATAATTTAAAGAATATTCTGCAATATGTGAGTTTGAGGTTTATTTTTTTTGTTCAGTGATTTCTCTAGGCACTGTAATGAGTAGCAGGTTAGGGACCCACTGCGTCATATGATGAGTTTGACTGCGGGCTAATTCCAAGGGCTTTATACAAGTGACCCAGGTGTAGCTTTTCACCTGTTAACTCCTATACAGTGATCAGGAGCTTAAAGGAAACCTACCACTTCCGATGGTGGTTATAAGCAGCAAATGCCATGCACCAGCTCAGGGTGAGCTGTTGCCGGCGCTTACTTTCCTTATGTTTTTAAACCATTGTAAAGTGTTTAAATGCTTCAGTAATTTGTATATACAAGTAGCTTCACTTGGGTCTGCGCTCGGCGCACCGTGCTCTCGACCACTTCCTGCACCTGAATAGGAAGTGGTGACGCGCATGGTGCGCCGAGTGCCGACCACGGTGCGGTGAAGCTACTTGTATATAAAGGGAGCAGACGGTATCACTGGATCATGACAAGTTGAGTATATGCATTTTCTCTGGTATCTTCGGGAATACCGGTATCAGTTTTGCTGTAGGGTGCCAGGAGCCAGATCAAGAAACGTTGACTCCATGGAAGTCAGGGAAGGCATATGGAAAATGAAATGTACTTGACCTATTCCAGCTGCCAGTTCCATAATCATGATCTATGCATAGACCCTCCTGGCTGTGCCAGATGAGTCTGCAAACATCGGACTGATAACAGCCAGTGATCTCAGTTGGCCCAAGGGACATCTAAGATTCACATCGCAATGGGTCCAATGAATGGTAGCAAGAGCAGACTCTGATTTGCCCTCACACCTTTCCCCATTCTTATGGAATTCTAGAGAAATATTAGAAAACCCCCTTAAAGCGGTTTTCCTAGAGTTTATAAAAAAATATATTGTTGGCCTTGGGATTGGGGGATGTAAAAAAAAACTAGACTTACCTCTTTGGCACTCCTGTTGTCCTGCCTTGCTTCCACTCCATGCCATGCCACTGCCATGTTAGTCCATGCCATGCCACTCTTACTTTACTTTGCTCCGACAACTTGCACCCACCTGACATGCCCACCTGTCCTCTGATACAGCATTAGTTTCAATGAGTATCAGACGTGGCCGCAAGGGGCCGGGTGGGTGGTACAGGCAGGAAGGAAGTTGTTGGAGAGGAGTGGGCCTGTTGCTGCTGTAAACAAACAGGGGCTTGGCTCTGACTTGCGGTTGCGTGGGACAACGATAGTACCGGAGGAGTATAAGTTTATATATTTTTTTGCAAACACCCCCCCCCCCCCCACCTATAAATTTTTATAAACTCCTGGACAACCTCTTTTTTTAACTGCAATATAACTTTATACAGTCCAGGGATTTTGAACAGTGACATTGTGCTATACGGCAGGTGAGCTACACTTGGTGGGTATTATGTTTATGCCTTATGCCGCTCACAATAACATTTTTTATGGTAAAATATTCATCACACTTTCACTTTCCACCTGATGTCTGCCGAGCCGGCAAAGTAAATTATGTATCCCTTTACATAAAATGATATTTCAAATTAATTTCTGGCGCTACAAACCTGTGCCCGGGCTGAAAGTTATTAATGTGAAAAGGCCAATAACGTCCTGCTAGCATTAGATCATTCCTTGGGATTAATTACCTTTTTTAAGAAAGCTTTTATAAAATGCATTACAATTTTTATTCTTTATACCAGTAGGATTCTAAAAACGTGTCAGTAGGGTTAAGTGATAAGGGAAAAATGTCTCTTCTTCTTCCAAGTACATTGCAAAAAGATTTAGAAAAATATATTGAAAAGTGTATCCTGTAGGGGGCAATTAAATTTTAAAGGATTTCTTTTTTTTTTTTGTAAAAGTTTCCTTCTTGTTACATAAAAGTTTCTTCTTCTTCTTCGACCCCGGCTCCGGTCATAAGACTATAATGCTATAACATTGCGTTTCGCAGTGTCCTGGAATGCGTTAGGAGATGTGTTAGCCACCCATTTGGCATCGAGGACGAGTCTCTTGGTGGGATGTCTATCTAAGGGCAATAAAATGCTCCCCGAAACGTTTCCTAATTAATAGCAGAGTTGACAACTTCTGCGGCTTTATTAAATAGATGAGCTATTTCTATTGTTCTGCTGGATTGTTTTGATGTACTTAGTAGAGGAAAAATAATTAAAATCCCTTTGTCATTTCTAATTGAAGTGAAATAATCTGATCCATGAGTCGAACATTTTCCTCATTTGGTTTGGAGATTTGTTCTGAGGATACATTGATGTCAGAGGGGCTTGAGGTCTAAATATCAGCCATGGTTCTCATTATCAGTCATCAAGATGTTTTGTGTTTGTCCCCATTGTTATTCCAGAGCAAAAAACAACAAAATCTCATCTTTTTTGGTTAAAGTGACAGTATTTCAGAATGCTAGAGGAATGGGATGAATTTGGTTTGTGTGAAGATAAAGCTGTGTGTAGGGACCAGGGTTAGGTTGTAATCGTAAAGGAGGACCAACATACTGAGGGCCTATCATCAGTAACAAGTCATTGGAAGACAGACACACCTAACACCCCCATCAGTTTGCTATTGAACGTTGCAATGGCTCTTAAGATGACCAAAGCTTCCACCTGTGATGTCACCTTTATTGGTCATGTGGCCTGTTTGTAGCTTAGTCCCATTTACTGAGCACAGCCACAATACAATGTTCAATGCTGTGCTTGTATAACGTCCTTATTGGGGTCAACAGCATGCGGGGGCAACAGGAACTTGGCTAGCTAAGATGGCAGCTAGGCTGCAGGTGTCATGGAAGCCTTGGGTTCTGATGTAGGCCTCATTCGCACCCACCAGGGCCAGCAGGTCAGAAGCAAGAAGAGGGAGAGGTTGTGTTTATGTAGAAATCCCCCCCCCCCCCCCCCGTGGCACTCTTGGTGTAGATGTCTAGCTTCTTATGCGGGATGTCTGTTATGGTGGCAGCGGGACATGGACACACAGAGCAATGCAGAGATTTTTTAAAAAACTCACACTTCCTTTTATGGGTAGTCTCCAAAAATAGCAGCAAATAGCAGGCTGGCAATAAACACTTCCTTTATAGACTTTCTGTGATTTTCCAGGTTGCCAGCAAATCTTTAGCCTGATAACCTGCAAAAAGATACATTGAACATGAATAAACATTAACCCTTTTAGGTTGCAAATATATAAAATAAATATTCAAGTGATGCAGTTTGTGCCCTATTTAAGCCACTAGGCGGTGGTAGTGTGGTGGCCTTCGGACTAACCAGGGAAAGAAGTATGCAGTTTAATTCTACAATTAAAGGGATCCTGATTGTGTGGGAGGCCTTTAAATAACTGGCTTTATCTTAAAGAGGACTTGTCACCCATAAATTGGGCATGCCGCAGTGTTAGAGTGATAATGTTACCGGAAACCTCCCGTAAGGCTATCTAACACTGTGGCGGAGTACAATGTAAAAGCCGCACTGCTCGCCAATCAGTCCGATGTATTCATGAGGGGGCGGGGTTGGGTCGGAGGGGGCATGGCACGTGGCAGTCATCTCCGGCCTATGGAGCGAGAGGGGCAGTCCGGAGAAGCGGCAGCGCCTCAGACCGCCCCCTCATGAATACGTCGGACCGCTTTATGAGCAGTCCGGCGTTTACATTCTACTCCACCGCAGTGTTAGATAGCGTTACCGGAAACCGGCATTTGTTTAAGCACTAGGAGTTGCTTACTTTAGTAAGCAGCTCCTAGTGCCCAATTTATGGATGACAGATCCTCTTTAAGTTGAAGTCTAATGGGGTGATCAGTCCTACTAGCCCGATGGGATGAAACTATAAATGGGTAATTGGTCACAGTATGACTCTAGAATGAACTTAAAAAACTAAAATCCTATACCTTCCTGTCCTGGGATCAATACTATAGTCAGGGATTATTTCAATCTTTGCAATGCAACCTTCTCCTTCCTTATGATAGACACAGTCGAGGATGGTCTCCAACTTAATGAAGTCAAAAATTCTACTGCTCATTTTGGGAAAAGAAAACTAGACCAGGTTGTTGCGCACACGGAAAATATGTTTCAGTCGTTTGCCGTACTTACTGCATATTAATATCACACAACTGTCAAACAGTGCAGCCGCGAATTAGTATGCATGGCCCACGTATGCATTACTTACGTTATCACGTCATGTGCTAATGTTTGACAAACTAAATATAGACTCATCTTGTAAAAATATAAAGATATGAAACACAAGTTTCAGAATTAAAATAGTTATGTTGCAAGTTCCATATGGTGATGCATAAAAAATTCAGCTCAGTTGAGTTGAATTTTTAAGCTAATAATTACAGAAGAAGATGATACGTAGCAGAGACATATCCAGAGAGAAGTCCACTTACAAGATTTATCTAAGGCCGAGTTCATTCTATTTTATAATTCAGAAGCTTTTATACTAATTTTAATGAATTTAAGTGATGTAAAAATCATCCAAAGTTCTCTGCCTCAAGTAAATATAATACTTCTCATTCTGCAGACTATTCTAATCATTTCACAGCATTCATCACTGACTAACAATAGATGATGTCACAGCTTATCTCCTCCTCCCTGTACAATGACCTCTATATAGATAACACTGACCAATCATTACATCACTACTGACAATAGATGATGTCACAGCTTATCTCCTCCTCCCTGTACAATGACCTCTATATAGATAACACTGACCCATCATTACATCACTACAGACAATAGATGATGTCACAGCTTATCTCCTCCTCCTCCCTGTACAATGACCTCTATATAGATAACACTGACCCATCATTACATCACTACTGACAATAGATAATGTCACAGCTTATCTCCTCCACCGCCTGTACAATGACCTCTATATAGATAACACTGACCCATCATTACATCACTACTGACAATAGATGATGTCACAGCTTATCTCCTCCCCCCTCCCTGTACAATGACCTCTATATAGATAACACTGACCCATCATTACATCACTACTGACAATAGATGGTGTCACAGCTTATCCCCCCCCCTTCCTGTACAATGACCTCTATATAGATAACACTGACCCATCATGACATCACTACTGACAATAGATGATGTCACAGCTTATCTCCTCCCCTCCCTGTACAATGACTTCTATATAGATAACACTGACCCATCATTACATCATTACTGACAATAGATGATGTCACAGCTTATCTCCTCCCCCTCCCTGTACAATGACCTCTATATAGATAACACTGACCCATCATTACATCACTACTGACAATAGATGATGTCACAACTTATCTCCTCCCCCTCCCTGTACAATGACCTCTATATAGATAACACTGACCCATCATTACATCACTACTGACAATAGATGATGTCACAGCTTATCTCCTCCTCCTCCCTGTACAATGACCTCTATATAGATAACACTGACCCATCATTACATCACTACTGACAATAGATGATGTCACAGCTTATCTCCTCCCCCTCCCTGTACAATGACCTCTATATAGATAACACTGACCCATCATTACATCACTACTGACAATAGATGATGTCACAGCTTATCTCCTCCTCCTCCCTGTACAATGACCTCTATATAGATAACACTAACCCATCATTACATCAGGTGGAATTTAGAGTGGTTATGGCAAATCAATAAATCAATTAAATTTGCATGTCAATTGGGGGATTTATCAGTCATCCCATAGATAGCACCTGATATACTAAGAGGTTCTATCCTATGAGCCTCAGGTGCACAAACATGTAGCCGGAAAACTCTAAGTCCAATGTAGGATTGTTCTATAACCTGCGTCCAACACAACCCCCTCCATTCCCCTGCATGTCTATTTGATGTGGAGGCAGTGTAAGGGAGAAAAAGTCAAAATTCCTTGCTCCAGGAATTGTGACTTTTGTCAAAGCATCGGGATTGGTCCAAGACACTCAAGTCACCAGACTTCATCACTTTTCTTGTTTTGAATACCAGAATACCAGAAATTGAGAGCGATAAGGAAAAGTCTTGGGACACTAATGCCTGTTTTTATGCTGGCGGTTTAGGAGTCTCAAACCTACTTTCAAGATCTGTCAACTGCTGCTCATGTACATCAGATTGATACCATCTACTGTTCTGTTTCATGCATTTCTCATACACAGTTTTTGCTTCATTTCCTTTCACTTTATGTAAATAGGTATATACCGGGCATGAAGAACCAAGAACAGAGGGACCCGCCTCAGGGGGGCGCTGCACAACCCTGATGATCCGTAACAAGGAATCGTATGGGGATTTTATGCTTCCTGTGGTTAAGCTTCACTGGTGAAATATAGGAGTAAAGCTATAAATAACTTCAGCCGATTGGAGATTAGAGGGAACATCTGTAAAGAAGATATTAGGAAACAGATGGATGTAGTAAGTGAGAAGGAAGTGCAGCCAATCAAACATCAAGCGTTCTCACCATGGACCCCCCAGTAGCACACACGTTACCTTATTAGATCTCCCCCATGAAGCTTAAAATGCCCGGCAATATCATAGACATTTGTACCACAATACGCACACAAAAGTAGTGCTGTTAATTAGTGATGAGTGGAACTGTAAAAATTTGTTTTTACTGGCCAACACTGGCCAACACTGATTGTGGACGTTAATGGTGGGGGGTGTTTGAGCCAAACCCAGCCCAACCCCCAAACCTTTAATGAGATTCAGAGTTGAGTCCGGGGGACCCAAACATGCAAAATTGGGTGCAAACCTGAACTTACAAAGCATATATACACGATACACACACACACACACACACACACACACACACACACACACACACACACATATATATATATATATATATATATATATATATATATATATATATATATATATACAGATACATGTTTAAAAAGTATACCTCACATGATGTACTGTAGCACTATATTTTGAAATAAGAAATGAGTACACACATATTAGCCTCACCTAAAGAGAGGTAATAGCCAATATAGCAAATTCTGGTTAAGGAACCAAGGGGGAATCTGGGTGCTTACCCATATCGTGGTTTATGCTATACTGGCGTTCACCATAGACTGGATCAAGTTACAACTGGTAGCAAGCTCTGGCTGTTGTTACCTTAAAGCAGTGGTGGCGAACCTATGCCAGGGGTGCCAGAGGTGGCACTCAGAACCCTTTCTGTGGGCACCCGGGCCATCACCCCAGCACACCAGACAAGACTCAAACAATCTTCCTTCAGTTCCAAGCAACTTAAAAGATGCTGCTTTCGGTCCTATATTAAAGTGATACTTACTTCGCTACTTGGGACTGTAAGAAGAGGGAGAATGAGTAGACAGGGCCGAATTATCTTTGGGGGACCTTCTGCTGGTCCCTACAGAGGGACACTGGAAAGAAGCTAAAATGATGCAAAATTTCCATCGTGTCCGCAGGAGGCCAATATGATCAAAAGTTGTTGAAGAACAGGGAGCAATAAGTTAAAGCTTTACATTTTTGTTGGCACCTTGCAATAAATAATGGTGGTTTTGGGTTGCAGTTTGGGCACTCGGCCACCAAAGGATTAATTAAAGGATTATTCTGATCAGAACAAGTTATCGTTCTGATGGGTAGGTTCCCACTAGTGAGACCCCATGGATTGACAGAGTCTGGTTCTGTGGGACCCCCTTTTTTGTGATCCGTGAGGGTCTCACCACCAATCAGCAAGTTACCTCCACCATGTCACCTAACGGCATCTATCTCATCCATGCCACGGTGGGTATAAAGCTCAGTCTGAGGCTTCAGGTTAGAGAAGCAAAATCTATATTCAACTTCTCCATCCTTAATTCTTTGTTCTGCCATTCTCATGTTACAACTTTGGATGCCATCAACTCAACGACAAAAAAACCCCAAAAACCCCATATAAACATTACATAAACACCTATTTCTTACCATTGTTTTCTTATTCTTTGGGTAAACCTAGTGCCCCCGTGGGTCTTTACTTTTCACAACGCAAAGTCATTTTATAAAAGTGAGGGTTCACTTTTTACTCTCCGTATTGGATTTCTCGGCCACTTGGGTTTAGCCCAATAAGCCTCGGCGAGGTAGAGTATTGAGTGATTTGGAGAAGTATTCATGGATTACTGTATAATTTGATGGACGTATATCCTGTAACCTTCATTGTTCTGGAGGGAAATAACTACTGTTTAGCATCGCTCGGAGCTCATTAGGTTGGATTTAGAAAATCATTAAAATATTGATTCCAGTTTTCTTCACATGTTATTAACAAAATTTAGAACAGATTTATATGTTTGGAGGATATTTGCCAGTGCAGAACTTTATGAAAGTTTATGGCCTATTCAGAAGGTGCAAATTGAATTTTAGCCATGGCAAATGAGAGTCAACCCTATCTGTAATGAAGGCGATCGATAGCACATTTCTATGAAAAATATATAAAACTCGCCATCGAGAGATGTTTTGTTGGTTACATTTTATATTAAGAGGTTTGCTGAATCCAAGCAATTATCCCGCCAGCATTAAGGTCGATTTATTGTAAAAAATATAATGTATGCTGCTGTGTAACAAAGAGAGCAGCTCAATAATATTAAATAAGAGACGGAGAGTTTTTTCTGTATTTATGTGCAGATTACATTAAATATTAAAGGGATATTGCTATGCAGGACGTGTATATAGCTGGAAAAGGACCTCATTGTGAACTGGAGCTGATATAATGGGCATAGCATTGTTCGGACACGGAAACTGGGCACCCAATATTATCCATATAATGAGCTACTAATAAATATTGTAACATAAACCCCAAGCAACCTATTAAAATGTTACCATGAACAAATGAAACAAAATGTTACAATTATCTAGGAAAATCTATATCTCATAGCTCTACTCATAGTGGGCCACCAAAAACATTCAGTGGCTGACTTGGCATTAGGGTGCCCCACGGTATTGTCTTGGGGACTCTTCATACTAGACACTTGGGTGTAATGTGGCACAGTCAAGTCAACCTTTCCTTCTCCACTTGGTCCTGAGTTTCCCCTCTTTATTTAGTGCTTGAGATTTTAGTAAAGACAGCAAGGCTAAGAAAAAAGGAAAGTGTCATGAGGGCTAAGAAAGAGGAAAAGGACATCAGATCAAAGAAAGAGGAGAAGGACATCAGGGCTAAAAAGGGGAGAAGGACATCAGGGCCAAAAAAAGAGGAAAAAGGAAATCAGGGCTAAAAAAAGGGGAGAAGGACATCAGGGCTAAGAAAGAGGAAAAAGGACATCAGGGCTAAAAAAAAGAGGAAAAAGGACATCAGGGCTAAAAAAAGAGGAAAATGGACATCAGGGCTAAAAAGGGGAGAAGGACATCAGGGCCAAGAAAGAGGAGAAGGACATCAGGGCTAAAAAAAGAGGAGAAGTACATCAGGGCTAAGAAAGAAGAGAAGGACATCAGGGCTAAGAAAGAAGAGAAGGACATCAGGGCTAAGAAAGAGGAGAAGGACTTCAGGGCTTAAAGGGGTTGTCCAAGTTTTGAAAAAAAACTATAGGTGGCCGGGAGCGGGCTGCCTAAAACAATAAAGATGTACTTACCTTCCGGTGCCCTCCGGTATCCAGCGCTGCTGTCGCTCCGGTCCGGGCGCCATGTAAACAAACATGGCCGCCGGAGCAGCGCTGCATTCAGCTTCCGGCCGGACCCGACAACCGGAGGCGTACCCGGCCACAGCCGGACCGGAGCGACAGCAGCGCTGGATACCGGAGGGCACCGGAAGGTAAGTACATCTTTATTGTTTTAGGCAGCCCGCTCCCGGCCACCTATAGTTTTTTTTCAAAACTTGGACAACCCCTTTAAAAATAGGAGAAGTACATCAGGGCTAAGAAAGAGGAGAAGGACATCAGGGCTAAAAAAAGAGAAGTACATCAGGACTAAGAAAGAGGAGAAGGACATCAGGGCTAAAAAAGAGGAGAAGTACATCAGGGCTAAGAAAGAGGAGAAGGACATCAGGGCTAAAAAAGAGGAGAAGGACATCAGGGCTAAAAAGAGGAGAAGGACATCAGGGCTAGGAATAAGGAGAAGGATATCATGTCTAAAAAGAGGAGAAGGACATCAGGGCTAAAAAAGAGGAGAAGGACATCAGGGCTAAGAAAGAGGAGAAGGACATCAGGGCTAAAAAAAAGAGGGAAATGGACATCAGGGCTAAAAAGGGGAGACGGACCTCAGAGCTAAGAAAGAGGAGAAGGACATCAGGGCTAAAAAAAAGAGGAGAAGGACATCAGGACTAAGAAAGAGGAGAAGGACATCAGGGCTAAATAAAAGAGGAAAATGGACATCAGGGCTAAAAAGGGGACAAGGACATCAGAGCTAAGAAAGAGGAGAAGGAAATCAGGGCTAAGAAAGAGGAGAAGGACATCAGGGCTAAGAAAGAGGAGAAGGACATCAGGGCCAAGAAAGAGGAGAAGGACATCAGGGCTAAGAAAGAGAAGGACATCAGGGCCAAGAAAGAGGAGAAAGACATCAGGGCTAAAAAAAGAGGAGAAGTATATCAGGACTAAGAAAGAGGAGAAGTATATCAGGACTAAGAAAGAGGAGAAGTACATCAGGGCTAAGAAAGAGGAGAAGGACATCAGGGCTAAAAAAGAGGAGAAGGACATCAGGGCTAAGAAAGAGGAGAAGGACATCAGGGCTAAGAAAGAGGAGAAATACATCAGGGCTAAAAAAAAGAGGAAAAAGGACATCAGGACTAAAAAAAGAGGAAAATGGACATCAGGGCTAAGAAGGGGAGAAGGACATCAGGGCTAAGAAAGAGGAGAAGGACATCAGGGCTAAAAAAGAGAAGGACATCAGGGCTAAGAAAGAGGAGAAGGACATCAGAGCTAAGAAAGAGAAGAAGGACATCAGGGCTAAGAAAGAGAAGAAGGACATCAGGGCTAAGAAAGAGGAGAAGGACATCAGGGCTAAGAAAGAGAAGAAGGACATCAGGGCTAAGAAAGAGGAGAAGGACATCAGGGCTAAGAAAGAGGAGAAGGACATCAGGGCTAAGAAAGAGGAAAGTGGTTAAGGAATGAAAACTTGCAATCAGGAGAAGGTTTCATCTTGTCCAACTGGCTGAATGTTCTCTAAAGACTTCAAATTACTTCATTATTGTTTTTAAAGAACTGATGAAGTTTATGTGTTTTTTGTTTGTGAGGTATGTATTATGAGGTTCTGCAACAGCTGAGGTTTGTTTTATGAGGTCCTGCAGTAGCTGAGTTGTGTAATATGAGGTTCTTCAGCGGACATGGGGTGTAATAGGAAGTTCTACAGTAGCTGTGGTGTACAATATGACATTCTGCAGATGCAATACGTATTATGAGGTTTTGCAGCAGCTGAGGTGTGTATTATCAGTTTTTGCAGCAGCCAAGGAGTGTAGTAGGAAGCTCTGCAGCAGCCGAGGTGTGTAATATGTTCTGCAGAAGCAGCAGTGTGTATTATGATGTCTGCAGTAGCTGTGGTGTGCACTATGATGTTCTGCAGCAGCTATGTTGTATATTATGATGTTCTACAGCAGCTGAGGTGTGTATTATGAGGCTCTGCAGAAGCCGCAGTGTGTAGAATGATTTATGCAGTAACTGTGGTGTGTACTAAGATGTTCTGCAGCAGCTATGGTGTGTATTATGAGGCTCCACAACAGCAGCAGTGTGTATAATGATGTCTGCAGTAGCTGTGGTGTGTACTATGATGTTATGCAGTAGCTGCGTTGTATATTATGATGTTCTGCAGCTGCTGAGCTGTGTATTATGGGGCCTCCACTATCTTTAATCCAGCCTTCTAAGGGCTACTATATACACACACACTCAGCACTGCTATACACACACACACTCATCATTGTTATACATACACAAACACACAGCACTGTAATACACACACATACACACACACACTCAGCACTGTTATACACATACACTCAGCACTGTTATACACACACACACTCAGCACTGTTATACACACACACACTCAGCACTGTTATACACACACACACTCAGCACTGTTATACACATACACTCAGCACTGTTATACACACACACACTCAGCACTGCTATACACACACACTCAGCACTGTTATACACACACACACACACACACACACTCAGCACTACTATACACAAACACTCAGCACTGTAATACACACACACTCAGCACTGCTATACACAAACACTCATCACTGTTATACATATACACACACTCAGCACTGCTATACACAAACACTCAGCACTGTAATACACACACACAGTCAGCACTGCTATACACAAACACTCAGAACTGTAATACACACACACACACTCAGCACTGTATACACATACACTCAGCACTGTTATACACACACACTCAGTACTGCTATACACACACACTGAGCACTGTTATACACACACACTCAGCACTGCTATACACACACACACACTCAGCACTACTATACACAAACACTCAGCACTGCTATACACACACACACACTCATCACTACTATACACACTCACACAGCTATACACACACACTCTGCACTGTAATACACACACACACTCAGCACTGTTATACACATACACTCTGCACTGTTATACACACACACTCATCACTGCTATATACACACACTCAACACTGCTATACACAAACACTCAGCACTGTTATACATATACACACACTCAGCACTGCTATACACAAATGCTCAGCACTGTAATACACACACACACTCAGCACTGTATACACATACACTCAGCACTGTTATACACACACACACACACACTCAGTACTGCTATACACACACACACTCAGCACTGTTATACACACACACTCAGCACTGCTATACACACACACACACACTCAGCACTACTATACACAAACACTCAGCACTGCTATACACACACACACTCAGCACTACTATACACACTCACACAGCTATACACACACTCAGCACTGCTATACACAAACACTCTGCACTGTAATACACACACACTCAGCACTGTTATACACATACACTCTGCACTGTTATACACACACACACACTCAGCACTGCTATATACACACACTCAGCACTGTTATACACATACACTCAGCACTGTTATACACACATACACTCAGCACTACTATACACAAACACTCAGCACTGTAATACACACACACTCAGCACTGCTATACACAAACACTCAGCACTGTTATACATATACACACACTCAGCACTGCTATACACAAACACTCAGCACTGTAATACACACACACACTCAGCACTGCTATACACAAACACTCAGCACTGTAATACACACACACACTCAGCACTGCTATACACACACACTCAGCACTGTTATACACACACTCAGCACTGCTATACACACACACACTCAGCACTACTATACTCACTCAACACAGCTATACACACACACTCTGCACTACTATACACAAACACTCAGCACTGTTATACACATACACTCATCACTGTTATACACACGCACTCTGCACTGCTATACACACACACTCTGCACTGTTATACACACACACACAATCAGCACTGTTATACACACACATCACTGCTATACACACACTCATCACTCCTATAAACACAAACTTCTTCTTACTCAGTTCCAGCCACACCTTCTCCTCTGTCCCCATTCCCTGGCAGCATGAAAAGTTTAGGACCCTACAGGAATCATGTGATCAGATGCTTCTGACATCACTCTAGGTCCTGCAGTGCAGAGACACTGCTATCTAGAAGATTTGCTGAAATGCTTCATCAGCACTTCCCCCGATCTCCAGGAGAGCAGTCAGGAGGGTCTGGCAGTCCTGGATCCTCCTGACCTTCGGACTTTTTTTGGGACTATGAGACGCACTTTTTAGAAAGGGAAAAAAAAAGTGCCTGCGTCTCATAGTCCCAAAAAAAGTCCTTTTTTCAAACATCAAACTTGACACATTTTTAAGCAAGTTCCCTACACTTGACACTTACTTTTCCTTCATTTTCTGCCTATTCACTTGCGACCGGCGCAAAACTTTACCTACGTCTAATAAATTCCGCTCACGCCAAGCTTTGCTCATACTCTGAAATGAGACGGCGTAAGGCGATTAAAATCAACTTCTTTAATTCAAAAAGTACATTTCGGGGAATCTGTCATCGGGAATCTGCAAGTGTTTTTAGACTTTTTTTTTTTATCATCCGTCAGAGAACTATGCAAATCCCATGCAGCTTTGCAAAAATATATTGGCGCCGTGCAGCAGAAATAACGAGTTAACATGCAGCACAATGAGCCGGCGCGAGGCGGTGGGGAGTTTAATGATCTTTGTAAATAGGCAGCTGGAAGTTACAATGAAATGAAAGCAAACAGAAACTTGCAGGAACTGTCTTTTTTTTTTTTCTCCGTAGCCTCCAAGGTGCTGCGTTCAGACGCTCAGCAGGCAGCATCTTATCAGGTCTCAAAGCCATCGCTTCTGGAAGAAAATACTTTGTAAATGTACTCAGAACTACATTCAGTCGATACCGTTTTTTTATCCCTCGTAGCTTTTTGTAGAAGAATTTCAATCCAGAGCAAAGAATGGAATTAATGAGGGTTGTTGAGCCCCGTTTTTTTTCGGAACTTTAGTGAAAACAATTTTGATGTTTTTTCAGTGGCAAATCAAAGACTGGTGTTTATACAATAGCGTCTATGGGGCCGGATGTCAGGAAAGATCCACCTTTCAATGAACGGTAATTTTATTTCTCAAATCCGGGAACAATGGGGAAAGTTCTGCTCTGTTGTTTGTGTTTAATGAGCAGCTAAAGGTCTGGTAACTTTAAAACAGATTTTTCTTTTCTTTTTTTGACTTAACGAACTAAAGACTTTTATGTATTATTGGAGTTCTATGATTATGAAAGCCAAGGGCAGGGCAAGATTTCTAGCAGGGGCGTCACTAGGAGAGGTAGGGCCCCATAGCAGACTTCTGATTGGGGCCCCCTTTCCCCCTTATAAAAATAATATATATTTACACACATGTGAGTTGCAATCATATACACACATTTATATATTTATATAAATACAGCATATACACACATACAGCATAAACATACAATATATGTACCCATGCAGCATATACACATTACATATACACACATACTGTACATACAATACCATATACAGACATACAACACACACATACAACATATAGATACCCAATTCACACCCAATACTCCAGTTGCCAGGGCCCTCTAACTCTGTAGCCCCCATAGCAGCTGTTATGGCTGCTACCCCTATAATTATGCCCCTAGTTTCTACATCCCTACAGAAAGGGATGGGAGAGATTTATCAGGGATTCAACATCAATTTCTATATTTTTAATTTTGTTAGTTTTTCCCTTTGTGACTATGCCACCTTCATGCCATGTGGGCATGGAAGGTTTTGCTTTCTGAAAACCTGCAAAGTTTCGGCAAAACTACACCAGGTTGGACCTGGCAAAGTTTTGGGGCTGGGTGTGGCCTCTATAATACGCACACAAGTGGCCTACGTATGTTAACTCTCCACCTATGTCCCTATATGGAACAGATCCTAACATCTGAACTCTCAACTATTGGATCTGCCCAAACAGCCAAGAAGGCTGCTTTTGTTGGATAACACTTTTAAGGGTGTTTTTCCTTTTGCTGTTGACCGATTCCGATCCTGTAACATCCTTTGACGCAAGATTTCCTACAGTTGCCTTGCCAGGCAATGTCCCGGGAAGCACCTGCCCCATTCTCACATTGACCCCTCTGTGTCTGCAGTCCAGGTCCTTGGCTCCTCCAGCTTCCATAGCTCAGCTGTGGCTACATACCCCCCCATGCCTTGTTCTCTGGTGCTTGAGCTAGGGTTCCCACTTCTACTAATCCGAGCCTTGGCTCCTTCCTTGACTACATTCCTAACTGCCTGCTTGACCCCCTGCTTGAACAAAGATTTTGTTTGCCCTGACTCCTACTTCACAACATTGTTGATGTCAACAAGTCCTACTCTCTAGCGCATGTGCAGTCAAGAAGCCTTTTGTGAAGTCAACCAGAAGTCAACCGGAAATGCAGAGAAGGATGTACCTGGCATCAACTGAAGAGAGATTTCACTGCAGATGGATGTGCCGGTGTCTACATGGAGAGAAAAGTTCACAGTGCCGGCACTGGAGAGAAGCAGATGTTAGTGTTAACAGGGAATTCAAGTGACTGCTTATGGTCACCCACCGGTGGGTGGGAGGGTCACATTTCCCACTGTGTTGGCCATTTAATGGATAATATAAGTGGAGCTAACAACTATATTCAGGTGGGTGGCACAGCCCAATGTAGCAAGTAAAAAATTATATTTTATGGTTCTAGGAAATTCTGGGAACAGTTTTGAATTGGAATAAGAAAGTGACCATACCCTTAAAGGAGAGTCTACCAGCTCCTGAATCCACCCACAAGTAAAGCTAATACTGTGCATAACTTTTCCTGAAATACCTTCCCTCTTTGCTAGTCATCTGTAATTTTAGAAGAAATCGTTTTTTTAAACAAGTAATTTATGGAGCATCAGGGGTGTGGCCTACTGGTGCACTTGGTTCTACGTCGTCTTTCTATAAGAAATGATCATATCTGTGTAATATCCATGGGGTAATAGACATAGAACAAAAAGAAAAATGGTGGACAAGTTGGCATGACCTCAACTCACGACCTCACGACGTCACGACCTCACCCCTGTTGAGAGGCAAATTTGCATAAAGAGAAAATATTAATTTTCTCCGAAACAGCAAATAGCTTGGAAACAGGAAGGTCATATGTGAAACGCTTATAGATTACCCTATGCAATTCTAATTTTACTTGGGGGGTCACTTAGAAGCTGCTGGGCACACTTGGGGTGTATTCATACTATGAAGTGGAACATTGCACTTATATTTGAACTCTCATTGAAGCCTAGGACTCCTCATGTACGACCTGATACTTATTTCAGAAAACGATAACAGCTGTTACTTTGTTTCTGCTGCTCAATATATTTCATATGTTATTGATGAGATCAACAATTAAGGGAAATTTATTTGGAATCCAGTCTGGCAGAACGGAGTTATTGTTTCGGTTCTGCATTGTTTGTGATTTGGCAGTCTATCCTAATTTATTGCCGGGCTTAAAAATGACTTGGATTAAGTTAACTCTTAAAAGCCATTTTATTAGCTGAAAAAATATTATTTTTAAAAGGGATAGGATCATTACATGTCGTCTGAAGGCATAGGTTAGGAAAAGTTAAAGGAAATCAACCACTTAAAAACAAAAAAAAGCTAAAGATGCTCACCTCCGCTCCGCATCTTGATCCCAGCGCTTGTGTTCGCTAAGCTTGACACATCGGGATCACCTAGAAAAGAAACTTATAAATAGCAGTCCGGAGCACAGGGACAAGATGTCCGGCGCTCCGGGCTGCTAATTATGCACGCCTTGCACACCGGGACCATGGAATAGGGAGGTGACATCGTGCGAGAGGCAGTGATGAAGGCGAGAGGAGGTGGCGAGGATGAACAGCATGACTGTTCTAGAATTCAGGTTCACCTTTATGCACATATGAAAAACATCATAGAACTAGCTAGTTTAGAATCATAGATCCTGGTGGTAGATGTCCTTTAATACCAGCTCAACCAATCATGGCCATGACTGTAGGCCATTTCTAGTAGGTCCAGCAGAAACAGGATGTAGATGAGGGACCAGGATAATCAGGGCATCAGTAAAGTGAAAATTACTATTTTTTAATTTGATAATTCTATGCTTTTTTTTAAAGTTTTTTAGCAGAAAATGGTGGTAGTTTACATTTACAGGAGACACACATTCAGTGTCATGTCCTGTACCAGTCATGCAAGAGAGTCAATTCTTGACGCACAGGAAATTGCCACATTTCCTCTCTTTCGCTACATATATAAAAATGGGCATGGAGGAGCAAGACAGGGTTGGGGAGCAGGGAAAATTGACTCCCACCAGAACCCTGGCCCAGGTTATAACAGTAACAGTAGAAAGGGACACTTTTAAGATTCCTGTCACTATTAAGGTTCGGTTACATTGGATTATGTGTAATCAGTATCAAATACTGGGGCTCATTTACTAAGGGTCCGCACTATCGTCGGAATACCCAACGATTTCCGAGTTGCGCTGCATTTAGAAAGGGTTTTTGGCGCACGCAATCGGATTTTGGCACATCGGTGCCAGCTTTCATACAACACAAATCAGCGGGGCGGGGCGTCGGACGATCCAATGGACTCGGACAACATGCAGGATTTAACAAAGCAATTTGTGTCACAAGACAATGCACTTACATGCACCTTTTTTCCCCAGAAGTGGACTCAATGGGGCAGATTTACTTACCCGTTCCATTCGCGATCCAGCGGCGCGTTCTCTGTGCTGGATTCGGGTCCGGACGGGATTTATTAAGGTAGTTCCTCTGCCGTCCACCAGGTGGTGCTGCTGCGCTGAAAAGCATCGGAACGCGCTGGAGTTCACCGAGCCGGGCTGAGTGAAGGTAAGTGCAAACTCTGTGACAGATTTTTTGTTTTAAATGCGGCGGTTTTTCCGAATCCATCGGGTTTTCGTTCGGCCACGCCCCCCGATTTCCGTCGCGTGCATACTAAGAACAGTATAGTGTGTACTATGTGCAGTTACCTGTGTAGTCTCCAAGGGGCGCCAGATTCAGGATTCCTGGTGCCCTTTCTTTATGAATCTAGTGCACTCTGCACTGCTCTGACAGAGTGCACCTATTTTTTTTGGTGGACTTTTAACAAGGGGCGTGCGACACATTTCTGTAGGTCTTCTGTTAAATCTGGCGCATGGTCCGACCAAAACGCCTATTTCAGTGCAGAACTTCGTGTCGCATGAAGACTACTGAAGCCGCGACACAAAATGTGCAACACAAATGTGGCTCAGACACTTCTTAAATACCTGTGCAAGCAGTTTGCACATGAAAGAACCAGCAAAGTCCAACAGAAAACTGGTGCAAGCGCCTTAGTAAATCTGGGCCAATAGCTCTCAAGAAGGCAAATGTATCATAAGTCCGTCTTTTTCCATCTGTTTTTTGAGACTTTTCCTGCCTTATCTGCTGGTCAGATGTATCTTAGCTGTTCTTCTTTATTGATACTTCTGGTGTTTGGTCTGTAGTATATTTGCGACTTTTTAAAACAAAAGGTGCAAAAAAAAGTCTCCAAAAGTCACAAACAGTTCCCCAGCTAAATTCTACACCCTGTCAAGGGCAGCATAGATTTGCACAAAAATATGCAATTTTTTTGCGACTTTTTAAAAAAATTGCAACTTTCACATCTGGATTTAGGTGATAACTCAGGGAACACTGCAGAAAATGAAACAATGACGAACTTTGAAGGGCAGTTTCAGGAGTAAAAAGAGACGCAAATGAGCACAAAAGCTATGAAAAATCTCAAAAATTAAAGAAGGCAAGCCAAAAGTTTGATGCATGAACCCCATCGTATTCCGATACTGGTAAACACAGCTGGGATCCAGAGGCCACATGGAACGAGGATGTACTGAGGCGTTGTAAGCAGTGCTGGTAGTAGAGTAAATCACAGAAGGTATAACACATGGAGGAACAGTCTGGGAGCAGGAGACTGGAACAAGTCACAATACGCAAGCAATGTTAAGATTGGCGCATGGTTTTCTTAAAGGCCCAAACAGGAAACAAGATGTTTCCCATGAGACATTCAATCCACCATCTTAAGTAAGGGAAAATATAGCAGCCTCCAGTGGTGAGGAGCAGAAGTGCAGCACAATAAGACTCGAGAGAAACAGCAGCCACTAGTGGTCAATAAGAAAAGTACACCAGGATTCTGACACATTGGGGCAGATTTACTCACCTGGTCCATTCGCGATCCAGCAACGCGTTCTGTACGGGATTCGGGTCCGGTCAGGATTCTTTAAGGCAGTTCCTCCGACGTCCACCAGGTGTCGCTGCTGCGCTGAAGAGCATTGGAACGCACTTAAATTCACCGGCCTATTCCTAGTGAAGGTAAGTGCAAGCTCCGCAACACTTTTTTTTTTTTAAATGCAGCGTTTTTTCCCAATCCATTGGGTTTTCGTTTGGCCACGCCCCCCGATTTCTATCGCGTGCATGCCAGCGCCGATGCGCCACAATCCGATCGCGTGCGCGTGAGGTCCGCCGGAGTTCACCTTCTTCTTCCTGGTGCATGTGAGTGCTGATCTTGCGACACAATTTGAATTTTAAATCTCACGGTTTGTCAGAATCAGTTTAGTTATCCGACGGTCAGGCCCCCGATTTGTGTTTCATGAAAGCCGGCACCGATGCACCAGAATCTGATCGCGTGTGACACAATCTCCTATTGCGGCCCGAGGACCCTTAGTAAATGTGCCCCGCTGTGTCCAAGAAGACCACACAATGTGCACCTAATGTTAGCGCTTAGTTGGAGTATGTGACACATTTAATACAGCGACTTAACGGATTTATGTTGCACACTGTATATTAGAGGTGCACCTAAAAAAAAGGGGGGTGCACAATTCCCAGGGGGCTCCAGATAATTTAGGACGCTCTGCCAGTATTATGGAATCTTCCCCCTCCTGCACATTCGAGAGGCAAACTGCAGATAGTGGGGCTCATTTACTAAGGGCCCCGCACACCGCACTTCCCGACGCTTTCCGTTTTGCGCCACTAGGACTGGGATTTAAAAGGGCGTGTGGCGCACGTGATCAGATTTTTGCGCAATCACGCCGGCTTTCATGCCGGGGGGGCGGGTCGTTGGACGATCCGACGGATTCAAGCAAACCATGGGATTTAACTTGTGTCGCAAGCCAAGCACTTACATACACCGGGAGGAAGGTGAACTCCGGCGGACCTGATCGGGGAAGCAACACAAGCGGGCACACAATCTTCATGAAACGGGGCAGAGTCCATCCTCGTCGGACAGTCCGGAATGGGGATCGTGCAGGTATCGGGTTAGTAAATGGGCCACAGTGCCACACTTTTGATATAGGGCAGCACAGTAGTTAGCATTACAGCCTTACAGTGCTGGGGACCTGGGTTCAAGTCCCAGGGTCAACATCTGCAAAGAGTTTGTATGTTCTCCCCGTGGTTGCGTGGGTTTCCTCCAGGTCCTCCGATTTCCTCCGACACTCCAAAACATACTGGTAGGTTGATTAGATTGTGAGCACCATTGGTGACAGGGACCAATTTGGCAAAAAACTCTGTGTAGCGCTGCATAATCTATGTGCGCTAAATAAATAAAGGGATTATTATTATTTATTATTATGGATCTGGGCCATTGATTTCAGTGGGAGAGGAATTTTTTTCACAGATTTTTCAGGCTAAAAACACCGTTTTCATTCCACGATTGGGCCATAAATCACAGACCACGTAGTGACCTGTTTCACTGACTCACAACACTGCCGGGGACAGCACAAGGCATTTGATGTCCTAAACAGACAAGCAAAATCACACCCACCTCAAAGTCACATGACCCAACAATTATGGCCATTTTTAGCACAGGAATAGCTATGTGATCGGGTGAGAAGCATTTCTGAACCAGAAAGCGGAGCAGAACTATTCCTATATGTATATTGATAATTTACTTAACATCCTGCCCCCACGAAGCCTAAAGGCTGTTATGCAAGTGTGGTCTGACAACCTTGCTTCGAGCACTCGCAGGATATTGACCTGATATTGAAAGGTTGCCATAGAGCCCTAATAGCACAAGGGGACCCTTCTTTACCCTAAAAAGACCTTTAACTCATAATCTAGTAAAATGGACTTTTACTCTCTACCTGGTATGCAGGCAGACGAGCCAGAGAGTCGAACGGGTGTGGCCTCCACAGCTGAGTCAAGCTCCTCCTCCTTCCCTCCCACAGTTAGCCACCACCTCCTCATCTATGTCATCTCAGGTCTGCGTACTGCGCTCCTGTTATCTGTTATGTGTCCTCCGCTCTCACACTGCGCATGTGCGGCTTACTGTGCATCGTGGCTAAGCAGTGGGCAGCTCACTACGAAATGAAAAAGGTGCTGACAAGTTACCTTTAAGGTGTTAAACAATACTAAACTTTTAGCCTCTACCCAGTTTGAACTGGTTAATAGAAGAGAACAATAGATTATTTTCCATCACGGATAAATAAAATTATTCCTTATTTTGATCATTTCTGTATGGAAATAAATGCAACTTTTTGGACCATGTAACTTTTTCTTTCTTTTTTTTTGTTACTAAGGACCAGTTCCAGCAACATTTTGTCACTAATTTCCCTGATCCAGCTAAATGATGGAAATATTAAGCTCACTACTGTATAATGTGGAAGTTTTGGCTCTCTCGATGCCAAGGTCTTTCCAAATAAGATCTTTCGCCTCGTGCCATGTGCAAGTATTTTTTTCCCCTCCCTCGTTTAGAACTATGGAAAAAAAAAATCTTCATTTGCAGTATCGCTGCTGTTCCATCAATTTGTACCATTATGATAAATTGCTCCTCAAATAAGAATATTGGTTTAGTGAGCGATCCAATTTAAGATTCTACTTGTTTTGCTCGCCAACAATAATCAGCCCATTATACTGCAGGTATATTTTTAGGATTGTTCGTTGAAAGTTCTGCAATTCAGATTTTTCAGGACAAAATCGGTTTTCCTGTTATTACCGCCTTAAATTGCCGTCATCTGTTTTAGCTGTTTAAGACTAAGATGAGGAGGGGGGGAGCTTCTATTTGGAGTAAGGTAAGAGTAATATATGGAGGGACGTCTTCATTTACGTTGAGTTCACTCGATGCTTCAGGCTCCAAACAAGTCGTTGTCTTCTAAGTTGCAGACTCATCACATTACGGGGCTCTGGCCGGAACTTTTCACTTTTAATACGAAACTTTTATTTTTAAGTTGTCCAAATATATTTAGGATGATAGATCTGGGCCATGTTTGTTAATGTGTAGAGTGCAGAGCGCTAACTGGAGTTGACATGGGAATAATATACTTTGTGTTACAATAATATGGAGCAGCTCGTTACTTCCTGCTATTATTTTGATGTGAGAGGGGTCCAGAAGTGAGAAAATGGGAAAAAGTTAACTAGACTAAAAGTTTAAGTAGACCTTATCAATGAATAATAGAACATTGTTCATATGGGTGTCTTGTTCGGGCTATCGGGAAGTGGAAGCCATCTTAATTTCTGTAAAAGCTTCTGAAGCCCACTAATGACTTCTGATTCACAGTTGGGCTACATGAACAGAGCGCACAAATATTGAGCATCTTATGGCCCCCATAGACTTGTATGGTGCACGGTCAAGGGTTGGTGAGGAACGTTGCATACCCCATGATTGTGCCTGGCGTCTATGTCGCAGGGTATGGGGCAGGTCCTATTCCTGATGTGGCAGCTCACTTCCTATGGTCATTGACAGGGGGAGTGGTGCCCCCAACTGAAGTCTTCCAGACGAAATGAAACTTAAGCAAGTGCTTTTAAAGGACCCAATTTACATACACAACAGTGTGTATGATTTTTGTCTCCTGTTTAGTATTTGGATCTTTTACTTGCACAGGAAGACCATGACAGCACCTGTACCCTATTCAGTGAAAAAAGCGATGAAAGGCAAGTGAATTTTGTTGACTTATAGGGGCACATTTAATAAGGGTCTGGGGACCGCATTTTTGCTGGGGTTCCCGACTTTTTCCGTTTTGCTCCGCATTTTTGGCACACATGATCGGATTTTTTGGGGATTTTGGCACCAACTTTCATGCAACCCTACAAATCAGGGGGCGGGCCGTCAGACAACCTGACTGATTTGGACTAAGCACGAAATTTAACATTCAAAATTAGACAAGGAGAGGGAGAAAAGGTGGGGTCGGGTAGTTAGACGCGCTACATCCAGAGTGATATTATTATTTTTATTGAAGCACCAATCATCAATTTCTGTGGTTAATCATTAATTTCTGTTATAAATCATCATCTATTATTAATTTTTAATTTTTAATTATTAATTATTTATTTAGTTATTAATCACAAATTATAATTTTCTGTTCTAAACCATCTTCTATTATTTATTATCAATTATTTATTATTTATTTATTAATTATGTGTATACATATTTTCAAGAGCAGTAACCTAGGACCATCGATTCTCATGTTCTCTTCCTTTTCTCATTCTCATGCAACTACACCTCAATTACTCTCAGCCAACAACATCTCATTATTGACACAGTCACATTTCTCTCTGCATACTCATCCTCATAACATACATTCACAAGTCTATTCCCTGTAAGCCGTCCAACCCTTTCATTCATACTTCTATCACACACCCACAACCAACGTCTCCCTTACAAACCTCCTCACCGCCCCAACTCACACTCCCATCCATCGCATCCTCGCTCCGAGACCCGCGCATGCGCATACCATTTCGGCTGCCAATCAAATAAAAACCGCGTGTCTCCTTGGCGCGCGCCCTGCTCATCCCGCGCCAGTGACAGCACGCAGCCTCCTTCCTGCTGCACTGAAAACGCCGCGGTAAGTACCTCCCATCCCACTACACCCGGACCCTATCCCTTCAGTCCGACTACTGCACCCGTTCCTCCCGTTCCTGACTATCGGCATCATTCTGTACCCATTCCTCCCCCATCAGGTTTGGACACTCAGGCAGCTCAAAATCCTGCCACAAACACCAGCGGGACCCTCCTGCAGGTACTCTCATCCATCCAACCAACGATTTTTTATATAATTATATAATTCATAGTTTAATATAATTTATAATTTATAATTCATAAAAATATATGTCTGATGTATTCATTTATTTATTTATTCTACCTGTTTAGATACATATTCAATCATAAAATGTGGACTAATTAATCATCCGACTATGCACCTATCTAGATACATATAATCATGAAATGTTGGACTGATCAATTACTTAACTAATGAATTATTTATTTAATTATTTAACTAATGAATCATTTAACTAATGAATTGTTTAATTAATTTATTTAATTAATTTATTTACATAGTCATCTATATGTTTTTACCTGCTGCACATATATCTATATATAGTCATCTATTTATATGTCCCTACAGAGGTCTAACCATTTATTTATTTATTTACATACGACTATTTATTTTACTATTTACTATTTATTATTTAATTGTCAATTGTTATTTATCCATCTATTTATTTAATTTTACATACAAGTCCATATATGTCTATACATGTATACTAGTTTATTTAGATGTCATCGTTTTAAACATTTTAACTATTGCCACTACCATAGCCCTTACGATTTTACTAACACCCTGTATCCTAACACGTCATGTTCTGTGTTTTTTTCTGTTTTTGTCTTGTATTATGTAAGTGTACAGTTTTTGACCTGATGAAGACGCCGTTACGGTGTTGAAACGCGTAAAAAGTCCTATTCTTCAATAAAAATAATAATATCACTCTGGATGTAGCGCGTCTAACTACCCGACCCCACCTTTTCTCCCTCTCCTTGTCTAATTCATCTGGATATCCATTCCAGCCCTGGGGTCTGACGCTGCAACTCCAACCCATCACTCCCCACCTCCACTACTCGTGCACACTTCTTTTGGCGCCTGGCTCGTTAAAAAATCCCCTACACTTTTTTCTCTTCCTCCCCAACATTCAAAATTGTGTCGCAAGCCATGGACTTACATGCACCAGGAAGAAGATGGTGAACTCCGGCGGACCTGAGCGGGCAAGCGACACATGCAGGAAATTGGACGCACAATCTTAGTGAATGGTGGCAGCTCCGAATCCTCGTTGGAAAACACACCTCGGGGATTGCGACGGGACGGGTAAGTAAATGTATTGTGTAGTTATCATACAGGATCATGATATCAATTAGTCAGCAATATAGTGGATTCAGTTTTGAAGTGTAATACAAGATGTAAATCAGGACCAGGATAATTAATGTCATGTATATATTTAATGACTCCAATGGCAGAATTGTGACTACAGCTGTGGTGTATAATAAATTATGTCCTTCAGGTCAGTACAAGATAGGTAATGTCATATATATGCAGTGGCCCACCAGTAAAATAGTGAGTGCAGCTCTGGAGTATAATACAAGATGTTACTCAGGATCAGTACACGATAATTAATGTCATGTATGTACACAGTGGCTGCACCAGCAGCAGAATAGTAAGTGCAGCTCTGGAGTATAACATAGGATGTAACTCAGGATGAGGACAGGATAAGTAATGTCATGTATGTACACAGTGACTGCACCAGCAGCAGATAGTGAGTGCATCTCTGGTGTGTCTCATCAGCTCGTTAAGCTTCTGTTGCTGTGTGAGGCTGTGTGCTGCTGCTGCTGCTCCTGAGCTCCAGGGAAAACCACCTCCACCTGGGGCCTGCTCTCTCCTCTCCCAGGGAGGCAGTGGGTTTCCAGGCATGAGCCAGGGCAGCAAGTCCCAGGCTCCTGCTTCCCGGGCTAGGCCGGCGGGAGGCAGGGGTAGCCAGATACCGGACAGCGCTGCAGAAGCCTTGGGGGTGAGAAGATCTACCAGGAACAGCAGCAATGCTGCTCCAACTCCCACAGGCCAGCAAAAGCTCCAAAAAGCAGCAAGACCTCGGGAAAGATGGATACCTCGGGAAAGCTGAATAGCACAGGAAAGCTGAGTGCTCAGAGAGGTGAGGCTGACCTCAGTGAAGAGGGCTGGGGAATGCTGAGGACCCGGGAGTCTATTTCCACCTATACCTCCCAGGCTCTGGGCCACTTCTCTGAGTACGAAGAAGCCAGTAAGACAGTGAGGAGACTGCGGGAGGAGCTCAGGTGCGCCCATGCCAGGGCAAGCTCTGCCCAGAAGAGGAAGGAGGAGCAGATTATGGCAGAGATTTCCAGGCTCCAGACTGACATCCAGGTCTTGGAAGAGAGGAAGGCTTATCTGCTGGAGAGGAGCGGACCATTCAAGGAAAAGATCCTTAATAATGAGAGGTTCCGGGAGATGGAGGAGGAGAAGCAGAGGGGCTGATGGGGCTTCAGCCTGAGAGTCAGACGGAGGAGGAAAGTCCAATACCGTGCAGTGGGCCCCTTGCAGGACAAGCGGCCATGTCATCTGGCTGTGGTTCTGCCGGCCCGGGTGAGGACAGTGACAGCCACCAGGGAGGGGCGCTGATGGAGGAGATTAGACGGCTCGAGTCCCCCGTGCACCTCCAGGACTTTACTTTTGGGGACGATCTGCCGGAGGATGCGCCGGGGCAGCAAAGCATGAAGGAAAAAGACCAAATCCGTGGAAGTGGTGAGTCTAGTCTACAGCCCGCTCCCCTTAAAACCCAAGTCGGCCGCAGGGTCAGCTCACTGTGCTAGCCCCGTTACCTAGCGCAGCGCGGGTCCTGCAGTGGACTGCAGTGCCAGGGAACTGGGAGATTACAGGTGCGACATCGGATGTGGCGATGGGCTCCGTCTTTGTTTGTGGTAACAGTGGGGGAGCAGGGGAGGCATCGGCCGGAAGGCCGGACAGTAAGGGCGGTCTGCCATCCTAGAGCAAAGAGGCAGGGAGACACCATGGTAGCTCCCGACAACTGGGCCGGGTGCTAATCATCGGAATGTGGTCCATCTTCGGTGGCGTGGCAGTGATGTGTGTTCCCCTCGGGCACGGGTAGTTGAGCTGCTGCTGAAGATGGACTTCAAGGTGTCTGACATCTTTTCCTTGATCCATCCCTATGGTACATCTGAGTTTGATGTCAGCTTTGTTCGGTTGGAGGGGCTTGAGCTCTTCTGGCAAAGGTGCTGTTTAATCGGCTGGTGCAGTTTGCGCCCCGGCTCCTTTCGGGGGCCCAGCACTGCTCTGTTCCAGGCCGCAGTACATTTAGTGCTGTGCTTTGTGCCCGGGAGGCAGTGGAGCAGGGCAGGGCTGGTAACTGGAAGGGGTACTTGCTGTCCTTGGATCAGGCAAAAGCGTTTGATCACGAGTACCTCTGGTCTGTCCTTCTGAGGTATGGCCTGCCAGGGGAGTTTGTCAATTGACTGAAAGTTTTGTACGCAGGGGCAGACAGTTTCCCGCTTGTGAACGGTTGGATTGGCCGCTCTTTTGAGGTCGGGTCTGGTGTTCACCAGGGTTGTCCTCTGAGCCCACTACTGTACGTGTTCGCGATCGACCCATTCCTTAGGAGGGTTGATCGTGGGCCGTTGGTGGGAGTCGGGATGGATTGGGCAGCACCGGAAGCCACTCTTAGAGTGGTAGCATATGCCGATGATGTCACTGTTTTCGTGTCCTCGGGAGGAGAGGCGCAATGGGTGATGTCAGAGGTTGACCGCTACCCAGAGGCTTCTGGGTCCAAGATCAACTGGGATAAGTGTGAGAATCTCTGGCTGGGAGAGGGAGATCCAGGCTTTGATCTCCAGGACACTCTTCCAGGGCCCCAAGACTCTGCCAAAGTTCTCGGCATCGAATTTGGCCAGGGGGATTACCCCATGCAAAACTGGGACGGCAGGCTTAAGATCGCTGCTCAGAGGGTGGACCAGTGGAAGGGTTGGTCTTTGACCCTCAGAGAGAGGGTGAATCTGATCAAAACTTACCTGCTCCCGTTGCTGATTTATCTGGGCAGTGTGTGCATGTTGCCAGAGCCCCTCTGGACTCGGGTGTACAGTCTGTTCTTCCAGCTGTTATGGGGAAATAGGCTGAACCTAATCAAGAGGGAGGTTACTTACCGCACGAGGAGACAAAGAGGGTTGTGTATGGTCAACCCTGTGGTGTTCCTAGTGAATACCTTTCTTAAGATCAATGTTGCAAACCTCTGGAAAGAGAGGGCTCCTCCATGGTTATGCTCCTGTAGGGGATGGTTTTGGCCTTCCAGGAATGGGAGACAGGAGGGCAAGTGAAGGATCTCCGCACACTGCATGGGCATCTTCCGGCTTATGCTACCCCGGTTCTGAAGGTAATTCGCCGGTGGGTTCTGGGAATGTGGGAGATTAGGACCATGTCGAGGAAAATCCTTGACAAGAGGGTTCTGTTGACCCATTTCCAGAAGCCTCTGGCCCTCGGGGATTGGGTGGGTGGGTTTGAGGTTGTTGAATTCTATCAGGATCCCCTTGAAGTTTTGGGACGTGACTTGGCGCTGCTTCCATGGAAAGCTGTGTGTGAGGGACAATCTGAAGTGTAGGAGCTCTAAGGAAAGGGTTGTCCCCGGGAGGAGTGCGGTGGCCTGCTGGAGAGCATGGACCACTTCCTGCTTCAGTGCCCCTTTAACACAGAGGTGTACAACCGGGTGGGCGCTTCCATCCATTGGCCCGGGTTGGCCGGAGTGGGCCTATGGAGCATTCAGAGGCCTGGGTGGCCGGGACCGCTGTACATTATTCCTAGTTAGCCTAGTGGTTACTTACCACACGTGGAATGCACAGTGTTTAATGTCGACGCACCGTAAAATCCTCCCGGTGGATGAGGTGGTTAGGAACATTCTGGGTGACCTGGTGAAGGTGCGCTTTCTGGAGTATGAGAGGCTGGGCACGGGGAGGGCCTCTCTCCTTTGGAGGGGGTTCTCCTTTAGTGTCCCTTAGTCCTCTCCTGGTGTTGGGCTGAAGCTGCACTGTAGATTTTTGTTTTGTGTTCTGGACATGTAGTGATGTTGGGCTTGCAGGCGCCGAACCTGGGCTTTATGTGGTTTGATTGATGTTGTTCAGATTTTATTTTTATTCTGTTTTCTTTATGTTATGTTGTAAATGCTGTATATATTGTATATATTGTATATAGTTGGGTTTGGGACACAGTGTTAGGTTGTGAGGGGGGTGATGGTGGTGGGATTTCCGAACTGACCTTGGACACTATGACCCTGGGCACTGGTCTGGACTACTTATCGCAAACTTTGGATGTTAGACCAGTGTCTGGGGGGAAGGGGAGGGTGCGGGCGAGGGATTTAATGTAGTGTAGTGTGTGTATTATGTATTTGTTATTATATATTTAAAAGAAGAAAAAAAGGAGTGGGGTGGTTTGTTATTAGAGGGTGTGGGGTGGGTTTATGTATATTTATAGTCATTTATGTTTATTTGTGGGTGTGGCTTGTCATTGTTTATTGGTTTGGTTTAGGTTGTGATAATTGGTTGGGTGGGGGTTGTGGTATTTGGTGTTTATTCATTTCGGTGTATTTTAAGTTATTGTTTTTGCTAGGTATGAATGTGGCTGGACCAGCAGGTAAGATATTGTATATATTATGTTTAGTTTGTGTTATGTTTTTTACTTTTATAGAAAATAAAAGATCTACAGGATGTAACTCAGGATCAGTACAGGATAAGTAATGTCATGTATGCACACAGTGACTGCACCAGCAGCAGAATAGTGAGTGCAGCTCTGGAGTATAATACAGGATGTAACTCAGGATCAGTACAGGATAAGTAATGTCATGTATGTACACAGTGACTGCACCAGCAGAATAGTGAGTGCAGCTCTGGAGTATAATACAGGATGTAACTCAGGATCAGTACAGGATCAGTAATGTCATGTATGTACACAGTGACTGCACCAGCAGCAGAATAGTGAGTGCAGCTCTGGAGTATAATACAGGATGTAACTCAGGATCAGTACAGGATAAGTAATATCATGTATGTACACATTGACTGCACCAGCAGCCGAATAGTGAGTGCAGCTCTGGAGTATAATACAGGATGTAACTCAGGATCAGTACAGGATAAGTAATGTCATGTATGTACACAGTGACTGCACCAGCAGCAGAATAGTGAGTGCAGCTCTGGAGTATAATACAGGACATATTATAGAGAGATATTTTAAAAATTGTTTAACTTTACAATGAGCTAGCACTGTGAGGGGTTAATAATGTAAATCCTGGCATGCCTCTGCCTGTGGATATGGTTTCTTCCTATGTAAGTATAATCGGGCAGCTCACTATCTCTCACTTGTTAATATTCACGCTTCAAATTTTAATGTTAATTTGGAAATGTATTTCTCTCTTTGCAAACATGTTCCTCATTGTGATTAATTGAATTTGCGCAGCGTTCTTGGCCCCGTCGCCGTATTTCTGGTCATTGTAATGGACTCGTCTGCTGCAGACAAAGGGCGTCTGTGTTTCCTTGGCTGACAGTTTACAGAAGGAAGGCGATGCTTGTCCATTAACATGGAAAAATGAACTGTACCAGAGGGGGAAAGTTTTTATGCAGATAATAATAATACTATGAGCAGAAGAAATGCTATGAGAGCAATGTCATACTGCTGTGATACTACAACACCCAGCATTCTCCTCCAGCCTGAAGCTGTGGCTCTACATCTTTGATATGAATGATGAGGGTTGTGGTGTCATAATCTCAATGAGTCCACACGTTCTACTGACATCACATTGTGCTGCCTGTGCTATAATGTACAAAAATGAGAAAAAGAAATCTCTGACCAAGACTCAAAGGGGTGTTCCCATCTGGGCATTTACATTTAATTTAATTCATTTGCCATACGTAAACATTTCTTCAATTGGATGTTGTTAAAAAGATTTTTTCCCATGTGAAGATAATTTCTCATAAATGTAGCCATATTTTCCCTTAGAAATGAGATGGCTCCCTTGGATACGACCACCTCACACTATGGCAACGGTGGCCAGACATGCGCTATTGAGCCCTGCCTGACCTCCTGGATTCAGCGTTCAGTACCACAGGACGGCTGTGGAACATGCAGTAATTCCTCAGACATTTCATATACTAAAACTTTTTGTTTCTTTATGCAATCTCTCCAGCAGAGGTGGTCGTATCCAAGGACACAGTCTTGATTCTAAGGGACCATAAGACTACATTTATGAGAAATTATCATTTTTTTTAATAACATCTAATTGAAGAAATGTATATATATATGGCAGATTAATTTAACTAAATGTGAGTGCCCAGACTAGAATACCCCTTTAAGGACCAAGTATCGTACTTTCTAATGTTTTTATTTGCTCATGTTTTGGCTTAGCAGTCCTAACTTTTTACATTTTTGGACTATCAAATTTTTTTTGATTTGTGACACTCGTAGCAAATAAAATTTTTAAGTGTTATTGTTGAATTTAAAGGGGTATTCCATGGATAAGCATAATTCATATTCAAATGGGTCCTTAAAATATAAGCTAATATGTAATTAGTTGTTATTTAAAATTTTACTCCCCTTAGCAGCAAAATGCTGTGGATATAGACTGTAATGAAGAATTAAAATGCTACCGGCCCTTTAATCAGTCCTGTGACTTTGTCCCTGTGGAGGAGACACAGAACAGAAGATGTCTGGTGGTCACATGTCCACATTACATGTCCTGCACCTGCCTGGGAAGGTCATGTGATTACCACAATGTTTGTCTGTAGTCGGTTGGTTGCAGTGCATCCAGTATGGCCGGTGTTGTAGTGAGACGTCATCTCAGTTAGGTAATGTGCAGTGATGGCAGTTACATCATTACTATGGTAACTGAGCAGAACAGTCTGTTACATCATCACTAGGAGCAAAGCATAAGAGGGAGGAGCTGTTACTCAGAACTGAGGGTTCATGGGAATTGTAGTTGTGGATGGCAGTCATCATGGAGATAACTTTACCTTCTTTAGAGAGACCATAACATTTTGTAAATCTTAAAAGCAAACTATTTAAGCTCCATTTTATATGACATTGAGTTTTGTTGTATTCATGTATTTATAGCATTATGGGTTTTTGTACCAAAATGTTCATATTCCCGAAATATCCCAACTTGAAAGCCGTGCTGGATCATGAGCAAATTTAGCCAAACCCTGTACCCCGATAAGCTAAGCACATTGTCAGCACACAGAGCAAGACCATCAGTAACAATGAAGGGGGTGTTCTTTAAACACCCAATTTACATCTCAGTTGTAACATCTCAGTTTATATCTCAGTCAAAGTCGATTTTCTGGATGATGCCACCACACTGGGGGATGAAATAAATCTGATCTGGAAGGTATTCAACAGCCTGACAACATAATGATAGTGATTTATTAGGCCAATTTCTGATGTAAGGTTCCCTTTAAAGGAAACCTATGATCAGGAATCTATTTAGTTGATCCTGATGGTAGATTCCTCAAATCCCTTATGACCTTTTATTATCCTCTAAAAACTAAAATGTGCGTTTTCATACTTTATTTTATGGTAATTATCTTAAGAGACTACTGCAGAGCTGTGGTGATAAGACTTCTCCACACCCTGAGTAGCCTCTGCGGAGTCGCCCCCCCACCTTACCACTGCGTTGTGCTGGATCAGACGGCACGGACTCTGTACTCTCTGGACTCCCAAAGTGTGGAGTAGCCTTAGCCCCGGAGCTCACAGAGGGTAGTCCACAACCCAGTAGCCTCTTGAGGTAATTATTATAAAAATAAAATATAGTACAAAAATGTATCGTTTCGTTTTTAGAAAGTAAAGGTGATAAAAGGTAATCAGGGATTTAGTTTGATTTGGTAAATCTACCATCAAGAAGATCTATTACATTCTGTAGGTAGGTTCCTAGCCGTAGATTTTTTTAGTTTTTAGAATATATTTTGTTGCCTCGTTTTGAACACTTCACATTCTTGGTATCTACGAGTCAGATTCTTCGAGTTCTCTTCTGTTCTATAGCTGGGCTCTGGAAAAGTTCTGATTTCCATTGTTAAACCTTTGATATCCGCTCTCTGTGCCTTCCTGGCTTCTAAGTTAGCACTGATAGCAGCAGGGATGACAGAGACAGCACAAAGTTACATGCAGAAGTATAATACAACAAAAACATAACAAAAAAATAGCAAAATTACCATTAGTTCATCCAATATACATTTTATTGTGACCAAATGACACAAAAATACTAAAAGAAATTTTGTACAGTGATAGAGCAGAAATATTACAGGAAGATGCATTACAGGGTGCATGTAAGCGCGTGTCAAGCGACCCTTTTTTTAAAAAAATGCAGCGTTTTTTCATGAATCTGTCGGGTTTCCTTATTGCCACGCCCCCCATTTGAGTCGCATGCATGCCAGTGCCAATGCGCCACATTCCGATCGCGTGCGCCAAAATCCCGGGGCAATTCAGGGAAAATCGGCACAAATGCGAAATATGGAAAAACGCGAATCGGGCCCTTAGTAAATGACCCTCATTGTGTTTTATTGTTAAAACCCTTTGAGAACTAAAAAAAGAAAAACCAGGCTATGCAGAGATAAAAACAAAAACATTCATTTGGTCAGGAAGGGTTAATAGAATGTCTGTCTGAGGAATTTTTGCCCAAATAAAAGTGCAGCGCAATCAGGTTTTGTGATTCTGTTTAGGGTAACCTTTAGGGATTGTGTTGAGAATTAAAACCTGTCAAGGGCTCTGGTAGAAAGTCGGGATATTGTAGTAAATTCTTTTAGTTTCATGAGATATTTGAAATTATAATTAAGCGGGTTAGTAACGAGCTAAATTAAGGGTTAAAACATCTTTAGCAAAACGAAAAAACATAAAGAGATTTTTTTTAATACACATGCAAAGAAAAACGATAATGATCAAAATAAAAAAACATAATAATTATAATAGTGAATAATATTGAAAAATATACAAATTCAGAACATTTTAACACAAAAAATTGGAACATTGTAAAAAAATCTATGCAAAAATTCTTATATTTTCTAAAAAAAAAAAAAAATAAACGAAACAGGAACAATGTATTAAAAGTTTTCAAGAAATAGAGGGGTTAAATTGTTCCAACTATTTAATGTAGGGTTCCTTTAAGCCCCAAGTAAGTCGTGAAAAGCAATTTTAGAGCCATCAGTAAACATTGTCTTCATTTCATCTGCGCGTATGTCTGAAATAAACTATGAAATCATAGATGTGCATGGATGGAAACAATCTACTGCTTTTACTATTAACATTGACGGGAGCATCTGACTCACTTCGTTCCTGTCTTTTTAAATTATTTTCTAAATAGATCAATACGATCGTTCGATTGTTGCCAAATCTCCCTTATCCACAACCGCAGCACGGTTTACTTCGCTACTGTGCCATGAAAAACATCAAAAAACAGCTCCAAAAACAATAGACACATTGACGGAGCGTAGCCCCCCCTCTGGAATGAAGGCAATATTTGTATTCTTAGGAGCTAATAGGTATAATATTGCCGCAGATATGGTAATGTAGAACATCCCTCTGCCGACTTCTGTTCCAACACAACAAAGGCCGGCTTGTCAACTTTTTCAGAATCAGATGTTAATGATATTTTATGCTTTTGTTGAGTCTGTGTACTGCAGCTACTGCACCTAAAAGGGAAATGACTTCCATACCAGCTCCTGCGAGCCAAAACATTTTAGATTTGAGAAGGTTGGATGAAGGCCATATTTATACTTCGAGGAGAAGTGTAAAAGAAGATTTCAAGACATCATCAAGGAGGCAGCCAACTCCTATGTGAACGGTGAGAAGGAAGCTTGTCGCAAAGCTAACGCAGAAGGATCTTGGTTTTAAGAAGATGTGTACGAAATGGAAATGTTGATACGAGAAGAATTCAAGGATTGTTTTTAACCTCTCAACGTTTTGTAAGCCCTAAGATTCGAACATCAATGGTTAACGGTTAATGACTAGAGATGAGCGAGTATACTCGTCCGAGTATACTGCTCGGTCGAGTATTAGCATACTTGGACCGGCTCGTTACTCGGACGAGTATCTCGCCGGCTCGAGATCGAGCAGTAAATTAATAAAATAAATTGAATAAAAGTATTTTTATTGTAAAAAAAAATATTACACATGTTTGCAGATGTTTTACTTGTAAGAACACATTAAAAAAATAACACTATTTTTCACTTTCCAGGTGTTCGCGCGTGTCTCCTGCTAGGTTCGGAGATGTTCGGAACATCTGGAATGTGAAGAATATTGTTCTTTCAATGTGTTCTGCACTTTGCAGCTGTGCGCGCGTATCTCCGAACCTATCGGGAGACACGCGTGCACACCTGCAATGTGAAGAATAGTATTAAAACATTAAAAACAGTGAAAACACGAACATTTAAGTGCAGAACACATTGAAAGAACACTATTCTTCACATTCCAGATGTTCGTGCACATCTCCTAACTTAGCGGGAGACATGCGCGAACACCTGGAAAGTGAAGAATAGTGTTATTTCAATGTGTTCTAACAAGCAAAACATCTGCAAACATCTGGAATTTTTTTTTGCACTGTTCTTTTACTGTTCATTTTTATTAAAAAATGCTCGGGTCTCCCATTGACTTCAATGGGGCTCGTTATTCGATACGAGCACCCGAGCATCGGGAAAAGTTTGTCTCGAATAACGAGTACCCGAGCATTTTAGTGCTCGCTCATCTCTATTAATGACCTGTCAATTCTTAAGGGTTCATTTCAATCGATGAAGTAAACCCCAGGACTCAGAAATTAAAAATAATCCTGAAAATACTTTTAAATACTTTATTCATCGTGAAGGACGTCCATCAAGGTAGAGTGATCACATTTCTCCGATGGCTTCACACCTCAGGGATGAGCGGAGAAAGCTAGGTAGAAGTTATGGTTCAGAACCAAAAGGTCCAGAGTTCAACACTGGATGTGCAGTCAGAAGTTAGAGGTGCAACCACAAACAGAGACCAACATAAACCAAAGAGGCAAGAAGATCAGAAGACACTTGTTGGTTTAGAATAGGCCACCAGAAATGGTTTGAAAATTGGTTTGCCAAGGAAACCAGCTAGGACATATAAATAAAGAGAACGATAGGAGCTTTGGAAACCCTATTAGAAAATTCCAAGTTAAAAGACCCTCATCTATCATCCTGATTCGAGAACATATCTTAATAGGGTGGGCTTTAAAAAACTGGCACTAGGCCCCTCACGGTCTACAGACATACAATTAGAATTGTTTAGGCATTGTTCATATTCACATTCATGTCCACATTCCATAATCTTTTACTGAAAGAATAGCGCTGCATTTACACTACATATCAAACAAATGATAGACGCTTAGATAAAACCTTGCAAACCCGGTTGTAGGGCGATGGGATCCACTGAGTGACTTTGGTATCCATCATGCATAGCCAACTATGTCTCATATATAGGGGTGTACCAACTCTACGAGGATTGATGATGTTGAAAGAATGTATAACTAATGAGTACATATTGGGGCAGATTTACTTACCCGGCCCATTCGCAATCGAGCGACGCATTCTCTTTGGTGGATTCGGGTCTTCCGGCGATTCACTAAGGTAGTTCCTCTGCCGTCCACCAGATGTCGCTGCTGCGCTGAAGAGCATCGGAACGCACTGGAGTTCACCGAGCCGGACCAAGTGAAGGTAAGCGCATGCCGAGCATTTTTTTTTTTTAATGCGGCGGTTTTTCCGAATCCGTCGGGTTATCGTTCGCCCACGCCCCCCGATTTCCGTCGCGTGCATGCCGGCGCCGCAATCTGATCGCGTGTGCCAAAAACCCAGGGCAATACAGGGAAAATCGGCGCAAATCGGAAATATTCGGGTAATACGTCGGGAAAATGTGAATCGGGCCCTTAGTAAATGACCCCCATTATGTCACTAAACTGACTTGTTTTGAAGCTACTCCTAAAGGCATTGTCTCAATGGTCATCTGGTATTTACCCTTTAACCTCCAGAAGAGTATCTGGACTTTGCTGTAGGGAACCCCCAAGTCACTAACAGCAGTCAGTGTTCAGTAACAGTTGACCCAGATGAATTAAGACCAAATGGACAGACGGCAATATGTTCAGTAGACAATCCAAGGTCAGGGTAGATGAAGCTTATGCAAAACAGGGGCTTACCCAAGGAACAGGGTGGGCTCAGGGGCTAAGTAGCAACAAAATTGGGTATGTTGGATTAACCATGTCGTTAGATAACCTGCTACTAGAGGTTTCTGGTATTGAAAATACCTTAATGCATGATCGATTCTAATATGTATTCCGAATGTATGTATTTATTGTGGGAAAATCGGTAAGTAAGTCGGTATCGGTGTAAGTCGGTATCTGAAAACGGTTACAACTAAACTCTCAGTTGAAATGTAAACTAAATTGAATTTATAGATGTATAACACCATATAATGGCCCAAATTGTCTTAAGTGTCAGTAAGTAACTCTACACTGTGAGTGGTCCATAATTTGTGCTGAATCTCAAAATTTTCAGCGCTAACAGAAACTTAGTGTTATCACAAAACTCAAGATAAAATAATCAAGTATTTTAGCTCATTGGAGGTGCCCGAGATAAAAAGCAGCACACTGATAAAACATAATGTATCTGGAAAAGATAAGACACAGCAATTGGAATAAGAGCGGCTCTAATGTCCCTCCATTGAGATAATAGCTAAATAAACAAGTTGTACATCTGAAGAAAACTGACAAAGTGCAGCCTGATGATGGTGGAGGACCACAGGACCTTTCATACTGTGCTATGGGAACATTGTACATTCTAAACAATCCTGAGGTCCTGCTCTTTGATGGGGGGGGGGGATGTATCAACCGGGCTTCTATTCTTGTGTTCTAAAATTCGCGCATGATTACTTTAAGTGCCGTCTCCCATAGGTGCACATCATATTATTCCTTTACATTTAGTGTTTATACCCAAATATTCCAAATGTACACGTCAAACCTGACCATAGCATTCACTTGGTGGGAGGGACATAGCCGTAAATTATGAAAATATACAGTCTGGAATATTGTAATGCTATGATGTACAAAAGTAGCCAAAACTAATACAGTACATGTAAAGGATGGCTATGCCCCCCCCACACACTTAAAATTTCCCGCTTTATGTATTCCCCACCTTTTCCCTTTCTTGATGTAGCCTCCACCCTATGTTCCCCTTCTGTAGCCCAGACATCTTATTCTTCCCTGTATATTCCCCTATTATACTTTTGCCTCTGTAATGTGGTAGAGGCCACCGTCATTGAAGCCCCCATTCCACACATTAGTAGTCAAAATGGGCGGAAAAATTAGATGAGTCATCTTCTTCTTTTCTTCCCTCTCTTCTTCTCTGCAGCTGCTATCGGCAGCTCTGAAGCCGGCAACACTTTGCTACGCAAAGAAGTGGCATCTTTCTTTATCGACAATGTACATGAGAGATGAAAGACTGAGCAGTGAGTGTGTTTTGTACCAGGAGGAGCAGGAGGTGTGGCCGAGGGAGGGGAGCAGCTGGATTGTTGTATCAGGCTGAGCCGTCTCCTGTGAGATGGGAGGGATAGGAGGCGTGACTGCACCACAGGAGCTGCTGGAGCCTATAGATGAGGCTCGTGCATGAGAAGAGTCAAGGAGCTGACTATGTAACATGTATTTTAGTGATAAAGATACAGTGGAACTGTGCTGTTTATAGCTTTATATACAAACTGCCTGGAGCTGACACGTGGCTTTCCTGCCCCACACCTGCGCATAAGCCGAGCGAGAGAACTTTCAATAGTGAAGGTTTGTAGGTTGCAGAATATTTCTACACCAGGTAGGACCTGCAATAGAAATAAACACTGTGCAGCCCGGCAACCCCATACATCAAGAGGCCGGGGAGTATTGGCAGTGCCGGATGGGCCGCAACATTATCATATGCTGGTGAGCAAGGGCTGGCGTATGATAAATAACCCCCTTTGTTTCCATATTTCTTACATTTCTACACCCGATTCTATGGGTGTACAGGCGGTCCCCTACTTAAGGACACCCGACTTACAGACGGCCCATAGTTACAGACGGACCCCTCTGCCCACTGTGACCTCTGGTGAAGCTCTCTGGATGCTTTACTATACTCCCACACTGCAATGATCAGCTGTAATGTGTCTGTAATGAAGCTTTATTGATAATCCTTGGTCCTATTACAGCAAAAATTTTGAAACTCCAATTGTCACTGGGGCAAAAGAAAAAAAATTGTCTAGAACTTTAATTATAAAATATCCAGTTTCGACTTACATACAAATTCAACTTAAGAACAAACGTCCGGACCCTATCTTATATGTAACCCAGTCACTGCTTGTATTTCCAATCCAAGTTTTCCCCTAGTTCTATCAAAACAATCCAAGACTGTGAGTTGAATTCTCTATGATCTATGTTGAATTCTTCACGAGGAAGATGTATGAAACTTCAGCCCTATTCTATTCCCCCCTGTATATCTCTACATATCTCAATTTTTCATGCATGACATCTTCTCTATCAATCATGAAGAGCGGCAGCTGACTCGGGACCATTTGTCATTCCTTAACAACATTGTGCTTGTTTCTCAGGTTCTGTCTTGTCATTGACTGACACATGTAGCTGACACTCGTTTCTCAATGGTCCTGCCTGCACAGAATAGGTAGATACCACAAGTATTCTTCATGAAATGTCATTTGTTTTCTTTACTTGTAATCTACCGTATATACTCGAGTATAAGCCGACCCAAGTATAAGCCGAGGCCCCTAATTTTACCACAAAAACCTGGTAAAACCTATATTTTTTTACTCGAGTATAAGCCGACTTTGGGTTTTCAGCACATGTTTTTGTGCTGAAAAACTAGGCTTATACTCGAGTATATATGGTATTTATCCATCTATTATTAGACAGTGGTGACCGAACGTGGACATCGATGACCGATTTTGAAAATTGACACCCAAGGCACCAAGTGCATGTAAAATGCTGGTAGCATGTACCTAGTAGAGCATGTACTTAGCTGGGATCAGGATTAAATTTAATACTGCTTAATTAACCCTTTATGGCTACAATCATTTACAAAATCATGAGAGGTGTCTCCTTTTTTATTTTTTAGATTTTCAAAAACATTTTCTTTAGTTTTTTTTGGTGGTGAACCCTTTAACGATAAAAAAAACTGCCCAAATGTCGAAAATCAATAATTTTTTGCCATTTCAAAAACATAAAATGTAATCAAAATCACAGGTCAGTATGAAAAAGTTATTGCCATAGGAATATGGTGAAAGGAAGACATTTTCAACTGCACTTTTTTGTCAATTGTACTGCATACAGAATTTTTTTTCCAGCTTCTCGGTACATTGCATGGAATGTTAAACACTGATATTTTGGAAGGACAATTTGTCCCACAGACAACAAGTCCTCATAGAGCTCTATAAATGGAAATATCACATCAAAAAAATTGTGGCTTTTGGAAGGTGGGTGAAAGGGAAAAAAAAAATGTTGGGAAATCGCCTGATAAAATCATCAGGTCCCCAAGGGGTTAAGTACAGAGTGATGCAGTTAAGGATATATGAAGAGGGTTTACAGACTAAGCCCTCTTCATACATTGTGAGTCTTGGCTGCATTATGCAAAACATTTTCAAAATGTTTAAAAAAATTTAGAACGTAAAAAGAAATTTTGAATCACCCTCATTTTCCTAGAACTGATACAAAAATAAAAATAAAAACATAAACACGTCCCAATCAAAATATAAAAATGATTATTTCCAGCAGTGAACCCTGTAATGGAAAAAAGGACCCAACTGTACGAAACACCCATTTTTTGCAGTTTTGCAACACCTAAAATATTGAATGAAACCTGATCAAAAGGTCGTGCAGTCTTCAAAATGGCACCAATGAAAATGACATTGGGGGTCATTTACTAAGGGCCCGAATCGCTATTTTTCGTCGGGTTTCCCGAATATTACTGATTTGCACCTTTTTCCCCTGAATTGCCCTGGGTTTTTGTCGCACGCCATCGGATTGTGGCGCATCGGCGCCGGCATGCATGTGACGGAAATCGGGGGGGCGTGGCCGTCGGAAAACATGACAGATTTGAAAAACCGCGGTATTTAAAAAAAAAATGTGTCACTTGACACTCGCTTACCTGCACCCAGGATAGGATGGTGAACTCCGGCGAACTCCGGCGCAGCACCGACACCTGGTGGACATCGAGCGAACGACCTTAGTGAATCGCCGGAAGACCCGAATCCTTGTCGGAGAACCCGCAGCTGGATCGCGACAGGAGCGGGTAAGTAAATCTGCCCCAATGTGTCCCTCAAAAAATGTGACCTACACAATGGGGCAGATTTATCAAGCTGTCTGAAAGTCAGAATATTTCTAGGCGCCTTGACTACCACACTCACACTGGATCACGTGACTCCCAAGCCGAATGCAACATTGTATCCGGTTACCTGATTGGAACACACGCCCCCTTAAGGCGTGGTTCACACTTCATCCATGTCCTGCCATTACTATAAATTGTTTGGTGTCACTATATTAGATTGTCCATGATTAAGGGCGCAATTGGCGCCTGAAACGCGTTGGATATCACACAATGTTTGTCCATTAATTATTTTTATATGAATCTAATGAAGAAAGAAACTTTTATCTGAAAACAACGTCTGATTTTGGTGGATGGCAGCTGGATTAATGCGATTGCTTTGACTGGACTCATGTGGAGTGAGGTTCCGAGCTCTCCTCACAATCAGTGGTTCATCTACGTGGTATGAGCTGAAATCAAGCCTTCTTACACATTATTATTCCTGCCTTGTGCCCTCGCACTACCTTCAGCCTGCGGCCATTCAGGCCAGAATAGGAGCAGGTTAAAGCACCACCTCCCTCCATATTGATTAGTAGGCGGAGGGGCTGGACTTACATCATATGCTAGCGCACAACGCACAAAGAAAAAAGATCAATGGAATTGCACATTAAAAGCCATAGGACAAAGCCCATTAGAAAATGGCTCTACTGTTTTTTTCGGCAATTCCAGTTTTTTTTTCTAGTACATTGCATGAAATATTACATCGTGCCATCAGAGAGTCCAATTCGTCCAGCAGAGAACAAGCCACCTTATGGCTCTGTAAAAATAAAATAAATAAAAATGATATGGGTTGTGGAAAGAGGGGAGTGATAAATATACACACAAGAAAACGATAAAAACCTGGTCCTGAAAGGGTTAAAGTAGAACATTTGATTAAACAAAGTTTTATAAAATAGTTGGTAAAAAAAATTGGACTCAAAAACAGAATGTTTTTTTTATCAATTAAAGTATATACTCGAGTTTAAGCAGACCCAAATATAAGCTGAGGCTCATAATTTTACCACAAAAAAACGGTGAAAACCTGGAAAATTGACTTGAGTATAAGCCTAGGGTGGAAAATGCATTGGTCACAGCCTCCACCCAGTATATAGCCAGCCAACCCCTTGCCCCCAGTATATAGCCAGCCAACCCCTTGCCCCCAGTATATAGCCAGCCAACCCCCTAGCCCAGAATATAGCCAGCCAGCCAGCTGCCTAGCCCCAGTATATAGCCAGCCAGCCCCCTGCCCCCCAGTATATAGCTAACCCCTGTCCCCATATATATCCAGCCAGTACCTGTCCCCTATATAGTCAGCCAGCCCCTGCCCCTGTATATATAACCAGCCAGCCCATACCTCCCAGTATATACCCTTCCCCTGCTCCAAGTATATAGCAAGCCCTCAGTATAAAGTCAGCCAGCCCCCAGTATATAGCCAGCCTCCTGCCTGAGTGTATAACCAGCCAGCCTGCCCACAGTATATATCCAGTTAGCTTACCCAATGTATATAGCCAGCCATCCCCAGTATGTAGCCATCCTGCCTATCCCCAGTATATAGCCAGCCATCCCCCTGTATATTGCCAGCCTGCCTCCCTCAGTATATAGCCAGCCTGCCTGCCCCCAGTATAAAGTCAACCACAGTATGCCCAACACATAAAAAAAGAAAGTCAATACTCAACTTTCCAACGCCCCCCTCAGGTCTTTTCTTCTTCCATTCGGCAGTGGCAGATCCGTACCATGTTGCGGCGCATAGGCTCTGATGTCAGCCGCTGCTGCCACCATATTGTGCATATCAGCCGGAACACACTCTGATGTCAGCCGAGGGTGACATTAGAGCCTGAGTGCCGCAGCGCCACATGGACCTGACACTGCCGGATGGAAGAAGAAAAACCCGCCGGAGGGCGTCGGAAAGGTGAGTATTGACTATTTATTTTTTGACTCGATGTATAAGCCTAGTTCAGGTTTTTACAGCACCATTTTTGTGCTGCAAAAACTTGGCTTATACTCTAGTATATACTGTAAGTTTTCTTGAAATAAGAGTCATAAAACTTAAAACAATACATTATTTATGGGTTAGATTCTCTCTGTATATTCTGTCTTCAATAAAGGCTTTATAGACCTGCATGGCCCCAGTACTGGCTCCATACCAGTGTGTATTAACCCTTAGGTTCAAGGGGTTAGATAAACACATCCCAGTGACCACCATAGGGCAATGTAAATGTATTAACCAAACTGCAGGACCTGCTTTCTTATACCCCGCAGCTATTTTTGTAGGTGTTTGGTAATTTTTACGTAATTTAAAAATGAATCTTGTGCAATTTTACCACTTCCTCTAACAAAAAAAAAATTCCCGGGTCATGTTTTCTTACAGAAAGTGTGTAACGCTTCAGGTGCGAGCAGATAACTCATTCCTGGCAATTACACTGATGGGAACGCTAACTTTTCTTTTACTTGAAATGGTTTCAGTTCCTTGTGTTAATGGTGTTCACTTACAAAGTAAAGGCTCCAAATGACCAATTATCAGGCGCACAATTTGTATTTCTGCTCCGGGTTTTCTTGTATAAATACATCTTTTTCACTTTAACAGAACTCTGAGAAAATAGATGACTTCATAAATATTAGGTACAGGCTCGAACTCTCAAAGATGTGATAACTTTTAAAGAATTAATGACCAGGGTGCCAGGAGCAGGAAGATGGAATCAATTTAGAAATTGAAATAATAATAAAAAAAAAAATATAAAGAAAAAAATATACCAAGGAATTTTTTCTGATGCTAAGTGAAAGAGCTCCAAACCATATAAAGTTATTTAATTATAATATACGGAAATGTGAATAACAAAAATCGAAATTCAATTTAAGGGATTTACAAAGTTTTATTTTTATTCCCTAGATATCTGCTGGGACCACCAATCATTAGAATTGGGATCCCATTCTCACTAATTAAAGAATTGGCAGGATTTGTCCTACTGATCTATTCAATGCGATTTGAGATTGTCGAGCACAGCACTTGAGTATCTCCATCACTCTTCTTCACTGTGTAGTGGTGTCGGAAATGTCTTTTATCTCCCATCATCGGTGAATAGAGTGGCTGTATGGTCAACCCTCCACTCCATCCCATTCTCTTGATTGGTGGGGGTCACAATAGTTGAACCCCTTAACAATAGGAGCTATGATCTCATGAACTTCTTCAGGTGTCCTCCTCCATGCCGCACATTCTATGTTCCTAAATAGTATCTTCTGCATGATCCATGGGTCCCGGTGGTTGTTAGGTGGAATAAAGCATGGACAAGAGGTAAAGATGGCTTCCCAGGCTCCAAGCAAAAAGATGTTTTATAAAGTGATTGTATATGGCATCATGGATGTCTATCCCAAGCCCTGGCCCTTGCTTGGTCTCCATACACGCTGCCAGGTTTACACTGACTTCTAAACTGTATAAGAGGCAGAAGGGGTGAGAAGGCTGGCAATTCTAAAACCAATGGCCTACTATGTGCAGGATGTGAAGGAATGAAAGGAAAGGCGCTGTATGGAGGAGAGGTGCTGTATGATGGAGAGACACTGTATGTAGGAGATGTGATGCATGAAAGAAAGGAGCTGATTGGGAAGAGGTGCTGCATGGTGGAGAAGTGCTACATGATGGAGCTTTGCTGCATGATGGAGAGATGCTGCATGAAGAAGAGGCGAGGCATGGAGGAGTGGTGCTGCACGATGGAGAGATGCTGCATGAAGAAGAGGCGAGGCATGGAGGAGTGCTGCTGCACGATGGAGAGATGCTGCATGAAGAAGAGGCAAGGCATGGAGGAGCGCTGCTGCACGATGGAGAGATGCTGCATGAAGAAGAGGGGAGGCATGGAGGAGCGCTGCTGCACGATGGAGAGATGCTGCATGAAGAAGAGGGGAGGCATGGAGGAGCGGTGCTGCATGATGGAGAGAAACTCCATGGAGAAGAGGAGCTGCATGGAGGAGGATCAGTGGTGCATTGAACTTTGATGTACCAAAAATTGTTTGTATTCCATTATGGAGTGCAGGAAGAGGAGATTCCAAAATCTGTGTCAGCTCCGGTTAGCATGCAAATTCTAGAAAAAGACATCTCCAGCACTTCGAATGTTGAAAAAAAATATAAAAGCTAGGCTTTATTAGGACATGTTAAAAAGTTGAGTTGTACATCCATACAATGGGGCACATTTACTTACAAAGTCACTGGAGTTCACTAAAAGTGTATTGTCCGTCTATAATGCTGCATACGATGATTCACTAAGATCTTGCGCCCAATATTCTGCATGTGTCGCTTCTCCGCTCAGGTCCGACAGAGTTCACCATCTTCTTCCTGGTGCATGTAAGTGCTTGGTTTTGCATCACAATTTGCATGTTAAATCTCACGCTCAGTTCAAATCAATCAGATCGCCCGACGGCTCACCCCCTAATTTGTGTTGCATGGAAGCCGCGCCGGCTTGCACAGGTATTTAAAAAGTGTGTGCACTGGGATTGTGGCGCCAGCTGTGCCACAAGAAGGGCTGCTGAGCCACAATCCCAGTGCACACACTTCTTAAATACCTGTGCAAGCCGTTTGAGCCCCAAAAGAGGCGCACAGTCCGACAAAAGTGCGCAGCGCAACCCTTAGTAAATGTGGCACATTTTGGTTATTTTTACATTCGAAGTGCTGGAGATTTTTTTTCTACAATTTGCATTTGAACTTTTATTGAAAATTTTAATATTTCGACATACAAATAAAGCACTTCTTACTTTATTTTACAACAAGGGATAACTTGCATTAATCTATAGTGTTTGTTATGTACATTCTGTTTATTATTACAGTATCTCTATCTCTCCGAAAAGCCAGTAATTTTACAGATCTTTAGTAACGATTGTTTTGCAGAAGAAAAGAAGAGAAACAGACTTGTTTAGTAGACAAGTACACAGCCTGATCTATAGAATGACAAGTGCTGTCTGGAAAGTTGTTTACACTTTAGAACCCTGCTGCAAAAGAATAGTACAGGGAACTCAATGTAAATCTATGGGGAATGCTTAGTCGTTGTTTTTGTGCTGAAATGTATCTCCAGGTAGGAGGTATATAAAGATTTTTGCCCTTCTTCTAGATTAATGTCTTCGGTGTAGGTAGCAAATATAAGTAATAAAGTAACATGCAAGTTTATTTTGATTAGAATGTGATGATTTCTCCTGGCGCTGCAATGTATTCTGATACTTTAGCCTACACAGTGTATCAACACGTGTCAAGGTGGACGAGTAAGGAAAGACATATCTGGAATTTGTCCAGATCATAAATGAGAAACTTTAAGTTTATACCAACCAACTCCGTAGCAACACTAGTGACGTCACTTGTTTTACATCATTGGGGCTAACTGAGACTACTGACTGGCCACAGCAGGTCTCATGACCACCAACGAAGTGCAGCTACAACACTAGAATCGGGAGCCAAAGAGGGTGCCCTTTCTGTCCTGGGCACCCATGGCGTCTTCAAAAATTCCTGAAAACCTTCTATATCTCAACATCTTTTATCACTGAACTAAACAACAAATTCTTGCAAAATTCTGATTTGACAAAATATTTTTTGCAAATATTTAACGATAGAGAATCTTTTCATCAGTTAACACTTGATTGCTGGTCCCCCCCCCTCTACCGCCACCATCAATTACATCAAGAGTCCGCTAATGTCTCCTTATACATTATAAATGGGGCAAAACAAGTTCAAGCCTAATTTAAACAGTTAATTTACTAGCGCGCTCCGTGTGAGTCCAGCCGCGTCCCCATCCTGAGCGCTCCATTGTGTCTGCGGATGCGATGACCTAGTAATTAGAGAGCCGTATAGTGTTTTCTGATGCACCTCTAATCAATTCATTATCGCTAATTAACAACAAAGCGGCCATAGAAGAGAAGCGTTTGCATCGGCCTCGGAGGGTTCTGTTTCCTCTTTTGCTTTATTTTAGTATTCCCTATAAATAGTTCATGGTTTTACATAAAATGGCAGAGCGCTTCCTTCATTAGCATACAGATCAGGTTACCGGGGCCTCGCTGACAGGATCTGCATATTTCCCTTCGAGATGCTAACAGTATTTGTTGTATTCTTCTACCTGTTCTGACATTCTGCGCAGGGATATTTAGTTGCTCTACATATTGGGATTTAATCATTGCTAACAATTTAGAAGGACTTTCTTTTGCAAACATGGAAATAAAAAACTAGAGATTTTTTTTTTACCCATCATTAAAGGGGTATTCTCATGGACAGTATTTATGACAGAACCGGTTATATTACAAATACTTGATGTAGATGTATTCTCACACCTACAGCATCTCGAAGACCATGGGGCAGATTTATCAAGCTGTCTGAAAGTCAGAATATTTCTAGTTGCCCATGGCAACCAATAACAGCTCCCCTTAAAAATATTCATGAGTACTGCTAAAAAGAAAGCTGAGCTGTGATTGGTTGCCATGGGCAACTAGAAATATTCTGACTTTCAGACTGCTTGATAAATCTGCCCCCATGTGTCACACTTGAGGAGGGAAAGTGTGTGGAAAAGTCTGTGGACCCTCTGGTCCACCGCGGGAGATGATGGAGCTAGCCGCAACCCGGGACCAGAGTCTAAGTGGCACCTGGTCTTTGCTAGAGCCCGCCGCAAAGCGGGATGGTCTTACTGCAGCGGGTGCCACCAGGTCAGTCTACGGGTGCAACTAGGGCAGCAGTGGCAGCCAAGGTAGTACGGCAGGAGATGCAGATAACAGTCTAAACCTGAGATGACAGCAGGAAACACAAAGGAATACTGGTAACACTGGCACACAGAGGAACACTAGTGATGCTGGCACGGACTGTAGATTCCGCTGGACAGGAACCCTGGAAGGCTCAGCAGGTCACAGGAATGGCAGAGACACAGAGGAACACCGGTAATGCTGGAACACTGGGAACACAGGGAACACTGGAGGGCTTTCTCTTAGCAGGAAATAATGCGGAAGATTCGGTGAGGAGTGAAGGGAGGTGCTGGATTATAAGGGCGAGCCGGATTAGCAAATTCCAATCAAGAGGACGCTGGCCCTCTAAGTCTTAAAGAGCCGGTGTACCTAGTGAAAGAAGCTGGCGTGCGGTCTGGACGGGACCGAGGCAGCATCAGGAGCCAGGAGAGGTAAGTCCGGGCTGAGGGACGGGGACACGGCACACAGTGGATCGCCCGTGACACCATGGATACCTGTACCATGGCTAAGCCAACTTTAGAGTTGGCCACTTATAATTGAACGCTCTCCATTCAGAGTCAATGTAAGTGGCTATTGGTGGAGGATTATATACTTCTCATTAGTGCAGCTATTTGCCTTTTAAAAAAAATGGACAATCCATTTAAAAAGTATGGAGTTTTTAACCTTCTTCCCTGGTTTTGGGTCAGTTATTTACCCAATGGAAGGGAAGTAGACAACAATTAGAGCTTGGACCACACTTTGTGAATACCTCATTGTAGTGTCTTCTTCCGCCTTTAAAGGGGATGGCCGCTTTAAAACAACTTTTGTATAGGGCTTAAGGGCAGAATAACTAAAATTTGTGTCACTTACCTTCGTAACGAAACCTCCATCGCTGTCCCGATCCTCTCGTGTTATCCTGAAGTCAATGCTCCGCTTTCTCTTGCTTCCTGGACATCCATCCCGTTTCACTTCTTTTACATCATCTTCTTCCCATCCTCCGAGCGCGCTCTCGCATTGCAGTACGTCTTCAGCTGTACATGCCCGAACTGTTTAAGAAGGTGTCCACTCATCCCGCCCAGTCCGGGACGCTCCTGCCTGATTAAAAAAATGACCAGGGCCTAGGAGAAGAGGACAGGTAAGTGGGTTTTATCAGCCACAATGGGTTCCTGGGGTATTAATGAAAGTATATTAAAAATTTTAATGTAAAGGCCAACCCCTTTAAGAAATTACACCTTTACACAGACTTTTCTTTAATGAAAATATTTTTTGAGGTTCCTGTACCTGCAGTATTTTTGGATGCTTAAATTGTCTTACATTGTTAGCTGTGTTGGTTTATTCTCAGTGTGGAAGTAACAGTAACAAGAGTAAAGCTTCACCGCTGTTACAGTTTCGAGTCCTGTCTTTCTTCCTTTAGAATCTTTTTCCTCCTACCGCAAAATAAAAATATCACCAAAAAAACATAATTAGCGTAAACCACACACTGGAAACACAAGGCAGATAAAAATAAGCAGCTGGAACACCTATGTACACTTTCCTATCTGGTATAAAATCTCCCAACAGCAAGTAATTGATGTTTTTCTTATGTATTTAGGAAATTTTTCTGCTTATTTAAAGATTTTCTAAGTTTCCTTATTGTATTACACTCTAAATATTGGCGGCCTGGTAAGTAATAGCTGCCTGATCCAAAGTAAAGTACATTCCGACACAACTTTAGACACTATTTGGAGTATGAGAAGAAACACTGTTATTAAATAGTACTTGTAATAGAGTTCAGCAAAATAATTTTAAATTGGTTAAAATTAGTCCAGAGCGCTCAGATGTGGGCACAGAACATTTGTGCAACGGAACGGATCGGAGCACATGAAGACAACCCACTGGAAGCCTATTTGGATTTGCCTTTATATGTGGATGTCAAATTGACATGGACCTGATTTTTTAATAGTACGTTCGATAATAATAGGCTTCTAAAAAAGTTTAAAAAATGTAATATCAAGACTTTGTAGTGGTGGAGGATAACTGATGAGTAGCAGAAGAAGTCCTCCAGGACTTTGGATGTACATTAGCATAGTCCATTCATTATTGTGTATAATAATCTTCAACAAGGAATGACAGGTAATAGCACATCGACCCGTTTCGACATTTACGTCTTAGTCATGATCTTGATCTATTTTCACGATAACTGAAGAGTACCTCCGCATAGAGGCAGATTTACTTACCCGGCCCATTCACGATCCATCACTAAGGCAGTTCCTCCGACGTCCACCAGGTGGCGCCAGAGTTCACGATCCTATACTAGGTGAAGGTAAGTGCGTGTCTTGCGACACTTTTTTTTTAAAAAAATGCGGCGGTTTCTCTGAATCCATCGGGTTTTCGTACGGCCACGGCCCATGCCGGCGCCGATGTGCCACAATCCAATCGCGTGCACCAAAAACCCGGGGCAATACAGGGAAAATCGGCGCAAATCGGAAATATTCGGGTAACATGTCGGGAAAACGCTTAGTAAATGACCCCCATAGTGTACAAGTTAATCTGGCAGATGTAAATGATAATAGATGTGCTTTCATAAGAAACAGGGTCTAGCCACGGGAGAGTCTATAAGTATAGGTTTTTAGTGTCTATGACTGAAAGGGGTAGATTTATTAATCTGCCTATTGTCGAATTCTGTTTTGATTTGCCCAAAAAAAAAAAAAATCTGCACCCCATTTATAAAGAGCATAACAAAAGGGTTGTGACCAATGAAGAACCCGAGTTACCCCAACTGAATTTTGTCCCAGTTTTCTGGTGTAAAATAAGCCAACTAATATGAGGTACAGAGTACAACTAGACAATCATATACTATGCCAAACTTATCATCCAGCATTAAACTCTTATATGATTGTTGTGTCTTACCTTACAATACTTTTCCTAAATCTGCCCCATTTTGCACAATTAAGTTTGAGAAGGGCATAATATTGAACTCAGAGAAGAATTTTTATATAATGAATCACCTACAATTGGGACTATCCCGACCTATTGGGAGGTGGTGTGAACAGTGGTCATGCACACATGGTGAACATGCTCTGGACTCTACAGACAGGCACAGGTGGCACCTTCACTACACAACAAGGTGTGAGATTGGTCCATTAGCAGGCGCTTATAAGACTTGGTACCAAATAAATGTCCCATCATTGACAGCCACTGGCAACTTTGTTTTTAGTCATGTTATGAACGTGAAACCTGGTCTGCTACAGACTGGAACCAATTTCACTTTAATGACAATCCAATTTAGGATCCATCAGGTTCATGTATGGAGCTATCGTAGTGAATACATCAATTGTGCCTTATGTGAGGAGTGACACAATGGGAATCATTTACTAAGGGCCCGTCGGACGCATTTTCGTTGGGTATCCCAATGATTTCCGTTTTGCGCCGAATTGCCCTGGGATTTTGGCGCACGCGATTGGGTGGTGGCAGGTTGGGGGGCGATCGGATGCCCACTAGGGCAGATTTACTTACCCGGTCCTGTCACAATCCCACTGTGCGTTGTCCGACGAAAATTCAGGTCTGCCGTGATTCCTGCGTCCGTCGCTTCCGCGTCGAGGTCCGCCGGAGTTCACCTGTTTCTTCCCGGTGCTTGTAAGTTCGTGTCTTGCAACACATTTCTAAATGTTAAATCCTGAGTGTTGTCCGAATCTCTCGGGTTGTCCAACAGCCTGCCCCCCCCCCATTTCTGTTGCGTGCAAGCCGGTGCCGATGCGCCAAAATCCTATCGCGTGCGCCATAATCCCAGGGCAATTCGGCAAAATCGACGGGAAACCCGATGAAAATGCGTCCGACGGACCCTTAGTAAATGAGCCGCAATGCCTCAACTCATGGTGTTATGAGGGACCCTCACAGCTCAGAAACATGTACAGAAGATCTGGTGACTACATGTATTGCCTCAAGGGTAATCAGGGTCGGATTAAGACTTCCATGGGCCCTGGACTGTATGAATATTGTAGCTGCTACAAGTCCGTATGTCACTTCCTACATATGGTACTAGAATCAAGTACTAGAATTCTTGGGGAATGGAGGATGCGTCCTTTCTCCCTGCTTCCAATCTGCAGTTAAAGACCTTTGGGGGACCTTCAAGGTCCTGAAATGGCTCTTCTTTATTGAGAGCAGGAATAGATGTATAAGGATTCCATGAGTGAAGATCCTTCTCAGTATCAAATTAGGTGGATGGTTTGGGTATTCATGGGCCCCCACTTGCACAACTGCCTAAATTATAATCCACTAGTGGGGGTAATGCTCTCCCACAAACATCTAGGGTTTCCAAAGTATGTCTCTACTACCATAGATTCCAACACTTCCTAGTCCTGCCCAAGCGTGCTGGATCTACAGGCCCAACTGCAATACCTGTGGGCAAATGTACCCCAGAATACCTTAAAGAGCCTGTTTCCTCCATACCAAATCATATCACATCTTCTACCCAGGCTAGAGGCACCTAACGGGGTCGTAGACTTTCTATTGTACAACTTTCCTCCAATAACCTTCTCCTTTCGCTTTAATTTAATAACAATGTTGTGGTTATACTTCCTACTTACCAATTTGAGGTCATTTTCTTGCTTCGGGTAAAAATACATAAAAAAAAAAATTCTCTAGGTCACATGACATTCATTGGATGCATTTTGTTATTAACATTGGCAAAATCCCTTGAAGCTTTCTATAGAGAATATGGATCCTTAGTTTAAGATTTTGACGTCCAAATCCCTGACATAAAGTATGAAGTGTCCTAAATACAGAACTTTTAATCATTTGTACACTGGCGTTGACACAACACGTTTTGCATATGTCTGCATTACATAACGTATCTAAATACTTTCTGTCAGGAGGAAAAATAATTTAGCATATAAATCACACTTGGTCAGAATCCCTTCAGGAATTCTCGGAGCACTCGATCGTCTGAGATATTTTAATGGCATGACAGTTTCAAACGCATTTTTAACTTTTCTGCTTTGCGCGGCCGGAACAAGAAAACTAATTACACATTGTTACTGTCAACCGGTTATTGAGGGGCAGTGCGGAATTCGGGAAATTCAAGTTCCCATAAAACAAAGTAAAATAGATGTATTCTGAGCACAATTTTATGGATTCTAGGGCCACTTTAGCTACGGAGAAGTCAGCTGCCCCCATAGCATGATGCTGCCACCCCCATGTGTCACTGCTGGGATTGTATTTGGCAGATGATGAGCAGCGCCTTGTTTTCTCCACACATACTCCTTAGAATTAAAGAGGACCTTTCACCACCCCCAACTCAAACATTCAACATCACTTTGTCTGACGGTTGTGCGGAGCTGCTTTGCTAATCTCGCGATATCACGCTGTGTTCTATGGGCCGTTCTATGTGGAGATGCTCTGCACATAAGGAGTCATATAGAAGGAGATACTCTGGACTTTCAAGGTGCCTAAGGATGGTCAGTTACATTAGCAAATTTTAATCGCCTAATGATGTTTACACACGGTCAGTGTAAAATTCCAGTGTGTGGACAGGGTCTCTCTAGGCCAGTGATGGCGAACCTTTTGGAGACAAAGTGCCCAAGCTATAACCAAAACCCACTTATATGTCGCAAAGTGCCAACATGACAACTTAAGCCGTAACTTATTGGTTCTTGCTATATCACATGTTTTAATCGTATTGGCCTCCTGAGTTCACCAATACAATATAAAGATGATGAAGCTATTTGGATTGTAGCTTCCCTCCAGGGTCCCCTGAACAGGAAGGATCAGGGGACCCAGAACAGGAGCTTCAATGACAATCCATCTGGATCCACACCTTCTTGCTTCTCCTGTAGTTCAAGAATCCAAATAGCGTTGAGCATGGCACGTCCTGGGCTGTATTGGATCACAAGTGAAAGCCTTGAGTCCTAGCTGGCAAACTCTGTGTTGGGGTGAAGGCCTGGGTGCCCACAGAAAGGGCTCTGAGTGCCACCTCTGGCACCCGTGCCATAGGTTCGCCACCACTGCTCTAGGCAGACACTTCAGGATTGCTGTGAGATGCTGTGTACTGACAATGTGCTTAGATTATCAGGGTACAGGTTTATATACACTTTTATTCAGCTTCTGGACATTCTACATGTATCTGACACATAGAAAAAAAAATAAAACAGATTAGAGATGAGAGATTATGAGAACCATGAAAATGAGTATATTTAAGGACCTTGTCTTTGTGGGAATACCCCTTTAAGCTTCAGAACCTGCTAGATATTGCTGCATCTTCACCCCCATATAACTGTGTCAGAGGATGAGACTTTAAAGTTAATTTCTCATGGTGCAATTCGGCAGTGGAAAAAATCTGTGTGAGGGATCTGTAGTAATTTTCCTGATATTGATTTTAATGTTTAATGTTTTAATCTCTGCCCCCAGCAAACAATAGATGGGAAACAGTCAACAGTCAACGATTTTGACATGAATTTATGCGTCAAAATTCATCTGTTGGCACCTAAAACTGTAGTTATATCCATATGAAGAATTGGTTATGTAAACCATTAAATTTTAAAAATGTCAACATTTTGTAATAAATTATTACTATAAAATACATTTTTTGTTGTAAAACAAAACATTTTTTTAAAAAAATGCCAAAATATATTAAAACATATTAAGAGTAACCATCTAGATAACATATCACATGATGGACAGTCAATTCAAAACATTCTAGCCATTTTCTTAATTCGAGGTTTGAAGAAGAAATCGAAAGAGCCAAAAAACCCAAACCTTATTCTTCCCGGCATGGGAATTGTTGGCATTATTTTGGTTTTGCAGTTTCTTTCTGCAGCTCACAAAGTGAATGTAGACTTTCCTGTCAAGAAATCGGCTGGATAATCATATCTTGTCCCTTTTCATTGTATCATCGACTTCCTGAATATTCACCGTACATTGTTTGTAATACAGGAGAACATTTTAAGAACATCAGGTACCGCAAGCCGGATAATACTAGACGGATATGGATGCCCCAAGGCTTGTATTAAGTTGGAACATTTCAAAACAGAACTATAAACTTTTCCGTTTGCTGAATTTATGAAGTGCCAACTTGTTCTCCAATTCTCTGCAACAAAAAAAGAAACTATTTCAAATTACGAGCGGCATCAATAATAGGTTTGTTTTGATCCACCTTGTGCTTACTAAAATAAGATATTTTGCTCGTGTTGATCGAAAGTCTTGTACAGCAGGAATAGGAGTTTGTGTGATTAATGTAAACTTATAAAAGGGGAATTTTCTTGGCATGGAAATTTAATATAGATCTAGAGATTTGGCCGTAGGAAAATAAAGTTCTACCCGCTCCCTAAAAACTGGTAATTGGAAATACTGTGATAGTTTATAACCTACAATGTATTGTCCGCAATGGGAAATCTACATATGAATACAATGAGCAGTTTATACACATGTAAACACTAGTTATATGTTAGTAAGTTATTATCATGCTGTGGGAATGAAAGGAGGACACCCGTGGAGAAACAGAATATTTTGTTATGCAAGCAACACAGTTGGGGAGATTTTTAAAAACTAGAGATGTGCAGACAATGGGGCTCATTTACTAAGGGTCCGAATTGTGCACTTTCATCGGGTTTCCCAACGATTTCGAATTTGTGGCCGAATTGCCCCGGGATTTTGGTGCATGTGATCGGATTTTGGCGCACCGGCTTTCACGTGACAGAAATTGGGGGCGTGGCCGTCGGACAACCCGACGGATTCGGAAAAAACTTGGAATTTAAAAAAGAATTTGTGTCGCTAGATCAGCACTTACATGCACTGGGATGAAGAAGGTGAACTCCGGCGGCCCTTGGCGCAGCAGCATCACCTGGTGGATATCGGGTGCACGGAACTTAGTGAATCCCGGCAGTCCCGAATCAGCATCAAACAACGCGCCGCGGGATCGCCACTGGACCAGGTAAGTAAATGTGCCCCTTTAAGTTCACGTTCGGACTTGAACCTCAGGCTTAAGTCCAATCATCTCTAATCACCACATTTATTTGGGTTTTTGTACTGCTGTTTGAGAATTTTTGGTCTCAAATATGACCAAAAAGTCTCATAAAGCAGTACAAGAAAGCAGTACAAGGTGGTGATAGAGCATGGCCTTCATGTTTTCCTACAGAGATGCCTAAAGTCCATAAGATTCCATAATTGGGGCTAACGATCTACAGGCAATTATTCACCAGTATGAGAAATAAGATATTTTGTTACGCACGCAAAACAGTTGGGGAGATCTTTCACCACTAGAGATATGTGGACTTGATGTCCGCTTTCTGGTTTGGAGTTCATGCATCTGTAATCATCATGTTTTGTCTGCTTTCTTGTACTGCTTTTTGAGACTTTTTGGTCGCAACTCAGACCAAAAAGTCTTATAAAGCAACAGATGGTAATTGGGGCTAACCATCTACATGCAATTATTCACCTGTATGAAGGACAATCCGTTCATCAGTGTTCAGTAGCAATTTTGTAGGTGTTCAGGACAGTTTTCACCTAATAAAGGTCTGTACCTTCACTTTGTGTTTTTAGTGAAGATTTTGGAATAAAGATTGTATATACCTTTTACCTTAACTTAGTTTGAATTCATTCCTTTTTTATTTGTTATATACAATTATTTCCTGACATCCATTCAGAAATTCACAAAATGTGTTGATTTAGTAATAGCTAGCAAGCTTTCTATCCTTTGCATCAGACTGTTTGCTTCATAATGCATCAAATCAAATGGTAGATTTCCTTTAAAGGGAACCTACCACCATGATTCTACCTATAAAGGCAGATCGGGTGGTAGGTGGATGAAAGGGACGTGAGGATAGCCTTTTTTTGGGCTAATCCTCACATCCCGGCTATCTTTAAGAAAACTTTAATCAGCGGATATGTAAATCTTTTTAAGCGGCTATTGGGCGTGGAGTAACCGGACATGAGGCTACACGTCGGGGCTACTCCACGCCCCAGTAGCCTCTTTTCTCCTCCTACCATTGCATCTTCGGCGCGCAGCTCCTCGTAGCTGCACGCCCTGGTCCGAATACACGGCATCTGTGCATGCGCAGAACGCAGGCCTGTGGGTGCGCGGCACAGATGCCGGGTATTTGGACGAGGGCGCACAGCTACAAGGAGCTGTGCGCCGAAGATGCAATGGTAGGAGGAGAAAAGAGGCTACTGGGGCATGGAGTAGCCGCAACCTGTAGCCTCATGTCCGGCTACTCCATGCCCCAGTAGCCGCTTAAAAAAATTTACATATCCGCCGATTAAAGTTTTCCTAAAGATAGCCAGGACGCGAGGATTAGCCCAAAAAAGGGCTATCCTCACGTCCCATTCATCCACCTACCACCCGATCTACATTTATAGGTAGAATCATGGTGGTAGGTTCCCTTTAAGTTACCTTGTCCTAGATCATACATAGAAATGGTGGAAATGCTAAGATCACTTTAGATGTTAATCCCAAGTGTATAAACTCATTGGGGCACATTTACTAACCCAGTCCCAACGAGAATGAACTGGAGTGTTCGACGAGAATGAACTCTGCGTGATTCACTTACATTGTGCACCCAATATTCTGCATGTGTCGCTCCCCGCTCAGGTCCGCCGGAGTTCACCATCTCCTTCCGGTGCATGTAAGTGCTTGGCTTGTGACACAATTTTAAAGTTAAATCCCACGCTCTGTCCAATTTAGTCGTATCGTCCGACAGCCCATTGATGTCTGTCGCATGAAAGCCGGCGCCGATGAGCCAAAATTCGATCACATGCAATAGAATCCCCTTCTAAATCCCAGCGGCGCGACCCCCGAACATGTCGGAAAACCCAACGGAAATGCGGCCGTGGGACACTTACTAAATAAGCCCCATTATGTGTTGACATTTTTTTTTTAGAATGCAAGACATTCAGCCTTCTGATATCTATGTCCATGATTCAAGAAATCAAGATGACTGAGAACATTATTAATAATGGCTCAGATTGCAGAATAATAACAGAGATGTTGCTATTGTATTTATACTATGTAAATAAATGATCTTTTCATAGCTAATTTACTGAAGTGTTGTTGAATTATTCATCAGTATAATGAAGAGCTGAGAATGCAAATCTTACTGCATTTTAAAGGTATCATTATATATAGCTGGAAGAAGATGGGACATGTTTATATACTTATAGCAATAAAGCTGTAGAGGTTTCGGTAAATACGGGTAATATATTAACTGGGAAATTTTGATCCTAATGATCCATTTCAGGACTTGTTACTCTTAAGGTTTCCTGTTTCACCTTGAGGGGATTCTAGTTGAGAGTCTTACAGGCAAAGCTTCCTGGGAAAACTATGCAAATAATCTCTCCTTGAGGAGGAAGAAAACTGTCAATCATTTCCTTCCCACACATCAGCAGAACATATTTACCAATAACTCATCTACGGGATAATGAGGCACCTGCCTCTAGATCTATGTTGGCCTTGTGCCTTCATGTTCACTATTGCCTTCAGGAAGCCCTAGTTTAATTTGATGCAACCCCTCTCCTCCCTCAAAGAAAAAAAAATGGAATTAAAAAGTTTTTTTTGGGAAACTTTTACATATATAAACAACTAAGAAAAATCTTATTAGAGGCAAAACAGAATAATAACCAGCATTGCACTCATAATCCAGATGTGTTAAGATTAGAGATGAGCGAACACACTCGTCCGAGCATGATGCTCGTTCGAGCATTAGCGTACTCAAAACTGCTCGTTGCTCGGACGAGTATTTCGCCAGCTCGAGAAAATGGCATCTCCCGCCGTTGTGATTTTTGGCGGCCAGAAACAGAGCCAATCACAAGCCAGGAGACTCTGCACTCCACCCAGCATGACGTGGTACCCTTACACGTCGATAGCAGTGGTTGGCTGGCCTGATCAGGTGACCCTGGGATAGACTAGCCGCTGCCCGCGCTGCTCGGATCATTCTCTGTCTGGATGCCGTTAGGGAGAGAGCTGCTGCTGGTCAGGGAAAGCGTTAGGGTGTTATATTAGCTTACTGTTAGGCAGGAGTGATTCTACAAGAACCCAACAGCCCTTGTTAGGGCTACAATAGCGTTATATATATATATGTATATTTTTTTTTGTTTGCTTGTGGCTGGCCTTGCTGGCACTAGTAGTGCAGCTAGTACCAAATTGTGAGGAATTTGCAGAGAGACTTGGGAACGTTCTATTTAGCTCTTAGTGACATACACATCTCAAACACCTAAGTGGGACAATTTATTAGGGGTTTGATTAGAATTAGGCAGAGTCTGCTGATTTTTTTTTTACTTTTATTTTTTTTTATAACTCAAAGTCATCAGGCACAGCACAAAATCCAGTTGTGTGCTGTCAGTGTAGGTTAGAAACTAGCCATAGCAATAGGATAGCATCGTTTTGTAAAAAAAAAAAAACACAAAAAACACAAATAAAACAAAAAAAAAAAAATCCAAAAAAATTTGCAGTTTACACTTTAACTTTGAAAATGTTGAGGACGAGGGCGTGGACGTGGGCATCCAACTAATGCAGGGGTCAGAGGCCGTGGTCCTGGGCGGGGTGAGACATCACCTGCTGATGAGGGAGCAGGGGAACGCCGCAGAGCTACACTCCCTAGGTTCATGTCTCAAGTTACTGGGACTCGTGGTAGAGCACTGTTGAGGCCAGAACAATGCGAACAGGTGATGTCGTGGATTGCGGACAATGCTTCTAGCCATTTGTCCACCAGTCAGTCTTCCACGCAGTCCACCCATGTCACCGAAATCAGCACTCCTCCAGCTCCTCCACCTCAGCCTCCTTTCCCCCAGTCTGCCCCCTCCCAGGAAAATATGGCATTTGAACCGGCGTACTCTGAGGAACTGTTTTCTGGACCCTTCCCAGAGTCACAAACCACTTGTCCGGTTGCTGCTGAGCTCTTTTCCGATGCCCAGGTTTTCCACCGGTCGAAGTCTGTGGGTGATGATGACATTGTTGACGTAGTGGAAGAAGTGTGTAAAGAGGTGTCGGACGATGAGGAGACACGGTTGTCAGACAGTGGTGAAGTTGTTGTCAGGGCAGGAAGTCCGAGGGGGGAGCAGACTGAGGGATCGGAGGATGATGAGGTGACAGACCCAAGCTGGGTTGATAGGCCAGGTGAACACAGTGCTTCTGAGAAGGAGGCGAGTCCTCGACGAGAACAGGTTGGAAGAGGCAGTGGTGGGGCCAGACGGAGAGGCAGGGCCAGAGCTGGTGCATCAGTGCCAAATGTTTCACGTAGTCAAGCTCCCGTGGCGAGGGCTAGATTTTCAGAAGTCTGGAGGTTCTTTAAAGAAACACCGGATGACCGACGGACTGTGGTGTGCAACCTGTGCCAAACCAAGATCAGCAGGGGTTCCACCACTACTAGCTTAACTACCACCAGTATGCGCAGGCATATGAATGCTAAACACCCCACTCAATGGCACCAAGACCGTTCACCTCCGGCCAGGCACACCACTGCTCCTTCCCCTGTGTCATCTGCTGCCTCTGCTAGTCAGACCCCAGCCCAAACACCTCCCGTGCGAAACCCACTTCTTTGCCTCCACGATCCTCCACAGCATCCACCGATGTCTCCATGCGCAGCATTCAGCTCTCCATACCCCAGACGCTGGAGCGCAAAAGGAAGTATAGTGCAACCCACCCACACGCCCAAGCCTTCAACGTCCATATCTCCAAACTGCTTAGCCTGGAGATGCTGCCCTATAGGCTGGTAGAGACCGAGGCCTTTCGAAACCTCATGGCGGCGACCGCCACTTGCTATTCGGTCCCCAGCCGCCACTACCTTTCCCGATGTGCCGTCCCAGCCCTGCACCAGCACGTGTCAGACAACATCATCCGTGCCCTGACCAATGCCGTTTCTGACAAGGTCCACCTGAGCACGGACACGTGGACGAGTGCTGCTGGGCAGGGCCACTATATATCTCTGACGGCACATTGGGTTAACTTGGTGGAGGCTGGGACCGAGTCTGACCCTGGGGCTGGTCATATACTGCTGACGCCAAGGATTGCGGGGCCTACCTCTATCCAGGTCTCTCAGGCCTACTATGCCTCCTCCCACCCCTTCTCCACCTTCTCCTCCGAATTACCTTCCGTGGGCATGGCGCCATCAGTCGGTAGCTCTAGGCACAGCAGCAGTGTCGTCGCTAAGCGACAGCAGGCGGTGCTCAAACTGCTGAGCATAGGCGATAAAAGGCACACTGGCATCAGGGCATCACGGCGCAGACTGATCTGTGGCTGGCACCACTGAACCTGAAGCCAGGCATGGTTGTGTGTGACAACGGCCGTAACCTGGTGGCGGCTCTGCAACTCGGCAGACTGACACATGTGCCATGCCTGGCCCATGTGTTAAATCTCATAGTTCAGCATTTCCTCAAGACATACCCCAATCTGTCTGATTTACTCACGAAGGTGCGCCGCATCTGTGCGCATTTCAGGAAGTCCAGCACAGATGCTGCCACTCTCAGGGCAGCGCAGCGCCGCCTCCAACTGCCCGCTCACCGACTGTTGTGCAACATGCCCACGAGGTGGAATTCAACATTAACCATGTTATCCAGAGTTTACCAGCAGTGCAGAGCGATTGTAGACTGCCAAATGTCAACTTCCACCAGAACTGGTAGTCAGGTCAGTCAGCTTCCTCAAGTCTACAATGAGGAGTGGACATGGATGTCTGATATCTGTCAGGTGGTGAGTAACTTTGAGGAGTCAACACAGATGGTCAGTGGCGATGCCGCCATCATCAGCCTCACCATCCCACTGCTTGGCCTGTTGAAAAACTCTCTGGTCAGCATGAAGTCGGAAGCTTTGCGCTCGTCACAAGAGACGGGGGAAGAAGATTCCCTTGTTGATAGCCAAAGCACCCTCAGGTCTGTTTCTCAGCGCATATCGGAGGAGGTGGAGGAGGATGAGGAGGAGGAGAATGTTGGCGAGACAGAAGAAGGGAGCATTGCTCAGTCCTTCACTGTTCAGCGTGTATGGGCAGAAGAAGAGGAGTTGGAGGAGTTGAACATTATAATTTTTTCAAAGTAAACGCTTCTGGCCCCCAGGCCCATTTTGGGTGGGGAGGAGCCGAGAGACAAGGGCTTAGACAGGCGAAAGCTCGCCTGGCAGTGGACCGCCAGCTCCATCCCAAGATTAGGCAGCCTCAGAGGCATCCATGCATGCTGCTCCTGCTGTTTCCTGTCCATTTTGCCTCCACGATCCTCCACAGCGTCCACCAATGTCTCCATGCGCAACTTTCAACTCTCTATACCCCAGACGCTGGAGCACGAGAGGATATGCAGCACATCATCCCCCTAACAAACGAGCTGTGTCAGGCAGAATTTTCAGGTGTTTCACCAGATACATAATGGAACTCGGCGCATCTGTCGCCGCCATGCTGGAGACCTGAAGTTTCAATCATAGCAGCACAATATGGATGCCCCATATTGTCACTCTTAATCATGGATGTCGTCTCCATGGCTGCCTTCACATGTCGTCCCCTTATCAAACGAGCTGTGTCAGGCTAATTTTTTGGTCACTATGTCGCCACCATGCTGTGTTATCGACTAAATATACCGTCAACCTTTTGTTCACATAGGAAATCATTTCAGCGCTTCTTGCTCACCTCCTTTGGTTCCTCTCTGCCACCCATTGGTTTGAAGCCTGAGTCCATTTAGGGTATGTCGCCATGACACTCTCTAGCCTGCCGCTGCTGCCACTGCCTCTGTATGCCATATAGTGTCAGGGTCAATTATTGGATGTTTTAGATGCTATCTAGCCTCATTCGGTCACTTGGTCATGGCCATGCTGTTGCCCATAATTTTGGCATAATGGTGCGATTAAGCAGCCTCAGAGGCATCCATGCATGCTGCCCCTGCTGTTTCCTGTCTATTTCCGTGGTGTTTCCATCATTTTCTGAGGTTTCCAGGTGTTTGGCCAAGCTTCCCTGTGCAGACCCTTGGTCCCCTTGAAAAATGCTCGAGTCTCCCATTGACTTCAATGGGGCTCGTTATTCGAGACGAGCACTCGAGCATCGGGAAAAGTTTGTCTCAAATAACGAGCACCCGAGCATTTTAGTGCTCGCTCATCTCTAGTTAAGATGTTTTGCAAGACTGACCTCTTTTTTCCACAACCCGTGTACATCTTAGGCTACATTCACATTACCGTTTCTTAAAGCGTAACTGTAAAGTTGCAATAATTTTACCAAATTCTCTTATGTGATTCCCCCTTTAAAAATAAGCAAGACTTGCCAGATCATATCCAGATCACTCTAATTATTGCTGAAGAGGATGTGGACGTGTCGGAGTTATGTACCATATCTGGTGGACTTGTCCTTATTAGAGATGAGCGAACATACTCGTCCGAGCTTGATGCTCGTTCGAGCATTAGCGTACTCGAAACTGCTCGTTGCTCGGACGAGTATTTCGCCTGCTCGAGAAAATGGCAGCTCCCGCCGTTTTGCTTTTTGGCGGCCAGAAACAGAGCCAATCACAAGCCAGGAGACTCTGCACTCCACCCAGCATGACGTGGTACCCTTACACGTCGATAGCAGTGGTTGGCTGGCCAGATCAGGTGACCCTGGGATAGACTAGCCGCTGCCCGCGCTGCTCGGATCATTCTCTGTCTGGATGCCGCTAGGGAGAGAGCTGCTGCTGGTCAGGGAAAGCGTTAGGGTGTTCTATTAGCTTACTGTTAGGCAGGAGTGATTCTACAACAACCCAACAGCCCTTCTTAGGGCTACAATAACGTTATCCTTTTTTTTTTATTTGCTTGTGGCTGGGCTTGCTGGCACTAGTAGTGCAGCTAGTACCATATTGTGAGGAATTAGCAGGGGGACTTGCTACCGTTGTGTTTAGCTCTTAGTGACACACATATCCACCTCAAACACCAAAGTGGGAAAATTTATTAGGGGTTTGATTTCAATTAGGCACAGTCTGGCAGTTTCTTTTTATTTTACATTTATTTTTTCATAACTCAGCGTCATCTCATCTGGCATAGTAGTGTGCTTTCATACTTGGCTAGAAAATAGCCATAGGAGAATCCAAAAGGCTTACTTACGTCTACAATAGCGTTACATATATTTGATTTCCGGTTGATCTGCTGGTGGCTGTAGTTGTTGCAGTGCATCTACTAGCAAATTGTGAGCAATTTGGAGTGAGACTTGCGACCACTGTGTTTTGCGCTTAGTGACGCACATATCCATCGCATAGACCGAAGTGGGAAAATTTATTAGGGCCCGGGGTTGTATTTCAATTAGGCACAGTCTGCCATTTCCTTTTTTATTTTACATTTATTTTTTTCATAACTCAGCGTCATCTCATCTGGCATAGTAGTGTGCTTTCATACTTGGCTAGAAAATAGCCATAGGAGAATCCAAATGGCTTACTTACGTCTACAATAGCGTTACATATATTTGATTTCTGGTTGATCTGCTGGTGGCTGTAGTTGTTGCAGTGCATCTACTAGCAAATTGTGAGCAATTTGGAGTGAGACTTGCGACCACTGTGTTTTGCGCTTAGTGACGCACATATCCATCGCAAAGACCGAAGTGGGAAAATTTATTAGGGCCCGGGGTTGTATTTCAATTAGGCACAGTCTGCCATTTCCTTTTTTATTTTACGTTTATTTTTTTCATAACTCAGCGTCATCTCATCTGGCATAGTAGTGTGCTTTCATACTTGGCTAGAAAATAGCCATAGGAGAATCCAAAAGGCTTACTTACGTCTACAATAGCGTTACATATATTTGATTTCCGGTTGATCTGCTGGTGGCTGTAGTTGTTGCAGTGCATCTACTAGCAAATTGTGAGCAATTTGGAGTGAGACTTGCGACCACTGTGTTTTGCGCTTAGTGACGCACATATCCATCGCATAGACCGAAGTGGGAAAATTTATTAGGGCCCGGGGTTGTATTTCAATTAGGCACAGTCTGCCATTTCCTTTTTTATTTTACATTTATTTTTTTCATAACTCAGCGTCATCTCATCTGGCATAGTAGTGTGCTTTCATACTTGGCTAGAAAATAGCCATAGGAGAATCCAAATGGCTTACTTACGTCTACAATAGCGTTACATATATTTGATTTCTGGTTGATCTGCTGGTGGCTGTAGTTGTTGCAGTGCATCTACTAGCAAATTGTGAGCAATTTGGAGTGAGACTTGCGACCACTGTGTTTTGCGCTTAGTGACGCACATATCCATCGCAAAGACCGAAGTGGGAAAATTTATTAGGGCCCGGGGTTGTATTTCAATTAGGCACAGTCTGCCATTTCCTTTTTTATTTTACGTTTATTTTTTTCATAACTCAGCGTCATCTCATCTGGCATAGTAGTGTGCTTTCATACATGGCTAGAAAATAGCCATAGGAGAATCCAAAAGGCTTACTTACGTCTACAATAGCGTTACATATATTTGATTTCTGGTTGATCTGCTGGTGGCTGTAGTTGTTGCAGTGCATCTACTAGCAAATTGTGAGCAATTTGGAGTGAGACTTGCGACCACTGTGTTTTGCGCTTAGTGACGCACATATCCATCGCAAAGACCGAAGTGGGAAAATTTATTAGGGCCCGGGGTTGTATTTCAATTAGGCACAGTCTGCCATTTCCTTTTTTATTTTACATTTATTTTTTTCATAACTCAGCGTCATCTCATCTGGCATAGTAGTGTGCTTTCATACTTGGCTAGAAAATAGCCATAGGAGAATCCAAAAGGCTTACTTACGTCTACAATAGCGTTACATATATTTGATTTCTGGTTGATCTGCTGGTGGCTGTAGCTGTTGCAGTGCATCTACTAGCAAATTGTGAGCAATTTGGAGTGAGACTTGCGACCACTGTGTTTTGCGCTTAGTGACGCACATATCCATCGCAAAGACCGAAGTGGGAAAATTTATTAGGGCCCGGGGTTGTATTTCAATTAGGCACAGTCTGCCATTTCCTTTTTTATTTTACGTTTATTTTTTTCATAACTCAGCGTCATCTCATCTGGCATAGCAGTGTGCTTTCATACTTGGCTAGAAAATAGCCATAGCAATAGGATAGCATCGTTTGGTTTTAAAAACTAAAAAACACACAAAAAAAAAAAAACACAAAAAAACGTTAAAAAAAAAATTAAAGTTATAACTCTCATTTTCAAAATGTTTAACCCGAGGGCTAGGGGTAGAGGACGAGGGCGGGGACGTGGGCGTCCAACTACTGCAGGGGTCAGAGGCCGTGGTCCTGGGCGGGGTGAGACACCACCTGCTGATGATGAAGGAGCAGGGGAACGCCGCAGAGCTACACTCCCTAGGTTCATGTCTGAAGTTACTGGGACTCGTGGTAGAGCACTGTTGAGGCCAGAACAGTGCGAACAGGTGATGTCGTGGATTGCCGACAATGCTTCGAGCAATTTGTCCACCAGTCAGTCTTCCACGCAGTCCACCCATGTCACCGAAATCGGCACTCCTCCAGCTCCTGCACCTCAGCCTCCTCCCCCCCAGTCTGCCCCCTCCCAGCAAAATTTGCCATTTGAACCGGCATACTCTGAGGAACTGTTTTCTGGACCCTTCCCACAGTCACAAACCACTTGTCCTGCTGCTGCTGAGCAATTTTCCGATGCCCAGGTTTTCCACCAGTCGCAGTCTGTGGGTGATGATGACCTTCTTGACGTAGTGGAAGAAGTGTGTAAAGAGGTGTCCGATGATGATGAGACACGGTTGTCAGACAGTGGGGAAGTTGTTGTCAGGGCAGGAAGTCCGAGGGGGGAGCAGACTGAGGGATCGGAGGATGATGAGGTGACAGACCCAAGCTGGGTTGAGAGGCCGGGTGAACACAGTGCTTCTGAGACGGAGGAGAGTCCTATAGCAGAACAGGTTGGAAGAGGCAGTGGTGGGGCCAGACGGAGAGGCAGGGCCAGAGCTGGTGCATCAGCGCCAAATGTGTCAACTAGTGAAGCTCCCGTGGCGAGGGCTCCTGCGGCGAGGGCTAGATTTTGAGAAGTCTGGAGGTTCTTTAAGGAAACACCGGATGACCGACGGACTGTGGTGTGCCAAATTTGCCAAACCAGGATCAGCAGGGGTTCCACCACTAATAGCTTAACTACCACCAGTATGCGCAGGCATATGAATGCTAAACACCCCACTCAGTGGCAACAAGCGCGTTCACCTCCGGCCGTGCACACCACTGCTCCTTCCCCTGTGTCAGCTGATAGTCAGCCCCCTGCCCAGGACCCTTCCACAAAAACCCCATCGTCGCCTCCACGATCCTCCACAGCATCCACCAGCGTTCAGCTCTCCATACCCCAGACGCTGGAGCGGAAACGCAAATATAGTGCAACCCACCCGCACGCCCAAGCCCTTAATGTGCACATCTCAAGATTGCTAAGCCTGGAGATGCTGCCCTATAGGCTAGTAGAGACCGAGGCCTTTCGCAGCCTCATGGCGGCGGCCGCCCCTCGGTATTCGGTCCCCAGCCGCCACTACTTTTCCCAATGTGCCGTCCCAGCCCTGCACCAGCACGTGTCAGACAACATAATCCGTGCCCTGACCAACGCCGTTTCTGACAAGGACCACCTGACCACGGACACGTGGACGAGTGCTGCCGGGCAGGGCCACTATATATCGCTGACGGCACATTGGGTTAACTTGGTGGAGGCTGGGACCGAGTCTGACCCTGCGGCTGGTCATATACTGCCGACGCCGAGGATTGCGGGGTCTACCTCGGTCCAGGTGTTTCAGGCCTACTATGCCTCCTCCTCCTCCCACCCCTCCTCCACCTCCTCCTCCGAACGACCATCCGTGGGCATGGCGCCATCAGTCGGTAGCTCTAGGCACAGCAGCAGTGCCGTCGCTAAGCGACAGCAGGCGGTGCTCAAACTGCTGAGCCTAGGCGATAAAAGGCACACCGCCCAAGAACTATTACAGGGCATCACGGCGCAGACTGATCTGTGGCTGGCACCGCTGAACCTGAAGCCAGGCATGGTTGTGTGTGACAACGGCCGTAACCTGGTGGCGGCTCTGCAACTCGGCAGACTGACACATGTGCCATGCCTGGCCCATGTGTTAAAACTCATAGTTCAGCGTTTCCTCAAGACATACCCCAATCTGTCTGATTTGCCCGCTCACCGACTGTTGTGCGACGTGCCCACGAGGTGGAATTCAACACTGACCATGTTATCCAGAGTTTACCAGCAGCGCAGAGCGATTGTAGACTGCCAGATGTCAACTTCCACCAGAACTGGTAGTCAGGTCAGTCAGCTTCCTCAAGTCTACAATGAGGAGTGGACGTGGATGTCTGATATCTGTCAGGTGCTGAGTAACTTTGAGGAGTCAACACAGATGGTCAGTGGCGATGCCGCCATCATCAGCCTCACCATCCCGCTGCTTGGCCTGTTGAAAAACTCTCTGGTCAGCATGAAGTCGGAAGCTTTGCGCTCCTCACAAGAGACGGGGGAAGAAGATTCCCTTGTTGATAGCCAAAGCACCCTTAGGTCTGTTTCTCAGCGCATATCGGAGGAGGTGGAGGAGGATGAGGAGGAAGAGGAGGAGAATGCTGGCGAGACACAAGAGGGGACCATTGCTCAGACCTTCACTGTTCAGCGTGTATGGGCAGAAGAAGAGGAGTTGGAGGAGTTGGAGGAGGAGGAGATGGACAGTCAGGCCAGTGAGGGGAGTGAATTCTTGAGAGTTGGGACTCTGGCGCATATGGCAGATTTCATGCTAGGCTGCCTATCCCGTGACCCTCGCGTTCAAAGAATTTATTCCAGCACCGATTACTGGGTGTTCACTCTCCTGGACCCACGGTACAAGCAAAATCTTTCCACTCTCATCCCTGGAGAGGAAAGGAGTGTGAGAATGCATGAATACCAGCAGGCCCTGGTGCACAAGCTGAAACAGTATTTCCCTTCTGACAGCGCTAGCGGCAGAGTGCGTAGTTCTGCGGGACAAGTAGCGAGGGAGAGTAGGCGAGCAGGCAGCTTGTCCAGCACTGGCAAGGGTACGCTTTACAAGGCTTTTGCCAGCTTTATGTCACCCCAGCAAGACACTGTCACCTGTCCCCAGTCTCGGCAGAGTAGGGCTGATCTTTACAGAAAGATGGTGAGGGAGTACGTAGCTGACCATACCATCGTCCTAAATGATCACACAGCTCCCTACAACTACTGGGTTTCAAAGCTGGACATGTGGCACGAACTGGCGCTGTACGCCTTGGAGGTTCTTGCCTGCCCTGCCGCTAGCGTCTTGTCCGAGCGGGTTTTCAGTGCAGCTGGTGGCATCATCACCGATAAGCGTACACGCCTGTCGACTGACAGCGCTGACAGGCTGACGCTTATCAAAATGAATAAAGCCTGGATTTCTCATAATTTCCAATCTCCACCAGGTGAAGGAAGCTCAACCTGAATAATTTATCCACTCCTCCTCCTCCTCATTTTCCTCCTTCTCCTCCTCTTTGTACAGTAAAGCAGAGGAAACTGGCTATTTTTTGACAGGGCCCACTGGCTCTAGCTATAGTACTTTATGCATGTAATTTTTCTGGAGGGCCACCGACCCGGTCCTCTGTTTTCAACAATTTTTGGGAGTGCCACATACAGGCACTCAATCTATTCAATTTTTCTGGAGGGCCACCTACCTGCTCCTCTGGTTTGAAAACTTTTTTGGACTGCCACATACAGGCACTCAATCTATTCCATTTTTCTGGAGGGCCACCTACCTGCTCCTCTGGTTTGAAAACTTTTTTGGACTGCCACATACAGGCACTCAATCTATTCCATTTTTCTGGAGGGCCACCTACCTGCTCCTCTGGTTTGAAAACTTTTTTGGACTGCCACATACAGGCACTCAATCTATTCCATTTTTCTGGAGGGCCACCTACCTGCTCCTCTGTTTGAAAACTTTTTTGGACTGCCACATACAGGCACTCAATCTATTCAATTTTTCTGGAGGGCCACCTACCTGCTCCTCTGTTTGAAAACTTTTTTGGACTGCCACATACAGGCACTCAATCTATTCCATTTTTCTGGAGGGCCACCTACCTGCTCCTCTGGTTTGAAAACTTTTTTGGACTGCCACATACAGGCACTATCCAAATTGAATTGTCTCCATAGCAGCCTCCACACGTTGTCTCCATTGCTACCTCCAAAAGTCGTTTATATAGCTGCCTCCATACATCGTCCCTTTATCAAACGAGGTGTGTCAGGCCGAAATTTGGGTTGTTTTTATGGATTCCACATCAAAGTTGTTAACCTTGTCGCCACCCTGCTGTGTTATCCACAAAATACACTGGCAAACTTTTACCATTTACGGATATTATTTCAGCGCTTCTTGCGCATCTGTTTACATTCCCCTCACCCGCCATATCCTAAACTTATAAGAACGCTACTACACTTGATCTTATACAAAAGGTTCTTAGAAGTGCTGTTTGGGGAGTAGCCTAGAGACAGGGGCTTGGATTGGCGATAGCTCGCCTGGCAGCGGAGCGCCAGCTCCATGCGCATCATGCGCTTCTTGCGCATCTGTTTACATTCCCCTCACCCGCCATATCCCAAACTTATAAGAACGCTACTACACTTGATCTTATACAAAAGGTTCTTAGAAGTGCTGTTTGGGGAGTAGCCTAGAGACAGGGGCTTGGATTGGCGAAAGCTCGCCTGGCAGCGGAGCGCCAGCTCCATTCGCATCATGCGCTTCTTGCGCATCTGTTTACATTCCCCTCACCCGCCATATCCTAAACTTATAAGAACGCTACTACACTTGATCTTATACAAAAGGTTCTCTTAGAAGTGCTGTTTGGGGAGTAGCCTAGAGACAGGGGCTTGGATTGGCGAAAGCTCGCCTGGCAGCGGAGCGCCAGCTCCATGCGCATCATGCGCTTCTTGCGCATCTGTTTACATTCCCCTCACCCGCCATATCCTAAACTTATAAGAACGCTACTACACTTGATCTTATACAAAAGGTTCTTAGAAGTGCTGTTTGGGGAGTAGCCTAGAGACAGGGGCTTGGATTGGCGAAAGCTCGCCTGGCAGCGGAGCGCCAGCTCCATGCGCATCATGCGCTTCTTGCGCATCTGTTTACATTCCCCTCACCCGCCATATCCCAAACTTATAAGAACGCTACTACACTTGATCTTATACAAAAGGTTCTTAGAAGTGCTGTTTGGGGAGTAGCCTAGAGACAGGGGCTTGGATTGGCGAAAGCTCGCCTGGCAGCGGAGCGCCAGCTCCATTCGCATCATGCGCTTCTTGCGCATCTGTTTACATTCCCCTCACCCGCCATATCCTAAACTTATAAGAACGCTACTACACTTAACTTGGTGCAGGCTGGGACCGAGTCTGACCCTGGGGCTGGTCATATACTGCCGACGTAGAGGATTGCGGGGCCTACCTCGGTCCAGGTCTAAAAAAGGCCTACTATACCTCTTCCTCCTCCCACCCCTCCTCCACCTCCTCCTCCTCCTCCGAATTACCATCCGTGGGCATGGCGCCATCAGTCGGTAGCTCTAGGCACAGCAGCAGTGCCGTCGCTAAGCGACAGCAGGCGGTGCTCAAACTGCTGAGCCTAGGCGATAAAAGGCACACCGCCCAAGAGCTATTACAGGGCATTCCACATCAAACTTGTTAACTTTGTCGCCACCCTGCTGTGTAATCCACAAAATATACTGGCAAACTTTTATCATTTACCGATATTATTTCAGCGCTTCTTGCGCATCTGTTTACATTCCCCTCACCCGCCATATCCCAAACTTATAAGAACGCTACTACACTTGATCTTATACAAAAGGTTCTTAGAAGTGCTGTTTGGGGAGTAGCCTAGAGACAGGGGCTTGGATTGGCGAAAGCTCGCCTGGCAGCGGAGCGCCAGCTCCATTCGCATCATGCGCTTCTTGCGCATCTGTTTACATTCCCCTCACCCGCCATATCCTAAACTTATAAGAACGCTACTACACTTGATCTTATACAAAAGGTTCTCTTAGAAGTGCTGTTTGGGGAGTAGCCTAGAGACAGGGGCTTGGATTGGCGAAAGCTCGCCTGGCAGCGGAGCGCCAGCTCCATGCGCATCATGCGCTTCTTGCGCATCTGTTTACATTCCCCTCACCCGCCATATCCCAAACTTATAAGAACGCTACTACACTTGATCTTATACAAAAGGTTCTTAGAAGTGCTGTTTGGGGAGTAGCCTAGAGACAGGGGCTTGGATTGGCGAAAGCTCGCCTGGCAGCGGAGCGCCAGCTCCATGCGCATCATGCGCTTCTTGCGCATCTGTTTACATTCCCCTCACCCGCCATATCCTAAACTTATAAGAACGCTACTACAGCGGAGCGCCAGGTCCATGCCAAGGTCCAACTAACATAGTTTTAACTGCAGCACCTTTAATCTACTACTAGTTCACTGCCTCCATACATGGTCCCCTTATCAAACGAGCTGTGTCAGGCAGAATTTTGGATTGTTTTCATGGCTTCCATGTTAACTTTGTCGCCACCCTGCTGTGTAATCCACAAAATATACTGGCAAACTTTTATCATGTACCGATATTATTTGAGCGCTTCTTGCTCACCTCCTTTGGTTCCTCTCTGCCACCCATTGGTTTGAAGCCTGAGTCCATTTAGGGTATGTCGCCATGACACTCTCTAGCCTGCTGCCGCTGCCTCTGCATGCCGTCCCCTATAGTGTCAGGGTCAATTATTGGATGTTTTAGATGCTATCTAGCCTCATTCGGTCACTCTGTCATGGCCATGCTGTTGCCCATAATTTTGGCATAATGGTGCGATTAAGCAGCCTCAGAGGCATCCATGCATGCTGCCCCTGCTGTTTCCTGTCCATTTCCGTGGTGTTTCCATCCTTTGCTGAGGTTCCCAGGTGTTTGGCCAAGCTTCCCTGTGCAGAGCCTTGGTCCCCTTGAAAAATGCTCGAGTCTCCCATTGACTTCAATGGGGCTCGTTACTCGAAACGAGCACTCGAGCATCGGGAAAAGTTCGTCTTGAATAACGAGTACCCGAGCATTTTAGTGCTCGCTCATCTCTAGTCCTTATTTGTCGAAATTTTGGGTTGAGGTTTCAAACTTAAAAGCTCTCAGTATTAAAAGTCCCTTGCACCCCGGAATTATATTTGTTAAACATTGTTCTTCCAAATCACGGTGTTGTATATAAAAGTGGAAATTTCTGGATTTTAGATAAGATATGTGCAGCAGCACGATTTTGCTTATTAAAACTTTAGAAGGCAAAGTCTATACCATCAATAGGAGATATTCTAAAATCTGTAAATGTGAATTAGAAAGATGATCAATGTATGCGAGATTTGTGTACTATTAAGATTAATAGCCTGGATGAGCTGTGGATAAACTGGCCGGGTTATAGGAAGTCTTTAGATTGTAGTAATTCTGGACTTTCAAAGGAAAAATGGCACCTTTGTATTCTCTAACTTTCCTTTCCCTTTTCTTTGTTTCCTCCTCCTTTCCATCTTTGATGACAGATCCGGTTTTGTAACCTATTCATTTTGACCAATAAAGTCTTGTATAATACTAAAGGAAATCTATTTATTTGTTTGTTTTATATGCAATTTGTAAATAAAAGTAAAAAATAAAATAAAATAAATTAAAATAAAAAACCAAGCAGAATGATGCCTACTTTGTGCTGCTCACCCTTTTCTTTCCAAAGTTATGGCATTTTCTGTTGTGTTTGACAAAAACCTTTATGATCAGCGGTAAAGTGGGCAGGGACTAATGTCTGTCAGTCTATGCCCTCAAGCTGAGGCCAGTTAGCTTGCCCACCGATCCCATGATGCCTTGTGTTCTCTCTCAAAGTAATTTAGCATGTAATCCATTTAGTTTCCCACAAGTAAATCCACTGAACACTGCACAGTGCACATTCAGGATGTATATGGTGACAGCCAGACGGGTAGGGGTGACACTGCATTTAGCGTCCGTGCTTCAGCAGAGTAGAGATGGATATATAAAGAGGTGAGTGCACCTTGCCGATTATCCTCTAAGGAAGCCCATTTAGCGGGCGATACGCGTGGGGCATTTCTGGTCTCCCTGTTTCCCAGCTGTGACCTCTTTGGTAATGTGACTATTCATTTAGACTTTTTCAGCATGAATTATTGCAGTATAATTATTTGAACCCACTTACGGCAATTACCTTGCCCGATCTATCTATCTATCTATCTATCTATCTATCTATCTATCTATCTATCTATCTATCTATCTATCTATCTATCTATTACTATTAATATTGTGTGTGGGAGGATGTTTTTAACATTTTTCTAACATACTTCATTAACCAATTTTGCTCAGTTTGTAAAAAAAATCAAGCTACTCCCTCACATAGGAGTTTTCCCACCTGTACAGTGTGTGTCTATGGAGGCTCCATGTGCTCACATCTAACCTCATTGGGGCAGATTTTCTTACCCGGTCCTGTTGCGATCCAGCGGCGCGTACTGTGTGGAGGATTTGGGTCTTCCGGCGATTCACTAAGGTAGTGCCCTCGATGTCCACCATGTGTCGCAGCTGCTCTGAATTCCGTCGGAGTTCACTGAAGTTCACCGTCCTACGCTGGATGCAGGTAAGCGCGTGTCAAGCGACACTTTTTTTTTTTTTTAATGCGGCAGTTTTTCCGAATCTGTCGGGTTTTCTTACGGCCACGCCCCCGATTTCCGTCGCGTGCATGCCGGCGCTGATGCGCCAAAATCCTGGGGAAATTCAGGGAACATCGACGCAAAACGGAAATATTCGGGTAACGGGACGGAAAAAACGCGATTCCGGCCCTCAGTAAATGAGCTATGAGAAGGGAGGATTAACCCCTTTACTTTCAGCTTGAACTTTGAAAGTAATGTTCACAGCATACTACAGCCAGGGAGATAGTAGGAAGGGTTAACACTCACAGCTGTGTAACAAACAATTCTGTAGATAGATTTGCCATAGCAACGTAGAAGTAACATTGTAACTTAACAATCTGTTTCTTTACAAACTAAGAAGATCTTCTTAATGACGTATATTAGAAAAATATTCACCACACTCTCCACAACACTCCCCCTTACATGAAAATGTTAGAATGTTGGTTACACTTTAAGAAACATCAACTCATGGAAAATGAAATACTTAACTGAAGAATGGGTGATCCATAAGAATATAGATCCATAGACCATGAGAGGCAAAGTAATATACTGTATGTATTCAGCAATGGTCAATGACATAGTTTTACCTTTCCTCCTTCTGGCAGTAAATTACAGTAAAGTATTTTTCTTCTCCCTCGTTGTGGATGAGGCCTCTATGCAGATGGAGATAGGATTTAGGATTTCTATGAAGTCGGTGTAATGTGTTTCCTGTCAATAGCTGTAAATTACTGACTGATGTCTGAATAGAGCCCTGGTTTTGGCAACTACTTCTACGGAGCCCAGTAATATATGGCAGTTGTTGTCACTAATATACATACGTGTCCACCATAAATTCTAATTGCATTTGTTTAATGAGGTCCTTTCACTGACTCCATTTACACCACTCCCCTTAATAAGCTATTCTCCATTGAGTGGTGGCATTGGAAGTTTCTCTCTAGCTCCTATCCATCTGGAGAAACCAATTTCTTTCTTTTTTCCTCTTTACCCATCAGACCGTCTTATTAGCATATTGGGGTTAATTATATCCAATTAGCTTCTCTGCTGACAAATAGGCAGTCCTTGGCTGGAGCAGACCACATCTGACAAGAGAGAGATAAAGGAAGAGAGACTTATTGTGAAATACTGCCCTTAAAGGGAACCTGTCACCACATTTTTCACAAATACAGCTAATGGCAGGTTCCGTTAGAGACCCAATAACTATCTGACCCCCTTCTTTTAACTAAAAAAATCCCCATAACAACAGAGTTATCAACCTGCCTGGTTATGTAGAGATCTTTAGAGCGAGTCGAGTGGTGTGACCTTATATCATGTGACCAGGGTGACATCATCACAGGTCCTTTAGCCTCTTTACATAAGCAAACTGTATAGCATGCACATATCTAACCACATAAAAAATCACAGCAGCCTGTCTGGACTTCTACCCCTCTCCATGCAGACTGCTGTGATTTCATCTGAAATATGCTTGGTGTATAGATTGCTAATGTTAGAAGGCTAAAGGACCTGTGATGATATCACCCTGGTCACATGAGATTACTGCTGCATAATGAGAAAGCATAGGGAGGAGCTTCTGGATTTTGGAGGCCATGTTTATCTCAATTCGCTATAGACATTCTTGGAAACCAGGTAAAATTATAAAGTTCAATATATGGCAATCTGAAGGGGAACAATTTTTAGGTAAAATAAGGGTGTCGTTATTTAGTAGGGCTCTATGGGAACCTACCACTAGCCATATTTTAGAAGACACATATAGAATGTCACATCAAGGATTGATAATACAAAACAGCAAAACAGTTGACTAATGTATATTGTTATAATTGTAACATTTGCATCATTTCACCTAAAGATTCTATTATCTAATAAATTATATTCTATTAATCAATCTTTATGTATAAGGTTCCCAAACAAATAGACGAGAAGAAATTCTGACATTATAAGGGGAATATTTTTGGGAATAAATCTATATATCTTCCTCCAGCTTGGTTGCTTGCATTATACAGTGTAGAAATATCGCTAGTACAGGTTACACAACATGATGGTTTCTTTTTTGGTCTTGTTCTTAGAGAGTCGTGACTGTGCTGCTATAATATCTCTGGCATCTTTTGGAGCAGTGATGTCCTATTGCAACTGCAACTTCTTGCATTGTCCTAGACAGTGAATTCGGCAGTAGGATGTAACTTGTCCTTCCTTTAACCAAAGAGAACGGGTCTCCCATAATTGGCCCAAGCAGCCCAGACCCCTTTGGGTAGGGGATACCAATAAAAGTCAAAAAGTGCTTCATCTCAACTCAAAAGTTTCTCAAAAATGGTTATTGATTGATAATTATCTGACATTATAAAATACCAATGTGGGAATGAACCAAAATAATATGGGGCACCAGCATAAAAAAGTGTTGAAAACCTAGGAAATTGCTTTTTAAACATCCTGTCACAGAAACGGGTCATTTCTGCCAGTATTTCATTCAGTCTGTAAATTGACGTCTCCAATTTTTTTCAAGCTGTGAAGAGAAGAGCAGTGAAAAGATTCCAAAACACGGAACTGAAAAATTGAGTCCAGGTCTGGAAAAAAATAACATATTTCACAAAAACACCAAAGTTTTAAGCCATAAATATTAATCATTTTCATAAACTGCTTCCATCATAACCAAATCCATAAAAAATAGAAAAAAATTCTTGCATAAAGATTCACTATTCTCATCCCTGAATAATGTCACTTACAATCAACACGTTGTTATTTTATTTTTAATCCCTTTCAATTTTTTAAAATTCTTTAAAAAAAAATGGATGTGTGAACAAGCCGTGACTTCAAAAGCCAAAAGGCAGTATATAGGATCTAAGTAGTTTACCACTATCAATATACAAATACCATATTATTATGAGATCAATTTAAACTTTATTGTGCAAAAAATTGAAACTCCAAAAATATAATAAAAACATGATTAAAACCACAGAAACAACAAGACAGAAGGGTGGTGGTCAAGAGTAATAGTAACAATGCATTCCACAGGGGGATAACACAAACAGTCACCAGACCACCACCACAGCACCCCGACGTACGTTTCGCCGTCGCTTCCTCAAGGGGAAGGAAGGGGAGGAAGCGATGGCGAAACGTACGTCGGGGTGCTGTGGTGGTGGTTCTTAAGAGGATTTTCTACTTTTAAGCTTGGAGAAACACAAAGAACGGCTGAAAAATTATGAAGAAATACAGGCGGTCCCCTACTTAAGGACACCCGACTTACACATAACCCATAGTTACAGACGGACCTCTCTGCCCACTGTGACCTCTGGGAAAGCTCTCTGGATGCTTTAATATAGTCCCAGATTGTCCCAATAATCAGCTGTAAGGTGTCTGTAATGAAGCTTTATTGATAATCCTTAGTCCCATTACAGAAAAAAAAATGTAAAACTCCAATTATCACTGGGGCAAAACAAAAATTGTCTGGAGCTACAATTATAAAATATACAGTTTTGACTTACAAATTACATAAAAATTACATACAAATTCAACTTAAGTACAAACCTATGGACCCTATCTTGTACGTAACCCGGGGACTGCCAGTAATTTAAAAAACTATTTAAAAAATTCATATTTATAATAAAAAACTTCTAATGGCAAAATTCGGTGGACGGATTCCTTCCAAGTAGAAGTTTCTACTAAAGTCAACTGAGGTCAACCTTCGAGTTAATTAAGTCTGGTATTAATAAAGCAGAACTTGACCAGAGTTTCCATTTCTTTGGATCGCTGAGTAACGTTGAATACCCAAATCTTTTCCCGTAATCTCCCTTTTCTCTACCACATTCTGTGTATGCGTTGGCGTTCACGCAGATCTTCTGACCTTCAGACAAGTTTCCATCAACGACGTGAAATAGTATCAATAAATATTACATGGAAAAACAGTCGAGAACCAACTCAAAAAAGTCTCGATTAAAAATGCAAACCCCCCCCCCATGATTCTAATTTTATTGATAAACTCGTAAAGTTTCTATTTCTCGTGGCGCTCGGTTACCCTGGTAACACTTAAATAGAACTTGTAGAACTTGTAAATAACGGGTTTAAATGCCAGTAAAAACGTGTAAAGAGCGGCAGAGGTCGGAGATTCGCTTTTAACTCCAGTACTGTATGTGCTTCAGAGAATTTTTTTTTTTCCAACATTCCAGTAAGTCACCGAGCAGGAATGATACTTTTTAAAGATTGTGTGGATGGAACAGCAGCGAAACATGAAAGTGGATTCCAGTAATTGACTGTTTGTCGATTGTGCAGAGTCAGATTTGTACGGAGTTCGTATTCGAGTGGCTTCCCAAGATAAATAGACGTCTGTTTCTCTCGCCGAGAAAGTCCTGTAACTTTCATGGAGTGTAAAAAAAAAACTCCTCTCCGTGCAAACATGCAAATATTTTCGACCTACTGTTTGGCTCCGATAAAATTATAATAATCCTACTGCTAACAGTAATAATAAAATATATAAATATATATATGTAAATGAAGTCTTTTAACGAGGAGGGTGTTTCGCTTCTTTACGGCCAACTGTAATGCTGGCACGAGGGGTCTTTTTCTTAATTTTTTTTTGAAGGATTTTTTCTAGTTTATGTGAAAATCCTGCTAATTTTCTTTAAAAAAAAAAGTTCCTATTTTTAGCAATAATAATGATCTTTATTTATATATATATAGCGCCATCATATTCCATGGCGCTTTACAAAGCATGAGGGACATGTACGAATAAAATAAGACAATAAATACACAGGACAAACATAGTCATATGGAACAACAGGAGTGAGGGTCCTGTCCCCGAGAGCTTACAGTCTATGAGGATGAGGGGTGACACAAGAGCTTAAAGTCTATGAGGATGAGGGGGTGACACAAGAGCTTACAGTCTATGAGGATGAGGGGGTGACACAAGAGCTTACAGTCTATGAGGATGAGGGGGTGACACAAGAGCTTACAGTCTATGAGGATGAGGGGGTGACACAAGAGCTTACAGTCTATGAGGATGAGAGAGTGACACAAGAGCTTATAGTCTATGAGGATGAGGGGGTGACACAAGAGCTTACAGTCTATGAGGATGAGGGGGGGACACAAGAGCTTACAGTCTATGAGGATGAGGGGGTGACACAAGAGCTTACAGTCTATGAGGATGAGGGGGTGACACAAGAGCTTACAGTCTATGAGGATGAGAGAGTGACACAAGAGCTTATAGTCTATGAGGATGAGGGGGTGACACAAGAGCTTACAGTCTATGAGGATGAGGGGGGGACACAAGAGCTTACAGTCTATGAGGATGAGGGGGGGACACAAGAGCTTACAGTCTATGAGGATGAGGGGGTGACACAAGAGCTTACAGTCTATGAGGATGAGGGGGTGATACAAGAGCTTACAGTCTATGAGAATGAGGGGTGACACAAGAGCTTACAGTCTATGAGGATGAAGGGGGGTCGACACAAGAGCTTACAGTCTATACAGTCTATGAGGATGAAGGGGGGTTGACACAAGAGCTTACAGTCTATGAGGATGAGGGGGTGACACAAGAGCTTACAGTCTATGAGGATGAGGGGTGACACAAGAGCTTACAGTCTATGAGGATGAGGGGGAGACACAAGAGCTTACAGTCTATGAGGATGAGGGGGTGACACAAGAGCTTACAGTCTATGTGGATAAGGGGGTGACACAAGAGCTTACAGTCTATGTGGATGAGGGGGTGACACAAGAGCTTACAGTCTATGAGGATGAGGGGGTGACACAAGAGCTTACAGTCTATGAGGATGAGGGGGAGACACAAGAGCTTACAGTCTATGAGGATGAGGGGGTGACACAAGAGCTTACAGTCTATGAGGATGAGGGGGTAACACAAGAGCTTACAGTCTATGAGTTTGAGGGGTGACAAAAGAGCTTACAGTCTATGAGTTTGAGGGGGTGACACAAGAGCTTACAGTCCATGAGGATGAGGGGGTGACACAAGAGCTTACAGTCTATGAGGATGAGGGGGTGACACAAGAGCTTACAGTCTATGAGGATGAGGGGGTGACACAAGAGCTTACAGTCTATGAGGATGAGGGGTGACACAAGAGCTTACAGTCTATGTGGATGAGGGGGTGACACAAGAGCTTACAGTCTATGTGGATGAGGGGGTGACACAAGAGCTTACAGTCTATGAGGATGAGGGGGTGACACAAGAGCTTACAGTCTATGAGGATGAGGGGGAGACACAAGAGCTTACAGTCTATGAGGATGAGGGGGTGACACAAGAGCTTACAGTCTATGAGGATGAGGGGGTAACACAAGAGCTTACAGTCTATGAGTTTGAGGGGTGACAAAAGAGCTTACAGTCTATGAGTTTGAGGGGGTGACACAAGAGCTTACAGTCCATGAGGATGAGGGGGTGACACAAGAGCTTACAGTCTATGAGGATGAGGGGGTGACACAAGAGCTTACAGTATATGAGGAAGAGGGGGTAACACAAGAGCTTACAGTCTATGAGGATGAGGGGTGACACAAGAGCTTACAGTCTATGTGGATGAGGGGGTGACACAAGAGCTTACAGTCTATGAGGATGAGGGGGTGACACAAGAGCTTACAGGCTATGAGGATGAGGGTGTGACACAAGAGCTTACAGTCTATGAGGATGAGGGGGTGACACAAGAGCTTACAGCCTATGAGTTTGAGGGGGTGACACAAGAGCTTACAGTCCATGAGGATGAGGGGTTGACACAAGAGCTTACAGTCTATGAGGATGAGGGGGTGACACAAGAGCTTACAGTATATGAGGATGAGGGGGTGACACAAGAGCTTACAGTCCATGAGGATGAGGGGGTGACACAAGAGCTTACAGTCTATGAGGATGAGGGGGTGACACAAGAGCTTACAGTATATGAGGAAGAGGGGGTAACACAAGAGGTATAACAGCTTGTATAGTGGTCCAGCCATTCTTTATAAGATAACATCATAAAAAAAATTATTTAAAAAAAATGCTGTTGCTTGAACTTGTTATCAGCCGCCATCTTATATACAAAGTCCAATATCACTGGAACCACAGAGAAGTCTGAAGCTGGTACTTAATGGTGTTTACTGTAAAGAGAAAGTTGGAGTTTCATGCAGTCAGGGAATGTGATAGGATGCCTAAAGAGATGGGTTTTGAAAGCATGTCTGAAGATTTGGAAGTCAGGTATTAGTCTGATATTCTAGGGTAGGGGATCTCAGAGAATTAGTTCAGCTTGAGAGAAGTCCTGCAGGTTCAAATTAAGGAAGAGAATAATTGAAGATCACTGGCATATCGAAGAGCATGTATTGGGCGACAGACAGAGATGGGACAGGAGAGGTACGGAGGTGCAGCACTGTGCAGAGCTTTGTGGATGAGGGTGATTATTTTAAACTGTATTCGGAAGTAGACGGGCAACCAGACATAGACTGGAGGCATCAATGTATTGTTAGTATAATTAAAGGTAGAGCTATTAGGTATTAGGAGTTATTAAAGGTAAAGTATGCAACAACTACAAAAATGAAAAGTTAATTTATGACAAAGAATCCACATTTAAAACTATATAATTCCCACAAAATAAAAACTGAGTTTGACTGATGCCATTGGCTGTGGATAATTCAGATGAGCCGACCTTTTAGAAGCCCTCTTATCATCTTCCAAAAAATCTTGTATTCATCAAAATAACTAATTAACCTCACAAACACATAAAAAAAATAAATTAACTGTAATTTTTATCTCCAGAAATGATCTCTATGGAGCACTATCACATAATAATTAGGGATGAGCTGCCCCATTAAGGGCCAAGCTGACAAAGTGTAACCCTTTTAATGCCGGTGGCAAAGCCGATGATGTCAGGAGGACGACAAAGGAGTTTCCTCCAAAACAAGCGTTAGGTTGACGCAATGGTTTTTGGGATCCTGGCTTCTGTCCCCCTATTGATTTTACCATTGGATATAAGCTTTGTAACTTCTTACCTGAGTCTCGGATGCTTTACTTCTTGCTTATGTTTCCATAGCTATGTATTGTCTCATTTATATGAGGGACTTTTAACCCTTTATATATGTACTTTTGCATATGGTTGTATGAGAGACCCGTGGTAAGTTATGCAAATTAGCCTGGGGCACTCAGACTACGTCACCCCAGCGCCTCAGGGTGCCTCGTATTTTAATGTGTGCACCGCTCCCCCTCCACCTGTAGTGCTAGCTAGGACTAGGACACATCTATCATCACAACTGATGGTCGATGTCCATTAACTGTCTGTATCTTTGATTCTATAGATGACAGAACCACAATCCTGAAGTCTGAAAGAGGAGATCATTATCTTTAGCATGTTACATGCAGCATTTTTCTAGGTCCTTTAGAATCAAAGGCAGGGATATATGAATTAACACTCCCCCTGCAGACTCCACCTTCTTGACTCATCTAAGGCAACTGTGACTCTTCTCAGCTCATGTGACTTTAGAGAAAATATAGTTAAACTGGAGAGATTTCCCGTAAAATAGGGAATTGTAGGAAAGATATTTCATCCCCTACCTGAGAGTGTTAGTAATGGGGTAAAATCTGGTGACAGGTTCCCTTTAAGTCCTACATCTACTTTGTTTACTTGCTAGGTTGTCCACAGATTCCTTCTGTAGTCACTGACACATACCAGGGATATGTTAAAATAGGAAAATCAGTGTCCACACACAGAAAAAGTGACTAATAACACTTCATTTTGAGTCAGCAAATGGCACCCGTTGTCCTGGTACTTTTATAAAACATTTTTATACTAAATGACTGTTTCTGGGTGACATTTGACTATTCTTATTTGAGCAGTAAGACCAATTTTAGGATAATTTAAGATTCTTTTGAACTATATATCTGAAAGCTTAACTGTAAAGTTATAATGATTTTCCCAAATTCACATATGTAAAAACAAACTGAACGAAGCCCATATTGTGCCGCTCGCCCTTTTCTTTTCACAATTATGGCATTTTCTATTCTGAAAGAGTTTTTACAAAAAATTTTTTTGATGTAGGTGGAGACTAATGTCTTCCTTTACCTGCCCTAAAGCTGAGTCTAATTTACTTTGCCCACAGGGTTGGGGACTGTCACGGGCAGAGGGGTTCTGGAGTCATGGACCCACTGGACCACCACGGGAGATGATGGTACTAGCCGACACGCGGGACTGGAGTCTAAGTGGCACCTGGTCTTCACCAGAGCCCGCCACAGAGCAGGATGGTCTTGCTGCAGCGCGGTGCCACCAAGTCGTTCTGCAGGTGCGACTAGGCCTGCGGTGTCAACCCAGGTAATACAGCAGGAAATGTAGGACACAGACCGAGCCTGGGGTAACAGCTGAAGAACAGCTTTGGAGGAAACAAAGCAACACTGGAGGGCTTTCACTTCACAGAAATGAGGCTGCAGATCTGGCGAGGCAGGAAGGGATGCTGGATTATTAACCAAAGCCGGATTAACCAGGCAGGAAGGGTGCTGGATTATTAACCAGAGCCGGATTAACCAGCGCCAATAACGAGGACGCTGGCCCTTCAAATCTTAAAGAGGCTGCGTGCAGGCCCTTGAGAGCGGGGACGCGCGCATCGCCTAGACGGATTCGGAGCAGGAGAGTGGAGGGGTGAGTATAGACCTGGGAATGGGACTGCAGGAGCGGTACCAGCGGCCGCAGGGGTCATGCTGCTGAGGGGGCACCTGTGCCAAGCACTAAGGGTTAATAGCTTCTCTGTACAGAGCTTATAGTGCTGAGTACAAGATGGGGGGAGGGGGTGCAGCAAGAGGTGAAGAGAAAGACAGAGAAAGTTCTGTAGAACCACAGATTGGGATGAAGGAACTGATAGGGAACAGGGAGATCTTTTACTTCACTATTCTGTGTAGGAGACATCAGTATCCACAGTCCTGAACACATCTAGCTCTTCTACATACACAGAGCAAGCACAGTCACATGACCTCCTCCTCCTCCTTCAAGCTGTCAACCACCGACCTCAGTAGTCACCTGACATGTATCGGGGACCAGTGCGTGTCTCTGCATGTGAAGTATTATTTTGTATCTGGTGTTTTGGGACCACTAGAGATATCATCCTGTAATGATGAATGAGGGGCTAAACAGGGGAGTACTTATTTTATTTAAAAATAAAAAAACATTACAGAAATTCTTTTTTTCTATCTTTTCAAATATGAATCCTCAAATACAGCCTAGGCTGACCAAAGCTATCACTCTTTATCATTATTCCTAGTTCTGACAAGATTTAGGAAGTGCTTTTTTCGGCAGTTACGCAGGAACCCAGATTCTGCCAAAATACAGATGTAAAGGGGCAAAAAATTGTCTCACAGTGAGACCTATGTGTATATATATATATATTCAAAATTGTTCATTTTGACCCTTATAAATTCAAATTTGACAAATTGAATAGTGATCTACTATATTTTCTTGCAGTGAGAATCTGGATATACATTTGACGGTGATCTTCAGAGGTTCCCGAAAAACAAGATGACCTGGTGCAGATCTAGGTTATTCAGGGTCATTATTACATTTTATTTATCCAATGTAATTTAAAGCATTTTGAAAAGACATTTTTATTGCTAAAGATTCCAGGTGGTCATTGGGATCAGAATACATGTCACCAATAGTGGTAATCGAAGGAAGTATCGGGCTCACCTCCTGGGTGCATGGCCATCAGCATATCCGCAAACAACAGAAGAAGACAAGGGAAGATGGTCAGCACTCCAACCTCAATAAAATATCAGCTTGATGCTTATTTAATAGATGACACTTTAAAAGTGGCGTTAAAAATACATAAGTGCAGAAAAAAATCTTACATGTTTTTTACTTTAGCGGCCCCCAGTTATAGTACATTTTCCAAAAGGCATCTGTGAAAAAGGGCAAAGAGGTTGAATGAAACACACAGAAAGGCAGCAGCAGCATCCAGTATGATTTTCTTTTTGTATTTCACATTTTACTGGTTTCATTTGTTTATTATTGCTTTATTATGTACTCTATGCTGCTGCTGCACCTAGGCTTGAGTTACCAAGTTGCAGGTGAGCAAGAAATCTTCATGTGGAGTGTATAAGAAACATCATTGACACAAGTTTGTGTCCACACGTGCTAGGAAAATGGCAAATATAATTTCTAGGATGGGACAAAGAAAACAATGCCTCATTTTGCTACCTTGAAAGGCAACCCCTCTAACATCAAGCATGACTTTCAAGAAGCCTAATGACATGATGTGGGATTAAAACCAAACCAGTATATTTAGTCAAGAAGGAACTGATGCCAAACTGCAGACAGTGCTGTTTTGATGTGGTTGCGTCTCTGCTGTACAGTATAGGGGACTGGTTTGGTTTAGTGAAAGGCTATTGACTAGGGCTAGACGGAAACTTTGGCCGCCTTGTAGACTTATAACCATTGATGCTCCACTAGGGCATGACTTTCAAGAAGCCTAATGACCAGTGGCGTAACTTGAAGCTGATGGGCCCCAGAGCAAAGTCTGTGCCAGGCCCCCTGACTATAATGTATGTTTTATAGTACTAGTCTTCTCATATTGGAAAGTGACACCTTATGGGCCCCCTAAACCTCCTGGGCCCGGTTGGGATCGCACCCTCTGCACCCCCTCAAGTTACGCCCTTGCTAATGACAGAATGTGGGATTAAAACCAAACCAGTATATCTAGTCAAGAAAGAACAGAGCCATTGATGCTCCACTAGGGTATTCTTGGAAATATCTAAATACTTTTTCCATCATGGGAAAAGGAAAACAATGCCTCTTTTTGCTACCTTTCAAGAAGCATAACTTTCAAGAAGCCTAAGGACATGATCCAGGATTAAAGCCAAAGCAGTAAAGCTATTCCAAAAGGAAAATATTCCCCACAGCATCAATGGCTATAAGTCTTCACATGCCTACAGGGAGTCTGAATTTGAGAAGTTTCCGTAAGGAGAATTCTTACCCCCTTACTCTTGTCAATAGCCTCTTACACAGCCAAACCAATTCCCTAGACTGTACTGAAGAGACACAATCACGTTAAAACAGTGCTATCTACAGTTGGGAATCTTTTCCTTCTGGAATACATATACTGCTTTGGCTTTAATCCCACATCATGTTAATAGGCTTCCTGAAAGTCATGCTTGATATTACAGGGGCTGCCTTACAAGGTAGCAAAATGGTACAATCACATCCTGGAAATATGCATAAATATTGGCGTATTTCCAGAATCCCCTAATGAAGCATCAATGTCTATAAGCCTCCACATGCCCGCAAGGCGGCCTTAATTGGCAAAGTCTCTGTATGGAGAAGTCTTACTTCCTGACCCTCTACAAATGCTAGGAAACTTTTTTTTTTTTTAGATAGAAGCGATAAAATGTACTACATATACAAGAAATGTAATTCCAAAAATAGAGCAACGTTTTATCTACCAACACGGCTGCTATTTTGAAGTCACCTAGGCTGACAGGTGCGCTCAAATTTTTCAGCAATAGAAAACTTAGAAAGAATATGACTTGAACTGTATGTTTGATTCCATGTTGTTCTCTTAGATGAAAATAAAGGTTTCCCTTCGCTTTGATAAAGTTAACAAAACGGAGGCAGACAATACCGGGAGTAGTGGTTTAATGACCCGCGTGCTGCTTTCAGAGCCTGGAGAATGGCATTTTCTCCAATTTTGGTGTGAGGAAGCTTGGGGAAAGCGCAGGGCTGAATGATCCCACCAGGAGTCTTCTTTATTCTTCCTTTCCTCTTCTCCATCTCTTGGTAAAGGAATAAGCTGTCCTGGTGATTCTTGCTGTAGCACAATAAAACACAAAAAGAGATTTTCTATAGAACAACTCATATGGGCAAGTCAATCACGCAACGCGGAGCGCCATTATCTGATAGAAACCAGACTGGTATTGCAAAGAAAAAGTTGGTTTTTCAGAAATGGTTTGTTATTTAAAGGAAACCTACCATTTGCTTTTATGCATTGTGAACCAAAAATACCTTAAAAATGCTGTAGCTACACTGATGCAGAAACAGATCTTGTTTAATCCCTCATCCCTGAAACCAGTTATAAAATTCATGGCCTTAGGAAAGTTGGGTGCTCTAGCTGCCTTACATAAACAGATTGGGGCACATTTACTTACCCGGTCCTGCGGAGTTCACGAAAGTGCATGGTCCGATGATAATGCACTGTGCCGTGATTCACTAAGATCGTGCGCCCGATACCCTGCATGTGTCGCTTCCCCACTCAGCTCCGCCGGAGTTCAGCTTCTTCTTCCCGGTGCATGTAAGTGCATTGTCTTGCGACACAATTTGAAAGTTAAATCCCGTGCTCAGTCCAAATTAGTCGGCTCGTCTGATGGCCGCCCCCCGATTTCTGTTACATGAAATCCAGTGCAGCCGCACCACGGTCCGATCACATGCGACACAATCCCCAGTTAAATACCTGTCCCAGCGGCGCAATCCCCGAAAACATCGGAAAAACCAACCAAAGTGTGTCCCCGGACCAACCAAAACCCCATTGCTTCCACATTACACGGAGCTTCCGGAATTAAATGTTTCTAAATTTGGCAAAAATTTGTATTCTAATTTAAAATTTTCTTGGTCAAAAGTCATAACATCAAACTTTTAATTTATATTTGTAAATCATTTGTGAGTTTTTGTTTCTCCGACATTTAACAAATTCTGTAGAGGGAAACGGTCAATCCCTATCGTGTAGCAGTAGCCATGGTTACTTGGTGTTGATCCACAATGACAAGTGGAGTGTAGAACGTCTTAGATCTGCCATGTGATATTTTTCTTGGACTGACCCTGAGTGATACACGTACAATATGGAATTCTTCAGGGATAAGAAAACATTTCATAATGTATTCCCATCTTGTCACTGAGACAATTTGTTCTTGCTGACTTGCTGGTTGGCTTGGTATGAAGGTTGACTGAACGATCCCACTGTTGGTTGAGGCATCTGGTTAAGGCACATCTCCCACAGCGATATAATTTATTTTCCTGCATGTGGTGAAAATCATTTAGTAAGCACAAGAAGTGACCAAAACATTCCCTGCGGCTGTGCACATCTCATACATTTCCCGTCCTAATCTAAATAGTAGAGATACGACCAATCTCCATCACTTGGGTGGCCAGAACCAAACTCCTAAACTACACCTACACTGTGGTAACAGCTGGTGACTACCACATTGGCTACAGTTACCTACCTGTGGTTCACCTCCATCTTGCCTGACATTACTGAGTATTATGAGACTTTTCTTCCATGTGAAGAACAGCTCAGTCATCAGCAGGGTTGTCGTGAGAAGGAAACATCTGCATGGGGTTTGTATGTTCTTTTATGTTTGCGTGGGTCATTGTACACTCGAAATATATTTTGGCTTTCGAAGAAATTAGACTTCATGTTTCTAATAAATTCCGTTGTCCCATTGGCACCTCTGTCTACTGCACTGTTGACTTTGTGGTCATTATTTAGGCATTGAGGACTAATGATTAGGACCATGTAATACCCTGTGCAGTCATTTTGATAGTCCTTTTTTCATGTGCTAGTAGGAACATTGAAGGAAGACAACAAGATACAAATGTGTCCTTCGCTACCTTTACAATTGGTTGGGTTCCATAATTAGCTTTTTGGGACAATACTGTTCTTCTACAGTCTCCACGTCCCCTGTTCGTTAAAGGTACTCATTTCCACTTTAGGGTTTTGAAGGATTCAAAATTGCTTGAAGAATATAAAGAGATGTGATTCGAACTCTATGCTACCTTTATTTCCTCCCTTTAAAGGGGTATTCTCATCTTGGCATTCTCATTCAGTTTCATTCATCTTCCATATATAAACATTTCTTCAATTAGATGTTATTAAAAAAAAATGTTCCTGTGTGAAGATAATTTCTCATAAATGTAGTCATGTTGTCCCTTAGAAACGAGATAGCTTCCCCGGATACGGCCACCTCTGCTGGAGTGATTGCACAAAGAAACAAAAGGTTATTGTATATAAAATGTCTGAGAGTTACTACATGTCGCACAGCCGTCCTGTGGTAATGAGCACCGAATCCTGGGGGTCTGGCAGGACTCTATAGCGCAAGTCTGGCCACCGCTGCCAGAGTGTGACGTGGTCGTATCCGAGGAAGCTATCTGGTTTCTAAAGGACAGCATGACTACATTTATGAGAAATTATCATCACACAGGAACATTTTTTTTATTAACATCCAATTGAAGAAATGTTTACATATGGCAAATGCATTTAATTAAATGTAAATCCCCTGATGAGAATACCCCTTTAATGGTAGATCTTGACATGGGCGTAATGGGCGATTACCCAGGGCTCTTGGTGTCCTCCCAAACCACCATAAAAAGTTGTAGGTCAATGGTGCTGCTGACACTTAGCGTTTCAGCAGGATTGCCACTGACACACTGGGGCGGATTTACTCAGCTGGTTCTCTCGCGATCCAGCGGCGCGTTCTCTGACGTGGATTCGGGTCTTCCGGCGATTCACTAAGGTCGTGCTCCCGATGTCCACCAGGTGTCGCTGCTGCGCCGAGGTCCGCCAGAGTTCACCTGGTTCTTCTCGGTGCATGTGAGTGCTTGATTTTGCGACACACTTCATTTTTTAAATTCCACGGTTTTTCCGAATCCGTTGGGTTTACCGTCGGCCATGCCCCCATTTCTGTCGCATGAAAGCCAATCGCGTGCACCAAAATCCCAGCGGAATTCGGCGCGAAGCAGAAAAAGTCGGGAAAACCGACGAAAGTGCAGCCGCGGAGCCCTTAGTAAATGAGCCCCACTGGGCGCTGGGTTCATCTCTCTGACAAACCTGTGGATAATAAACAGTTAATCCCTCTGTGCCTGACAGAGTCCAAGTTTCCTCTGCTTCCTGTGCACCTGAGCTTCTGCTCATTGAACGTCGGCAGACATGTGGCTTTTCACTAAAATTCAAAAGGTATCTCTCCAACAGGTAGTTGGGGATGGACTGTATGAGCTATGTTGTTATGGTTGTCCTGGGGGGAGCTGTATAAAATGAAAATGGGGTGGCTGTATATAAGGGGCTTTACATAATGAAATGGGAGAGGAGCTGCTTATCCCCATAGTATGTATATAATATATAAGTAAATTATAGTTGATGTATAGTAAATACAGTATAGGTGGGCTACATGTAACTTCATAGGGGGTGCTATAAATATTCAAGGATGGCACTGTAATAAATAGCTTTAGGGGTGAATATAAATTAGTGGGTTACTGTACATAAGCAGTCATTATTATTATAAAGTAATAACAGCAGGGAGCCATATATGATTTATAGGACCCATAATATAATAATAATAATCTTTATTTAGATAATATTTGTGTGATCACATGAAATCACAGCAGCCACCATGGACTTCTATTCCTCCCCATCCTCCATGGAGGCATGCTGTGATTTCATGTCATCAGATACATACATGGGGTAAATTTTGCAAATGTTAGTGGGAGCTTAGATGACATCACCCTGGTCACATAACATGAAGTGAGAATAGGGCATGGGGAGGAGTAGAAATTTGTCCAGATAGGAGAACATTTGCCCCCTCTGACTCGTTGGTGGATCTGACTGTGCACCAGGTAAGATTACAAAGTTGATTTAATGGGGATGTGAGGGAAGCAATTTTTAGCTAAAAGAAGGGGACCATTTTAGTTAATAGGGCTCTAAATGTGGCGACAGGTTCTCTTTAATGTAATCATTATAAAAAGATTAAAAAAAGATCGCTTTTAAAAGTGTTTTTTGGATTTCCCAAACTTCCAGTCTAAAAAGGGGAAAATGGCTCTCAAAATGAAGTCAAAGAATGGAGTAAAATCATTGGATGGCAGTGTGACGACTACTATTTGTTCGATACATTTCCTTGAATTGCACAAATAAGATTGGAGAATTTGTTTCTGCCACAGATCAATGTTTAACCCCTTGCATGAGGACAGATTATCACAGTTACACTCCGAGGAAACTTAGAAGGAACGAGTTTGTTTGAGCAGTCAACTTACCTTCTAAGAGACTTCTCCTAATTGTATTTCACCATTTACTCAATTGTAAACTACATAAGTAATTAGAATTGCATCTATGTTCTTCACGTGCCCTGAGAGCAGTTTAGAGGAGTCTACAGTCTCTCACATGATCAGAGATTGATTGACAGCTTAGATATAAATGGAAAAAATAACACATTCACTTAGGAGACAAACTCTTACATTGGAGGGTTTCCCTTGGATTATTTGTGACTCAATGCAGTTACTGGGGCACATTTACTTACCTGGTCCAAGGAGTTCACTGTCCGACGATAATGCACTGTGCCGCGATTCAGATTGTGCGCCCGATATCCTGCATGTGTGGCTTCCCCGCTCAGGTCCGCCGGAGTTCACCTTCTTGTTCCTGGTGCATGTAAGTGCAATGTCTTGTGACACAATTTGAAAGTTAAATCCCGCGCTCAGTCCGAATCCATCAGATCGTCCGATGGCTTGCCCCCGATTTCTGTCGCATGAAAGCCGGCACAGCTGCGCCAAAATCTGATCGCTTGCAATGCAAACCCCTGTTAAATATCTGTCAAAGCTGCGTAAATTCCGAAAACAGCGAACAAACCCTTAGTAAATAAGCCCCACTATGTTGAGAAATTTTGTGGATTTTTTTTTTTTAACATTAACTGAATGAGTACCATATTGGTGACATTAATTTTATGGAATAAAGAAAATTTTTAAACAAAATTAAATTTTCAAAATACTTCTGTATACAATAATATATCTTATTTATAAAGCTGAATGTATGTGTCTGTATGTCCACTAAAGGTATCTGCACCGTCGCATTTACAATCACCAAATTTGCACAGCCGCTCTCTGTGACTCAGGGAACATCATAGACTAGGTTTTTAATAGAAATTTTTACCCGACACTTTCTAAAATACACGTATTAACTGCCCGCCCCGCTGCTACTGCGGCCACCCACTACGCTGCTCCCACCGCTGCCGGCCGGTACGGCCTGACCGTTCGCACGCTGTTTCCACGGGTGCCCGGTCCTCCCCAATGCTCCCGCGGCTGCCCGGCCGGCACGATGCTCTCGCGGCTGCCCAGCCGGCACACTGGTCCGGGAGCTGCCCCCCGGTCCTCTACACTGCTTCCGCGGCTGCCTGGCCGCCACGATGGTACCCTGGTCCCGCGCCTGACACACTGCTCCCGCAGCTGCCCATCCGCCCTCCACACTGCTCCGGTAGCCTGGTCCTAAGGCCACGCGGCCGGCACACTGCTGCCCCGCTGGCATGATTCTGTCACGGCTACTCGGCCGGCACACTTCTCCTGCAGCCGTCCGGCCGGCACACTGGTCCGGGAGCTGTCCGCCGGCACTCAATGCTGCTCCCGCGGCTCACCGCCCTCAATGCTGCTCCCGCGGCCGCCCGTCCTGGCACCCTGGTCCCGCGGCCGCCCTTCCTCCACACTGCTTCCTCGGCCCCCATGTTGCTGCCGTGGCTGCCCGGCCGGCACACTTCCTAGGCTGGCAGGATGCCTAACCGACCCACCCCACTACACATCAGCCGGTCTGCAAGAAATGTAAGTCCCTAAATATGTGTGTATAGTTAATGATTGTATGCTATATATGTGTATGTGTGTGTATATGCTGTGTGTATGCTGTGTGTGTGTATGGTGTGTGTATATGCTGTGTGTGTATGCTGTGTGTATGCTGTGTGCGTATGTATGCTGGGTGTGTGTATGTATGCTGGGTGTGTGTGTATGCTGGGTGTGTGTGTATGCTGGGTGTGTGTGTATGCTGGGTGTGTGTGTATATGTGTGTGTGTATGCTGTGTTAATGCTGTGTGTGTATATGCTGTGTGTGTGTGTGTGCTGTGTGTGTGTATATGCTGTGTGTGTGTGTATATGCTGTGTGTGTGTATATGCTGTGTGTGTGTATATGCTGTGTGTGTGTGTATATGCTGTGTGTGTATATGGTGTGTGTGTGTATATGGTGTGTGTGTATATGGTGTGTGTATATGGTGTGTGTATATGGTGTGTGTGTATATGCTGTGTGTGTGTGTATATGCTGTGTGTGTGTATATGGTGTGTGTGTGTATATGGTGTGTGTGTGTGTATATGGTGTGTGTATATGGTGTGTGTGTATATGCTGTGTGTGTATATGCTGTGTGTGTGTATATTGTTTGTGTGTGTGTATATTGTTTGTGTGTAAATGCTGCATATACTGAATGTGTGATTATATGCTGTATGTATATGCATTTTGTGTGTGTATATACTGTATATATACACAGTATATTGTGGGTGGGTGTGTATATGTGTGTGTGTGTATGCTGCGTTAATGCTGTGTGCTGTGTGTGTGTATGCTGTGTGTGTGTGTATATGCTGTGTGTGTATATGGTGTGTGTGTGTGTGTGTGTGTGTGTATATGGTGTGTGTGTGTATATGGTGTGTGTGTGTGTGTATGCTGTGTGTGTGTATATGCTGTGTGTGTGTGTATGTTGTTTGTGTGTATATGGTGCATATACTGAATGTGTGATTATATGCTGTATGTATATGCATTTTGTGTGTGTATATACTGTATATATACACAGTATGTGTGTATATAAACAGTATGATGCATATATACTGTATGTATGTACAGGGAGTTTGTATATACTGTATGTATTAGTGTATAAATGTATATATGAGTATATAAATGTGTGCATATGAGTGTATACGTATGTTTGTGTGGACGAGTGTATAAAAGTGAGTGTAGAATGTTATGTTGTGTATTTAAGTGTGTAAATGTTAGTGATTGTATAAACGTGTGTATGTATGAATATTTTTAAGGGGGGCCCAATGCAAAAATCTGCTATGGGGCCCTGCTTCTCCTAGTTACGCCACTGGCTATGAGCTTTGATTGGTTACTACAGGCATAAGATATAAGGCATATTATAAGACAGCCTATGTGTGAGGTTATATGGATAAAAAAAGAGAGAGAGAGACAGAAACACAAAGAGAGACAGAAAGACAGAGAGAGAGACAGACAGTCAGAGAAAGACAAACAAAAAGATAGCGTCAAACAGAGAGAGATAGACATAAATAAAAAGAGAGAAACAGACAGAAAAAGAGATAGAGAGACAGACATGAAGAGAGAAACAAACAGAGAGAGAGAGAGAAAGAAAGACAGACAGACAGAGAGAGAGACAGACAGAGAGAGACAGACAGAGAGAGAGACAGACAGAGAGAGACAGACAGACAGAGTGAGACAGTCATAAAGAGAGATAGAGAAAGACAGATAGAGAGATAGAGAGAGCCAGACAGAGAGATATAGATATAGATGGGAAATAATTTTTGTTAACCCTTACTATTTTGTTATAGCTAAGACCAGTTATTTACTATCCTGCGCAATGCCGGGGGCTACAGCTAGTATGTATATAAAAAATAAAGACATCAATCTCAGCTACAAATCTCCTTACGGTGCTGCCCCTCCCTCTAGTGAGTCAGTGGTTCTTCCTCATAGATTGTAAGCTTTTGTGAGCAGGCCCCTCATTCCTATTATTGAAGCTGACAATTTATTATTAATCTGTAATATCTAATCTGTGTCTGAACATGTCAGGCATATTTTGTAAAGAGCTAAGGAATATGTTGGCGCTTTATGAAGAGTATTATTATTATTACAACTGTAATACTCTCTACTTAAACAACATTACAGCAATGTATCAATGATTTTCGAGTCAAATCTCATATTTAGGTGAAAAACTTCCAAATTACCCAAAAAAAACCCTCCAATATATGTATTCATGATTCTGGATGAGCAGGCCAGAACTGCAATGGTTGGGTCTATCAGGTTCCCCGAACATGAACCTAGACCATAGCCAGAGATCCCCAATGATTGGGACTCAATTTCCCATTTATGCGAGAAGTTATCAGCTGACTCTGGCAGTCTCATAGACACTTTTGAGAGTACCTGAGATATCCGCCCACTGTGCTGACCAATTTCTAGCACTCACATGGTATTAAACGGTGTGGCAATATGAATGCTCAACATGTCCCTCCATCGACTAGTGAGAACTAGTCCAGGTCCCATCATTCGGACCTTCACTAATAAGATTGTTAACAATGAAATTTTGGAAAACCCCTTTAAAGGGAACCTTTTGCAACATACCCCATCGGGGCCTAGCCTGGAGGCAGGAGGCAGCCGGCGCCCAGAATACCTGAGTGGCTGGTGGTTGCGGCCTAGGCACGCTATTGTTACGGTTCTTGGTATGGGGACCGGAGGGCTGTCCCACAGCCTGGCAGGTCTCCAGCAGGTGGTGTGTGCATTAAATATGGAGGGAGAGGCTAAGGTACTGAGTGTCTGTAAGGTCCCTGGGTAATTCATGGGGAAGCTCTTTGTGGTAAGCAGCCGTATCCAGGGATCAGATGGAGGCAACGTCGTGCAAATCAAGTCACGGTTCTTTATTGAACAATGGGGCAACGGGCCAAAAGGGTCAAACAGCGTATTCGGATCCTGGTACTGTAGTGGTTGTGGAGAGTGGTCCGCAGGAATAGTGCACCAATATGGTAGTAGTTGTAGGCTGGGATTTTTTAGATGGAGCTGTGTCCAAACTATGGAAGCTGTAGCTCTGGATTAGAGTCTCCTGGTTTATGTGACAGCACTAAAGGTGTGATGTGCACTGACTCTCTCTTCACTCTGTCCATGAGTTAAGAGAACTGTGCTCCCACTGCACAGGGGTTTTATACTGCCCCTGGTCAGGTGGTAGCATCTCTCCAATCACACTCCAGTTTACAATACAGCCACATAATTGGATAACATCTTACCCCCATTTAATTATTGCCTTTAAAGGCAGAATCCACAGCTGCTATTACATAATGACCATGTTCTAGAACCTTCATAGAGGGTTCGCGACTTCCCCTAACAGCTCCTGACCTGGAGAAAGTGCTATTCACAACTGCCAGCCTGCCTATGTATTGGCAGTGGTGTTGTGATATGCAACTCAATATAGAGTTTGTGTATCGCAAAGCCGCGCATGTGCAGTGAGTGGCCGAGGATGTGGACCAGCTCTGACACTGTGCATGACAGCAGGCAGAGGCTAATGCGCACTTGTGAGATTTCAGCTGGCCGGCTGGATGATGTAGAGGGGCAGGGCCGGCGAGAGCACCAGGCATATCTGGGCAAGTTCCAGGGCCTAGAGCTGCTGGGGGGGCCCACATGTCTGAATCTCAGTCCCCTGCAGCCTTTCAGAATCTTGTGACTGTATATAATGAATCCAGGGGCTTTATATAGTTAAATTATGAGGGAGCTATATATCAAATAATAGTTTAAGAATTATTAATGCTGCCACAAAAGTTCACCGCAGAGGGGCCCACTGAGACTGTGTTGCCCAGGGGCCTACTAATACCTGGAGCCGCCCCTGTGTGAAATAATGAGGAGATGAGGAAGAACGGTTCAACTCCAGGTTGTCTTGTCTAGTTTGTCTTGTTAGATTCCCTGCCTAGTTACCGGGTAGCGAATCAAAGTTCATTTTATCGATTCTGGAGAAGTAATTTTTTTTAGTTGAAACAACAATGCCCTTGGTGTAAGAGGTCTATGGGAACCAATCATAGCACAAATTTTGGCAAAAATGTTGTTAAAAAATCATTGGGGCTCATCTACTAAGGGTCCGAGTCGAGCACTATCTTCGGGTTTCTCGACGATTTCCGGTTTGCGCATTTTGGTGCATCGGCGCCGGCTTGCATGCAATGGAAATCGGGGACGTGGCCGTCAAACAACCCGACAGATTCGAAAAAAAACGCAGAATTTTAAAAAAAATTTGTGTCGCTTGACACGCACTTACAAGCACCAGGAAGAAGATGGTGAACTCCGGCAGACCTTGGTGAACCTCGGCGCAGCAGCGACACCTAGTGGATATTGGGAGCAAGACCTTAGTAAATCCCGGCAGGACGCAATTTCACGTCGGACAACGCACCACGGAATGGACCGGGTAAGTAAATGTGCCCCATTGTTTCCTCAAAGCCCTAAATATCTGCATGATCATGGGGTTAAATATTGTTGGCTCATAATTATTGAGTACAGAAATAAAATACAGCAGATGGCAGCTATAATGTAGAACTAGTTATAATGAATGCAGTTTGTTGGGGCCATTGGGAAATCTCCTACAGATTCTCATTTGTGAATAACCTTTTATTTTCCTCTATTATAACAATCGACTTCCAGTTAAAATAACATTTTTTTTTTAACTGAAATTTCAAATTTGGAATAAATTTGAAAAGTGTCCACGTTAAAAACCGCTCAGATACAGAACAAATGGAAAAAAGCTTTCTGTGTTTCCTCGGTTGCGATGTTATTGATACGATAATTATTATTTTCGTAAGTGTAATCTTAGTTTGAGTCATTGCTTTCCTACGTGCTGTAATGTCGCTCCTCTCTCCAGACTATTTGTTACAATCACATCCTCTGTTTCTAACTGCTGTAACAGGATTAACCAGAATAAATTAACTGCATCCAACTCCTGCAGTCCATGTTACTGATGAGAAGAGTGAAATTTCATCAGACATTTGTTGGAATCCCATTAATATTCCCAGTGGACGCTGATACTGTTGTATTTTTTAAAAATTCAGAGCGAGACAAATCTACTGAATAAGTGATAATATTAACGTGGCGATAAATACATCTCTCAAATTCTGCAATTTATATGGTCAGAATCTTAACATAAGTTGCTTAAATGTTTAATAAAATCTTATCAGTGGAAAGTGCTTTCTTTGTCCCTTTGGATATAATCATCCTCCATCTTAGGCTGCGTTCACACTGCTGTATGGGGGACATATGTACGGCCGTCGTATGTACGGAGTTTGTCCTCCTGACCTGGACGTATTGCTGGATTGCCAGCCGAACAGCCAATCTGGCAAATGAATGTCCCTAGCTACTAGCCATGGCTATGATTGGCAAGAGGAAATCCCCCTCAATCATAGCCATAGCTAGTTGCTAGAGACGTTCATTTTCCTGGTTGCCTGTTTGCCCGCCAATCCGGCAATACGTACAGGTCGGGCGGCCATACCCAAAAGTTGTACCTGAACGTTGGCCATCAGCTCCACTCACCTCTAACTATAAGCATTCTTGAGAATATACAGGTCCCCCATAGACCTCCATAGTCCCCCATTGTCTTACGGCGCCGTACGGGAGCGGTATGGTGCAGCACACACGCAGCGCCGTTCCGTAGCTGGGGAAAGATAGGACATGTCCCATATTTCTCTACGGAGAGGGGCAGTGCTCACCCCCTCCTCCTCTCCACGGTGGCGACTTGTGCCCGTTGTACTACATAAATGTAGCCTAATTCTGTGAATTCCTGTGGATTCAGTTTTGCTGGTAACAAGAAGCTCACTAAGATGCCAGACTATGTAGAGGGGAGGGGGATGGGAGTCACAGCCAAAAGTCCACTGCAAATTCACAGACAGAGAGGTAACATAATAACCAAAAACAGTGTTATTCCTTAAAGAGGTTGTTGGAGACCTTTAAAAAAATTATCTCCGGGGTCCCTCCTGGCGTCCCGTGCTGTCGTCTCTCTGAATCTCTGCTGAGTTCAGCAGAGGTGGCCGGCCACGCCCACCCATCCCTATATCTTGGCGCATAATTCAGAACTGAGATATGGGCATCTGTGGGCTTAGCCGGCCGTGGTAAGCTGAACTGTTAACAAACAGGGGCACAGACCAGAGAGACGGCAGCGCGGGACGCTGGAAAGAACCCTGGAGGTAAGTAAATGCAGCCCCCCCTATCATAAGCATAATATTCTTATAGGAAAACCATGGCATGTCTGTACAAAAATCTTAATTGTATTGATATGCAAATGATCTTTTTGGGCAAACCATGGCCATAATGCATTGTTAGATGCCCCCTTTCTAGGTCAGCGGAGTAGAGCATTGTCAATAAAGGCTGATTGGGAGATGCTGGTCAGTGAAATTAGGCAAGTTTTGTGGCACTTGACCAAATTTTCATATCAATAAAAAATTAAGATTTCTCTGTCTTCTTTTCTCAAGAATGCTTATAGTTAGAGGTGAGTGGAGCTGATGGCCAACGTTCAGGTACGACTTTTGGGTATGGCCGCCCGACCTGTACGTATTGCCGGATTGGCAAACAGGCAACCAGGGAAATGAACATCTCTAGCAACTAGCTATGGCTCTGATTGGCCAAGGGGATTTCCTCTTGCCAATCACAGCCATGGCTAGTAGCTAGGGACGTTCATTTGCCAGATTGGCTGTTCGGCTGGCAAACCAGCAATACGTCCGGGTCAGGAGGACAAACCCGAACTCCGAACCTAAACAGGAACGGCAGATCCACCCAGCTCTACTTATAATGTAGGATGTTATCTTACGAGGCCATATGTTAAGCGTATATGGGAACAGGGAGCAGCAGGTTCCCTTTAAATAAAATGAACATATCAGGATCATGTGGTGATAGAACCTCTCCTTAAATAAAGCCTACATGTGCAGATCTTATTGAATAAGCCATTAAGCATTAGCGGTGTAACAAGGCGTCTTTCCTACGGGGTCTGCACACATCTAGTAATAGAATGGCGGCACAGACAGCGTTTTCATTATGCCGGATACGCTCGTATAACATCATTATCCGCTATTCTAAGCTGTTCTTTGCTCCAGAAGCTCAGTGATAATAATTTATTAGAAGAAAGTCTAATCACTTCAAGAGAGAATTGTAATGCAAAGATTGTCGGGTCGGTAATGATGGCGATATCGTGACATCATTAATCTTATTGCGCATAATTATACCTGCCTGCAATTCCTCTTTTTTTACAGATGAATTACTAAAAAGTTAGGAATGGAATTTTCCCAAAAGAACAAACCAACATCTTTGATTTTCAATAGTTGTTTTTTTGCTTTTTTTCTCTATTGACCATTTTATATTTTTATCATCACATTAAAAGTAAATTTATTATTATTATTAGAGATGTGAAAATGTTGCATTACATAAATTTGTCTCATTTTTATAACCATAAATGGGAATAAATGGGAATTCACCCTGTTTTGCTGGCAGATTTCTCAATGATTATCCAATGGTAAAAAGCTAATGGTAAAAATCCATGAGAAATACCGGGAGTGCTGTGGATTGATTGGCAGTTATTATTTTTGATGTTAGATTTTTTCTTTTAGCGCCTGATTTTTGCGGTGTTATGGACTGAGATTTTATTTTGTGGCACACGGACTTCATCTATTTGGGGCATCTTAAGAAGAAGAACTGAGTGTCAGAAATGACGTAACACATTCATGAAGGGGTTTATAAATTGGCAGACTTGCTCTTTGTTGGTTGTATTAAGCTCCAAAAATTGTGCCAAAAAAGTGTCAGGAAATCTAGAAGTGCAGGAGAAGTGTTGGGATTTAGAAGCTACCCCCAAATGGAGCGACAGAGAAAAAATGGCATGAGTGTCGGAAAAATTAGTTTTTGTAAAGTTGCATGAGTGTCGGAAAAATTACACTTTGTAAAGTTGACGGTACAGGCGCAAATAAAAAAAAGATCTGAGATCATCCGACAAAAAACAGGCGAAAAACCATTTATAAATGTGCCCCAATGTGCTCTTAAATGTATTAACCCCTGATGTATCATGTCTCGTGCACTCGTTTTTTGGGTACAAAGCCCAAAAATAAATCAAAATTACAGCTGTTCACAAAAGAAGGGTGTGGGTCCTGCACAGCCAATATGCACCGGTTGTTTTATAGACACAAAAATACCAGCAATTGTATACAAGAAGAAAGCGTGTCAAGACAACCAAACTATAAACAAAATATCAAACTTTATTTACACATATGCAATTTTGACAAACACTGACCAATTTAAAAACACTTAAAACGTGTAACAAGTACACAAAACAGGACTCAATGGGATGAAAAATGTCCAAGTCATCCCAAGAAAACCACCCTGGCTACAACAAATCTTATCTGGTGTTGATGAATGTACAATAAGAGCTCCCAAAGGGAATCAGCTACATAAGGTGCATGGTAACACAACAGTATAGTAAACTTTTCCTACATAACAATCATAAGAAATGAGGCACTGTGTATCACCCATATATATACAAAATCATGGTAATTTACCAGACAACACCAGAGACAGCCAGGGGGTCGTGATGCCCCACGCGTTCCGTCACCTAAAGTGACTTCATCAGGGGAGAGCTATCAGTCGGTGTGGCGGCTTTTATAACAGCAGTGGGAGTCCCCTTACCTGCGGGCTGCTCAGTTCACATCCGGTTACTGCACCGGAAGTATCAGATGTTGTAATTACATGTGCGACACAAATAGCGCCAGAAATATTTCTATGCGCATGCGCGACACAAATCGCGCCAGAAATATTTTTATGCGCACACGCTGTATATAGGAGCGCCTGACTCAGATTTAGGCGCACGGGCAGCGCCAAAAAATATTTTTATGTGCACAGCCTTCACACCTAGTAGATAATGACAGGTAATGGGCGTAGATGGTGCAGATAAGTCAAAAAACATTTCTTTCATATAGTGACAACACAAGTGTGTGATAGTAAATCCATTACAGGTACATTTCAAAATTACAAACAGCAATAATTCTTTAAAAGATAAATCAAGGACCACAGAGGCAGGCATCAGACCAATTCTGTCGAAGATGGTACCGGGAAACAAAGAAGGAGGAACAGGAGAAGGGTCACTCATCTCGGGTTGTTATAATTTCCGATGAAGTTCCAATGCAATGATATGAGGGACAAATGGGCAATTTTACAGGTCCAGGGTGTAAGGTCTGTTCAACTGACTTTTTTGACTTATCTGCACCATCTACGCCCATTACCTGTCATTATCTACTAGGTGTGAAGGCTGTGGTTTTATGGCAGTGGGGGTCCCCACAGACTGTACCTCAACGGGGGTTTGCTCTGTACCTATAGGTTAACATGATAAACATGTATTTTTAACATCTATATGAATATGCGCTATGCTTGTAATTTGCACGCTCTAGTAATAGGTCATGGACTTTTAGCTCGCCGTTACGGACCTCTGCATGTGTATCACATGTTTGGAAGTATGCATATGTGTCTGGATTAGTGCAAAACTTGTAAATACACGCTTATATACTTTGTTCAGTAGGAATCCATGTTGATATGTGTGGGAGTTGCTATACTCCTATCGATATGCGTCGACTAGAGAGAATTTTGTATTTATGCGCCGGACAATTCATATTTGAACCATTAGTACCATCTAGTGTAAGACCTGCACCAAGGCGCCAAATAGTGAACACCTTGTACCCATACTTCATATGGTGAGATCTCATGCTTTTTGTCCTCTTGACTTTAATTTCATGCTCCGCATTGTGGATATACTGTATATATAATGAGAACCTTCTTCTATACAGCGTTTCTCAAGTGTGCACATAAAAATATTTTTTGGCGCTGTCCGTGCGCCTAAATCTGAGTCAGGCGCTCCTATATACAGCGTGTGCGCATAAAAATATTTCTGCCGCGATTTGTGTCGCGCATGCGCATAGAAATATTTCTGGCGGTATTTGTGTCGCACATGTAATTACAACATCTGATACTTCCGGTGCAGTAACCGGATGTGAACTGAGCAGCCCGCAGGTAAGGGGACTCCCACTGCTGTTATAAAAGCCGCCACACCGACTCAGCTGATAGCTCTCCCCTGATGAAGTCACTTTAGGTGACGGAACGCGTGGGGCATCACGACCCCCTGGCTGTCTCTGGTGTTGTCTGGTAAATTACCATGATTTTGTATATATATGGGTGATACACAGTGCCTCATTTCTTATGATTGTTATGTAGGAAAAGTTTACTATACTGTTGTGTTACCATGCACCTTATGTAGCTGATTCCCTTTGGGAGCTCTTATTGTACATTCATCAACACCAGTTAAGATTTGTTGTAGCCAGGGTGGTTTTCTTGGGATGACTTGGACATTTTTCATCCCATTGAGTCCTGTTTTGTGTACTTGTTACACGTTTTAAGTGTTTTCTAAATTGGTCAGTGTTTGTCAAAATTGCATATGTGTAAATAAAGTTTGATATTTTGTTTATAGTTTGGTTGTCTTGACACGCTTTCTTCTTGTATACAATTGCTCAAAATTACAGCTGCAAACCATAAAATTTGCAACTTTTTGACCCTTTTGAGTCATCCATACCCTTTTTAAAAAAAAAGCCAGATTTACTACAACCTCTACTAAAAATTAGTGCAGGTCATAATTGTAATCTTTGCCAGACCTCACATAGGTTTTAATTCTGGCACACGAATTCTGGCACGTCTCATGCATGGGGCATTGATAAGATTGGCGCACAGTTTTCACCCTTTAATCCAGGGGTGTAACTAGGAGCGGCAGGGACCCACAGTAGACTTCTGAATGGGGCCCCCCTACCCATACATATAGGTATACTCACACATTTCTACGATCTTACACACACACGCCCATTTATACACTTACGTGCACACATTTATGCACTGATATATACATTTATACACTTACACACATCTGTCCCAGTAGCTACAGATCATGTGGGGGAAGAACACAGCAGGAAGCCGAGATGAGAGATTCCTAGTCTTGCCGTCCTTCTGTCCCCTCCTCCGACACCTCTTATCTGAGCTTCCGGATCAGGTGCGGAGTGTGGAAGATGTGCCCTGTTATATGCACATTTACTAAGGAGCTTGCACCAGTTTTCTGTTGGACTTTGCATGTTCTTTCTAGTGCAAACTGCTTGCACAGGTATCTAAGAAGTGTCTGCACCACGAATGTGTCGCAACCATTTTGTGGCACAGCTGCACTTGTCATCATGGACACAAATTAGTGGGCTTTTTGGTGCTCATTCGGAATCGGGCCAGTGTGTGGAAACGCAAGATTTATGATTTCGGGTGCCCATTCCTAATGAATCGGGCGCACCCTGCACTATACACAGGCAAACCGCACTTAGTGCAGTTTGCACCACTCTTAATAAATGAGCTCCATTGGGTGTGTGATAATTATATACTGCAATATACTACTACACACAAAATGGCAAAATGAGTTCAAGGGGACAATGCCAATAATCAGTGCATAACTGGGAACAAAATTTCGAAAGATAATAATCACAGTGCAGCGCTGCACGGAACTTGCCAACTCAGTTCCTCACAATCTAATCAGCCTCCCAGTATGTTTTGGAGTGTGGGAGGAAACAGGAGGACCTGGAGAAAACCCACAAAAACACGGAGAGAACATACAAACTCTTTGCAGATGTTGAACCTGGATGGGACTTGAACCCATGTCCCCAGCGCTGCAAGGCTGTAATGTTAACCACTAAGCCACCATGCCGCCTTATACTATTGGAAGAAAACCATTTCTAGGGTAAAGACACCCATGGTAGCCATAAGAGAGCCATGAGATAGCCAGGCAGTAGGCAGCCATGTTGCTAGTATTTTATGGCAGGTATTTATATCCTTAAAATTTTGCTTCTGTTACTTTTTAACACTCGAAGAGGAAACATTAGCCTCAGCTGCCACATTAGGCAGTTAACTTATATTGAATTGCAATTTTGTAATCGCAATGGGCCACAATTTTTTGGCATTAAGAACATAAAATAAAATATAAAGAACTTTTTTTATCAATAAAGTAACAAAAGAATGGAACTTTTCTCTCCTCTCCTTTTGTGTTGAGAAACACAAAACTTTCCAAAAATTAGTATTCCCTCTTTGTAGTGTTTCTCATAAGTTATTTTAAATAGTGCAAAGCTCACCAATTACAGATTCCAGCACAAGTCCTTAGGGGACGGAGCCGAGCTGGTTTGGAGGGTTTTGCATAGCTAAACATACTGCTTAGTGATATATGCTGCAAAGATAATTAGCTAATTACAGTTAATTAGACATTTCCTAAAATGCTGGCATGCCAGGGAAAGAGAGGATGGTGTTGGGAAGCCAGACATCCATAGCTTATCCTGCATTGCATATTCTAATGTGTTGTATGTGGATCATCTCACATTTATAAGCTGCTCCCCATGTCCAGCCCACGAGGTTTTATGCATCTACCATATAATGACAGCTTCCCCCTGCAGCCGTGTACTGTCCTTAGAGAATCTGGTGACTTTCTTTTAGCATTAAGTACCTGACAATAAGTGAAAATTCCTTAAGAAGTAACAATTTTTAATACTGTATCGTTGGATTGTTTGGAACATTTTTCTTAATTACTTACTTTTTGTAAAAAAAAAATCTTCTCTGGTAGCACACTTTCTTTCTGTTGATAAAGAGATCTGTATTGAAGCTTGTAGTGTGTCTGTCTATGCAGGATGAATACCATTGCCGATGCTGTCTGACTGACTGTAATGGGGGGACTAGGAACAGAAAAATGGATAAGACAGTGAACCCTTATTCTGAACCACCAATTTCACCCTACCTACTTACTTGAACTACCCTAGGAATTGGCCATTAAGCGGTCGATGATCCCTTCCTGCACCAGAGCCAAGTCACAACACAGACCACAATTGCAGTACAAAATCACAAGACAGTAGAGTAGTCTGAGCAACAGCCAAATCATGTCATGATACCAGGCAAAACAATAACTATAAGTCAAAAGCAAAACATGGAGCTAACTAAGAAGGAACTCCACAGCCAGCGGCCTAGGAATGGTGGGGAGGACTCTTGTGATGTGATCTCAGTAGTGATTGGGCCAGAGAACTGGACAATGCAGGGAGCAGATGAGTAGTGTGAGATGCTGTCAATCACTATGGGTTAACAAAGAGTAGTACTGCAGTAGTTAAGACAGGCACAAAGATACAATCAGCGCCTCCTCAGCCTCTGTGGAAAAAACTGCTGAGCATGTACATTTGACAGCCTAAGTTCAAGGCAAGAGCCGGCCAGCAGCTTTCTGATAGGGTTTCTAGGACCAATACAGTCCAAAGCAAAGGCTAGGAAGCTAGTACCTACTGTCATTTGTGGCAGTTATGTTTTAGGACAGTGGTGGACCCCAAGATCAGATTTTACAGGTTGGACCTAAGTCTCCCAATCCAACACTGAAAATGAGGGTGAGGGCCTTGTTCTTGTGACACAAGAGGTGAAACATCACATGATGTACTGTAGCACTATATTTTATTATAAGAAATGACCCTATAGTTTATTTTTTTTAAATAAAATCTTTCTTTAAATTTGATAATATATTCGGGTGAATTTATTAATGATGTTCATTAATTGCACCATTGTCCATAATTGCACCATTTGTGCTCAACTTTCCGTTGCAGAAAATGGCACAATTATGGACATTGCGACTTTTTCTGGTGCATAAAACCCCACATTAGTCTCATGTTGAAGGCATTTTAAGGGCTATGGCACTGTAAGGGGATTTTGACTTTGCTAGGGGTAAAGTTATCTGCCATGAGGACAACTGAGGCATTTTGGCCATTTTGCTCATGAAATGGGGCAAAATTGTGGTCAATCGTTGAAATAAATTTGTTAGGTAGATCTATTGGTACGGTATCTGGGTAGATTTGCCGATTTCGTGGAGACGGAATTTATTGTTGGGTTTTAACGTCAATCTGCTAGGGCCGGATCCCTTTATTTTCACCAAATCTAGGTAACTGCACATGAATCATGAGGACACAGTGACGGAGAAGTGGCTCACATGACTCAGAGCCAAAACTGGAGAGTTGAGGCCGATAGTTGGAGTAAAGGGAAGTTAAGTCATCCTCTACTTTACATGTCAACGAATGTTCGATAACTTTACAAAACTGGGAGTTGAGGCCAATCGCTGGAGTAAAGAGAAGCCAAGTCCATCCTCTACTTTACATGTCAACCAATGTTCAATAACTTGACACTATCACACTCATTTCTTGCAAGATGGTTAATATCCATTGATGGTCACTCTCTCCGTAATAGATTGGGAGGGGGTCGGAGAAAACGTTTTATAGAGTAGACCTATAGAGCTGTAGATGATCCTTTGCCAGTGTGAAAAAGATTTATTTCCATTACATTCTATATTGTGTTTCAAATAAAAAGAATAGATGTATTAACTAAAACAATAAAAACACATTTTCCGTCATTCCGAAGCTCGGAAAAAACGACATCAGGAAATTATATTTTGACACTACTCCATTCGTAAAAATTACACTTTCTATGTCTACCATTGTGCTGAGTCTTGGCAGTAGCCATTGTAGACAGCAACAAGAGTCTCTCTCCATGGATACCTATGTAATCTTACCCAGTACAATTCTCTGGGTAACGAGATTTTCCAGTCTCTTATTCTAGTCTTTGAACGTAAACCAAATATCTGAATTATGGTTAAAGACTAATAGTTAAAGTGATATATAAGCAACCGATTTCTAATACAAAATCATCAGCGTGGATGGTAATTAACTCCTTTCCTGCTGAATAAGTACATTATAAGTATTCATCATGTATCTGCCTTATTTAGTACCGTTTTCTTCTGGTTCCCCAGGATTACTGGAGTCATAGGGGGTCATTTTTCTTTTCTGTGTTGCTAGATTTTTGCCCATCTTTTTCAACCCTTTGCACCTTTTTATTTATTATTTTGTCTTTTATTTTGTGTTAAATTTGTCTATTTAGTTACCGTATATACACGAGTATAAGCCGACCCAAGTATAAGCCGAGGCCCCTAATTTTATCACAAAAACCTGGGAAAACCTATTGACTCGTGTATAAGCCGAGGGTGGGAAATGCATTGGTCACAGCCTCCCCATTATATAGCCTGCTGGACCCTGCCCCATAGTATATAGCCAGCACCTGCCTCCCAGTATATAGCCAGTCCTCTGCCCCAGTATATAGCCAGCAGCGGGGGAAGCCGGAAAGGTAAGCTTTGATATTTTTTTTTACTCGAGTATTTTGCAACTTTTTTTCTGAAATGTCTCAAAAATGTCGCACGAATGTCTCGAGTTACTTCTTTCCTTTTTTTTTTAAGTTTTCCTTAAATACGGGATTGGCTGGAGTTTTTTGTGCTAAAAATTGATGCAAATTTTATACAATTTGACAATTTGAAAAGATAAATGGGTTGTAGCTAGACAAGATGGATTCCAGGATTGTAGCTGAACAAGTTTTGTTCCCAATCATTGCAATTGTCAATGTTTGTGATGTTTTAACCTACACTTTATCTTTATAGATCCCTTCCTCCCTGCACTGCCATCTACACTGTAGACTCCTTCAAAATTGAGTAATCCGTTATGAGCCCTAGACCAGCTCAGGTCATGTTTGATCTAAGACACAACCCCAACATTTTTTTCAAAGAATGGTTTAATGTACTCGATGGGACAGATGTTTGGTTGGTCTCTTCATTCGGACACTGCAGGATGACCTTTTGCTTTGACCTGACTTTATCATACGCAGCTGGATGCACTCCGGCCTTGTGATGCACTAGGCAGGGGTCTATGCAGCGCTAATTTATATGCCTGGCCCTTCCCTTCATGTCTGAAAATTCGCCACTGCATCAAGTGCGCAGGCGCAAGGACAGGAACGCCCGGTGCTGGCCCACTCCCTGCCAGCTATACCCACCTCTGGCCAGCAACGACCCCCTCTTCTCACCCCCTGGCGTGGAGGTGGCTGAAAAGGGAAAATAATTGCAAGTACTACCAATAAGCTAACATTTGGGATTGTTTCAGTGCTTCTACACCACTCACGGGGGGCATAGGTCCTGATAACTTCCCCTCAAAATATCTATCCTACATGTGTCTATGTGCCGCCAACTAGTGGTCGAGTTGAGGGTTGCGCCTTGTATTGTTTTAGTTGCATGTCCTGATTTTCGTGATTGTAAAATATTAGGTCCAGGAGAAATTGGAGCCTGTAACCAAATTCAAGCAGTCACCTACCGATACATTTTATTATTTTTTGACTCAGAAATCCCTTTCTGAAGTTTACTCGCATCTTCACCAGTGTCACCTTCATGTCTTGTTTGTGACAATTATGTGATAACAAAATATAAGGAAATCAAGTGTAAATTATCCAGTGTGAGAATGAGACATTGTATGATGATATATTAATGAAATCTTGACTTATTACTCCCAAACAACAAGTCTCTGCTACACATCACTGCTTTCTGTATACATGAATTCACTTCATGTAAAGAAGAAACTGTAATCTTCAGGGCATATTTAACCGGTTAAGGACAGGGCCCTTTCCTGTTTTTTCATGTCCATTTTTCACTCCCCACCTTCAAAAATCTATAACTTTTTTATTTTTACACGTAAAGAGCTGTGTGACGGCTTGTTTTCTGCGTAACAAATTGCACTTCATAATGATGGTATTAAATATTCCATGCCATGTACTCTGAAGCGGGGAAAAAATTCCAAATGCAATGAAAATGGTGAAAAAACGCATTTGCGCCATTTTCTTGTGGGCTTGGATATTACGTCTTTCACTGAGCGCCCCAAATGACATGTCTACTTTATTCTTTGGGTCGGTACGATTAAGGGGATACCAAATTTGTATAGGTTTTATAATGTTTTCATACATTTACAAAAATTAAAACCTCCTGTACAAAAATAATTTTTTTTATTTTGCCAACTTCTGGCGCTAATAACTTTTTTATACTATGGTGTACGGAGCTGTGGGTGGTGTCATTTTTTGCGAAATTTGATAATATGTTCAATGATATCATTTTTAGGACTGTACGACCTTTTGATCACTTTTTATAGATTTTTTTAGATTTTTCAAAATGGCAAAAAAGTGCCATTTTCGACTTTGGGCGCTATTTTCCGTTACGGGGTTAAACGCATTGAAAAACCGTTATCATATTTTGATAGATCGGGCATTTTCGGACGCGTCGATACCTGATGTGTTTATGATTTTTACTGTTTATTTATATTTATGTCAGTTCTAGGGAAAGGGGGGTGATTTGAAATTTTAGGTTTTTTAATTATAATTTTTTTTTTTTAAACTTTTTTTTATTTTTATTTATACTATTTTTCAGACTCCCTAGGGTACTCTAACCCTAGGTTGTCTGATCAATCCTATCATATACTGCCATACTACAGTATGGCAGTATATGGGGATTTTCTTCCTCATTCATTACAATGTGCTATCAGGACATTGTAATGAAGGGGTTAAAACGAAATAGCCTCGGGTCTTCGGAAGACCCGAGGCTACCATGGAGACGGATCGCCGCCCCCCGATGACGTCACGGGGAGCGGCGATCCCAGGTAAGATGGCGGCGCCCATGCGCCGCTATCTGTTTGAGGCTGCCGGCAGCTTTGCCGGCAGCCCATGCTGTGAAAACACCCGCGATCGGTGATAGCACCGATCGCGGGTGTTACCGGTAAGCCTTTGCTGCAATATGCAGCAAAGACTTACCGGCTATGGAGAGGGCTCAGCCCGTGAGCCCTCTCCATGCAGCGCGACGCGACCGCCGCCGTGAATACACGGCGGGCGGTCGCGAACCGGTTAAAGGAAACCTATTAAGGTAGATCAGGTGGTAAGTGCCCCTTTTAAGGGTAAATTCTCACCTCCCCTGTATCTTTTTAAAACTTTAATTGTGGTGATATGCAAATTTTCAAAAGAGGCTACTGGGGCGAGGAGTAGCTGGAGAATGCAGGCCGCCGTCTGTGCAGTCTTGCCTGTGAAGTCAGAGCTACTGTGCATGCGCAGAACCTGGCTTTGCAGATGAGTGTGCGCAGCTACAAGGAGTTGCGTGCTGAAGATGTCAGGGTAGGCGGAATGCAAGAGGCTACTGGGGTGTGGAGTAGGCGTGCCGTGTTGCCTCAGCTCTGGTTACTCCACACCCCAGTAGCATCTTTGAAAATGTGTCTATTACCACAATTAAAGTTTTAAAAAGATACAGGTGATGTAAGGATTAGCCCTTAAAAGGGCTTTCCTCTCGTACAATAGAGGCACCTACCACCCAATCTACCTTAATAGAGTATAGCCTTCCAGCCCCCTGTAGTATAGAGCCTGCCAGCCCCTGTAGTATATAGCCTGCCAGCCCCCTGTAGTATGTAGCCTGCCAGCCTTCTGTAGTATACAGCCTGCCAGCCCCCTGTAGTATGTAGCCTGCCAGCCCCCTGTAGTATGTAGCCTGCCAGCCCCCTGTAGTATTTAGCCTGCCAGCCCCCTGTAGTATGTAGCCTGCCAGCCCATGTAGTATACAGCCAGCCCCCTGTAGTATATAGCCTTTCAGCCCCTGTAGTATACAGCCAGCCAGCCCCCTGTAGTATATAGCCTGTCAGCCCCTGAAGTATATAGCCTGCCAGCCCATGTAGTATACAGCCAGCCCCTTGTAGTATATAGCCTTTCATCCCCTGTAGTATACAGCCAGCCAGCCCCTTGTAGTATATAGCCTGTCAGCCCCTGAAGTATATAGCCTGCCAGCCCCATGTAGTATACAGCCTGCCAGCCCCATGTAGTATACAGCCTGCCCAGCCCCTGTAGTATATAGCCTGTCAGCCCCCTGTAGTATATAGCCTTCTGGCCCATGTAGTATATAGCCTTCTGGCCCCTGTAGTATATAGCCTTCTGGCCCCTGTAGTATACAGCCTTCCAACCCCTGTAGTATATAGGCTTCCAGCCCCCTGTAGTATACAGCCTGCCAGCTACCTGTAGTATATAGCCTTCCACCCCCTGTAGTATATAGCCTGCCAGCCCCTGTAGCATATAGCCTGCCAGCCCCCTGTAGTATATAGCCTGCCAGCCTCCTGTAGTATGTAGCCTGCCAGCCCCCTGTAGTAAAAAAAAAAATTAACTCTGTACTCTGTACTTTCCGACGTCCCCCGTAGGTCCTCTTCTACTTCCGATGCCGCCTCAGGTCCTTCGGTCCTCAAAGACGGGGCTCTCTGATGCAATCACTGGTACACTGTCCAAACCTAAAAACAAGTCATTTTAGGTGACACCTTACCTGACAGATCTGCTTTTGACATTTTGTATTCCTATCCCTTTGTTCCACGTAAATGATACTCATGTCTTACACTCGTAATCAGGTGCAGGATGAAATTCCAAGGTCTCAAGAAGTTGAAACCGAATTTCGCAACTGAGATCAGGGCTCGAAATGAACAGATTTTATTAACTCTTGTAAGACCAGTGAAGTCTGAGAGATGTGCGGCGCATAATAACATTAATATCTGTTATATTGTGAATATGGATGATGTCACACTGGTCATAAATCAGAACTTAGAGGCTTGATGCCAGATGAAAGGTTTCATACATTCCTTGCTCTCTGCATTCAGCTCTTATTTAGGACATAGGGATACTGAGGATGTTCTCTGTGGTCAGCCAATCAATTTGGAAGGCAATAAAATGTTTCAGCTGCTATTTAACAAATGTCAGAATGATTTACAGTGATTTCATTCTTGTGGCCAAAAATATAACGAGAAAAGGAAACGGTGCAACACAGACCCGTCCTCATACGTGGGGGATTAGGAGGCGCAGGAACGGTAACTGCAAGGAAAACAATAATATTTATTTTATGTGCAATTTAAGAAATATTAGATGGATAGAAACACATTCAATGGGCACATTTACTTACCCGTCCGGAGGAATTCACCAAAAGCGCATTGCCTGACGATAATGCACTGTGCCGCGATTTACGAAGATTGTGCGCCTGATATCCTGCATGTGTCGCTTCCCCGCTCAGGTCCGACAGAGCTCACCTTCTTCTTCCTGGTGCATCCGAATCTGTCAGATCGTCCGACGGCACTCACCGCCGATTTCTGTTGCATGCAAGCCAGCGCAGCTCGGGTGCGACACAATCCCCTGTTAAATACCTGTACCAGCTGTGCAAAACCCGAAAAGGTCGGTAAACCCAATGACAGTCCGGCCGCGTAGACCTTAGTAAATAAGCCCCAATGTGTGATATAAATTTGTGATATTGTGATATTTACTTATATACTTGAAGTAGGTCATCGTACATTGGCCCACATTTATTAAAAGTAGTGCAGTCAGAGAGTGCAGATTGCTGATGGAGTGTGCAGGGTGCGCCATATTATTGAATACTGCCGCTCGTTCTTCTTGAATCTGGGGCATCCTGCAATCCTCGGGAAGTATGCACCAACTTTTTTTTGGTGCGCCTTTAACACAGAGCATGCAACACAATTCTGTCGAGTCACTGTAATAAATGTGCATGTGATTGCAAAATGTTGTGGTGCAGTGAACACAGGGCAGCCATGACACAAAACTGGGGCAAACACTTCATAAATACTTGTGTAAGAAGTTTGCACATTCTTTTCAGACAGAAAACTGTCGCAAACACATTAATAAATGTGGGCCATTATCTGTAGATATCTGAGAGACAGTTCAGTATTGCATAGGTTTATATTATTTGGAGTACAATTTTGGAGTAAGGAAATCTTGGCAGGACAGGACATATAATGAAAGTCCTGATTATCCCACCCACACAGAGATTGACAGTGAGATTCCTGATTGACCCACCCACACACAGTGATTGACAGTGAGAGTCCTGTTTACCCCGCCCACACATAGTGATTGACAAGGAAAATTCTGATTACCCCGCCCACACATAGTGATTAATGATCACAGCCCTGATTACTCCACCCACACACAGTGATTGACAGTGAGAGTCCTGATTACTCCACCCTTACACAGTGATTGACAGTGAGAGTCCTGATTACTCCACCCTTACACAGTGATTGACAGTGAGAGTCCTGATTACTCCACCCACACACAGTGATTGACAGTGAGAGTCCTGATTACTCCACCCTTACACAGTGATGGACAGTGAGAGTCCTGATTACCCCGCCCACACACAGTGATTGACAGTGAGAGTCCTGATTACCCCGCCCACACACAGTGACTGACAGTGAGAGTCCTGATTACTCCACCCTCACACAGTGATTGACAGTGAGAGTCCTGATTCCAATTATACTCTAAACTTCTATTCTATCTATACAATGGGATGTTTACTTTTCATGCACATAAAAGTAGCAGCTGCCTCCATATTGTTCAGTTTTCCCCTCATCTGTTTTTAATAATGATTTTCCATTATTTGCAGCCTCAGGTTAAATAAAGATGGGCCTTTCACTGTAGAGGCATGATGTTTAGTGTAATGACCTGTATGAATGAAGTTGCTTTGTCAAGGAAGATGAGACAACTTAAAAATTTGAGTGGCTTATGCTACTGCACCCCCAGGATCTTATATGGATAATCAGTAACAATATGTCCTTTAGTTATTGAGTTGTGATGAGGGCAATGGCGGTCTAACCTGAAGATCTTCTGGCGTTTACTATGAGGTCAACCGGTTACAACCTTCAACTTGTCCACCAGCACTTTTCAGTTTTTGAGCTCAGATATTGTTTTGGGGTCATTCCTTGGTCAATGTCCTTGGTATGGATACATTTTCCAGAGTGATCACCCAAAAATTACTTTTGTTGACCACCCTGATAAAATCCCAATGGTTGCCTCTTGCATGTTATTCCATCAATGAGTCAATGTGAAAATAACCAGTTGTACCAGTCAGCATTTTAATTCATGGATCCCATGCGATCTCCTGTGTATATATATTCTGCTCCGCAGATATAAAACATTGAAAAAGTTGAGTCTCAGTTTTCCTCCGCAGTGTCTTAAATGTGAGGCCGCTGTGGACTAATATATGTACGTTGAACATAGCAACAGAAGGCCAATTAATCCTTCAGATTCTAGTCAAATTATTCTTTGTTAATAAGCCTCTGAAGTGTAATCGGGAAAACACAGGAAATCAGCAGATTCTAGAAAATGGACTTTTGTCAAGTTTTTCCACAGCTAGACAAAACACCTGGTGCAGGACGCTCGCTGTGACCAGCGAAGATCAGAATTCTTACTTCACCACAAATAGTTTAAGCAGTGACTCCAGTAAGTATTTTTAGCTCCCGGTTGGAGTCGACTAAATCATAAAAATAAGAGGAGAAAATAATAGAATACGTGAACACGGAAAAATGCACGGCTCATACTGCCATGAACGGATCTATATTCAGATAGCGGCACAGAAAAGTAGACCCAACGTCGAGATGGTGGCCACTGAATAGTAAATATAGCGCTATCACTTTGATCTGTAGATTGAAATTCTAGGGATAACATGGACAGACTTTGGATGGACATACACTGTAGATAGCTACTGTTTAACCAACATCTCATCCTCCACACAACCCCCATATATATATATACACACCGTGCTCTGAATGTGAAGAAGGGAGAAAGCCTCCATCAGATACATCCAGTGGTGGATTGTCTCCCATAAACGGATATACATTGGGTGTGTTCAAATCCAACTCTCCAATCCTCATCTTCCCCCAAACTTATGACACTGAAGAAGAGTTGCGAGACCCCACAGATCGTAGAAAATCTATAGGGTTTGGACTATATTAATGTCAAGTGAATGGCCATCTGGGATCTTTAAACTAGCCATTTGGGATATTTCAAACTAAAAAACGCATTTGTTTTCACAAACTTTTGTGTCGGTTGATCACATCCCAAATAAAACCTCCTGGGGGAATATTTATCATATGCCAGCACTAAATGCCCCAATGTATAATAGTGCCTCCAGCCCCCGGACGGATTTTTTTTGAGACTCTGGCCTCCTGCTAAATTGGCTGGACTTCAGCGCTAGAATTGCACCATAGTCTATGCCGGAACAGTCTATGCTATAGGCAGTGTGCAGGTGTGGGGGCAGGACGCGCCATGCCAGCCCACTGCGCCGCCAGCCACACCCCCTTCACACACTTCAATGCCCAGTAGGTGTGTTGGTTACGTAAGGGGGGAACGGTACATATTTTAGGGTTTGTACACCTAATTTCAGGTGCACAAGCCCTGATTAATTTGAGTATGTTTTTTTTGGGGGGATGGAGTGGGTTTATTTGATTTATCTTAGAGGGTGATAAATCTGGCATTTGAGAATTTTTTTCAAAAAAGTTGCAGATTTTTGCACAATCCATCCTACATTTTTTTGCTATTCCACCAGAAGAGTGGAATCACTTTGGGCAAAAAAATTTTAGGCCTTTTTTTAATGGAGTGCGATCATTCAAATACTTTAACTTCTGGATTCCGATGATAAATCGAGAGCAGCTCAGGCACAATGAACTTGCATGGAGTGTGTCTTAGGTGGGGAAAAAACTAATTCCCCAATGCACCAGAAAGTTGGAAAAAGAACAGTTTGTGATAAATACCCCCGTGGTCCATTGTCATCCGAGAAAAAAAATGATCCCATACAGATGACATGTGGACCCATTAACTTCAATAGAAATCCCTGGTCAGTAGGTGAGTTAAAAAAATAATGCTAGATTTATCAGGGCTTGTGCGCCTGAAATCTGCTGTACAAGCCCTGAAATAGGTGCGTCCTTGCCCACAGTTAAGAATTGTACCTATTGCCCCCTTTATGCCTACTCTAAGCCAAGTGGGCATGAAGGGATATGAAAGGGATGCACCAGACGGCAAAGCAAGCCAATTCATGCCCAGACTATAGAGCGAGGAACACTATTGATGGCCAATCCTATAGGCTATTCAAAAATGTCTTTAAAGCATGTGGCCACTATTTAAAAGTTTTAGGAAAACGATGGCCTACCCTTTAAATATTTCCCCTGCTGGCAAATGACTCAGATTTACATAGAGGATCCGATCACTTGTTAAATCTGGTGCTGTGTTAGTGTGAAGACAGGAAATCTGTGCCAGGTCAGACCCGGGGTACCGCAACGGGTTGGGGTAAATTTGGCAAATTTGGTAAATTTGACCCAACCCATCCAAATTTGTGGAGTAAGCAGGGAAAAACTTTCAAAAAGTTTGTTGTTCGCCAGGCATTGTGACTAGGAGTGTAACTAAGAGAGGCTGGGCCCCATGGAAGACTTTTAAATGGGGCCCCTTTACCAAGCAGTCCACTTATTCTTTGGGGGTTCGAAACTCAGGTATGTACAATAGAAGATTTGTACAATGTGCCGCATAATATATGTATAATGCTTATTTGCCATTCCATAGTGTGTCAGATCAGATACCAGGGCCCCCTGGGACTATGGGCCCCAAAGCAGCTGATATGGCTGTTACCACTGTGGTTACAACCTCATTGTGACATTTTATATGACTTGTAAGGCAGAAAACTGGCCTACAAAGTTTGATAAATTTGCCCCAACGTGTGAATAATTTATGACCAGGCCGTGCCCCACCAACCCTCTTCCTAGGCATCTTTTATGCCAGTTTTCTGGGATCAAAGATGATAAATCTGTTGGATGCCAGTCTGGATCATTATCAAGTAAGGCAGTAAAAATTTCCATTTGTTCAATTTATTTTTTGCCAAAGAAGGGAAAAAAATCTCAAATTCGTGTTCTACATCAATAAATGCCCCCCCTTGGACTTCCCAACCACCATAATGAAGGTTAATAACCTCTCCATAGGCACCGTTGTGCTCAGGTGCCCGGCTATGTCCCAAAGGTGATATTTCATACCATAACGTTAAGAAAAAGTAAACTCCTATAAATTTTTGAGTTATATCATTGTCATCAGTAATCCCAAAATGCAAATTTTTTAGCATTATGTCTGAACAAACAAGTCAGTTCAATGAAGCAGAAAAGTCTAATGGCTATAACTGGATGTGCTATCTGTGTTTTCCATCTCATTAGATAGCTGTAGTACAGAGGACTTTCTACAAAATATGTCATGTCGAATTTCTCTTCCGCACAATGCGAACATTGTATGCATATGCACTAATTAGAGTGGAGCCTATTGTAAATCTTACCTTGCTAGTGGCAGTTTAATCAAGTTTTGGGCTTCTTACAGTGTAATAACTTTCTGCGAAAGTGAAACAGAGTCAAAGAAAGCAAAATCGGCTCAACTCAATGAAGCAAAGAAAGGAAATTCTTGCGAAAAGAAAAATTAGAATAGAAATGTCAAATGAAGATAATGTCAGGGAGAAAGAATAGGGGCGTGAAGAAGAATCTGATAGAGCACAAGGTACAGGACCCAGGCCACAAGAATGAATAAGGAGAGGGCAATGGCGATAAGTGGGGTGTCGAAAGTTTACGAGAACGGCGTGGGAGGTAAAGCGGGAGATAGAAGAGCAAACCGAGAAGGTATTACACGTGAGAAATGGGAATTACAGTAATAGGGACAAAAATAATTAATCCCAAGCAGAAAAGGTCACATACTAGGGTGAGATACATAGAAAATAAGTGACCACATCAAACCTATTACTCAGTGGTGAAGATGTATTTTGCCTTCTCCAACAGATTTCTAGGTGGAGCAGGCATATAAATCTCTCCATCTCTGCCAGTTCTGCCCCGCACATCCCTTTGGTGTGTCAGGGTGGAGAACGGGGCATGGAGAGGGCAGAAATGTGAATGTCTTGGCAGCCACTGGAAAACCGGTGGAGACTATAGCTGGAAACTCCGCCAGGTCAGACCTGGTCTAAAGACCTTCTTAGTAGCTCCGGGTGCTAGGCATAGAATGGGGTGCTGAAGCGCTGGCGGCGGGGATTTTAAGACTGGTGTCTAACTCTCCTGAGAGAGTCCAATGGGTAAACCCGTTTTGGATCCTTAACCCTTTGAGGATTTTAACAATTTTAACAATTCCACAGATAAAGATGTTGCAAAGAGGATCTATAAATTGTACAGAATACATTGGGGCTCATTTACTAAGGGTCCGAATCGCACATTTTTGTCAGGTTTCCCGAAAATTACCGGTTTGCACCGTTTTGCCCCGGTTTTTGGCGCACACGATCGGATTGTGTCGCACCGGCCCCAGTTTTCATGAGGTGGAAATCGGGGGTGTGGTGCCCGGAAAACCGGACGGATTCGGAAAAACTGTGGTATTAAAAAAAAAATATGTGTCGCTTGACACGCACTTACATGCACCAGGAAGAGGATGGTGAACTCCGGCGGAGCTTGGCGGACCTCGGTGCAGCAGCAACACCCGGTGGATATCGGGCGCACGACCTTAGTGAATCCCGGCAGAACCCGAATCCACGTCTGAGAACGTGCCGCGGGAACGCGAATGGACCAGGTAAGTAAATGAGCCCCATTGTGTGCACCAAATCCTGGACCACTCTTGATTAACCACTAGGTTAGCAGGGGGTGCATACTTGGAAGCTCAAATCTTTTGTCTTTCCCCCAATAATAGCTATACCTGTGATGTACCCTGATCTAATCTTGCATCACTTTACACATGACTCTCTGTAAAGCACACAGTTTTGCCCTAAAGGCCCCTCATGATTTTTGGGGGCTTTTGTATGTGCACTTTACATGTTTTTGGGAAAATTATCATTTAAGGTCTTATATTTTGCAGGATGAGATGAACTTTAGAGTGATACCATTTTGGGATGGTAATACGGCATTGATTAAAATGTATTAACCCTTTCTTGGGGAGATGCAAATCATAACATACTTTTTTTTTGCTGTCCACTGTATAAGTTATAGAAAAATAAAATAAAATAAAAACGAATTAAAAAAAAAACTCCAGTATTAGTATATTTTTGGTATGAGGTGAGTATCCAGATAAATTTGAACATGCTACTTATTAATTTTATATCTGTGAAAGAAAAAAAAAAATCGGTAGCCCTCCAGTTTCCAAACTAACTGGGATTCCGTCACCCATGCCTATTTTTTTATTTACAGCTGTTCCTTCAGTGCAAAAAGTTATATTTAGAAATACGCAATTTCGGCTGAAGTACTTTGGGGCTTACATCTGCAGCTTCTCAACAATAACAGTACTTGATGTTACAGATTCACCGCCCAAGGTCTTGTAATATCCACCCCCCCACCTGACTCCAGAAAGATGTGGAACCGGACTCCTGCGGTGCTCTGCCAAAGAATTCAGCCTAATTTGCATATTCCTAAAGTGATCACTTGGTATGGAAGTAGGAGCAGCCAGACCATGACAACAAAGCATAGCCCTACATAACAAATCACGGTGACAGTTTTTTTTAAGGAATTTTGATAACTTGGTTGGTTGTTTGTGGTTGGGGATCTTAGAAGCTTGTACATCATGCTGAGGAGCCATAAGAGTGGAGGAAGAAAAGAGTTATGATGTGCCCTAGAAAGCGTTGTTTGCAAGTTGTAAACCCCTAAGTTTTTTGCATTATAAGTTATTTCAGTCTTTAGGAAGGTGATAGGGGGGTCACAGAGAGACTGAGTGACCAGAAGAACATGAGACCTACTTTAAAGATATCTTAACTTGCCATCCATTGCCATGCAAAGCCAGTGTCAGACTGGAATATATTTGACCAGAGGAGGTGATCTTCAGGGCCCACCCTTCTACCATAAAGTACAATTAAAAAATCATATCATGTAGGATGTATCATTAACAAGATCTTTTAATCTATAATATTGGAATCGTTTTATATGAAATAGATCATAATATTAAATTATTACTCTATTTACTTTCAAATGAAGATCTTCGGGGCCATTATAAAGTGTAGGGACCTGGGGCCCACCGGAGGATTCTCTGATGCTCTGGTGGGCCAGTCCGACACTGATGAGGGACAAGAACTGGGAAACAGCCTTCTGCAGATAAGGGTTTCTTTACCTTATGACTAAGATTATAACTTAGCTGATATCTTTAGTCATGTTGCAAGGCCTGTAAAGGTTAGAGAAGGTTTCATTAGGAGGCAATGGATAAGAGCCAATTATCTACTAATAGGGGAACCATTAGCTATCTACGTATATGCCCTAATGCTTAATGGATACCATGCTCTGTAACCTGCTTTCACCTGTACATTAGTCATAACCAGGATACAGTTGAGGAGGTAACAGTAGATGTCATAGTCTCTCCATACATACACAATATACAGGGTCATTTCTATAAACTGCTGCTGAGGAAAGATAAAATCCTTCCCTGGAAACACATTCCTGTTGAGAGATTTTGAATACCTGATTGTAATCTGAACGCAAAATCGGAAGTTTCTGTGTGTGTACTGTATGGACATAATGGGGCAGATTTACTTACCCGGCCCATTCGCGATCCAGCGGCGCGTTCTCTGCGGTGGATTCGGGTCCGGCCGGGATTTATTAAGGCAGTTCCTCCGCCGTCCACCAGGTGGCGCTGCTGCGCTGACGAGCATCGGAACGCAGTGGAATACACCAAGCCGGGCTGAGTGAAGGTAAGTGCAATTTTCGAGACACATTTTTTAAAAAAATGCGGCGTTTTTTCTGAATCCGTCAGGTTTTCGTTCGGCCACGTCCCCCCGTTTTTCCATCGTGTGCATGCCGGCGCCGATGCGCCACAATCCGATTGCGTGCGCCAAAATCCCGGGGCAATTCAGGAAAAATTGGAAATATTTGGGTAACACGTCGGGAAAACGTGAATCGGGCCCTTAGTAAATGACCCCCAATGCGTCCTAGAGAAACACTGCAGTATTATCAGTCAATTTCTTTAAAAAAAATAAATAAATTCCACAGCAGAACAATCAGAATATTTTATCCAAAGTATCCACTCTAATTTTTTAAAAAATCTTTAAGACAAATTTAAGACTGTTCCCATCTGGGACCACTGTGCCCAAGTACAATGCTATATTTCCCTTGCAGGGGGCAAGGAAATACATGGCCATCTAGAACTTCCTCCGAGATCCCACGATGGATGTCTATAAGTAAATCCATCACTAGCTGGCATTTTATATATAGTATGTACGAATTAACTAATCCACTTTTAAGCAAATTTGGATTTGAAATCCATTAGTTGATAATTCTCTTTAAAAAAACTCTTCATAAAGGTTCTTCTTCAGAACTTCAATAATCTTCAGAATACAAACATCTTCTTAGTGTTGGACTTGGTGATGTACATAGATAGGCTTAACGAGAAGTATCACAAGAGATTCTTCATTTTTGTTTGCACTTCCAAAAATTTTCTTTGAATCCCCTTAAAAAAAATAAAGTTGTAGACCAGAAGACCAATACACTTTATATTTGAATTTGCCTGTGAAGAGTAACATGTGTTTGGGTCCCCCGTCATCATGGTCATCATGCCTTGTCTCTCCTGTATTTGTGCTCTTGTTTGGGATAACAAGACTCTTATTAGATCTATGTGTGTACACCAGGATCTCAATGGCCGCCATTTACCTGACAACTATCTCTCTGGGCCATAGGTTTCTGCTCATACACTGTCCTCTGTTTCCTAGATAAATACTGTCCATTTATATATATCCATTCAGTTCCATAAAACATTCACCCACCCCGTTGAGTAGTCTATCAAATTTTCCAAACATGATTCAAGGCTTAGTGTCTTTGTGCCAATGTTTTTTATGACTAGGAGTCAATAATGACTAAATTCTGGAGATATGGTGCCTTCTCTGTTTTTGTGATAATATTGTTCCTCCTACCAATGGCTTCATTACTGGATATTACTGCTATCCCAAAAACCTAAGTAGGATCACAACAGATAATTTATGCAGCTGATACACTTATACACTTATGCAGCTTATACACTTAAGCAACTTCAGTGTCTTCAAGTGGCCCATGTGAATCCCACTTTCTCCTCGTTCACCTCCAGCAAGCCCCTGCTAATGACCACATTACTATACCGTCATTGACTTTGAATGTTCCAGGCCCATTCTGGTAAAGCAGCATGACCAATAATTGGGTCAACTTCCGGAGGGACACCATATATCACATTATGGGAATTGGGTTTTTTGAAGGGTCGATGATTCAGGGATTAATCTAACTGTCATACTGGAAAGAAATTTTTACCCCATTATGGGGCATTAGGCATCTTGCTTATGGGGGTCTTTTGTCTTTCTCTGGATCACACAACCTCCAACTCATCAGTATCTCTTGCTTCCATGTAGAAGGTCTATTTGCCCCAAACCTACTGGACAAAACATGGCGACAAAGGTACTCCTCATCATCACCATATTTCATTACAGTCAACACCAGGTTCTCTTTGGTCCTAACTCCTATAAGACTCTCATTCCATCATAATATCACAGAACCGCATACACAGTGTTGGTGGTCGCCTCTTACCAAACCTAGTTGCACGACATACAGTATGTATATAAGTAAAAAAATGTATGATCAGTAGAGATAAGAGGACCTGAACCCAGACTTCAGCCAGTAGTTCGGGATAGGCGCACGGGCTCAATACCCCCACTGGTTACACCCGCATGAGGTGCTTGACGCCATATACTCTAGAAACAACGCTCCCAATGACGTTTGAATTTGCCCACAGCGACCAAAGGTGTTACCGTTGTGGAAAAATGTTGGGCAAACCAAAACCTGAACTCGTCCGCTTAACCGTAATGATCAGAAAAGGGTAAAAAGGGTAAAAATGTTAAATGAACAGGCAACTGTAAATAGTATACAAGACAAGACACAGGGGTGCTGAGTGAACATACTGTTTTTAAGATGTAGATGGTGGATGTCTTTATGTTCCAAATGTTAGTGATTTGGAAGGGCTCCACCAGCCCTTCTACAATTGTAAGGTGATGATCGCTGAGATACAAAGCAGAGGAGATGACACATGGTCATAAGCTGCACTCAAATTAATGAGTTTATTTCAAGCTGGCAGTTGTGTATATAGAAACAAAAAATGCTTTGCAAAGGCAATGAAAAGGTGCTAAAATACTGAAATGCTATAGGCTAACTTGAATATACCAGAACCTCCCTGGTCTGGAGAGAAATATGATATCTCTCACACAAGTATAAGATCTCATTAGGTTGAAAAAAAACACAGATCCATCAAGTCCAACCTATAATCCTACAGTATTGATCCAGAGAAAGACAAAAGATCCCCATAAGCAAGATGCCTCATGCCCCATAGTGGGGTAAAAATTTCTTTCCAGTATGACAGTTAGATTAATCCCTGAATCATCGACCCTTCAAAAAACCCAATTCCCATAATGTGATATATGGTATCGCTCTTGAACTTGACCCGATTATTGGTGAAGACATCCATTATAGGACCATGAGAGCTTTTTAATAGTCATCCATTAAGCTACAAATAAAAAATCCTGGATATACTTTTTTAAGGAAAACTTTTTGAAACCGGACTATAATATCGGTCTTTACAGGAAATGTACAGAACTCGGTTGAACGGCTTTTTTTAATGGGTGACCCGAGTATTAAACGGTTTTCATAGACGACTCCGAGACAGGAAATTTCTTATTTTAAGGGAAACGGCTGCATAAATAAAGCGAGAAATTCCCTTTTTGTCTGTGACGTGCTTCACGGGATATTTTATAGAAACTTCCTACCTGCTCTTTATGGGCCCGAGCAGTGGGGCTCCGATATTGCGTCCTAATTATGCAGCTGAATCCGTCTGGAGGCCGAGGTAGGTCAACACCGATGAGACAGTCTTTCATCCTTCCCTGCATGAGGCTTCTCCACTTCGCGTGTATGTGTTGGCAGTCTCTTAGAAAGTGACTCTGTGGACTGGTATGTCAGGACTTAAAGACGCTCATTGTCTGCGCTGTAATTTCTGAATCCCACTTGAGAAGTGCTGAAACCTAAGCGCACATTTAAGCCGGGCATCAGGGGTTATGTTTTTTGCAGAGCCGCTAACATATAAATAATCATTTAATGGATTTTCCAGGTCACTCGCTTCCAGTCAGAGGGTTTAATATTCTTCATAATTGTATCAAACCATTACTGTTAAAGTGATATTTATCTTCTTTTACTTAAGTTCTTCCTGCAAAATAGATAAATTGCACAACTGTTCATCTCTATAATACACTGCCTGGGGATAGGAATCTATGTACTTCTGCTCAGCTCATCCTGTTCTATAACATGCTGCCTGCAGATAGGACACTATGGACAATCTGCTCAGCTCCTCCTGCTCTATAACATGCTGCCTGCAGATAGGACACTATGTACATTCTGCTCAGCTCCTCCTGCTCTATAACACGCTGCCTGCAGATAGGACACTATGTACAATCTGCTAAGCTCCTCTTGCTCTATAACATGCTGCCTGCAGATAGGACACTATGTACAATCTGCTAAGCTCCTCTTGCTCTATAACATGCTGCCTGCAGATAGGACACTATGTACAATCTGCTCAGCTCCTCCTGCTCTATAACACGCTGCCTGCAGATAGGACACTATGTACATTCTGCTCAGCTCCTCCTGCTCTATAACATGCTGCCTGCAGATAGGACACTATGTACAATGTGCTCAGATCCTCCAGCTCTATAACATGAAGCCTGCAGATAGGACACTATGTACAATGTGCTCAGCTCTTCCTGCTCTATAACATGCTGCCTGCAGCTAGGACACTATGTACAATCTTCTCAGGTCCTCCTGCTCTATAACATGCTGCCTGCAGATAGGACACTATGTACATTCTGCTCAGCTCCTCCTGCTCTATAACATGCTGCCTGCAGATAGGGCACTATGTACAATCTGCTCAGCTCCTCCTGCTCTATAACATGCTGCCTGCAGATAGGACACTATGTACAATGTGCTCAGCTCTTCCTGCTCTATAACAAGCTGCCTGCAGATAGGACACTATGTACAATCTGCTCAGCTCCTCCTGCTCTATAACACGCTGCCTGCAGATAGGACACTATGTACATTCTGCTCAGCTCATCCTGCTCTATAACATGCTGCCTGCAGATAGGGCACTATGTACAATCTGCTCAGCTCCTCCTGCCGTATAACATGCTGCCTGCAGATAGGACACTATGTACATTCTGCTCAGCTCCTCCTGCTCTATAACATGCTGCCTGCAGATAGGGCACTATGTACAATCTGCTCAGCTCCACCTGCCGTATAACATGCTGCCTGCAGATAGGACACTATGTACATTCTGCTCAGCTCCTCCTGCTCTATAACATGCTGCCTGCAGATAGGACACTATGTACAATCTGCTCAGCTCATCCTGCTCTATAACATGCTGCCTGCAGATAGGACACTATGTACATTCTGCTCGGCTCCTCCTGCTCTATAACATGCTGCCTGCAGATAGGGTACTGTGCACAATCTGCTCAGATCCTCCAGCTCTATAACATGAAGCCTGCAGATAGGACACTATGTACAATGTGCTCAGCTCTTCCTGCTCTATAACATGCTGCCTGCAGCTAGGACACTATGTACAATCTTCTCAGCTCCTCCTGCTCTATAACATGCTGCCTGCAGATAGGGCACTATGTACAATCTGCTCAGCTCCTCCTGCTCTATAACATGCTGCCTGCAGATAGGACACTATGTACAATCTGCTCAGCTCATCCTGCTCTATAACATGCTGCCTACAGATAGGACACTATGTACATTCTGCTCAGCTCCTCCTGCTCTATAACATGCTGCCTGCAGATAGGGCACTATGTACAATCTGCTCAGCTCCTCCTGCTCTATAACATGCTGCCTGCAGATAGGACACTATGTACATTCTGCTCAGCTCCTCCTGCTCTATAACATGCTGCCTGCAGATAGGGCACTATGTACAATCTGCTCAGCTCCTCCTGCTCTATAACATGCTGCCTGCAGATAGGACACTATGTACATTCTGCTCAGCTCCTCCTGCTCTATAACATGCTGCCTGCAGATAGGATACTATGTACAATCTGCTCAGCTCATCCTGCTCTATAACATGCTGCCTGCAGATAGGACACTATGTACATTCTGCTCAGCTCCTCCTGCTCTATAACATGCTGCCTGCAGATAGGGCACTATGTACATTCTGCTCAGCTCCTCCTGCTTTGTTCTTAATTTCTAATTAACATAAAATATTATTAATTTTACTTTTGAGGGTACCATTCAAAAACTGCTACAAAAAGTCCACCACCAAATGTCATTTATAATCCCGGAGTCCTCACATGTGTCTTATAAGTCGCCTCAGATTCCAAAAATTTTGTAAAGCTGCTCCCCCATTGATATTTCTCTGGAGCTTCCCTGTCCCTTATTTCTATTAGTTAAAATAATGGGGCTCATTTAGGGTCCAAATCGCTCTTTTTCGTCGGGTTTCCCGAAAATCACCGGTTTGCGGCAAATTGCCCCGGGTTTTTGGCGCACGCAATCGGTTTGTATCACATCGGCGCCGGGTTGCATGCGACGGAAATCAGTGTGCGTGGCCGTCGGAAAACCCCATGGATTCGGAAAAAACGTGTTTTAAAAAAAAAAATGTGTCGCTTGACACGCACTTACATGCACCAGGAATAGGTTGGTGAACTCCGGCGGACCTCGGCGCAGCAGCTACACCTATTGGACATCGGGCGTACGACCTTAGTGAATCCCGACAGACCCGAATCCTCGTCGGAGAACGCGACAGGACCGGGTAAGTAAATGTGCCCCGATGTGTATTGTACTAGGGGATGATGTGGTCTTCTGGATAAGAATATTTCATATATGTCCCAATATCTGCCCAATCAGAATTTGCACACTCACTTTAGAGGTTCTCAGCGTTGGTCTTAGACTAATTGGGGCAGATTTACTTACCCGGCCCATTCGAGATCCAGGGGCGCGTTCTCTGCGGTGGATTCGGGTCCGGTCGGGATTTATTAAGGTAGTTCCTCCGCCGTCCACCAGGTGGCGCTGCTGCGCTGAAGAGCATCGGAACACACTGGAATACACCGAGCCGGGCTGAGTGAAGGTAAGTGCAATTTTCACGGCACATTTTTTTTTAAATGCGGCGGTTTTTCCGAATCTGTCGGGTTTTCGTTCGGCCACGCCCCCCTGATTTCCGTCGCGTGCATGCCGGCGCCGATGCGCCACAATCCGATCGCGTGCAGGGAAAATCGGCGCAAATCGGAAATATTCGGGTAACATGTCGGGAAAACGCGAATCGGGCCCTTAGTAAATGACCCCCATTATCTTTTATTCATTATATATGAATCACCTATAATGGATCCTGGACGCACATAAATCTCATCCACAGCTTTATATTTTTTATACCTGGACAGAAATTCTTAGTCACTGTGTAAGCTTATATTCAATGACTACAGGTCCAGAGGTTTGAGACTCTGGATAGAATCCCTTGTGATTGACAATCTCGGATACACTATTCCAAGTAGTCAATAATCACCAGTCCCCATCCTATGGTTAAAAACACGACCTGAATATTTTTAAAGTTGTTTTTCCAGGAATCGGCTAAAAGGTTGTTACCTTGCTCCAGCTCCTGGTTCCCACATCGTTTCGGCACTTAAAGTTCTGGAGAGACATGGGATCTACTTTTTTTAGTTTGTACACACTTGAACAGGGATTTTGACCCTCTCCTCCATTCAGATATTCTCCAGATCTCTCTGGTTTTGGCTGTTATTGGGAACATTGGGGGTCATTTACTAAGGGCCCGATTTGCGTTTTCCCGACGTGTTACCCGAATTTCCCCTGAATTGCCCCGGCATTTTGGTGCACGCGATCGGATTGTGGCGCATCGGCGCTGGCATGCACGTGACGGAAATCGGGGGGCGTGGCCGAACGAAAATCCGACGGATTCAGAAAAACCGCTGCAATTAAAAAAAGAAAAGTGTCACGGAGCTTGCACTTACCTTCACTAGGAATAGGTCGGTGTATTTGAGTGCGTTCCGATGCTCTTCAGTGCAGAAGCGCCACCTGGTGGACGTCGGAGGAACTGCCTTAATGAATCCCGGCCAGACCCGAATCCAGCGCAGAGATTTCAAGGCCACTAAAGGACCTTGAAATCCTAGAACGGCTCCTTAATTGCCTATGGATGTGTGTTTCAGGTCATTGTGGCTGTGGACAGGTCACATAAAGTAACCTTCTTGAGATAGTGATATCTTTTAATGGCTAACTTTTTTCGGGACTGCTAAGATCAGGCGTGATATTACCACGATCCATCTTTAATGATCTTACTGAAGGCAGGAGGTTGTTGTCCTCATCCGTCCTCTCTTCAATTCAGTGCAGGCATCGTGTCCCCTTTGCATAAAAGCACCCCCAAAGTAAGATGTTCCCACCCAATGCTTCATGTTTGGGACGGTGTTCTTGAAGTTTGTATCGCATCGGCACCGGGTTGCATGCGACGGAAATCAGGGGGCGTGGCCGTCGGAAAACCCCACAGATTCCATTGTGGCTGTGGATAGGTCACATAAAGTAACCTTCTTGAGATAATGATATCTTTTAATGGCTAACTTTTTTCGGGACTGCTAAGATCCCGAATGCTTCATGTTTGGGACGGTGTTCTTGAAGTTTTACTCATCCTTCGTTTAACTCAAAACAAGGCCAGTGGAGTTCAAACCAAAAATTTGGTCTCACCTTTCTACATGACCTACTCCCATGCCATCTCTGGCATCATCAAGATGGACATTGGTGAACTTCAAACGGGCTAGGACATGTGCTGGCATGAGCAGGGTCATTGACTAGGTTCTCCTGTGTAGTTCTGAGTTGATTCTTGACCTTTCCCAGCATCATCCTTATGCCATTAGGTGAGATCTTGACTGAGAAAGAATTAATTGCGCTTTTTGTTAACTTCTCATCAAGCTGCTTATCTATTGTCTAGTCGCCCATCCCAGCCTTGTGCAGGTCTACAATTTTGTCTTCGGTGTCCTTGGTAAGGCGGGGAGAGCGTGACTTTAGTGCTAAACTCTCTGCCTCCTTGACTTTATACACCCAATTTACATCTCACTTTAGGGTCCATACAAAAAATATGGCGGTAAGATTAAATCAAATCAAAAGACGAGGGGGCACTGTCTCCGTCTGGAGAAATAAAGGTTTTTTTACTATGACAGCTGTCAATCTGTGGAATAGCCTGCCTCAGGCGCTGGTCACAGCAGGGACAGCGGAGAGCTTCAAGAAGGGTCTAGATGCGTTTTTACACCTAAATAACATTGATGGTTATGTTATATAGAATTGTTTCCCATAAATCTGTTCATCATCCAATCCCTTCCCTTCCTTGGTTGAACTTGATGGATATGAGTCTTTTTTCAACTGTATAAACTATGATACTATGATACTTTAAAGTTGATCTTCTACATGATGTCACCACACTGGGCCATCAAAGAAACACGATCTGGAAGTGTTAATTATGTTGACAATAAACTGATGTGGTTAATGTGGTTTATTAGGCCAATTTCTGCTGTCAGGTTCCCTTTAACAATGTGAGACAACCACTTTAAATCAATAACCATTGAAGGAGGCTTGGATATTGCTGGATGTGTGTTCTCAGCACTTGCTATGTGTTAGATGCATGTTAGACATCTGTCACCTCTGCTTGTAAGTCATCCGTCTCACTAGTCTAACACATTTCAAGTTGGGAAAAATTCCTCTTTTCTATATTAGTGTGAACACATCCTGATAATCAAATCATCACGATGACTTGAAGGGTAGGTTCACCTTTCCTAAGCACGTGTGGTATCTTATTACTCTTCTTGTTCGTAGTGTCCTGACTGCTCTTACTGTCTCTTTGCAGCTCTCGCTGGAGAGTAAATTGACCAGCGGGAAGGAATAGAAACCCCAGCAGCTCAGCGCGTTTCAGGCTGCATTCACACTTCGGTGGTCTCTTCAGTTTAGGATGCAGGTTACTGAGTTAATCCCAAGCAGATGACACTTTTAGATTCTTTCCTGGCTATAAACCTTTAGCTAAAAATAGGCTTCTTGCTGCAGATTTTTAGACTGTCGTAGCAGCTTTTTTAATGTCAGATTTATCATAGTGGCTTTGACGGCTTGATAAATGTTGTGTATCGAGGGTGTACAAGCCCTAAAATAGTTGCAGTTCCTGGCACAAGGAATTCGGGCTATTTCCCGCCTTATGCCACCTCCATACCAAATGGGTGTAGAGGGGTGTAAAAGGGGTGTGTCCGGCAGAGGAGTATCCAGCGTTGGGCGTTCCTGACAGTACAGCCTGCATCAGGAAGTACACCATACGCGGGGTAAAATTCCCTGGTAGCCCATGCCAGATCCAGCAGGTGTGGGGGACAGGGTTTATATTATATGCTGGCATATGGTCCATTTGTCAGTCTCCTTCTGGCCACCACGAGAGTCGGACACGTAATATTCGACTAATTAGCAGCCATGGTTTTTTACTTCTACTCCGGGAACATGTGATGTTGCTTGGGAGGAGCTAACGGCGGAACATTTATTATTGGGACACATTGGGGCACATTTACTTACCAGGGGCGCGTTTCCTGATCTGGAATGTCCGATGATAATGCACTGTGCCGCGATTCACTAAGATTGTGCGCCCGATATCCTGCATGTGTCGCTACCCTGTTCACGTCCATCGGAGTTCACCATCTTCTTCCTGGTGCACGTAAGTGCTTGGTCTTGCGACACAAATTGAATCTTAAATCCCGCGCTCAGTCCGAATCAGTCGGATCGTCCGGCGGCCGCGCCCCCGATTTCTGTCGCATGAAAGCCGGTGCCACTGTGCCACGATCGGATCGCGTGCAGCACAATCCCCAGTTAAATACCTGTCACAGGTAAATCCAAATCCCGAAAACTTTAAAAAATCCGACGAAATTGCGATCCGCAGACCCTTTGTCCGGAACTTTTAAATAAGCCCCATTGTCCGAAACTTTTCAGAATGTTACAATATCTGTATTGCAGTTTGATGTGTAGAATAGGTATCTGTGGGAATGTGCTGTATCTGTTAAATACGTATTTTTCTTGTGAGCCGGATATATGACATTTAACTAAATTGTTTGCATGATTTTCCGTCTTACTCCGGGAACATGTGATGTTGCTTGGGAGGAGCTTAGTTCGGAATACCAAGTACTAGAACAAATCACGTCCTGAACTCTTCAAAATGTCACCATCTAATAAGTACAACAGGACATTGAGAAATCAATGGAAACGGGTTGGCCACATTATATGTAACTATCGGATGTACTGTTAAGTGAAATAAAGACTGAAGCCACTGGATAACTGAGCTTCTTATTTGGATTTAAATACCTGAACAGTGGAGGCAGGGTCATCCTGGGGGTCCTAGGGCCCATCGCTGAAATTGATTCTGGGGGGCCACCTGCTGCTACATGGAAATATTACCTGTATATTGGAAGGCCACATATATAGAATGTGTTTTCATTGCGTATTAGTATTAATTGTAGTAAAAACTTGAATGTATTTTAAAATTCAATGCAAACACAATGGGGCACATTTACTAAGGGCCGTGCACTCGTTTTCTGTTGGACTTTGCATGTTCTTTCTAGTGCAAACTGCTTACACAGGTGTCTAAGAAGTTCCACACCGTGTTTGTGTCGCACACAACCCTTTTATGGCACAGCTGCATTATTCTTAATGCAACACAAATTTCTGCACATAAGGGGGCGTTCCAGTGCTCAGTCGGACTGTGCACAAAATTTATCATGCAAAGCCCGACAGAAGTGTGTCCCATGCTCCATGTTAAAGGTGCACCAAAAGAAAAGTGGTGCATCGGAGCAGGGCAGGGAGAGCAAGATACATGAAGAATGTGCGCCAGAAATCCTGAATCTGGCGCCCCCTGCACACTACACAGGCAAACTGCACATATTATAGACTGCACTTTTCTTAGTAAATGTTCTCCTCATTTTATGGACCCTCTCATCTTCTGTTCATATTGTGAACTCCTCGCATCTCCCCCTCATATTGTGGTCTCATTTCCTCCCCATAGTGTGGAACCTCATCTCCCACTCATATCATGCCCCCTCACCTCTCCCTCATATTGTGGCCCCTATCTTATCCTCATATTGTAACCTCTCACCTTCCTCTCATATTGTGGCCCCTCATTTCCACCTCATATTGTAACCTTTCACCTCCCCTACATATTGTGGCCTCTCTTCTCTCCCTCATAATGCGGCACCTCATCTCCCCCTCATAATGCAGCCTCTCATCTTCCCCTCATATTGCGACCTCTCACCCCCCCCCCCCCCATAGTGTGGGCTCTCATCTCTCCCTAATGTTGTGGTCTCTCATCTTCTCCTCATATTGTGTCCCCTCTCATCTCTCCCTTAATTTGTATCCCCTTCTCATAACCCCCATAATGTGGGCCCCCTCTCATATGCTTCCCATAATGTGGGTTCCCTCTCATATCTGATCTGTGTGTGCTATGTAAATAAAGTAATTATTATTGTATTATTATCCCCCAATAACGTAGGCCCCCTCTCATACCTACCCCATTGTGTAGGCTCCCCTCTCATATCCACCTATATTCTGGGCCCCCTCTCTTACCTTCCCATATTGTGGGCCCCCTCTTGTACCAGCCCATATTGTGGGCCTTATCTAATATCCCAACATATTGTGGGCTCCCCATGGTTTTTAGCTGAATAAAGATGTCCCAGGGTTACAGAAAAACTAGATCAAAGACAAAGTAATGAGCAGTTTGTTAAGTGCATCTATCATAAACAAATCTCACCAGTAAACTTTTATGTTATAACCCCAACCCTTTTGCAGCCACTTCTTCTTCCCCGATTGAGACGATTGCATTAAAGGGGTTGGCCACTTTACCTCATGATTTTTGTAATGAGTGTAAGTGTGGGGGATAATGGGTCATGTGATGGAGGGTCATGGGAAATCATCTTTGGCCATTTCATGGTGAGGAATGTTTTGCTGATGAGGTACAAGAGGCTTCAATTTACATATCAAGAAAACAGAGAAGAACTTTTAATAGATGTATATTGGTAAATTATCTAATATCCTCACCTTTACACTTATGCACACATTACAAAAAACATAAGGTGAAGTGGCCAATACTTTAAAGACAATGGGGCACATTTACTTACCTGTCCTGCGCATTCCCCAAACGTGCATTGTCCGACCAGAATGCACATCTGCCGCGTTTCACTAAGATCTTGCGCCCGATATCCTGCATGTGTCGCTTCCCCGCTCAGGTCCGACGGAGTTCACCTTCTTCTTCCTGGTGCATGTAAGTGCATTGTCTTGTGACACAATTTGAATGTTAAATCCCGCGCTCAGTCCGAATCAGTCGGATCGTCCTTAGTAAATAAGCCCCAATGGCACCGTGAATAGTACCTGCCCCAAATCCATGAGGTTTCATGAAGTTCCAGCAATCATCAGCAAAAATTGGCCAACTCAGAGATTTTTACTTCATTCTGATCATTTTTTAGAATAATAATTCCTAGAGAAAAGAAAAACGAAGATTAATTTCCTTTCCCTGGGACCAGTCAAGGGTTGAATTATCTGCATTAACTTCACTATAAATTCCTTTCCCCCTCCATCCAGTTGGACATATCTAACGTCGACTAATAGATTGCATTGAGCTAAATCCGACCCTTCTCCAATGATTCATACCTCGGGCAGGGGGTTAAGAAGAAAGCCCAACTCTACGGATGGGGGGACGTCGGAGATGATTTGCACAATGACTGCCGCTCTCCACTGATTTAAGTTAATTAGAGGACGACTTCCTTCCCAAATCCTTTAATTGTCCTTGTAAGTGATCACTGATAACCACCGCTGCCGCAGAACAGCTACGACCATGGCCGGGTATTGATTTATCAAAGAAACAGACATAACCACGGATAATAGCAGGACATTCCAGATATCTGCTGGATAATGACTGACTGGTAAACGCTTCCATCTCTATGGTCAGAGTGAGGGGAAAAAAACAATCATATTATATTTATTTCTCATTAATATACAGAAAAAGTAAGAACTTCTTGTGTGACTTTTCAATTTTTTTTTCACTGAAAAAATAGTACACAAAAACGCGCTGCAATGTAGCTGTCACCTAGAAGGATAAACATTTCATCTAAAAAAATAAACATTTTCTACTATAAAAGGTCTAGGTAAAAAAGCACAAACAAAAAAAGGTTCTTATTGCCAACACTAGAGGGAGCTGAGACATGCACTTTATACTGTTTTAATTGTCTCCCTCTAGTGGCAGGTGAAGGCTCAGCTATTTTTGGAACTTCCATAGAATTTGTCAAGGGTGTGCCTGCGATCCACGGCATGGATCGCAGGGACACCCTTGACAAATTCTGCCCCTCTCCGTGGCGGCGCTGACCCGTCCCCCGGCCTGCACTAACCTCTTCACGTTCCTGCTCCCATCTAGGCTCATGCTCCCGTCCATGCGCCAGCACTTGAAGATTTAAGGGACCAACGCACCGCTGATTGGTGCTGGCACTTTCGGGTTTCCCATAAAGACCAGCGTCTCCATTCACTCCTCGCCGGATTTTTGAGCTATATGGTATGAAGAGAAAGCTTCCTGTGACCTACGTTTGTTCCTATCCCCTTCCTTGTACCCATTTCTGCTGATTTCCTGTTGCTGACCTCGGACTTGAACTTTGACCTTGCATCTCTGCTGCCTGCCCTGACTACATGCCTGGATCCTACTATGAGACTGCACACTGTATCCTTACCTCGACCTTGGCTACCACCACGGGCTAGTCACACCTGTGGATCGGCCTGGTGGCACCCCGCCGCAGCAAGACCATCCCGCTTTGCGGTGGGCTCTAGTGAAGACCAGGTGTCACTTAGATTCTGGTCCCAGGTGTCTGCTAGTACCATTCTCACGGTGGTCCAGAGGGTCCACTGACCCTGAACCCTGACAGAATTGAATTGAGAGAGAAGATATGTGACCACCTACTGCTACAATAAGGATGTATATGGTTGGAATCTGGTGGTCAGATGGAGAACGCTAGGTGAAGAGATGAATGGAGGAGATGTAGACAAATACAAAGCTTGGATTTGGGGCGAGGTAATGATATAGAATATGATTAGAAAACTCGTTAGGTCTTAAGGGGGTTGCCAGAATAACAAAAAAATGGCTGCTTTCTTACAAATACAGTACCACACTTGTCCATTGGTTGAGTCCATTACAGTAACTTAGCTCTATTAAAATAAATAGAGCTAAATTACACTACCCAAAAGAGCCCATGCACAGGAGTAGCAATCTCCTAAAAATAAACCAGCCATGTTTTTTCAATCCTGAACAAGAAACAATGGGGGGGATGTAATAATGCACTTGCGCCACAATTCTGGTGGTTTTGCCAACTTGTCCAACTGAGGGGGGCATGACCTTCAGAAAAGAGGTGTGGCTTGGTCTAAAAGGGGCATGGTCTATTCTAATGTTATGTGCGCCAAAAATTGTGTCGCAGAGTTTAGACCACTTTAAAGTAGGTCTAAACTGGAAACCGACAGTCTGCACCAGATTAATTAACACAGTGATAAATCTGGCGTAAAACTGAAGGAACCTGGGACACATTGATAAATCCCCCCCAATATGTCTTCCAATAAGTCCCAAACAGGAAACAATATGGCTTCCATTAAACATGCAACAACCATATTTGTTAAGGGCAAATTTGAGGGCAAGTACAGCACCCTCCTGTGGTGAGGAGTAGAAGTAGAGTAAAAAATGTGAAACATCAGCCACTTATGAAAGTAAAAATATACCACGGTCCTGATACCTGTATACAAGAGGTGTCGGTGGACCCCATTTTTCCATCAGATATTTAATGCATGCTCTATGGGTGTGCCATATGGTTTACTGTAAATGGAGAAAAGGAATCCATATTTTGGCTCCCAATCTCTTATTTTCACAGATTCTGAACACCAGGTTTAGTCTTTTCTGTACAATAGTAAACCATTTCATGGTAATATACAATAAGGGCTGGTTAGTGTATCTTATAAATCTATCTAATATACCCAATAAACGTCAATGACAAGTAATGGGAGCCTTGTTAGTATTCTCTCGTAATGCTGAGGGACAAAGGTTGTTCTGATTCAGATCCAGCACAATTTTCCTTGCTGTTTCAGATTTACACACAAGTTCCCATTCCTTCTCCTCTGTCGAGCTCGGGCCGGTCTCTCGTGAGCTGTAAAACAATACAAGTGATCATGATAGAAACACAAACAAGTGCTATAATTTGCCATTTGACAGTACAAGAGCATTAACAATACAAGTATAACACAACCTAGTACAGAGCCCGGATTGGGAAGCTCAGGGGGCCTCATATAAATTGTCATCCTTCAGTTTATGGACTTTTCCTGGTTACTGTCACCCATAAACCAAAAACAACATCCGTGCTGTTTCCTTATATCTATATAACATATGTGAGGGGTGGCTGCGAGTAGATATCTAATACATAATAATCTGCCACAATCCACAGTCCTGTCATAGGATTTATAATGGTCCATATTTTAACATGATGGAAAGTATTATGCAAATAAACATTTCACACATTTGACACACAGATGTGTCCACCCTAATCTGTCCGTGACCTAATCATCATCACAATCAACCAACACAACCTCACAACATTCTGGAACCCTTGATGGGCCAAAAATCACATAACAACCACTCAGTGGTCACATGTACCGTTGTGTGTCCCATAGAATTTGAATGGAGTGAGGATCCACTACAACCTAAGACATGATCAATGGTTGTCCAGGCAAAGGGAATCCCATTGTATGGAATAAGTTTCCAATCAGTAGGGTTCAACCCATTGGGATGGACATCTAACCCGGGGTTGACGTTTCTCTCTGAATGGATACACAAGTATGGGAAAACGTGGGACTTCCATCTTGTGATCCTTGTTTTTATCAAAAAACCTGTTCACTGAAAGACTCACTTATCTTATGAAATGTTGATTGTTGTTGATTTTTGGGCAACCCAATTTCCCATGGTGGGGAATAAGTTTCTGATGAGTGCAGGTCCAGCCATTGGATGGAAGCTTAACCCATCGGTATTGTTCCACCTTGGATGGATGGAGAGCTGGCCGGTCAGTTGAACTTTACCATTTAATGGTATGAGACAGGTATTTCACAAACATTACTGGAGGGAGCACAACAGACATTGCTTAATTGATTTACGGATAAGCAGGACTTCTAGTCTTTATGCTTGACTAGTTTCAGAGCTCACATAGAGCTAAATGGAGAGTGCAGCAAACTATCTATTCAGCCTGGCCGCTGGAAGGTGGTCAATACCCCTCTAACCTCATATCTGTTGTATGTAAACGGATAGGTGTTTATGGTGGTACAACCCCTTTACAAATTACTGCCTTTAATAACAGGTTATGGCCAGTTTTCTGTGACCTTTTCTGGATTGTATCATGTATTATTGGTATTTTCTAACCACACGAGAATGGGCCTCCACCGTTCACTAGAACCAGGTTTGTTCTCACTAGTTGAATGAATCGGTAGGAAAAATATGCATCCTGCCTCTCCATTCCATACTAAGAAAGCAGCAGAAATTGGCAAGCGCGACACTTGACAAACCTTTAAACAATTAATGGAATTGCCAGATATAGCTGAGTGCAGTGCCCGACAATTTCTGGTGCTCTCATGGTATAGAGTGGAGAGGTGAGATGCGTGCTCAACCAGCCACTTTATTCAATTATTGAGAACGGGACCCCTGTTCGAGTTATCGGTGGGGATCCATTCTCATGACCGGTGGGAGTCCTAGATAATGGACCAGCAGTGATCGGATTGTTGATAGCCATCAAACTTGGGACAACTCCTCGAAGGATCTGGATCTAGCCTGACATAAGGGAAGAGTGGAAACAAGGTAAAGCGCACAACTTCAGCACAAGTCATGGTCATAGTAAGACCAGATGGCATCTCCTCTATGGTTCCTGTTCTCTTACAATGGTCTGTGCAATACATAAATCAGGTAAATCATTGTTAAACTGAACCAAGAAGTGAACAGTCCCTAGAAACATGGTGACAATGACAATAATTATAGTGACAATTACTGACAATAATCGCATTTTAATTGTTATAATCAAAATATCATTAGAGGTTATAATGAATTGTGCTCACAGAAAAGATAAACATAATTATATTTAGGATTATAACTATCGCGTCTAATAGATTATTAGATATCTTTCTAGTTACAGTTTCTGCTCGTGTAAACCTCTTGCTAAATCGGGTAAAGATTACAGAAAGGGATAGAAAGATTTTGGCATTGAAATTACCGTAAATTCAAGACCATGAGCTTTTGGAAAGGTAATAATGAGATATTCCAGGATTTTGCCAATTATTTTAATGGGACAACAGACCATGGAAGTGATATTGGGAACTTATCTGCCATGTGCTACTTACTGTACAATTCTGTTGTTGCTTTTTGTGGCTGATGAGTTTTGGGCCCGATAAGGCTCCTTTACTTGAGTGTAAGTGCTACCTCTGCCTCAACTTTAGTTACACACTTGTACTCTGCTAATTTGGTGAAGAAGTAATATTTCTTAATTTGTTATAATCAATGCTTAAAAGATGTATTAAAGGAAACCTCTCCAGACTACTTGGGGCACTCAACAATAAGCAGGTGCCTCTAAACTGGTGGTTTGGTGTCACCCTATACCAGTGATGGCAAACCTTTTAGACACCGAGTGCCCAAACTACATCCAAAACCCACATATTATTTGCAAAGTGCCGAGGCGACAATTTAAACAGTAACTTATTACTCCATGCTCTGTCACATGTTTAAATTGTATAGGCACCTGAGGACACCAATACAGTAGAAAGAAGGAGAAAAAGCTTTGGTTATCATTGTAGCTTCCCTCTAGTGTCCTGGGCTGCCTGGGACTGCAAGAGGTCTTGAGTCCTGTCTGGCGGAGTCTGCGGTGGGGTGATGGCACGTGTGCCCATAGAGAGGGCTCTGAGTGCCACCTCTGGCACCTTTGCCATAGGTTCGCCACCACTGCCCTACACTATTCCTGTTCAAGTTTATGAGAATCAGCCTTTACTCAATGGCTAATGAATATTTCCAGGCACATGGCGGCTCCACAGAGAAGGTCTGATTTACTTCATGCATGTGTCAGGAGCACTATGGTGAGTCTGTTGAAAACATTGGAACCATTTCTTGGTGAGTATTAGTACAGGTGTAATATGGGGCTGTGACAATGAACCACCAGTCTATAAGGACTTGCTGGTGGTGTTCTATGACAAATCCACCAATTCCCTTTACAAGGCCCAAAAACAAGTTTAGAACGCTGTGCAAATATTAGTTGTTGGCCCTCAGTGATGAACCCTGACTATAAACCCATTAGGCAAAGGTCAAGTCCTGCTCGTGGTGTCCGTTAGTCTTGTTCCATTATGGAATAAAATAACAAACACCTTAATCAGATGATTAATAGAAGCCCTTCCATTTACCATCCATTGTCTTTGACTCCCATTCACCATCCATTTCACATCTAATATTTATAGATAATGACAAAAATGGGCTGCGTTATATTTTAATTTTAATAATTAATGCAAAACTAATGTCAAGGACCACTAACAATGATGGGAACTAGGCCTAATATAAATATAATAATGTAATGTCCTGAAATCAGAGATCTAGCTGTCCAAAGACCCTAACTCTTTCCTGGATTCAGATGCATGAGATGTGTTTCTAGTAGGCTGCTTTATAGCACAACAGCACCTAGCGACAGGAATAGGTAGATCTGTGTGCAATATGTTCATATGTATGTTGGTTTACTACTAAAGAGTTAATTTTTTATGCTTGTGTTAATGCGGTTGTGTCTTTTCCTGAGGTAATGCAGACTGTCTATTGGCTAGCTCCTTGGAACCTTCTAGAGACTAAGGCTAAAATCTATCTAGGCTCAGCCTTGGCCTGGGTTTCAGGGCCTTTGACTCTGGGTATTATCTTTAGTTACTTATTGAACATATTGGGGCAGATTTACTTACCCGGTCCATTTGCGACCCAGCGGCGTGTTCTCTGCGTTGGATTCGGGTCCGGCCGGGATTCACTAAGGTAGTTCCTCCGCCGTCCACCAGATGTCGCTGCTGCGCTGAAGTCCACCAAGACCCCGCTGGAATGCCCTGAAATTCACCGGCCTATACCTGGTGAAGGTAAGTGCAATTTTCGCAACACGTTTTTTTTTTTTGATGCAGTGGTTTTTCCGAATCCGTCGGGTTTTCGTTCGGCCACGCCCCCCCGATTTCCATTGTGTGCACGCGTGAATAGCCCTGCATCACAGAGGATTACAGCCTGTTATTTGCTGAGATTTGTCTGCAGACTTGCCAATAAAGGAACGCTGTGTTTTTCATAATTTCTGTTTTTCAATGTGAGTCCCTTCGAAACCACTAACATTGCAGGCCTCTCGCTCACCATCAGCTGCGACCTGTAGCCTACACCAGGAATACCTCAGGGGTACTTAATTGTCACACGGCCTCCCCCTCTGCTTGCTTCACCCTACTGGCCCTGATGGGTGTGAATGAGGCCTACACTAGTACTGTGCTACCATGATGTCCGCAGTTAAGCCGATACCAAGCCAATCACTCCTAGTATCCAGCTGCCCCACATTCTGTCACCTGCTGGTGGCGATAAAATTTTAAAACTCCATATGCCGATGTTGATGGAAAAATAAAAACATTATGGCTCGGAAAATTAGGTGCAGTGGGAATGGGTTAGAAGACTGAAGCAATGGGATTTTTCATACCACTGGACTACTCTAAATATTATTTCTTGAAACATGTACGTTCCAATTTATTTAGATTTATCCTGGGAATTTTGGAGTGTTATTGGAGACCTTAGGAATGACATGGATGTGCATATTCTGATAAAATGTAATGCACATGCAGAGGTGCCAACCTCAGAAGCATTGGACCCCCTACCACCAAACCGATATTAGTAACATCCGACCGAAAGCCCCTTTAATGGCCAATGGGTACAAACTTATCAACAAAACCTATTTTCCAATGTTTCCATGATGCTGAGCTAAAAACAGATAATGAAATGAATCCCGTTAACTTTTTGACACAGTTTTCACTAATTAGAATATTATTCACCGAACTCGGATTTATGAAGGTTAACTCAGACCTGACAAAATAAACTCTGCTTTATGACAAGCTGCCAGTGTATAACTTTATGTCAGGTAATAAAAATCTGTAGAAAAAAAAACATTTTATGACTTTCTTGTGTTGGAGAGAATGAGAGTTCCGTCCAGGTCCGTAAATATGTTACTAAATAAGGAACATAATAGTCAATTAATTAATGGATAAAATCAGTCGTTGTACCAGGGAACCCAGGGAAATCTTACTTGATCTTGTCAGGCATTTCACATTGATACATAGAGGGGCTCATTTACTAAGGGTCGCGGAACGCACTTTCGTCTGACTTTTCGGGGATTACATGGCTTGGACAGGTATATAACAGGTGTCTGCGTTGGGATTGCGCTGCTTCCATGCGACACAGATCAGGGGACGTGCCGTTGGACGATCCGACTGATTCGGAATGAGCATGGGATTAAGCTTTCAAATTGTGTTGCAAGACAAAGCACTTACATACACCGGGAAGAAGAAGGTGAACTCTGTCGGACATGATCGGGGAAGCGACACATGCAGGATATCGGGCGCACGATCTTAGTAAATCGCGTCAGAGTGCATTATAGTCGGACAATGCACTTTTGGTGAACTCCGGGGAAGGAGTAAGTAAATGGGGGTCCGAATCGCTCTTTTTCGGCAGGTTTCCTGAAAATTACCGGTTTGTGCCAAATTGCCAGGGTTTTTGGCGCACGTGATCTGATTGTGGCGCATCGGTGCCGGCATGCATGCGACGGAAATCGGGGGCGTGCCCATCGGAAAACCTGTCGGATTCGGAAAAAACCCGCGGTATTTAAAAAAAAAAAAATGTGTTGCTTGACACGCACTTACCTGCACCAAGGATGAAGGATGGTGAACTCCATCGGACTTCAGCGCAGCAGCGACACGTGGTGGACATCGGGCACACTACCTTAGTGAATCGCCGGAAGACCCGAATCCTCGACAGAGAACGTGCCTCTGGATCGTGACAGGATGGGGTAAGTAAATGTGCCCCATTGTGTAATTTACTTATATTCTGCATAAAACACAATGGGCAAACTTTATTAAAGTGTTTGCGGCAGCTTTTTGTTTTTTGCACTGAAAAGAATGTGCATTCTGCTTGCACGTGTATTTATGAAGTTTTTGCGCCAGTTTTGTGTCGTAGCTGACAAGCTGACAAAAATCTGCACCTAACGGCACATGTTACTGCAAAGTCGGCGTTTACACCACATTATTACTGTCGTACATCACAATTCTGCAGCATGAACAAAGTGCAGCAAAAAAGTTGCCCTCTTCCCGAGCAATGCAGAGCAAGCACCAGTCTTGATGAATCTGGCGCCCCCTGCACACTCATAATGCAGTTTTCACTACTTTTGATAAACATGGGCCAATACATTTCTCTATGTGGGTGGGAAATGAGGGTGGGAAATGCATTGGTCACAGACCCCCCCCCCCCAGTATGTATCCAGCCTTCCCCCAGTAGTATACAGCCTGCCCCCAGTAGTATACAGCTTGCCCCCAGTAGTATACAGCACAGCCCCCAGTAGTATACAGCACAGCCCCCAGTAGTATACAGCACAGCCCCCAGTAGTATACAGCACTGCCCCCAGTAGTTTACAGCACTGCCCCCAGTAGTATACAGCCAGTCCCCAGTAGTATACAGCTTACCCCCAGTAGTATACAGCACTGCCCCCAGTAGTTTACAGCTTGCCTACAGTAATATACAGCCAGCCCAGCATTAAAAGAAAATAATAAACTTATATACTCACCCTCTGGTGGCCCCGATGTGCAGCGCTGCTCCCCCGATGTCCGCGCAGGTCCTCTTCTGGCTTCCGTGCTCGTCTTCTGTCTTCTCTAACTTCGTGCTGGGTGCCGCCATTGTTCTCCCCCGGACGGCGCCTAGTATGACGCGCCGCTGCTGACGTCATACTAGGCGCCGCCTGGGAGAAAAACAATGGCGGCACCCAGCACAAAGTTAGAGAAGACAGAAGACAGCGCGGAAGCCGGAAGAGGACCCGCGCGGACATCGGGGGAGCAGCGCTGCACGTCGGGGCCACTGGAGGGTGAGTATATAAGTTTATTATTTTTAAAAAAAAATTTTAAGTTTAAGTATATGTATATTGACTCGTGTATAAGCCGAGGGGACGTTTTTCAGCACATTTTTTGTGCTGAAATACTCGGCTTATACACGAGTATATACGGTAAATGGTTCTATATCCTGGGTGTATCATTTCCCTTGTTAAGTGGTGATCTGCACAATCTTTGCTGTCAACACTTAAACACTCTGTAGAGAAACCTCTCTGGTTGTTAACACCCAATTTAATCAAAATGGACAGTTAAGAATAAATAGGTCAGACTTGTTATTTATGATGCATTCCAGAATTAAAAAAAAAAAAGTTTAAAAAAAATGATTTAAAAAAATGTCAGATTGTAATGCTGCATACAACATAGGAAAAAAGCAAGGGAAACGGACATATGAACGGACCCCAACAGTCAATCCACCCTGTTGTGCCTACCTACTTGCAGATCGTATCCTAGATGGTAGGTGACAACTGGATGACATTCCCTTCCTGTGCAGAGATACAAACTGAGAGAAGGGCAGCACAAATGTAGGTGAAAACAAAGAGGACTGGCCATTCTCCTTGGAAAGATAGCGGAATAGCACAGAAGTGACCTACCCGAACTTTATGTTCAGGTTGAGGAACATCTAGTTAATCGGGGTCTCTGAAAGAATCGCCATTCACAAGGATTCACAATTTTATTTGAACAAGTCTCATATAATACAACATTTCTTCCTAACAAGAACTGTACAAGTACCCCCTCATGTACAGGAATTGAAATCTATGATAGGTCCAGCCTGGTGTAGATTTCAGCTATAACTTATGCCAGTATTTTTGGTGCAGGTTATGATATATTTGTCTGGCCATGGTGGGAAAACCCTGTTCCTCACCCTGCCTTACCCACTATTTTAAAATTAGGTCAAAAAGTTGCAAATACCTTACTGAACACAAATACTGCACAGAGCATGAAAAATCATTCACCTTGTCTATAAAATAACCTCTAAAGCTCCCCCTAGTGGCGAAAGCAGGTAGCCAAAATCTAACTTTGTCCTCTATAGTTATACAGGCAATTGGAAGGTTGGTATCAGAACAAATAGGATCTGATGCTATAAAAGAAAGCCACCAGGGAGCCATGATTGTTTTTCTTTTGTTATTAGTCCATCAATTCGAAAGATATGGCCCCTGGAAGTCCATAATCAATGGGGCAGATTTACTTACCAGGTCCATTCGCGTCCAGTGGCGGGTTCTCAGACGCTGATTTGGGTCTTCCTCCCGCGATTCACTAAGGTAGTGTGCCCGATGTCCACCAGGTGTCGCTGCTGCGCTGAAGTCCGCCGAGGTCCGCCGGAGTTCACCATACTAGGTTGGGTGCAGGTAAGTGTATGTCAAGCGACACATTTTTAAAAAAAATACGGCAGTTTTTTCGAATCCATCGGGTTTTCCGATGGCCATGCCCCCGATTCCGTCGCATGCATGCCGGCGCCGATGCGCCACAATCCGATCGCGTGCGCCAAAAACTTGGGGCAATTCAGGGAAAAAAGGTAATATTCGGGAAACACATCGGAAAAACGCGATTCGGGCCCTTAGTAAATGAGCCCCATAATCTTCTTTGTAGTATAATTCACATAGACATCCCCTTCCCAAAAAAAGTTACCACCCTTTGTCTGACATGGGGTAATCCACCTGTAAACTTTTTCAGGGCCATATCTTTTCAACAAGAAGACAGATTTTCAAAAATCTAATACCAACTTCGTCAAGGGTAGAGATCAATGAATCTGAACTCTAGGTCAATGGTTCGGGTACATCCTGTGCAACCCAGGCATACTACTAGCCTTGACTCTGATTGGCCAGTCTTTCCCTTGGCCAAACACAGCCATGGCTAGTAGGGTCATCAATTTGCCAGAATGGCTCACGGCCGGCAAATTTGTCAAGGAGTCCGGGTCGCTCAGAACGCACCAAAACCATTTTCCAAATCTTAAAGTTTGGGTCTGCTCTTCTCTAGCCAACGCCACAGTGGCAATCACATGAATTGTGTCACCCACATTTTGTAATTAATAATAGGTCCTCATTAAGGGATTTCGGAAATTGACTGTAAGACAATGGTACAGCCTTAACTGATAACAAAAAGTCTAGCATTAACCAAGAGAATAATAGCGATTTAATTAGAAGATCAAATACACAATGCATTATATCGGAGAACAGGAGGAAATCTCTTCTGCTTAATCTAGTCACGCATGGGATAGCATTCAGTGTCAGCAGCTATAGTAACACTTATAAATAACCCAGCTGGAGCAGCTTAGAGCCGAGTGAAAGGGAATTTGATGCTGTGCCTGAAATTTTTGTGATGAGCAGTCACAGTAGGATGTTTTCAGTAATATTTCTGCACTGTAAATTATTAAGCAAAACCACCTGATGTTCCTGTCAGACACTAAATCAGACAAATTACACTGGACGGAGGCTTTCGTTGCCTTTGTTTAAAAGCTTGCATAAAGAAAATGACAAGACCTTAAGTCGATGGTGAAATATAGGCATTGGGTTGCGGGGAATTGTGATTAGGTGAGAAATGTTGACTGGAGCAGAAGATGTTCTGGCTTATAGTCCTCTAACGTGAGGCTCTGTCTTGTCTTTATCGTCTACATAGCTATTAGCAATGGTAAAATCTAGTTTTTAGTGACTTTTTTTTCCTTTTTTTACATATTCATTTTCGAGGCATAGATAAAATCTTCATGTATGATGGGGAAACCATCAGCAAGCTGCTACTGAAGGCACTTTTATTTCAGTTATGTGTCTCTTTTTGATCCCCAGAGATTTATGGTCCATAAAATAGGCCACAAATGTTTGTGGTTGGTTGACATCCCCAATCAGCACAATGAAACACAATGATTGGGCACAGCCATTCAGACAAGCAGATGTACCAATGGAAAGAGGTTACAGTACTTATGGGAATTAAAAGGCCCCTGGGGTAAGTCCCCTACAGTAAAATTTGTCCTGACAATTGGCATTGAATGTAACCACTATATCAGGGCAGTTTAGAATAGTAAACTATCCACAGGTCCCTATGGACCAATTGTTTTTGTCCCAAAATGGCTTGTATGGGGTCTCTCCTAGGTTGCATCAAAAAACAGAAACAGTCATTCTATTACCAGTGGATCAGGGAACCCAGAGTAGTAAAAGCAGGTCAGTGTCAGAACCCAAACCCTTAAGTAAATATTGAAATCCTTTTACAGAATGCCCACAGACTATAGCACCCTCGAAGAGACACTAAAAACTCTGTGGAGACTCTAAACAGGCCTCATAACCTTCCAGTAAATTAAGCATCCATGGAGAAATATAAATGAGACTTCTAGACCCAATGGGGCAGATTTACTTACCAGATCCAGTCGCGATCATTCGGCGCGTTGTCCGATGAGGATTCGGGTCTGCCGGGATTCACTAAGATCGAGCGCCCGATATCCAGCAGGTGTCGATGCTGCGCTGAGGTCCACCGGAGTTCACCTTCTTCTTCCTGGTGCATGTAACTGATCTTGCGACTCAAATTATTTTTTAAATTCCGTGTTTTTTCCGAATCCGTCAGGTTTTCCAATGGCCACGCCCCCGATTTCTGTCGTGCCGCAAATCGGAAATATTCTGGAAACCCAACAAAAGTGCTGCGTTCGGTCCCTTTGTAAATGAGCCCCAATGACTTTTTAGCAGGGCTTGAAAAGCCTTCAGAATACCTTCTTATCCTTTAGTAAACCTCAGCATTCTTGAATAGACAACAGAAATCTTCAGAAAACTCTTAGCAAACCAAGTCTTCAGCAGATAAGCAGGAGACCTCCAGGTAACTTCCAACATACCACAACTTCTGTAGACCTGAGCATCCATGAAGAAACACCAGCAAACTAAGGAGACTCTCAGCAGACCAAATTCTATGTTAGTTAGTAGATCCAGAAACACTTCAGCAAACCACTAAACACCCATGAACCATTCATCATATGCCAACACCAGTTAGTAAACCCCACCCTTAAAAAGACACTAGCAGACGACTTCCATCAAACCCAATCAACCTTGAATGAAAAAATTAATAGTCCAGTGTCCAGCTTCAATAGTTTCAAAGATAAATCCATAACTTATGGTGATAACACCAGCAATATACCCACGCATTTTAAATGCTAACTTGCTTCCTTAATCATGGTTGCTTCAGAAAAGTTTTCCACTATGACATATACCAGTGTCACGCACTGGGGTGTGGGATAGTCTGTGGACTCCCTGGACCACCGCGTGGGATGATGGTACTGGTCGCAACCCGGGAGCGGAGCCTAAGTGGACTCCTGGTCTCCGCCAGAGCCCTCCGCAAAGTGTGATGGTCTTGCTGTGGCGGGGAGCCACCAGGTCACTACACGGGTGCGACTAGGCCCGCGGTGGCGGCCAAGGCAGGACCACGGCAAGGCAGGACCACGGCAATGCAGGAAGCAGACCCGTGGCCTGGACGGGACCGCGACGGAGCCATCAGGAGCTGGGAGAGGCAAGTACCAACCTGGGGGAGCGGGGACAGCGGCAGCGGGTACGGGTGCACCCGCAATCTGTACCGAGGATCACGGGTGTAACCATGACAACCAGATTTCGTTGCCACCATAATTGCTCATCTGTTATAGATGAGTTATGAAATCTTGTATGGACTTATAAGCTAAAGGGAGGTTTGTTTAAAAAAATATATAGGACGGTATAAAAAAAACATACACTGTATACACATTTGAGTAGATTGTTCTGTCATTGTACGAGAATCTGCGTCCAAGTACTCATGTTCCCTCATTCTGAGTTCATTAAACAAAATCATATGTACTAATAACATTCTAATAAGTTCACATTCTGTTAGTTATTGCTATGGTAGATTCCAGGTTAATTGCCAAGAAACATTTTATACTCTATTAAAGAAAATATAATATATCAACCTTCAACAGATCATGAAACTCTTAAGACTCGTGCTCTCTCTAACATTGCCATTGAGTAGACCCCAGCAGAGATGAGCGAATTTGAACTTTAAGCAGACCCAATCACCTTTAAAGAGATCCTAGAACCCATTAGAAGACCATTTTATCAGAAATCTACAACACATTCAATTACTTTCAATAGACCCTCGAAAGCTTGAGAAGACATCAGTACGACTAAAGAGACTCCTTCAGTAGAAAACCAAAATACCTCAGAAGCCTTCAGTATGACCATTAACCTCACAGTAAACATCAACACACTTGAAGAAGCTCCAGAACTCTTTAATAAAACTTCTAGCAGACCCAATAACACTTCAGCAGATCTACAGAACACCGAAAGACCTGCACACTCTAACTTAATCCATTACATAATGGGGTATTCCCATCTAGTCATTTACATTTAATTTAATTCATATATGACGTATATAAAACATTTCTTAAATTACCTGATATTATAAATGTTTTCCTGTGTTAAGATTATTTCCAAAAAATTCAAGGTAACTGTCCTTGGATACGACCACCCCCACATTCAGTTTGCGGTTGCCAGACATGGGCTATTAAGCCCTGTCCGGGGTCCTGGATTCAGAGTTTATTACATGAGGCTGGCTAAGGGACATATAGTAACTCCCGTAAATTGCAAATCCAAACACTATTTGTTTATTTGTGCAATCAGTGCAGCAGCGGTGGTCGTATCCTAGGACAACAATCTTGTTTGTAGGACTACATTTATGGGAAATTATCTTCACACAGGTACATTTTTTTTGTAACATTCAGTTTTAGAAATGTATGTGTAATGATGGCTCGGGGATACAGGGACAACAAACCAGACAGTGAGCCCTAAGTCTGAGCCCCCCAATGCTGTCACCTGCCTACTTGCCTCCGGTATCCTATTGATACGGGACAACCACGAAGACGATCCCTTCCTAGGCCACAGTGCAGACAAAGAACACGACAAACAAACAATACACAAAGGTAGCGAAGTCAGGTAAACCGGGTCACAACGGAGAGAGCAATATATAAGCAGAATCAGAAAGCGAGAGCCGAGGTAAGTAACGAAAGCCAAAGTCAGAATGCCAGAGAAGTCAATATAAGAACAAAACGCTGAAAGGACTGGGGAGCTGAAAATACGAATATTACCAGCGCTGAGGAACCTGTGCTGGGAAGTAATATAGGTGACTGGGGAACCTCCCCTCAAGGTGACTGGAGGAGAGATCTGTCATTCACAGCAGGTTAACTGTTGCTAGACTGCAGGGAAAAGGGTGTGGTGCGACAATAAACCATGCAGCAATCTCAGTCCCAGTTCACACACAGGAACACTGAACAACCTCAACGCCTTCTAAGCCGCATACCGCGGACAGAAGACGATACAGGCAAAGACGTAACAGTACCCCCCCTTTTATGAGGGGCCACTGGACCCTCATTATTCCCACCTGGTTTAGAAGGATTTTGGCGGTGGTATATGTTGAGGAGACGTGGAGCATGGAGATCTTTACCAGAGACCCAGGTACGATGTTCCAGGCCATAACCCTTCCAATGGACCAGATATTGGACAGAGTTTTGTACCCTGCGGGAATCCAAAATCTTTTCTACCTCAAACTCTAGTTCACCTTGGACCACCACAGGAGCTGGTGGTTTAGTCACGGGTAACACGGGAGGGATATATTTTTTCAGAAGAGATTTGTGAAAAACATTATGAATGCGAAGAGAGCTAGGTAATTGTAACCTAAAAGAGACGGGATTAATAATTTCATTAATCGTGTATGGCCCAATGAATCGAGGAGCAAATTTCCCAGATGGCACTCTGAGACGCAAATTTCTAGTAGATAGCCACACTCGTTCCCCCACATTATATTCAGGACCAGGAGATTGTTTTTTATTAGCCTGACGCCGTTGGGTATCTTGGGCTTTCACCAGGTTTGACAGAACCCGTGCCCAGACTGAGCTCAGCCTTTGGAACGTTGCTTCAGCGGAAGGGTTAACAGACTCAATGTCTTGGCAGGACGAAAACTTTGGGTTGAACCCGTAATTACAAAAGAACGGCGACATTTTAGATGATGTACTAACCCTGTTATTTAAGGCAAATTCGGCGAGCGGGAGGAAGGATCTCCATTTCTCCTGGTTATCGGAAATAAAGCATCTTAAGAACTGTTCAAGCGATTGGTTAAGTCTCTCTGTCTGCCCATTAGTCTCAGGATGGAAAGCGGAAGAAAACGAAAGAGAGATTCCCAATTGACCACAAAATTCTCTCCAGAATTTAGAGACAAACTGTACCCCCCGATCAGAGACAATATTTTCTGGTATACCATGAAGACGCAAAATATTGTTTATGAACAATGAGGCCAATAATTTAGCACTGGGTAATTTCCTGAGGGGTACTAAATGACACATTTTCGAGAATCGGTCACAAACCACCCAAATGACAGTTTTCCCTTGAGAGACAGGTAAGTCAGTTATGAAGTCCATGGAGATATGAGTCCAGGGTTTTTTAGGCAGAGGGAGAGGTTGGAGAAGTCCCTCTGGTACTCTTCAGGGCACCTTAGACCTGGCACATATATCACATGCTGCTACGAACTCCTGAACGTCACGTGACCACGTGGGCCACCAGTACAACCTTTCTAAGAGATACTTAGTGCCTGCAATACCAGGATGTCCGGCGAGCACAGAGCAATGGATCTCCTCCAAGACCCGGAGCCGAAGATTATGTGGCACAAACAATTTACCCATAGGAAGATTACTAGGCGCAAGATCTTGAGAGTTCGAGATAGCGGTGGCGAGGTCATGGTCAATAGCAGATAACACAATACCAGGCGATAGAATCTTATCTGGGACAACCTCTGGGGTATTGTCGTTACCAAAGCTACGTGATAGAGCATCAGCTTTGATATTCTTAGTGCCTGGACGGTAAGTAACAACAAAATTAAAACGAGTAAAGAAGAGTGCCCAGCGAGCTTGTCTGGGGGACAGTTGTTTAGCATTATCTAAGTATAACAGGTTTTTATGGTCAGTAATCACAGTTATGGGATGTTTAGCTCCTTCTAGGAAGTGTCTCCATTCCTCGAATGCCCATTTTATGGCCAAAAGCTCTCTGTTACCCACATCATAATTATGTTCGGCAGAGGAGAACTTCCTGGAGAAGAACGCTACAGGTTTTAGGTTAGTGAGAGACTTTGATCCCTGAGATAACACTGCTCCCACCCCTACTTCGGATGCATCAACTTCAACTACAAAAGGGTGATTCAAATCAGGTTGAGTCAAAACTGGCGCGGTTACAAAACATCTTTTAAGCTGTGCAAATGCTTGCTCCGCCTCTGGAGTCCAATTGGTCAGATCAGCACCCTTTTTAGTGAGATCCGTCAACGGCTTAGCCACAACAGAAAAATTCTTAATAAATTTGCGGTAATAGTTGGCAAACCCTAAAAACCGCTGAAGGGCTTTAAGAGTGTTGGGACGTTCCCATTTCTCGATAGCCGTGACCTTGAGTGGATCCATACAAAACGATTTAGGGGTGATGATATAACCCAAAAAAGTAATCTTTTGGACCCCAAACAGACATTTAGACAACTTAGCACATAAGGAATTCTTACGTAATCTAGAGAGAACATCCCTGACCTGTCGGATATGGGTTGACCAGTCAGGGGAAAAAATCAGAATATCATCCAGATAGACTACCACATATTGACCCAGGATATCACGAAAAATATCATTCACAAATTCTTGAAATACTGCTGGTGCATTACACAACCCGAAGGGCATCACACAATATTCAAAGTGTCCTTCGGGGGTATTAAAAGCAGTTTTCCACTCGTCCCCCTTTTTGATGCGAATCAGGTTGTAGGCCCCATGGAGGTCAATTTTGGAGAACCAGCGGGCACCCACCACCTGGTTAAGCAAATCAGGGATAAGAGGAAGAGGGTATTGGTTTTTGACAGTGATGTTATTCAGTTCAGGGTAATCAATACAGGGTCTAAGTCCACCATCTTTTTTCCCAACAAAGAAAAAACCAGCCCCCATAGGGGAATTCGAGGATCGTATATGACCCTTTTGAAGGCTCTCTTGTATATACTCTCGCATAGCCTCTCGTTCTGGGGAAGACAAATTAAAAATCCTTCCCTTGGGATATTTAGACCCGGGAATGAGATCGATCCCACAGTCATAAGGCCTATGAGGAGGCAGGGACTCGGCAGTCTTTTTATCAAAAACATCAGAGAAATCAGAGATAAATTCAGGCAGAGTTTCTTCCTCTGACTGACATTTAGAGAGGAACAGCGTATTACAATGGGAGGAACACAGCGGATCCCATTTAACCAGTTCTCCAGTGGTCCAATTAAATACAGGATTGTGTACAGATAACCATGGAAATCCCAAAATGACATCAGCGGACAAGTTTTTTAAAACAAAAAACACTACCCGTTCGGTGTGGATAGCACCAACCTGCATGGTTATCTGTGGAGTTCTGAAACAAACTCTACCCCCCCTTAAAGGGGTAGAATCTGCCCCCACAACCAGGACAGGAGGATTCTGGTTAACCAACTCCAGCCCTAGGGCTGAAACAAAAGCAGAGTCAATAAAATTAGCAACGGATCCAGAATCAACCATAGCTTGTCCAGATATAGACTTATCATTAGCAAACAGAGACACTGGCAACAAAATTTTAGATACAGAGTCGGAAGATACCTGTGCGCCTGAGTGACACTCCCGATTATCACTCAGGCGCTGAAGTTTTCCGCCTGTGGCCTGGGTCTGGTAGGGCAGCCTCTCAGGAAGTGTCCAGATTCACCGCAGTAAAAGCAAAGACGATTCTTCTGGCGATGCTCTTTCCGGGTTTTGGCTCTCGCCGTGCCCAACTGCATAGGTTCTTGTTCAGATATAGGAGAGACAGAGTTTTTAGGAGAAAGTAAAGGTGACCCGGAGGAGTGACTCGCATCTACTCTATCTTTTCGTCTGTCCCGTAGGCGACGATCAATGCGGACTGCTAAGGCCATGGTTTGCTCCAGTGAGTTTGGATCAGGATGACCAATCCAGGCATCCTTTACAGGTTCTGACAGGCCTTTTCTGAAAAGGGCTTTCAAGGACGGTTCACACCAGTTCAAGGTTACGCAGTGTTTGCGGAATTCCATGCAGTATTCCTCCGCAGAGCGGGTACCCTGCGAAAGAGACAGCAAACTGGACTCCGCAAGCCCAACATGATCGGGTTCTGAGTATATGGCCCCCAAGGATTGAAAAAAGCGTTCCAAAGAGGACCACTCCTCTGCGGCTGGAGGTAGTTTCAGGGCCCATGCCTGGGGATCCCCCTGGAGTAAGGAAATAACCACCCCCACCATTTGAGTTTGGGAGTATAACGGGTTAACCCGAAAATAAAGCAAACAGGATTCCCTGAAAGTCTCAAATTTCTCTCTATCACCTGAGAATCGATCCGGGAGTAACATTTTTACCTTGTTAATACTGGGGAGTGGAGGTTGCGGAGCAGCAGGAGACGTGGCAGGGGTCTCTGCTCTAAACTGAGTTAGAACATGGACCTGGTTAGCCAGATCAGCCACAATGCCTTCTAGGCCTTCCATGCGATGCACAAGATCCGGGACGGAGCTCATCCTGGCGGATCCGGAAGACGTAGCAAACTAAGGATTTTTAAAGGGCTGGTAATAATGTAATGATGGCTCGGGGATACAGGGACAACAAACCAGACAGTGAGCCCTAAGTCTGAGCCCCCCCAATGCTGTCACCTGCCTACTTGCCTCCGGTATCCTATTGATACGGGACAACCACGAAGACGATCCCTTCCTAGGCCACAGTGCAGACAAAGAACACGACAAACAAACAATACACAAAGGTAGCGAAGTCAGGTAAACCGGGTCACAACGGAGAGAGCAATATATAAGCAGAATCAGAAAGCGAAAGCCGAGGTAAGTAACGAAAGCCAAAGTCAGAATGCCAGAGAAGTCAATATCAAAACAGAACGCTGAAAGGACTGGGGAGCTGAAAATACGAGTATTACCAGCACTGGGGAACCTGTGCTGGGAAGTAATATAGGTGACTGGGGAACCTCCCCTCAAGGTGACTGGAGGAGAGATCTGTCATTCACAGCAGGTTAACTGTTGCTAGACTGCAGGGAAAAGGGTGTGGTGCGACAATAAACCATGCAGCAATCTCAGTCCCAGTTCACACACAGGAACACTGAACAACCTCAACGCCTTCTAAGCCGCATACCGCGGACAGAAGACGATACAGGCAAAGACGTAACAGTATGTATATATAAATTGATTTAAAATGAGATTGAACAGATGACAATAACCCTTTAAAGAGAACCTACCACCCTGATTCTACCTATAAAGGTAGAAAGGGTGGTAGGTGGATGGATGGGACGTGAGGAGAGCCCTTTTTTGGGCTAATCCTCACGTCCCGGGTGTCTTTTAGAAAACTTTAATGCAGGCATATGTAAATTTTTTTATGCAGCTTTTGGGGCGTGGAGTAGCCGGACATGAGGCTACTAGTCGCGGCTACTCCACACCCCAGTAGCCACGTTACTCCACCTACCATTTAATCTTTGGCGCGCAGCTCCTTCTAGCTGCGCGTCCTCGTCCTAGTCCCCAGCGTTATGCGCAGAATGCAGGCCTTCTGCTGTGTGGCCGCGGCTCCGGGGACTCAGATGCTGGGGGACTCGGACAAGGGCGTGCAGCTACGAGGAGCTGCGCGCCGAAGATTAAATGGTAGGCGGAGTAACGTGGCTACTGGGGCGTGGAGTAGCCGTGAATAGTAGCCTCATGTCCGGCTACTCCACGCCCCAGTAGCCGCATAAAAAAGTTTACATATGCCAGCATTAAAGTTTTCTAAAAGACACCCGGGACGTGAAGATTAGCCCAAAAAAGAGCTATCCTCACGTCCCATTCATCCACCTACCACCCTTTCTACCTTTATAGGTAGAATCGGAGTGGTAGGTGCCATTTAAGTAAACTTTGGAATGTACCCTTTAACACTCCCCACTACTTGCAGTAGATGCAATCACTAACAAATAGACCATGATACATTTTAACTGATTATCACCTCATTATCATTCATTAGATCCCAGCATCCACGAAAAGACTCCACCACCAGACCCAAGGAAGATCTCTCTAGGAGATCATAGACCTTCAAGAGGACACCACCACCTCAATATACCCTAATAGTCTCCATACACATCAGAATTTTGAACATATGCCTAGAAGATCGAATACTTGTTTAGGAGATCTTGGGACTACCAGAAAAACCCACCACCTTTCAGAAGAAGTAAGATAATTGTTTGTTTCCAGATAGACTGTACCAACCTTTACCCCTCACTACTATATCCACTTACCTACCAACTACCAGCGCTACAGTATTAAATAGACTTGGAAGAAGAAGAAGTTGGAAGATCAAGCATCTAAGAGTTTCTGTAGAAGACAAAGCAATAAATGTCCCATGAATCAGGCCAGTAGATATATGACCTCTGCCAGACCCAAGAAATATCTCTCTAGGAGATTGTAGAATTCCAAGAACTCACCACCACCTAGACATCAGAACTTCTCAACATATGCCTAGAAGATCTAATCATTGTCGAGGAGATCTTTGAACCACCAGAAGAACCCAAGACCTTTCAGCAGGCCTAAGATAATTGTTGGTTTTCAGGTAGACTTTACCTTTCTTTACCCCTTCACTACTATATCTATTTACCTACCAACTACAGTATGAGATAGACTTGGAAGAAGAAGTTGGAAGATCAAGCATCTAAGAGTTTCTGTAGAAGACAAAGCAATAAATGTCCCAGGAATCAGGCCAGTAGATAGATGACCTCTGCATCAGACCCAAGAAATATCTCTCTAGGAGATCGTAGAATTCCAAGAGCACACCACCACCTTAATATACCCCATTCACCTTCATAGACATCAGAACTTCTCAACATATTCCTAGAAGATCTAATCATTGTCGAGGAGATGTTTGAACCACCAGAAGAACCCAAGACCTTTCAGCAGGCCTAAGATAATTGTTGGATTTCAGGTAGACTTTACCTTCCTTTACCAATCAATACTATATCCATTTACCTACCAACTACCAGCGCTACAGTATGAGATAGACTTGGAAGAAGAAGAAGTTGGAAGCTCAAGCATCTAAGAGTTTCTGTAGAAGACAAAGCAATAAATGTCCCATGAATCAGGCCAGTAGATAGATTACATCTGCATAAGATACCACCTCATCCTTGTGCTGTGTAGATATCTCCTTCATTTCTTAAACAAATAACGTGAGAAGATAAGTGATCAGGGAAGAGGGAGGCAAGCACATATCTGTGAGACAAATCCAAATAATGAAGAAGAGACGGGTCACTCACCACAACGTGAAGGTTTATTTCAGCCGGTTGGAGCAGGTAGAGAGGTACCGGTTTGTGGCGTGTCCGGTACCTCTCTACCTGCTCCAACCGGCTGAAATAAACCTTCACGTTGTGGTGAGTGACCCGTCTCTTCTTCATTATTTGGATTTGTCCTACGTACTGTGGTTGTCATACCTTACCCGGAGTGCACCACCCAGTGAATTTGCAGACCCAGCAGTTGTTAAGGTGGATTATACATGTGAAAAAGACGTAGTTGCCTGCAACTTTCTTCTGTTCTCTGTGCTATAACATATCTGTGAGAAGTAGCAGATCTCACAGTGTAACAATGTAAAAGTCTGTCAGCCTCTGTGTAATAGAAATCTCATGCATCGCATCTCTGTTCTGTCTTATCTTTCTATGTGTCAGTGTGTTAGTAAAATGTCAGTAGCCAGATGAAAGTGCATTTACACCTGTACCCTGATAATCTAACCACATTATCACCCCACAGAACTAGATGGATTATAATGTGTCTGCTTAGAGAGGCCCCGCCCACACCCTGAGATTTTGCACTGAGCAGTCTAGAGAGTGATATGAGCTAAAACAGTAATAACACAGAGTAACACTGTAAAGTAAGGAGTTAAAATGATCTTTATTGTGTTAACATCACTAGGGGATTGAGATGTGAGAATTTTCTTTCATGGGAAAAGAAAATTTTTAAAGGAGATGCCACACAAGATGGAGGTGCTCACTTGGTTTCTGAAACCTGGGATGCTGAGCATTGTCAAGAACTGAGGTCCTTAGGTAAATGGAGTGGTACTACACATTTTTGTTTTCAATACTTTGTTTAAATTGACCTGATACTTAGGACCCACTTCTTTAAGGGCATTAAAATAACATTTTATCTGTATTGACAATACCTTTGATTTCTCTACCTCCTCCCTTAGAAGTGATTCAAATATATACATTTGGGGGATACTTATCAGGGCTTCTGTGGTAGATGGCTGAACAGGTGATCTGCTAAGCATCTTTCAATTAAAATGGGTACAGTGTTCCACTAAATTATAATATTGTGCCTCCAATGAGTTATTATAATAGCACAGTACATAAGTAGACACTAGAAGCTCAAGCCATAAACAGAGCGCCAGAACTGAACACAAAACATAAACAGAGCACCAGAACTGAACACAAAACATAAACAGAGCACCAGAACTGAACACGAACCATAAATAGAGAACCAGAACTGGACATAAAACATAAATAGAGCACCAGAACTGTACACAAAACATTAATAGAGCACCAGAACTGGACATAAAACATAAATAGAGCACCAGAACTGAACACAAATACAGCACAAGTGAACACAACACATAAATACAGTATTGAAACCAAGATTAGTACATAGTAAACTGTAGAGTAGTTGCCCCTTGCAGTAAAATGGCAAAGCCACTTACTTCTCCCACTGTGTGATTGTATCTTTGTGCCAGAACTTAACACAAAACATAAACAGAGCACCAGAACTGAACACAAACCATAAACAGAGCACCAGAACTGTACACAAAACATAAATAGAGCACCAGAACTGTACACAAAACATAAATAGAGCACCAGAACTGGACACAAAACATAAATAGAGCACCAGAACTGGACATAAAACATAAATAGAGCACCAGAACTGGACATAAAACATAAATAGAGCACCAGAATTGGACACAAATAAACATAAATAGAGCACCAGAACTGGACACAAAACACAAATAGAGCACCAGAACTGGACATAAAACATAAATAGAGCACCAGAACTGGACATAAAACATAAATAGAGCACCAGAACTGAACACAAATACAGCACAAGTGAACACAACACATAAATACAGTATCGAAACCAAGATTAGTACATAGTAAACCTTTACCTGATGTAGAGTAGTTGCCCCTTGCAGTAAAATGGCAAAGCCACTTACTTCTCACACTGCGTGATTGTATCTTTGTGCTGCTGGGCCACACAAAAAGCATTGCACAGGAATCCTGTGTTCTCCACAGCATCTGAGTCTTGAAGATGCAGTTGCTATTGATACTTGTATAATTTGGAGCAGGTGTTAGGTGGAGCTGCCCTCCAACAGCTCTAAATGCCCACCCTGAACTATGAACGGTCCTGGTAGATTAATTAGAGCTGCTGGATCCCAATGCAAAACACAACCTGTATGTAACTGTACCCTCATACCCTAGTAACCCCCAGTCGTTGCAGAATGGGTCCTAGAACAAATTCTGCATTAGGACCCTAATCGCTATTTTACCCCTCTGCTTTTATTTATTCATTGCCCCTTGCTATAACCCTAGGAGGCCATTGTTAGTTTCAAGACAACAAGGCAACTAGAGGATCCACTAAATCCAATATCTCAATTTTGATCAATGCAGTTTCTAGGATGAAAGACAGAATTTACTTGATTGTTGAAGAATTTTGATCTGAGTCTGATGTCACTGATGACATACATTGCAGGGGATACAGGCTGGACTTATGTATAATTCATGACTTCCTCTGTATATGATCTCAATCCAGTCCTGTATATTTTACGTAATGTTCTGATTAAATAATCCTATTCATTCCTGTACTGTACGTCTGTAGATCTCTGTCTTGGAGGATGTGATCATATGTTATTGTCACAAGATGTCGGTAATGAACAATTCTCATGTTTTGGTCTTTTTTATGTCATAGCTGTTTATGTAGGTATCGTGTCTCGTCTGGTTTCAGTGCCACTTCCTCATTAACTCTCTGACATTGCAAAGAAGCAGTGTTCCTGTGTCTGTATAACATACAGTTCTGCTATGTAATGGAGATACTGTATTCTGCTACAATTTACTCCTTAGAGTTGGTTGTTTACTCATAGAGATGCATAAGATAGAAAATAACTCGGTAGCCCCATGCTTCATTGATTTGTTGTCGAGATCTAAGAGACCTCAGTTGGTTCATGTTACAATGGCTGCTTTGTTTAGTGAAGACAATTTTTTTCTTATGGCGTGTAAAAAAAAAATCCCCTTTAATAACATTAGACTAAGGGCAAAATCATGGTGAGAACCAAGAATTTGGTGAGAGTAGCCTTCAAACAAAGGATTTAGAGTCTAACGACTGTAATGGACCATATGCCCTGATGACAAATTAATAGGGATGTACAGACAAGATTCCCCGCCAGTTTCTACTTCCTAGTCCTTCTTGTCAAACAGGAAATGTTGCTCAGCCAATCACTGGCCCCAGAGTTGACCCGACAAAGCCTCTTATTGGTTGATTGCAATTTTTTGTTTGTCAGACAGGTAGCAAAGATTAGTGGGGGATTCCAGCAGAAATCAGATAGCAGTTACAACAGCGGGATGGGGGGGTGGGGCTTGAGATTTAGTATATTTTGCAGATGTGTCAATTAAACTTCCTCATGCCTTTACATGTCCAAATATGTGTTGCCAAGGACCAGTAGTTTATCAATAGAAAATAATTGACAATATGGTGGGGACACATGGGATGTACATCTCCATGGGTGGGAACCTGGTGGTTGTCTTATCAGTTGCAGCCTGTTAATGGTTTTATAGCATGTCTTGATATTGCATTGCACTGTTCCACAGCCAATGGGTATCTCCAGGTTGCAGGAGGAGGATAAGGCAGAATGGACAGCCAACCAAGGTTGTGATGGTTCCCCAGGCTTCTGCTCCTCATACATCCTACTGCCCAAAGTTCCAGTAGAGGTTCTGTAGGAAGTAGGAGGTGTGGGGAGTAGAAATGCAAAGCTAGGCAACTAAAACTTATCTTAAGTTTTTTGCCACTTCTGATATAGGTAACAGGATGCTTAAGAACTAAATGTCCCATGAGCAGTAGGAGGTGTAAGGCATAGAATTGCCATGGCTGGGTAACCCCACCACACCTTAAGGAAACCTACCATCGGCGATACGGTAGACCTGATGGTAGGTTCCCAGTGACCTCCAAGCCCCACTAGCGTTTCTGGAAAATGATATATTAGTATATTAGTGAGACAAAGTGTAGGTTATCATAGAAAGGTAAAGCTAAACATAGATTAGGGCTTAGAAGGTCACTGGGGACCTACCATCAGGTCTTCCTTAATAGGTGGATATCTGATGGTAGGTTTCCTTTAAGTCTGTGGCCACTCCTGCTATCGGGAGTAGGAGATTATTGAATAAAAGTGCTTCAGCCAAGCACTTCCACCACTTTTTTTGGTTAATAGCCACTCTCACCTCATTCTCTATCTATATTACCTCCGGCAAAACCACCACCTCACATCCACTGAACACCGTCGGCCTCCCCCACCCTCTGCTACCTCAGAATATTAACATGTGCTCTACATCCCTGGGGCAAAATGTCTGGCGACCACTATTGTATTGTATTAGTTTCATGAGAAACTGAAGTCCTTAAGCAATTTTGAGCTTAGTTAAAGGGTTGACACTTTGGTCCAGCCCTTGGACACATTGCTACATTCTTCCTTCCCCCGAGCAGTAATATTGGTTAATACATGAAGTCAAATCTATCCACAGGTTTTTCAGTAAAGCTTAAATTCTCATGTGGAAACAAATTCTCCGTCCTTTAACTGTGGAGTCTTTTGGTTCAGCTGGTTTGATTTAGGAGAGCTCAGGATCTACACTATGTTATGTCTTCTGCCGGGTGTTTCTCAGAGGCGTTAATAGTAAATTGATTCTCCACACATGGAATACAGTGTATCCAGTTTCGCGAACAAATCTATTAATAAAGAAAGGTTATTAAACTAGTCACTAGCTTAAAAGGTACAACAGAAAATTCCTAAAACAGACCTGGGAATGTGAAGTCCCCCCCCCACCCCGCTAAATACAAGCAGAAAATCCCATCCATTTCGGATATAGGATTGGTTTATCTCCCCGCCACCGCTTCATACGACTGTGGCCTCTATTAAAACTCCCATTCAGAATGTATGAATGCCGGATTTATGACCAATTAACTATTTGCTCCCAAGTCATATATATAATGGGTTTCAGCTTTTCCCTCCTGACGGTGAAGCTTCAATTTTCGGAAGCATAAAGCACATTGAGCTCCAGCATGTGCGCTGCGAACATATGTGTTTTATCATGTACTCCCACAAGTCCGCCCCGTCTTGTTCCGAAACACCTGGAATTCATATCTCGGAATTACATGTAACAAAAACAAAATTGCTTCGCGATGTAAAAAGACATTAAGTTCACAGTAAAGTTTTACGCGCAGACACATCTTGCGGTGTCGCATACACCGTACGGTTAATATTCTGTATCTTCGGAGAATTCAGGAGTGAGGCAGGCAGAGGAAAGATTATTCCTTTCATTTCGGCTGTGAAACATATGGCGCTAGTAAAACGTGTGAAAAGAACATGCACACGTATCCAGCAGCCCCCAACCCCCCCCCCATCCCTGCCGAAATCACGCTGAGCCCCCGAGAGCTACAAATATAAAATTGAATTAATTATATTACACAATATACTATGCTACACGTTATTATTATTCTAGAATATTTTATGTTATGTTATATCACATATACAGTGTTTTTATTATATTATTATAAAAATGATATTTATATTTATATATTATAACTATATTATTTGATATTGTGTCGTTTTATATTATGGGTTACTATACTTAAGTATTTCATTCTGTACTACATTATTATGTACTTTATTTATTTATTTGTGATTTTTTTTGCTATATAGGCGGTCAGCTACTTAAAAACACCCAACTTACATACGACCCCTAGTTACAAACGGACCTCTGGATGTTGGTAATTTACTGTACTTTAGCAATAGGCTACAATAATCAGCTGTAACAGTTATCACAGGTGTCTGCAATTAAGATTTATTATTAATCCTGGTTCTTATGACAACCAAAAAGTTTTAAAATCCAATTGTCACAGAAACCCAAAAAATTTTGGCTGGGGTTACAATTATAAAATATACAGTTCCAACTTACTTACAAATTCAACTTAAGAACAAACCTAAAGAACCTATCTTGCACGTTACCCGGGGACTGCCTGTACTGTACTTTTCTATAATGATCTGCACTATACTACATTATATCATCATATACTATATTATTTTATGTGATTTTATACTATACGGTGCTTATCTACACTATTCTCCACTACAGGCGGTCCCCTATTTAAAGACACCCGACTTACAGACAACCCATAGTTACAGACAGACCCCTCTGACCTCTGGTGAAGTCTCTGGATGTTACTATAGTCCCAGACTGCAATGATCAGCTATAATGTGTCTGTAATGAAGCTTTATTGATAATCCTTGGTCCAATTACAGCAAAAAATGTTTAAACTCCAATTGTCACTAGGGCAAAAATTTTTTTTGGCTGGATCTACAATTATAAAATATACAGATTCGACTTACATACAAATTCAACTTAAGAACAAACCCCCAGACCCTATCTTGTACATAACCCGGGGACGGCCTGTATATGGATATGTCATATCATAATGTACTATATTCTGTTTTACATGATTTGTATCAGTTATAAAGTAATGTGCTATATTATCTTTCATGTGTGTTATACTTTTGCTTGTTTTCTTTTTACTAAGCTATACTGATGTACACTACTCCACACTACACTATGTTAAATAATACTGTACTGTGTAGCAAGAGGAAAGAAAAGGGGTGTCTTATTGAGGGGGGGGATTTGTATTCATGAAGAAGATATGCATGTTGATCGCTTGTACTTTTGTGTGTACCTTTTTCTGTAAGTTTTGAATGTGGAGAATATTTAATAAAGATTGATATATATATATATATATATATTACTGTACAATCTTAATGTGTGCTTTTATATTAAGCTATGCTTGTCTTTACTTTTCTGTGCTCGACTATGTTATATTTTATTACATTCTGTAAGACCTAATGCTAAACTCTGCTTGTTTATACTATTTTGCACTATTCTGTGTTATATTATACTGTAGTCCATTGTATATTATAGGATATTTTACTAGACTATGCTTATCTATGTAATTCTGCAATCTGCTATGTTTTATTACACAAAGTAGAGAATGGAGTATATTATGTAGAATACAAAATACTTTATTGAATATTGGAAACAAACACGACCGGGGTTAAAAACTATTAGAAAGCTTAAAACAAGCAAATGACACGTTATTTTATATTACCGTATATACTCGAGTATAAGCCGACCCAAGTATAAGCCGAGGCCCCTAACTTTACCACAAAAACCTGGTAAAACCTATATATTTTTTACTCGAGTATAAGCCGAGTTTGGGCTTTCAGCACATTTTTTTGTGCTGAAAAACTAGGCTTATACTCGAGTATATAAGGTATATTTTCTGTGTGATTTTATACTATACTGTACTTGACTTACCGCTATAGTAAGTAATATTATACTGTCCTATAGGTATGTGATTTTATAATAAATATAATAAACTATGCTTAACAACTGTTCTGCACTATAAGACATTCAATTTATTATGTGATTTTATGCCTTTTCACTATTATATCATGCTAAATACCTTATTACCTTCTATATGCTTTTGACAATACAGGCGGTCCCCTAATTAAGGACACCCAACTAAAAGACAACCCATAGTTACAGACGGACCCCTCTGCCCACAGTGACCTCTGGTGAAGTCTCTGGATGTTACTATAGTCCCCGGCTGCACTGATCAGCTGTAAGATGTCTGTAATGAAGCTTTACTGATAATCCTTGTTCCCATTACAGCAAAAAATTTTGAAACTCCGATTGTTACTGGGACAAAAAAATTAATTTGTCTAGATCTACCATTATAAAATATACAGTTTCGACTTACATACAAATTCAACTTAAGAACAAACCTCCGGATCCTATCTTGTACGTAACTCGGGGACTGCCTGTACTTAGCTTCATCACATTATTCTACTCTACACTATGTTATATTATTCTGTACTATATTATTTTCTGGAGGATTTTATACTATACTATGCTATATCTATAACTATACTGCTTTGCTCTATGGTATATTATATTACACTGTACTATAATAGGATTTATAACTTTACTTACCAATGTCACTGTACATTATACCTCGGGTTTTACTTTGGGGATTCAGTAGCTACATGATTCCATATGGTGCTGAATACAATGGATTTGTCTTTCTTCAAAATATTTGGGCTTAATCCAAGACCTAAATAAAAAATTTCCCAGAGCCACTTGTATTTTTGAATTTTATATCCCTGGGTTACATACAGGATAGGGTCTGTAGGTTTGTTCTTAAGTTGAATTTGTATGTAAGTTGGAACTGTATACACATTTTTTTTGGTCTCTGTGACAATTGGATTTTAAAAATGTTGGGTTGTCATAAGAACCAGGATTAACACTAAATCTTCATTACAGACGCCGGTGATAACTGTTACAGCTGATTATTGTAGCTTAAGGGTAAAGTACAGTAAATTACGAACATGTAATTAACATGTAAGTTAGGTGTTCCTAAGTAGGGGACCGCCTGTATTTTTGAATTTTCTATTTATATATATAGTATAGAATTTTATATACCGGTATATAGTGTATATACATATATTACATATCACATTATGTTAGCTACTCTATTCCCTGCTTTATTATACTATCACAAATATTATGGCCATGCATACTATGCACCACTATGCATTTTTTTTCTATACTATGGGGCAGATTTATCAAGTGTCTGAAAGTCAGTATATTTCTAGTTGCCCATGGCAACCAATCACAGCTCAGCTTTCATTTTACCAGTGCTCATGAATATTTTAAAGGGGAGCTGTGATTGGTTGCAATGGGCAACTAGAAATATTCTGACTTTCAGACACTTGATAAATCTGCCCCTATATGTTACTATTCTATACTGTACTATGCCAGACATTAGGATAACATTTTGAGGAACAGAGAAAAAGTGGATAAGGTGGCTTGGTCTCGTCGAGGGTCATATGGATATTGCTTTGTATGTTGTATATGATGCTGAATGCTTTTATATTATACAAACTATAGCTATAGCATGTGTCTGGGGTGACATGTGTTGCTTTTTGTATATGTTGGTCACTACTCCCGTTTTGGTGCACTGTGTACAATTGTTCAGCATCCAACTAATGCAACTGCTGCAAAACCGCTCCCATCACTTCCCCTTAAAGGGTCATTGTCATCTGTGATTTCACAATTTATTTATTTCCTCTGATATACGTAGATGTTTACAATTGGATGTTATTATGAAAATATATCTGTGTGAAGATAATTTCCCATAAATGTAATCATTTGGCCCCTTAGAAACGGAGGACAGCTCACAAGAGAAGCTGGTGCCAGAATCTGCAGGTGTCAGCTGTATATCACAGCTGACACCTGCCTGTAACACCAAGGATCAGAAATTCCTCCTAACTTAGGTGTAAACCCCTTACAGGGTTCAAGCATGACCGCGGCATGTAAGGGGCTTCCACTGTGGAGAGGGGGCGGTGGGTTGACAATGTCTCCTGCAGGCCGGGCCCTGCCAAGAGGTAGAACCCGGCTGTAACACACTGAGCATGCCCAGTAGTGTTACATGCCCAATGTGTTACACAACACAGTGCAATTCATACTTATTGCAGTGTGGTAGTACAATTAGAGCATGAACAAGACAAGGCAACCTGTAAAGAAAAAATATATTTGAAAACAATTTCTTCAATGTTATTGTTTTTTTAATCAAAATTAATAATTAAATAAAGTGAAGTCCCCTAAACACCAACATTTCCCACATACATCTAATAAAGTACAAAAACAGAAAATCCGGAACAATCTCTACAATAAATTGAAAAAATTATTAGACCCCCCCCCCCCCTCTTAGGTAATGCAGAAAAAAAAACTGAAAAACTTTCCTAAACTGTACATTTTTCATTAAATCCCTTCACTAAAAAGTGATCAAAAAAAGTTATGTACACCAAAATGGTAGCACTGAAGAGAGCAACTCATCACTCAAAAAATAAGCCCTCAACCATAGAAAAACAAATGAGATTTTCTCTATATTAGTTTTAGTTCAGTGAAATTGTAAAAATATATAAATATATATAAATAAGATTTCACCATAATCATAGTGATCCATAGAATAAAGATGACATGACATTATTATGGTATGATGAGGCACATTTACTTAGAAAGACGGAAACTTCACTAAAAGTTCTATTTCCGTGTATAATGCTACGTGCATCGAATCACTAAGATCGTGTTCCTGAAATCATGAATGTGTCGCTTCCCCACTCAGGTCCGACAGAGTTCACCATCTTTTTTGTGGTGCACCTTTAACATAGAGCGTGTGATACAATTTGCAAGTTAAATACAGCGCTCGGTCCGGATCAGTCGGACCAACCACTGGCATGCCCCCTAATCTGTACCGCATGGAAGCAGCGCAGCTGCGCCACAAAAAGGGTCTTGAGCGCCACAATCCCAGCGCAGACACTTCTTTAATACCTGTGCGAGCCGTTTTAGCCTAGAGGAACGCACAGTGCGACAAAAGTGTGGAGAAAAGCCCTTAGTAAATGTGCGTCATGAAAAAACTCCATCTCCAAATCATCAGGGCATGTTAAAGCCTTCCAAAGTTATCTCCGTATGAAGTGACACAAGTCACATTACAAAAATAGGGCCGAGTCAGGAAGGTGAAAAGTGGCTTCGGCAGCGAGGGGGTTAATAATATATAGTTTATATAAGGCAGATGCATTTAACATGAATGCCCAGGAGACCCTTTTAACAGAGCAACCCCCCCCCCTTTCTGGTGACAATGTTCAGGAATTCTATGTTCTATATACTGGTAATACTACAGCATTGTGCACTATAGGTACTGCTATTACACCTCCGTATATACAATGGGGGTCATTTACTAAGGGCCCGATTCACGTTTTCCCGACGTGTTACCTGAATATTTCCGATTTGCGCCGATTTTCCCTGTATTGGCCCAGGTTTTTGGCCGCACGCGATCGGATTGTGGCGCATCGGCACCGGCATGCACGCGACGGAAATCAGGGGGCGTGGCCGAATGATAACCCGACGGATTCGGAAAAACCGCCGCATTTAAAAAAAAAAGTGTCCCGGGACACGCGCTTACCTTCGCCAAGTATAGGATGGTGCATTCCTGCGGACCTCGGGGAACTTCAGCGCAGCAGCGACATCTGGTGGACGGCGGAGGAACTACCTTAGTGAATCGCCGGAAGACCCGAATCCACCGCACAGAACGCGCCGCTGGATCGCGAGTGGGCTGGGTAAGTAAATCTGCCTCATTGGGGCAAAATCCCGGGGCAATACAGGCAAAATCGGCGCAAATCGGAAATATTCGGGTAACACGTCGGGAAACCGCGAATCGGGCCCTTAGTAAATGACCCCCATTACGTGTACCCTGAGGTGTTGTGAATGGGGAAAGCCGCAGCGATGCTGCTTCTAGAAGAGTGTATTGTAGCTCAGCTCATCTATAATGTAAGGGCTGCAGTGATTTATCCGGCTACAAAGAGTTTAGCCGATATTGAAGACCCCGGTATATTCATACTATAATGATTCCGATGGGCAATACATTGTTTGTGCTGCGGGGGAGCTGTATACTGGATGCTGCACTCTACGAGGTCACTGTGTGGTTGAGGGTTAAAGACTTGCTTGCGGAGGCTTCTTCGTAAACATTTTGAATGCTAATTACATGATAAACTACTACGACTTATGACTTTTCTGAGGAACGTCTGATACATTCATCTGTCATCTCAATAGTCTCCGAATCCCGGCAATCATCCCTTTAAACTGTCTAACCTTAATAATTAATAATGGAGAAGTCTCAATGCCTCCAGTTCATCTCCTCGATTTTTACAGCTCATTTGGATTTAAATGTTTAATTTTCAATAGCGAGATGATGAGAGAAGTAAACACATCACTTATTACCGGGATGTCATTAATTATGCTGAGTAAACTATTGATCAAAAATAATCCTAAGCAAGAAGCTTCATTCCAACTATTGCTACAGACAATACCAGCCTCGGATCGGGAAAGCTGGTTTATTTGAAGAAATCACAGCACTACATAGGGTGTTTCCCTATAGGTGAATGCTCATTAGCTGTGTCTTATTTAATTGGAATACATGGGAGTCACGATTAGGAAGACGAGTTAGATATAGACGTCTATTACAAATATCCGGAAACTATTCCCGTAGAATGCCAATTAGTTCCCTTTAACACAGTGAAATCTGAAGGATTTATGCCCCCAGCTAAAAGAAGACCTGAGAACAAAAGATTAAATTTTATATTCAGATATAAATCACAATTGTAGTCTGTACAGTTAACTCGTGTGTAGAAACCTAAGCATGGTACCGCACACTCCCTGCCTGATATACTTCCATGATTTCATTACTTTATTGGCATGTCAAGGAGGAAGGTCAACCTTTATAATTGTTTTCAATTTTCTTATTGGTTTGTCCCTATAGCCTGGTAACAGACTACAACCTTGTGTACTGTAGTCTGACCAACCACAAAGAATGCTGGGCAAAATCTGGTTCCAATAGAGCGCCAGCTCCATCAAATGGAGAGTCCTGGGGTACGGTGCCACAAAAACCAGACAACAAAGGTGGTGCTCAGCTGCCAACAAGATAGTCCATGTAAGCACAAGGTAAGGAAAGAAAGAGCGACACTTACGCGCAGGAATCCTTTATTGTAGGTGCATAGTACAGGGAAGGAGCGGGGCCAGGCCTTCCTTACCTTGTGCTTACTGTAGTCTGACTATTAAGCAGTAAGCTTGTCCAGTTTTGTCCTTGTTCACACAACCTCAGGTTCTCTAATAACTGATAAAAGTCACAGAGTTGAGCTCAGAAGAAATTAGACCAAGACAACATATGGTATAATATCTAAATCTCTGCAAGGCTAGGCAGATGTGTGTAACTTTATTCACTTCACAAAGGATTATACAGAACTTTCAGTGGGCTGCACCTGGGCTTGGCTTGCCAAAGATAAGAAGTAATGTCCGTAGTTCATTGGTTAGTAAATTATAATATGATCATCGCAGGAACAAAGGCTCTGTTTCTTCTTGGAGTGGGTGGTATCGTAAATCAGCCAAGACCTCATTCTTTCACTGCTCTGTTATCAATCTTCATCCATAGTCTGGCCTCATATTAGTTTTCAGCATTAAGTATATGAAAAATAAAAACATTTTCATTTAACAAAAAACAATACTTCACATGTTCTTCTATCTACCCCTTCCTCTTATGATCACACATTTGGCAATTTAGCAACTTGATGAAGAGATCAATGTCAATTCTTACACGGTTTTGGTTGTAGTTAGTTAATATGCAGACAAATAGTAACATAAAATAAACATCTTTACTAATTATATTTGGTTTTATTCTCCTGTTAGTTTGCTCTTGCTAATCCTATGAAGATCTATGTGTTCCCATGGTAACAGATAAAAATCAAAGTTTTGCAGTCTGATCCTGTTGCTGTACGTCCTTCCGTCTGTCCCTTGCTTCTGACTAGCAGATTTTATAACTTAGCGCTTGGTGGAAAGGTGTATAATAATTTGACTAGAGAAGATTGTTTATAGTGTAGGGTTTGTTACTATGGAAACCTAAAAATCTGTACTGCAACTGCATGGTATAGTAGAAAAAGTTTAATGTAGATGACTTTGGAGTTGGAGTTTCCCCATTTTTGACCCTCATGTGATCTGCATATTGCAGAGTGCTTAACACTTTGAAACAAACTTATGGCTGATTATTTAGGCAAAGCTATAACCTGACAAAGTGTAATGTTCAGAAGTTGGGCCTTTCTAAAAATATAGTCTAGAATTCTCCAGAATTCTGGAGTGGACATAGTTGGAATGATTACCCTACTGGGCTCTGTAATTCAGAGATCTAGCTATCCATTGAATGCAACCAAGCTTTTCCAGGTTCAGTTCTCCTAGAAATCTCCCTGTGTAAGCTAAATTTTAATAACAGAACCAAGTAGTGCTAGAAATGGGTAAATTTTGTGAAATATTTGTAATCTGTTCAATTTTAAAACTGTTAATGTGCTTTGTTTAAGTTAATGCATCTTCACCTGAGGTAGTACACGCTGTTCATTGGCTAGATCCTTGGAACCTTCCAGAGGCTGAAAGAGTTTATATAGTGATCGCCCTCACTATCAACCAGGAAATGTCACCCACACTGGAAGAGTACCCTTCTGGCTCTGAATGGTGTGTATGAGGCCTACACTAGGACTGTGCTACCGAGACTTCTGCTGCCAGACTGCAACCAAGCTGACCATTCAGTTCCTAGTATGCAGGAGCTCCCAAATCCTGTACTCCCCCAGTGGGGATGTTGCAAAAGGAAGAGGATAGTCCATTGTACAAATACATTTAACACCCAGTTCAGGAGGTTCAATAGCAGCTGTTATAGAAGATTCAGTATCTGTAGCCTACATGGGAGCAATATCTAGCATCAACTAAGTGCACAGTATGGATTTTACCTAGAATCAGACAGAAATAAGAACGCAGGGCATGTGAGTCTAACTTCTGTGGTGGGGAAAATATTTGAGGGGTTTGTTAGAGATGATATCCTGGAGTATCTCACTGCACAGAACCTTATAACCCAGCATCAGGATGGGTTTATGAGAGATCGGTCCTGTCAGATTAATCTGATTGGCTTCAATGAGGAGCTACGTTCCAGGGTCGTCATTAATGGCACATTCTTAGATTGGGTTGACATTATCAGTGGAGACCACGGGGGTCAGTATTGGGGCCACTTCTTTTTAATATTTTTATTAATGACCTTTTTGTGGGTTTACACAGTCAAGTTTCAATATTTCCAGGTGATACTAAGCTGTGTAAAGTAATAAATACTGAGGTCGATAGTTTAGCATTACAGAGGGATTTGTCAAAGCTTGAGGAGTGGGCAGAGAAATAGTTGATGAGGTTTAATGTAGATAAGTGTAAAGTTATGTACTTGAACCATGGGAACAAAAAGTATAATTATGTTCTATACAGTCAATGACTTGGTAAAACTGGAGCTGATAAAGACATGGAGATATAGGTGGATGGTAAACTTAAATTTTAGTAAATAAAGTTATGTGATGTATCAAGACAGGAATAGATTCTCATGATAAAGACATAGTTTTGTCCTTATACAAATCACTGGTCAGACCACATATGGAATATTGTGTACAGTTTTGGGCACCAGTGGATAAAAAGGATATAGTAGAGCTGGAACAGGTGCAGAGGAGAGTAACCAAGGTTATTAGGGGAATGTGGGGATTAGAATACAATGACAGATTACAAAATTTGGGATTATTCAGTTTAGAAAAAAGACAACTGAAGGGAGACCTCATTATAATGTTCAAATACCTGAACGGACAGTACAAGGATCTCTCCAAAGATCTTTTTATACCTAGGCCTGTGACCAGGACAAGGGGGCATCCTCTACGCCTAGAGGAGAGGAGGTTCTACCATCACCATAGACAGGGGGCATCCTCTACACCTAGAGGAGAGGCAATTCTACCATCACCATAGACAGGAGCATCCTGTACAACTAGAGGAGAGGGGGTTCTACCATCACCATATACAGGGGGAATCCTCTAAACCTAGAGGAGAGGAGGTACTGCCATCACCTCTACACCTAGAGGAGAGGCGGTTCTACCATCACCATAGACAGGAAGCATCCTCTATACCTAGAGGAGAGGGGGTTCTACCATCACCATATACGGGGGGCATCCTCTAAATCTAGAGGAGAGGCAGTTCTACCATCACCATAGACAGGGGGCGTCCTCTACCCCTAGAGCAGTGATAGCCAACCTTTTAGAGACCGAGTGCACAAACTTCAACCAAAACACACTTATTTACCCTGATGTGCCAATGTGCCATTTTAAACAGTAACTTATTGCTACCTGTTCTTCCACTTCTTTAATTGTATCAGCCACTTGAGGCCACCAATACATTTGAAAGAAGGTGAGCAAATTCAGACTATCGTTGTAGCTTCTCTACAGGGTCTCTCTGTTTAGGAAGAATGCTGGTCCAGCAGGAGAACTTCCAAAGATAATGCAGTTCTATCAAAGCCTTCTCACTTTTCAAGCACTTCCAAACAGTCAATGAAGTGTCGCCTCAAAATAGTGTTTAGCGCAGCATCTCATAAGTTGCCTAGGACTGCAGGAAGATTTACTGGATTTGGTCCTGTTTGGTGAACTCTGTCCTGGGATGATGGCCTAAATGCCCACAGAAAGGGCTCTGAGTGTCACCTCTGGCACCAGTGCCATAGGTTCGCCATCACTGACCTAGAGGATAGGAGGCTACCATCACCATAGACAGGGGGCATCCACCACACCTAGAGGAGAGGAGGTTCTACCATCACCATAGACAGGGGGATCCTCTACACCTAAAGGAGAGGCTGTTCTGCCATCACCATAGACAGGAGGCATCCTCTATACCTAGAGGAGAGGTGGTTCTACCATCACCATAGACAGGGGCGTCCCCTACACCTAGAGGAGAGGTGATTCTACCATCATCATAGACAGGGGCGTCCTCTACACCAACAGGAGAGGTGGTTCTACCATCACCATAGACAGGGGACATCCACTACACCTAGAGGAGAGGTGGTTCTACCATCACCGTAGACAGGGGCATCCTCTACACCTAGAGGAGAGGCGGCTCTACCATTACCATAGACAGGGGACGTCCTCTACACCTAGAGGAGAGGAGGTTCTACCATCACCATAGACAGGGGACATCCACTACACCTAGAGGAGAGGTGGTTCTACCATCACCGTAGACAGGGGGCATCCTGTATGCCTAGAGGGGAGGCAGTTCTACCATCACCATAGACAGGGGGCATCCTCTACACGTAAAGGAGAGGCATTTCTACCATCACCATAGACAGGGGACATCCTCTACACCTAGAGGAGGGATAGTTCTACCATCACCATAGACAGGGTGCATCCTCTATGCCTAGAGGAGAGGCGGTTCTACCATCACAATAGACAGGGGGCATCCTCTACACCTAGAGGAGAGGTGGTTCTACCATCACTGTAGACAGGGAGCATCCTCTACACCTAGAGGAGAGGTGGTTCTACATCACCGTAGACAGGGAGCATCCTCTACGGCTAGTGGGGAGGCAATTTTACCATCACCATGAACAGGGGGAATCCTCTACACCTAGAGGAGAGGAGGTTCTACCATCACCATAGACAGGGGACATCCTCTAAACCTAGAGGAGAGGAGGTTCTACCATCACCATAGACAGGGGGCATCCTCTACACCTAGAGGAGAGGAGGTTCTACCATCACCATAGACAGGGGGCATCCTCTACACCTAGAGGAGAGGAGGTTCTACCATCACCATAGCTAGGGGGCATCCTCTACACCTAGAGGAGAGGAGGTCCTCCATCTCCATAGACAGGGGACATCCTCTACACCTAGAGGAGAGGAGGTTCTACCATCACCATAGACAGGGGGCATCCTCTACACCTAGAGGAGAGGAGGTTCTACCATCACCATAGACAGGGGGCATCCTCTACACCTAGAGGAGGTTCTACCATCTCCATAGACAGGGGGCATCCTCTACACCTAGAGGAGAGGGGGTTCTGCCATCACCATAGACAGGTGATATCCTCTACACCTAAAGGAGAGGAGGTTCTACCATCACCATAGACAGGGGACATCCTCTACACCTAGAGGAGAGGAGGCTCTACCATCACCATAGACAGGGGCATCCTCTACACCTAAAGGAGAGGAGGTTCTACCATCACCATAGACAGAGTGCATCCTCTACACCTAGAGGAGAGGAGGTTCTACCATCACCATAGCTAGGGGGCATCCTCTACACCTAGAGGAGAGGAGGTCCTCCATCTCCATAGACAGGGGACATCCTCTACACCTAGAGGAGAGGAGGTTCTACCATCACCATAGACAGGGGGCATCCTCTACACCTAGAGGAGAGGAGGTTCTACCATCACCATAGACAGGGGGCATCCTCTACACCTAGAGGAGGTTCTACCATCTCCATAGACAGGGGGCATCCTCTACACCTAGAGGAGAGGGGGTTCTGCCATCACCATAGACAGGTGATATCCTCTACACCTAAAGGAGAGGAGGTTCTACCATCACCATAGACAGGGGACATCCTCTACACCTAGAGGAGAGGAGGCTCTACCATCACCATAGACAGGGGCATCCTCTACACCTAGAGGAGAGGAGGTTCTACCATCACCATAGACAGGGGGCATCCTCTACACCTAAAGGAGAGGAGGTTCTACCATCACCATAGACAAAGGTTCTTTACTGTAAGAGCAGTGAGACTGTGGAACTCTCTGCCGCAGGAGGTTGTTATGGCGGACTCTATGTACATGTTCAGGAGGGGCTTGGATGACTTTCTGGATAACAAATATATCATGGGTTATGGGGAAAAAAACATATGTTTAATTCTTAAAGATTGGACTTGATGGACTTGCGTCTTTTTTCAGCCTTATGTACTATGACGCTACGATACCATTTAGTCAGAAAATAACTTTATTTTACCAAATAACATAAGTGGAGAAGTTTCAAAATCAAAACAGTATTTTGATAAATTACAAATTTCCTGGACGCTCATTTCCTCAGTCCTGTCCGATTCTTAATTCTATGTAATAATATATATCAGTCATAGTAATAACACGGTGACAACACTGTGAAGGAAACCACATTATAATGGGAAGCAATTAAATGCCACAAATATATAATGGTTTTACAGATGTCTGTAACAGGAAAAGAAGGAGAAAAATCAAGTTGTTGAATCCAAAGGTAAATTCTAGGGAGATTGTAAATAGTGTACAAAGTCTACATACAGCATGTTATAGAGCAGGAGGAGCTGAACACATATAGGGGCACATTTACTAAGGGTCGGTCGGACGCATTTTCCCGGCTTTTTACCGTTTTGCTGTGACCGCTGAACAACCCAACTGATTCGGACCAACCACGGGATTTTAAAACGAAATTGTGTCGCAATATCAGCACTCATATGCATTGGGAAGAAGAAGGTGAACTCCGGCGGACCTCAGCTGGGTAAGTAACACATGCAGGAAATTGGACTCACAATCTTAGTGAATCGCGGCAGACCCGAATCCTTGTTGGACAATGCACAGCGGGGATCGCGGCGGGACGGGTAAGTAAATGTGTCCCATAGTGTCCTATCTGCAGGCAGCATGTTATAGAGCAGGAGGAGCTGAGCACATTGTACATAGTGTCCTATCTGCAGGCAGCATGTTATAGAGCAGGAGGAGCTGAACACATTGCAGATAGTGTCCTATCTGCAGACAGCATGTTATAGAGCAGGAGGAGCTGAACACATTGCATATAGTGTCCTATCTGCAGGCAGCATGTTATAGAGCAGGAGGAGCTGAGCAGATTGTACACAGTGTCCGATCTGCAGGCAGTATGTTATAGAGCAGGAGGAGCTGAGCAGATTGTACATAGTGTTCTATCTGCATGTAGCATGTTATAGAGCAGGAGAGCTGAGAAGATTGTACATAGTGTCCTATCTGCAGGCAGCATATTATAGAGCAGGAGGAGCTGAGCAGAATGTACATAGTGTCCTATCTGTAGGTAGAATGTTATAGAGCAAGAGGAGCTGAGCAGATTGTAAATAGTGTCCTACCTGCAGGCAGCATGTTATAGAGCAGGTGGCGCTGAGCAGATTTGACGTAGTTTCCTATCTGCAGGCAGCATGTTATAGAGCAGGAGGAGCTGAGCAGATTGTAAATAGTGTCCTACCAGCAGCCAGCATATAATATAGCAGGAGGAGCTGAGCAGATTGTACATAGTGCCTTATCTGCAGGCAGCATGTTATAGAGCAGGAGGAGTTGAGCAGATTTTTAGTGGTTTCCTATATGCAGGCAGCATGTTATAGAGCAGGGAGAGCAGAGCACATTGTACATAGTGTCCTCTGTGCAGCATCTTTGTATAATTGCCTTTATAACAAACATAAAGCTTTAATCCAAGAGCAGATAAGTAACCGGCTGTATTGTTAGAATTGTCAGGGTATGGCCAGTTTAGACTATATGATAGTTATGACCATTGTCCTCATTGTTTTTGTCTCTGTCACATATAACAGAGCGCCGGTGCGATGCAGCAGTGAATAAAAATCAGAATCCGCTCCTAGATTTATGAGCCGCTCGCCCTCCAGTTATAATGAACATTTACATTCTTGATTGATTTATGTGGAGACTTATTGATGGAAATGTTTCAAGTTGAATAGAAAACTCCATCACCTGAAGCCATATGAGGGGTAGGGGGGAGTATGGGGCGCATCACATTAGGTTTTACGGGAAGAATCATTGTAATTTACAAATCTTTTATTGCACAATCAACATTCAACATTTAAGTGGTGAGAGATGAGTTTATAACGTTATTTTGATCGGATTATTTTTCATGATAAAAAATATGGAATGTCATTACTCTCCTGATAAGTGTGTTTCATGTATACACGTATCCCCGTATATCCTCTATATACTGCCCCATACAGGAGAGCTGACATATCCTCCATATACTACACCACACAGGAGGAGAGCTGACATATCCTCTATATATTACACCACACAGGAAGAGAGCTGACACATCCTCTATATACTACACCACACAAGAGGAGAGCTGACATATCCTTTATATATTACACCACACAGGAAGAGAGCTGACACATCCTCTATATACTACACCACACAGGAGAGCTGACACATCCTCTATATACTACACCACACAGGAGGAGAGCTGACACATCCTCTATATGCTACACCACACAGGAGGAGAGCTGACACATCCTCTATATACTACACCACACAGGAGAGCTGACACATCCTCTATATGCTACACCACACAGGAGGCCTGACACATCCTCTATATACTACACCACACAGGAGGCCTGACACATCCTCTATATACTACACCACACAGGAGGAGAGCTGACACATCCTCTATTACTACACCACACAGGAAGAGAGCTGACATATCCTCTATTACTACACCACACAGGAGAAATGACACATCCTCTATATACTACACCACACAGGAGGCCTGACACATCCACTATATACTGCACCACACAGGAGAGCTGACATATCCTCTATATACTACACCACACAGGAAGAGAGCTGACACATCCTCTATTACTACACCACACAGGAAGAGAGCTGACACATCCTCTATATACTACACCACACAGGAAGAGAGCTGACATATCCTCTATTACTACACCACACAGGAGAGCTGACACATCCTCTATATACTACACCACACAGGAGGCCTGACACATCCTCTATATACTACACCACACAGGAGAGCTGACACATCCTCTATATACTACACCACACAGGAGAAGAGCTGACACATCCTTTATATACTACAACACACAGGAGAGCTGACACATCCTCTATATACTACACCACACAGGAGGAGAGCTGACACATCCTCTATATACTACACCACACAGGAGGAGAGCGGACACATCCTCTATATACTACACCACACAGGAGGAGAGATGACACATCCTCTATATACTACACCCCACAGGAGGAGAGCTGACACATCCTCTATATACTACACCACACAGGAGGAAAGCTGCCACATCCTCTATATACTACACCACACATGAGGAGAGCTGACACATCCTCTATATACTACACCACACAGGAGAGCTGACACATCCTCTATATACTACACCACACAGGAGAGCTGATACATCCTCTATATACTACACCACACAGGAGGAGAGCTGACACATCCTCTATATACTACACCACACAGGAGGAGAGCTGACACATCCTCTATATACTACACCACACAGGAGGAGAGATGACACATCCTCTATATACTGCACCACACAGGAGAGCTGACACATCCTCTATATACTACACCACACAGGAGGAGAGCTGACACATCCTCTATATACTACACCAAACAGGAGGAGAGCTGACACATCCTCTATATACTACACCACACAGAGGGAGAGATGACACATCCTCTATATACTACACCACACAGGAGGAGAGCTGACACATCCTCTATATACTACACCACACAGGAGGAAAGCTGACACATCCTCTATATACTACACCACACAGGAGGAGAGCTGACACATCCTCTATATACTACACCACACAGGAGAGCTGACACATCCTCTATATACTACACCACACAGGAGGAGAGCTGACACATCCTCTATATACTACACCACACAGGAGGAGAGCTGACACATCCTCTATATACTACACCACACAGGAGGAGAGATGACACATCCTCTATATACTACACCACACAGGAGAGCTGACACATCCTCTATATACTACACCACACAGGAGGAGAGCTGACACATCCTCTATATACTACACCACACAGGAGGAGAGCTGACACATCCTCTATATACTACACCACACAGGAGGAGAGATGACACATCCTCTATATACTACACCACACAGGAGGAGAGCTGACACATCCTCTATATACTACACCACACAGGAGGAAAGCTGACACATCCTCTATATATTACACCACACAGGAGGAGAGCTGACACATCCTCTATATACTACACCACACAGGAGAGCTGACACATCCTCTATATACTACACCACACAGGAGGAGAGCTGACACATCCTCTATATACTACACCACACAGGAGGAGAGCTGACACATCCTCTATATACTACACCACACAGGAGGAGAGATGACACATCCTCTATATACTACACCACACAGGAGGAGAGCTGACACATCCTCTATATACTACACCACACAGGAGGAAAGCTGACACATCCTCTATATGCTACACCACACAGGAGGAGAGCTGACACATCCTCTATATACTACACCACACAGGAGGAGAGCTGACACATCCTCTATATACTACACCACACAGGAGCAAAGCTGGCACATCTTCTATATACAACACCACACAGGATGAGAGCTGACAGATCCTCTATACACTACACCCCACAGGAGGAGAGCTGATACATCCTCTATATTCTATGCCACACAGAAGAGCTGACACATCCACTATATACTACACCACGAAGGAGGAGAGCTGACGCATCCTCTATATACTACACCACACAGGAGGAAAGCTGACTCATCCTCTATATACTACACCACACAGGAAGAGAGCTGACACATCCTCTATATACTACACCACACAGGAGAGCTGACACATCCTCTATATACTACACCACACAGGAGGAGAGCTGACACATCCTCTATATACTACACCACACAGGGGGAGAGCTGACACATCCTCTATATACTACACCACACAGGAGGAGAGATGACACATCCTCTATATACTACACCACACAGGAGGAAAGCTGGCACATCCTCTATATACAACACCACACAGGATGAGAGCTGACAGATCCTCTATATACAGATCCCCACAGGAGGAGAGCTGATACATCCTCTATATACTATGCCACACAGGAGAGCTGACACATCCTCTATATACTACACCACACAGGAGAGCTGACACATCCTCTATATACTACACCACGAAGGAGGAGAGCTGACGCATCCTCTATATACTACACCACACAGGAGGAGAGCTGACACATCCTCTATATACTACACCACACAGGAGGAGAGCTGACACATCCTCTATATACTACACCACACAGGAGGAGAGATGACACATCCTCTATATACTACACCACACAGGAGGAAAGCTAGCACATCCTCTATATACAACACCACACAGGATGAGAGCTGACAGATCCTCTATATACTACACCCCACAGGAGGAGAGCTGATACATCCTCTATATACTACACCACACAGGAGAGCTGACACATCCTCTATATACTACACCACACAGGAGAGCTGACACATCCTCTATATACTACACCACGAAGGAGGAGAGCTGACGCATCCTCTATATACTACACCACACAGGAGGAGAGCCAACACATCATCTATATACTACACCACACAGGGGAGCTGACACATCCTCTATATACTACACCACACAGGAGGAGAGCTGACATATCCTCTATTACTACACCCCACAGGAGGAGAGCTGACACATTCTCTATATACTACACCACACAGGAGAGCCGACACATCCTCTATATACTACACCACACTGGAGGAGAGCTGACACATCCTCTATTACTACACCCCACAGGAGGAGAGCTGACATATCCTTTATTACTACACCCCACAGGAGGAGAGCTGACACATCCTCTATATACTACACCACACAGGAGGAGAGCTGACATATCCTCTATTACTACACCCCACAGGAGGAGAGCTGACACATCCTCTATATACTACACCACACAGGAGAACCGGCACATCCTCTATACACTACACCACACAGGAGAGCTGACACATCCTCTATATACTACACCACACTGGAGGAGAGCTGACACATCCTCTATATACTACACCACACAGGAGGAGAGCTGACACATCCTCTATATACTACACCACATAGGAGGAGAGCTGACACATCCTCTATATACTACACCACACAGGAGGAGAGCTGACACATCCCCTATATACTACACCACACAGGAGACACACCCGCTATATATTACATCACACAGGAGAGCTGACACATCCTCTATATACTACACCACACAGGAGATGCATATGCTATATATTACATCACACAGGAGAGCTGACACATGTATGTCCTTTATATATATGTCAGCTTTGCTGGCGGCATGTAAATGGTTAACACCGGCGATTGGTGCCAGCTCAGCCTATGAGCCCTCTTTATAAAACCACTGCCCCACCATTACATTGATGGTTTTTATGGCATTACAATAGGATGCAGCCGAAAATCACAATTGTTAATTTAACCTCTTACTGGCTTGTTTAGCCCCTGATGACTATTTTAACAAATATGGATAACAAACATAAGAAGATTATTTCAGTCCCGGCTCCTGGATCTATGAGTAATGTCCCTGCTTTATCATGATGGATTTTCATGGAAGATTTCCTTTAAATCTTACTTTATGCATTTTTTTTCAATTACGGTAAACTCTAGTTTTATTTTTAGTCGAAAAAAAACCTTCAGTCTAAATAAATAATTGACTTTCTGTCTATTTTCTCTCTGGGACAGGCAATGCCAGAATCTCCATACACTGTATCTAATGAAACGCTCTTATGTTACGAATGAAATTTCTGCGCAAACAGTCTGGAAATTCTGATGTTTTAAATTACCATTTCATCCTTATTGAAAGGTTTTTAATTTTATTTGCAAAGCTTCAGTGTTCCTGTGACGGCAGGCTGGTGGCTGCGGAATATCAGACTTTCACTTTTCATTAACAAAATCGAAAGCAGCACAATTAGATCCCCTCTGTAAATGATTTTCTTCATTACCACCAGAATTCCTGAAATGACACAGTGGTGGTTCCAGTCTCGCTGGCTCTCAGATGGCGACATCAAAGACTAGATTAAAAGTACCAAAGTGATGGCATAAGAGCAGAAATGAATGCGTGTCTTCTCGTAGAGCAACAATGCATTGTGGGGGAAACTCTTCAAGTGCATTCTTAATTATGGATCTCAATTTATCTTGTTTACTTCGCCGCTACTAACAGGGTAGTCTACTATTCTGAGGGTTGCATTAGTAGACAGACTATTGCTGTACTAAGAACGTTGTCGTCAATGAAGTACAGAGAGTCGTATGTGCAACCATTCATGGTGGTATTAATGGGTCAGTGGAAGGAGTTGCAAAAAATAATATTGCGACCAACCATAGGTTGTATCTGTAGCTGCAACAAATATATTCAACGGCAAGAAAATTGCAGTTTGTTTTACTTTTAGTCCATTTATAATCTAGGAAACTCAATCTTATATCAAGTATATATTACAAATTGTATAGAAACATAAATAAGAAGCTCAACGTTCCATCCCTGCTTCCTCAACTGACTGAATATTATACTTTGCACTTGTTTTGGGACAACTCTACTTCTGCTACTTCTCTTGATAAGAAATAGACTTCTTGTTTTGTACATGTCTCTTTTTTCTTTTCCTCTGGTTTCCTACTAATCCCATGATACCTCAGCCCAATGTCACATGTCCAGATAGAAACACAGCTATCTACTAGCTGAAGATTACTTCTGTCATCGTTATACCATAAGGGGGTTTTCATAAGGCCCCTCAATTTTCTGGCATTCAAGCCCTGAAATAAGGGCAATTCCAGGCACACTTGAGGTGTGGGTGTGGAGGGATGTTAAAGAGGCTTGCACAGTAGTGGAGATGGCCGGTGCGGGGCATTCACACTACATTTGGCCTGCCCCTGTAACCTGCCCTATGCCTGGCATAGAACTGCCCTACTGCACGCCGGCTGCTGGATCTGTATGGAGCGCCAGAGTATGATAAATCCCCTCATTAGTATTTCATTCGGTAGTGGCACAATAGGTTAAAGTGATCGGTTCCAGTTCTGATCATGGGCATTAACAACATGGGGTGCAGCCAAACCCAGACTGAACAAATTAATTTTGGGTTCTGCTTCGGGTACCTGAATCCACAAAGTTCTTTAAAGGGGAACCTGTCATCAAAAATTGGCCTAATAAACCACTCCCAGTATGTTGTCATGCAGTTGAACAGCTTCTAGATAATGTTTTTTTTCATGGCCCAGTGTGGTGGCATCATCCAAAAATATCATTTTTGAAGTGAGATGTATAAAGTTGGATGTATAAAGTCAGGGAGGAGGAGAGTTTAACACGGAAGTCAAGCTCTCCCTGCCTCTGAACACCTTCAGGAGATCTATTCAATGATGTCTCTAGACAAAGGACCATCAATTACAGTGAAGGGGGAGTTCTAAGGCAGGAAAAGCTTAACTTCAGTGTTAACCTCTCTGCCTCCGTGATTTCATAAAACCCATTTACATCTCACTTCAAAGTTGATTTTCTGGATGATGCCACCATACATAGACTTTGTGGTTGGGGTCTGCTCAATGCTAGTCAAGAGGTGTGAGCTGTGAGCCCCATTTTTACTGTTTTCAGTGCTACAGGATATCTACCTGTAATGCTACCAGCAAATCGATCCACAGATATGTACACAAAGTCATTAATGAAAATCCCTCAACTGACCAGATCCCTCAACCAGATCGGCCACATATAGACATCCACAGCATAAAGAGCTCCAAAATATTACAAATCCATATTATTTCCAAAATTGGTGATCTAACTTCAATTAGAGAGAAAAGTTAACAGTATTCCATCTTGTATATACAGTATTTTCATAATTGTCCAAGTGATTAAACACACAGTTATTCAGAGAACTCAAAATCTTGTACCATTAAATGACACGGTCCATGCAAATGACCATAAAACATAGAGTCTATAAAACTAATTATTTGTCTACCCAACTGGTCCTTACTAGAGAGGAACAAACCCAATGGTAGGGTTTGGGGTTCTACTTCAACCACCTTACCTGGACATATTGACGGAGTGGTGGCCAATGTGTCAATTTGACGACCCTTGCAACTAGCCATGGCTATGATTGACCAGGGGGCTGAACCAAAACACCGAACCCGGCCATTGGTTCTGCTTATCTCCTGTCCTTACACCTTAAACAGGAAGTTACATCTGATTAGCCAATCAAAAACCTCCATAATGATGCACTTCCTTCCTGTTCCATAGCAGGAAGTTACATTTAAGCAGCCAATAAAAATCCACTCTAATGGTGATATTTTACCCAGGAAAATCTTTATCATCGAAACTGGGGATTGTTACAGACCGGTAGTGACTTAGAAATCCAAGATGTAAGAAATTAGGTTTATTTTTGTAGGTTTGTAAGAAATCAACAACTTGTATGTGATCTCTGGACCCCTTAGTGGCCACTGGGAAGCATTACATTTCTATGAGGATGGGCAAGGTTTTATAATACCTGGAGGTGGTAGCTGGAGTCAATCAATTTTGATATTTTTGTCTCTTATTTTTTATCATGGCTTAAGGCAATAAACATATCTCTGTAAACACAATTATGAGTAGTTAAATGCTGGAGTATGTTAAAATTAAGCTAGATTTGTATCACATACCATTCTGTACAGAACCCAGATGTTGGAGCCCCAAGTAGCGTAATATGCTATGTTTATATTCAGCAGTTCCATCAGACGAGATAGCGGAGAAACAGCACCAATATCTGAGCCCCGATCTTAAATACACTCATATATTCTCCTACACACTGAACATCTTTATTTGACTAAGTTTTATTCTGATACAACTGATAGTAACAGATGTTCTGTGTTCTAGTTACTTTAATCTCAGCAAAGATAAATGTAAAATTTTGCGAAATCCAAATTCTTAAGGAATGAATATGGCCTCATGTACACCCCAGAGCCGTGTGCACAGAGGTTGTATGGGGAGGGCTATACAAAGGGAGAGTTCAAACTTGTATAGAAAGTGTGCAAATTGGTGTCGTAACTTCCCGGAGTGTACGAAAATATATGCTTAAAAAAAGTTCTCATCTCATACCTTTCATTCATTTCATTGTAGTCACATAGGTGTAGACCCTGCAAGTAACGAGATCATGTCAGAAAGTTTGGGGTCCCTGAACCAATACCATATCTTCATGGTACCTTATAACTAACTGTTACTGCCTTTCCGACATTCAGGAGTGGAAGGTCCAATGATCGTAGTCAGTTTGGACCTCTACCACATGCACATGGTGCACAGTGACCTCAAGGTCAATAAATGATTCAATCGTCCAAGAAAAAATATACATCCCTGTTAGGGTTAGCATTAGGCTAAACCTAACACTAATTCCAGTCCTATCGCTAACCCCAATTAAAAAATTCATAAAAATTTAACAAGATAGGACTGGATGTCCATAACATGGGCAGTGGAGTGAGGTGTACTTACCTTGGCTTCACTTTGTGCAGAGCACATGTGCCGAGCCGACCAAAGTAGACTCAAATCTGAAACAGGAGGAACAACAGTCCGAAACCCCAGATATAAGGTCCCTAAGGGCCCTAAACCTCAACTATAAGATAGAAAGGTTTGGGGCCCTAAAGCCCAGGTATAAGGAACAAAGGTTTGGGGTGCTAAAACTCAGCTTTAAGGTAGAAAGCTCAAACCCTCACTGACATTTACCCTTTAAGAAAAACACTCATTATTGACATGTTAGAGAAGTATATATATATATGGTTCTGGAATGCTCACCCCCACAATGACACCCACCATTGGTGTTACATTGGAAATACCTCCTGAAAGCCACCGGCTGCACGTAAATACTGGCAATCCATGCATTTTCTTTAAGATCGTCACTGCTTTGGGGAGCGACAATCCTAGGAAAAATGGTCACACATCCGCACAGCCAGCATTTAAACATTGAACACCTGGTGGGGGGGTTGAGCCTGAATGTCGGACCCCAACCTTCTTGCTGAAGTTGGGGTTCAACAATCTGAGAATGTCATCAATAGGAATGCACAGACCTGAACCCACAATGTTCCAAACTGTGTTGAACATTGCAGGTTTGGATCCTCTCATCCCTACTGATGACATATCCAGGGCAAGGCCATAAATTGAGAGGGTGCAGAGAGTGTAGTCACATCCAGGCCCAGGAAACGTAATGAACCATAGATGGTCTCTACCCCAAACCACCAGAACTCTACATAATACATTATACTTGTAGGGTCTGGTACAGATTTTGCATCAGAGACCTGCAGCTTCAACTAACTAATATCAAAAACTGCCAGGGGAACAGGAGACCCTAGAATTTTGTTTAAGTTTACAAATGGCACAACTTTAGCTTAGACGCTTACTAGGTATTTCTCCATTGTCTGTACTGAACGCACAGTTTGACCCATAACAGAAGAGAATAGGCCATTGTATCCATCATGAATCCACCTGTACAGCGTGGGTCTTCTGAGACCTCATCATGTCAGGTAGTCACTGGGAATCAGCCCTTTTCACAATCCTGTTAAATTTCGTGTTGGAGCCATTTAATTTGGTTAAGTTTTACCAGCTGCGCGTTTATGCTCTATAAATAAAAAGTCCCCAAGAAACAAAAGAATGACAAATTGTGTTAAGATCCCCCCATGGTGGCTCTGTGAAGTCTGAAATGAAAACCTCGGTTCTTGGCTGTCTTTAAGAAGATGCAATTCATTAATATTTAAAGCAGATGATCCAGAGTAAGGAACGTATTTAATTAAATCCAAAGATGTGCTGGAGGAAAGAAATATTTATTACTGCTTTGAAATATAGAAAAACGAATTCATGGAGTTACATAAATCGGCAGGATGTGTTATCATGGGTTCACTTACATTTATGAATATAATATACACGATAATAGTCCGTGATAACAATAATTCAACTCTTACCTTGTTTAAAAATTCTAGAGGTGATGCACATGTCATAGCTCCAAGACACTTTCATCGGATTTTTGACATTTTCAGGATTTGGGCCGCTGTGTCAGGTACTTAACTGGGGTTGTGTCCAATCGTGAGATCGGATTGTGGTGTGGCTGCGCTGGCTTTCATGCGACAGAAATCGGGGGCATGGTGTAGGATGATCCGACCGATTCGGACTGAGCGCAGGATTTAACTTTCAAATTGTGTCGCAAGATCAAACACTTACATGCACCGGGAAGAAGAAGGTGAAGTCTGTTGGACCTGAGCAGGGGCGCACGATCGTAGTGAATCGCGGTACAGTGCATTCTGGTAGGACAATGCACTTTTGTGGAACACGTCAGGACGGGGAAGTAAATGTCAAGACTGAGTGAGCAAAATAAATTGACCCCTCGTAGTCACACCCAAGTCACCTGACCAAACACCCCTTACGTGACACTAATCATTTGAAAAATTTGATGAAAATCTTTAAAATTCGCTCATCTCTAGTTCCAGAAAGGTCTCATCTCTGGAGGACACAGTAGGGGTAATTCGAACTGCACAGTGGCTTAGTGGTTAGCATTACAGCCTTGCAGTGCTGGAGACCTGGGTTCAACATCTGCAAAGAGTTTGTATGTTCTCTCAGTGTTTGTGTGGGTTTCCTCCGGGTCCTCTGGTTTCCTCCCAAACTCCAAAACATACTGGTAGGTTGATTAGATTATGAGCCTCATTGGGGACAGGGACTGATTTGGCAAGTTCTGTGCAGCGCTGCGTAATCTGTGCGCGCTATATAATAAAGGAATTATTATTAATTATTATATCTTTGCATTATTATAAGTTTTGAATGAATCCAGCCTCTTAGTAAATATGGGTGCAAACTCTGCTCATTTGGACATGTAGACCAAGCAACTGTAGTAAATCTGAGTAGTAAAATCTTACGAAAGTGCGGCCGCAGACCCTTAGTAAATAAGCCCCATTGTCTGCAGACTTCAGTGCTTGCCATATGTTTCCTTGGAGTTTTCAAGTGATTTAGGAACTTTCATATTTTTTTGATCTTTTGACCTTTCCTAGTCTTCAGTCTATCTGTTTGTCTTTTGATTCTGTACTGCGTTGTTTGACCCATATTTGTATACTTTGCTGCAAAAATAGTACATCAACCAGTTCTCACATACCATCTGGGGTAAGGGGACAAGGACAGCTTGGGTGGTGTAGCTTTAGGACTCACTGTCCATGTCTATCGTTTCCTTTTGCAATTTGTTGTCTGTTCCCAACCATTAGCATTACAATTAGAGGTTGGCGAATTTGTTGAAATTCGGTTCAACCCAATTCGCTGAATTTTTTGAAAAATTTGATTCGACCCGAATTGAATCACAATGAATCGCGTTAAAAACAGGTATTTCCTGGCTGCAGAGAGCCTGTAGGGTGTTGTAGAATGTTGTGCCATGCTTAAATATGCATAGGGAGCGTGGTTTGGTCTTCAAACAATGCTGTGTTTTAGTATGACACGCACATGACAGCCGCGGCTCTTAGAATCTTTTCCCAATATGGCGGTGTGCATACAGCATGGTCGGTAAGAGCCGGTGCAAGCCCCACATTAATTTAAATACTGTGGGCTGTGATGGCATGCACAATTAGTCCCAGTACTGATCACGGTCATTATTAGTGGCAGTATTGAGCCAAACAAAAACTGACTAAAATCTGTGTCTGGGTTCGGGGCCCAAACCCAGAAAGTTCGGGTCCATTTGTCGCACTCACCACTACTTTTATGCAGTATATCATTGGTGCACTAATACAGAAGGAGTAAAGAACAGGCATGCAAATGATCAGCTGAAAAAAATAAATAAAAATGTCAATACTCATAGAGAATATATTAATAGTGAGCCAAGCTGCAGTGACTCAGCTCAGGCACTACACAGAAAATGGCGCTGTCTGCTACCTGTTCCAGTCTCTGTTATCAGCTTCTGAGAACAAATTTTGTTAAGGACCTATCCTATGGATATGTTGTCATTGTTTTTAGCCCAAAAACTTCTGTAACATTTACAGAAACACTTTAATGTACATATAAATATGGATGTGCCAGTAACTACTATACTGGTAGAGCAAACGAAATCATAATGTTTTAGGACAGATTTGGCCACTAGAAGTTTGTGTACTACCTTACATTGCCCATAATTATACATTATTAAAAAGGTCCTGCCATGGCGATTTAGGACACTAAACCAACCAATGGTCCATATGTACCGGTGGTTTAGTGTCCCAAATCGCCCTTCAGATAGTCCCCCAATGGCCGCTAGTGAAAGAAAAAACGACATACTTTACTTCATCCGGTGCTCTGTGCGCCGAAGCCGCCCTACTACTCCATGGCTTCTCTACACGTATGTCATAGTTACAGTGCATGTGCAATTAAGCCGGAATATAGTGCTCTAGCTTCTTTGAAGAACTGCGATGTTGTGGGATGCCCAAGTCCAGTGTGCCACATTGGACTCATCTCTAGGTAAAGGTAAATTTCATTGCGGCCACCAAGGGACTTGGAAAGGGCGATTTGGGACATTAAACCACCTGTACATAAGGACCTGTGCTTGATTTTGTGGCCCAAATCGTCCTGACAGGTCCTCTTTAACTGTATGGCTGATGCCCTTATACCAGGAGTGCCCGAGTATACAACAGACAGGCTACATGATAAATGAATCTTCTTTCATGGGTTTGGGGACTTCTATGACAATATAAAATGAGTCCACGCGGTATATAAACTGTCCTCATTTGCTTACAACTTTTGATGTACGATGTTCCATACGTTGCGACCTTTGTTGTAATTTTAATTGGTTCTTGTGCTTCAGAAATGATGAATATGTGCACATATAATGAGATGATGCATAAGGTTTCTATAAATTTATGGACCATTAATGAAAAAAAGAGTACTTAGCAATTTATACTATTAGTCCTCGCTGCCAAAAGTGTGAAGTTAATTACTGCACCTAATTTAATGTAGAACTGAATAAACATTTGTAGGTGCGTCGTGTGAGCGGGGACCGAGAGCCACGGAGCATCTCTGCGCGGCATCAATCAGGATCTGTCCTTGCAAGCAAACATCAACAGCTGTAGGACTAAATGGATTGGCATAATAAGCCTGTGTGCTGAGCAAACATAGCACAAAACAGACGGATCGCCATGCTTCAAAAACTTCCACATGTATTGAGGGGTCGGGAAGTGGCTGGAAATATAGAAACTATTTCTTATGTCATGTAATAGAGACGGTAAACAATGGAGATGATGGAGCATTGCTGACATTGGATAATCAGGGATTTCCATTTTTGGTTGACAGTTTTCTCCCGATCCCCTCCAGTTAAGAGCCAGTTCAGAGCGGAGAATGGGGCGGGCAGGCGGTAAACAGGGGCGTAAAAAACCGAAAAGGACTGTAGTTGTAATCTCCACCATGTCAGACCTGGTCTAAATAGGTCCGACCTGGAAGAGATCTTGTCCACATTTACAAAGATTCTGAAGGGGGGTTCAGTTGTGGGACTGCATTGTAAGATGACAGTCTAAATAAATCCCCCACATTATATTTTCTATTAAAGTAGATTTCTGGAAAACCACTGGATGGTAAGAAGTAGGGTGGAGATAACCTGAAATGTACTAACCCTGTCCTAGCACCCCATTCCCTCTCCACAACATTTGGGAAGGTTTGAAGTGTTGGCAGTCATTGAGTGCCCCCGGTGGTCACAATAGCAGGAGTGGTGACTTCATTGCTGAACGTCATCAATCCCGAATCTGTAATCTCAGTTATTTCCAGTCCAGTAGACAAGGCACACAAGGGAAGCTCCCCCCCCCCCCCCCCCCCGCCCAAGCTTAGCTCTACAAGAAGTTTTTAGTTAAAGGGCTTGTACCAAGTTGACAAATTATCCCCTATCCATAGGAAAGATGATAGCTAACTGATCGGAGGGAGCAGACTGGTGAGAGCTTCACTTATTGTAAGAACAGGATCATCAGATCCACAGATTGCTGGGAGTCCCATTCTCGTAATCAGTCGGTGTCCCAGCAGTTGAACCCACACCAATCAGCTTGTTATCTGCAATCCTGTGGATAGGTGATATGTATCAAACATCTTTCAACCTTTTTGGAACCCCTTAAAGAAATAGCAATGGCTGTTTCCAGAATATTATAGGAGTAGTACAAGAAAACTATGCATAGTAGCTTTGTAGCAGAAAGAAAACTATAGCTTTCTTTGTAAGAGATAAAAATTAGAAGGTGGATCTTGGTGTAAGATTAACTCTAGTCAGAAACCAGATGGAGGTGATAATCTGATTTGGTGAGAGACGTAATTGGGTGCCATGGGTATGTGCCATATGTTGTTGCTGCTGCTTCCTTCCTTGTGCTGGGTCTAATTGAGGCACCTTGAGATAAAGTAGGAAAATCATAAGTAGTAGTGTATGATGGTGACCAATACAGTCACAGGAGACCTATCAATAGACCTTATTTGGGAATTAAAAAACAACTTGTTTTTATGTCAGAACGGCATCTGCTTCAAGCCACAAAGACAATCCAACAGGAGTGCCATAGGAGTCAATGGGGGGATTTTGTTTGCAACTTCTGTGGGGTACATGCCCATGAAACAGGCACCATTTCTGGAAATTCCCCCCTTATGCCACCTCCACACCAAGTGGGCATGGAGATCCAATAGGGGGCCATGCCCAGCGGCGGAGTACCGGCGCACTACTTGTATCCAACTCAAGGAACTGATGAAGACTATTGTGCAATTCTACGGCGGACCTGATCTAACACAGCCTGGCTGTGCAACCACCCCAAATTTATTAGAAGGCTTGAGGCGGCATCATGCGCCAGCATATGATTAATGCCCCTCCAAAATCCTTGATCTTCAAGGCTCCATACAATCTGTTCATGGTTCTGTACAACCACTGCAGATATGTGTGTTCTGCATATTTCTCCCAGGATGCATTGCCCTTTCAAATCTCCATTGGAAATCAGAATCTTATACAAAAAAATGAAATGTTTTTCTTTCTTTAATTGGATTTTTTAAAAATATTATCATGGATCCATAGAATATATTTCCATTATTTTTTAGTCGAAGGACAAATCATTGGAAAGCCGTAAAGGCAAAGAAGGTGAGAGCTTAGCATTTCTTTCAGTGCACTTTAAGTTGAAAAGTCTCCCATAAATAGCTTCTTGCAATGGATTATTGGATTCTGTGAGCTACCTGCACATTCGGGGAGGGATAAGACTCCGGGGACGGAATGAGATGACACTAATTTCATTCAATACAGATTCTCTCTTCCGTTTCATAACGAGATGTGGTGGCTAATGCAGTATGTGAAGTGTTTGGAGACCCGTAGACCTGGCAGCCTGCAAACTCAATCATTCTTACTTTTCTGGGGGTAATCAGGAATCATCCAATTAAAGTGACACAATTTGCATATAAATAATATTAATTTGCATTTTAAATATGTTTACATACAGATAGACTTAATATGTAAAAAGGTTTAGGAACAATTTGATTGCAACTATGGTACTGACCCTACTGACCCTAAGACTTAATCTTTGACTATTCAGGTCAATGTAATGTTGTATCGTCTTGATAGAAGAGCAAAGAAGGACAAGTCATCATTGTAACTAATGTTCTGAAAAAATAGGCTCTCGGTTCCCGGCTTAAATTAAAGGGGTTTTAAACATAGTTATCTATGGTCCATTGGGTAGGAATCAATAGGGCAGATTTACTTACCTGGTCCTGTCGCGGTCCCGCTGTGCGTTCTCCGTCGAGGATTCGGGTTCTGATGGGATTCACTAAGGTTTGTGCCCCCGTTGTCCACCAGGTGTCGTTGCTGCGCTGAGGTCCGCTGGAGTTCACCTTCTTCTCCTTGGTGCATGTAAGTGCTTGTCAAGCGACACAAATTCTTTTTTAAATACCACGTTTTTTCCAAATCCGTCGGTTTTTCAGATGGCCACAAATCGGTAATATTCGGGAAACCCGGCGATTCGGCCCCTTGGTAAATGAGTCCCATTGCCTAATGATTGAGACTCCCCACTATTGGGAGGAATGGGGACTGCAAGTTCATCCAAGCTTTCCTTCTGGATTGTTTTTCTTTTAAGCAATCCCAGAGAGCCACAAAAATTAATGGGGCGCTTGATGAGTCCATAGGACCATGGGACAGCTTATAGGATGGCTACTCATGTATCCATTTTTCTTAACCTGTAATAGTTACACAAATATGAGATGTTGAACAAGTGATATATACGGTGGTAACAAGTGAGATAATTATAGATCCTAGCACACACCAGAGCATCATGACATCTTCTCCATGACGATTTATCACAGAAAAGGTTCCTCTGTGACAAAGGTAAAATCAACACAATTGGCCCTATTGGACCTTCATTAGAGTCTCAACCTCTGCTTAAACCTACAATCCAATTAGGACAGTGAGCTGCAGTAGGTGTGATAGACAGAGGTGACAAGTGCCTTATAATAGAGGGACCTCTGAAGAACAGCCAAGAAAGTAGAGGGTAGATGCAAGGAGCAATGTAGTTATACTTAGCAAGAAAAAGAGAAGGTCAGATCTTCTTGTGATCTTCTCCATGGCTTTAAGACGTAATCATCATGGAGATATAATAGAAGTGCTGGTGCGGATGTTCAATACATCATGGGGGTCATTTTAGATAAAAAATGATCATTAGATAAATGTATCCAGGGTTTTCTTTAATAGTATTAACTTACATATAATAAACCTTTAACATAGAAAAAGGTAAAATCTTATTGAAACAATTTTTCAACACAGTCTATATACAGCCCCCCCACACACACACACAGGCTATACATAACCAGCACACAGTGACTATATACAGCCCCCCCACAAACAGTTCATATACTACCGCCCCACACAGTTTATATGCAGCCCCCTGAGTTTAGAAACAGCCCCCCTCCACAAAGACTATATAAAGCCCCCTACACAGTCTAAATACAGCCTCCCCACACACAGACTATATACAACCCTCCCACACTGTTTGTATACAGCCCCCCTCCCCACACACAGACCATATACAGCCCCCATACAGTTTATATACAGCCACAAACAAAAACTATATACAACCCCTCACCATTATTGCCTACATTTGGTGTTGGCACAGATCACGAGCAATAACTCTATAAATATTATCTATCGTATTACATTCTTGTAACCATAAAAAGTCCCACAAAGAAGGTTGGTCACCTTGAAAGACAAACGCAAGAGAGGACAGGATAAGACAGGATAATATGGAGAATCTCCATTGGTAATCATTTCAACACTTGGCTGACCACTGAACAAGATAAGGATCTGTCTTGTCATACGGTGTCTTCATATAAGAGCATTTGGACTAAAAACCCATTCTGCAGTGACCAAACCAGAAAGAATCAAAAGGCTAAACTCACCTTTGCTCATTTGCATGTTGTGTAGACAGAGGAGAAGTGTTCATTATAGTGATGTAAGCAATTTTAATTTATTTGTATATGATGGGAAACATTAAGTTCATTGATAAACTGGGAAAAGACTGATGTCAAAGTCAGTGAAAGGTGATGAAGTGTCATGGATTGGGAAATGTTTTCTGCATGGACCTCTCATGCAACTACATGGCAGAGTGAAAGCAAGTGTGTATCAGAACCTACTTCAACAAAATGTGTTTTTTTCCTTGTGCTCTTCACCCCATCAGCCAGCAATTTTTTTGCAGGACAATGCCCCTGGCTATAGCAAAACTGGTAAAGCAGTTCCTTGAAACAGAAAACATTGAAACAATTAAATGGTCAGCCTAGAGTTCTGATCTAAACCCAAAGGAAAATCCTTGGTGACAAAGTTATGGCCAAGAAACCCACAACAGTCGCAGAACTGCGGAAGAGACTTGAAGAAGAGTGGGCCAAAATCTCACCAGGACAGTGTGAGAGATGTCCTGTGTGTCCTGTGGCCTAAGATGTGCTGTGCAGATGTGTTTACTCTGTGCTTCAGTCATTGCTGTAATTATAATCATCATATGTTTTGCAGAATAAAGGTTTTATATTGATTTATTTTGGTAATTTTGTAAAACACTGTTCTAGTGGCATGGTGACCACTTATAATCCATCAACTGTTGATCAATGGAGATGACATTATTTCTGAAAATAACTTATCCAAACTCTCTATGTTTGTAAAAACTCAAAACTTGGTCTATACTTAACTATAAGCCGAGTATAAGCCATGGCCCCTAATTTTACCAACGAAAACTATGGACAAACCTATTGTCTCGAGTATAAGCTGAGTATAAGCCGAGGGTGAGAAATGCATTGGTCACAGCCTCCCAGTATATAGCCAGCAAGTCCCCTGCAGTATATAGCCAGCCCCCAGTAGTATATAGCCTGCCAGCCCCTGTAGTATATTTCCTGCCAGCCCTATAAAGTATATAGCCAGCCAGCCCCCAGTAGTATATAGCCAGCCAGCCCCGAGTAGTATATAGCCAGCCAGCCCCCAGTAGTATATAGCCTGCCATCCCCCAGAATTATACAGCAAGCCCCCAGTAGTATACAGCCAGCCAGCCCCCAGTAGTATACAGCCAGCCAGATAGCCCCCTTAAGTATACAGCCAGCTAGCCCCCTTAAGTAAACAGACAGCCATCCCCCTTAAGTATAGAGCCTGCCAGCCAGCCCCCTTAAGAAAACAGCCAGCCAGCCCCCTTTACCCTACAGGCAGCCCCCTTTAGTATATAGCCAGCCCGCATAAAAAAATAAACGTACATACTCACCTTCCGGCATCCCCTATGATTGTTGCGGCTTCTCGATGCATGTGGCGGGTCCTCTTCTGTCTTCATTCTGCTGTAACATTCCGCTGTAACCGGCGTATACTGTGGCGGCGGCCGCATCATAGCATACACCGGCCGGGCAGATCACATAGCCACAGCTCTGCCAGCTTTTACAGCGGAAAGAAGAAAGAAAAGGACCCAACGGGGACTCCGGAAGGTGAGTATGTAAGTTTCGTTTTTTTTATCGTCTTGTGTATAAGCCGAGTTAAGATTTTTCAGCACATTTTTTGCTTATACACGAATATATACGGTAATAAAAAAATTTGCTTGGGAAATGTTTTTGCATGGACCTCTCATACAGTTACATGGCAGAGTGAAAGCAAGTTGAGGATGCAGTGAGCATGGATCTTTTTAGGGAATGTGGGAGCCTTGGAAAAATTTTCATCAGGGGGCAAATGTTACCCTTGTACGGGCTACATTCACACATACATGGACCCTTCTGAACAGACCCAGTGTTGGTTTAGGGAAAGCAAAAATGGCATAAATGGGGCCATTTAAGGAAAGCAAAAAGGGCTATGTGATAAAAGTCTAACCTTTACTCTTATGAGAAAGGCGTATGGATAAAATCATGTACCTGAGGTCTACAGCTGCTCAACCTGCAGGGAAATGAAAGGTTTTTGAATAGTTTTTAATTTTCAATAGTTGTTTGATGATCAATATTCAACTCAATATCAGTTTGGTTCTGTGGATTAATTGAATTAAAAAAAAAAAAAAGATTCCGTCTAAATTTTTTATAGGATTTTCCGATTATTTACTTGAAGTTGTAAGTAGTTTTGTTTTTACTTGTTGCCAAAACGAAGCAGTAGTCGAGTGAAAACTCGGCTTTGTTTTCCGGAACACATCCGGCCCGCTGATGAGCAATCACGGATGACAGACTGCATGACTCAATCACAGCTATTAGATAATGGACCTTTTATAGAGGAGGTTGCTGGAGGCTCCATCTGGACACACAGCACCCACAAAATTATGTTCCTACTTGATAGATCATTCTTTGTGCGGAATATCTATTATCCCCTAGTATCTGAATAGTTTATATCCTTCCTTATTAATAACCATGTTGTACTTTGGAAGTTCTGGCAATAATTAAATGCCCCTCTGTATGATTGCTCTGGCTGAATACATATGTACTCTAATGACTGCTGAGACCCCAAAATACAAAAGTCAATTCATCTAAATTGAACTAATTTCTCCAAATTTGTCTGATTCAATATCCATGTTCATTGTCAAGACTTCCATGAATTAACTAGTGGAGAATACCTGGAGTGTCTACTTATCTGGAGAACAACTGAAGTGAGTGTCTACTTATCTACAGAACAGCTGAAGTGAGTGTCTACTTATCTGGAGAACAACTGAAGTGAGTGTCTACTTATCTACAGAACAGCTGAAGTGAGTGTCTACTAATCTGGAGAACAGCTGAAGTGAGTGTCTAGTAATCTGGAGAACAGCTGAAGTGAGTGTCTACTAATCTGGAGAACAGCTGAAGTGAGTGTCTACTTATCTGGAGAACAGCTGAAGTGAGTGAATACTAATCTGGAGAACAGTGGAAGTGAGTGTCTACTTATCTGGAGAACAGTGGAAGTGAGTGTCTACTTATCTGGAGAACAGTTGAAGTGACTGTCTACTTATCTGGAGAACAGTTGAAGTGAGTGTCTACTTATCTGGAGAACAGCTGAAGTGAGTGTCTACTAATCTGGAGAACAGCTGAAGTGAGTTTCTACTAATCTGGAGAACAGCTGAAGTGAGTGTCTACTTATCTGGAGAACAGCTGAAGTGAGTGAATACTAATCTGGAGAACAGTTGAAGTGAGTGTCTACTTATCTGGAGAACAGTTGAAGTGAGTGTCTACTTATCTGGAGAACAGTTGAAGTGACTGTCTACTTATCTGGAGAACAGTTGAAGTGAGTGTCTACTTATCTGGAGAACAGCTGAAGTGAGTGTCTACTTATCTGGAGAACAGTTGAAGTGACTGTCTACTTATCTGGAGAACAGTTGAAGTGAGTGTCTACTTATCTGGAGAACAGCTGAAGTAAGTGTCTACTTATCTGGAGAACAGCTGAAGTGAATGAATACTTATCTGGGGAACAGCTGAAGCGAGTGAATACTTATCTGGAAAATAGCTGAAGTGAGTGTCTACTTATCTGGAGCACAGCTGAAGTGAGTGTCTACTTATCTGGAGAACAGCTGAAGTAAGTGTCTACTTATCTGGAGAACAGCTGAAGTGAATGAATACTTATCTGGGGAACAGCTGAAGCGAGTGAATACTTATCTGGAGAACAGCTGAAGTGAGTGTCTACTTATCTGGAGCACAGCTGAAGTGAGTGTCTACTTATCTGGAGAACAGCTGAAGTAAGTGTCTACTTATCTGGAGAACAGCTGAAGTGAGTGTCTACTTATCTGGAGAACAAATGAAGTAAGTGTCTACTTATCTGGAGAACAGCTGAAGTGAGTGAATACTTATCTGGAGAACAGATGAAGTGAGTGAATATTTATCTGGAGAACAGTTGAAGTGAGTGTCTACTTATCTGGAGAACAGATGAAGTGAGTGAATATTTATCTGGAGAACAGTTGAAGTGAGTGTCTACTTATCTGGAGAACAGTTGAAGTGAGTGTCTACTTATCTGGAAAACAGATGAAGTGAGTGTCTACTTATCTGGAAAACAGATGAAGTGAGTGTCTACTTATCTGGAGAACAGTTGAAGTGAGTGTCTACTTATCTGGAAAACAGATGAAGTGAGTGTCTACTTATCTGGAAAACAGATGAAGTGAGTGTCTACTTATCTGGAGAACAGATGAAGTGAGTGTCTACTTATCTGGAGAACAGTTGAAGTGAGTGTCTACTTATCTGGAAAACAGATGAAGTGAGTGAATACTAATCTGGAGAACAGCTGAAGTGAATGAATACTTATCTGGAGAACAGCTGAAGTGAATGAATACTTATCTGGAGAACAGCTGAAGTGAGTGAATACTTATCTGGAGAACAGCTGAAGTGAATGAATACCTATCTGGAGAACAGCTGAAGTGAGTGAATACTTATCTGGAGAACAGCTGAAGTGAGTGAATACTTTTCTAGAAAATAGCTGAAGTGAGTGTCTACTTATTTGGAGAACAGCTGAAGTGAGTGAATACTTATCTGGAGAACAGCTGAAGTGAATGAATACCTATCTGGAGAACAGCTGAAGTGAGTGAATACTTATCTGGAGAACAGCTGAAGTGAGTGAATACTTTTCTAGAAAATAGCTGAAGTGAGTGTCTACTTATCTGGAGAACACCTGAAATAAGTGTCTACTTATCTGGAGAACAGCTGAAGTGCGTGTCTACTTATCTGGAGAACAGTGGAAGTGAGTGTCTACTTATCTAGAGAACAGATGAAGTGAGTGAATATTTATCTGGAGAACAGCTGCAGTAAGTGAATACTTATATGGAGAACAGCTGAAGTGAGTGTCTACTTATCTGGAGAATAGCTGAAGAGAGTGTCTACTTTTCTGGAGAATAGCTGAATAGAGTGGCTACTTATCTGGAGAATAGCTGAAGTGCGTGCCTACTTTTCTGGAGAATAGCTAACACGAGTGTCTACTTTTCTGGAGAACAGCTGAAGAGTCTACTTATCTGGAGAACAGCAGTAGTGTCTACTTCTCTGAAGGACCTGGATGTATGCAAATTACCATTGATCATTATTGGTGGGAACTATTTGACTGAGATCAGCGTAGTGTTCGGGGAACCTGCTAACAAATAGGGTTTACCTAAAGTCAACAACCTCATAAAGGGGTGAATTACAGTAAAATATTCTTCTGATATGTCACAGATACATCAAAGAATAGCATTGATCTCCAGGCCCATCTACAATCACGAACCAATCAACAGTTTAACTTAGACCAGAAAGGGAAGCGGTCACCTCACTCCTTTACCACAAACCCCCGGTTATCTGTAGCATCCACTTTCATTCATTCTTTGTCATAGGAAACATTAAATGAAGAAGATGGGGAGGAATCATTTGCAAATGGATTGAAAACTGGCTGAAGGATCGTATCCAAAGAGTTGTGGTCAATGTTACCTACTCGGAATGGTCACCAGTTATGAGTGGTGTACCCCAGGGTTCTGTGCTTGGCCCACTACTGTTTAATATATTTATTAATGATATAGAGGTAGGAATTAATAGCACTGTGTCTACTTTTGTGGCTGACACCAAGCTATGTAGTGTAATACAGTCTATGGAGGATGTTCATAGGCTACAGGGTGACTTGGAAGCAGTGGCCCAAATTTATTAAAGTCCCTGTGCCAGTTTTCTTTCAGATTTTGCACGTTCTTTCTTGCTCAGGCATGAAGTGTCAGCGCCACATATTATTTGGACACGACTCATTTGTGTCACGGCTGCACTATACCCGACTAGACAAAATTCTGTACACAGTTGGACCGTGCGACACATTTATTGACAGAATTGTGTTGCATGCCCTATGTTAAAGGCGCACCAAATACAAATTGGTGCACTCTGTCGGAGTTGTGCAGGGGGCGCAAGATTCATGAAGAACGTGCGCCATATTTCATGAATCTAACACTTTACAGGCAAACTGTAGACAGCACAGTTTGCACTATTTCAATCAAATCAAAAGAGGAGAGGGCACTGTCTACGTTTGGAGAAAACGAGGTTTAATCACCAGAGGTGACAGGGATTTCTAAATCTATGGAATAGCCTGCCTCAGGCGCTGGTCACAGCAGGGACAGCAGAGAGCTTCAAGAAGGGTCTAGATGCCTTTTTGCATCTAAATAACATTGACTATTATGTTATAATTTAGGATTGTTTACCTTGAATCCCTTCCTCATCCAATCCCTTCCCTTCCTTCGTTGAACTTGATGAGTCTTTTTTCAACCGTATAAACTATGTAACTTCTAATAATACAGTGTTTGGTATCATAATGCAGCAGAACAGAACCTTGCTACCTTTTATTGTCTATTTCACAGCAAAGTCAGATTTGAAGTCATACGAAAATATCCTTAACTTTGAGATTATTAAATATTTTTCCATTTGCAAATAGTATAAGTAGTTTTTTTGTAAAAAATGTGTCTGAAAAATTCAAAAAGGTACAAAATATCAGGACTTTCCTACAGGGACACAGCCACAGTGGTTTAAGACATCTCTCTGATAAAACTATCACTTGGGGCAATGATTATGACATCTGAAGATTCGCCGTCAGGAGCCATAATACTGTATTTTTTTTTTTTAGAAAATGCTTGGAGAAAACAAATTCATATTCCCAGTAGAGAAGCTCTGCCAAAAGATATGTGAAGTCTCGAGGGGATTAACTAAAAGTATTTGTACTGACTTATGCTCTCACTGATGTCTGTAACAATGTAAAGAATTTTTTTTAAGTTTCATACCCAAAATAATTTGCTTTGTACAGAACTCATTGGGGCATATATACTTAGCCAGTCCCGGCGTGATGCTGCGGTGCATTGTCCGACGAGCATTCGGGGGTCCGCCGGAGTTCACCTGCTTCTTCCTGGTGCATGTGAGTGCTTGACCTTGCGACGCAAATCCTTTTTTAAATTCTGCGGTTTGTCCGAATCCATCAGGTTGTCCAACGGCCCGCCCCCGATTTCTGTCACGTGCAAGCCAAACGCATGCGCCAAAATCCTGGGGTAATTCGACGCAAAACGGAAATATTCGGGAAACCCGGCGAAAGTGTGGCGTTCGGACCCTTAGTAAATGAGCCCCAATCTCTTTGATTTATATGGTTTTACGTGCCTCTTTTAGCTACTTTGTAAGGCCACTTCCTTGACATCAAGCATGACCTTCAGAAAGCCTAATGACATGATGCAGGATTAAAGCCAAACCAGTTTATCTATTCCAGAAGGAACAGATTCCCAACAGTAGACAGCAATGTTTCAACCTGGTTGGGTGTCTTCAATACAGCGTAAGGAACTGGTCTTACTCAGCCAAACCAGTTCTATACTGAAGAGACCCAACTAGGTTGAAACCGCGTTGTCTACAGTTCTGTTACTTCTGGAATAGATATACTGGTTTGGTTTTAATCCTGCATCATGTCATAAGGCTTCCTGAAGTTCATGCTTGTAAGGTAGTTTCCTTACAAGGGAGCCTAAAGAGACATGGATTCATTATCCCATCCTGGAAAATGTATTTATTTATTTTCCCAAAATCCCCTAGTGGAGCGTCAATGGTTACAGAAGTCTCCACTTGTCTACAAGGCTCCCTTAATTGTCAATCTCTGTAAGGAGAACACTGACTTCCCGACCCACCATTCCTGAGCATTTACAAAAAATATAACTATGTTTGGTCTTACCAGCCTAAGACTAGCCATCTGACAGTAGAGAGAAAAGATAACTTGGCACTTCTTATAGGTCAAAAATTGAGGAGAATTTATTTAATCCAGAATAAACAGTATAGCAATCCAACAAAAATGTATTATTTTGCAACGTTTCGGTCTTATTAAATCAGACCTTCGTCAGGCAAGGTATAACAAGAAATGGAGGAGTTGGAGAGGAGGAAAAGAGGGTGCTCCCACTGGAGAAATGCAGGGTCGTTCAGGGTCTGATTGTAGGTTCCTGATATTAGGACGGCTTTCTGCTGTAGGCAGTGCCCTAGTCTGCAGGGAAGTTGCAGAGTTCATTCATCACCACTGACAGCTTGCACCAAGTCTGGTTGCAGGACAGGTTCTTGATACTCGGGCTCTATTGGCCACAGTTAGCATTTTTAATTCTCAGTCATGAATAGAAATTGCTTCCAAACAGCAGACAAGATTTCTGGAATAATGTCCAAAGTGGAAATGTTTGGCCAAAATGCACAGCACCACGTTTTGAGAAATCCAGACAGGATCAACATAACAGTGATGGGGGGTAATGGTTTAGGTCTGTTTTGGAGCCACAGGAACTAAGCACCTTATAGTTCTTAAGATGCAGAAAAAAACTAAAAATCTACATTTACAGTTTAGTCAAAATTTGGTCCTGCATCAGGACAATGAGCATGACAGAACATCTACAACAGAATTGCTAAAAAGGAAGAAAATCAAGGCTCTGCAATGGCCCAGTCACAGTCCAGACCTCAGCCCGATTACATCACAGTGTCGTGAAGCCAAAATGGAGAGTTCTTAGAAAATATGCAAAGTTTTCAAGGATGTGATAAGGAAAACCACACCTCTTTTATCTACCTTGTAAGGCAGCTCCCTTGACATCAAGCATGACCTTCAGGAAGCCTTATGACATGATTTGGGATAAAAACCAAACCAGTATATCTATTCCAGAAGGAACAGACTCCCAACTGTAGACAGCGCTGTTTGGACCTGGTTGAGTCTCTTCAGTACAGCGTAGGGAACTGGTTTGGCTGAGTGAGAGGCTTGTGACTAGGGTCAGGAAGTAAGAGTTCTCCTTACGGAGACTGCCAATTAAGGCAACTCTGTATGCATGTGGAGTCTTATAGCCATTGACTTTCCACTAGGAGATGCTGGTAAAATATACAAAGTTTTTCAGGATGGGATAAGGAAAACCACGCCTCTTTTAGCTGCTTTGTAAGGCAGCTCCCTTGACATCAAGCATGACCTTCTGGAAGCCTTATGACATGATGCGGGGTGAAACCAAACCTGAAGAAACAGACTCCCAACAGATACCCGTTGCTAACAACTGTCATCAGGCAAGCATCCGTGGGTGTTCCATATATTGCAAATTGATGTCCATGAAGCTCTAATTTTTTATGAAAACCATGGGTGTTAAAGCTTCTAGTCATTCTGATGATTTCTTCTCTGCCTACTTAACCTGCTCCGACTCCCAGTGTCATGGCCGCCATCTATGCTTTAGGATTTCTGCATGCCTTGAAGTACAGTACTGGTGGTGATTACTGGGGGGGGGGGGCTGTAGAGCATTCCTAAAAGAAACCCCGATGTCCGCGTGGCTCGTCTTCTGGCTTCCTCGCCCGCCTTCTGTACATCGCGCTGGGAGCCGCCATTGCTCTCTCCCGGGCGGCACCTAGTATGACTACAGCAGCGGCGCCCGGGAGAGAGCAATGGCAGCGCCAAGCGCGATGTACAGAAGACGGGCGCGGAAGCCAGAAGAGGACCCACGCGGACATCGGGGGAGCAGCACTGCACATTGGGGCCACCGGAGGGTGAGTATATGAGTTCATTATTTTTAAAGTATTTTTTACTTATTTTGTGACTCGTGTATAAGGGAGAATACATTTTTTGTGCTGAAAAACTCGGCTTATACACGAGTATATATGGTATTTTAAATTGTTTAATCCTTTAATTTAATGTAGAATTTAAGAGAAACCTAATTTCTCCAATTCCCTCTTCTTTTATGACTTACATTTTTTAGTTTTACTTCAGTAAGAAATATACATTACTCCGGACTCTTAATTTCTATTATCCTTCATTCTTCTAGAATATTCATGTAAAAACCGTCAGCGTAGATAAAAGATAAGCTTTTCTCTCTGTCATGGTCAGTGGCAAAGGTTAGTATCATCTTGATTATCCTTTTTTAAGAAAAGCCAGATGAATATTTAAAAGGACTCACCGAGACTGCGGCTTCAGAGATTGTACTTTTCGTATAAATATTCATGGGAAACTACATGAAAGATGGAAAGAGCGAGACTTGGGTCAAAGTGATAAAAAGAACAACCACAGGGGATTAAAGGTAAAACTGACCCGCCCTGCATTACTATAACAATCATGGCGGGGTTCAAGAATCTATTGATATGAAAACATTTTTTTTAAAAACACAAAAGTAATACTATCACTGATTGGAAAGACTCAGAATAAAGTCAATGTAACCTATGGTTTTTCCATAAAGTGTTACTATAACAAGATTCAATTATTTATGTACCTGATTATTTTTGACTGATGTCAGTATTTGTAAAGTAGGGGGAAAAAAACCAAGGTAGGTCTTGTGACATGATCCAAAGAGAACATGTGTAGTAGTCTTTAGCAGTAGATGGGATTTTTGTAGTAAACCTCCCGAGACCTGACTTGTTTGCTAGATCTAGCAACTATCTAGGAGACCGCCTAGCCATCGTTCAGCAACGCCCCGGAAGAAGCCGTACAGGGCGAAACCCAGGGTTGATCGAGAACGTGTAGCTGGCGTCCCATGTTGGAGTTTTACACATTTTTATTGCTCTTTTGTGAGTATATTTTTAATCTAAATAAATCCTGAGTGTTAAACTTTACTACGCTATCTGCGGGTGAATTTTTTCCAGCGATCCAACATATGTTGCAAACGGAGGAGGTCACAAGAGTAACGGCGGAGTGTTGGTCTGAATAGCGGTATATTCATATCGGAGGATTCAGGAATTTGTGCTGGAGGAGTGTGAACTACTCTATTTTGTGAGTGACATATTGGAAGAAGAAGGACACATGGAAGCAAGAGAATCGGGAACTTATTTTCTAATTGTTTTACAATTCGGGTTTTTACTGGATCAACCCTTGACTGTTTGTAGCTCCACGAGAGAGGTGTGCAGCACATAGCTGTGATTGCTGTTTTTTTTTTAATCTAGGAGACCACCTAGCCATCATTCAAGAGTGTAAGAAGGGTGTCCACTGTAGAATACTGATGTGTTCATAATAAGAGACCAAAGAAATAAATTTAAAACTTTTCGGGGAAATGTCATTTAAAAAACTCTTCTTTCAATCGGGGAGCACAACCGTTTTCCCGGTTAGTTACCACTGGACACAGATGGAATGTAATGAAGTCACAAGGAATAGTTGGCTTGACCCTTTCTATGAAATGGATGCAAATAGCTAAAGGGTAGATCTCACTACATGATATGCAAGGAAAAAAAGAAAGGTGAAACATAGAAATTCCAAAAATGAATCCTGGACATCATCCAGGTTGCAGAAGAAGCCCAGTGTGGATTGTGTCCACGATTTGTTTTTGGAGGTGCCGTGTTTCCAGTCACAAAATCACCTTTCCTTTTCCTCGCCTTTGATGTGGTGATATCTTCCCTTTAACTATTTGCATCTTTAGAAAGAGATTTTCATAAAAAGGGGGGAGCAACTATTCTGTGTGACTTTATTGATAGCAGGCACATTGAATATTTTTGATCATGGAGCGATGACCATGATCCTCAATATTGGGATGTCTTAACTAGTTTCAATAATAAGTTAAGGGTAAACCAGAGGTTGAAACCAGAAGATACTATCCGAATGCCAAAAAGAATAAGAAGAAAAGCTATACGGAGACTTGTTAAAAAATAGCCCAAAGCTTTTGCACAGTAGAAAAATGGACAGGAGCCAGTAAAGGGTTATATAACCACCAGCAGGGTCTAGATGCCTACATCCAATACACTAATGCCATAGGGGATAGGAAGTTCACCATCCTGAACAAGTGTCCCTGTTAAGCACAGTAGAGATAATGGGGCAGATTTATCAAGCTGTCTGAAAGTCAGAATATTTCTAGTTGCCCATGGCAACCAATCACAGCTCAGCTTTCATTTTACTATTGCTCATGAATATTTTAAAGGGGAGCTGTGATTGGTTGCCATGGGCAACTAGAAATATTCTGACTTTCAGACAGCTTGATAAATCTGCCCCAATGAGTGGAAAGCAAGTACCACATACAGCCTTGTGGCCAACAACGTTTCCATTCCCCTTCCTCCTTTCAGCCATCAGTTTGCATCGTCTTCAGTTGCATGAAAAAAATGGGTAGGAGCCAGGTCATTTTGAGACAGGAAAAGAGGGTAATCCAGCATACGGCCAAAAATAGTTTTCTCTGGTTGTCTGTTAATACTCCAAACACCATATACCACACTTTAGTATAATACAACCCTCTCACATATGAAATAGCCCCCTGTAGTATGATACACCCCCTCTAGTATTATTTACCCCTCTATAGTGCTATATACCTATTCCTAGCATGATATAGTATGTACAGCACCTACATACAGATGACTCTCTGCAATGACATGTCTAGTCTGAAAGACATTTGTCTATGATTGAAAACTGGGTGACAATTAAGGCCAGAGATATTTTTAGTCCGTGATTAGTCGCTGCTATTTTAGAAATTTCACATATGACCGGTTGAGTGAATAATTGATCTCCCTCCGCTGAGGCATGTAAGACGCTTCATACGCCGTATCTGATCACAAATTATTCTCACCGGTTGCTATTGCCCGGTTGAGGTAGAAATGGCTTCATTCTCTCGGTCTCGCGGTCGTTCCTCCAGTCATATGTCCGATGTAAGGAGCGAGGCTTTCATGGAGACATGGATGGAAATATCTGACCTTATCTAGATAGTTTTAGTTTTTAGTATGTAATGTGCAATGTTTACAACCAATGGAGCAAACGCAAAGCTAAAAAGGCTAAAAGCAGCTCAGCTGGTGCCTCCATTCTGAAAGTACAGGAAATTACTATAACGTGTGAGTGCTCACGGGTGATATCATTGAAGGTAGGAAGAAAGCATTGCTTCTGGTTTTGAAATCCTTACAAGTGATGGAAACATGCAGCGCTTGGCAATCTCCGTCAGCTCCATAGAGATGACTGGAGCAGAACGGAGAGGCGCGGCCATCTGCTTCATTCATCTCGGGTTCAACTAGGGTTCTGACGGATGTACCTCGAAACTCATCGCACCCCCTGTTCTGTGGGGGTATCATCACTGAGGTCACTGTGAGCAGAGAGGTCTGTCTGTAACCAGGAGTACTCTGTGGCTCATTTTTCTACCCCCTAACGCCAGTCCTGAAGCTAATATGCTACATTGATGCCCTCAGTACTGGTTGCCCATCTACTTTAGAATACAAATTTATCCCCCACTCCACAAATCAATTCACTCTGTTGCACCAGTATCAACATAAATATCAGTTTAGCAATTAGCACCTTACACATGCTCTATGTTTTGCCGTAAAGATCTCAGATTTCCAGCCCCATTTCCATGACTTCTTCTGAGCTGCACCTGTTCTGTGGAATATACTACTAATAGATTTATTGCAAGCATGACTTAAAATAAATATTTTAAAGTATTAGGTTATATTCACACTAATGTGTACCCACCGTACCGTAGCACGGTGGCCACACGTCGGTGCCGGGTAGAGGCGGAGGGGGTGAGCAATCATAGAGAAGCAACATGTTCTATCATTCTCCCGCCTACGGAACGGTATGGTGCCGCACGTGTGCTGCTCTGTACTGCTCACGTACGGCACCGCGTGCCAATTGCTTTCTATTGGGGAAGTATATACGAGGCATATACGTTGGTCACATATACGCCCCCCCCCAAACGGCAGTGTGAATATAGCCTAATTCTGTAATATTCTGTAATACTTTGTAAAGGGCTGTAGAATATGTTGGCAATTTAGTTAGTAAGTAACTAATATTACTATTACAAAAAAAAATTGTGAACCTTTTTAGACTTTTTTTTTCATAAAAACCTAGGTCTATTGGAAGATGCTCTAATGGTCCAGTCAAACCATGTTGAGGTCAAAAAAGTTGACCAGCCCTAGGGCAAGTTCTTTTTGGCCTAATATTTGATGGGATGTTAAAAATATCCAATTGTCATGCAAAGCCACTCGTTCAGCCCAACACTAGTAATGGGATTTTACTACGTGCAATACATTTTGCAGTGAAATGTAATTAAATAGGATTATTCCTGTAGCAAACATAAAAAAAAAAGTTAAAAAGTCTAAAAAAAAGTTGACACAAGTTCCGTGTAAACAAGACCTTTCGCTCTGAGTCATCAGTGTGATTTTCGCTTCAGTATAGACGCAATTTGAAAAATAATGGAATTTCATAATTCATAATTTCATTTGCTGTCCCCCGGATTTCCTTTCTTTAATGTGATGAATTTAGTGACAAAATAATGAGAACGCCGAATGACTTGAGCTAAAGTTCTACGGGAGACTTCTGAACAGAGCGGTAACATTAGCGGCGGTGTAATCCTTGGGAAGGTAGCACCGGTGGGATTATTATTTGCTGCTGGATGTAGCTTGGTGACAGTTCCCTTTAATTGGCGCGCTCCTCCTGACCTTTACTTAATTAAAATGTACTTGTAAATCTGTTAAAGGTGCAGTCACTGCTGCTTAACGATTATCTGCCTGTGCCAGCGCAGACGTGTAGACATGGACCTACACGAGGACGGGCTGCTGGGAGTAGTCATCGTGACACCGTAAATCTGCTTGTTGTCCATTACATGACAAGATTAGATGTCATTAGGGAAAATAGGCTAAGATTCTGTAGTATATTGTATCTCGAATACAGCAGACAATTTATACCGGATTATTAAAGGGATAATACGATTTTGAGAAACAGTAATTTTTGCTTTTTCAAAATAGTTTTTGTATCAATTCTTCATTATTTTCAAGATTTTTGCTTAACAATATTCAATATTAAAGGAAATCTACCATCTAAATCAAGCAAGATAAACCAGGGACACTTACGGATAGATCCAGGCACCTGCAGCAGTCTACGTGCCTTTGTCTCGTCTACACCATCCCCCTCCTTCCGCCGCCTGCTGAATGTACATGACAGTAAGTAGGGAGGGAACTGGATGAGTGTGGAGGAGAGAAGATTGACACAGGCACACACAGACTGCAGCTATTTGGTGTTGAAAGCAAATATTTGTTGAAGATAATCTGGCTCACATTACACGGAGAAGAGGAAATCCACAATCAGGAGAAGGAAATGTTAACATTCCTGACTCTTCTTTCCCCAAAATTTCTCAATGGGAGAAAATGAGGAAAATCCTATACACAAAAGATCCACAGTTGATCCTGAGATAACTTTGCCTTATGTGTATGGTCAACCTTAAAGGGGATGTCCAGTACTGGCAATTTGATCACATGTCCACAGGATAGGTAATCAAAATAAGACGCATGATTGGCGATCCAAAACTTGGCATCCCACCAATAAGCAGCTGGAAGCGGTTAACCTTCTCTGGTGAGTGTCACCTTACGATATGGCTTATATGCAGCTCAGTCTCATTCTAGCAAATAGGGCTGAGCTGCAATACCAATTATAACCACTACCTACAATGTACAATAATGTACTGGGTATTATGAAATCAATGTGGTCTCCTTAATCTACAGATCCTGGACTATCCCTTTCATAGTTGGAGTTTCTTCCATCCTTCTTAACATTTTTTACTGTGGGTAGATGAAGAAAGATGCAAGGATGAAGGGGTGGACAATGTGACAAGTATTGGTATCAGTTGACTCCCCCTGTGAAGTCATAGGGGCTGTAGTAGAACAGCAGAAAATTCACAGCATACTGCAATACAGTAATATTTCAGTAAATTGTATGAACAATCAAACACTTCAAAAAGTATTAAAGGAAACCTACCATTTAGAATGGTAGGGGTAAGCTGTAAGTACCGAGCACCAGCTCAGGGTGAGCTGGTGCCGGTACTTACTTTCGTTAGTGTTATAAACCGCGGTATCGCGGTTTTAACACTTTTTAAACTTTAGAGCAGCAGAGGCTTCGGCGCTGCGTGCGCCTACATAGGAAATAGCGGAGATGTTGCGCGCACGGTCGCGCGCAGCGCCGAAGCCCCTTCTGCTCTAAAGTTTAAAAAGTGTTAAAACCGCGATACCGCGGTTTATAACACTAACGAAAGTAAGTACCGGCACCAGCTCACCCTGAGCTGGTGCTCGGTACTTACAGCTTACCCCTACCATTCCAAATGGTAGGTTTCCTTTAAAACACATAAAAAGTCTTTAAATTTAGGGTTTTACATGTCCCTTGAAATTTTTCACCACTTCTACAAACTCCAATCATTTGCATCTATAAAAAAGGTTTAACTCCAGTGCATTTGGACTTCTTGTAGTAGTCCCCACTATTCTGAAGCAATTAGTGCCTTTAGTTATGAGACTAATTAGCATACTTAGTATTGGTGTTCACAGATTACACAATCAGGGTGTAGCTGAGGAGGCGCTAATTTCTTACCAATACCAATGGACAGAGGATGGCACCAACACAGATGTAACAGTACAAAGTTCATCCCAGTTAGCTTCATACTTTGTTGGTTACTCTGATTACTATTTTCTTGACATAGTAGCTCTTGTACAGACTACTCTACTATTTTGTGATTTTGTATTTAGTTTTTTCTCTTGGTTGTGACTTGGCTCTGGTTACTACTCTTATCTGTTTGTACTGTTTTGTCTTTGTGTTTGGCAGTTAGACGCAGAGAGGGATCGTCGACCAGTTACTGGCCAATCCTAGGGTTGTTAAGAGTAAGTAGGTAGGGCAAACTTTAGTGGTTTCAGAATTAGCGCTCACTGACTTGTGCATTTTTCTATTCCCAGTCTCCGCGTTGCAAAGGATTATCATTGTGCACCCTACTGTCGTACAGCACCATACGGATGATAGTGATAGTGTCCATCACTGTACAAGGCCTTACTATTACAAATGGCAAAACGCACGTCCAGTATAGTATTTAAGGTACTCTTGGACCTCTTTTGTCCCATTGTTATTCCCCTCGTGTGTAATGTACAGTAGATTCTCCATTGCATAGAGTTCCCATTACCTGGAATAAGTACCTTCTCTAAACTTTAATCTCTAGGCATAGGCTCTATCAATCTCTTATAATGGTCGTGTATTTCTGGTTGATGGCTCCGTATCCAGCTAATTATTCTAGGTGTATATGTAGGTCAGCCTGGACGCTTGTAATGGCATCTTCGTGAGCAGCAGCCATTGTGCTATTTCAGCTCAGTAATTATACTGTAGATGTAGCGGAAGGATAAGCAAGGGATGGTGAATGTAGTCATCACAAATATCAGGTATACCACACAAGATAGAATAATGTATAAAGCTCTTCACTATATAACCGATGGCCGCCTCCTGTCATACCATGACATTTGCCGTAACAACATTGTCTGCTCCGTTCAATTTAAAATGTTAGATTTTTCCAGAGTAAAGATAAAGCTGTAATAATACAAAATGTATATACAGTATATCGGAAAATATTCAGTAAGATTGAGTAATATTGAAGAAATAAATCCACAGTAATAAGAAAAAAATTACAAAAAATAGAAATAAATATGAGTCTGTAGAGCTGATTGGGTGTCTGTGATGGATTGGGAAGAGGGAGCTGGGTGTACCATGTGTATTCAGGGATTATGGCTAGGTTCACACCTAGTTCAGTACTACTACTACTTCTATTGACTGATATGCTAAACGTATCAGTAGACTTAGCGGTTGGATAGTTTTTGCGTCTGGCGGAACAGGATGTTGCATCTTTTCATCCTGCTGTCTCCTGATGAATGATGTGTATGCTATATAGAGACCATTGAAGCCTATGGGTGACCTATGCAGCAGAATTGCACCCTCCCCCAGGCCTCCGCTAAGCATTCGCTCAGGGAGGTCCCCAGTCATGTCAATGTCCATTGGCCATTGCTGATGTTCACATCGGGATTCCTCCAATAAACAAGATGGGAATCCAGCCCAATAATATGGCAAGTTTAGATTCTCTAATTGACCTACTTAATAGCTTTCATGATTAAAGGAGTTGGACCAAGTTTGAGCGTTATCCCCTATACACAGGCCGGTTGGTGAGGATCCAACTGCTGAGACCCCCACAAATCACAATGCTGAGACCCCCACCAATCACAATGCTGAGACCCCCACCGATCACAAGAACAGACTCCCCTAGTGAGTGATAACATTGGCCAATGGTTGCTTCCTGTATTAACCTCTAAGGTTCCGTTCACACTAACATTCCGATTTCTGTTTCTCGGACCCCAACCAGAAACACCCATGATCGGTGCTGGCTCCGCTGGCAAAGTCAACAGCGGCATTTGAACTACTGAGTCTATTGCCACCATTTTGGGGCCAGTCGTGCGCATGGTTGCAGCCATTTAGATGCTGCTTGTGACTTCAAGAGTTAACCCCTGTGCAAGCACCGATCACAGGCTTCAACTGAGAGAAAGATGGGGTGTTGAGTTGGACCTGCCCAAACTTCTTACGAAGCACAAGATCAGATCCAGAGTACCGAAACCTGCAAAATCATGGTACAAACCCGAACTGTGAAATTCGGTCCAGCTCAACACTTGTCTGAAGTCAGTTTTAACATGAAAATGTTCTTTAGTAGTATTAAATTGAGTATTCAGATGTCCGGTTGCTTAATTTAGCGCCTCCTTATGCTACAGGGAAGAAAAAACATGTACAATGAACCCAATGTTTTTGGAAGTGGACTATGATTTTCCATACAGGGTGCAGACACTTGGGTACATTAGTGAAAATGAACACATTATAGTCTTTGTTTGTTTCTTCTAGTGATAATTGACTGCACTCAGAACATTTACATTGAGATTGTAACGATGTTTCCTCAGTAATTATAAGTCACGTGTGACCCTCGTCAGATCTGCAGCAGTATTTATGATATTGAGCTCTCCGCAGCCCAGCTCCTTGTCCTCATTAGTGATATGTTTGTTAATGCGTTTTTCCTAATAGATAATCAATATTTCCATTACTGTGTATTGCAGATCTCCAGAAAAGTTAATCCATGCACACTCCATTCTAAGAAACTGCAGATTAGAAAATACTATGGAGAGATAGGGCCCCATAACAGATGTCTCCCTACCCCATCAGTACAAATATACATATTAGTATACTTTTTACATCTATACACTCTTATACACTCCTCTCGTTCTGCTGTCCCCTCCCCCACCTAGACATTTCTTATCTGAGCTGCCGATTCATGCTGTGTACTGTGGAAGATGTGCATCCATATTATGCTGTACAATGTACACTGCTACATCCATAATATGCTGTACAATGTGCAGCATAATGTGTATATCATGGCACGCATCCTTCATTCTTTAGTGTGTCAGGTCAGATTTTGGGGCCCCTGACACTGCAGGCCCCATAGCAGCCGCTAGATCTGCTACCACTATAGTTACGCCCCTGGTGCAGACTTTACATCAGATGTGAAATGTTTAGCAGTATTATACGGCAGAGGAAAATCATCAAAGTATCTATTGAGGATCTGGGGACCAGGGCACCATAGAGGTAGGTCATGGGGCCTTCTTAAATTGCTCACATTTTTGTTTGTTTATGAGTGTAAAGAACCAAATGTATTGGAGAAATACAGGGGTTTTTTTTCAAAGAAGGGTCAGGAAAAATGTGCAAACACCAGAGTTTTCCGCCTGGTAGGCAAAACCCAATACATGGCCAATAGCAATATTTCCTATGAGGCCCTGATGATTGTTAAAGAACAGATAATTAATTTATAAAATATGCTACACCATTTCTTAATGGTCAGAATATAGTAATTGTTGCTATATTAAAAGGAAAATCTAAAAATCATAAAAGATATACATTAAGCATGAAGCAGATGTCAGGGAAGGTAGTACAGAACTAATACAGTCATCCAGCAGAGGTCAGGGAAGGTAGTACAGAACTAATACAGTCATACAGCAGAGGTCAGGGAAGGTAGTACAGAACTAATACAGTCATCCAGCAGAGGTCAGGGAAGGTTGAACAAAACCAATACAGTCATCCAGCAGAGGTCAGGGAAGGTAGTACAGAACTAATACAGTCATCCAGCAGAGGTCAGGGAAGGTAGTACAGAACTAATATAGTCATCCAGCAGAGGTCAGGAAAGGTAGTTCAGAACTAATACAGTCATCTAGCAGAGGTAAGGGAAGGTTGAACTAAACCAATACTGTCATCCAGCAGAGGTCAGGGAAGGTAGTACATAACTAATACAGTCGTCCAGCAGAGGTCAGGGAAGGTAGTTCAGAACTAATACAGTCATCCAGCAGAGGTCAGGGAAGGTTGAACAAAACCAATACAGTCCTCCAGCAGAGGTCAGGGAAGGTAGTACAAAACTAATATAGTCATCCAGCAGAGGTCAGAGAAGGTAGTACAGAACTAATACAGTCCTCCAGCAGAGGTCAGGGAAGGTAGTACAAAACTAATATAGTCATCCAGCAGAGGTCAGAGAAGGTAGTACAGAACTAATACTGTCATCCAGCAGAGGTCAGGGAAGGTTGAACAAAACCAATACAGTCAACTAGCAGAGGTCAGGGAAGGTAGTAAAGAACTAATACAGTAATCCAGCAGAGGTCAAGGAAGGTAGTACAGAACTAATACAGTCATCCAGCAGAGGTCAGGAAAGGTAGTACAGAACTAATACTGTCATCCAGCAGAGGTCAGGGAAGGTTGAACAAAACCAATACAGTCATCCAGCAGAGATCAGGGAAGGTAGTATAAAACTAATATAGTCATCCAGCAGAGGTCAGGGAAGGTAGTACAGAACTAATACAGTCATCCAGCAGAGGTCAGGGAAGGTAGTTCAGAACTAATACAGTCGTCCAGCAGAGGTCAGGGAAGGTAGTTCAGAACTAATACAGTCATCCAGCAGAGGTCAGGGAAGGTTGAACAAAACCAATACAGTCCTCCAGCAGAGGTCAGGGAAGGTAGTACAAAACTAATATAGTCATCCAGCAGAGGTCAGAGAAGGTAGTACAGAACTAATACAGTCCTCCAGCAGAGGTCAGGGAAGGTAGTACAAAACTAATATAGTCATCCAGCAGAGGTCAGAGAAGGTAGTACAGAACTAATACTGTCATCCAGCAGAGGTCAGGGAAGGTTGAACAAAACCAATACAGTCAACTAGCAGAGGTCAGGGAAGGTAGTAAAGAACTAATACAGTAATCCAGCAGAGGTCAAGGAAGGTAGTACAGAACTAATACAGTCATCCAGCAGAGGTCAGGAAAGGTAGTACAGAACTAATACTGTCATCCAGCAGAGGTCAGGGAAGGTTGAACAAAACCAATACAGTCATCCAGCAGAGATCAGGGAAGGTAGTATAAAACTAATATAGTCATCCAGCAGAGGTCAGGGAAGGTAGTACAGAACTAATACAGTCATCCAGCAGAGGTCAGGGAAGGTAGTTCAGAACTAATACAGTCATCCAGCAGAGGTCAGGGAAGGTTGAACAAAACCAATACAGTCATCCAGCAGAGGTCAGGGAAGGTAGTACAAAACTAATACAGTCATCCAGCAGAGGTCAGGGAAGGTAGTACAAAACTAATATAGTCATCCAGCAGAGGTCAGGGAAGGTAGTTCAGAACTAATACAGTCATCCAGCAGAGGTCAGGGAAGGTAGTACAGAACTAATACTGTCATCCAGCAGAGGTCAGGGAAGGTTGAACAAAACCAATACAGTCATCCAGCAGAGGTCAGGGAAGGTAGTACAGAACTAATACAGTCATCCAGCAGAGGTCAGGGAAGGTAGTACATAACTAATATAGTCATCCAGCAGAGGTCAGGGAAGGTAGTACAGAACTAATATAGTCATCCAGCAGAGGTCAGGGAAGGTTGAACAAAACCAATACAGTCATCCAGCAGAGGTCAAGGAAGGTAGTAAATAACTAATATAGTCATCCAGCAGAGGTGAGGGAAGGTAGTACAGAACCAATACAGTCATCCAGCAAAGGTCAGGGAAGGTAGTACAGAACCAATACAGTCATCCAGCAGAGGTCAGGGAAGGTTGAACAAAACCAATACAGTCATCCATTAGAGGTCAGGGAAGGTAGTATAGAACTAATATAGTCATCCAGCAGAGGTCAGCAAAGCTATATACACATCATATCATAGGTGGGCCTCCAGGAAGGCTTCATGAGTTGTATTTTTCAGTAAATAGACTTTGATGTAGATAATCAGAATCTGTAAAGTAGCATTGTGAGGCCGTCAGCTTCACAGGCTGTTACACTGTTTAGAAGCACTTCCTCCTAACATTGGGTGATATTACATTAGGTAGATTGAGGGAGAAGTGCTGATGGAGCAGAGGGGTAGGGGAGACAGTGTAACAGCATGTGACGTCTGCAGCTCAATGGGGGGCAGGAAAAAACGGGCACTTCTGGGCCATTAGCATAATTTTAAAAGTTGACTTTAGAAGGAGCCCATGGATAACAAATATTAGAAGATTCCCACAGTCCCAGTGCCTGAATCCATGGGTAATGTCCCTGGTTTATTATGATGGAATATGATGATGGATTTCTTTTAAGAGAAAGTATAAAGTGATTATTGTTCAAAGATACAGAATTTTTAATTTGCAACATGAATAGATTTTAATCACCTCCTACTACCAGCTCCAGAAGTCTGTTCATACAGTCACATTATGCTCTGATCTTAATATAATTTTCTCCACACGTTTAAATTTGGATTTTAACACATTTCTTGGGATTTTTTTTCCCCTTTCATTAGAAAAGATCATCATCCAGTGTAATTTTAGCAATATTGAATAATTTGCTACAAGGCTGCATGTTTAATAAGGAAATTATAAAAGTGTGCTGAAAGTAGAAAAGGTTTCAATATATTTTCTTGCAATTATATTTTATTTCCCGTGAGGATTTAGTACGGTGGCATCAGGCAGGAAGGTCGGACCTGCAGATTCTTCAGATTTACAATTATTCAAAAATATGATAAAAACTATACTATATATATATATATATATATATATATATATAGGATAGGTTCTTTAGGTTAGGTATTTAAGTTGAATTTGTATGTAAGGCGGAACAGGTATATTTTACAACTGTAACTCCACACAATGGGGGTTATTTACTAAGGGCATTTTCGTCGGGTTATCTGAATTGTTCTGATTTGCGCCGAATTGCCCGGAGTTTTTGGCGCACGTGATCAGAGTGTGGCGCATCGGCACTGGCATACACGCAACGAAAATCGGGGGCGTGGCAGTCGGAAAACCCGACGGATTCAGAAAAACCGCTGTATTTTTTTTTTTAAAAAGTGCCACTCGTGGCACTTACCTGCACCAGGAATAGGATCGTGAACTTCAGTGAACTCCGACAGACTTTAGCGCAGCAGCGACACCTGGTGGAATCCCGGCAGAACCCGAATCCTCCTCTGAGAACGCGCCGCTGGATCGCGACTGGAACGGGTAAGTAAATCTGCCCCAATTTCTTTTTTGACCCAGTGACAATTGGGTTTTTGAGACGCGTTCCCCGACTCCAATGCACAGCTGCCGAGCGTACGCCCGATAACCTGCATGTGTCGCTTCCGTCTGCTGGAGTTCACATTCCTCTTCCTGGTGCAAGTAAGTGCCTGGCTTGCGACACAATTTAAAATGTTAAATCCCGCGCTCAGTCCGAATCCGTTGGATCGTCCGACAGCACGGCCCTCCCGATTCCTGTCGCATGAAAGACAGCGCAGATGCGCCAAAATCCGATCCCGTGCAACACAATCCCCAGTTAAATGCGGCGAAAATCGTCAGAATATCGGAATATGTGTGATCCGTGGACCCTTAGTAAATGAGCCCCAGTGTTTTACAAAATAACCAAAGTACCAACATAAAACTTTGATTTTCAAAAAAAGTTACAATGATAATTAAAGAACAGCAAAAACTGTAGCACAGAGAAAAATTATAACACAATTGTCTGCATGTTCCAGCTGTCACCAGTCAGTAGGGAGCACCCAGGACCTCAGAACCGGCTGCAGGACCTCACTAGTCCCTCACACGGTTCTGCTGGGATTCTGCTCCACTCATCATTGAAGTCTCTTCCACAGTTCTGTGACTGTTGTGGGTTTTTCGGCCATGACTTTGTCACCAAGGATTTTCCAGAAGCTGTCTATTGGGTTTAGATCAGAACTCTGGGCAGAGGCCATTTAATTGCTTCAAAGGGCCACATTTATCAGAACTACTGCAGTCTGTACTATGTGCAGTTTGCCTGTGGAGTGTGCAGAGGGCGCCAGACTCATCATAAGTGGCGCACTTTACCTGAGTGAAGTTGGCCCCCCCACCTTGTTCAAATCAAACAAAATTGGTGTCAAACGGTTGTGCTACGTTTGTGCTGGTTTGTGCTGCAGAAATTTTCGTTTGTGCCGCTATTGTTTTTAAGATTTTAATGAAAGTTTCCAGAGGTCATCAGAGGTCAACCAGCCCCCCCACGTTGCCCAAATCAAACAAAACTGGGACCGAACAATTCTTCTACGTATGTCCTGGTTTGTGCTGCTCAAATTTTTGTTTGTGCTGCTATTATTTTGAATATATGAACAAAAAATTAAAGTTCAAAAGTTCAGCCAGCCCCCCCACATTAACCGAATCAAACAAAACTGGTGTCAAACGTTAGTGCAACGTTTGTGCTGGTTTGTGCAGAAAAAATTTCCGTTTGTGCCGCTATCATTTTTAATATATTCATACTTTTTTGCAGAGGTCATCAGAGTTCATTTCTTCTAAAGTACAATGTGTTTGCTAGCTCCCCCTGGTGGTCAAACCAGGGAAGTGTCACTAGATTTGTTTTTTACCAGTTCATCCTAAACACCTCAAACACCTGAACATACCTTAAAAATTATAGCGGCACAAACAAAAATTTTTGCTGCACAAACGTAGCACTAACGTTTGACACCAGTTTTGTTTGATTCGGTTAATGTGGGGGGGCTGCTTGAACTTTTGAACTTAAATTTTTTGTTCATATATTCAAAACAAAAGCAGCACAAACAAAAATTTGCGCAGCACAAACCAACACAAACGTAGCAGAATTGTTCAGCACCAGTTTTGTTTGATTTGGGCAATGTGGGGGGGGGGCTGGTTGACCTCTGATGACCTCTGGAAACTTTCATTAAAATCTCGAAAACGATGGCGGCACAAACGAAAATTTCTGCTGCACAAACCAGCACAAACGTAGCACAAACGTTTGACACCAATTTTGTTTGATTTGAACAAGGTGGGGGGGCCAACTTCACTCAGGTGCGCACTTTATTATCCTGGCGCCTCCTGAACTGCTCGGGAAGACACTTTATCACTATATGTGCAAGAAGTTTACAAGTTCTTTTCAGTGCAAAATCCGACAGAAAACTGGTACATATGTTTTTTATAAATGTGGGCTAGTGTTTTCTGTTTCAAGGAACTTCTTTACCCATATTGATGTGTGAAAGGGGGCAGTGGCCTGCATGAAAAGTGCTTCTTCAGTGATGAATGCAAGGAGGGGACCATGTGTTGTTGAAGAAGGTTCTGATACACACTTGCTTTCATTCCTACATGTAGATGTAGGAGAGGTCCCACTCCAGCTGAAGAAAACATTCCCCAAACCATGACACTTCCTCCACCACCTTTCACTGACTTCTTTACACATTTTGGGTTCAGTCTTTCTCCAATTTGACGACAAACATAATGGGGCAAATTTACTTACCCGGTCCATTCGCGTTCCAGCGGCGGCTTCTCCGCTCTGGATTCGGGTCCGGCCGGGATTTAATAAGGTAGTTCTTCCGCCGTCCACCAGGTGGCGCTGCTGCGCTGAAAGTAAACTCATCGCGCCGGAATGCACCGAGCTGGACCAGGTGAAGGTAAGCGGTCCTTATGCGACACATTTTCGGTTTTTAAATGCGGCGGTTTTTCCGAATACGTCGGGTTTTCGTTCGGCCACGCCCCCCGATTTCCGTCGCGCGCATGCCAGCGCCGATGCGCCACAATCCGATCGCGTGCGCCAAAATCCCGGGGCAATTTAAGTACAAGCGGCGCAAAACGGAAATATTCGGGTAACACGTCGGGAAAACGCGAATCGGGCCCTTAATAAATGACCCCCAATGTTTACCATCAGACCCAAATAAGTTAAACTTTCTTTCATCACTAAAATTAATTGTGTGCCACTTCTCTATCCACTCAACATGTTCCACTTCAAAGGGCTTGCTATCCCAACCCGAACAGGATTTTATAATATGAACTCTAATAAACCTCCACTCATCATTAGTTAAGGTGTTAGACTTTTCTCTAAGTGACTATATACAGTAGTGGTGGAACAGTACAATACACGGCAATTTGGAAAACTAAACCTGTGGTAGGTTTGGTGTTCCAAATCACCCTGACAGGTTCCCTTTAAAAAAAGAATAATTTTAGATCACTTGTGCATGGGTGGATTTTGGAAATATTTTCGAGATGGATGTGGCAAGAACGAGCAAGTGATTGTATATACATTGCAAAGGAGAGGTCAGGGTTCAGCACACATGTCACATGTCACGTCTGCATAGAGAGGACGAACAGGCTTGGATCTCTCCAGTGTGGGCGTCTGCTGTATGGTCCAAATAATGACACACAAAGGTAGGTGGTGCCACCATATTCTATTAGATTTTCATCCCTGTGACCTCATCGTTGGTGGTGATCAGTTGCTATGACAAGAGGCAGCCTTTCTGGGGTTCAAACACCCTAAGCTGCCTAAAAATAATATTCCAGAACAAAGTTTTTTCAAAAAATGGCTTTAAAACATAATAAAATTGTGCTCATTTGGTATCTCTGCAATCATATAAACACAAGCTATTGAGTCATTTGTACCGCAGAGTGAAAGCCATGAAAACAAAGTCTACGGAAAATGGTGTAACTCTGTTTTTTTTTTTAATTTCAACGTTATTGGATTTGTTTTCTAGTTTCCTAGTATAATGCATGGAATATTGAATGATGCCCCTCGGAAGAACTATTTTCCCCCAGATAAGTCCTCATGTCGCTCTGTAACAAAAAAAACCCCAAAAAATCTGATCACTGGAAATATTAGCAGTAGGATATTCTCTCCTCTGCTTATTCTTAAATGAAACCTTTAAACTAAAAGGAACCAACGAAAGGAGGCAAATCCTTTAGTTTGACCACAACGATCAAAGTTTACCAAAATAAAATCTCCTAATAGGATCACCCATAATGTATCTACCCTGGTAAACTCTCCTTTTTGTCTGTGTCCCACCCTTAGCCTCTTTCAAAAGGATTAATGGGGCTGAATGCTCATTACTGAATCAACGTCCCCTCTCTTTAACCCCCTTCCCATGTCAATGGTTAGAGGAAGTGCCAAGGACATCCACATGTTCGTCCACCCATTGACATCGGCTTGGTGTTGAGGCAGGATGGATCAGAAAGTTGAGTTGAGGAAGTATCAACAGTAGGACATTCTCTCCTCTGCTAATTCTTAAATAAAACCTTTAAACTAAAAGGAACCAACCAAAGAAGGCAAATATTATAAAGGGGTGGACCACAATTACTAAAATACAATCTCCTAAAAAGATTAGCCATTTTGTACCTACCCTGGTAAACTCTCCCCTTCAGTCTGTAGAAGCAACAGGTCATGTGCCCATCCCGTAGCCTCTTTTGGGACTTCCAGTTAAGTCCATCAGACCAGGGGGCCGATTACTGAATCAATGTTCCCTCCCATGGTTAAAGGTTGTGCCGAGGACATCCATATGTCCCTGCAACCAGTGGCTTGGTGTTGAGGGAGTGGGTGTGCATTGTGTAATGAGAACAGGTAAATGATCTCCCGTAAGATCCACAAGACACAAGATGTAATTGAACGGTCACATGATCTGTGGCTCGTACAGACAGAGGGGGAAAGTTTACTGGATAAGTACAATACAAGTGACTCTACGGGATAAGCAATGAGTGGAGGTGAACAAAACATTAAGGTTCGGTCGAACTCAGTCGAAACCCAAACTTGACCGGTTCCCTCATCCCCATAGTGTAAACTTTGGTAATTGTGACAATCCTTTTAAGTAAATGCAACATCCCCCACCGGGCCTAGCCTTTTCTCGGGGCCTGGAGTCAGCCGGGGCCCGCAGTACCTGAGTGGCTGGCGGTTGCGGCCTAGGCACGCTAGTGTCGCGGTGCTTGGTATGGGGAACCGGAGGGCTGTCCTACAGCCTGGCAGGTCTCCAGCAGGGTGTTGTTGGCAAGAAATGATGAGGGAGAGGCTGCTATAGCGGATCTCCCTGGGGCAACCCTTTGGGTGCCAGTGATGATGGCAGCCATAGTAGCAGGGACCAGATGGAGGCAGAGGTTGAACAAAAACAACTTACAGTTCTTTATTGGAACTGACAGGAACCGCAGCAACGTGCCTTTAACAGAGTAGTGCTGAGATGCAGTTGGAGGGAGCCACAGGATGTAGAGCGCCAGCCTGGATGCAGAGGACAGGCTGGGAGGTAGCTATGTCCTAAAAGGATGCTTCAGCTTGTCCTGGAGTGCTTCAGGTATCACCCTTGAAGGTAGGATGATACCCCTTTCCTCACTAAACTAGCTATTAGTTCCACTCTTCAGGCAGGGGCTAGGCTCTTCCTGCTCTGGTCTGGTATGCTAGCTGTACAGAGTCTGTACTGGAGTAACTCCAGTCTGTTTCTGCAGACTCCTAGGTCTGACTGCTCTCTACTCTCTCCTGAGAGAACACTGCACTCTCTTCTCAGAGAGAACTTCACTTCTTCTGGAAGTTTCCTGACAGGGTCTTGTAACTCCCCTGGTCAGGTGGTGGCTACTCCTCCAATTACATCTCAGCTTACAGAGAATAGAGTGTAATACATGTGATTGGATGACACATCTTACATCACATAAAACAGTTAACTCCTGCCTTGCCAGGCAGGATCTACCACTGCAATGTTCCCCTGTGTCCTATAAGGACTATGTAGTGTGATGTAGTGACATGCTGTGGGGCTGACTAGACCCTACACAGGCTGCAAGCTATATGGTGGGACGTATTCGAAACCACTCCTCTGCCTTGCATCGGCGAGGGTGTTGCATACCCCCGGGGCAATTGAAAGAGCCGCCCTCGGCTTGACTACGGATGGTTTGGGGCGCAGAGGTAGGTAGGGGCACTTCTGTGAAGTGCAGGCTACATGATCTGTAGGGACAAACCGCCCATGGTCCTGGAGACAGGCACCTGGGTTGGTGTCAGACTAAGACAAGGACATGTAAATGCGAAGTATGACAGTTGGTCGCTAACGCCATTAAACCGAACTGTACAGTAGGAAAGGTGTGGTGTCATGTACTGTAATCCACTCCTTGCACCAGGGCCTGTATATTTGTTATATAAACACTTCTTCCCTAGCGACAAATATATAGTGTGTGTATATGCATTTCATTGGCATATGTGACACAATGAGACATTGTACAATGTACAAGTACCTGCCGACTGACATTCTTACCCTTGTATGAGTGGCATCCAGGTGCTATCTCTGTAACACTCCCGGTCCCCTAAAGACCCGCAGTTTACGGACTACCCCCACGTGCAAACCTCGGTTTGAGGCATAAGATAGCGGTCAGGGTTTTACATAGAGACGGTCCGACACAGCCACAATACAATCTGAAAAGCCTATAAGAGGGTTAGTGCAAACTACTGGCATAAGTTGACAGTGTGCAAACATTTTGTAAACTCACATTGGCTTAGGAGCTCAATGGGTACAAATCTTAAACGTTACAAACGTTACAGAGGTAGGCTACTCAGGGTAGCAGGATAAAATGTCTCTTTACCTGAAAAGGAAAAGGCATAAAGAGTGCAAGCAGAATGTCCATACCTAAAAGGAAGGCATTAAGTGCAATATAAGAAGGCAATTGCAACTTTTCCCTTGTAGTATCTGGCAAAAGTCTCGCAGAAGGTCTTTAATAGCAAAGTCCATCTTCTGGGTACAGCCCTTGAAGTGGGGAAAAGTGCAATAAAAGATGCAAAGGGTCTCCTCTTTGTGTAGAGGGACAGAGTCCTTTGTAGGAATCTCTGCTGTGGCAGAGGAAGGGGTGCTATCATAGCACATGACAGTAGGCAGCGCAAGATATGTCTCTTGACTGAGATAAATAAGGGTGAGAGTCTCAGGACAGTTTATGGCTCTATAGGGTTGGTGGGTATTCAGCCCAACTGGGATAGCAGAAATAAGTCTATGTATAATATACACAGTACCTGAAGAGGGCTACAGCCCATCAGGGGTTAATCTTGCTGCTCAAGAGCAATGGCTGCAGGCATGGGAGCAGGAACTGCAGCAGGGACATCATCAGCCTGGGTGAAGAAAGCAGTGTTGAGATCTGTCACCTGAAGACATCTGGTGGTAGACACTGGAACTGCTGACATGGAACACCCAGAAGCTGGAGCTGGAACAGCAGGGAGGTCATCTGCGGCGGCAGACATCTCAGCAAAGGAAGGAGACAGGCACTTCTCTGGCTGACCTTCTGTAGCTGGGGGCGCTGTGGAGCGCATGATGATGACCGCAGGAGCTGTAACTTCTTCACTCCTGACAGCTGAAGGATTGTTGTTCCTGGACTGACCTGTAGCTCTTGGGGGCGCTGTTGCGCTGGCGGTGGTAACCTCTGTAGCTGGCAGGGCGTTCTCACCGGACAGCCTGGGCCTCTTAGCAGGTGGTCCTGGATACTCCGCGGGACGATCAGCAGCATTAGATAAGGGGTCAGGCCCCTTCAAGAGAGTCCCTTTTGTAGCCGGGGCTAAGGGAGATATAGTGACAGTCACTGTGATATAGGCCCTGGGGGCCACGGTACTCACATTCGCGGTGGTCCTCTGGAGGTCCGGAATCGGAGGAGGCAGCCGCTGTGGAGAATCCGCCATTGGAGACTGCGTACAGGAGACAGCAGTAAGCGGTGCAGCAGATGAAGGTGCTTGAGGCTCGGGGACAAACCATGTGACACTTGGTTCCTCATTTCGGCGGCTATACAGCATGTCGGCAGGACAGGAGACAGCACGTGGAGAAATCCAAGATGGCCGATTAACCTCTCTGATGCTGGATGGCGGCTGCGCTGACTCTGAGGTACCTCGTGGGCTCTCACTAGCGTTGCAGCACGGGAGAGCTTGAGTCTTTCCTGCCAGGAGCTGTGGCGGGCTGAATTTTCTGCTGCGCCACAGCGCGCTGAGGCAGTATTCGCGCCATACACGCAAGGGGCGGAGCTTAGCGATGTCTCTTGGTTTCCCGCCAGTGAAAGTTTTTGCGGGCTGGAATTACTTGCCGCGCCACAGTTTCGTGAGATAAAGGCTTCAGGCGCGGCAACGCCGGATGTAGCAGAGCTGACAAAGTTCTTTGCAGAATTTAACCTCTTGAGTGCTGGAGCGGAGCTCGACAGCACGTGGCAGCAGTAATACAGTTCAATGCAGAAACGCATTGAATCACTTGGGCCTAAACCCAGCAGCAGGGTTAGGCAGCACAGTCTTTTCAATAAATGACAGTCTATAGTGCCAGAATAAGGCACAGAAGTATATATCCTGTTCGTGACGCCACTTGCAACATCCCCCACCAGGGCCTAGCCTTTTCTCGGGGCCTGGAGTCAGCCGGGGCCCGCAGTACCTGAGTGGCTGGCGGTTGCGGCCTAGGCACGCTAGTGTCACGGTGCTTGGTATGGGGAACCGGAGGGCTGTCCTACAGCCTGGCAGGTCTCCAGCAGGGTGGTGTTGGCAAGAAATGATGAGGGAGAGGCTGCTATAGCGGATCTCCCTGGGGCAACCCTTTGGTGTCTGGAGTATGAGTCTCTGTGTAGTGGACAGGGTGCCTGTGATGATGGCAGCCGTAGTAGCAGGGACCAGACGGAGGCAGAGGTTGAACAAAAACAACTTACAGTTCTTTATTGGAACTGACAGGAACCGCAGCAACGTGCCTTTAACAGAGTAGTGGAGTGCTGAGATGCAGTTGGAGGGAGCCACAGGATGTAGAGCGCCAGCCTGGATGCAGAGGACAGGCTGGGAGGTAGCTGTGTCCTAATAGGATGCTTCAGCTTGTCCTGGAGTGCTTCAGGTATCACCCTTGAAGGTAGGATGATACCCCTTTCCTCACTAAACTAGCTATTAGTTCCACTCTTCAGGCAGGGGCTAGGCTCTTCCTGCTCTGGTCTGGTATGCTAGCTGTACAGAGTCTGTACTGGAGTAACTCCAGTCTGTTTCTGCAGACTCCTAGGTCTGACTACTCTCTCCTGAGAGAACACTGCACTCTCTTATCAGAGAGAACTTCACTTCTTCTGGAAGTTTCCTGACAGGGTCTTGTAACTCCCCTGGTCAGGTGGTGGCTACTCCTCCAATTACATCTCAGCTTACAGAGAATAGAGTGTAATACATGTGATTGGATGACACATCTTACATCACATAAAACAGTTAACTCCTGCCTTGCCAGGCAGGATCTACCACTGCAATGTTCCCCTGTGTCCTATAAGGACTATGTAGTGTGATGTAGTGACATGCTGTGGGGCTGACTAGACCCTACACAGGCTGCAAGCTACATGGTGGGACGTATTCGCAACCACTCCTCTGCCTTGCATCGGCGAGGGTGTTGCATAAACAAACAATAACTCAGGTCAAACAACATAAATATTGGGGCAGATGTACTTACCCGGCCCATTCGCGATCCAGCGGAGCGTTCTCTGCGGTGCATTCGGGTCAGGCCGGGATTCCCTAAAGTAGGTCCTCTGACGTCCACCAGGTGGCGCTGCTGCGCTGAAGTCCGCCGAGGTCCACCGGAATGCACTGAAGTTCAGCGGCCTATTCCTGGTGAAGGTAAGCGCAAGTCCCGCAACACTTTTTTTTTTTAAATGCGGCAGTTTTTCCGAATCCAACGGGTGTTCGATCGTGTGCGCTAAAAACCCGGGGCAATACAGGGAAAATCGGCGCAAATATTCGGGTAACACGTCGGGAAACCGCGAATCGGGCCCTTAGTAAATGACCCCCAATGTGTAAACATCACATAAGATTTCATATCTATCATTCCTCCAATTTTTTCCCCTATTTTTCGGCGCCTTTTGAAGACCTTGATAGAATCCTGTGTGACGGGGCTCGCTGTAATACGTGGTGTCACATCCTGTGATATCGTACACACGTTCTACTTAGCGACATCTATAATTTAATCACAGTAGATTACATTTTTATCTGCGCGTCGCGGAAAAAAAAGACAAATGTATATTACATCTCTGACGTCTTCATTTACACTGCAAAGGGATGGAAATAAAATGGGAATATAATTACCGCCTGCTGCATTTCTATCGCTATTACACGTTATTTACCGATAAAATGTCAGCGCACAAAACACTTTTTTAATGCTCAGCATAAATATTTGATTATGTCACTAATATAATAGAAAAATCTATTTGTCCCTCGTAATATAAACCACCACAATCAATGAATATTTATGGGAGCAAAATAACATTGATGGACCAGAGAATCTGATGAGGTCTGGAGCTGAATACATAGAAAAGACTTGTTAATTGTTTTTTTAAAGGGAATGTGTCACCATTACTATCGAGTTGACACAAACTGCAAAGTTCGGGTCTGTACCGCACTATACAGGTTCGGCTACTCTAGATTCAACCCTAAACTTTAATAGGAGTTCGGGGCTGGGTTCGGCTCAACTGCCCCCTGCAGTTAACACCATTACCACTGCAAAGTCTCAAGCTGCATTTACATGCCTGGGCACGGCCATTTTGGAAAGGCACATCACTCCCCGATTACGTCATTGGGAGCAACGACTACCCCCAAAATGGCAGCATGCAGCGCTGTGTAGCATGCTAGTGCCAGCGGCATTTAAACAGTTAACATCTGCGATCGGCCCCAGCTGGCCGGGATCCAAGTCCAGGTACCGAATTGAATTTTAGAATTCGGGTTTGATCAAAATTTTATATGGTTCACTCATCATTAGTCACGATTTTTCGTTTTGAAACAGATGGGAGACGCCCATTGTATTAGAGATGGGAGACGTAAGCACTCCTCACCCCTTGCATCTCCATAGGAGTCAAGTGGGGTGCACCACAAATCTGGGCAGGAATAGGACCTTCTGTATCCTTCGTGGTGATATAATCTATAAAAATACATTTTAAAAAACCACGATAACCCCTTTTAATAAATTGGATGCAGAGCACGGGTTAATAAATTGGGGGCACAATGCGTTTTTGTTATGTAGTGTACATATATATATATATATATATATATATATATATATATATATGTGGCACAGTATGGTCAGATGCGGGGTAGAAGGTAAATATTATTTTGGAGCACAGTGTGGGACATATCTATTACACAGGTGACACTGTAAGTGACTGTGATATTTTTTGTTGCGCATTGGGGAGAGGCGCTGCATAGAGTTGAGGATATCTGGTGGAAAATTCTGCTATGACAAGTCATGGCACTTCAGGACCTAATATCATCATGTGGTTCTGGACCCAAAGCTGAAGACATGTCACCATTGAGGTAGTAGACCCAACTTTTTAGTAGTAGACAAACCTTTTATTGTGAGACAGCCTTCAGCATGTGTCCACTATATCCATAGTGTCAGTGAGCCAAGTCTACTGTATGTGATGTAGTGACCCAAGGGTGGGGCGAGGTCATTGTCAACAGTTATTATAAATGTTATCAATATATTTTTAATGGTGACATGAAGCTGAATTTTAGTACTTCTTATAACTTACAAAATCCCCAAAATGAATACTCTAACACAACAGCACTTCTCCGACAGCTGCTTACACACCAAGAGCCGAGCCTTGGAAGAGAGAGAAGTCGAGAGGGAAGTCGTGATCCTGAACACAAACCTGGTCATCGTTCTCCGTGAACCTAAGTCAGAACCTTCAGAACTTTACCATGTCCTCTCACTGGGAATATGTAATAATAGTAAAACGCATCTGGTTCACTCACCCAATCACCTTCAATGGCCTCCAACAGTAAGTCCATGCTGTGGTGCATGCTGTCAGGTCCTCGCGTTTCGATGCTAGCACATCTTAGTCATGATCTCCAGCGTCGAAGCGCATCGAAACGCATCGATCCATGTTTGTTTTCCTTGTGATGCGCCCCATCAAAGACAAGTCTTTGTTGTCCAGTACCAGTGTGGTTCACTACGAGTGCCGATAACCATTCCTGCTTTGCATAGGGAACATGTGGTCCGAGACTTTTTTTTCAAAGATGTTGGTTCTACGGACCATCACCATTGCTGATTGATGGGGGGCTCAAGGTTTAGACCTTCCAGTTTCTCCACAAAGTAACTAAGCCAAATAATAGGGAATCAATCTGATATCCTAAAAATACATTTATTCTTGTCTTAGCCATATTTAGAATTCCCTTCCAACAAAAATCCCATATTCTTCTCACTTCCCCCCCTCCTTCCAGTAGTATTTGGTGGTCCCGCTTTCATTCCCCAATCTACTGATCTATACTTATCCTATTTATTTTATTCTTCCTTTTTTTCCCTTAATTAATTCTGAAGTTATTTGATTTTTTATTGTCTTATTAAAATCAAAGTACAATGCTGGTAATATAATGCGTGCTTCCATTCCCAAAAAGGGAAACAGAGCTCGCATGAAATGATAGAACTCCACTTTAATGTCCAGCCATGTGGTTTCTTCATGGAAAAATAATCACTTTAAGATGAAATTCCTCATTCCCTTTCCCATCTATTTTACAGACCTAATTGGAGACTCCGAATAAGGGAGCGGCTAAAGTTTTGAGTCTGATATCGAAAAAAGCCACAAAATACTTGGCGTACATGTGTTTTCAGTCTCTAACCTCGTCTTAATGAAAATACATACATAAACATACACCTACGGAATTAACTGCGTCTACCGGGACGACTTTGATCCTCCATGAAATAAAATAGGCAACAGATTTCAAGGGTTTTTATTGAAGAACAAATATTTTTTTCCAAAACAACTTGGCATGCAAAATGAATTAAGGCCGGAGCAATATCCTTGGATAAACTAATATACTTGCCTTTAAGCATTTTCAAATATTTGCAATTATCGAATTTGCAAAATGAGATTATATCCTTTTTCAAAGCCCCTGAACGCAGGACATTCTGATACCGCAGTTAATCTTTTGGTCATAACAAGAATATTTTTTTACAATGATAAAACTGTTTCTATGCGAGTGTTGAAGAGAAACATATGTGCCTAGAGTTTAAGAATTTTATTTTTGGAAAATTGACATTTTCATTGCCTGATTATTAGACGGATTGGGAAATTGACTTCCATTGTAGGATTTATATGTGAAGTAATGATATTTTCTAAAGAATTTATTTCTTTTTTATTGTGTATCTAGGACACATTGGGGCACATTTACTAAGAGCAGTGCAGTGTGTACTATGTGCAGTGTCCTGTGTAGGGTGCAGGGGGCGCCAGATGCAGGATTTCTGGTGCACGTTCTTCATGAATCTGGCGCCCCCTCCACTGCTCCAACATAGCGCACCAACTTTTTTGGTTCACCTTAAACATGGGGCTTGCAACACAATTCTGTCGGACATTGCATGATAAATCTGGTGTAAGGTACCACTGAGCCCCGAAATCCCCCCTAAATTGTGTTGCATGATGACTAGTGCAGACCCGGCACGAAAGGTTCTCATGTGATACAAATGTGGCGCTGACACTTCTTAAACAGTTTGTACTGAAAGGAGAGTGCAAAGTCCGACAGAAAACTGGCGCACGGCCGTTTGTGAATGTGCCGCTTTGTTTCTTTTCAGGGAAAAAACTTTCTATTTAAAAGGGTTTTCCCATGAAACAAGTAAGGCCCTATCCACAGGTCCGAAGTACCCCATTGGAAACGTTGCTGCTCCCCGAGATGAGCGGACCAGCCAGTCACACATGGCTGGGTTGCTCCGATCATCTTTATGGATCAGATGAAGAATGCTGAGCGCCGTACTCAGCAATCTGTGTCAGCTTCATAGGAATAAATGGGCCATCCCAGCCATGGGCGACCAGCTGCTCCGTTCATCTCTGGGAGTGACGAGGGGTCGGATTGGGGACCCCCCTGTTCTCCTGATCTGTGGGGGTTTCATCAAACAACTTCCCCTAAGCCAGTCAAATATGACTCTTCACATCTCATTTTGACATGAGATGAGTCAAGTTTAGTGGTTGCAGGAGCAGTGGCTCGATCTTCTGTAAAGCTCCTAAAAAAATACTTTTTGTGTCATATTAAATATAATAATCTCATCTTTCAGATCACATCAAGCTTATGGTTGTGTGAGCTACAGAACTGGACATGCAAGCAGCTAAAAAATAGGGGGGACTGGATTTTTATCTGCAGCTTACATTTCCAACTATGTCTTTAGCTGCCTGTATCTCTGGTTCTGTAGCTGACAAAACCATAAGCCTGATGTGATCATAGAGATGAGATCCTTATCTTTAATATGACATAAGCATGTTTGTAGGTGCTATAGAACAGAAAACAGGGGCTTCTGAATTGACACTCCCCATAACCTTAATTATTTGGGTCAGTATGATCATGGAGATAACAAATGTATAAAGTTTTGTTCTTTCTCAATATCTTTAAAAAAAAATGTACAAACTTACTTTGTAAAAAAGGTGTCTTTGCCTAAACTTCAGAATATAAAGGTGTAATATTTAGAACTTTATAATCTGTTGATCACTTTGGATCACTCAACTGTAATGTTGTGAAGACTCTGCTTTTCTATCAAAGCCAGCCTCCAGCACACTCTAACAGCAAATGCCTGTCATGGCAACTGAAGGGCGCCTCCGATGACGCCATGGGGCACCATACAGAGCCGATATGCCCATTCAACAACACAGTTTATGTGCTGTGATCAACGCTAGAAGTGATTGTGGCTGTTAATGGCAGGTGTCTGCTGCATATCACAGGAGACACCTGCACTGTATGGATAGGGCTCAGTCTGTGATACTGGTACAACAAAAGGGCGTGAAAAAGGGGAGTGGCTTAACAGAAAAAGGAAACTTTTATAATTATGCTAATGAGACCGAAGGGCTTTGGGGGGAGTGACCAGAGTCCCTCAATGATGTAGCTTCACAGGCTGTTGACCTTCTCTCACTCTGCTCCCTCAGCACTTCCCCCTCCCTATGCCTGCTGTAATCTTACACAGTGGGAGACGGGAAGTGCTCCTGCACAGTGTAACAGCTTGTAAAGCTACATCATGTAGGGGCTCAGGTAATGCCCCCAGAGCCCTTCTGGTTCAATAGCGTAATTTTAAAAGTTGATTTTAGAAGGCAGGAGGCCATGGATAACAAATATAAGTAGATTACCAACGTCACAGTGCCTGGATCAATGAGTAAGTGTCCCTGGTTTATCATGATGGATTCTGATGGTAGATGATGACAGCCTTGAGCCCACTGCACCATGTACGTCTACCAGTCTTGTTACATTGTATTGTAATTACAGCAATCTTTGGGCTTCCTCAAGTTCGTTGACCTTGTGTTCCTACTATCGTTACGACCCTGTGTCCGATCAGTTGGTATCATGTCACCAACAATGTTGTGCAGCGGCTTATATAAAAAAATCATAGAAATTGCAGGTTTCCAACCCAGAACTTCTATATTTTACTGCGATCCTATATCCTGTCTTTTTGAAATGGAATGCCATCTTGAGTTTTCTATCCCATCCTTCGTTCCTCTGTGCTATACAGTCCGTAGCTACACAAGTATAGAAGTCCCTTCTTCTTCATTATAACTGTCTGTATCGGGGGGAGCCTATGTGGAACCGGCCATGTAATGACATTATATAGGATGTTCTAGCAGCTGTATGAGTGACAGAGATTGACTCACGGATAGAAATCCTGTCATTGAAGCCTGGCTCAGACTGTCGCTTTGAAATAGCCCCAGTGTGACGGATCTCATGTATACTGCAAAAAATCAACACAAAAATAACAACAATGAGGCTGACACATGGAAATCCTTAAAGTGCAGCTGTCCAAACAGGTGATTTTTCACATAAAGCTGTTGTGATTGGAGTAGCATTTTTTATTTCATTATGTGCATGCTGCATTTAAGCAGCTGAGAGTAGCTTCATGTGGTGTCTTTCCTCCCTGAACTCATAGTACAATGCTATATTTTTTCAAAGCTTGTTTCTAGAAAAACACTGCATTTTGGGCCTATAAAGCATCTCACACAGAAAGATCTAAACATAGAAGCAGCAGCAGCATGGGGTATATTGTACAGCAGCACAGAGCAGTGCAACTGCTTTGAGATAGAACACATACTAAAAGCAGCAGAAGCATTTGGGAGGACATTATAAAGCAGTATTGAGTATGTAGTATTGAACACAATACTGGTTTGAGGTAGAACACTTACTAAGAGCAGCAGAAGCATTTGGGAGGGCATTATACAGCAGTATTGTACATGTAGCATTGAACCCATAACTGCTATGAGATGGAACACTTACTGAAAGCAGCAGAAGCATTTGGGAGAACATTATACAACATTATTGAGCATGCAGCATTTAAGATATCACTGGTTTGAGGTAGAACACTTACTAAAAGCAGCAGAAGCATTTGGGAGGGCATTATACAGCAGTATTGTACATGTAGCATTGAACACATAACTGCTATGAGATAGAACACTTACTGAAAGCAGCAGAAGCATTTGGGAGGACATTAGACAACATTATTGAGCATATATCATTGAACATATCATTGCTTTGAGATAGAAAACTTACTGAAATCAGCAGAAGCATTTGGGAGGACATTATACAGCTTTATTGTGCATGAAGCATTGAACAAAACAGCTTTGAGGCAAAACACATACTAAAAACAGCAGAATTTACCATTCTTATCTTTGTCCAAGGGAACTCAGAACTGACCAGTCAATAATGAGAGATTGAGCAGGGCAGGAAGAGAGGTGATAAGATATAGGGGAGATGTACAGTGTAGACCTGTTCCCACCATTTCTGACCTAGTGGAAATTTTAACTATTGTCTCCACCAGTTTTCTGGCAGAAAACTACAGGATCGTAAATGTCTTCAGGATCTACTAAGACACCGAAGCCTCTTAGAAGATCCAGGCAGTGGAGCAATGGATTTTAAAACGGCTTTTTAAAACTACTGAAGTCTAAGCCTAACCGCACACTAGTGAGTGTGATGTATCCAACCAACAGCCTGTGCTGGCTGGAAGGTCCGACCCAAACACTCACAACCGGAACTGAACTGCCATGCTAAGTTCAGTTCCGGTTGCTCAGTGTTTAGGCAGGACATTCCAGATGTGAGTCTGATACATCATACTTGCTTGTGTGTGGGGGGCCTTAATAAATTCCCCCAATAGTGTAGTGCAAAGTTTTCTACGGAACCCCCAGAAACGCTTTAGTGGCCTCAGCCACTGCCACCAGTACCGGGACAATGGGCCTAGTGGACTTGTCGTAGGATAGTCCAGATGCCCAGGAGTGGATCCAAGGTTGAAAACCAACAGGGTCACTTGGGTAACGTCCTTGGGATTAGCCACGAGCATCAGCGGTCCGGTTATAGTCCATATCGCAGAATCCATTCACTTTAACTTAAGCTAAAACATTAAGAATTAGGCTCTTTTTTGATCAATGTGTTATGAAGTGCGTTACAGATATGAGAACAATTAAATATTTTCCCTTTAATGACTGCGATGATATTGAAAATCTATTAGCCGGAGCACAGTTGGAACTTAATGATGCAGAAGGTCAGATAATGATTAAGTCTGAAGTTAACTTTGCGCCCTGAAAGCATCAAAACAATATTTAATTGGAGAGTGAATTTATTTTAGGCTTTAAATGTTCCAAGACTTCACCAACATCATTTATTTTCATTTGTGAAATGAGAGATTGCGAAACTTTGAGGGAGAAATGACTTTTATTGTTGGTATAAAAGTGGACTGATTAAATTCTGGTGTTGTCCTCGTATGACTTATCTAACAAGACAGACAGTGGCGCGTGGGGGAGAAATATAGCCCTTCACATGTAGACGCAGAGACAGAAGGACTGGGATCTGAAGCCCTCACTGCTCGGGAGCAACTGCCACCAATAGATCTTCCTGGATGTGACCACCCACCTGAAGTAGACGACCTAATTAGCATATTGGATACTGCAAGTAACAGCAATGAGTATTCGGGAGTTGTGGATAAAAAATTCTAACTGTGTCAGAATCAGTGGAACTTCCTCTTTTAAAGCTTACAAAAACTTTAAAGTCGGTGGTTATAGGGCCTTGTTTCATGTATCTCATGGTATGGGGGTCATTTATCTTCTCTCCGTTTGTTTTGGCTACTTTTTCTGTCTGCTTCTTTGGTCATTTATCAGATCTCTGTTAGCGACATTTGTTACAAATGTCTCAAAAATGTCTCACAAATGTCCCAAGTCACTTCTTTCCATTTTCTACGTTTTCCTTAAGCATGGTTTCATCTGGAGATTTTTTGCGCCAAAAACTGTTTTAGACATTTTGAAATGATAAGTGTCTTTTTCGACATTTAGCACATCTGGAGCAAAAGATTAATGTATCATACTGACAATAAATTAATGTCTGTCGGACTTCAGTGCACATTTCAAAAAGTCCCCAAAGAGGCGCTAAAATTGTAATGCGCCAAAAAAAGTCCCAAAAAATAGACAGAAAAATAGGAAGAAAAATAAAGATAAATGACCCCCATAGAGTCATAAGCAGTAACAAAAGCAGCACTAGCTTTACATGTCCATGAGCTGCTTTTTTGGCTGGCCACCATGTGTCTTGACAATGACACCTTCAGAGATAATGGGGCTTATTTACCCATTTAAGGGTCCGCAGATGCACTTTTGTTGGATATTCCGAAGTTTTCGGGTTTCGAACGGCTGGGATAGGTGTTTAAATAGGGGATTGTGTGGCACGTGATGGGATTTTGGTGCAATCGCGCTAGATTTCATTCAACAGAAATCGGGTGTGAGCCGTCCGACGATCTGACGGATTCGGAATAAGCACATGCAGGAAATTGGGCGCACATCCTTAGTGAATTGCGGTAGAGTTTTTTATCGTTGGACATACCAAATCGGGGATTGCGCCAGGGACGGGTAAGTAAATGTGCCCCAATGTGCACATTTACCAAGGGTTTTGCACCAGTTCTTAGACAGACTTTGCACATACTTTTAGGTGTAAACTGCTTGCACAGGTATTTTAGAAGTGTCCACACCACTACTGCGTTGCACATGAACCTTTTGTGGTGCAGCTGCACTGGGCTTCATGGGACACAAATTAGGGGGCGTTCCGATGCTCAGTCGTGCGTAATTAACATGCAAAGACTGTTGCACGCCCTATGTTAAAGGTGCACCACAAAAAAGTTGGTGAACTTTGTCGGGCCAATGCAGGGAAGAGACAGATCCATGATTTCTGGCGCACGTTCTTAATAAATCTGCATTTACATGGCCAGAGCACTTTTAGTGCAGTTTCTGACTTTCTTAGTAAATGTGTCCCGATATCTCCAAAAAAAAAACATTCTTAATGGCCATAAATGGACTCATAGGGGGTTATTTATCATGAGGCAACTAAATGCAACAGTTCTTTGTCTATTTCTCTAGCTCCCCTGATTCATAAACGTTCTTATGGTCTATTTTCTGTCCTGGGTCTTTTGTTTCAAAAAGTCCCCAAAAAGCCTCAAAATGCATAAAAAGTCCCAGCACATAGATCAGCAGGGAACTGGAGTAACTATGAGACTTTTTATGAGACTGTTTGCAAAAGTCTCAAGTCATGACTTGGCTTTGCACGGTGTTGCACTAGCAGTGGTTCTATGTATAAACCAGATTAATAAAGAAGTTGAAATAATCCTGTGAGACATTTTAGGAGTGAAAAGTCCCAAAAAACCTCAATGTGACTACTTTGAGACTTTTTGTACACCAAAAAAGCCCAGGAATACCAATGAAAAATAACCCCATAGCTCTGCCTTCATGCTCCACAATGAATACAAAGGGATTGGGCGATGGAAATATGTGGGCTCCGTGTCTCAAGAGAGGCAGGTGAGTTGAACAAACTATTTAGTTTGGGGCTTTATGACTCCTAATTAGGGATGAGCAGTGCTCATCCAAACCCATATCTTAAGGTTCGGTTTGAGTTCACTTACCGAAACCAAACACTCCACCAAACTGGTAACACCTGAATGCACATCTGCGATCAGTGCCGGAACCAATTGTAGGTGTTAACTGTGGTGGAGGAGCCCGAAGTCCTGGTTCAGGGACACAAACCTGCAAAGTACGACATGAACCTAAACATAGTGGATTCGGGTCCACTCATCATTACTCCTTATATGCAATTAAGATCATCATGTGACCCTTGAGTTTAGTGCCAGGTGAGTAACTTGAGTGGGTACAGGGGGTATAGTGGCATAGGCCCTGGAACATCTATAGGGCATCTTTTCCCCATATAAGAAGACACAGTTGAAATCACAGCCTAGTCCCAGTCTATGGAGGGAGGGTTTTTGTTTTGGGGCCAGTACTCATCCTCATATCAACTTATGTAAATGAAGCTAATACCATTTTTAGCATGAGTGATGCTTTATGACACTGTATCCTATGCCAAGCTTTATTCTACACATAGACTTGTTAGCTATGAAATTACTTTAATAAGTGATAAGAGGGGTAATAAAGTTTCCTTTTTATGGGCTGCCAGGAACGCTCAGAGGAGCCGTGTTAATCATTTATTAATTAAACGATTAAGACTCCGACCATCTTGTTAAAATTAATTGTGATATTAAAGCAACATCCAACTCAATATGGAGAAAATTTTAATGAATAAATTGGAATAAGCCTTGAAATTGGTGAGAAAAGAGGTGGGGGGGGGGGCTGTCTAAAACTAAGCACGCAAGTGGTTGGGCCAAGAAATGCTACCTGAGGCGGGCCTCAAATATTAGTACCTTTGCTGGTGTCTTGTATGGAGGACTATTTGGTCTGTGAAAGAAGACTGCACATTGCAATAAGACAACTCTGGCAGGAATAATCAGAAGGAGGCACACGCAAATCATTATGGGGCTTGTAGGAAACTGCATTCAATTGTGAATCCTTTTGGTTAGTTAAAAGAGGATCCATTCATGTTCACCGAGTTCATCAGACCTTTGAACAAACGTTCGGTTGGGGAAACCCAAACTTGGGAGTCTGTTTGCTTCTACTATATGTAGCAATTCAACGGTATTGATGTATTTGGTGAACCGGCTGCTGATCTGTAATAGTTTGCCAAAAGGAACGATGCTCCTAGGCAAAATGGTGGTGCACACACATTTTTAAAGGGAACCTGTCACCAAGTACCTCATTTTCACTAAAAACAGATTGTAAAAGCCCATGTCCCCTGCAGTGCAGATCTGCCTCTCTGCCTTTTCTAAGCATTTGCATTACAATATAATTATGTGTTATAACTTACTCTTGCATCCTGGCAACATCCTGGGGTAGTCACAGGGGCTGGACTTTGGTTTGGATGCATTTCACAAAACAACATGTAACTTATCTGATCTGCAGGCCGCCTCCATCTTTGTGCTCCTATACAGCTTGTCCCTCCCCCACAGATGTCAGGCTAACCAGGTTGTGACCTCTAAGAAGGAGCAGGAGGAGGAGCTGTACAGGAACACAAAGGTGGGGGGCTAAGATCTGAGGAGTGAGTAACAGACAAGGCACATGTTGTTTTTTGAAATGCATCCAAACCAAAGTCCAGCCCCTGGGACTACCCCAGGATTTTGTCAAGGTGCAAGGTAAGGTGACCCCGAAGGCTGAACCAAACTTCTGGCTGAAGTCTGGGTTCGGGGATCTGCATCATGTGGCACGGACCTGAACATTGAGGTTTGGGTCTCCTCAACTCTACTCTTGCTCTGTCCCACTTCCTCTACTGTTACACTCTGCACAGTGAGAAGAGTCAAGAAAGTGTGAAAAAGTTTGCAAAATAATATCCACGTAATAACAATCTTACCGATATTTAGAGAGAGTTTAGAAGGCAAACCTTTTAATCCGCAAATCATTTTTAGCCAGGATGTGCTCCCCAAACACCTCGTGAGCCTGAACAGCCAACCCTTATGACTACTCTGTCCAATGCATTAGCGTTTGAGTCTCTGTAACGCTGGAATCCTTACTAGGCAAATTTTCCTAATTTTTCCTCTTTATCGCGCAAGGGACCTCCGAGCCTTGTCTGTGAATTGGAAGCTTATTGTTACATTAATTAGCGCACAGACCCTTTCCATTAGCAATGAGGTGGACTACAGCAAGCTGTCTATTGGAAAAATGTGTCCCAAAATCTAAGTAATTAGAGTCAGCCTCGCTTATTAAATTAAATATCTTTTTGTTATTTTCAGAAAAAGAAAAAAAAACAAATGTCTTCAATTAATCTTTTTTTAATTAAACATTTTTAACATTAATCTTTTTAAAATGCTGCGCTAGAAGTCCTTCAAAATATGGGAGGCAAAAAACCAATCTGGATCTTGTAATATGCACCGGGCCCTTGTCCAGCAGCAATCTGTGTACATCAACAACCACACATGCCAGTACTACACAGATATAGAACTATGTCTACAATGTGTACTCCTGTATTGGGCTCTTTATTGACTGCCGGGCCGGTAGCTGCCAGTACTGCCGGAGCCGATAGGGGCAAAGGCAACGCCCTCCCATTGCACTTTGGCTACTGCTGGAGCTGCTTTAGTAACTAATGATGAGTGGACCTGTAAAAATTAGAATTTTAAAAACCTATTTGAGTTTGGGTTCAGGTACCAACCACCCACCAGTGACACCAGCAGTTGTTTACGGCTTGGGGTGTTGAGTTGAGTGGTTTAGCGTGTTAAAATATAACGACAGTGTTCCTTTAAGATTATTGTACAGGAAAAATCTATGCATTAAAGGAAATCTACCATCAAAATCACACATGATAAACCAGGTGAGCTGCGTATCCACTATGAAGAAGAATTAGAATTGTTAAAGGGGTGAGAGAAAAACGAACCGGCACAACAAAAGGAAGTCCACGGCTGTACTGTGCCAAACAATGCCTGCTTTATTGAGTGACAAATGCTAAAAACATTTTGTTGTGCCGGTTCGTTTTTCTCTATTTTCTTAGTTTGTACCAGACGGCTTTGAATGGAACTATGTTCGTGCACCAGGAGGTGGCCGTAAAGCATGCAGCCCGGAATGACTAGAAGGTTGGGTGAGCTGGCTTTTTTCACTTGTTACTACTGACTGTAGTTGGAGTGGTATTTTTGCATGTTAAAGGGGTTGTCCAACTATTAGAAGAAATTAGCAGAAGGGCTAGTGTGGGCTTACTCACCTCCTCTGGTGCTCCCGATGTCCCGTGCAGTGGTCCTTCAGAGCCATGCCCCTGTTTGTTTTCAGGAGCTCCGCTCCGGCAACTTCTGGGCACCTGGCACGCCCATCTGTCCCAGGCACCCGCCAGCTGTCCTAATGGTGCTTCCGTGCCCCTTGTAAACGAGCAAGGGCACAGCTCAGATGGATAGCGGCACTGGATACTGGGACCGCGGGGAGAGGTGAGTAAAGCTTAAAGTCCTTCCCAGCCCTTCTGCTAATCTTTTCTAATAATCCTAAAACCCCTTTAAGCTTGCCCAAGAGTGAACCTTAACTCTCTGCGAGCTATAGAATGGTGCGTCCTCACTCCTATCCAGTAGTAATTTATCAGGTTATTTTTTTTATAAGTTAGTTCTCTATGCAGACTCTCAATCCCATAGTGACGTTGGATGAGAGGAGTCATAAAGGCACTGCACCAGTTTTGTGTCGCGGCTGCACTGTGTCCGACAAGAGAAAAATGTGCACCGAAAGGGGCTGTTACTGCTTAGTCGGACTGTGCACTCCAATTCTGTCCGACATGTGCCACAATTCTACAGCATGAACAAAGTGCACCAAAAAAATGGAGCCCATTCCCCAAGCAATGCAGGGGGGTGCCAGATTCATGAAGACTGTGCACCACAATTCACGAATCTGCCATACCCCGCACACTGCACAGGCAAACTACACATAGTACAGACTGCACTATTTTTTTAAAAATGTGGCCCATTGTTTTTAAGTTCCAGGTCCTGCATTATAGCAGGTGACTGTGCTGCCCCCTATCTTGCTGCAAGTGCCTTTTTGACTACATCTCCTGCATCTCATGGTCAGTATTACCTTACAGACTCTAGAAGACTCCTACCTACAAGTTAGGCATGCATTGACACCTACATCTACATCTCCGTTCCTTTGGTACCCTGATCTTACCCTACAGCCTGTATTTAGGAGTTAATATAGTCCTATTACTTTTGGGTGACAATTGTTTCATCAAATCATTACCCGTCTTTATGTTTTTCCAACTGGTTCTGTTCCAAGATCTCTTTTAATAATCAGACGACTTTGGTCTGTTATTTGATTGACTACTTGGCTCAGATCACTGGTAACTCTTTCCCAATTTTACATATTCCACCTACCCATTGGCATCCTTACAGTTTGACATTAAAATAATGAGTAATTACTTTCATCAATAAAGACACGGCGCTTTCCCAAAAAATTGTCTATTTCCATTTATTTGACTTCTTCGCTGTATCTGAATGATGGACTTGGCAAAAGTTTTGACTTTTGTTGTGATTATGAGTTAGTTACTGTAATAGACAGATTGTGAAAAGCAAATTGCTTAATAAAACGAGTATTTGACAAGGTAGAGAGTTGGGAATGATTTCATTTAAAGGAGTGGGAGTAGGTTTAAAAAAATTCTGTTAGTGAATGCTGTGTTAACAAAGGGCTGTTTTGGTTTAGGGTCTTCATTAGTTCATGGATTAGCTCTTACCCCTGAGGAAGTGGTCTAGGGCGATGATACGCGTGGGGAGCCTTCCACCCCTGTTCTTGGCTCTCCTCCCTCTTGTATGACGGTCTATTAGGACGTCTGTATTCTAATACTGGAGATGTACTTGGGCATTGGCCATTCATACAATGTGGTCACTACTGTATTATCCTTTTTCGCACTTGCCCTTGTGGAACACTTTGTGGCATCTAGTAATTTTTACGAACTTTTATATCTAGAGATTCCCTCTCACGGACCCATTATTGTTGGTTATTTGTTGTTGGGACCACATATTCACTGGTCCTTTCAAATGTTTTAGTATACATTTAGTGTAGGAACCATTATCATCGTTTGGTGATTGAACAGGAGGTGTAACACGGTTGACCTTTACCTTGGTCGCCATGTGTATGTATACTATATTTTTTAAATGTTTTTAAATGTGGGTGATTTTCTCTCTGTCTTGAAATAAATAAAGTTGATACTATATTTCTTTTATTGATGTTGGAGATCCTCGTGGTGCATTTCTTTCTTCACTTGGTTGGTATTTACATTTGTGATTGCACCGGCTCATAAAGATACTAGGTTGTGCTGACCAATCTTGTAAAGTTCATGGATTAAGGCATGGATTCCAATACCGATCCTGCACCGGAACCAGGACCACACCCCCAGTAACAACTGAAATTGGTGCTCACACTGAATGCAGGTGTTAACTGCTCAAATGCTGCTAGCAAAGAAGCTGGCGACACTTACATAAAACAATGTGTCTGGTACCAATTTATGGGGAGAATCGGCGCCTCCCATGAAGTCATTGGGAGTGTTGTTTCCCCCAAAAAGCTAACGCCCTTGGGTCAGATCAATTTAAATGGCTCCAGCAACTTTTTTGATGCCATTTAAACAGTTAATGCCCACTGGCATCTATCACGGGAGTTACCAGCAGTGGGGTCTGAGGTCATTAGAAGTTGGGGGTCGGGTCCAGGGGACCCAAATATGAGAAGTTTAGTATGAAACCAACCTTTGCTCATCCCTAGTCTTCATCAATTAGAAAAATTGGAAGGCACATTGAAAGATCATTGTGACCATGGAGGACAATAAATTTAATTATTTCAGAGGTAAGTTATTAATTCTAAAGAGAACAGTGTAGTACCACCTGTTGGGGTGCTGCAGAAAATAAAATCTTATACTCACCTAACCCGACACTCCTGTCACGACATCTGCCATGAAACTGATGCCTCTGTAAACAGACAAACGGGTTGGCAGTGACGGGCAGGACCGTGGCTGGACGGGCCCTCCAAAGGAGGTGAGTATACATTTTTTTTTTGTTTGTACAGCCCCCCAAGCCTTATATACTTTTTTTTAAAACCTGAGATAACCCCTTTAATTGTCTGGAAGTTTTTATTTGTACAAGTGACCACTGTGGGTCGCAATAGCAACCTGCTAAAACAAAGAAAGAGTCACAAAGTAAATTATATTATTTTAGTCATTGAAAAAAAGTTAAGTTCTCTTTTTATTTATGGCAATGTTTGTCCTACACTATGAGAGATGATCTCCCAGAAGGACAATAGTGATTTCAAGATTTAAGAAGTTTGTAAAGCTCAAAATGATACTCTAGCTTGAAAAATCTTACAAATCCGGTGTTTAAAAGTAGATGAAAATAAAGCAATTTATTTGCAGGTAAAAGTCATGTTTCATATATTACTAATCCAGCCAGGAGGAAACATATGTATCACAGACAAAAGAACATATTTTTTGGATCTATAGTGATCCTGGTTTGGTTCACTGGGTTCACTAGAAGCAAAGAGAGTGTAACGGGTACCCCTGCGATCCATGTCTCGGATCACAGGCACACCCGTTCCCCTTTCCCTGGCGGCACCCCTGTCCCGAATGAACTTACCTCTCTGTTTTTCTGCTCCCGTCTTGGCTGACCAGTACATGCGTCCCCGGTCCCTAGGGCGCGCATGCACAGGGACTTGCATGTGCCAGCACTTCGGGGTTTCCTTAAAAGTCAGCTTCTCCCTTAAACCCCCGCTGGATCTTAGCACTCCTAACCTTTGAGAAAGCTTCCTATGTGTGCTCCTAGTTATGACTTCGGACCTGACCCTGACCTTGCTCCTTTGTTGCCAGCCTTGACCTCCTGCTCACTCCCTGACTTTGCATCCTTGCCACCTGGATTTACCATTACCCTGTCCCCGACCACGAGACCGCCCAGTGATTCTGTACCTTGACCTTGGCTGCCACCATGGGCAAGTCGCACCTGTGGATTGACCTGGATGTACCACTCTGTAGCAAGACCATCTTGCTGGTGGGCTCTGGTGAAGACCGTGTGACACTTAGTTTCGGATCCCAGGTGTTGGCTTGTGTCATTGTCCACGGAAGTCCAGGGGGTTCACTAACCCTGAGCTTCTGGAGAGTCTGGTTTTATCATGTTGCCAGCTGCTATGCTGGAGAGGAGAGCCTATTGCTGAAGTGCAGAAGTCTCCTGAAAAGAGTATGTGATGCAGAGGGCCTATTCCCTTTCAACACCTCCATCCCAGTCTGTGATCGTGCCATGTTTTGTGTCCCTCTGGCACCTCAAGCTCCACTTGAAACTCCCCCAGACCCTGATTACCAGATACTATCTTCACAGCAGGAAAGCTTACACAGCACTCACTAAACATTCATATAACCAATTCAGTTATGGTTTCCACCACATCCACTAATGTTCATTCCCCTCCATGTTGAAAGCCACCAGGCTAGTCATTATATAGATGCTTCCTGTACAAACTATACAAAGCTATGTGGAGTTGATTGTTGGAATCTTCATTGCTGAGCTCATTCATTAGAAGAATACACCCTCTTCTCCCGATCCATTTTTTTTTTCAGAAGAATTCTAACGACAATATAAAAAAGACAAAAAGTTGATACATTTATTTTGCGGAAGCTAGCTGCAGTAAAATTTGCCCCTTTTTATGCTTCTTCAGCCACATTTCTGGTGCTCTTATCTTACTAAATCTTCACCAATGTTCTGTAAAATATGTAGAAAAATATTCTATTTATTACCCTAATAATTTTACCCTAAGTAGAAAACTGGTCCTGTGAAAAGCTTCCGGTGCCATACTGTACTTTTATTAGTCCACTATTTTTTGCGTGTATATGGAATCACATAGAAAAAAACCCAGGAATAAGGAGGGAAACCCAATAGACTGAACCAAACTGGAACTAGAACCATTGAACTCTATGGGTGTGCATTCCTTAGGACCTAATGGGACAGTCAGTAGACAGATTGACACTGGGGTGGGCATGGACTGTTGCCATTACACATTCCTTGACAATTGCCCTTTATCTCCATGGCGGCCATATTGGAGTTCCTCATTGGTCTTGGTTGTTTGTCCTGCAGCTGTATAAACATGTGACCATCAGCGACCTCACTGGTGGCGTTGCATGACTTAGGTACTAGGTCGTAAAAATTCAATTTCTGTCATCCTACTGCAGTTTATTGTGATTAATTTACACCAATTAATTTCACTTCAATAAATATTTCATGAAACAATCACAACGATATCTATTCTCATTTCATGAACTTAACATACTGGTAATTATCTTATTATACGGTTGAGTAATTCAAAAAACACATTTTTTTCCGAAATGAACAAACCACTTTGTCTCCATTTTTAAGTTGTGTTGGAATTTTTTTCCGATGCAATTGTTGGAAGGTTCATCCACCCATCCATACTAATGAAACCTAAGAGAGGGGACAATATAATTTACATGAGCAATATGCATATAGGCTAATTAAGCTTGCTTTATTACCATGTCATCGAACATTCTGCAATTATGTAGAAGAGAGATTTAAAGAATGATGACTTTGAAAGAATTATTAACATGTTTTACATATTTAAATGTGTTATGTATCTTAATTGGGCTGAAAGAATTTCTAACAAGATGCTCCATACGCCCTTGAAGTTGTATATAAATCATCATGAACGCTCGCAGTTTGCAAATAAGGCAAATGGCAGTGGCCTATCAACAGGGGGTGAATTGTTATTCTTCAAAATATAGGTACAAAATGTCACCACCTCACTCAGGTCACTCAACATACACATTCTTTCAGAAAACCAACTGATTTGCAGATGATGTCAGCGTTTTGTCCCAACCCTTCGTAGAGTCACATGATTCTGTTACCTAGCATGTTGTTTGCACATATGGACCATACACAGATGGCACCTGTACTGTACCTGTGTTTTTCACATTACCATTGATTTCCAAAGGACGGAGCCCACCATATGTCTAAGAATAGGACCTGGGTTTTTTCTCAGGGGCAAAACGCTCATAAACAGGATTGAGAAAACCACAGGTGTGTGAACGAGCCCATAGAAATATAAGACATTAACTAGCTGAAAAATCAACAGCTACACATGAACATGAACATGTTTACATGAGGACTAAATCTGGAGCAAGGCTTTCTCTGTACTTCAGTTTTTTTTATATTTGGCTTGCGTTCTTGAATATTCTTCTGTGTAAACGATTCTGTATTTTATATGCCATCTCAGTTGTGATACCGATTGTTGACCTCCCCTTTGTGTTATTTGTTTATCTGTCTTGTTACGGGTCCACAATTTGGTGCAGGGAGGGACTGTTTTCATGGTTGTCTTGTATCGCCTAGGAAATGCAAAGGCAAGCAAGAAGTCCTTTTGGAGGGCAGGAGTTTAGGTTTCACGGTCCTGTCAGTTGTCCCTTATTCCAGTATCACTATTACACTCATGCATACCGATGTGAAAATCACAAACCCAAGCATGAATCAACTGAAGAGCCACAAAAAAAAGGGAAGATCCTACTCCTGCCTGAGTCTGCAGATTGGGCAATCTTTTTCTGGTGTTGTGCATGCGTGAGTGGTGCTCAAGTTGTATGAATTGGAAAGTGAAGTAGGCGGGCTCAACAACAAATCTAAAATATTGGCACCAATTGTGAGATCTAGGGAGAAGGTAGACTAATAAACATTCTCTACTCAAATTGCCTTTGCTTGTGGTTGTTGCTCGCTTGTCTACAACAAAATTTTGCATTGGATAGAGTTTTCAGATGTGCCGTTTCTGTTTATCCATGATTTGTCATTTTAGAGAAAATGCATTTGCCATACTTATTCATTGAGCTTCTTGTTGCATCAGAGGCTCTAGTATGTCTATTAGTGCATACAATCTTCTTCTTTCCCAAAACAAACCCTTTGTACAAGGACTGGAATATTTTGTAGAACGGAGACATAGAAAGTAGAAAAGAATTGCACAAGCAGGAATTGTTCTGCACCTGGTGTGCTGGGAAGCTCATTTGCATAATGATCCTTTCCAAATTTTCTCTTAAAAGATGTATAGCTAGGAAACAGGAAAGGAGCTGGTGGCAGGCTCTTTTTAATATTCACAATACATCCCCACCACCACCACCAAAAAAAATCCCTTTTGAACTAGGCTAGCAAGTCATCCACAGGATAGGGAATAACAAGCTGATTGGTTAGAATCCAACTGCTGGGACAATGGTCATCCAGTTTTCACCAATGGTTGGAGTGTCACGATGAGCATACCATTCAATAGTATGGGAGTGTCAGAAAACCGCTATCTCCGCTACTCCCATACACTGTTTGAGTTAGTTTTGGAGACAATAGTGCTGGATGACTTTGATGAGGGGCCCTTTCTCGCGATTGGTTTGGTCCCAGCAGTCAGACCCTCACCGACCAGCTTATCAACCACTATATGGTGGATAGGGGTTAACTTGCTGACATCATACAACCACCTGAATAAAATGTATAGGAGTCCTGCATCACCAACCTTTAGAATGGACTCCATCAATATCAAACCAAACTCTGGGAAAGGCTTTCCATTAACTTTAAAGTTTGGTTTTCAGCTTCAAATCTTCCCAGACACTTGAGATATTCTGAGATGGATATTTGTTACAAATAACTGAATTTAAGGGAACCTGTCATCAGAAATAGACCTAATAAACCTAATAAACTAATAAAACAGTATGTTGCCAAGCAGCTGAACACCTTCCAGATCATGTTCCTTTCATAGCCTGGTGCGGTGGCAACATCCAGAAAATCAACTTTGAAGTGAGATGGAAATTGGTTTTGTAAAGTCAAGGAGGCGGAGATAGGAGGCAGAAATTTTAACACTGAAGTCAAGCTCTCTCTCCCGCAGAAAGCACCTTCACTGTAATTGGTGGTCCCACATCCAGAGACATCACTAACCAGATCTCCTGAAGTCCAATGCATGATGTCAGTCACAGAGGAGGAGGCGGTCAGAGCTTCCTTGACTTCAAAGTTAAACTCTCCACCTCCTTGACTTTATACAACCAATTTAGTTCTCAATCCAAAGTTGATTTTCTGGATGATGCCACCACCATGGGCCATGAAAGACATAGAAACTAGAAGTTGTTATGCTGCTTGGCAATATACTGGTAGTGGTTTATTAGGCCGATGACAGGTTCCCTTTAAGCCAATTTCTACAACATTGAATGTTTCATTGATATGAAAACTAAGCTTGGATGTTATCTAGAATATGACAACGTCTGGAATCTGCAGTGTTCAATTACTAAGTTATTAAGTTGCATTCCGCATTGTCCTTAGACTCCGGTCAGTGCAGTCCCATCACCGCAGCGCAGTCTCGTTCTATCCTTATTATGTAGAGTCTAATCCTTCCCATTTACAATCATCTCTTGATGTGAATAATGGGTCTCCCTCGCTGCTGAGGTTCTGTTACCATGCGCTTTCATTATTGTATCAAAACAGCTCAATAATACGAGATGTAAAACATGTCAGCGCCGGTACAAATCTCTCTTCAAATATGTCTTCTAGTAATAGGGAAAGATCTTAAAGTACAAGCCATAATGGGATATGCTGGCTTATCGCACACGATGTCATTTCATACAGTGTTCTTATAAGAGACTGTAATTAAGTCAGTCAGTGTTGGTTAATAGAGAGTGTGGAAGAGCAAAGGAAATGAAAGAATGTGGCGCTCAGCTTTCTCCTTCTCTAACACAGGAGATAATCTCTCTCGCTCCATTTCTCTCTTTCCATCTCGCTTCCTAATTCCCTTCATTCAGTTCCTTAAGAGATTTTCAGTTTGCTCCATTCCCAGTATCAGCTGGTAGATATGTAGGAGGTTATTTTAAAGGTGACACCAGTGATTTATCCTGCCACACCTTTAAATTTACCGATTTTGCAGTTTAAAGGGAACCTGTCATCAGAATTTCACATTTTGACCTAATGACAGCTTCCCATAGGATGGTTCATACTTATTATTGCAAGCTCTGCGTAATCTGTGTGCACTATATAAAATAAAGAATTGTTTTTATTATTATCAATCTTCTATAATAAACATTATTAGTTACATTCAGTTTTAAAAGTATATAAAAGTATACCTGGCTCCCTGCCAGAGAGGAGTGTCATGACAGATCTGCTACTTCCCCCTCCCTCCTGGATGGGATTTACTTGCAGCACATGGTCAGCTCACATCTGCATGAGGGAGGGGGGAGGAGGGAGCAGGTGGGGGGGGGGCAGAGCTAGGAGAGTGATGACTTTGCAGGTAAGCGGCCAGTTATATATCCTTTTAAAATGGAATGGAACTAAATATTTTTATTATAAAAAAGGACTGGTAATTGGAACAACCTTTGGGGACCCGTCATTAGGTCAATTTTTGAAATCCTGCTGACAAGTTCCCTTTAAGGATCAAGAGGGGGGAGAATAGGTCAGGCCTTGAATGATTGGTAAGCTATACAGGCAGCCCCCAACTAAAGGACACCCGATTTACAGATGACCCCTACTTACAGACGCACCTCTGTCCACTACCCGTTCCGACCACTTAAGAACAAACTTAATAAACCTATCTAGTACATAATGCGATGACTAGGGGTGCAACATCCATGAGGCGAGGCGAGCCTCTTGCCTCAGGCAGCACCAAGATGGGGGGGGGGCAGTAGAAGATTCTACAATGCAGGAACTGACACTTAAAAATAGTGCGGCAAATTTATCAATAGTGAGGCAAACCTCACTATGTGCACTACAAGCAGTTTGCCTCCCTATTATTGAATAACCTAGTGGTTTCAACATAAATTTGGACATAAATGTGGCCCCCGATGCGAATAAGCTGGAGAGCTTTGTGTCGCGCTGGAGACAGTGTAGCCGTGACACAAAATTGGCACAAACACATGTTTGTATGCGCAAACTTTCCTGAAAACTGGCACAACCAGTTTTATAAACGTGCCCCAATGTCCCTACACATCTGATGTCAACATGGCTATCAGGCACTGCATGGAGAACCTATTTCTTAATATATCACCTGATTTTACTACTAAATGGGGATGATGGGGGTGTAGTTCTATAGCTCGCCTCAGGCAGTAGAGAATTGGGTTTACCCTTGCTGAAGACTGCTTAGGACTTGTGTCATCCAAGGAGGTGGAGTAGAAATGTCTCCTTCTGAGTGGTTTGCGACTGAGCCCATAATAGGGGAGTTATGGAGGGAATTAATCCCTGCCACAGGTGGTTGAGTATCTTGCAACAGGAAGCATATGATAGAAGGAGCGGTGTAGGATATGTTACATAGGAGTCGGGATGGAGTGTGACCACCAGAAGTCAATGTGATGGTGGATTCCTCCTGCCTGCCTCTGCCCTAATCTGTAATTTAATAATCCTGGAACCGAACTTGTTGTTGTAGATTCCTCATGGTAGCTTTCCATTAAAAAAGAGGAGAGGACGAATATCAATGTGGCAGTAGATATTAGTATAACATAATATAACATTTTATATTATCAGTTATTTTTGATGGAAGTTGATTTTGAAGTTAGGACAACAGAACCAGAGGTTAATCAGGACATAGAGCAGGGATATAGGTCATGTAATGGATGAAAATGAATCAGAACCAGAAGACGGGTCAGGAGTCTAAGCTTCCAATAGTTATACAGTAACTTATCGGAAACTTTTTCTTTTCATGTCGTCTCTGGTAGAAGCACTAAAGGCGGTCGCATGCAGAGATCTATTCCCAGACTACCAATAAATTTTAAAAAATTCATTACAGAATATAGGAAAGACATGAAGATTAAAAGAATGTTTCCTAATTCACAGGATCACGAAGAATTACGATAACAAGCAAGATATTTCCTATTCCTTTGAATTACTTGAAGTTATTTCATCAAATTCATTGAGGCATAAAAGATTCTTGTAGTTAGGTCTTACAGATACCGGAACCTAAATAGATCTTTTAGGAAGCCAGAGAAGAGAAAATCTTCAGTGCTGACAAAGGCCATTGGGTCTGAAGGCAATGTTAAAGGTGTAAGACGTTAGCTCAATCTGAACAGGGCAGGATGAAGCCTGCTATGGGTCCTGGGCTGTAACAAAATTGCGGGTCCCCCGACTGTTTTTTATGTTGTACTACCAAATTTAGTGCCAAACATACGTCATGGATAAAAGGGGAATCTAGTATAAAGGACCTTTTAACGGTCCTGGAAGGACTGCTGTTAATATTTGTTTCAGGAACAGTAGAGGACTGGGGGACCTGCACTTTTTATATCTGCAGAGCAGTATGCCATTTGGTGGTTCGTTGGGTTGACCATGACCACCCCCAGAGGAAATTACTTATAATTTGCTACGGGGGGTTAATCGCTTTTGAAAAGGAGATGTTGGCTATCACTTGACCTGAAAAACAATTGTATTGATGAAACCAGAACATCATTCCTACTGTTGTGTTTTTGAATTTTTTAGAACTGAGTGGAGTCAAAGAGTATCAGTACTACTGCAAGGTAAAGGTTGGTTGCCAACCAAAAGTAGTTGAAGATGAACCAGCCTTAGACCATTGATGGCTAAGACCAAGTCTTACCAAGTCTGAGACCCCAATCTTAAAAATCTGTAACACAAAGTGCTCAAAAAGCTCCCCCTGGATATGCAATACATATAAAAGTGTTAGGATATGGGGAATTAAAGTTTTCCATATATATGGGGTTGTGTAGCTGTCGTCAGAGTTGTAAAAGCATTTATATTGGGCATGAGGGCACCAGAATTGGTGAAAAAGTCTACAAGCTTTAGAGGTGGATCCAGTTACTCACAAGGACTTGGATTTAGACCATGGTTTTAATACCTACAACCAAAGCTGGTTGTAAAAGAGATTAGTAGGGGTGGCCTAATAGTCACCAGGAGACATGGAGGCACATAGTAGATGCTGGTGTTATGAATGGCAGATCATGGCAGTGAATAGTGTTCCAGAGAGTCATAACACCACTGGGGGATAGTGAAAGCCGCAAGTTGGTTTGGGTGGAACCTGACTGTGTGGACTTACTACAAAAGGTAATATTTACCCATTCCAACAAAAAATACAAATCACTCTCATGACCACTTACTACTTTGTAACCCCCTCCCCCTTTCATATGTAATACATTTGTTTTATAGGTTTGTTGCGATAATAAAGCAAATGGGGGTCATTTATCATTGGTTTTCCTGGGTTTTTGTTGGCGTAAAAAAGTCTCAAATTAGTCACATTGAGGTTTTTTTGAGGCTTATTACTGCTAAAAAGTCTCACATGGCTATATACACCTCTTAATTAATGTGGCCTAAACATAGAACTACTGCTAGTGCAACACCGTGCGACGCCAGATTTATGACCTGATGTAAACAAAATTGGGATTTTTGTTTATATATAACATCCCGTATAGGGCTACACACATGCAAACAAATCTAAGCAAAGAGGACAAAAAAGCATGTGTAAAGTAGCAACATCACTTTATTGAAAGAATTGAACAACAGACAACATCAGCAAGACAAACAAAATATAAAACCATTTAAAAAGGAATGCACCCCAGTGCACCCATCAGTCCAAGATCAACCGGAGCCCGACACCTGATAATGTCGGGTTATCCGAACCCGAGTCCCACTACACCCCTCTCACAGCCCAAAACAATAATGAAAAATGACACAGATAGGGCATGTATCTGCGGGGAAAAGCTGAATAGCTACACCTACATGTAATCCGGTCAGTGAATGAATGGGAAGGCACAAATGTGCAGGAATATCCTCTGTACCTGAAAATGTAGTATGCAGTAACGGACCCATAAGGCAGAGTGCCCGGTTAATAATTACCATGAGGTGTAAGACGGGGGTGAGGACTCGGGACTGGTCGCCCCACGCGTTCCGCCGCGTATCGCAGCTGATGTTGTCTGTTGTTCAATTCTTTCAATAAAGTGATGTTGCTACTTTACACATGCTTTTTTGTCCTCTTTGCTTAGATTTATGACCTGAGACTTTCGCAAAAAGTCTCAAACTTACTCCAGTCCCCTGCTGGTCTATGTGCTGAGACTTTTCATGCATTGTGAGACTTCTTTGGGACTTTTGAAATCTCTTCTGAAAAAAATCAGATGTCAAGCAAGTAGATGAACAAAGCCAATCAGTTACCTGCATGTGTCCACCACCGTGTCCCTGTGTATTCCTACATTAACCGGATTTTAGGGTCAATTATTTATTTTCTTTATTCATTAGAAAAGATTTTATCTGGAAAATCTGTGATGACATTAGTGAGTATTTGTATATGGTATAAGTAACAATCTACATTGATCACGTAATGAAAGACATTAGGCTGCTTTGGCTCTTCTTTGGGACTTTTTAAAATCTTCTTTGGGACTTTTTGAAATCTTCTTTGGGACTTTCTTTGGGAATTTTTGAAATCTCTTCTAAAAAAATCAGATGTCAACCAAGTAGATGAACATAGGCAATCAGTTCCCTGCATGTGTCCACCAGCGTGTCCCTGTGTATTCCTACATTAACCGGATTTTAGGGTCAATTATTTATTTTCCCTATTCATTAGAAAAGATTTTATCTGGAAAATCTGTGATGACATTAGTGAGTATCTGTGTATGGTATAAGTAACAATCTACATTGATCATGTAATGAAAGACATTAGGCTGCAAGTAGGGAAAAGTGTCAAACTCAAGAATCGAGAACGTCTTTCACAAAGGCCAAACTGTAATAGGTTAAGGGCTGAGCCAGATTACAGTATTTCCAAACAAGCCGATCCTACTGGTTTTTCCTACCTAAAGTGGGTCAAGGAAGGACAAACCATTGGCAGTTTGGGGTCATGGTTGGCAAGGTTACAATGATTTGCATCAATAGTGAAAACATTGGAGGATATAACACTTACACATTGGGGGTCATTTACTAAGGGCCCGATTTGCGCTTTCCCGACGTGTTACCCGAATATTTCCAATTTGCGCCGATTTTCCCTGTATTGCCCCGGGATTTTGGCGCACGCGATCGGACTGTGGAGCATCGGCGCCGGCATGCACGCGACGGAAATCGGGGGCGTGGCCGAACGAAAAGCCGATGGATTCAGAGAAACCGCCGCATCTTAAAAAAAAAAAAGGGTCGCGGGACACTCGCTTACCTTCACCAAGTATAGGATCGTGCACTCCGGCGGGCCTCGGCGGACTTCAGTGCAGCAACAACACCTGGTGGACGTCGGAGGAACTGCCTTAGTGAATCGCCGGAAGACCCGAATCCACCGCAGAGAACGCGCCACTGGATCGCTAATGGACCGGGTAAGTAAAGAAAGAGTCTTCTACTTATCCTAAAAACTTTGTTTTGGCCCTGGGTCTTTTAAACTCATATCTAAAAACTTTCTCCAAACCCAAGTACCTTCAATGTAATTGTAGACCATAAAACCGGTTCCATGTTGAGTAGAGGAAATAGCAGATCCAGCAAAGGCTAAAAGGTTTTCAAGGACTCCTTCACTGCTCTTAACATTCACTTCTGCACTGTGGGCCATAAAATGTCAACATATGTCATTATCTCACATTCTTACTCTATATAATCTTAGATCCTCTAGAATTCTTCATATATTTTGGATAAAATTTTATACTTACCATTTAGAAGGAGCCCACCTCAGAAAACAAAAAAAAAACCCTGTAAATGTACATTATTTGTAAAAAAAAAAAATCATATGAATAAAAAATGTGTAAAAGAAATACTTTTCTACAGTTCTTTAAAAAAGAAATAATAAATAAATGATAAATAAAAAATGTGTAAAAATAACTCTCTTATACACTTGTCTACCAAATCATTCCATTGTTCCCCAGTGAGCCCAAGAAAATATTTTCTAAATGTAATTGGTGCCGTGGGGTCACGGCCATGCTGGTACCAATTATCTTCATATTATACTGTCCATACTACAAAGCACCACCATTTTGCACAATGATTGACATCTCCTATATAAATATTATGAATGTAAAAAAGAATCGGGGTACCGGCTGATACAGCCTGTCCTCCCAGTAGGACAAGAACCTATTTTGCATAAATATAAAATATTAATTCTCAATAATTAAAAAAAACTATTTTATTTAATAATTACAGACAAAAATACTAAATAAAATACAATAACAATATCAAAAATGAATACTAATTATAGTAATAAAAAACCTAAAATAAAAATCAGGGGAGCCAGCTGATACAGCCCTCCCTCCTAGTACAACAAGAACCTTATTTGCATAGATATAAAAGAAAAATTCTCAATAATTAAAATAAGATATTTTATTCAATAATTATATACCAAATGACTAAATAAAATACAATTACAATATATAAAAAATTAAGAGAAATAATAGTAATAAAAAAAAATGAAATATTAAAAAATGTAATTCTACATAACATAAGTATATTTGGTATTTTCTTAATCATTAAAATATGGAACCAATTTACTGGAGTGTTGAGTGTATTCAATTTTAGCATAAAACCCTTGTTGGCTAGTATGGGAAGGGTGCCCACTATGGATCCAAGGGGAGGACACCCTAATGTTAGTGCTGTCCAATTGTGTTCATAGTGGTGTCTTTAGACCAAGTGTATGTCTTACATAGTTTCTTAGTAGATAAAGGTGGAAAGAGACAAAGGTCTATCAAGTTCAACCTATAAAATTAACCAAATGTTTGTTTTTTTTCCCATAGCATGTGATATTTTTGCTCATCCAGGCCTCTCTAGAACACGTGCTTAGAGTCCGCCATAACAAACTCCTGTGGCAGAGAGTTCCACATTCTAACTGCTCTTACAGTAAAGAATTTCTGCTCATGATGATGGTGGAAATCTCTATCCTCTAAGTGGAGAGGATGCCCCTGTCTATAGTGACGGTAGAACCCCCTATCCTCTAGGTGTAGAGGATGCCCCCTGTCTATGGTGATGGTAGATCCACCTCTTCTCTAAGAGGAGAGGATGCCCCCTGTCTCTGTTGATGGTAGATCCACCTCTCCTCTAGGTGTACAGGATTCCCCTGTCTATGGTGATGGTAGAACCGCCTCTCCTCTAGGTGTAGAGGATGCCCCCTGTCTATGGTGATGGTAGAGCCTCCTCTCCTCTAGGTGTAGAGGATGCCCCCTGTCTATGGTGATGGTAGAACCGCCTCTCCTCTAGGTGTAGAGGATGTCCCCTATCTATGGTGATGGTAGAACCCCCTCTCCTCTAGGTGGAGGGATGCCCCCTGTCTCTGTTGATGGTAGATCCACCTCTTCTCTAGGAGGAGAGCATGCCCCCTGTCTATGGTGATGGTAGAACCACTTACCCAGACTTGTACTGGACAAAAGTCTGGGTGCAAAAAGATTTTTGGAAGGATCCCTGAACTACCCATGCAGGTATTTGTACATTGTAATGAGGTCTCTCCTTAACCATCTTTTTTTTAAAATCTGAATAACCCCAAGTTATGTAATATGTCATTGTATTCTGGTCTTCCCAATTCCTTAATTATCTTAGCTGCTCTCCTCTGCACCCTTTCCCTTTATTTACATTAAACCTCCTCAGCAATTTCTCCACCCAATCCTTAAGCTTTTACAAATCCCTGTGTAATGTTATACTATCTGACTTAGTATCAATTACTTTACAGAGCTTAGTATCATCTGAAATCTTCAAACTCTACTTTGTAATGCTTTAATAAATGTTATGCATAAAAAATATTAAAAATAAGTGGCCAATACTGAACCTTGTGGTATGTGTATAGATTTTAGAATTCTACACACGTGGGTCCCGGATCCTTGGCATGTTTTCTGGAATTGCTTCTGTTAGCCTCAACCATTTCAGAGAACTTTTTTTTTTTCAAAACAGCTTTATTACACTTTGATAAGCACAACATATTAGTAGAATGACATCAGTCATTTCAGAGAACTTTGTCTTCGATGTTTACCTGTAGTTCCTTTCTGGTGTAGTCATTTCTATCTCTGCTGTTTTGGTCTTCCCTACAAGACCACATATAATTAGTGTTGAGCAAACCTGATCCGCAATGTACAGCCAGATGTTCAGGTTTCGGCAAACCCTCCCGTTGGTAAAACCCATAATCACTCACTAAATTTGAGCAATGCAGGAAATGGGTGTGTTCTGCCATTTAAATTCTAACACCAAATACGCCGCCATTTACTCTTGGATCATTGCTCCCTGATGACATCATTGTGAGCAGAGATCCTTGGGAAAATTGTGGCTTTGTTGTATTTGGGGGTGAGCGTTCTGGATGCTTATCCTTAACCAAACTTTCAAGTTCATGTTTGGCCAAACTTGGCCGAACCCGCACTTCAACGGGTCCACTGCAACTCTTATTGCCTGGTGCAATGGGGAAAACCAAAGAACCACCTCGTATGGAGGTGTTGGTATTTTGATTAAAGGCATCCTAATTTTTCCTTTGGGCTCAAACCAGTCCACATCCTGAAATTTTTTTCAGAACTTTTTAAAGTTTTATTCCATTACAATATGTTATACAATGTTTAGAGGCAAAAAAAAGAAAAGAAAAATTTGGTCCTAAAAGCTAGGACTGGCTTGGTTTGTAAGAGTTTCTTAAGTTTATATTGCTATATATTTAATATGAGATCCTAAAATGGTATTTTTAATGTCACCTTATGTTAGTGTGAACATCTGCTGATACAATAGAACAGAATGAGCCGGTAGCTCATGGAAAGGCCGTTTGGTTTTTAAATGGCTGTTCGGAGATATCGTGTCATAAAGAAAAGAAATCTTTCACATGTTCAATATCTAAACTAGTGTCAGGAAAGTCAGCCAAAAGTGCATTAGAGACCCTATCTGCAGAGTGCATGGATGACACCTCCATTACGATCAGTTCACATGGGTGGATAAAATTAAGTTTCGATCAAAGGTTATCCATGTTTCATGTCTCCTGTTGCCATTTCCTGCTCAATAAAAAAGAAGTAAAATTATTTTTGGGAGATAAAAAAGGTGTGTAAGTAATATAAATTCTTATTACCTTCTGCAGCATCTGGTATTGATAGAAAAGAAAGAAAATTAATGGAAATTCCTATGATTCATATACAGAACTTTTATATTTACAGGATAAAATAGAGCTTAGGTAGTAGAATATAATGAAACTATATTCACGTCTGAGTAGGAATAAAGGAAATTTCTGAAAGATAATAATTGTAATAACAATAGTGAAAATAATAGTAGTAATTGTGGTAAAAGTATGAAATATGGCCATGATTTATTGAGTTAAGCCCCCACTAGTCTTTTAATTACATTCACATTTAGTCATAGCCATCTACTTTTAGAGCCCAGGGAGAATGTGCCAGGAAGGAATGCTGTTGTGGTGCCCAAATTCCCCAGGTGGTCCATGTTTGTCAAAAGACTGAAGTGAAGCCTATGGGGCATATTTACTTACCCGTCTGGAGGAGTTTACCTAAAATGCATTGTCCGATGATAATACACTCTGCCGCAATTCACTAAGATCGTGCGCCCGATATCCTGTGTGTGCTGCTTCTCCGCTCAGGTCCGCCGGAGTTCACCTTCTTTTTCCTGGTGCATGTTAGTGCTTGGTCTTGCGACACAATTTTAATGTTAAATCCCGCGCTCAGTCTGAATCAGTCGGATTGTCCAACGGCCCGTCCCGTAACTTGTGTCGCATGAATCCAGTGCACCTGTGCCACAAATGGATTGCGTGCCCCAAAATCCCAGACACCTGTTAAATACCTGTCCAAGCTGTGTTATTCCTGAAAACGGCGCACAGTCCGATGAAAGTGTGATCCGCAACCCTTAGTAAATGAGCCCCAATTTATTAGGGTTTTTTTTTTTTTTGCAGGACAAATTGTACTTCCTATTGGTACCATGAAATATTTAATTCAATGTACTAAAAAGCTGAAAACAAATCAGAACAATTTTTTTCTGGATAGTGATATAGTGGGGGTCATTTACTACCCGAATATTTCTGATTTGCGCCGATTTTCCCTGAATTGCCAAGGGATTTTGGCACACGCGATCGGATTGTGGCGCATCGGCGCTGGCATGCACGGAAATCGGGGGGCGTGGCCGAACGTAAACCCGACGGATTCGGAAAAACCACCGCATTTATTTTAAAAAAGTGTCGCAGGACTCTCGCTTACCTTCACTCGGTCCGGCTTGGTGAAGATCAGTGCATTCCGGGGAACTTCAGCGCAGCAGCGACACTTGGTGGACGTCGAAGGAACTGCCTTAGTGAATCCCGGCCAGACCCGAATCCACCGCAGAGAACGCGCCACTGGATCGCTAATGGACCGGGTAAGTAAATCTGCCCCAATATTTTGATTCCAGGCCTAATCCATTAGGGCAACATTTTACATTCAGTAAGGCTCCTAATGCAGAACAGTAAGTGCAAAGGCGTCCTGACCCCTATTCAAAGGTTACATGTTGACTTATAGATTTAGAACATACATAACTAAAATCCTAAAAGCCTTAAACTGGGTAAATTATATGACTTTCAACTTTGTATTGTTGTATTTTCTTGGATTTTTTTTTTACCCTACATTACAATTGCCAAGTGATTGAGTGAAGTAGCTTTACGTCTTTTAGTCCGCGTGAATCTAGTTAGCATTCAGACCTATTTGCATAACAACGAGGAGTAGGCCGTACATCAAACTTGCTTGAAAAGTTGGTTCATTATTTATCTGGAAAAATAATGTTATCGAGAGGGGGGCACTTTTCACTAATAAATCAAACCCTGGGAAATGCGTCTCTAATGCATTTCCTTCTTATTTCACTACAGAGAGATGTCCACTTGTATGTAATTTTCCGCTGCTATAAAATAGGCATAAAGGTAGTAAACAGCTTCAAACAATACCATTTTCTTTGAGCTGTTTAACAATAGTTATTATGATCAGAATTAGAATAAATAACAAAGGACAAAATGTGTACAGTTTTGCATCAAATTGTTTTGGAACAAGAGCTTATTTTGATGTCAAATAAATAACACTTGGGAAATTAAAGGAGAAGAAGTGGAAATCCACTCAGTAGAAGTAGTTGATACATATTTTTGCAACATCCCCCGCCGGGGCCTAGCCTTTTCTCGGGGCCTGGAGTCAGCCGGGGCCTGCAGTACCTGAGTGGCTGGCGGTTGCGGCCTAGGCACGCTAGTGTCACGGTGCTTGGTATGGGGAACCGGAGGGCTGTCCTACAGCCTGGCAGGTCTCCAGCAGGGTGGTGTTGGCAAGAAATGATGAGGGAGAGGCTGCTATAGCGGTTCTCCCTGGGGCAACCCTTTGGTGTCTAGAGTATGAGTCTCTGTGTGGTGGTCAGGGTGCCTGTAATGGTGGCAGCCGTAGTAGCAGGGACCAGACGGAGGCAGACGTTGAACAAAAACAACTTACAGTTCTTTATTGGAACCGACAGGAACCGTAGCAACGTGCCTTAACAGGATGGTGGAGTGCTGGAGATGTAGTTGGAGGGAGCCACAGGATGTAGATCATCAGCCTGGATGCAAAGGGCAGGCTGGGAGGTAGCTGTGTCCTAGTAGGATGCTTCAGCTTTATCCTGGATTGCTTCAGGTATCACCCTTAAAGGTAGGATGATACCTCTTTCCTCACTAACTAGCTATTAGCTTCACTCTTCAGGCAGGGGCTAGGCTCACCTGCTCTTGGTCTGGTGTGCTAGCTGCACAGACTCCTCTGAGCTTCTAATCTGAGAGAGTGAACTCTCTCCTCACACTGCACTCTCTTCTGAGAGAGAACTGACTTCTAGAACTTTCCTGACCAGGGGTTTTGTTACTCCCACAGGTCAGGTGGTGGCTACTCCTCCAATTACATCTCAGCTCACAGGCATAAGGTGTAACACATGTGATTGGCTGACACATATGACATCACACAAAACACTTAACTCCTGCCTTACCAGGCAGGTTCTACCACTGCAGTGTTCCCCTGTGTTATCTAAGGACTATGTAGTGACCTGCTGTGGGGCTAGTCAGACCCTACACAGGCTGCAAGCTACATGGTGGGACGTATTCGCAAACACAGCTCTGCCTTGCATCGGCGAGGGTGTTGCATTTTGATTAAAAAATGTTTGTCATGTTAAAGGGAACCTGTCACCAGGGACCTCATTTTCACTAAAGACAGTAAAGACAGGTTGCAGATGCTCATTACAGCTGCATTGCCTTTCTGCTTTCTCTAAGCATTTTAATTACATTATAATTGTGTGTTATAACTTACCTTGCACCCTGACAGAATCATCTGTGTTTTGGATGCATTTCAAAAAACAACATGTGACTTGTCTGTGCTGTAGACTGCTCAGCTCTCAGCCCCCACCTTTGTGCTCCTGTACAGCCCCTCCCTCCCCCATTGATGTTAGCTCAGCAGGCTGTGACCTCTGTAAAGGAGCAGTAGGGAGGAGCTGTACAGGAGCACAAAGGTAGGGGCCAAGTGCTGAGGAGTCTGCAGCACAGACAAGTCACATGTTGTTTTTTTAAATGCATCCAAACCAAAGCTCAACCCCTCGGACTACACAGAGGATTCTGACAGGATGCAAGGTAAGTTATAAAACACAATTATACTGTAATGCAGATGCTTAGAGAAAGCAGATTTGCACTGCAGGTGTCATGGGCTTCTGTAAGCTGTCTTTAGTGAAAATGAGGCCCTGGTGACAGGTTCCCTTTAAAGAGACACTCAAGCCCAATCAAAAATGTGCCATGTGCTCTATTCATATCTCATGTATCAGTCTCAAACATGTTTGTTCTTATAACAACCTGTCAAAGATAGAGAAGAGGGTGCAGGCCCTAGATTCACCCACAATCCCTGTCACCTACTTAACAAGCCTATCAAACACAATTGTGTTAGGGATTTCTGGACCACAATCCACACACTGACTGAGTGTACAATAAAGACAACCTAGCACAGAGGGACAGACAACAGAAAACAGACAAACAGGCAAAGCCGACAGAAACAGAAATCCAAGATGGTGGTAAAGCAGAATTGAATAGCAAGAGAATGGTCAATTAACGAAGCAGAGGTCAGGTACACAGTTTAACGAAGCGATAGCAAGGAGAAACATGGAAAGATATCAGGAGATGGAAAAAAAACAGCAAGGTGTAATGGAACTGGGCAGCTATGTAGATGAGTTCCTGGACTCTGACCCAGCAGCTGAATGGACTGGCTGTCCATCACTCAAGTTCTATCACAAATCCTGGGCTGAGATGCAGAGGAACTGGGTGTGGTTCAATTAGTCCCGAAACAGCAGGAATCTAAGCCACAGCTCGTACACAAAACACAGAGGAAAATCAATGCCTTCCAGGCCGCATTCTGTGAACAAAGGCGATGCTAGCACGGAGGTAACACAAGCTCTATTGTAGGAACAATAGGCATAATCATAATCAATGAAGGCTTCCCTGTATCCTAAATTTGGCCATCTATCAATATATGAAATGACCATCCCATTTGTTGAACCCCGCAACAGAAGAAAACGTTCAAGTATCCAAGTCACCATACATTAATAAGGTCCCATATTTCCCAAACGAGTAGCAAAGAAATGTCAGCTACTCCAGCAAAAAGGGCGTCTTACCCAACTCCATACTCCTTAGAACAAAAATGTCATAGTGTTAGCATATGGCAAATAATATATTGTAAAAACTATAAAATATGGCACCTCCTTGATCACCCCAATGTAAAGAATAAAGGGGAGGCGTCTCTTGGACACCACAATGAGACTCGTACAGATGAAGCGTGCAGAATAATGGCCAAACTCCGTTGTTGTTGTTGTTCTGTTGGGAATGTTTTAGAATTGTTTTCAGCTTCTTTTTATTAAATATTACATGGTACCATTAGGAAGTATGATTTATCCTGCAAAAAACAAGCCCTAATACATTGCTTTACATAGAAAAATACAAAACCTGCGGTAAGTGGGAGGAGAGGAGTAAAAAAAAGAAAAAAAATTAAGCCGTGCGCTGGCAAGGGGTTAAAAGAAATCTACCATGAAAATCCATCGTGATAAACCAGGGACATTACTCCTAGATCCAGGCACCAGGACTGTGATATCTTCTTATATTTGTTATCCATGGCCTCCTTCCTTCTACAATGAACCTTTATAATCATGCTAATGAGCGCAGCTTCACAGGCGGTTTCCCTGTGCTTTGTGCTCCTGGACGATTTAACAGCCTGTGATGCTACAGTGCACAGGGGCTCAGGTAACGCCCCCCAATAGCCCTTCTGGCTCACATGAAAATTATGGATTTTCATGGTAGATTTACTTTAACCCTCTTGCCAGCAGAAGGCTTTACTCTTCCATTTCTTACTACTCTCCTCCCAATTGCCGTAACTTTTGCATTTTTCTTTTAAATGATACAGTGTATCAGGGATTGTTTTTTGCAGGACAAATTGTACTTCCTAGTGGCGCCTGGATCTATGAGTAAGTTTCCCTGGTTTATCATGATGGATTTTCAAGATAGATTTTCTATAAATTGGTTGCATGCAATTCCCCAAAAATTGGTACTCTCTTTCCATAATAATGGGTGTCAGGGTCAGTGGACCCCCTGGAACACCGTGGGAGATAGTACTAGTTAACACCTTGGACCGGAATCTAAGTGGCACCCGGTCTTCACCAGAGCCCATCGAAAAGCGGGATGGTCTTGCTGCGGCGGGTACCACCAAGTCATTCCACAAATGCGACTAGCCCATGGTGGCAGCCAAGGTCGCGGTACAGCATCGGAGTCCAGGCTCGAGGTCAGGCACAGGCAGAAAGTCAGGGCAGGCGGCAAAGATGCAGAGGTCAAAGGTCAGGTCCGAGCTCACAACTGGAGATCAACGTAGAGAAAGGATCAGGTGCTAGGATCAAAGCACAGGGAAGCTTTCACAATGGCTAATGAGAGCAAAGATCCTGCAGGGAATCCTGGGAACAGCTGGCCTTTAAGGAAACCCGGAAGTTCCAGTGCCAAATAGTGGTGCGCTAGCCCTTTAAATCTCTGACCAGGCCGGACGGGTAGGGTGGCGAAAGTGCCGGTTTGTTGTAGGACGCGCTTCCCAAGAAAAGGATCCGATATCAACTGCTTGGTTTTGATGAGGTTTTTATTCGGTTTATAAAATTGGACTACGCGTTTCGGGGGTGGTCTACCCCCTTCATCAGGTCCGTAAGATTTACTGTAGGGTAAAGTTGTTAGGAAAAGCTGATGGGATAATTAGTGGTCCAACAGGGGTAAGTTGGTCCAGAGTATGCTGGCTGCTTGGTCCAGTGTGGATGGGCTGCCTGGCGTGAGCGCACGTGGCCTGGGGCCACGGATCCTTTTCTTGGGAAGCGCGTCCTACAACAAACCGGCACTTTCGCCACCCTACCTTCATACACTGTACCATCCGGCACCACCCAGTACCGGAACCCGGTTAGAGGCTGCATACCCACTCTACCATATCTCCAACCTCTGCTCCAACGTACTAGACACAAGGTGTCACCAGGTGAGCAGATTTCACAAACTTCAATTATTCCTCTCTAAGTATCATATTGCACTAGGGGCGTCGCCCGTGTCTCTTTCTTTTTATTTTCCAGGCCAGACGGGAGCAGGAGCGTGGAGAGGTGAGTTCGGTGCGGGGACCCGTGCAGTGCCGTGACAGGGATCACGGTGGCACCCGTGCCAATGGCCCAACTACCTACAGGTTCTGTATTGTATTGCACCGAGAGTTTTTCTGAAGCATAACTGTAATACCTGAAACTGTCTACAGTCATGTGTGCTGTTTTTTTATAATTCACTGTTTAAGACAACCCAATAATTCACTGCTCAGAAACAGTTCACAAAACATTTCCATATATAAAGTATTTGCATATGAGTAACCTAATAAACCCTGTATCCCTGACCCGCTACATAGTAATATGTCATCAGTGAATTCCTATTAGGTCCTTCTGTTTTCCCTACTGGTTGTTCCTAACCAGCTGCACATGTAATGTCAATCTTGTATACATTGTATCCCGTAATGGGATAATTCACCCCGTTTATACACATATGTAAATTTTAACCCTCTTAATGTTGTGGGATTTCCTTTAGTGGATTCTTTGTAATGATTAATGAAATATTTAAGCCTCGTAAACAGAATTTCGAGCTTAATGGTTAAAGCTCAGATGCGGCTTTATTTATTGGATCTGCCACGCTATTAACTAGAGGAGGAAGTATGAAAGGGAGAGGCAGGAAATAAATTGGGCATCAATATTAATTACCTTCATGAAGTATTTATTAGGGCGAGAAATTAATGATATAGGTAGAGCTTCGGGAAGCCATTCATCAGATACGTCAATGCATTTTCTTGTTTAGAAGTCCAAAACAAATAAATTTGGTATGTGCCGCGCCGGTTCCTCAAGTAAATCTATCATTGTGGGATTCTCATTGCATTTCTCTTCCTACTAAATTTATTTTTTTGCAAAAAATTAAAAACTAAAGTAAAACATTGTTATTAATAATAATTCTTTATTTATATAGCGCACACAGATTCCGCAGTGCTGCACAGAACTTGTCACATCAGTCCCTGTCCCCAATGGGGCTCACAATCTAATCAACCTACCAGTATGTTTTGGAATGTGGGAGGAAACCGGAGGACCCGGAGAGAACATACAAACTCTTTGCACATGTTGACCCTGGGGCTTGAACCCAGGTCCCGAGCGCTGCAAGGCTGTAATGCTAACCACTGAACCAACATGTCATAGAAGGCAATCTACCATCAAAATCAAGCAGGATAAACCAGAAACTAGTCATGAGTGGACCCACTTAAAAATCATTTTCAGGCCTGAGTTTCCAATACCGAACTCGGACAACCGCCCCCTGTAACACCCGGGATCAGGGCTTTCACTGACTGCAAGTGTTTACTGTTTAAATGTAAACATTTTAAATGCATTTTGTCCATATGGAATATCGGATCGACATGATAGGCTTCCATGGTTGTATAAAATTTTAGGATCGGGAAGCAAAGACTAGATGTTCTTCAAACCCCTTCAAATTTGAAGCTTTGAAATGCATTTGTTGAAAGACAAGAGGGAAACAATTTTTGAAAAAGGCCTTTTTTGTAGCACAGTGGGGCTTATTTACTAAGGGTCGCACTCTAATCTTTTACGGGTTTTGTGCACCTTTGACGGCTATTTAACAGGTGTCTACGCTGGGATTGTGTTGCACGCGATTGGTTTTTGCGCCGGCTTTCATGTTTGCAGGTTCAGTTTTTTGGGCTCACCCTACACCAACCTCTTGGATTGTCCACTGCTGGATCTCTGGGCCCGATCATTGGGTGAGGGCCTGAGTCTACCATGGGATCCAGTAGTGGACAAGTCTGGCACTATCTACAGGTGATGTAGCACTACAACAAAAGTTAGAATGATACCTCCTTATGCTACATGAGAACATCACCTTACTTTTAACTACCTTGGACTCGATAACTTTGGAAATTGTCTTCTTCTTTGCATGATTTGTGTTCATTCTGACTCAATGCTAATTGTGAAGACCCTACAGAGATTACGACTTTTAAGATAAGTGATACACTCAGTATGACCCTCCATCGAGGGACCTCCTATTAATTGCCTGGTCTGTTTTTGTGATGCCCTTATGCTCAAGTTTGATTTTTTTTAAATATTTTTTCTTCTCGTGGTTTATCCCGATGATCCTTAATGGTCGGTCTGTGGTTTCTTTTCTTTTTGATGTCAGAGATATCGAGACTATAATTAAAAGCATCAGACAACACTTGGCTTGTGGATAGGATAACAGATGGCTCTTCTGTGTGGGAATGAAAGGTCCCCTTCAAAATCTTTCAGGTCCGTAAAGTGTTTAATCAAAAACACTCACTATGTGTCACTTCAGCAGAAGCTTCTAGAACAGATCCTCTAAATATTCTGGATTCAGCCGAATTTCTTCTCAGCACATGTAACTAATCAATTGGAATCTGATCACCCGCACCTGAGCCTCCATAGAGAAGGTCTACGAGGGTCTCAGATAGCCTGGACACCGTGATGTACTATGAAAGGGGGTCTGTCCACAGTTTTCACCACTCAACAAAAGGCTCCTCGGCCTCTCTACTCTGGTCTGAACGACTAGTAGAGCACAGAGCCTGGGGCACTGCACATGAAGAGCGCTATAAGCAACAGGTCCATCAAAATTATGATTTCTTGGAGATGTTCAGTGGTTCAAAAAAACATGCCTCCCTCTGTGAATACAATTTAACGGTTACCACAAAAATGCAGTTTAAACTTTAAGCAGTATGTTATAGAGCAGGAGGAATATTTATATTCTTCTTCTTCTAATTATTATTATTATTTATTTATTTATTTATTTATTTATTTATTTATTTATAATAAGTGTTCTGTCTCCAGGCAGCATGCTATAGAGCAGGAGGAGCTGAGCAGATTGTACATAGTGTCCTATCTGCAGGCAGCATGTTATAGAGCAGATAGAGCTAAGCAGATTGTACATAGTGTCCTATCTGCAGGCAGCATGCTATAAATCAGGAGGAGCTGAGCAGATTTTACATAGGGTTCTGTCTCCAGGCAGCATGTTATAGAGCAGATAGAGCAGAGCAGATTGTACATAGTGTCCTATCTGTTTTATAACATGATGCCTGGAGACAGAACTCTATGTACAATCTGCTCAGCTCCTCCTGATTTATAACATGCTGCCTGCAGATAGGACACTATGTACAATCTGCTCTGCTCTATCTGCAGGCAGCATGTTATAGAGCAGATAGAGCTAAGCAGATTATACATAGGGGCACATTTACTTACCCAGTCCAGTCGCGATCCAGCGGAGCGTTCTCTGCGGAGGATTCAGGTCTTCCGGCTATTCACTAAGGTAGTGCACCCAATGTCCACCAGGTGTCGTTGCTGCGCTGAAGACCGCCAGAGTTCGTCGGAGTTCACCATTCTATCCTGGGTGCAGGTAATTGCTTTTTCCGAATCTGTCAGGTTTTCCGACGGCCACACCCCGCCATTTCCATCGCATGCATGCAGGCGCCGATGCACCACAATCCGATCACGTGCTCCAAAAACCCGGGGCAATTTGGGAAACCGACGAAAAAGAGCGATTCGGGCCCTTAGTAAATGACCCCCGCAGTGACCCATCTGCAGGCAGAATGTTATAGAGCAGAATGAGCTGATCATATTGTACATAGTGTCCTATCTTCAGATAGCATGTTGTAGAGCAGGAAGAGCTAAGCATTGTATATAATGCCTAATATATAGACTGCAGTTTGAGGAGAGGGTATTAACCTGTTTGTACCCACTCCCAACTGTGACAGAGAAAGAGAGAAAATAAAGTATACAGCGTTCAGCCCACCACATTTTTTTAACAATAAGCCATGCCCATTTAAAAAAAACCCAATCCTTTAAAATGCCTCTTCCCATCTGATTGTGCCCCCCTGCTCCCTCTCTCCTTGTAGCCCCCTTTTCTGTTGCCCCTCTTTTTGAGGTCCTCCTTCTCAGTGTGGCTGCACTCTCATAAATAAAAAAACATTGCATACTTACCTTTGCTCGTTCCCCCTCAGTAGTTGTGCCCCGCCTCTGGTGTCTGTGAGCAGGTCTGAAGCTGTGACATCATTGCTCCTTCCGGCCGCTGTTGCATGCAGTCGCGGTAGAGACTTGGTGGGGTTACGGGGAGCCAATGGCTCTTTGTTTTCCCACCGCATCCAACACTATCTGCATCCAGAGGACACAGATGGAGTTGTAGATTGGGACATTCCAGGACAGTGGGACAGTACCCAAAATCCAGGACTGTCCCACTGGATCTGGGACTTTGGGAAGTATGAAATAGAACGTAAAGAACAGATTTTACCATCACCTATGGTTCTCCCAAACTAATAAACAAAGCTGAATGTATGTATGTATGTGTGTGTGTATGTATGTATATATGTCCACTAAAGGATATGTATGTGTATGTATGTATATATGTCCACTAAAGGATATGTATGTGTATGTATGTATATATGTCCACTAAAGGAATCTGAACCATTGCGCTTACAATCACCAAATTTTGCACAACAGTACTCTGGGAATGTCATCAGGGTACGTCGTAGACTCAGTTTTGAGTCAAAATTGTCTCCCTGCGCTTTCTAAAATACACTTATTAACCAATGAGCCAATGCTGTGACAGTAGGCATCCAATTGTGGCTCAGCTTCTAGCAACCAATCACAGCTCAGATTCTATTTTTCCATAGGTCATTAATATAAACTTGGAGCTTTGATTGGTTACTATAGGTGATGAGTATAAGACAGCTTATGTGTGAGGTAATATGTGAGGAGATAGATGAAAGATATTGTCAGCAACTGTCTAGCAACCGCGCAACCACAACCAGGCTTGGTGCTAGCTGTCAGACTAGGTAGGTGGTGGCGAACTCACCCTGCGACGTCCCTGCAGGCTAAGGCCCTGCCTACAGCAGATAAACTGCCCTGACAAGGGCAAAACCGCTATCAGGAGCCTAACTGACGGTCCCTGAGCGACACTACAACATGACAGGGAGACTTACTTGGTTTGGCAGCTGCTGGGTGGTGGAGGGGACAGGTAACCGGAATACAGGTATAGACCAGTGTTCACACTGGTAACAGAAACCGACACAAGACAGACAGGAAGGTGGGGTCACACTGGTGCACAGAATACTAACACAGGTCTGAACAGGTAACCGGAATACAGGTGTAGACCAGTGTTCACACTAGTGCACAGAATACTAACACAGGTCTGAGACAGGGAAAGCGGGATAACACTAGGAGAGACACAACACTGAGGGACAAACAACAGATACAGACAGACAAGCGGAGTTGGACAGAATCGGGTCAAAACCAAGATGGCAGCAAAGGTACAGAATTGGGTGGGAAATGCATTAGTCCCAGTAGTATGTATCCAGCCAGCCCCCTGTAGTATATTGCCTGCTAGCCCCCAGTAGTGTGTGGCCAGCCCCCAGTAGTATATAGCCAGCCAGCCCACTTTAGTATATAGCCAGCCAGTCCCCTGTAGTATAAAGTCAACCCCCTTTAATATATAGCCAGCTAGTACCCTGTAGTATATTGCCAACTCCCTTTAGTATATAGCCAGCCTCCTTTATTATACAACCAGACAGCCCCCTTTAATATATAGCCAGCCCAGTGTAGTATATAGCTAGCCCACTTTAGTATATAGCCAGCCAATTCTCTTTAGTATATAGCCAGCCAACACGACTGCAGTAAAAATGTGTAATGGCAGTCGTTGAAGGCAGGGGCATATTAAGCCTGCCATGGGTCCTGGACTGTATGAATATTATAGCCACTACAAGTCTGGAATCTCCTACATCTGGTAGTGGAAAAAGCTTCGTGGGGAATGGAGGATGTGTTCCTTCTACCTACTTCCAATCTGTGGTTTCACTACCTTTGGAAGACCTTTAACCCCTTCACGCTCCGTGACGGATATATCCGCCACGGAGCTGTGAAGGTTGTATGAAGAAGGCTCACGGGCTGAGCCTTCTTCATACAGTGATGGGCTTTGCTGCATATCGCAGCAAAGACCCATCGCTATCACCCGCGGTCGGTGCTTGCACCGATCGCGGGTGTTAACCTCTTCTTTGCCGCCGGCAAAGTCGCCGGCGGCACTTTAAATTTGGCGGCGCGTGGGCGCCGCCATCTTACCTCCGATCGCCGCTCCCCCAAACGTCATTGGGGGGCGGCGATCGGTTGCCATGGTAGCCTCGGGTCTTCGTTTGACCCGAGGATACATGGCTTCTGCACATGCATTACAATGAGCCTGTGGCTCATTGTAATGTATAGTGTGCAGAAATGCCATATACTGCGATACAGTAGTATTGCAGTATATGGCAGGAGCGATCAGACCATCTAGGGTTAATGTACCCTAGAGGGTCTAAGAAACAGTGGAAAAAAAGAGAAAAAAAAAAGTTTAAAAAATGTAAAAAAATAATAAAATATTAAAAGTTCAAATCACCCCCCTTTCCCTAGAACTGATATAAAATATAATAAATAGTAAAAATCACAGACACATTAGGTATCGCCGCGTCCCCAAAATGCCCGATCTATCAAAATATAAAAACGGTTACGGGCGGCGGTGACCTCCGGAACGGCAAATGGCGCCCAAATGTCCAAAATGCGACTTTTACACCTTTTTAGATGACATAAAAAATTTAATAAAAAATGATCCAAATGTCGCACAGACCTCAAAATGGTAGCAATGAGAACGTCGGCTCATTTCGCAAAAAATGACCCCTCACACATCTCCATGCGCCAAATTATGAAAAAGTTATTAGCGTCAGAAGATGGCAAAAAAATTTTTTTCTTTTTTGTACACATTCGTTTAATTTTTGAAAATTTATTAAAACGCAATAAAACCTATATAAATTTGGTATCACCGCGATCGTACCGAACCAAAGAATAAAGTAGGCGTGTTATTTGGAGCGCAGAGTGAAAGTCGTAAAAACTGAGCCCACAAGAACATGACGCACATGCAGTTTTTTCAATTTTTCCACATTTGGAATTTTTTTGCGGCTTCCCACTACATGGCATGGAATAATAAATAACATCATGGGAAAGTAAAATTTGTTACGCACAAAATAAGCCCTCACACAGCTCTGTACACGGAAAAATGAAAAAGTTATGGATTTTTGAAGATGGAGAGCGAGAAATCAGCAAAAATACCCTGCGTCCTTAAGGGGTTAAAGGTCCTGAAATGGCTCTTGTGTACATGTGTTTTGAGAGCAGGAACAGAAGTACAAGGATTTTATTGTTAAAGGCACTTCTCACTAAAAAATTTGGTGGGTGGTTTGCTTGGCCATGTACCCTCTAGCAGTCCTGCCGCCAAAATAGCTTATATTATAATTAACTTCTGAGGGGTTGAAGAGGCTGGAAAACGTAGCTGCTTACCTCCAAAAAGACATTTCCAAACCTGATCATCGTTTCTGCTGTTATTTCAGCTCAACAATATAGAAATGAATAAAGATCAGTTTCAATACTACACACCACTCATGGTCAGCGGTGGAGCTTTTATTTCAATAAAGCCGACATGTTTTTCAATATGTAACTACTCCTTTTGGCTTCTTTCTTATAGAAACTTAAGAAGCTTAAGTGAAATTGAGCTGCAGTACCACACAGAGCCACCGGGCAAGGGTGGCGCTGTTTAAGAAGGAATGCAGTCATAATTGTTTATCTTATATTTAACCTCGTTTTAAAATAGTTTCAATGTTCTACTTTGTTCCCTTAAACAGAACTTTCCAAACATTACTCATCTCCAGAATATTATCTTGATGCATCTCTCTGTGCGTTCTGCAAACTGTAGCTGCCTTTTTTTGTGTCAATATTTGATTGGAATCTTTCCACCAAGAGCAATTAAACAGTGTTAGTGTCTGTCTATTCTAATCTTAAAGGTAACTTTCAGCAAACTCCAAGAAGCTGAAAAACAACTCATTTATCTTCGTACAGAAATGTGAATATAAGTGACATTTAGGTTATTGTGTAGGTTTGGAATATCTTATCGTTAATATGAGTCTATGCTACGTGTACCATCGCATCACCCAAAATGTAAGTTTCCCAAAGACGTTAGATGTGTAGACAAAAGTGGTGAAAAAGCTGGAAGAGATAGAAATTCTGCGGTAGGACAATATCATAATATTTAATAATAATAATCCTTTATTTATATAGCGCACACAGATTACGCAGCACTGCACGGAGTTTCCCAAATCGGTCCCTGTCCCCAATGGGGCTCACAATCTAATTAACCGACCAGTATGTTTTGGAGTGTGGGAGGAAACTGGAGGACCCGGAGGAAACCCACACAAACACGGAGAGAACATACAAACTCTTTGCAAATGTTGACTGGATGAGACTTGAACCCAGGACCCCAGCGCTGCAAGGTTGAAATGCTAACCACTGAGCCACTGTAATGCATAAATAATAATCTTCAGTGTAAAGAGGAACAATGACATTGTAAAATTCAGGTTCGTATCAACTTTCATTAGAAGTTCGGGTTTGGGTTTAGCTCCATCTCATTCCCCCTCTGTGCCATCAATGCCCCCAATTAGTGACCGTGTTCAATTAGTACTAGCACCAAATGAAGCAGATGCCCGCGCATGACCGCTCAGCTCCATACATCTCAATGGAGCTGACGGAGATCACCGGGCGCGGTCTGTATGGAGCAGAACGGTCATGCGCAACCGTGGACAGGGCCGAACTTTGATTTGTGGGAAAAACCCTTTCACTCTTTCTTTGCTGCCAGCTAAGTCGCCAGTGGCCATGCGCCATTTAATTGTGTAAATGTCACTAGGCAAAATTTTGCCAGCAGAATTTAAACGGTTAATTCCCGCAAAACTATGCCAGAACCATGTGTTGCTTTTTGGTTCAATATCTTGACTCTTACAGATTTTTAAAACTCGGGTTCAGCCATACTCGTCCGAATATGTATATTACAGGGAACCTGTCACCACATTATTCAACAATACAGCTAGTAAAAGGTTCCCATAGAGCCCTAGTAACTAACTGACACCCTTCTTTTAACTAAAAATTGTTCCCCACAGATTCCCATATATTTAACTTTATAATTTTACCTGATATCCAAGGATGTCTATAGCCAGTGGAGGTGGGCGTGGCCTCCTTAGGCTAAATCCAGCAGCTCCTCCCCTTGCTATCTTTGCATGCAGCAGTAATGTCATGTGACCAGGGTGACACCATCGCAGGTCCTTTGGCCTTTTAACATTAAAAAGATGTACTCCAAGCATATATATCTCATGAAATCACAGCGGCCTGCATGGAGAGGAGTAGAAGTCCGTGCAGGATGCTGTGATTTTCTATGTGGTCAGATATATGCATGGGGTACAGTTTGCTAATGTCAAGAGGCTAAAGGACCTGTGATGATGTCACTCTGGTTACATGACATTAGGCTGTACCCCTCAACTCACTCTATAGATCCCTAGATAGCAATTTTTAGCTGGAAAAGGGTGTCAGATAGTTATTAGGGCTCTACGGGAACCTGCCACTAGCTGTATTTGTGAAAAATCTGGTGTCTATTTCCCTTTAATGGGTCCAATCGCCACTTATCATGACCCCAGATCTTGTGTTCATGGGAAAAGCAGAAATGAGAAAAAGATTTACTCCTCCCAGTGTCAATCACAGCCACATCCACATGGTTACATTGTATTTTCTAGGCTAAAGTCTGCAGATGGAAGGGGCTCGGCCTAATCCCATATCATATCACAAAGTTCCTTGAAAGTTGTGCATTGAGTTTTAGGGAGTTACTTTCAAAAAGTAGCATCAGAGGTAAAGTTTTCATTTTCCATTTGTCTATCCAAAAATTATTACTTTTATCCTCTTTAATTGGTTCAGTGTTGAAAATTTTAATTTTCCCTATTTTACTACTAGAAAACTTTAAAGGTGTTTAATAAAACAAAAAAGGTCTGAACTCTGGTTAATACCTTTTTGGCCTCTGAAACAACAGAAAACATAAGTGGAGGCCAGTCATCCAATCAGTAGTTCTGTGACCTACTTCAACCACTGATTGGTTGAATGCCTTTCTAGTGTTTCCTGTTGGACTGGGAGACCCGGACCTGTACCATTGGAGTTGTATGTAAACTTAAAGGGGTATTTCCACGTAGACAAGATACTAAATATACTCAAGATAACAAATTATCTAATTCACTGTTATTAATAGAAATACAGAATTGCACAGATATAATTTCAACCTATTTCTATCAGTGCTGGTGTACACAATTTCGGTTGCCCCTGGATCCGACCATAAATTTTCTGGCTTAGGGCCGTGCAGGACAGAGTCTTCTTATAAATATCTTCTGCTGTCTGCTCGCTGCTGTGTCTCTCTGCATCCAGCACCCCCCTCGCCTGCATTCCAAGATGATCTGAAACACAGACAGATCCTGACGGCAAGAAGCAGTGTGAGGAGAGTAAATCTACAAGCTAATAATATAATAATAATAATAATAATTCTTTATTTATATAGTGCACACAGATTCGCAGCGCTGCAAAAAGTATGACAAATTAGTCCCTGCAACAATCTAAACAACCTACCAGTACGTTTTGGAGTGTGGGAGGAAACTGGAGTACCCGGAGGTAACCCACACAAATACGAGAATATACAAATTCTTTGCAGATGTTGACCTGGGTGGGACAAGAACCCAGGACTCCAGCGCTGCAAGGCAGAAGTGCTATCCACTCCGCCACGGTGCTGCCCCACAGATAAGATCTTTACGGCAGGGGATGGAGGCATGTAGCAGAGCTGACTGATTTTGTTATAGCTGAGTTGTGGCAGAGATATAGCAGTGCTGGAGTGTCATTATGTGTAATATTTATCTCATGGATCTCATCATCTCTCATCTCTGATCTGTTTCATCTCTTTTTCTATGTGTCAGATACTAGTAGAACGTTCAGAAGCTAAATAAAAGTGTAAATAAACCTGTACCCTGATAATCTAAGCACATGTTCAGTACACATCATCTCACAGCACAGAGGGATCATAAAGTATCCGCTTAAAGCGTGCCACACTTACACTGACCATTATAGAAGCTAACAGCAATAAAACAGAGTACAATTGTAAAGTAAGTGGTTAAAAAATTACCTTTATTGTGTAAACATAACCAAATTTGAGAATTTTCTTTCATAAGGGAAACCCCCTTAATGTTAGGGGTGACTAATAAACCCAGAAAAGGGGGGGGGGGAAACAGGGGATGTATAGTAGCTGCTGCTCAGGGGCTCCAGGGGTACTTGGAACAACCAAAAATGGTGTGCGAGGAATGAGAAGTGCTTGTCCTGAACCAGTATTCAAGAAGAATCCAAGATGAGAAAACAGTTTAGAGTTTGTTTGTTTTTTTAAAGAAAAAAAATCAAAACTACATCTTTAATAGCAAAATGTTAAAAACATGTTTGCTCACATGTTTTCATTTTACAGTATGTTTTCACACTTCTTTTTTACGTTGTCCTAGTAAAGATCTAGTTTATAACTTTTTTCTTCACAGTTTTCCATGGAGGACAGGAGCTCATATTTCTTCGTCACTAACTAATGAACCCCTTTTCCGTATACCGTATATACTCGAGTATAAGCCGAGTTTTTCAGCACAAAAAATGAGCTTAAAAACCTCGCCTCGGATTATACTCGAATCAAGAAAAAAAAAAGTGTACTCACTTTCCGAAGCCCCCTCGATAGGTCCTCTTCTATACTGCGATGCTCCGGCATCGGCTCCGTGTCCCAACGCTGTCGTTGTTGCAGGAATCGTGGTGTCAGCCGCGCTCTGATATTCTACTATGTGCGCCAGCATCGACACACACTATGATGTCAGCGAGCGGCTGAAATCATGGTGCCTGAGATGGAGCGCGCAAGGACACAGAACTGATGCCGGAGCATCTCTGTATAGAAGAGGACCTGCCAGGGGGCGTCACAAGGCGAGTACACTGTTTGTTTTTTCCTACAGGTATTGTATTGGGGGAAGGGGCTGGCAGGCTATATACTAGGGGGCTGGCAAGCTATACACTATAGGGGGCTGGTAGGCTATATACTACAGGGGGCTAGCAGGCTATATACTACAGGGGGCTGGCAGGCTATATACTACAGGGGATAACAGGCTATATACTAGAGGGGATAGTAGGCTATATACTACAGAGGGCTAGCAGGCTATATACTACAGGGGCTGGCAGGCTATATACTACAGGGGGCTGGCTGGCTATACACTACACTACTATACACTATATACTACATACTACAGGGGCTTGCAGGCTATATAGTACAGGGGGCTAGCAGGCTATTTACTACAGGGGGCTATAAGGCTATATACTACAGGGGGCTAGAAGGCTATATACTACAGGGGGCTGGCAGGCTATATACTACAGTGGCTGGCTGGCTATATACTACAGTGGCTGGCTATATACTGGGGAGGCTGTGACCAATGCATCCCCCCCCCCCTCGGCTTATACTCGAGTCAATAGGTTTTTCCAGTTTTTGTGTGTTAAAATTAGGGGTCTCGGCTTATGCTTGGGTCAGCTTATACTCGAGTATATATACGGTATTTCCATTTGCCGTAAAACGTTGCATGTTTTCCTAGAGGCAAAAGAAGGGAAAAGGAACATATAATAAAGTATAAAGGGGGGTTGGGTGTAAAATATTTGTTAGGAATAAAAATTTTTGGAAAGAACAGATTACTTTTAAGTATCATTTTTTTTGCCAGTAAAAAAGGGAACAAAATACAAAAATCAACACAATAATTAGAATGTAACATTTCAATGATTTTATTTTTCTGCTTTATAAACACGTTATCTTCCCGGAAGTTAAAGTTGACTCGTATCCAGGAATTTAAAAAAGGCAAGAATTACATTTCTCTTTTGAGTGTTTGTCAATAATGTCAAAACGAAATTGCTCGTCTCGCTGCGCGCCATTATAATGTTGTATAAAGTGTAACTACAAGCGCGGGGAAGAAGAATGCGCGAGATGAAAGGACATTTTTCAATGCAGCTATTTTGGTTCCAACTCCATTTATCAAAAAACCGGCAACTTTATAATTATCCCTGTTATGAAATGTTCCTTCTTATGGTCTGAATAGCGACGAAACATCCAACCTTAAACAATAATGTTCGGCGATTACGTGCACTTTATGGTGCTACTAAAGTCTAATTAACACGCTACCATTCAGGGATCGGCTTCGCGACAGTATATTTAGAAGCCAGTCGGAGCGCACATAGAGGTGTTTAAGATGATTAATCGCGAGGCTCGCTGCATCTATTACTGAAATATCACCGCGTATAACTTCCTTTGACGCACAATAAAGGAAAGGCTTTCGGGTAACACTGAGCATTATTCCTGCCTGTCACGCGTTAACGGAGATAGCCACTCCAATATTTTTAATTTCGGTCTGTACAACTAATAAGACGATGATTTACAGGAGGCAAATTGGTTTTTTTGTCGACTTCTGTATAATTAGATGAGAAATTATTAAAGTTCCGTTTACCAGTAATGTATGGGTATTTGCAGGGGGTCAGGTTAATGCAATATTGGATGCAAAAGGTCTTAAAGAGGACCTGTCACCCAATTTATCGGCAATAGGAGCTGCTTACTAAAGTAAGCAGCTCCTAGTGCTTGATCAAACGCCGCAGTGTTAGAGTGATAGCGTTACCGGAAAGGCAGGTTAATTGTCGGACAGCTCGCAAAGCTGTCGGACGTATTCATGAGGGGTTGGGGCGTAGCTAGGGGCGGTGACTGCTGCCTATAGAGCGAGCAGGGCGGTCCGGGGAAGAGGCAGCGCCTCGGACCGCCCCCTCATGAATACATCGGACAGCTTTGCAAGCAGTCCGATGATTACATTGTACCCCGCCGCAGTGTTTGATAGCATTACCGGAGGTTTCCGGTAACGCTATCACTCTAACACTGCAGCGTTTGATCAAGCACTAGGAGCTTTAGTAAGCAGCTCCTAGTGCCGAAACTTTAGGTGACAGGTCCTCTTTAAAGGAAATCTATTCTCAAAATCCATCATGATAAACCAGGGACACTTACTCCTAGATCCAGGCATCTATTTAATATCTATGGCCTCCTTCCTTCTAAAATTGATTACAAAATTATGCTAATGAGCCACAAGGACTCCGGGGGCGTTACCACACGGTGTTCCACTATGCAGCAGCTCTTCTCCCCTAATATTATGTGATATGACAACAGCAGAGAGAGCAGGGGGGAGGGGACATGCTCTTGCACAATTGTATAGCCTGTGCATCTGTATATTGAGTATGCAGCAGGGAGGGTTTCTGGTAACACCCACAGGAGTCCTTAAGGCTCATTAGCATAAATTTAAAAGTTGATTTTAGAAGGAAGAATCCCATGGGTAACAAATATAAGAAGATTACCACAGTCACGGTGCCTGGATCTATGAGTAGGTGTCCCTGGTTTATCATGATGGATTTTGATGGTAGATTTCCGTTAAAGAAAGATAAAACTTCACAACCCTTCCTCTGATGGTGGTGACTTTTGAGGTCTTCAATTCCCCCAGTTATCTATTTTACATGATTAAAGGCATTTTCTGGGCCCAAAATAGTGATGACCTATCCTAGGGATGGGTCATCAATATCAAATTGGTGGTGGTCCTAAACAGATAAAGAATAGTTACATCCCCCATGTGAACAATAATAACAACATAGATTGTGTCACAATGAAAAGTCTATGGAGGGCATTTATCATGGCTTGTATTGGCGCTGAAAGACCCCCATCTTTTGCCACCTCCATGACAAGTGGGAGGGGAGCAGCATGGAGTGGGTTGTGCTCGGACGGAGAAAGAGTCAGGACCGGGTTGCCCCCATTAACGCACAACCGTCCAAGCCAGTGCCTTTATGTTTCTCCGATGCAATGATGCATCAGCTCTTGATAAATTCCCCAGGAAGTTCAACAAGTTCGTCTGAACTTCAGAAAAAAGTTGAGTTCAAGCACTTGGATTAGATCCGAATTCAAACCAAAATCTGAAACCTATTGAAATCAGTGGGGGACTAAACTTTGTAAAATGAGGATAGTAAGAGGTCAAAGGGTGCAAAACAGGGGTTATAGAAGGCAATTGCCCCAAATTAACCCACCCAAAATAAAGTCTTTGTTTAAAACTATGATTAAAAACATTGCCCTTATTCCAAAATGGTTTCTTTCCATGGCTGAAATGTTAAAAAATCCGTTTGTAAACTTATATGCAACTCACCTAATGTCAGTCATTCACACTTATTGAGTTATGCATATTAAAATTTACCTGCATTGCCCCGCCTCCCTGTTCCTGATTGACAGGTTATGATATTCTGCTGCATGGAGTTCTGTGTTACAACATTGGGCACTTAAAGTCATGTGACCAGGATGACATCATCTAAGATCTTGTTACATCTGCAACATCTACCATATGTATGTATCTGATCATATGAAATCACAGCAGCCTCCATGGAGGATGTGGAGGAGTAAAAGTCAACGAAGGCTGCTGTGATTTCATGTGATCAGATATGCATTGTATACAGTTTGCTAATGTTAGTTAGGAGGGTAAAAGACCTGTATAAATGTCACCCTGGTCACATGACATGCTGAGAAGAGGCATGGGACATGGGTAGGAGTAAATGGGAGGGGCTGACCAAGAGGGACAAGCCTTCTCTGATGCCAGGTAATATAACATAACATATAACATAACATATTCTCACTGCGCTATAAGACGCTGTAGATATCTGGTTATTCCAGTTAGTCTCACTATGTTTTGAAGATGCAGAGCAATTGCCCTGCAAAAAGGGGTAGGGAAAGTAAATAAATAACATAAAATAAAAAGTAAAAAAATACATACAGCCGACCCGAGTATAAGCCGAGACCCCTAATTTTACCACAAAAAAATGGGAAAACCTATTGACTCGAGTATAAGCCGAGGGTGTAGTATACAGCCAGCTAGCCCCCTGTAGTATACAACCAGCCAGCCCCTGTAGTATACAGCCTGTCCCAAGTAGTATACAATCAGCCTGCCCCCATGAAGTATACAGCCTGCCCCCATGTATTATACAGCCTGACCCCATGTATTATACAGCCTGCCCCCATGTATTATACAGCCTGCCCCAAGAAGTATACAGCCTGCCCTCATGTATTATACAGCCTGCCCCATGTATTATACAGCCTGCCCCGATGTATTATACAGCCTGCCCCCATGTATTATACAGCCTGCCCCAAGAAGTATACAGCCTGCCCCAAAAAGTATACAGCCTGCCCCAAAAAGTATACAGCCTGCCCTCAGTATGCCTAGCAAATAATAAAAAAATAAACTTAATACTCACCCTCCGATGATACTCACCTTTGATGCTTTGTGGCGGCTCCCGGTCCTCGGCGGCGGCGGCTCCCGGTCCTCGGCGGTGGCGGCTCCTGATCCTCTGCGGCAGCTTCTCTCTTCTATCTTCACTTGCCAGCAGTCGCGTCCATGCGACCTGCCGACGGGCGCACAGTGCGATGCGCTACATCATATTGCGGCAAAAACAATGGGGCAGATTTACTTACCCGGTCCATTCGCGATCCAGAGGCGCGTTCTGTGCAGTGGATTCGGGTCTTCCGGCGATTCACTAAGGCAGTTCCTCCGACGTCCACCAGATGTCGCTGCTGCGCTGAAGTTCCCCGAGGTCCGCCGGAATGCACCATCCTATACCTGGTGAAGGTAAGCGCGTGTCCTGCAAAACGTTTTTTTTTCTTTTAAATGCGGCGGTTTTTCCGAATCCGTCGGGTTTTCGTTCGGCCAGGCCCCCTCCCCCCCCCCGATTTCCGTCGCGTGCACGCCGCTGCCGATGCGCCAAAAACCCAGGGCAATACAGGGAAAATCGGCACAAAGCGGAAATATTCGGGTAACACGTCGGGGAAACACGAATCGGGTCCTTAGTAAATGACCCCCATAAAATCATAAATCTAAATAGGAAAATATGTGGAGTAAACCCCATCTCACAGCCAGATGCTTAAGACCTGTGTTACATTAACATCTCAAGCACAAGCTAAACATGAATTCAGATTTCAACTTACACATTAAGATTAATACCTGAAGACTCAAGTATCACTTCAACCTGTGGCTGAACCACTCCAGAATCCCGGTCTTGTTAATGTAACTCATAAGTTATCCACGGTTTTCCCGGAGCCCTGTAATACAGTCTGTACGAGCCGCTCAGCTGGAAAGAGACTGAAGATCACTTAGAAAGTGGAAAAGGTTCTGTTCTAAAGAAGAAAAGATATTCCGTAATGCGCTACACAAAGGTTTATGCATAATAAAGAAAGCGATAAATAAACTTTCATTGTATAAAACTCACGCAACAAATATTTCGAATAAAGTTACATTAAAGGGAACATTACAGTTAGAGTTGAGCAAATCTATTTGTGGATTCGTAGATTTGGCACAAATCTGGCATTTTTTAGGCACCAAAATTAATCGGAATCTTTTGGGTTTCACTTTGGATAAATCTTTTAAAATGGAAGCCAGTGGAGACTTGATGTCATCTCATCTACTTGGCCCCTTGGTGGCTTTATGAAGTTCTGGTAGTTACAGGTCTTCTGTAAGTACCGGCTCCTGGGTGGTTTCAGGGCAACAGTACACAACCACCAAGCTATAACAAATGACCAGTGATGAGCAGACCTCTGAACCCCTTGAAGGGGTTTTCCTACAAAACAAGATAGGCCCTATCCAGAAAATAGGGCCTAACTTGCTGATTGGCAATCTCGGTCAGCTCCATAAAGATGACTGGGGCAGCCCGGACATGCGCGTCCTGCTGCTTCGCTTATCTGTGACGAGGAGTGATTAGGGGTCCGACTGGGGTCACAATTTTAATGTTAAATGCCACGCTCAGCCAGAATCAGTCAGATCGTCCGATGGCACACCCCCAAATTTGTGCCAAAAATTGATCACAATCCCAGCGCAGAGACTTGTTTAATACCTTTCCAAGCCATGCAATCCCCGAAAAAGGTCACAGTTCAACGAAAGTGGAATCCACGACCCATAGTCGTGGCCACAGTGGGGCACATTTACTTATCTGGTCCTGTTGCGATCCCCCGGTGCGTTGTCCGACAAGGATTCGGGTCTGCCGCGATTCACTAAGCGCATGCGCTCAAGTTCCTGCATCAGCCGCTTCCGTGTTGAGATCCGCCGGAGTTCACCTTTCCCGGTGCACGTGAGTGCTTGATCTTGCGACACAAATCCTTTTTTAAATTCTGCAGTTTGTCCGAATCCGTCGGGTTGTCCGACGGCCACGCCCCCCGATTTCTGTTGTGTGCAAGCTGGCGCCGATGCGCCAAAAACCGATCGCATGTGACAGATTCCTGGAGCAATTCGGCGCAAAATGGAAATTGTCGGGAAACCCAACGAAAATGCGTCCGACAGACCCTTAGTAAATGAGCCCCAATGTGTCTGCTTAGAGAGTCCCCGCCCACACTTTGGAATCTTCACTGAGTGATAGGAGCTAAAACAGCAATAAAACTGAGTAAAATTGCTAAGGAAGGGGTTAAAAGTGATCTTTGTTGTGGTAACATCACTAGGGGGTTGAAATTTGAGAATTTTCTGTAATGAGAAAACCCCTTTAATATGGCATCTAAATATTTGCAGTTGCTATAGAAGATAAGAGGATAAGGAGATCTGACGTGATATTCCCCCTGCAATCTCTAATTTTGATAATTGTCAGGCAAAACATGACTCATGCTCATTTGCATATGATTTTAGAGGTCATTTTATAGTTAAATCGGGGAATTTTGGAAAGGGCATTTCATATCATATCTGAGGGGGCTGGTAATTTATTAGGGTAACTGACAGAGACAGCATCCCTTTAAGTAAAATATAATATGAAAATGCTTATTTATTTTACATTTTTTAGGTAAAAAAAATTTATATCCTTAACTGAAAAAAGACAAAAGTTTAAAGATCTAATCCTCCTACAATACATAAGCCATAAACGAGGAATTGAAAGTTTTCGATCAGTGGTTTTATCTGTTGTGGTCTGAAACGTTGAAAGTGTCATGTCAATCAAAACAGTGGTTATAAGTTTGGAAAGTTTCATTGAAACTTATTTGAAGAAGTTGAATAAGAGGAAGTTAATGGAATATTTTAACTGAAAAGGCAAGAAATATTTAAAGTGTTTTAGACCTCACCTAAACACATAGATTATATTTTTTGTAAATCAGTTCTTATGAATAAAGCACCTGGGATATACTGTCTGACTGAAGATGTAGACAGAGACAGTGGACCCTGAGACTAATTCCATTCTCAGTTCTTGTTAGCTACTTGCCTCAATGTACCCTAAATGGTAAGGGACAACTAGAAGACGCCAAAATGCTAAACAAGACAAAATAGACACAGAAGAATAGTCTCCACGGCCAGGTCCCAACAGAGAGGACATACACAGTACACAGTACAAAATTGCAAAGCAGAAGGGTAATCTGTATACAGATAGAAGGTTAAAACACCAGAATATAAAATACAGATATTCAAGCTTTTACTACAAACTAGGTCTATAACGAGCACAGCACTAAATGTGAACACTCCTCACAGGGGGGGCACACATTCCTATTCTATTACTAATAATGATTAAACAGGCTTTCCTGTAACACAGTTAAAATGAGGAACAGACCAGCATAGCCTCCCTGACTGTTTACTTATGCTCTTTTAGCTATTTATTAGGAAATAATAAGAAGAATAATCACATTGTCCTCCCAGAAGGCAGAGAGGGTACTGACTTTAGCTGCCTATGTGATGATGTGCTAAAGCATTATGGGATTTATAAGGATATAATAAGAAGGATAATCACATTGTCCTCGGAGCAGGTAGAGAGGGTAGTGACTGTAGCTCCCCATGTGATGATGTGCTAAAGCATTATGGGATTTATAAGGATATAATAAGAAGGATAATCACATTGTCCTCCCAGCAGGCAGAGAGGATAGTGACTGTAGCTCCCCATGTGATGATGTACTAAAGCATTGTGGGATTGTTTACAGACAGTATATTAAAATAAATTTGTGACCGGAGGCACTATATATGCCTACTATGCCCACTGCTATCAGAAGTGAAAGGACAGAGGGGGCAATGTAATCTAGATTGCTTCTTTAATATGTAACAGTATTTTCGACTACATTTTATGACTCAATAATGCAGATGATAATAGTAATCCTAATAATATACTATAATATACAGAAATGTGGTCCTGTGTCCTTCTTTTCCACTGTTTGCGTCCTTATTTGAAGCAGTTTGTGTGAATCAACATTCTATCCTGTATCCACAGTCAGATGAGTAATAAGGAGAAGCTGATAAAATGTCTCATAACTTATCTCCTTACAGACAGCCCCTGTATAGTCTTATATTTTCAGACAGCTCAATCATCAAGGTAAATATTTTCTCAATATGGAAAGTGTCAATCTTTAGCCGTTAATTCTATCTGAAGTGGACAGACAACGCTCGGTACAGGAGAAAGAAGCAGAAAAACAGACACAAAGAAAAAGTTTACTTATCAACTGCTCAATAAAAATAGTTTTAAAATTTACAGAAGTCACGCCTTAAATTACCATATATACTCGAGTATAAGCCTAAAACAAAATGTGCTGAAAACCCAAACTCGTCTTATACTCGAGTAAAAAAATATAGGTTTTACCAGGTTTTTGCGGTAAAATTAGGGGCCTCGGCTTATACTTGGGTCTGCTTATACTCGAGTATATACGGTAAGCTAAAAATTAGAATTTATAATGTAGAACAGACTCCGTAAAGTAAAACCATAGAGGGATCATTCACATTGATGGCGACTTGTGTGTGATCTTCATGTTGTATCTTAGCATCGGTGCTTGGATTTACAACCTTTTATAGGATCTGCTCCCACTGTGGAACATAAACTCCTTCTTTCTTGATCCCATTAAAATAAGTTCTGAACAGATTTCTATGTACCAGTCCTCTGCCAAGTTCATTATTTAAAATGTCAGTTTTCTACCCTCTTTCTCTCTTACAAAAAGTAACAAGTTTGGTCATAAATCTTTCGGTCCATGTGATGCTGTTTCGGAGGCTCGGAGGCTTTCTGGAACTGGAGACCTGCCAGAAAATAGCTAAATAGAGAGGACTCTCTGGATTCCTGGGGTATATTTTTTTAGCTTTGTACTTTTGATGGACATAATACATTGAGTTATATTTTTACGACCAGATAGAGAAATCCGTCAATTTATAACGTCGTAAATTCTACAAATTAATAAAAAAATGTAATATCAAAGGAAAGAACTTTAAAATCTATAACATTTGGTGGAGCCCCTATTAATGCAGGGTTAGAAACTGAGCTGTATGTTCTTAATAGGATTGGGGTGATTTTATTACGGCTGAATACCATTGTACAAGTCACTCGGGCAGGGAGGGGGGTAGTGCCAGGGCATACAGTGGACCATCATGGAGTGGGGACACCCCTGTTATAATCTGCACCAGGTCCAGGAACAGGTTACAGCGCATTTTGAGGTCAGACAAGACCTGTCGTAGAACACAAGGGGGTAGATTTATCATAAGTCCCAATATTGGGGGGAGATTTATCATACATCTTTATCCGGTGTGTGGTGATGGGGTGGTGGTGGTGGAGGCGGGGGGGTTTATACCATGCTGCACTGGCCTACCATGTTTAGTGTATGATAAACCTCCTCTAATTGTAATACCCAATTGTCACTGCTTTGGGTTCTACATGAGTTAAGGGGTTGTCCACAAGGAAATTTTTAAGAAATTATTGGGTTATCCACTTCAAGTTTTTTGTAATGTGGTGGTGGTGGTGGGGGGGGTTATTAGGCAATTTACCATGTGATAATGCGATGTCTATCCATGAGCAATCGCCCTGCCCCAACCTTGAATTTATATTCATGAATACTATCATAAGGTCCTGGCAGGACGATTGTTCATAGACAGATCACATGATCCTCCATCTGTGGCTATGTTTTGGACAGGAATCTCTGGCTGATGAGGTAAAAGACAGGAGGCTTCATTTTACATATGAAGAAAGCGAAGCAGTACTATTACGAGATGTATATTGGTAAATTACCTCATATCCTAACCCCCAAATACACATTATAAAAAGGTGCCTGCCCCTTTAACTTCCCATTGTGACTCATGACTCCTTACAGACCATTTCTAGAGAGGAAAATCTATTTCCGTGTAATTCTGAATATCCTAAAATATAAAAAGAGATCCTTGTGGTTTCTACACTTCTTCTAGATAACAAGTAGGTAGCTGGTTCTCTCATTATAGGCGGTCCCCTACTTAAAGGGAACCCGTCACCACTATTTTCACAAATACAGGTAGTGGCAGGTTCCCATAGAGCTCTAATAACTATCTGACACCCTGCTTTTAGCTAAAAATTGTTCCCCTCAGATCCCCATAAAATCAGAGTTATAATCTTGCCTGGTATCTATGCAGCTTTGGAGCTAGTCCACGGGGGCGTGGCCTAATGTCATGTGACCAGGGTGACATCATCAAAGGTCCTTGAGCTACTTAATATGAAAACTATACCCCATGTACATATCTGACCACATAAAACCATCACAGCAGCCTCCATGGACTTCTACTCCTCTCCATGCAGGCTGCTGTGATTTCATGTGATAAAATATGCTGTGATTTCATGACATATATGCTTAGTGTACAGCTCCTAATGCTACAAAAGCTATAGGACCTGCGATGATGTCACCCTGGTCACATGACATTATAGCAGCATACAGAGATAGGGATGGGGAGGAGCTGCTGGATTCAGCCCGAGGAGGCCACGCCCACCTGGACTACATGTAGCCATGCTTAGTTACCAGATAAAACTATAAAGTTGAATATATGGGAATCTCAGGGGCATAATTTTTAGCTACAAGCAGGGTGTCAAATAGTTATTAGAGCTCTATAGGAACCTGTCACTAGCTGTATTTGTGAAAATAGTGGTGACGGGTTCCCTTTAAGGACACCCGACTTACAGATGACCCAAAGTTAAAGACGGACCCCTCTGCCCCTGTGGCCTCTGGTGAAGTCTCTGGATGTTACTATAGTCCCAGGCTGTAATGATCAGCTGTAAGGTGTCTGTAATGAAGTTTTATTGATAATCCTTGGTCCAATTACAGCAAAAAAATTTTAAACTCCAATTGTCACTGGGGCAAAAAAAATTTTTGTCTAGATCTACCATTATAAAATATACAGTTCCGACTTACATACAAATGCAACTTAAGAACAAACCTCCGGAACCTATCTTGTATGTAACCCGGGGAATGCCTGTATATGAAACAGGATGAGTGAGTTCCATAGAGTTGATTGCGCCCTCTATTGGCCGGAGGAGCACTGCTCTGTGAGACAAGTAAAGAATGATGGAATTATTTCATAATTTTTGTACTTTTCAATTATTTTGTTGACGGTAAAGTAATAATCTACCAAACTTTTTACACTGGTACTTTCTCTTTAATAACTTCTCCATAGTTAAATCAACTGGCAAACAGACTATTATAAGCTTGTTTTGCAACAGTTTGAGTCTCCTTGTTGCCTCCAGCATTGTCTGGATTTCAGATCAAGCAAACATTTGTGTATTGGCGCTGTCCCCATTCATATGCCCCAGATACTTCAGCCTGTGAGCGGTCCACACCAACCCAAAACCTGCTCTGCCCAACTTTAGGTTTAAGAATATTTTCAGTTTATTTTTTTTCTTAGTTTGAATTCCCTTTACCCTGTGATACAGAGAAGAAAGAATGGAAGAGAAAGAAAGAAAGAAAGTAAAGTAAGTCAGTAAAGAAGACTGAAAGTGTAGAGGGGAAGAAGGACGGGAGGAAGACAGAAATAAAGAAAGACAGGAAAGTGAAAGTAAGTAACAGAAACATATAGAGGAAAAGACAAAGAAGGAAATAATATGTATCACAGAGGAAAAGGAAATATGCAAAGTTTTCCAGGATGGAACAAGGAAAACCACACCTCTTTGGCTATATTGTAAGACAGCCCCCTTAATATCAATTATGACTTTCAGGAAGCCTAATGACATAATGTGGGATTAAAGTCAAACCAGAGTTTGAGTCTTATCAGTACAGTTAGTACAGAGTAAGGAACAGGTTTAGCTGAGAGAAAGGGTTTTGACTGAGGTCAGGAAGTAGGAGCTCTTCACACTAAAAGTTTATTAATTAAGGTCACCTTGCAGGTCTACACATACTTATAGCCATTGATGCACCACTAAGGGATTCTTGGAAATATGCAAATAGGTTTTCCAAGCTGGGAGAAGGAAAACCATGCTTTTTTTGCTTTCTTGTAAGGCAGCTCTCTTATCATCAAGCATGACTTTCAGGAAGCCTAATGACATGATGTGGCATTAAAGCCAAAGCGGTATATCTATTCCAGAAGGAACATACTTCCAACTGTTTTGACTTGGTTTAATCTCTTCAGTATAGTGTGGTTTTACTTGTCCCATCATGGAAAACTTACATATTTCCCAGAATCCTCTAGCAGAGCATCAATGGCTATAAGTCTCCTAATGCTCGCAAGGAAGCCCTAATTGGCAAAGTTACCAGAAGGAGAACTCTTACTCCCGGACCTAAGAGAAAAGCATATAAGTGAACAAGGGAGTAAAGAAAATAGGGAAAGAAGAGAAGGAAGGGAGGCAGGAAGATAGGAAGCAAGTAAGGAAGGACAGAATGAAGCAAGGAAGATGGAGGGCCAGAAAGGCAAATAAGAGAAGGAGGAAGGTTGAAAGGGAAGAAGTTAAGGGAGGAAAAACAAGACAGGAAGAAGGATGATAGGGGAGGAAGAAAGATGAGAGAGAATGAAAGAGAGAAAGGAGGAAAGGTAGGGGAGGAAGAAAGTAGGAAAGGAAGGAACGAAGAAGGGAAGGAAGATTAGGAAGGAATCTTCTATCTATTTATCTATCTCATATCCATCTCATAATAAGATTATGGGGCACATTTATTTACCCTGGCCCTCGGAGTTCCCTAAAGTGCATTGCCCAATGACAATGCCCTGTGCCGCGATTCACTAAGATTGTGCACCTGATATCCTGCATGTGTCGCTTCCCCGCTCAGGTCCCCCGGAGTTCACCTTCTTCCCAGTGCATGGAAGTGCATTGGTTGCGACACAATTTTAATCTTAAATCCCGCGCTCAGTCCGAATCAGTTGGATTGTCCTCCGGCCCACCCCCTGATTTCTGTCGCATGAAAGCCGATACCGCCGTGCCAAAATCAGGATCGTGTGCGATACATTCCCCTGCTAAATCCCTGTCCCAACGGCACAATCCCCGAAAACTATGAACAGTCTGACGGAAATGTGATCCGCGGACCCTTAGTAAATAAGCCCCTATATGTCATATATCAAGATATAATCAATCTATACTGTATATTGCAGATGCATTATGTAGGCACAGAGATGACACATGATATTGTCCCTCTATGATTCTTTTGTGTGTCTTTCCTTTAATGTCTGGGATTTTCCCATCAGGATAATGCGTCCTCCCCAATAATTTACAGTTGTTTTCTTTATAAAAGCTTCTCTTCTTCTTCTTCTTCTTCTTCTTCTTCTTCTTCTTCTTCTTTTCTTGTGATCTCTGAATGTTAAAGACATCATTATGGAGTGCCTTGTACTGGCACCTGTGTAAGCTGAGGCTTCAATGACTTCCCATATTTTTGATATTCTTCCCTTCTTGTTTTTTGCCACGTCTGCCGTCGAAAATGAGACATGGATATTTATCTTTGCTCGCAATTAAAATAATTACAGAGAAAGAAAACATCATTATTATTATGAAGAAAGCGCAGGCAGGTTAATGTAAACATCACCATGAAAAGCCGAGGATTTTATCATGAAGCGGCTGTATGCTGCAGCACGCTCCTGCCGGGGAGCCGATGGCCCTTTATGACAATTCACTAAAACAAAGAGGGGAAAAATATGTTTCCATTTCACTTTTTTGTAGAAAATCCATATGTCTTGTTACCTCTGCGAACACCCCGAGCGCCTGTGTGAGTAAATGAGCATTGCTAAAATTTGTCAGATGATTCATGAGAATTTGTTACATTGTTTATAGAAGTTGTAATTATTTTCCTATTACGAGTGAAAGATGTAACATGAAACCACTGAGCCACAATACAATAGGCCCTGCACCACCAATGGGTCAAAATCCAATTGTTTTCCGCTATGTATATCCTTAAAAGGAACCTGTCACCACATTTTTCACAAATACAGCTAGTGACAGGTTCCCTTAGAGCTCTAGTAACTAACTGACACCCTTCTTTTAGCTAAAAACCCCATAAAATAAACTTTGTTATCTTACCTGGTATATAGTCAGATCTAGCAAGAGTCGGAGGGAGTGTTTCCTGCTCACTCGAATCCAGCAGCTCCTCCCCATACAAATTTCTCATTTTTACCATTCAACACTTCATGTCATGTGACCAGGTTGATGTAATCTAAATTGCGTTAATCCACTAACATTTGCAAAATCTATCCCATGTTTGTATTTGATCACATAAAATCACAGTAAACAACCATGAAGAGAAGTAGAAGTCCATTGAGACATGATGTGATTTCATTTGATCAGATACATACATGAGGTATATTGTGCAAATGTTATCTGGTAAAGGACATTAGATGACATCACCCTGGTCACATGAAGTGCCAAATGGTAAAAAGGAGGCATATGACATGGGAAGGAGCAGCTGGACTCAGCCCCCTTTAACTCACAGCTAGATCTGGTTGTATGGCAGGTAAGGTAATAAGGCAGATTTTATGGGGATGTGTAGGGTGAGTAGGGTGTTTAGGGCTCTAGGGGAACCTCTCACTAGCTGTATTTGTGAAAAATGTGGTGACAGGTTCCCATTAAAGGAAATATTTTAAGTCTATATATTTACTAATTAATGTATTTATTTTTAGAGAGCAGTAGCACTTGGCAAGCTGTCCCATGTCAATAGCAGTAGTCTCCTTGTTTCTAAAAAGAGACACATACTCCACAAATTGTCACATGCGTCATACCTAGGTAAAAAAAAAATACAGGCAGTCCCCGGGTTACATACAAGACAGGGTCTGTAGGTTTGTTCTTAAGTTGAATTTGTATTTAAGTCGGAACTGTATATTTTATCATTGTAATCCCAGCCAGAACTTTTTTGGTCTCTGTGACAATTGGATTTTAAAAATGTTGGGTTGTCATAAGAACCAGGATTAACACTAAAGCTTCATTACAGGCACCTGTGATAACTGTTATAGCGGATCATTGTAGCCTAGGACTAAAGTACAATAAATTACCAATATCCAGAGGTCCGTTTGTAACTAGGGGTCGTATGTAAGTCGAGTGTTCTTAAGTAGGGGACCGCCTGTATGGGGGTAAAGCTTTTGGTTGGGCACACAGTATGGCTAAGAAGAGATCAGAAAATGTTTGATTGGTTTTTGGATGCAATGACACTGGAAATAAATGATGCACACTTGAGGGTGCATTTTCCAAAGTTGGATCAAATGTCAAAAGATTCACCTTTTTTTCTGGTGCTCTGGAAACAGACTAAATCAATTCTTCAAAAATCTAAGTTAAGGACCCATATATGTGACCATTTGGAGTGTCAGGGGGCCTTGAGAACACAATGTCCGCGACCCAGATGGGTGGCTCCGTCTCCTATAGACATGGGACCGGTGAGGACCATCTCCAACTGTCCGTGTACCTCATTCAAGTCCTGGTGAAGCACATGATCGCATTTAGCCTAAATGATTACCCTAGATATCTTTACTTGTTCCCTTTCTTAGTCTGTATAGGGCATGACAACCTTTAGGATTTCTTTCCCATTAATGTTACCATATAAATTTCAACGTCGACATTATTACCAAAGAGTTATCAGCTCTTACTGGAGGAGATATGTATTATTGCTGTCAAATTATTGGTATCAAAAAAGGCATAAACCACTGATTTGCATAATTTCCTCCTTGATTTGCACAAATGGTGGTTTGTGATCCGCTGTCCTCGCCAGGTTGTGAAGAAAGTTTGTTGGGAGAGTAAAAGGAAAGGCCAAGCCTCTGCTGGATTTAAAAGGGTATTCCCAACTCTGGTTATTTTGACATATCAGAAGGATATATGGGACCCACACGGAGCCTTATGGGCTCTCGTAGAACAGAATGGAGAGTGGTTGTGCACTTGTGGCATCAAATCTTTGGCTATTATTGGCACTCCCATAGACCTGAGATAGGAATACCCCTTTAACATCTTGCATGACAGAAAACAAGCTAAACAGATTGTTATGATTAGCTCCAGTCTCCTACTGCCAAGGCTGCAACCCCAATATATGATGATGCCTAAGTCTAATTTATGAAGACTCCTGGGTAGTAATGAGCAAACCCAAATGTTTGTGTCCATGCCAAACTTTGCAGGTATGGGTCCCATAACCCCAACCAAGACTTCAACCAGAAGTTTGGGTTCAGAGTTCAAGCTCACCATGACTGAGCAGCCTATCAACTAGCTTCTCACACCCACCACCAGAGCTGGATTAAGACTGCCATGGGTCCTGGGTTGTATGAATATTATAGGCTCTACAGACCTGGAATTACTTCCCGAATACGGTACTAGAATCAGTTTCCTTCTGCTTGCATTCAATCTGTGGTTTTAGGACCTTCATGTGTATCGAGAGCATTTGTATGTACTAGGATTTCATGGGTGAAGGTCCTTCTAAGTCTAAGTTTTGTTGGGTGGTTTGGTGGTTTGACCCCTAGAAGGCTTGGGACTCGGGCTTCCGCCCAAACCGCCAGTAGTATAATCCACTACTGGCCGCCTTTAACACCAGTGATCAGTGCTGGCACCGATTGTGGTTGATACCCCTGGCAAAGCAACACTTTTGGGTTCAGGTTTGGGTACCCAAAATGAACTATTGTTCAAGGTTTGCCCGAATTTACCGAACCTGACTTTGTCTAGTCATCTTAAGCCTTCTTATAAATTAATCCCAGATGGTCCCAGGTAAGGAGTTTCATGACTGGTGATAAACATGCTCCCCCAATGTATATGACATACCCCCAACAAATCTTCGGGAAAAAAAAATGTTGTGCATTTCTATTGGGTAAATATCTGATTTCTCACTTATCAACATTCCATCCGCACTTTTCTTCATCTCTGTATCATTTGGTTTATTAATTTTGCAAAAAAATCACTCTCGCTCCCGCATAATAATGGAAAACACTCGTATTTCATAAGCAACGACTTACGAGGACAGATGAAGGGATGTAAATTTACAAACAATGGATTTCCCCCGTGATCAGGAGCGGTAATCACAACAAAAATGAAAGTACTTATTTTTTTTTCAGTATTTTTGATCATTTTTTTTTTCAACGTTAAAATATCCCAAACCCAACAGGAATATCAGTATTAGTAGCTGTCTCCGAGCCCACTGCTTCATAATTGCATGAAAATTCGGAACTATTCATGCTTGAAACAGTAGCCGTCTTCTATCGGCATTTAATCCTCCGGTGGATAGAAACCCGACAGCTTTAATCAGTCTTTCCATGTGAGGAAAACGACAAAAAATGGCTTTTTTTTCATAAAAATCAAGGTTGAAACCGTATTACTTCAAAAAACTAAAGAAGGATGAACTGGAAGGTGTAACGCTGCGCCCGGGCTCATCCGATATTTATATTGGTTGCACTTTCTTATACTTAAGTAGATAATTGTCCGCCGCATATTTCCTAAAGGAGGATTTGTAAATAGAGACGGTGCCCCGGGGCGAGAAATGGGTTTACGTTTATGCAAACGTAGAAGACAGAAGTCATTTGGATTGTATAGCAGGAAGGTGAGAGCTCGGGGGATGGAGATCGGGACGTAGTTTCAACACTGAAGTTAGTTGTGGAAGTTTCTGGAAGGTACAGTTCTAGGGCACAAGCCTCTGCCCCTCCATACTGACAGTATGAATACAGGATGTAATCTGCTACATGTAGCAACTTTCCTCTAAGAAATGCTGAATCCTTAAAGGACACCTGTCATCAGGTCTGTGTCACTTGTCCTGTCACTACTACCTGTTGGAGCAGCTCACAAGGATCCCATCTCAGCCTTTATCTAGTTATTTCATACATTATTCATTGTAAAATCATCTATTCTTTATCATGTAAATGAGGCTGGTCACATGGTCAGAGGCAGTGATGTCACCCTGTTACCCCTCCCCTCTCCTCCCCCTGCTCATGTCTGTGTGTAATGTATAGTAAAGCATTGCTGGTGTGTGTGCTGCATCTGCTGACATGCTGCATCCTCCTAATACACAGGTGAGAGACACAGACATCAGCTACACATGAATCTGACATGTTCTGCTGTAACATGGCTGCCTGGAGCTGCTGTATCTCTCCTATACACACACACATGCACACACAGGCTGCAGGGGGCGTGTCCAGCAGCACCAGGAAGCACATCATTATACAGCCTCACATCATTATACAGGCTGTCAGTCAAGCACTGGGGGTGTGGCTGTGCCTCCCACTCATGAATAGAGTGGACAGCTTGAATATGCTAATGCTTCATTGGACATTTCACAGGTCATTTGCATACAGCTTTAGGACCTCATTGCTTAGGTTTACAAGCATGTAGAGGGACAATGAAGGGATAGAGGCAATGCTCTCTAATGGCAGTTTATGAAAATATATTTAGTTTAGGGGGGTTATTTTGCATGACGGGTTCTCTTTAAAGGGATGCAGATCTTTAAAGGGAGTCTGCATGTTCCAAAATCACCCCACAGGTAAAAGAGACAAACTTAAATTTTTTCTAGTTCCTATTTTTAGGCAAATGATCTTCTAACACCACCAGGGTGGGACCATGTCTGCTAGTGCACTGGTTTCTACACTATCTATTATCATTCAGGCAGTGGCGTAACACAGCAGGTGCGACCACAACCGGGCCTGGCGATGGACCTGGGCCCGCAAGCTGTGGGTTCTGTCAGAGGTGAGGAGAATCAATTGTATGTGTGTCAATTGATTACACGTCTATGCACCGCACCTTGATGTCATCAGCGGTGCTACCACCATGTCACACAATGGGGGTCATTTACTAAGGGCCCGATTCACGTTTTCCCGACGTGTTACCCGAATATTTCCAATTTGCGCCGATTTCCCCTGAATTTCCCTGGGATTTTGGCATACACGATCGGATTGTGGCGCATCGGCGCTGGTATGCACGCAACGGAAATCGGGGTGTGTGGCCAAATAAAAACCCGACGGATTCGGAAAAACCACCGCATTTAAAACAAAAAATGTGTCGTGGAGCTTGCACTTACCTTCACTAGGAATAGGCCGGTGAACTTGAGTGTGTTCCGATGCTCTTCAGGGCAGCAGCACCACCTGGTGGACGTCAGAGAAACTGCCTTAATAAATCCCGTCCGGACCTGAATGCAGCAAAGAGAACGCGCCGCTGGATCGCGAATGGACCGGTAAGTAAATCTGCCCCAATGTGCGCAGCAAGCGCGGGTGGGTGGATATGCATGGGGTCGCTGGGTGAGGTGAGTACAGAGTTTATTGTTTTCATTTTAATAAATGGGTCTCTGCTGGCTTTTCTTTAAGGGGGTTTCTGCTGATATTTCCTTAAGGGGGCCTCTGCTGACAATTCATTAAAAGGGTCTCTGTTGACAACTCATTAAGGGGACTTCTGCTGATGATTCATTAAGGGGGCGTCTGCTGTCATTTAAAGAGAACCCGTCATGCAAAATAACCCCCCTAAACTAAATATATTTTCATAAACTGCCATTAGAGAGCATTGCCTCTATCCCTTCATTGTCCCTCTACATGCCTGTAAACCTAAGCAATGAGGTCCTAAAGCTGTATGCAAATGACCTGTGAAATGTCCAATGAAGCATTAGCATATTCAAGCTGTCCACTCTATTCATGAGTGGGAGGCACAGCCACACCCCCAGTGCTTGACTGACAGCCTGTATAATGATGTGAGGCTGTATAATGATGTGCTTCCTGGTGCTGGGGCCACGCCCCCTGCAGCCTGTGTGTGCATGTGTGTGTGTATAGGAGAGATACAGCAGCTCCAGGCAGCCATGTTACAGCAGAACATGTCAGATTCATGTGTAGCTGATGTCTGAGTCTCTCACAAGTATATTAGGAGGATGCAGCATGTCAGCAGATGCAGCACACACACTAGCCATGCTTTACTATACATTACACACAGACATGAGCAGGGGGAGGGGAGGGGAGGGGAGGAGGAACAGGGGTGACATCACTGCCTCTGACCATGTGACCAGCCTCATTTACATGATAAAGAATAGATGATTTTACAATGATTAATGTATGAAATAACTAGATAAAGGCTGGGATGGGATCCTTGTGAGCTGCTCCAACAGGTAGAGGTGACAGGACTAGTGGCAGAGACCCGATGACAGGTGTCCTTTAATTACGAGTGCTTCTGCTGACATTTCATTAAGGGGGCCTCTGCTGATGATTCATTAAGGGGGTCTCTGCTGTCATTTCATTAAAGGGGTCTCTGCTGACATTTCATTAAGGGGGTCTCTGCTGTCATTTCATTAAGGGGGCCTCTGCTGACATTTCATTAAGGGGGCTCCTCCTGACATTTCATTAAGGGGGCGCCTGCTGTCATTTCATTTAGGGGATCTCTGCTGACATTTCAATAAGGGTGTCTCTGCTGACATTTCGCTTAGGGGACCCGGCTGTCAGCTGAATTATAACACAAATGCCTACAACGCATGCACGGCTTTACTGCTTAGCTTCCTGCTTCCGCGCATGCGCCGTAGGCATTTGTGTTATAATTCAGCCAACAGCCGGATGACATAGGGAAAGTAGGTGTGAGCAAGCCGCGGGACTCTCACATATGTATCCACCCACGCGCCAGACTCTCTGCCTGGTTACCAGGAGCAGCGATGTTATTAGCTGAAGAAAGCTTGTCCTTATGCTATAAGGGCTCTATGGGAACCTGCCCGCAACTTAAAGGGAACCTACCACTTTCAAATGTCAGTTATAACCCTCAAATACCTTGCACCAGCTCAGGGTGAGCTGATGCCGGAGCATATCTTCATTATTTGCAGAAACTGCCAACAACAACTGAATAAAGTAGCTATAATAATAATAATAGTGATAAAAATAGTGATAATAATAGTAATAATAATAGTGATAATAATAGTGCTAGTAATAATAACAATAATAATAACAACAGTGGTGATAATAATAATAATAATAGTGATAATAATAGTGCTAGTAATAATAACAATAATAACAGTGGTGATAATAATAATAATAATAATAATAATAATAATAATAATAATAATAATAATATAGTGCTAGTGATAATAGTAATAATAATAGTGCTAGTGATAATAATAATAATAATAATAATGATAATAATACTAATAATAATAGTGCTAGTGATAATAATATAGTGCTAGTGATAATAGTAATAATAATAGTGCTAGTGATAATAGTAATAATAATAGTAATAATAATAGTGCTAGTGATAATAATAATAATAATAGTGCTAGTGATAATAGTAATAATAATAGTAATAATAATAGTGCTAGTGATAATAATAATAATAATGATAATAATACTAATAATAATAGTGCTAGTAATAATAATAGTGCTAGTGATAATAATAATAATAATAATAATGATAATAATACTAATAATAATAGTGCTAGTAATAATAATAGTGCTAGTGATAATAATAATAATAATAATAGTGCTAGTGATAATAGTAATAATAATAGTGCTAGTGATAATAATAATAATAATAATGATGATAATAATACTAATAATAATAGTGCTAGTAATAATAATAGTGCTAGTGATAATAATAATGATAATAATACTAATAATAATAGTGCTAGTGATAATAGTAATAATAATAATAATAATAATAATAATGATAATAATACTAATAATAATAGTGCTAGTGATAATAGTAATAATAATAGTGCTAGTGATAATAATAATAATAATAATAATGATAATAATACTAATAATAATAGTGCTAGTGATAATAATAATAATAATAATAATAATAATAATAATAATGATAATAATACTAATAATAATAGTGCTAGTGATAATAATAATAGTGCTAGTGATAATAGTAATAATAATAGTGTTAGTGATGCAGATGATACACATGGCAGCAGATGCTGCAGTCCTGGCCTGTACATGACTATATAACATATAATAACCCTGTATCTCAGACCCTGAGAATGCATGTAATAATCCCCCTATAGATATAATGGTCGCTAAATTGTAAAACTGTTTCAAAGCAAAAGTAAATGAAGCGGCCAGGCTGCTGGATGTTGTGTAGAAGAGGCGATTACGGGCTGGGGACGGATGATTGCAGGAGGGGAATGGGTTGTCTTGGTGACTCCGATCAGAAGGCACTAACACAGGTTCATGGCCCCGGCTCGCACTGATTTATGTCTTCTGCGCTATTTATTACAATTATCTTTGCGGTTTTCTTTGTGATGAAGTATATGAAAGCCAATCACACATTTACCAGAAGAGGCTGCATTCATGGCAGAGCGAGGCTGCGACGCTTCGAGGGATGGTACACTGGTGAGAGGCATCTACGTTACTACACTGGGCACATACATGTGCCACGTGTCCTCATCATACAGTATTACAGGTCTCCACATAGTCTATGCCACTATCACTGATCCTGTATATAGATACTGATTATATAGACATATTCATAGATCCTGTATATAGATACTGATTATATAGACATATTCATAGATCCTGTATATAGATTCTGGCTATATATAGATATCAGCATAGACACTGTATATAGATATAATCATAGACACTGTATATAGATATAATCATAGACACTGTATATAGATTCTGGCTATATATAGATAGGATCTTGGATACTGTATATAGATGCTGATTATATACAGTAGGTATAAAGGTATGATCATAGATACTTTAGATGTCATATGTTTCCCAGCCTGATGATAGACATAGGGGCAGATTTACTTACCCGGCCCATTCACGATCCAGCGGCGCTTTCTCTGCGGTGGATTCAAGTCTTCTGGCGATTCACTAAGGCAGTTCCTCGGACGTCCACCAGATGTCGCTGCTGCACTGAAGTTCCCCGAGGTCCGCAGGAATGCACCATCCTATACCAGGTGAAGGTAAGTTCGTGTCCTGCGACACTTTCTTTTTTTAAATGCAGCGGTTTCTCCGAATCTGTCGGGTTATCGTTCGGCCACGCCCCCCGATTTCCATGGCATGCATGCCAGCGCCGATGCGCCACAATCCGATCGCGTGCGCCCAAAATCCGGGGCAATTCAGGGGAAATCGACGCAAATCAGAAATATTCGGGTAACACGTCGGGAAAACGCGAATCGGGCCCTTAGTAAATGACCCCCTATGAGATTCAGTTCACACAGACTAACAGGAATACACTGTACATAGAACAAAGGCCATAAGAGCGCCCCCTGGGATCTACGTTGAGGACACTGTGTGATCTAGTAAGGGCAGCATTTCAGTTCAAATTTAAAAAAAAAACTGGCTACTTTATTCACCCAAATTCTACCTTTTGGACCTTCTTCATAATCCTTTCTCAAGCAGTGTCATAAAAATACAAGATCACACACACATATATATATATATATAAGTTATGATATTAATAAATCTACTTGCATTTTTCCCTTTCCACTTGTGGAGTGCTGCATCTTTTTTGGAATATATTACATGGAGTCATCTTGCCAGGGCTCTGTTTGCTTGCACCCAAATATACAGTTTCAGTAGTGCTGCTCTGGACTACATAAAATATAGGGTCTGTAGGTTTGTTCTTAAGTTGAGTTTGTATGTAAGTCGGAACCGTATACTTTATCATTGTAATCCCAGCCAGAACTTTTTTGGTCTCTGTGACAATTGGATTTTAAAAATGTTGGATTGTCATAAGAACCAGGAGTAACAATAAATCTTCATTACAGACGCCTGTGATAACTGTTACAGCTGATTATTGTAGCCTAGGACTAAAGTACAGTAACTTACCAATATCCAGAGGTCCGTTTGTAACTAGGGTTCGTATGTAAGTCAGGTGTAGGGGAACGCCTGTATATACTGTATATGTATATACTTATATACACTTGTATACATTATTTATAAAGTGGGGAATCAAAAGCACTAGAAGGAGCTAGCACCCAACATCCCCATGTTTTGACAGTGGTGACTCTTTTTTGCATATTCTGGGCACATTTATCATTACCCCCATCCCCCCTCCCGGCTTGCGCTGGATCTATCGGGGGGCTCCAGGCCTCCTGATAAATTCCAACAGGCGGCATTGTGCTGTGAGAACATCTAAGCCAGGTCTGCACCATATCCTGCACTTCAACAGGTGTAGAGAGGTCACAATTGGTAGTGCGACCACATCACGGCTTGTACGACTGTTTTCAGGAATACCAGCCATGATAAATGTGGCTCTCTTGGCGTGAGAGCAGTTGGGCCCAGCTCAGTTCTACGCCAGGTCCAGGTATAGAATTGCACTATAGCCTGTGCCCGAATCTGTCGCAGGTCATAGCTGGTGCAGAGATAGGAGGTGTCTCCGCCCCCTGCCGGCCCACAGCACGGCTCGGCGCCACTTCCTCCCTGCTCAACCAGCAAAATATATCTCATATTTATCTCATTGCTATAGAAAAAAAGAGTAGTTCTCCTTAAAGGGATGTTCACTTTTCAGCAAATAAATCATATTTATTATACAATTTTCCAATATACTTTCTGTATTAATTCCTAATGGTTTTCTAGATCTCTGCTTGCTGTCATTCAATAGAAAGTTTCTATCTTTGATTCCAGTGGACAGAAATCCGACCATGGTCACTGCTCGTTACATGACAGAGAGTTGAGCTGTGCACCTGTGTGACATCACATGACCATGGTCAGATCTCTGTCTGCTGGAAATGAAGATAGGAGCTTTCTATAGACTTACAGCAAGCAGAGATTTAGAAAACTGTGAGGAATTGATACAGAAAGTATATTGGAAATTTATATAACTTTTCATCATACAAACCATAAGATTTTTTTGCTGATATTGGATAATCCCTTTAAGTCACATAAGGAGAAGTAAAAGCCATGCATGTTTCAGTCTGAGAATTTAAATATGCAAATTTGTTTTACAGGGTAGAATAAGGAAAACTTTGCCTCAAAGCTCCTTGAAGCACAACCTCTAAGCATCAAACATCTAGTGATTCCAAGAAACCTAATGTCATGATGGAGAATATTCTATTCCTTGATGGTAAGGGGACTGCCTTTAAGGTAGCTTTGAGGCAACATTTTGCTTATTCCAACCTTGGAAAAGAATTGAATGGCAATTGAAAAAATTGAAAAATTTAGTTAAAAGTAGCTAAAAAATGTAAAAAGTAGAGTTAAAAAAAAATCAATAGTCACATATTGGGGGTCATTTACTAAGGGCCCGAATCACGTTTTTCCGTCGGGTTTCCCGAATATTACCGTTTTGCGCCCAATTGCCCCGGGTTTTTGGCGTACACGATCGGATTGTGGCGCATCGGCGCCGGCATGCACGTGACGGAAATCGGGGGGCGTGGCCATCGGAAAACCCGACGGATTCGGAAAAACCGGCGCATTTTTTTAAAAAAAAATGTGTCGCTTAACACGCACTTACCTGCACCCAGGTTAGCTTGGTGAACTTCAGTGAGCTCCGACAGACTTCAGCGCAGCAGCGACACCTGGTGGACATCGGGCGCACTACCTTAGTGAACCCCCGGAAGACCTGAATCAGCGCCGGAGAACCCGCCGCTGGATCGCGAATGGGCCAGGTAAGTAAATGTGCCCCATTATATTCCATATTGGTGCTCTATAAATAAATAATAATAATCTTTATTTCTATAGCACCATCAAATTCGGTAGCGCTTTACAAATAAATAAAATAAATATAAAAATTTAACAAAATTAAAAAATAAATAAAAAATAATAATAATATTCCCCCTGTCGTGCAGTCTAGTATGCCTAGGGTTTCCATGTCTCCCTTTGAAGTTTGACTGATGGGGCTCCCTCCGTCCCCCGGCCTTACAAAGAGCTCGATTCTTTTCCATCCCTCCAACTTCTGTTCCAGGTTTATTGTCCTAAAACATAAAATTTATGTTTCTAATCACCACAATGACTTTAGAAACTTCTTCAAAGACTTCCCATAATTGAGAGAAGGCCTCCTCGTGAGAGTCTATCGCTCCGGGTTATTTATTTGTTCAAAAAATTCTACTGACTATTTACATCTGCAATTTGTCTAGTTTACTGTTCCCAGGCTGCCGACTCCAGGCGTCACATCCCGGCTTCCAGCCTCGGAGGTTATCACGTTGCCTATGTAAACATTTTTGGATAATTATTATTATTGACAATAGCTGGTGCTAATAATTTGTTTTATTCATCACCTACAAACAACTTTCTAATCTGGAACCTGGAAAGTCTCCGAAATATTTTTCTGTTGTTGGTTGAACATGTGTCCAATTACAGCACAGTATAGAAACATATACCCTGAACACTAAAGACGTCAAAGAGAGGGAACAGATCATGCTATGGGAGAATATTCTGTACATTCTTATCCTTAGAAATATTATTTTTTGTATCATTTATGTTTACATCATTTTTGAGATGCTCAACTTTGAAATTTTTGAAAATTTTTGAATTTTTATATATCCATGTAGTAGGTATGTCCACCCCTATCCTGTGAAGCCTCAGTGACTAGGAGAACCTGGGATTGATTGGAACCCGATATTTCCAGTGAATAAAGCCCTAGTACAGTGGTGGCGAACCTATGGCACGGGTGCCAAAGGCGGCACTCGGAGCCCTCTCTGTGGGCACCCAGGCCATCACTCCAGCATGAAGTTTACCAGACAGGACTCAAAGAATCTTCCTGCAGAATCTTCCTACAATGATGGGCTAATTTGCCCTTCTCCTTTCAACTGCGTTGGTGTCTTTAGGAGGCTGAATGACTGAAAGTTGTCAAAGAACAAAGAGAAATAAATTACTGCTTAAAGGGAACCTACCACCACAAATCTACCTATAAAGGTAGATTGGGTGGTAGGTGGATCAATTTGACGTGAGGATAGCCCTTTTAAGGGCTAATCCTCACGTCCCTGCACTTTTTTGATAACTTTAATTTGATATTTATTCAAATTTACTTATGCGGCTACCGGGGCGTGGAGTAGCCGCATATGAGATTACACGAGGCGGCTACTCCACGCCCCGGTAGCCACTTTACCCCTCCTACTCACCCATCTTCGGCGCGCAGCTCCGCGTAGCTGCGCGCCCTCGTCCGTCGATCCTGCCGTCTGCGCATGCGCAGAAGAGCAGGCCCGCGCCTGTTTCGGAGTTGTGACCGCACAGGCGCGGGCCTGCTCTTCTGCGCATGCGCAGACGGCGTAGCTGCGTGCCGAAGATGGGTGAGTAGGAGGGGTAAAGTGGCTACCGGGGCGTGGAGTAGCCGCCTCGTGTAATCTCATATGCGGCTACTCCACGCCCCAGTAGCCGCATAAGTAAATTTGAATAAATATCAAATTAAAGTTATCAAAAAAGTGCGGGGATGTGAGGATTAGCCCTTAAAAGGGCTATCCTCACGTCCCATTGATCCACCTACCACCCAATCTACCTTTATAGGTAGATTTGTGGTGGTAGGTGCCCTTTAAATTGCTGCGCTGGCACTTTACAATAAATAAGCGACTTTTGGTTAAAGTTTGGGCACTCAGGCTCTTAAAGGTTCGCCATCACTGCCCTAGTACTAGGACTTCTGAAATGAAGAGTTACCCTTCCACCTCTACAGGGCTAATTGGACCACAGTCTATTCAACGATTATGCAAACATCACTATATCTGCCAGAGAAAAATAATAGCAGTTGGTCCTGAAGAACATTAACCAACTGGAACTATGGGCCACATTTATCACTTTTGTGCGCCTAAGTGTAGTAGTTGCGCTTAAATTCTGGTGCACTGTTTTGCCTGAATTATCACAAGCTAGAACCATCTGTGATAAGTATATTTTCTGCCTCTTATTAATGACTTTACTTTACTACAGTTTAGGCGCAATTTTGGCGCAGTTTCGGTGCAATGTTAGATTTAGGCACTTACATGTGATCCTGCTACAAGCTCCACTCTGCTTCTCCCACAGCAGCACCCAGGTGTGTGACACCCTGCACCCAGTGACCTCCTCAGCAGGGGCTTCTCCTGGAGGGGATCCCCCAGTGCTGGTCTCCTGCTGCACCCCTGTAATTCTGCACAGTATCCCCCTCAGACACACTGGTTCTGCAAAGGGGCTCAATACTTTCTTCTCAGATAACGCCACCTTCGGGCTGGAGTGTTTTTGCGCCCGTTTTTGCGCCTAAATTAAAACGTTGCAAGTGATGAATATCATTAGGCGCAGCAAAACATCTGGATTGGTAAGATAGATGAGGGAAAGCTGCTTATTTTTGCTGCGTGGCTAATTTGGCGTTTAATCGCAAAAATGGCGCAAAACTAGTGCGCCTGAATGAAAAGGCGCAAAAACAACAGAAAAAACGAGTGATACATGTGGCCCTATGTGTTTACTAGGTTCCTCACCTCTGTCGACCGAATCTTTGCCTGCGATTATCTGTCTCAGGTCCAAGTGTCCTCCACATCACCGGGATCAAAGGGAGTGGATTCCAGAAATATATTGGGGTAGATTTACGTACCAGGTCTTGTCGCGATCCCACGGTGCGTTGTCCAATGTGCTATTCAGGTCCGGCGCAATTCACTAAGATCGTGCGTCCGAGTTCCTGCATGTGTCGCTGCTGCACCGAGGTCCGCCGGAGTTCACCTGCTTCTTACTGGTGCATGTGAGTGCGACACAAAACCTTTTTTAAATTCCCCATGGGGTTGACCAATGGCCATGCCCCCCATTTACTGTCATGTGCAAGCCGGCGCCCATGCACCAAAATCTGATCGCGTGAGCCAAAATCCCTGGGCAATTTGTTGCAAAACGGAAATATTCAGCAAACCTGAAAGTGCATCCGACGGACCCTTAATAAATGAGCCCCATTGACCCCACCAGGAGGCCAGACAGTGTCAACATACCTAATTGTTATGTAACATCAGTTAAGAGCCGGTGGTCCGGGTGCTATTATTGAACTCCGAACCAATCAGGTCCTGAAGAGAACCTAGATTATAGGCCACGGTAACAAACAAGCCCCATCTGAAGCTACAACTCTTCCAGGACTTCCAGACTGTAAACATACATTCGCTTAGTAGATTCTCTAACTACATCATATAGTTGGCCTCCGGAAGCTTTCATCTGGTGACCTCCAGTAGATGAGACCACTTCATCCCCTGAGGAGATGCTGTTTACTGACCGCCCCTGCATAGTCCTTTTAAACAAGTTTAGGCAGCCAACTTAGTTTAGGGACCTGTCAAGGATAAACCCTGGATTCCCAGTGGATAATTGAATGCCCCACAGATACCCTCAACAATCTTGTGGCTGAAGAGTTAAGACTTTTATAGCTTCATACTAAAGGAAAGCTGTAACTTAAAGGGGTTGGCCACTATTCAACAAATTTTTTTCCATTAGACATGCCTCTGAATGTATATGTGCCTGTGTCTTTACCTTTCTTTAATAGCTTCAGTCTTTCCCTGTTCCTCCTATCTCTCATTGCTTTGGGCTGCCCTAATGATTTCATCTGCTGTGCCTCATTCTCTGACAGTCCATTACACTGACAGATACAGGGAGAGATGGGGGGGGGGGGGCAATATGAGTGATAATCTCCTGCTGCAGCTCCTCCTATTCATCATTCCTCAGACGTGTTAATAAAGATCCACAGAGAGTCTGCATATAAAACTAAAGTAAGTAGCAGGACTGCTGAATCACTTGATGAACATTCAAGGATTTTTATTAGGGCAGAAAAGGCACATGGGCAACTTTTGCCAAAAGAGTGGCCAAACCCTTTAATTTCACATCTACAAAGCTCAACCACTTGTTTCAAAACTTTATTTTATGATTATGTAAAAGAGGCAGAAGTGCTTCAGGGAGCATTACTGGAGCTCCTCCAGGTTCTGGCCTCAGATACAGGGAGAGGAGGGGGGGGGGAGCAGCATGAGTGATAATCTCCTGCTGCAGCTCCTCCTATTCATCATTCCTCAGACGTGTTAATAAAGATCCACAGAGAGTCTGCATATAGAACTAAAGTAAGTAGCAGGACTGCTGAATCACTTGATGAACATTCAAGGATTTTTATTAGGGCAGAAAAGGCACATGGGCAACTTTTGCCAAAAGAGTGGCCAAACCCTTTAATTTCACATCTACAAAGCTCCACCGCTTGTTTTAAAACTTTATTTTATGATTATGTAAAAGAGGCAGAAGTGCTTCGGGGAGCATTACTGGAGCTCCTCCAGGTTCTGGCCTCAGACCCCTTCCTTCTGCCTTCTTGGCACTGGCCCTAGTATATAATGCCACATTGAGGTCCACTTCTACAAACTAGTGGTGGAGCTTTGTAGAGTGGTAGATCTCCCTTAACACCAATATGTCCGCCAACTCCTATGCTGTAGTAGTGATGATCAGGCACAAGCACGGTTTAGTCCATATATCCTTATATCTTACTTTATACCTTGTTTTCTTCCATATTTTCTGAAAAACACTCCAGCATCCTGCAATATTCTTGGCTTAAGGGGGACAAAGTGAAGAATAACCTGTAGGTTTATACATTTGGTAGAATTTCTAATGCCCTTTTTTCCACTAGAGGGAATGCGGTCTACATTTGGCAGTTGCAGCGAGCTCGGCCCGGTCTCTCCTTTGGGTGAGGATTGCTTTTTATTCTTATTTATCCCGTATTCTGAATCCCTGCAAAGTCCTCTAATCCCTCTGCTAGAGTCATGTGGATCCTCCACAAACATGTCATGGCGGCTCCTCCAGCTTCTCTCTGTGACTTCTGAGGCTTATCAACAATAGATTATACCCTTAGTTACTTGGGGGAATCAAGTTATACCCCAAGGGCAACACAAAGCACAGACAATCTAAAGTATCTCCAACTTAAAAGACTGAGCTTATTTTTCTTAGGAATAAGCAGTTAAGCCGGCGGTGTAGCATCTAACGCTCACTGTGCTCCTCCTCGTAAAACTTCGTAACATTCACTGCATTTAGCTCTACATTAGGGAAGGGTTTGCTGGCTTTTCATGAATGAATACAGAACAGGCAAAATGTTACGTTTTACATAAAAAATATCCTTAAAAAACTCAAAATCCATCCTGATAAACCAGGGACATTACTCATAGATCCAGGCACCGGGACTGTGGGAATCTACTTATATTTGTAATCCATGGCCTTTTTCCTTCTAAAATCTTTTTTTTTTTTAAATGCTAATGAGCCACAAGTGCTCTGGGGGCGTCACCAGAGAGACCTTACATGCTTCAAAGGCTGTTACACTGTGCAGGAGCACTTTCACCCTCTCAATGGATAAGATTACAAGAGGCAAAGGGTGGGAGGTAGGGCTGAGATAGAAGGGGCATGGGAAGATAGTGTAAGAGTCTGTGTAGCAAAGGGGCTCTGGTAACACCCACCAGACAAATTCTTCTTCATTAGCATAATAGTAAAAGTTGATTTTAGAAAAAAGGAGGCCATGGGTAACAAATATAAGAAGATATAAGAAGATATGAGTAAGTGTCCCTGGATTATCATTAATGGTTTTGAAGCTAGATTCCCTTTAACAGTATGTTTACATGCTAGAATAAAAGGTAGCTACCTGCTCAATATTTAACTCCTTTCAGACCGCCCGCAGTATGAAGTAACTAGATGCATATGAACTCCCGGTATAGAGGGATTAAACTGAGCTACTGGGTAGGATCAGACCCAGTACAGGTCTGATCGACATTACCGTTACGGGGGTCATTACTGCATGCTCTTATAGATGCCCCAGCTATAGAGCAAAACTTGTAAAAGAAATGAAAAAATGGTATAATTAAAAATAAAATAATGTGAAACTGTCCCCCTGGGGTCTTTTATGAAATCATGTGAGACATATAAAGTAAGAACACACGCACAAAAATTTTTCAAAAATATTCATAAAAATATTGCACAACGACGTCTATATAGATAACACTGACCCATCATTACATCACTACTGACAATAGATGATGTCACAGCTAATCTCCTCCACCTCCCTGTACAATGATCTCTATATAGATAACACTGACCCATCATTACATCACTACTGACAATAGATGATGTCACAGCTAATCTCCTCCTCCTCTCCGTACAATAACCTCTATATAGATAACACAGACCCATCATTACATCACTACTGACAATAGATGATGTCACAGCTTATCTCCTCCTCCTCTCCGTACAATAACCTCTATATAGATAACACTGACCCATCATTACATCACTACTGACAATAGATGATGTCAAAGCTTATCCCCTCCCCCTCCCTGTACAATGACCTCTATATAGATAACACTGACCCATCATTACATCACTACTGACAATAGATGATGTCACAGCTTATCTCCGCCCCCTCCCTGTACAATGACCTCTATATAGATAACACTGACCCATCATTACATCACTACAGACAATAGATGATGTCACAGCTTATCTCCTCCCCCTCCCTGTACAATGTCCTCTATATAGATAACACTGACCCATCATTACATCACTACTGACAATAGATGATGTCACAGCTTATCTCCTCCCCTTCCCTGTACAAAAACCTCTGTATAGATAACACTTACCCATCATTACATCACTACTGACAATAGATGATGTCACAGCTTATCTCCTCCCCCTCCCTGTACAATGACCTCTATATAGATAACACTGAACCATCATTACATCACTACTGACAATAGATGATGTCACAGCTCATTTCCTCCCCCTCCCTGTACAATGACCTCTATATAGATAACACTGACACATCATTACATAACTACTGACAATAGATGATGTCACAGCTTATCTCCTCCCCTCCCTGTACAATGTCCTCTATATAGATAACACTGACCTATCATTACATCACTACTGACAATGGATGATGTCACAGCTTATCTCCTCCCCTCCCTGTACAATGTCCTCTATATAGATAACACTGACCCATCATTACATCACTACTGACAATAGATGATGTCACAGCTTATCCCCTCCCCCTCCCTGTACAATGACCTCTAGATAGATAACACTGACCCATCATTACATCACTACTGACAATAAATGATGTCACAGCTTATCCCCTCCCCCTCCCTGTACAATGACCTCTACATAGATAACACTGACCCATCATTACATCACTACTGACAATAAATGATGTCACAGCTTATCTCCTCCTCCTCTCCGTACAATAACCTCTATATAGATAACACTGACCCATCATTACATCACTACTGACAATAGATGATGTCACAGCTTATCTCCGCCCCCTCCCTGTACAATGACCTCTATATAGATAACACTGACCCATCATTACATAACTACTGACAATAGATGATGTCACAGCTTATCTCCTCCCCTCCCTGTACAATGTCCTCTATATAGATAACACTGACCTATCATTACATCACTACTGACAATGGATGATGTCACAGCTTATCTCCTCCCCTCCCTGTACAATGTCCTCTATATAGATAACACTGACCCATCATTACATCACTACTGACAATAGATGATGTCACAGCTTATCCCCTCCCCCTCCCTGTACAATGACCTCTAGATAGATAACACTGACCCATCATTACATCACTACTGACAATAGATGATGTCACAGCTTATCCCCTCCCCCTCCCTGTACAATGACCTCTACATAGATAACACTGACCCATCATTACATCACTACTGACAATAGATGATGTCACAGCTTATCTCCTCCTCCTCTCCGTACAATAACCTCTATATAGATAACACTGACCCATCATTACATCACTACTGACAATAGATGATGTCACAGCTTATCTCCACCCCCTCCCTGTACAATGACCTCTATATAGATAACACTGACCCATCATTACATCACTACTGACAATAGATGATGTCACAGCTTATCTCCTCCCCCTCCTGTGCAATGACCTCTATATAGATAACACTGACCCATCATTACATCACTACTGACAATAGATGATGTCACAGCTTATCTCCTCCACCTCCTGTGCAATAACCTCTATATAGATAACACTGACCCATCATTACATCACTACTGACAATAGATGATGTCACAGCTTATCTCCGCCCCCTCCCTGTACAATGACCTCTATATAGATAGCACTGACCCATCATTACATCACTACTGACAATAGATGATGTCACAGCTTATCTCCTCCCCCTCCTGTGCAATGACCTCTATATAGATAACACTGACCCATCATTACATCACTACTGACAATAGATGATGTCAAAGCTTTTCTTTTCCCCTTTCCTGTACAAAAACCTCTATATAGATAACACTGACCCATCATTACATCACTACTGACAATAGATGATGTCACAGCTTATCTCATCCCCCTCCCTGTACAATGACCTCTATATAGATAACACAGACCCATCATTGCATCACTACTGACAATAGATGATGTCACAGCTTATCTCATCCCCCTGCCTGTACAATGACCTCTATATAGATAACACAGACCCATCATTGCATCACTACTGACAATAGATGATGTCACAGCTTATCTCCTCCTCCACTCCGTACAATAACCTCTATATAGATAACACTGACCCATCATTACATCACTATTGACAATAGATGATGTCACAGCTTATCTCGTCCCCCTCCCTGTACAATGACCTCTATAAAGATAACACTGACCCATCATTACATCACTTCTGACAATAGATGATGTCACAGCTTATCCCCTCCCCCTCCCTGTACAATGACCTCTATATAGATAACACTGACCCATCATTACATCACTACTGACAATAGATGATGTCACAGTTTATCTCCGCCCCCTCCCTGTACAATGACCTCTATATAGATAACACTGACCCATCATTACATCACTACTGACAATAGATGATGTCACAGCTTATCTCCTCCCCCTCCCTGTACAATGACTTCTATATAGATAACACTAACCCATCATTACATCACTGCTGACAATAGATGATGTCACAGCTTATCTCCTCCTCCTCCCTGTACAATGACCTCTATATAGATAACACTGAGCTATCATTACATCACAACTGACAATAGATGATGTCACAGCTTATCTCCTCCTCCTCTCCGTATAATAACCTCTATATAGATAACACTGACCCATCATTACATCACTACTGACAATAGATGATGTCACAGCTTATCTCCGCCCCCTCCCTGTACAATGACCTCTATATAGATAACACTGACCCATCATTACATCACTACTGACAATAGATGATGTCACAGCTTATCTCCTAACCTCCCTGTACAATGACCTCTTTATAGATAACACTGACCCATCTTTACATCACTACTGACAATAGATGATGTCACAGCTTATCCCCTCCGCCTCCCTGTACAATGACCTCTATATTGATAACACTGACCCATCATTACATCACTACTGACAATAGATGATGTCACATCTTATCTCCTCCCCCTCCCTGTACAATGTCCTCTATATAGATAACACTGACCCATCATTACATCACTACTGACAATAGATGATGTTACAGCTTATCTCCTCCTCCTCCCGGTACAATGACCTCTATATAGATAACACTGACCCATCATTACATCACCACTGACAATATATGATGTCACAGCTTATCTCCTTCCCCTCCCTGTACAATGACCTCTATATAGATAACACTGACCCATCATTACATCACTATTGACAATAGATGATGTCACAGCTTATCTCTTCCCCCTCCTGTACAATGACCTCTATATAGATAACACTGACCCATCATTACATCACTACTGACAATAGATGATGTCAAAGCTTATCTCCACCCCCTCCCTGTACAATGACCTCTATATAGATAACACTGACACATCATTACATCACTACTGACAATAGATGATGTCACAGCTTATCTCCTCCCCCTCCCTGTACAATGACCTCTATATAGATAACACTGACACATCATTACATCACTACTGACAATAGATGATATCACAGCTTATCTCTTCCTCCTCCCTGTACAATGACCTCTATATAGATAACACTGACCCATCATTACATCACTATTGACAATAGATGATGTCACGGGTTATCTCTTCCCCCTCCTGTACAATGACCTCTATATAGATAACACTGACCCATCATTACATCACTACTGACAATAGATGATGTCACAGCTTATCTCCGCCCCCTCCCTGTACAATGACCTCTATATTGATAACTTTGACCCATCATTACATCACTACTGACAATAGATGATATCACAGCTTATCTCCTCTCCCTCCCTGTACAATGACTTCTATATAGATAACACTAACCCATCATTACATCACTGCTGACAATAGATGATGTCACAGCTTATCTCCTCCCCCTCCCTGTACAATGACCTCTATATAGATAACACTGACCCATCATTACATAACTACTGACAATAGATGATGTCACAGCTTATCTCCTAACCTCCCTGTACAATGGCCTCTATATAGATAACACTGACCCATCTTTACATCACTACTGACAATAGATGATGTCACAGCTTATCCCCTCCCCCTCCCTGTACAATGTCCTCTATATAGATAACACTGACCCATCATTACATCACTACTGACAATAGATGATGTCACAGCTTATCTCCTCCTCCTCCCTGTACAATGACCTCTATATTGATAACACTGACCCATCATTACATCACTACTGACAATAGATGATGTCACAGCTTATCTCCTCCCCCTCCCTGTACAATGTCCTCTATATAGATAACACTGACCCATCATTACATCACTACTGACAATAGATGATGTTACAGCTTATCTCCTCCTCCTCCCGGTACAATGACCTCTATATAGATAACACTGACCCATCATTACATCACCACTGACAATATATGATGTCACAGCTTATCTCCTTCCCCTCCCTGTACAATGACCTCTATATAGATAACACTGACCCATCATTACATCACTATTGACAATAGATGATGTCACAGCTTATCTCTTCCCCTTCCTGTACAATGACCTCTATATAGATAACACTGACCCATCATTACATCACTACTGACAATAGATGATGTCAAAGCTTATCTCCACCCCCTCCCTGTACAATGACCTCTATATAGATAGCAATGACACATCATTACATCACTACTGACAATAGATGATGTCACAGCTTATCTCCTCCCCCTCCCTGTACAATGACCTCTATATAGATAACACTGACACATCATTACATCACTACTGACAATAGATGATATCACAGCTTATCTCTTCCACCTCCCTGTACAATGACCTCTATATAGATAACACTGACCCATCATTACATCACTATTGGCAATAGATGATGTCACAGGTTATCTCTTCCCCCTCCTGTACAATGACCTCTATATAGATAACACTGACCCATCATTACATCACTACTGACAATAGAAGATGTCACAGCTTATCTCCTCCTACTCCCGGTACAATGACCTCTATATAGATAACACTGACCCATCATTACATCACCACTGACAATATATGATGTCACAGCTTATCTCCTCCCCCTCCCTGTACAATGACCTCTATATAGATAACACTGACACATCATTACATCACTACTGACAATAGATGATGTCACAGCTTATCTCCTCCTCCCCCTGTACAATGACCTCTATATAGATAACACTGACCCATCATTACATCACTACTGACAATAGATGATGTCACAGCTTATCTCCGCCCCCTCCCTGTACAATGACCTCTATATAGATAACACTGACCCATCATTACATCACTACTGACAATAGATGATGTCACAGCTTATCTCCTCCCCCTCCTGTGCAATGACCTCTATATAGATAACACTGACCCATCATTACATCACTACTGACAATAGATGATGTCACAGCTTATCTCCTCCCCCTCCTGTGCAATAACCTCTATATAGATAACACTGACCCATCATTACATCACTACTGACAATAGATGATGTCACAGCTAATCTCCTCCACCTCCCTGTACAATGACCTCTATATAGATAACACTGACCCATCATTACATCACTACTGACAATAGATGATGTCACAGCTAATCTCCTCCTCCTCTCCGTACAATAACCTCTATATAGATAACACTGACCTATCATTACATCACTACTGACAATAGATGATGTCACAGCTTATCTCCTCCTCCTCTCCGTACAATAACCTCTATATAGATAACACTGACCCATCATTACATCACTACTGACAATAGATGATGTCAAAGCTTATCCCCTCCCCCTCCCTGTACAATGACCTCTATATAGATAACACTGACCCATCATTACATCACTACTGACAATAGATGATGTCACAGCTTATCTCCGCCCCCTCCCTGTGCAATGACCTCTATATAGATAACACTGACCCATCATTACATCACTACAGACAATAGATGATGTCACAGCTTATCTCCTCCCCCTCCCTGTACAATGTCCTCTATATAGATAACACTGACCCATCATTACATCACTACTGACAATAGATGATGTCACAGCTTATCTCCTCCCCTTCCCTGTACAAAAACCTCTGTATAGATAACACTTACCCATCATTACATCACTACTGACAATAGATGATGTCACAGCTTATCTCCTCCCCCTCCCTGTACAATGACCTCTATATAGATAACACTGAACCATCATTACATCACTACTGACAATAGATGATGTCACAGCTCATTTCCTCCCCCTCCCTGTACAATGACCTCTATATAGATAACACTGACCCATCATTACATAACTACTGACAATAGATGATGTCACAGCTTATCTTCTCCCCTCCCTGTACAATGTCCTCTATATAGATAACACTGACCTATCATTACATCACTACTGACAATGGATGATGTCACAGCTTATCTCCTCCCCTCCCTGTACAATGTCCTCTATATAGATAACACTGACCCATCATTACATCACTACTGACAATAGATGATGTCACAGCTTATACCCTCCCCCTCCCTGTACAATGACCTCTAGATAGATAACACTGACCCATCATTACATCACTACTGACAATAGATGATGTCACAGCTTATCCCCTCCCCCTCCCTGTACAATGACCTCTACATAGATAACACTGACCCATCATTACATCACTACTGACAATAGATGATGTCACAGCTTATCTCCGCCCCCTCCCTGTACAATGACCTCTATATAGATAACACTGACCCATCATTACATCACTACTGACAATAGATGATGTCACAGCTTATGTCCTCCCCCTCCTGTGCAATAACCTCTATATAGATAACACTGACCCATCATTACATCACTACTGACAATAGATGATGTCACAGCTTATCTCCGCCCCCTCCCTGTACAATGACCTCTATATAGATAACACTGACCCATCATTACATCACTACTGACAATAGATGATGTCACAGCTTATCTCCTCCCCCTCCTGTGCAATGACCTCTATATAGATAACACTGACCCATCATTACATCACTACTGACAATAGATGATGTCAAAGCTTTTCTTTTCCCCTTTCCTGTACAAAAACCTCTATATAGATAACACTGACCCATCATTACATCACTACTGACAATAGATGATGTCACAGCTTATCTCATCCCCCTCCCTGTACAATGACCTCTATATAGATAACACAAACCCATCATTGCATCACTACTGACAATAGATGATGTCACAGCTTATCTCATCCCCCTCCCTGTACAATGACCTCTATATAGATAACACAGACCCATCATTGCATCACTACTGACAATAGATGATGTCACAGCTTATCTCCTCCTCCTCTCCGTACAATAACCTCTATATAGATAACACTGACCCATCATTACATCACTATTGACAATAGATGATGTCACAGCTTATCTCGTCCCCCTCCCTGTACAATGACCTCTATAAAGATAACACTGACCCATCATTACATCACTACTGACAATAGATGATGTCACAGCTTATCCCCTCCCCCTCCCTGTACAATGACCTCTATATAGATAACACTGACCCATCATTACATCACTACAGACAATAGATGATGTCACAGTTTATCTCCGCCCCCTCCCTGTACAATGACCTCTATATAGATAACACTGACCCATCATTACATCACTACTGACAATAGATGATGTCACAGCTTATCTCCTCCCCCTCCCTGTACAATGACTTCTATATAGATAACACTAACCCATCATTACATCACTGCTGACAATAGATGATGTCACAGCTTATCTCCTCCTCCTCCCTGTACAATGACCTCTATATAGATAACACTGACCCATTATTACATCACTACTGACAATAGATGATGTCACAGCTTATCTCCTAACCTCCCTGTACAATGGCCTCTTTATAGATAACACTGACCCATCTTTACATCACTACTGACAATAGATGATGTCACAGCTTATCCCCTCCGCCTCCCTGTACAATGTCCTCTATATAGATAACACTGACCCATCATTACATCACTACTGACAATAGATGATGTCACAGCTTATCTCCTCCTCCTCCCTGTACAATGACCTCTATATTGATAACACTGACCCATCATTACATCACTACTGACAATAGATGATGTCACAGCTTATCTCCTCCCCCTCCCTGTACAATGTCCTCTATATAGATAACACTGACCCATCATTACATCACTACTGACAATAGATGATGTTACAGCTTATCTCCTCCTCCTCCCGGTACAATGACCTCTATATAGATAACACTGACCCATCATTACATCACCACTGACAATATATGATGTCACAGCTTATCTCCTTCCCCTCCCTGTACAATGACCTCTATATAGATAACACTGACCCATCATTACATCACTATTGACAATAGATGATGTCACAGCTTATCTCTTCCCCCTCCTGTACAATGACCTCTATATAGATAACACTGACCCATCATTACATCACTACTGACAATAGATGATGTCAAAGCTTATCTCCACCCCCTCCCTGTACAATGACCTCTATATAGATAACACTGACACATCATTACATCACTACTGACAATAGATGATGTCACAGCTTATCTCCTCCCCCTCCCTGTACAATGACCTCTATATAGATAACACTGACACATCATTACATCACTACTGACAATAGATGATATCACAGCTTATCTCTTCCTCCTCCCTGTACAATGACCTCTATATAGATAACACTGACCCATCATTACATCACTATTGACAATAGATGATGTCACGGGTTATCTCTTCCCCCTCCTGTACAATGACCTCTATATAGATAACACTGACCCATCATTACATCACTACTGACAATAGATGATGTCACAGCTTATCTCCGCCCCCTCTCTGTACAATGACCTCTATATTGATAACTTTGACCCATCATTACATCACTACTGACAATAGATGATGTCACAGCTTATCTCCTCTCCCTCCCTGTACAATGACTTCTATATAGATAACACTAACCCATCATTACATCACTGCTGACAATAGATGATGTCACAGCTTATCTCCTCCCCCTCCCTGTACAATGACCTCTATATAGATAACACTGACCCATCATTACATAACTACTGACAATAGATGATGTCACAGCTTATCTCCTAACCTCCCTGTACAATGGCCTCTATATAGATAACACTGACCCATCTTTACATCACTACTGACAATAGATGATGTCACAGCTTATCCCCTCCCCCTCCCTGTACAATGTCCTCTATATAGATAACACTGACCCATCATTACATCACTACTGACAATAGATGATGTTACAGCTTATCTCCTCCTCCTCCCGGTACAATGACCTCTATATAGATAACACTGACCCATCATTACATCACCACTGACAATATATGATGTCACAGCTAATCTCCTTCCCCTCCCTGTACAATGACCTCTATATAGATAACACTGACCCATCATTACATCACTATTGACAATAGATGATGTCACAGCTTATCTCTTCCCCCTCCTGTACAATGACCTCTATATAGATAACACTGACCCATCATTACATCACTACTGACAATAGATGATGTCAAAGCTTATCTCCACCCCCTCCCTGTACAATGACCTCTATATAGATAGCACTGACACATCATTACATCACTACTGACAATAGATGATGTCACAGCTTATCTCCTCCCCCTCCCTGTACAATGACCTCTATATAGATAACACTGACACATCATTACATCACTACTGACAATAGATGATATCACAGCTTATCTCTTCCCCTCCCTGTACAATGACCTCTATATAGATAACACTGACCCATCATTACATCACTATTGACAATAGATGATGTCACAGGTTATCTCTTCCCCCTCCTGTACAATGACCTCTATATAGATAACACTGACACATCATTACATCACTACTGACAATAGATGATGTCACAGCTTATCTCCTCCTCCCTCTGTACAATGACCTCTATATAGATAACACTGACCCATCATTACATCACTACTGACAATAGATGATGTCACAGCTTATCTCCGCCCCCTCCCTGTACAATGACCTCTATATAGATAACACTGACCCATCATTACATCACTACTGACAATAGATGATGTCACAGCTTATCTCCTCCCCCTCCTGTGCAATGACCTCTATATAGATAACACTGACCCATCATTACATCACTACTGACAATAGATGATGTCACAGCTTATCTCCTCCCCCTCCTGTGCAATAACCTCTATATAGATAACACTGACCCATCATTACATCACTACTGACAATAGATGATGTCACAGCTTATCTCCGCCCCCTCCCTGTACAATGACCTCTATATAGATTACACTGACCCATCATTACATCACTACTGACAATAGATGATGTCACAGCTTATCTCCCCCCACTCCTGTGCAATGACCTCTATATAGATAACACTGACCCATCATTACATCACTACTGACAATAGATGATGTCAAAGCTTTTCTTTTCCCCTTCCCTGTACAAAAACCTCTATATAGATAACACTGACCCATCATTACATCACTACTGACAATAGATGATGTCAAAGCTTTTCTTTTCCCCTTCCCTGTACAAAAACCTCTATATAGATAACACTGACCCATCATTACATCACTACTGACAATAGATGATGTCACAGCTTATCTCCTCCCCCTTCCTGTACAATGACCTCTACATAGATAACACTGACCCATCATTACATCACTACTGACAATAGATGATGTCACAGCTTATCTCCTCCTCCTCTCCGTACAATAACCTCTATATAGATAACACTGACCCATCATTACATCACTATTGACAATAGATGATGTCACAGCTTATCTCGTCCCCCTCCCTGTACAATGACCTCTATAAAGATAACACTGACCCATCATTACATCACTACTGACAATAGATGATGTCACAGCTTATCCCCTCCCCCTCCCTGTACAATGACCTCTATATAGATAACACTGACCCATCATTACATCACTACTGACAATAGATGATGTCACAGTTTATCTCCGCCCCCTCCCTGTACAATGACCTCTATATAGATAACACTGACCCATCATTACATCACTACTGACAATAGATGATGTCACAGCTTATCTCCTCCCCCTCCCTGTACAATGACTTCTATATAGATAACACTAACCCATCATTACATCACTGCTGACAATAGATGATGTCACAGCTTATCTCCTCCTCCTCCCTGTACAATGACCTCTATATAGATAACACTGAGCTATCATTACATCACTACTGACAATAGATGATGTCACAGCTTATCTCCTCCCCCTCCCTGTACAATGACCTCTATATAGATAACAGTGACCCATCATTACATCACTACTGACAATAGATGATGTCACAGCTTATCTCCTCCTCCTCTCCGTATAATAACCTCTATATAGATAACACTGACCCATCATTACATCACTATTGACAATAGATGATGTCACAGCTTTTCTCCGCCCCCTCCCTGTACAATGACCTCTATATAGATAACACTGACCCATCATTACATCACTACTGACAATAGATGATGTCACAGCTTATCTCCTCCCCCTCCCTATACAATGACTTCTATATAGATAACACTAACCCATCATTACATCACTGCTGACAATAGATGATGTCACAGCTTATCCCCTCCCCCTCCCTGTACAATGACCTCTATATAGATAACACTGACCCATCATTACATAACTACTGACAATAGATGATGTCACAGCTTATCTCCTAACCTCCCTGTACAATGGCCTCTATATAGATAACACTGACCCATCTTTACATCACTACTGACAATAGATGATGTCACAGCTTATCCCCTCCGCCTCCCTGTACAATGTCCTCTATATAGATAACACTGACCCATCATTACATCACTACTGACAATAGATGATGTCACAGCTTATCTCCTCCCCCTCCTGTGCAATAACCTCTATATAGATAACACTGACCCATCATTACATCACTACTGACAATAGATGATGTCACAGCTAATCTCCTCCACCTCCCTGTACAATGACCTCTATATAGATAACACTGACCCATCATTACATCACTACTGACAATAGATGATGTCACAGCTAATCTCCTCCTCCTCTCCGTACAATAACCTCTATATAGATAACACTGACCTATCATTACATCACTACTGACAATAGATGATGTCACAGCTTATCTCCTCCTCCTCTCCGTACAATAACCTCTATATAGATAACACTGACCCATCATTACATCACTACTGACAATAGATGATGTCAAAGCTTATCCCCTCCCCCTCCCTGTACAATGACCTCTATATAGATAACACTGACCCATCATTACATCACTACTGACAATAGATGATGTCACAGCTTATCTCCGCCCCCTCCCTGTACAATGACCTCTATATAGATAACACTGACCCATCATTACATCACTACAGACAATAGATGATGTCACAGCTTATCTCCTCCCCCTCCCTGTACAATGTCCTCTATATAGATAACACTGACCCATCATTACATCACTACTGACAATAGATGATGTCACAGCTTATCTCCTCCCCTTCCCTGTACAAAAACCTCTGTATAGATAACACTTACCCATCATTACATCACTACTGACAATAGATGATGTCACAGCTTATCTCCTCCCCCTCCCTGTACAATGACCTCTATATAGATAACACTGAACCATCATTACATCACTACTGACAATAGATGATGTCACAGCTCATTTCCTCCCCCTCCCTGTACAATGACCTCTATATAGATAACACTGACCCATCATTACATAACTACTGACAATAGATGATGTCACAGCTTATCTCCTCCCCTCCCTGTACAATGTCCTCTATATAGATAACACTGACCTATCATTACATCACTACTGACAATGGATGATGTCACAGCTTATCTCCTCCCCTCCCTGTACAATGTCCTCTATATAGATAACACTGACCCATCATTACATCACTACTGACAATAGATGATGTCACAGCTTATCCCCTCCCCCTCCCTGTACAATGACCTCTAGATAGATAACACTGACCCATCATTACATCACTACTGACAATAGATGATGTCACAGCTTATCCCCTCCCCCTCCCTGTACAATGACCTCTACATAGATAACACTGACCCATCATTACATCACTACTGACAATAGATGATGTCACAGCTTATCTCCGCCCCCTCCCTGTACAATGACCTCTATATAGATAACACTGACCCATCATTACATCACTACTGACAATAGATGATGTCACAGCTTATGTCCTCCCCCTCCTGTGCAATAACCTCTATATAGATAACACTGACCCATCATTACATCACTACTGACAATAGATGATGTCACAGCTTATCTCCGCCCCCTCCCTGTACAATGACCTCTATATAGATAACACTGACCCATCATTACATCACTACTGACAATAGATGATGTCACAGCTTATCTCCTCCCCCTCCTGTGCAATGACCTCTATATAGATAACACTGACCCATCATTACATCACTACTGACAATAGATGATGTCAAAGCTTTTCTTTTCCCCTTTCCTGTACAAAAACCTCTATATAGATAACACTGACCCATCATTACATCACTACTGACAATAGATGATGTCACAGCTTATCTCATCCCCCTCCCTGTACAATGACCTCTATATAGATAACACAAACCCATCATTGCATCACTACTGACAATAGATGATGTCACAGCTTATCTCATCCCCCTCCCTGTACAATGACCTCTATATAGATAACACAGACCCATCATTGCATCACTACTGACAATAGATCATGTCACAGCTTATCTCCTCCTCCTCTCCGTACAATAACCTCTATATAGATAACACTGACCCATCATTACATCACTATTGACAATAGATGATGTCACAGCTTATCTCGTCCCCCTCCCTGTACAATGACCTCTATAAAGATAACACTGACCCATCATTACATCACTACTGACAATAGATGATGTCACAGCTTATCCCCTCCCCCTCCCTGTACAATGACCTCTATATAGATAACACTGACCCATCATTACATCACTACAGACAATAGATGATGTCACAGTTTATCTCCGCCCCCTCCCTGTACAATGACCTCTATATAGATAACACTGACCCATCATTACATCACTACTGACAATAGATGATGTCACAGCTTATCTCCTCCCCCTCCCTGTACAATGACTTCTATATAGATAACACTAACCCATCATTACATCACTGCTGACAATAGATGATGTCACAGCTTATCTCCTCCTCCTCCCTGTACAATGACCTCTATATAGATAACACTGACCCATCATTACATCACTACTGACAATAGATGATGTCACAGCTTATCTCCTAACCTCCCTGTACAATGGCCTCTTTATAGATAACACTGACCCATCTTTACATCACTACTGACAATAGATGATGTCACAGCTTATCCCCTCCGCCTCCCTGTACAATGTCCTCTATATAGATAACACTGACCCATCATTACATCACTACTGACAATAGATGATGTCACAGCTTATCTCCTCCTCCTCCCTGTACAATGACCTCTATATTGATAACACTGACCCATCATTACATCACTACTGACAATAGATGATGTCACAGCTTATCTCCTCCCCCTCCCTGTACAATGTCCTCTATATAGATAACACTGACCCATCATTACATCACTACTGACAATAGATGATGTTACAGCTTATCTCCTCCTCCTCCCGGTACAATGACCTCTATATAGATAACACTGACCCATCATTACATCACCACTGACAATATATGATGTCACAGCTTATCTCCTTCCCCTCCCTGTACAATGACCTCTATATAGATAACACTGACCCATCATTACATCACTATTGACAATAGATGATGTCACAGCTTATCTCTTCCCCCTCCTGTACAATGACCTCTATATAGATAACACTGACCCATCATTACATCACTACTGACAATAGATGATGTCAAAGCTTATCTCCACCCCCTCCCTGTACAATGACCTCTATATAGATAACACTGACACATCATTACATCACTACTGACAATAGATGATGTCACAGCTTATCTCCTCCCCCTCCCTGTACAATGACCTCTATATAGATAACACTGACCCATCATTACATCACTATTGACAATAGATGATGTCACGGGTTATCTCTTCCCCCTCCTGTACAATGACCTCTATATAGATAACACTGACCCATCATTACATCACTACTGACAATAGATGATGTCACAGCTTATCTCCGCCCCCTCTCTGTACAATGACCTCTATATTGATAACTTTGACCCATCATTACATCACTACTGACAATAGATGATGTCACAGCTTATCTCCTCTCCCTCCCTGTACAATGACTTCTATATAGATAACACTAACCCATCATTACATCACTGCTGACAATAGATGATGTCACAGCTTATCTCCTCCCCCTCCCTGTACAATGACCTCTATATAGATAACACTGACCCATCATTACATAACTACTGACAATAGATGATGTCACAGCTTATCTCCTAACCTCCCTGTACAATGGCCTCTATATAGATAACACTGACCCATCTTTACATCACTACTGACAATAGATGATGTCACAGCTTATCCCCTCCCCCTCCCTGTACAATGTCCTCTATATAGATAACACTGACCCATCATTACATCACTACTGACAATAGATGATGTTACAGCTTATCTCCTCCTCCTCCCGGTACAATGACCTCTATATAGATAACACTGACCCATCATTACATCACCACTGACAATATATGATGTCACAGCTAATCTCCTTCCCCTCCCTGTACAATGACCTCTATATAGATAACACTGACCCATCATTACATCACTATTGACAATAGATGATGTCACAGCTTATCTCTTCCCCCTCCTGTACAATGACCTCTATATAGATAACACTGACCCATCATTACATCACTACTGACAATAGATGATGTCAAAGCTTATCTCCACCCCCTCCCTGTACAATGACCTCTATATAGATAGCACTGACACATCATTACATCACTACTGACAATAGATGATGTCACAGCTTATCTCCTCCCCCTCCCTGTACAATGACCTCTATATAGATAACACTGACACATCATTACATCACTACTGACAATAGATGATATCACAGCTTATCTCTTCCCTTCCCTGTACAATGACCTCTATATAGATAACACTGACCCATCATTACATCACTATTGACAATAGATGATGTCACAGGTTATCTCTTCCCCCTCCTGTACAATGACCTCTATATAGATAACACTGACACATCATTACATCACTACTGACAATAGATGATGTCACAGCTTATCTCCTCCTCCCTCTGTACAATGACCTCTATATAGATAACACTGACCCATCATTACATCACTACTGACAATAGATGATGTCACAGCTTATCTCCGCCCCCTCCCTGTACAATGACCTCTATATAGATAACACTGACCCATCATTACATCACTACTGACAATAGATGATGTCACAGCTTATCTCCTCCCCCTCCTGTGCAATGACCTCTATATAGATAACACTGACCCATCATTACATCACTACTGACAATAGATGATGTCACAGCTTATCTCCTCCCCCTCCTGTGCAATAACCTCTATATAGATAACACTGACCCATCATTACATCACTACTGACAATAGATGATGTCACAGCTTATCTCCGCCCCCTCCCTGTACAATGACCTCTATATAGATTACACTGACCCATCATTACATCACTACTGACAATAGATGATGTCACAGCTTATCTCCCCCCACTCCTGTGCAATGACCTCTATATAGATAACACTGACCCATCATTACATCACTACTGACAATAGATGATGTCAAAGCTTTTCTTTTCCCCTTCCCTGTACAAAAACCTCTATATAGATAACACTGACCCATCATTACATCACTACTGACAATAGATGATGTCACAGCTTATCTCATCCCCCTCCCTGTACAATGACCTCTATATAGATAACACTGACCCATCATTGCATCACTACTGACAATAGATGATGTCACAGCTTATCTCCTCCCCCTTCCTGTACAATGACCTCTACATAGATAACACTGACCCATCATTACATCACTACTGACAATAGATGATGTCACAGCTTATCTCCTCCTCCTCCCTGTACAATGACCTCTATATAGATAACACTGAGCTATCATTACATCACTACTGACAATAGATGATGTCACAGCTTATCTCCTCCCCCTCCCTGTACAATGACCTCTATATAGATAACAGTGACCCATCATTACATCACTACTGACAATAGATGATGTCACAGCTTATCTCCTCCTCCTCTCCGTACAATAACCTCTATATAGATAACACTGACCCATCATTACATCACTATTGACAATAGATGATGTCACAGCTTATCTCGTCCCCCTCCCTGTACAATGACCTCTATAAAGATAACACTGACCCATCATTACATCACTACTGACAATAGATGATGTCACAGCTTATCCCCTCCCCCTCCCTGTACAATGACCTCTATATAGATAACACTGACCCATCATTACATCACTACTGACAATAGATGATGTCACAGTTTATCTCCGCCCCCTCCCTGTACAATGACCTCTATATAGATAACACTGACCCATCATTACATCACTACTGACAATAGATGATGTCACAGCTTATCTCCTCCCCCTCCCTGTACAATGACTTCTATATAGATAACACTAACCCATCATTACATCACTGCTGACAATAGATGATGTCACAGCTTATCTCCTCCTCCTCCCTGTACAATGACCTCTATATAAATAACACTGAGCTATCATTACATCACTACTGACAATAGATGATGTCACAGCTTATCTCCTCCCCCTCCCTGTACAATGACCTCTATATAGATAACAGTGACCCATCATTACATCACTACTGACAATAGATGATGTCACAGCTTATCTCCTCCTCCTCTCCGTATAATAACCTCTATATAGATAACACTGACCCATCATTACATCACTATTGACAATAGATGATGTCACAGCTTTTCTCCGCCCCCTCCCTGTACAATGACCTCTATATAGATAACACTGACCCATCATTACATCACTACTGACAATAGATGATGTCACAGCTTATCTCCTCCCCCTCCCTATACAATGACTTCTATATAGATAACACTAACCCATCATTACATCACTGCTGACAATAGATGATGTCACAGCTTATCCCCTCCCCCTCCCTGTACAATGACCTCTATATAGATAACACTGACCCATCATTACATAACTACTGACAATAGATGATGTCACAGCTTATCTCCTAACCTCCCTGTACAATGGCCTCTATATAGATAACACTGACCCATCTTTACATCACTACTGACAATAGATGATGTCACAGCTTATCCCCTCCGCCTCCCTGTACAATGTCCTCTATATAGATAACACTGACCCATCATTACATCACTACTGACAATAGATGATGTCACAGCTTATCTCCTCCTCCTCCCTGTATAATGACCTCTATATTGATAACACTGACCCATCATTACATCACTACTGACAATAGATGATGTCACAGCTTATCTCCTCCCCCTCCCTGTACAATGTCCTCTATATAGATAACACTGACCCATCATTACATCACTACTGACAATAGATGATGTTACAGCTTATCTCCTCCTCCTCCCGGTACAATGACCTCTATATAGATAACACTGACCCATCATTACATTACCACTGACAATATATGATGTCACAGCTTATCTCCTTCCCCTCCCTGTACAATGACCTCTATATAGATAACACTGACCCATCATTACATCACTATTGACAATAGATGATGTCACAGCTTATCTCTTCCCCCTCCTGTACAATGACCTCTATATAGATAACACTGACCCATCATTACATCACTACTGACAATAGATGATGTCAAAGCTTATCTCCACCCCCTCCCTGTACAATGTACTCTATATAGATAACACTGACACATCATTACATCACTACTGACAATAGATGATGTCACAGCTTATCTCCTCCCCCTCCCTGTACAATGACCTCTATATAGATAACACTGACACATCATTACATCACTACTGACAATAGATGATATCACAGCTTATCTCTTCCTCCTCCCTGTACAATGACCTCTATATAGATAACACTGACCCATCATTACATCACTATTGACAATAGATGATGTCACAGGTTATCTCTTCCCCCTCCTGTACAATGACCTCTATATAGATAACACTGACCCATCATTACATCACTACTGACAATAGATGATGTCACAGCTTATCTCCTCCTCCTCTCCGTATAATAACCTCTATATAGATAACACTGACCCATCATTACATCACTACTGACAATAGATGATGTCACAGCTTTTCTCCGCCCCCTCCCTGTACAATGACCTGTATATAGATAACACTGACCCATCATTACATCACTACTGACAATAGATGATGTCACAGCTTATCTCCTCCCCCTCCCTGTACAATGACTTCTATATAGATAACACTAACCCATCATTACATCACTGCTGACAATAGATGATGTCAAAGCTTATCTCCACCCCCTCCCTGTACAATGTACTCTATATAGATAACACTGACACATCATTACATCACTACTGACAATAGATGATGTCACAGCTTATCTCCTCCCCCTCCCTGTACAATGACCTCTATATAGATAACACTGACACATCATTACATCACTACTGACAATAGATGATATCACAGCTTATCTCTTCCTCCTCCCTGTACAATGACCTCTATATAGATAACACTGACCCATCATTACATCACTATTGACAATAGATGATGTCACAGGTTATCTCTTCCCCCTCCTGTACAATGACCTCTATATAGATAACACTGACCCATCATTACATCACTACTGACAATAGATGATGTCACAGCTTATCTCCTCCTCCTCTCCGTATAATAACCTCTATATAGATAACACTGACCCATCATTACATCACTACTGACAATAGATGATGTCACAGCTTTTCTCCGCCCCCTCCCTGTACAATGACCTGTATATAGATAACACTGACCCATCATTACATCACTACTGACAATAGATGATGTCACAGCTTATCTCCTCCCCCTCCCTGTACAATGACTTCTATATAGATAACACTAACCCATCATTACATCACTGCTGACAATAGATGATGTCACAGCTTATCCCCTCCCCCTCCCTGTACAATGACCTCTATATAGATAACACTGACCCATCATTACATAACTACTGACAATAGATGATGTCACAGCTTATCTCCTAACCTCCCTGTACAATGGCCTCTATATAGATAACACTGACCCATCTTTACATCACTACTGACAATAGATGACGTCACAGCTTATCCCCTCCGCCTCCCTGTACAATGTCCTCTATATAGATAACACTGACCCATCATTACATCACTACTGACAATAGATGATGTCACAGCTTATCTCCTCCTCCTCCCTGTACAATGACCTCTATATTGATAACACTGACCCATCATTACATCACTACTGACAATAGATGATGTCACAGCTTATCTCCTCCCCCTCCCTGTACAATGTCCTCTATATAGATAACACTGACCCATCATTACATCACTACTGACAATAGATGATGTTACAGCTTATCTCCTCCTCCTCCAGGTACAATGACCTCTATATAGATAACACTGACCCATCATTACATTACCACTGACAATATATGATGTCACAGCTTATCTCCTTCCCCTCCCTGTACAATGACCTCTATATAGATAACACTGACCCATCATTACATCACTATTGACAATAGATGATGTCACAGCTTATCTCTTCCCCCTCCTGTACAATGACCTCTATATAGATAACACTGACCCATCATTACATCACTACTGACAATAGATGATGTCAAAGCTTATCTCCACCCCCTCCCTGTACAATGACCTCTATATAGATAACACTGACACATCATTACATCACTACTGACAATAGATGATGTCACAGCTTATCTCCTCCCCCTCCCTGTACAATGACCTCTATATAGATAACACTGACACATCATTACATCACTACTGACAATAGATGATATCACAGCTTATCTCTTCCTCCTCCCTGTACAATGACCTCTATATAGATAACACTGAGCCATCATTACATCACTATTGACAATAGATGATGTCACAGGTTATCTCTTCCCCCTCCTGTACAATGACCTCTATATAGATAACACTGACACATCATTACATCACTACTGACAATAGATGATGTCACAGCTTATCTCCTCTCCCTCCCTGTACAATGACTTCTATATAGATAACACTAACCCATCATTACATCACTGCTGACAATAGATGATGTCACAGCTTATCTCCTCCCCCTCCCTGTACAATGACCTCTATATAGATAACACTGACCCATCATTACATAACTACTGACAATAGATGATGTCACAGCTTATCTCCTAACCTCCCTGTACAATGGCCTCTATATAGATAACACTGACCCATCTTTACATCACTACTGACAATAGATGATGTCACAGCTTATCCCCTCCCCCTCCCTGTACAATGTCCTCTATATAGATAACACTGACCCATCATTACATTACTACTGACAATAGATGATGTCACAGCTTATCTCCTCCTCCTCCCTGTACAATGACCTCTATATTGATAACACTGACCCATCATTACATCACTACTGACAATAGATGATGTCACAGCTTATCTCCTCCCCCTCCCTGTACAATGTCCTCTATATAGATAACACTGACCCATCATTACATCACTACTGACAATAGATGATGTTACAGCTTATCTCCTCCTCCTCCCGGTACAATGACCTCTATATAGATAACACTGACCCATCATTACATCACCACTGACAATATATGATGTCACAGCTTATCCCCTCCCCCTCCCTGTACAATGACCTCTATATAGATAACACTGACCCATCATTACATCACTACTGACAATAGATGATGTCACAGCTTATCTCCTTCCCCTCCCTGTACAATGACCTCTATATAGATAACACTGACCCATCATTACATCACTACTGACAATAGATTATGTCACAGCTTATCTCCTCCCCCTCCCTGTACAATGACCTCTATATAGATAACACTGACACATCATTACATCACTACTGACAATAGATGATGTCACAGCTTATCTCTTCCTCCTCCCTGTACAATGACCTCTATATAGATAACACTGACCCATCATTACATCACTACTGACAATAGATGATGTCAAAGCTTATCTCCACCCCCTCCCTGTACAATGACCTCTATATAGATAGCACTGACACATCATTACATCACTACTGACAATAGATGATGTCACAGCTTATCTCCTCCCCCTACCTGTACAATGACCTCTATATAGATAACACTGACACATCATTACATCACTACTGACAATAGATGATATCACAGCTTATCTCTTCCTCCTCCCTGTACAATGACCTCTATATAGATAACACTGACCCATCATTACATCACTATTGACAATAGATGATGTCACAGCTTATCTCTTCCCCCTCCTGTACAATGACCTCTATATAGATAACACTGACCCATCATTACATCACTACTGACAATAGAAGATGTCACAGCTTATCTCCTCCTCCTCCCGGTACAATGACCTCTATATAGATAACACTGACCCATCATTACATCACCACTGACAATATATGATGTCACAGCTTATCTCCTCCCCCTCCCTGTACAATGACCTCTATATAGATAACACTGACACATCATTACATCACTACTGACAATAGATGATGTCACAGCTTATCTCCTCCTCACCCTGTACAATGACCTCTATATAGATAACACTGACCCATCTTTACATCACTACTGACAATAGATGATGTCACAGCTTATCCCCTCCCCCTCCCTGTACAATGTCCTCTATATAGATAACACTGACCCATCATTACATCACTACTGACAATAGATGATGTCACAGCTTATCTCCTCCTCCTCCCTGTACAATGACCTCTATATTGATAACACTGACCCATCATTACATCACTGCTGACAATAGATGATGTCACAGCTTATCTCTTCCCCCTCCCTGTACAATGACCTCTATAAAGATAGCACTGACACATCATTACATCACTACTGACAATAGATGATGTCACAGCTTATCTCCTCCCCCTCCCTGTACAATGACCTCTATATAGATAACACTGACACATAATTACATCACTACTGACAATAGATGATATCACAGCTTATCTCTTCCTCCTCCCTGTACAATGACCTCTATATAGATAACACTGACCCATCATTACATCACTACTGACAATAGATGTCACAGCTTATCTCCTCCCCCTCCCTGTACAATGACCTCTATATAGATAACACTGACCCATCATTACATCACTACTGACAATAGATGATGTCACAGGTTATCTCTTCCCCCTCCTGTACAATGACCTCTATATAGATAACACTGACCCATCATTACATCACTACTGACAATAGAAGATGTCTCAGCTTATCTCCTCCTCCTCCCGGTACAATGACCTCTATATAGATAACACTGACCCATCATTACATCACCACTGACAATATTTGATGTCACAGCTTATCTCCTCCCCCTCCCTGTACAATGACCTCTATATAGATAACACTGACACATCATTACATCACTACTGACAATAGATGATGTCACAGCTTATCTCCTCCTCCCCCTGTACAATGACCTCTATATAGATAACACTGACCCATCATTACATCACTACTGACAATAGATGATGTCACAGCTTATCTCCTCCTCCCCCTGTACAATGACTTCTATATAGATAACACTGACCCATCATTACATCACTACTGACAATAGATTATGTCACAGCTTATCTCCTCCCCCTCCCTGTACAATGACCTCTATATAGATAACACTGACACATCATTACATCACTACTGACAATAGATGATGTCACAGCTTATCTCTTCCTCCTCCCTGTACAATGACCTCTATGTAGATAACACTGACCCATCCTTACATCACTACTGACAATAGATGATGTCACAGCTTATCTCCTCCCCCTCCCTGTACAATGACCTCTATATAGATAACACTGACCCATAGTTATCATTACTATTAAAGGATTATTTGTGTTTAAGCAAAAATATATAATCGGGGATGTGGGAGAGAATCAGAGAGGAGCTTGTAGGAGGATCACATGTAAGAGCCCGAATCTACCATTGTGCCTAAATTGCACCTAAAGTAAAGTGATTAATAAGAGGCAGGAACTCTTCTCATCACAGATGGTTGTAGCTTGTGATAATTCAAGTGCAACAATGCTCCAGAATTAAGACTCAACTACGCAACACTTAAACGCAGAACAGTGATACATAAAAAAGTGATATATTGTCTTATCTGATAGAGTCAAATAGTATTGGTGATACATTCCCTTTAATGGAGCATGTGAGCATTATCAATTAAACGGCATACAGAAGCATCTACACCAGATTATCATATCACCCGTACCATCAAAATTCTGTTTCCTTCATATAGTAGCCGTTCGCGTGCATCGAGTAGCTCTGCATCTGCAATTATTGACGATGGTTAACAATCCATAATATGCAATGAAAATCTAAAAATTCTCCCTGTAACAATAGCAGGCGATATCCCTGCTCCATTCATCAGATCCGGCTCATTCACGGTTTATGACTAGAGATGAGCGAACACTAAAATGCTCGGGTACTCGTTATTCGAGACGAACTTTTCCCGATGCTCGAGTGCTCGTCTCGAATAACGAACCCCATTGAAGTCAATGGGAGACTCGAGCATTTTTCAAGGGGACCAAGGCTCTGCACAGGGAAGCTTGGCCAAACACCTGGGAACCTCAGAAAAGGATGGAAACACCACGGAAATGGACAGGAAACAGCAGGGGCAGCATGCATGGATGCCTCTGAGGCTGCATAATCGCACCATTATGCCAAAATTATGGGCAACAGCATGGCCATGACAGAGTGACAGAATGAAGCTAGATAGCATCTAAAACATCCAATAATTGACCCTGACACTATAGGGGACGGCATGCAGAGGCAGCGGCAGCAGCGGCAGGCATGGCAACATACCCTAAATGGACTCAGGCTTCAAACCAATGGGTAGCAGAGAGGAACCAAAGGAGGTGAGCAAGAAGCGCTCAAATAATATCGGTACATGATAAAAGTTTGCCAGTATATTTTGTGGATTACACAGCAGGGTGGCGACAAAGTTAACATGGAAGCCATGAAAACAACCCAAAATTCTGCCTGACACAGCTCGTTTGATAAGGGGACCATGTATGGAGGCAGTGAACTAGTAGTAGATTAAAGGTGCTGCAGTTAAAACTATGTTAGTTGGATCTTGGCATGGAGCTGGCGCTCCGCTGCCAGGCGAGCTTTCGCCAATCCAAGCCCCTGTCTCTAGGCTACTCCCCAAACAGCACTTCTAAGAACCTTTTGTATAAGATCAAGTGTAGTAGCGTTCTTATAAGTTTAGGATATGCCGGGTGAGGGGAATGTAAACAGATGCGCAAGAAGCGCTGAAATAATATCCCTAAATGGTAAAAGTTTGCAAGTATATTTTGGGGATTACACAGCAGGGTGGCGACAAAGTTAACAACTTTGATGTGGAATGCCCTGTAATAGCTCTTGGGCGGTGTGCCTTTTATCGCCTAGGCTCAGCAGTTTCAGCACCGCCTGCTGTCGCTTAGCGATGGCACTGCTGCTGTGCCTAGAGCTACCGACTGATGGCGCCATGCCCACGGATGGTAATTCGGAGGAGGAGGAGGGGTGGGAGGAGGTATAGTAGGCCTTTGAGACCTGGACCGAGGTAGGCCCCGCAATTCTCTGCGTCGGCAGTATATGACCAGCCCCAGGGTCAGACTCGGTCCCAGCCTGCACCAAGTTAAGTGTAGTAGCGTTCTTATAAGTTTGGGATATGGCGGGTGAGGGGAATGTAAACAGATGCGCAAGAAGCGCATGATGCGCATGGAGCTGGCGTTCCGCTGCCAGGCGAGCTTTCGCCAATCCAAGCCCCTGTCTCTAGGCTACTCCCCAAACAGCACTTCTAAGAACCTTTTGTATAAGATCAAGTGTAGTAGCGTTCTTATAAGTTTAGGATATGCCGGGTGAGGGGAATGTAAACAGATGCGCAAGAAGCGCTGAAATAATATCCCTAAATGGTAAAAGTTTGCAAGTATATTTTGGGGATTACACAGCAGGGTGGCGACAAAGTTAACAACTTTGATGTGGAATGCCCTGTAATAGCTCTTGGGCGGTGTGCCTTTTATCGCCTAGGCTCAGCAGTTTCAGCACCGCCTGCTGTCGCTTAGCGATGGCACTGCTGCTGTGCCTAGAGCTACCGACTGATGGCGCCATGCCCACGGATGGTAATTCGGAGGAGGAGGAGGGGTGGGAGGAGGTATAGTAGGCCTTTGAGACCTGGACCGAGGTAGGCCCCGCAATTCTCTGCGTCGGCAGTATATGACCAGCCCCAGGGTCAGACTCGGTCCCAGCCTGCACCAAGTTAAGTGTAGTAGCGTTCTTATAAGTTTGGGATATGGCGGGTGAGGGGAATGTAAACAGATGCGCAAGAAGCGCATGATGCGCATGGAGCTGGCGTTCCGCTGCCAGGCGAGCTTTCGCCAATCCAAGCCCCTGTCTCTAGGCTACTCCCCAAACAGCACTTCTAAGAACCTTTTGTATAAGATCAAGTGTAGTAGCGTTCTTATAAGTTTAGGATATGCCGGGTGAGGGGAATGTAAACAGATGCGCAAGAAGCGCTGAAATAATATCCCTAAATGGTAAAAGTTTGCCAGTATATTTTGGGGATTACACAGCAGGGTGGCGACAAAGTTAACAACTTTGATGTGGAATCCATGAAAACAACCCAAATTTCTGCCTGACACACCTCGTTTGATAAAGGGACGATGTATGGAGGCAGCTATATGGACGACTTTTGGAGGTAGCAATGGAGACAACGTGTGGAGGCTGCTATGGAGACAATTTAATTTGGATAGTGCCTGTATGTGGCAGTCCCAAACATTTTTCAAACCAGAGGAGCAGGTAGGTGGCCCTCCAGTAAAATGGGATAGATTGAGTGCCTGTATGTGGCAGTCCCAAAAATGTTTCAAACCAGAGGAGCAGGTAGGTGGCCCTCCAGTAAAATGGAATAGATTGAGTGCCTGTATGTGGCAGTCCCAAAAATTGTTCAAACCAGAGGAGCAGGTAGGTGGCCCTGCAGTAAAATGGAATAGATTGAGTGCCTGTATGTGGCAGTCCCAAAAATTGTTCAAACCAGAGGAGCAGGTAGGTGGCCCTGCAGTAAAATGGAATAGATTGAGTGCCTGTATGTGGCAGTCCCAAAAATGTTTCAAACCAGAGGAGCAGGTAGGTGGCCCTCCAGTAAAATGGAATAGATTGAGTGCCTGTATGTGGCAGTCCCAAAAATGTTTCAAACCAGAGGAGCAGGTAGGTGGCCCTGCAGTAAAATGGAATAGATTGAGTGCCTGTATGTGGCAGTCCCAAAAATGTTTCAAACCAGAGGAGCAGGTAGGTGGCCCTCCAGTAAAATGGAATAGATTGAGTGCCTGTATGTGGCAGTCCCAAAAATTGTTCAAACCAGAGGAGCAGGTAGGTGGCCCTGCAGTAAAATGGAATAGATTGAGTGCCTGTATGTGGCAGTCCCAAAAATTGTTCAAACCAGAGGAGCAGGTAGGTGGCCCTGCAGTAAAATGGAATAGATTGAGTGCCTGTATGTGGCAGTCCCAAAAATGTTTCAAACCAGAGGAGCAGGTAGGTGGCCCTCCAGTAAAATGGAATAGATTGAGTGCCTGTATGTGGCAGTCCCAAAAATTGTTCAAACCAGAGGAGCAGGTAGGTGGCCCTGCAGTAAAATGGAATAGATTGAGTGCCTGTATGTGGCAGTCCCAAAAATTTTTTAAAACAGAGGACCGGGTAGGTGGCCCTCCAGAAAAATGGAATAGATTGAGTGCCTGTATGTGGCACTCACAAAAATTGTTTCAAACAGAGGACCGGGTAGGTGGCCCTCCAGAAAAATTAAATGCATGAAGTACTATAGCAAGAGCCAGTGGGCCCTGTCAAAAAATAGCCATTTTCCTCTGCTTTACTGTACAAAGAGGAGGAGAAGGAGGAAAATGAGGAGGAGGAGGAGGAGTGGATCAATTATTCAGGTTGAGCTTCCTTCACCTGGTGGAGATTGGAAATTCTGAGAAATCCAGCCTTTATTCATTTTAATAAGCGTCAGCCTGTCAGCGCTGTCAGTCGACAGGCGTGTACGCTTATCGGTGATGATGCCACCAGCTGCACTGAAAACCCGCTCGGACAAGACGCTAGCGGCAGGGCAGGCAAGAACCTCCAAGGCGTACAGCGCCAGTTCGTGCCACATGTCCAGCTTTGAAACCCAGTAGTTGTAGGGAGCTGTGTGATCATTTAGGACGATGGTATGGTCAGCTACGTACTCCCTCACCATCTTTCTGTAAAGATCAGCCCTACTCTGCCGAGACTGGGGACAGGTGACAGTGTCTTGCTGGGGTGACATAAAGCTGGCAAAAGCCTTGTAAAGCGTACCCTTGCCAGTGCTGGACAAGCTGCCTGCTCGCCTACTCTCCCTCGCTACTTGTCCCGCAGAACTACGCACTCTGCCGCTAGCGCTGTCAGAAGGGAAATACTGTTTCAGCTTGTGCACCAGGGCCTGCTGGTATTCATGCATTCTCACACTCCTTTCCTCTCCAGGGATGAGAGTGGGAAGATTTTGCTTGTACCGTGGGTCCAGGAGAGTGAACACCCAGTAATCGGTGCTGGAATAAATTCTTTGAACGCGAGGGTCACGGGATAGGCAGCCTAGCATGAAATCTGCCATATGCGCCAGAGTACCAACGCGTAAGAATTCACTCCCCTCACTGGCCTGACTGTCCATTTCCTCCTCCTCCAACTCCTCCAACTCCTCTTCTTCTGCCCATACACGCTGAACAGTGAAGGACTCAACAATGGTCCCCTCTTGTGTCTCGCCAACATTCTCCTCCTCATCCTCCTCCACCTCCACCTCCTCCGATATGCGCTGAGAAACAGACCTCAGGGTGCTTTGGCTATCAACAAGGGAATATTCTTCCCCCGTCTCTTGTGACGAGCGCAAAGCTTCCGACTTCATGCTGACCAGAGAGTTTTTCAACAGGCCAAGCAGCGGGATGGTGAGGCTGATGATGGCGGCATCGCCACTGACCATCTGTGTTGACTCCTCAAAGTTACTCAGCACCTGACAGATATCAGACATCCACGTCCACTCCTCATTGTAGACTTGAGGAAGCTGACTGACCTGACTACCAGTTCTGGTGGAAGTTGACATCTGGCAGTCTACAATCGCTCTGCGCTGCTGGTAAACTCTGGATAACATGGTCAGTGTTGAATTCCACCTCGTGGGCACGTCGCACAACAGTCGGTGAGCGGGCAGTTGGAGGCGGCGCTGCGCTGCCCTGAGAGTGGCAGCATCTGGGCTGGACTTCCTGAAATGCGCACAGATGCGGCGCACCTTCGTGAGCAAATCAGACAGATTGGGGTATGTCTTGAGGAAACGCTGCACTATCAGATTTAACACATGGGCCAGGCATGGCACATGTGTCAGTCTGCCGAGTTGCAGAGCCGCCACCAGGTTACGGCCGTTGTCACACACAACCATTCCCGGCTTGAGGTTCAGCGGTGCCAGCCACAGATCAGTCTGCGCCGTGATGCCCTGTAATAGCTCTTGGGCGGTGTGCCTTTTGTCGCCTAGGCTCAGCAGTTTGAGCACCGCCTGCTGTCGCTTAGCGACGGCACTGCTGCTGTGCCTAGAGCTACCGACTGATGGCGCCGTGCCCACGGATGGTAGTTCGGAGGAGGAGGTGGAGGAGGGGTGGGAGGAGGAGGAGGCATAGTAGGCCTGAAACACCTGGACCGAGGTAGGCCCCGCAATCCTCGGCGTCGGCAGTATATGAGCAGCCCCAGGGTCAGACTCGGTCCCAGCCTCCACCAAGTTAACCCAATGTGCCGTCAGCGATATATAGTGGCCCTGCCCGGCAGCACTCGTCCACGTGTCCGTGGTCAGGTGGACCTTGTCAGAAACGGCGTTGGTCAGGGCACGGATGATGTTGTCTGACACGTGCTGGTGCAGGGCTGGGACGGCACATCGGGAAAAGTAGTGGCGGCTGGGGACCGAATACCGAGGGGCGGCCGCCGCCATGAGGTTGCGAAAGGCCTCGGTCTCTACTAGCCTATAGGGCAGCATCTCCAGGCTAAGCAATCTGGAGATGTGCACATTAAGGGCTTGGGCGTGCGGGTGGGTTGCACTATATTTGCGTTTCCGCTCCAGCGTCTGGGGTATGGAGAGCTGAACGCTGGTGGATGCTGTGGAGGATCGTGGAGGCGACGATGGGGTTTTTGTGGCAGGGTCCTGGGCAGGGGGCTGACTAGCAGCTGACACAGGGGAAGGAGCAGTGGTGTGCACGGCCGGAGGTGAACGGGCTTGTTGCCACTGAGTGGGGTGCTTAGCATTCATATGCCTGCGCATACTGGTGGTAGTTAAGCTAGTAGTGGTGGAACCCCTGCTGAGCCTGGTTTGGCAAATGTTGCACACCACAGTCCGTCGGTCATCCGGTGTTTCCTTAAAGAACCTCCACACTTCTGAAGATCTAGCCCTCGCCGCAAGAGCCCTCACCACGGGAGCTTCACTAGTTGACAGTGGCGCTGATGCACCAGCTCTGGCCCTGCCTCTCCGTCTGGCCCCACCACTGCCTCTTCCAACCTGTTCAGGTCGAGGACTCTCCTCCGTCTCAGAAGCACTGTGTTCACCCGGCCTCTCAACCCAGCTTGGGTCTGTCACCTCATCATCCTCCGATCCCTCAGTCTGCTCCCCCCTCGGACTTCCTGCCCTGACAACAACTTCCCCACTGTCTGACAACCGTGTCTCCTCATCGTCGGACACCTCTTTACACACTTCCACTACGTCAAGAAGGTCATCATCACCCACAGACTGTGACTGGTGGAAAACCTGGGCATCGGAAAATTGCTCAGCAGCAACCGGACAAGTGGTTTGTGACTGTGGGAAGGGTCCAGAAAACAGTTCCTCAGAGTATGCCGGTTCAAATGCCAAATTTTCCTGGGAGGGGGCAGACTGGGGGGGAGGAGGCTGAGGTGCAGGAGCTGGAGGAGTGGCGATTTCGGTGACATGGGTGGACTGCGTGGAAGACTGACTGGTGGTGGACAAATTGCTCGAAGCATTGTCAGCAATCCACGACATCACCTGTTCGCACTGTTCTGGCCTCAACAGTGCTCTACCACGAGTCCCAGTAACTTCAGACATGAACCTAGGGAGTGTAGCTCTGCGGCGTTCCCCTGCTCCCTCATCAGCAGGTGGTGTCTCACCCCGCCCAGGACCACGGCCTCTGACCCCTGCAGTAGTTGGACGCCCACGTCCCCGCCCTCGTCCTCTACCCCTAGCCCTCGGGTTAAACATTTTTAAAATGAGAGTTATAACTTTATTTTTTTTTTTACTTTTTTTTGTTTTTTTTTGTGTTTTTTTTTTTTTTTTTGTGTTTTTTGTTTTTTTTTGAGTTTTTAAAACCAAACAATGCTATCCTATTGCTATGGCTATTTTCTAGCCAAGTATCAAAGGAAGCACAGTACTATGCCAGATGAGATGACACTGAGTTATTGCCTAATAGAAATCCAACCCCTACTGAATTTTGCCACTTCGGCCTTTGCTATGGATATGTGCGCCACTAAGCGCAGAACACAGCGGTCGCAAGTCCCACTACAAATTGCTCAGAATTGGCAAGTACATGCACTGCAGAAACTACAGTCACCAGCAGATCAACCAGAAATCAAATATATAGAACGCTACTGTAGGCTTCAAGAAGCTGTTTGTATTCTCCTATGGCTATTTTCTAGCCAAGTATCAAAGGAAGCACAGTACTATGCCAGATGAGATGACACTGAGTTATTGCCTAATAGAAATCCAACCCCTACTGAATTTTGCCACTTCAGCCTTTGCTATGGATATGTGCGCCACTAAGCGCAGAACACAGCGGTCGCAAGTCCCACTACAAATTGCTCAGAATTGGCAAGTACATGCACTGCAGAAACTACAGTCACCAGCAGATCAACCAGAAATCAAATATATAGAACGCTACTGTAGGCTTCAAGAAGCTGTTTGTATTCTCCTATGGCTATTTTCTAGCCAAGTATCAAAGGAAGCACAGTACTATGCCAGATGAGATGACACTGAGTTATTGCCTAATAGAAATCCAACCCCTACTGAATTTTGCCACTTCAGCCTTTGCTATGGATATGTGCGCCACTAAGCGCAGAACACAGCGGTCGCAAGTCCCACTACAAATTGCTCAGAATTGGCAAGTACATGCACTGCAGAAACTACAGTCACCAGCAGATCAACCAGAAATCAAATATATAGAACGCTACTGTAGGCTTCAAGAAGCTGTTTGTATTCTCCTATGGCTATTTTCTAGCCAAGTATCAAAGGAAGCACAGTACTATGCCAGATGAGATGACACTGAGTTATTGCCTAATAGAAATCCAACCCCTACTGAATTTTGCCACTTCAGCCTTTGCTATGGATATGTGCGCCACTAAGCGCAGAACACAGCGGTCGCAAGTCTCACTACAAATTGCTCAGAATTGGCAAGTACATGCACTGCAGAAACTACAGTCACCAGCAGATCAACCAGAAATCAAATATATAGAACGCTACTGTAGGCTTCAAGAAGCTGTTTGTATTCTCCTATGGCTATTTTCTAGCCAAGTATCAAAGGAAGCACAGTACTATGCCAGATGAGATGACACTGAGTTATTGCCTAATAGAAATCCAACCCCTACTGAATTTTGCCACTTCAGCCTTTGCTATGGATATGTGCGCCACTAAGCGCAGAACACAGCGGTCGCAAGTCCCACTACAAATTGCTCAGAATTGGCAAGTACATGCACTGCAGAAACTACAGTCACCAGCAGATCAACCAGAAATCAAATATATAGAACGCTACTGTAGGCTTCAAGAAGCTGTTTGTATTCTCCTATGGCTATTTTCTAGCCAAGTATCAAAGGAAGCACAGTACTATGCCAGATGAGATGACACTGAGTTATTGCCTAATAGAAATCCAACCCCTACTGAATTTTCCCACTTCGGTCTTTGCTATGGATATGTGTGCCACTAAGAGCTAAACACAACGGTAGCAAGTCCCCCTGCTAATTCCTCACAAAATGGTAAAAGATGCAAATTAAAATAAAAAAAGTAGAACGTTATTGTAGCCCTAAGAAGGGCTGTTGGGTTCTTTGAGAATCACTCCTGCCTAACAGTAAGCTAATAGAACACCCTAACGCTTTCCCTGAGCAGCAGCAGCTCTCTCCCTAGCGGCATCCAGAGACAGAATGATCCGAGCAGCGCGGCCAGCGGCTAGTCTATCCCAGGGTCACCTGATCTGGCCAGCCAACCACTGCTATCGACGTGTAAGGGTACCACGTCATGCTGGGTGGAGTGCAGAGTCTCCTGGCTTGTGATTGGCTCTGTTTCTGGCCGCCAAAAAGCAAAACGGCGGGAGCTGCCATTTTCTCGAGCGGGCGAAGTATTCGTCCGAGTAACGAGCAGTTTCGAGTACCCTAATGCTCGACCGAGCATCAAGCTCGGACGAGCATGTTCGCTCATCTCTATTTATGACCCTTCGAGAGGCTTAGTAGTTCGCCTCTGAATTATGTCGCAATGAAGTATTTAAATGTAGTTAATCGCTGAAAAGTGATCTGCAATTATGGAAGTGAATAAAATGCCTTTAACGGGCTCGGAACAATTATATACTTTATGGACATTACATATCATTAATGGTGAACGGGGGCGTTGTGTGAATGGTGGCTCTCCACGGGTGCGGGTGTCATACGGCGTGTCATGCGTTCAGCACGGAAGCGATTCTCAGGCACCGGAGAATTATTACAATACATGATTTATGTGGCTCTTGTATCACCCACAATTTTTGTTTTTGTAGATGTGGAACTGAGCACATTTCACAAATATTTTTTTTTAAATATCTTATTGATGTTTCATTCCACTTTGAAATTCTAGTTATGATGTATGTCTATTATTTTATCATAGGTGGAATCTTTTTTGTTCTTTTTAGCTCATTCTTGGAGTTACTTTATATTATAATTAGGGAGGAGCGAGAGGTTCGTGTTCTGCCGAATTCGGTTGAAAACTATCCTGAAGGTTCTGTTCGGATACAGAACCCTATCTCTTATTCCCACTGGTAACACCCACAGTCATTGCTAGCACCATGGGGTTATACTGTTAAAGCCTTGCAAAGCAAAGATCCTCAAAGGATCAATATAGCATATAAAAAATGTAATACATGCAATCTGTACTTCCACCTATCAAGGGTGTAAATGACAGATGGGGGGCAGCCAAAACAGAACCTCTTGCTGAAGTCCAGGTTTGGGACTAATTCAGCACTAATTATAATTTATAATGGAGGTTCCGGGTAGCCACATTGAATTTGGGACCCCAACTAGCAAGTTTTATGAGGCAACCCTTCCTTCCCATCTTATGTTTTCAATGTGGTGTAGTACTTTAAGTTTAAGACTATGACAGGCCCTTAGCTGTAAAGATATTGGGGCACATTTACTTACCTGGCTGCTGGAGTTCATCCAAAGTATATTGTCCAATGATAATGTACTGTGCGGCGATTCACTAACTTTGTGCGCCCGATATCCTGCATGTGTCGCTTTCCCGTTCAGTTAGGCCAGAGTTCACCACCTTCCTCCAAGTGCATTGTCTTGCGACACAAATTCAAAGTTAAGTCCTGCGCTCAGTCCGAATCAGTCAGATTGTCCGACAGCACTTCAACCGATTTCCGGTGCATGATAACGAGATCAGCTGTGCCAAAACACAGTGCAACACAATCCCCTGTTAAATACCTGTCAAAGCTGCGCAACTCCCAAAAGCCATGAACAGGCCGACGAAAGCGCGATCCGCGACCCTTAGTAAAAAAGCCCCATTGTGTCCTCCCCAATGGTCTGGATTTTTAAATGATCTGACATTTAGTGCATAAAAACAGTAAAAGAACAAATCTTGTTACTCACAGACTATAACATAACTAAACATATTACATGGGGGGCAATAACAAAACCAATCTTACTACACAGATACTGCAAAAAAACACATAAATATGGTACCAGATCAAAGATTAGTATATAGATACATTACCAGAAACAACACCAGTGCAACCAGTGACTAAATTAGCTGCTGTAGTCCCCCTGTGACTATGTTGGCAACTGTAGGGCCCATATGAACAAGGGGGTACTATCTACATCTGGTTGACCCTTGGATTTTTGGAATGTGGCTTGTACAAACATTGGCCTTGACTTGTTTCTCAGTATTCTCTATCTGACTGTCAGGAGCAGTACCAAAAACTATGATATAGAGGAAAAGCAGAAGATGTTGCCAATTGTCTAACAAACAAATCAAGCCAACATTGGAGTAATGACAGAAGCCAGAATACAGACGTAGAGGAGAGGATACTACTAGTTGTCTACTAACCAGATAGAGCCATTGATGGAGAAAGTAAGAAGCTCTGAAGTGGCTGAAATGACTAATTGAGCCATTGATAAAACAATGGCAGAAAACAGGTTACAGAGGAGAAGGAGCAGAAATGCCCAGTTGTCAGCTAAAGAACCATACAGATTAAAGACAGCCACTTAACCACAACAATATTCCATAAACCAACAGACAGAACGGCCTACCTGAGAAATAACAGCTTCCACCCAAACACACAAGACAGTCTATCATATAGAGCCAAGCAATACGCTACAACCGTATCTGTTCAGACAAGAAAGACCTGGAAAAACACCTCCTGGAGCTCAGGTCTGAATTTCTCCAGTTGGGCTACAGGCCAAAAGTGACTGATAACCAAATAGGTAAAGCAGCCGCCATCACCAGAGATGATTTACTCACATATAAGAAGACCCAACCGGAGGTCAGAGTGCCCCTAGTAATTACTTACAGCCCACAACTGGAGATCCTACGTCATATTGCCAAGGAACTCCAACCGATTCTACATAAAGATACAAGACTAAAAGACATGGTCCCAGTCCCTCCTCTCCGGTCCTTCCGGCAACCACCAAACCTGAAACAACTGGTTGTCCGGAGTGCCCTGAGACCTCCATCAGAAAATGGTACCTCACCCTGCCTGCAAAGCAGGTGTAAAACGTGCCAGCACATTTACACAGGTGACCAGGTACCTGTACCCCAATCACAGCAGGTACATCAGATCAAGGGGACCTTTTCCTGCAGGTCCTCTAATGTGGTCTACCTTATTATGTGTCAACAGTGTCCAACCACAGGCCTTTATGTTGGAGAAACAGGTCAGAGACTCCATCAACGTATGAACTCACACAGATCTGACATTAAAAATGAAAGAAAAGATCTGCCAGTGGCTGCACATTTCTCCAGAGAGGACCATTTTAAGACACGGAGGGAAAGGAAAGAATGGAAGTATAAATTAATGAGGAGATTCAACACCTTGCAAAGTGGTCTTAACATTCATGCCAGCTTCATGACCTCCTACCTCTGACCTGGAGGCCACAAGCAGATAAGAGCCAGGGCTCATGTGTCTCGCCTCATAGGTTTTTAATGTTTTTATTGCCATCCTGTTGTAAATAAGATGTCCCTGTTTATATCAATCTGTTGTTTTAGAGGTTTTTTTAATATCCTTTGATGATCACTGTTTAGTGTGTATAAAATGCTGTGAATTTTCTGTTTCATGCATAACATCATGTCTGACGAAGAGAACTAGTATTCTCGAAAGCTCACCATCAAATATACTCAGTTAGCCTCAAAAAGGTATCGCCTGATTTCTTCACTCTTCTTCTGCTCTCCATGGCTAACACGGTACAAATCTACACTACTAGCAGTTGTCAGCTAACCAGATGCAGTCATTGATAGAGCAGATACATAGGCGGCGGAGAAGAAATTATCTCACTTATCTAATTACAAGATCCAGCCACTGTTGGATTAATGGTAGATTCCAAGATACAGAGGTGATGAATGCTTTGTTGTCTACTTGCCAAATAAATGAAGCCCGCCAGAAGCTGGGATACAGATAGAAGTTGAGTTGAACCCAGTTGTCTACCATCCAGAGGTAACCATAAATGGAACTATGGCAGAAGCAAGAAAACAGTTGAAATGCTTAGTTTTCTCTTGGTCGAATGGAGATTTTGCTTGATCAATATCAGAAGCCAGAATACAGAGAAGAGGAAAAGCCTAGCCTACCGGCCAGCCGTGGCACTGCGGGGGCCATGATATAGAGGAAATAGAAGTAGTGCCAAGAAGTTGAGGAGAATCCAGTTGTCTACCCAGGTGAAGTAATGGCAGAAGCCAAGATACAGAGCAGAAGAAGAGGAAGCACCTAGTTGTCTACTAACCAATCTTTGATGGAGAAATGGCTGAAGACAAGTTACAGAGATGGACAAGAAACATCTAGTTGTCTATGAACCGGATGCAGCCACTGATTGAGCAATGGCAGAAGCCAAGCCAGTGATGAGAAGAAAAAGGATGAGAATCTCTTGACCACATGCAACCATGAAACTTCAAGCATCTCATAAAAAGCTTCTAGAACCAGAAGTGATTTTGTTTCTGTACATCTGTATAGTATCGGGCTTTGTACTAGCAAAATGACAAAAATGGAGCCAAAGATAGAAGAAACAGGTTATTAATGAATGGATTATATCTCTTCTGTATTGCCTGAGGTATAGAATCATCTGTGCCAAGACTTAATGTTCACATTGCAAAATATGGGAAATCCAGAGGTGCCTATTTGGAATACAATAAGAAAGGTCAAAGATAACATAAACAGCCCCATTGTCTTCATTCGTGCGAGCGCTCTTAAAACTTGCAACATTCCGCATTCCGGGAGAATCTCCATTATCTTTCCGTAATGATATTTTATACAAAAGAACGGGCAGGAAATTGCCCCATGAAACATTGCGAAGGCACAAAGGTTACGAGACACAATATTAGCATATTTGTTTTTAATACCTGAGGTTAGAGAAAGCCGTGAGGAGCCACCAGGAGCAAAGATCTGGATTTAAATCTGAGAATATTCATTTTTCTCATTACTCGGAATCCTCATCGCTTTCATTCTCGGCAGAATACATTTAATAAGAGAATCTGGTTGTTTATCATTGAGCATCGTAAAGAAATTCTATTATTTTGCTTTGTAATAACCTGTCCATGCTGTGATGTTTACAAGGCAATGTGCATGGACTGAAAGCATATTCACAGGGATCTCTGGAGGCTTGTTAGATTTTAACACCATCACAACTTGGAGCAAACATTTCATAGGAGCCTATCATGTAATGTATATGTACTTGAGATGATAAAGTCCTCCTGGAAAATCAAATGACTGAGAATAACTAGTCAAATCACGGTCCTGGACCTGTAGACCCTGGTCTTTACCTGTAGACTACTCTCTCTAGGAAACCTGAAAGATTCACTTAGTACTCAGCTTGTAACATCCATGCTGGAGTCATGCTCTGTTGGTGGAATAGAACTGAGGATGCATTGATTTGTCTTTGTGTTTCATTTTAGATTTCTCGCCCACAGATTGTGACATCAAGATCAGCGGACAGGACCAGGCTACAGTAAACACAGAGGGGGTGCACATATATTAACAGGAGGTGGAGCTGAAAAGCGCTCGGAGTATGTAGACCTGAAACCGATGTACCTGGATATAAAATAAGCAAGGTCATCCCCTGGTAGATGTAATGAGCAAGTAAGTTGAGCAAGTAACAAGCAAGTATGTCCTTTCATGTTGTGATTGACTGACTTCTGCTCCAATCACGCTGGAGCTGGGGTTCTGGTCTCTTATAAGTTCTCATTCAGTTCAGTGCCAGTTTTAATTGTACTTGACCTGGTTTATACATTGTTAGAGTTACTTAGTTTTATGCTCTTCTGTACTTCTGGTTTTCCAATGTTTGCTGCTGTTCTGAGACTATACCTTTGTATCTGCTATTTTGTGCCTTATCTGCCATCTCTGTTCTGACCAGGAGTTCTGACCTAACTTTTGTTTTATTTGTTTGTCCAGTTGTTCCCACTTTGGCGTAGGGAGGAACTTTCTTCTAGTTGTCCCGTTTCACCTAGGATACACTTAGGCCGGTGACAGCCTGGGGGGCTCAGTTTAGGTCTCACTGTACTGTCTGTCCTCAGTACAACTGTGATATGAACATCAACACACCTATTCTTCAAATCTATAATTCATGGAAACAGAAACTCCCCATTTATAATATACAATTGGTGAGCTAAGGAACATTCACAATCATGATGAAAACTGAAGGAGGACTTTAGTGGGCCACACTACTGAAAATATTACACATGGACCCATTCAGATGACAGTATTCTGGTCACTGTCTTCCTTCTGTATTTGTGAGCCAAAAACCAAGAAACAGGTAAAGTCTACCACAGATAAAGTTCCAGGCCCTCCAGTTATATGTTCTACTACTTCTTATGAAGGAATATAATGACCAGAATACTGCTGTCTGAATTTGACAATTTATTATCAGTGTCAAAGGGTGGGATTAACTATGCATCAAGTTTAATCTTGGCTCCTGGCATTCAAGTTCTTACATCTTCAACTTGTGCCATCTACAGTTCACCAACTCTTTGACTTTGCAACATAGAAAGATCAGAAAATAGATGTAATGGGGGGAATTTATCTCAGCCTGTACACCAGTTTACTGACATATAAGCAATGAAGTAACAGCAATTCCCAGTGCACGGAATCAAGACTTATTTTTCCCCTAGTTGGAACCGGCGCACAAATAATCTGGTTTACTTATCAGGCTCATCATACACAAGCAGGGCTGAGCTCCTCCTGCTCTATAACATGCTGCCTGCAATTAGGACACTATATACAATGTACTCAGCTCCTCCTGCTCTATAACATGCTGCCTGCAGATAGGACATTATGTACAATCTGCTCAGCTCCTCCTGCTCTATAACATGCTGCCTGCAGATAGGACACTATATACAATCTGCTCAGCCCCTCCTTCTCTATAACACACTCTCTCCATATAGGACATGATGTATATTCTGCTCAGCTCCTCCTATGTCCTGCCCAGCTAACATTTATGTGACTAGATGGGACAGCAGCTCCCCCAGACTCCTAATGTTGGGGAACTACAGGCCCAGCTGTAACATCTGTGGTCAGTAGGGGATTATAATATAGGTGGTCTGAGTAGTAGCCCAGGCCCAAGCCTTCTAGCCACCCAAACTATCCACCCACCCTCCTTCTTTATACTAAGAAGGATCTTCACCCATGAAAACCTTGTACATCTGTTCCTACTCTCAATAGACATTTACATATGAGCCATTTCAGGACCTTTAAAGGTCCTCCAAAGGTTCTGAAACTGCATTTTGAAAACAAGTAGAAAGGACACATCCTCCATTCCCCCAAAGGCTTGATTCTAGTACCAGATGTAGGGAGTGATTCCAGACTTGTAGGGGCTATAATAATCATACAGCCCAGGGCCCATGGCAGCCTTAATTCATTCCTGTCTGTGGGGCAGTACCTATATAGTATACAGGACCTGTATCCTCCATTCCCAACCATATCTCATCTTGTATCCAGGTTAAAGGCGCCAACAGGGTCCTAGAGCCTCTAATGTTTAGTTTCCCCCATAAATGTCTCATTTTACTCTCATATTGTCATATCTCATCTTTACCGTTACACAGATTCATTCCATCTTGTAACTTCTTGATCCCGTAACTTTTTTCTTTGGTCAATGGGATTTCCTTTCGGAGCTGGGAGATGCCCTTACATCTATCCGGTGATGATGGAGACTTAATAAACTCTCTTTCATTAACACAACCTCTTAATAAGGTCATCATCCACCTCCGCTATGATAATGAACCAGGTTGTTAGATTAATCCTGGCTCGATTTTCATAACAACCCATAAAATAAATGATTCTCTGTCAGGATTCCTGAGTTTCTGATGACTGGAAACACAATAAAGATGATGAAGACACGCTGAGCCTATACAGTAAAGGAAGCGATAATGAAAGCTGACGATAATTACTGAAAATATTATCTTCACCCTGGCAGATTCCTAGATAGCTTCAAATGAATCCAATCAGAGGACGCTAGGCGCAATAATCATCCATTACACCCGTCTTCTCGAGATGGTAATAAGCTTCAATATTTAAGACCGTCAATTGATATTTACTATATCGTATAAGTAATCCGCAGAAAGGCACATGTTATCAAGACCTCTTCATCTTCCATAATATAATCGAGGTCATTTTACAATGAGGTCAAAAGAATTTTTTCGTGATATAGGAATATTTCGTAAAGCTGGATTTTCTTAAAGGAAATCTACCAACAAAATCCATCATGATAAACCAGGGGCACTTACTTATAGATCCAGGCACCGGGACTCTGGTAATCTTCTAATATTTGTTATTCATGGCCTCCTTCCTTCTAAAATCAACTTTTATAATTATGCTAATTAGCCAAAAGGGCTCTGGGTGGGCACTTCCAAAACCCTTCCTTTCTGTAGTGTTATAGGCTGCTACACTGTGCAGGAGCATAGCTTGGAAATGCTAAGAGACAAGAGAGGAGGGGGAGACAGTGTAACAGCATGCAAAGCTCTCATGGCTCATTAGCATCATTTTAAACATTGATTTTAGAAGGAAGTAGGCCATGGATAACAAATATAAGAAGATTACCACAGTCACTGTGTCTGGATCTATGAGTAATGTCCCTGGTTTATCAGGATGGATTTTGATGGTAAATTTCCTTCAATGTTTTTCTCTATGAATTAAACTGTAGACTTATGAATATTGAGACTTTATTCAGTTGGGAGGGTCTCTGGTCTGGGTGCCTATATACATTTCCACATTACTTCTTGGGGCCCTACAGTGGTATGATGTAGGTCTTCCATTATGAGGAACTAAAGAGATGCAGAATGTTGACCTACTGTATATCTTACATAAAATGGTTTGACCACTATTAAAAACTTTACTAGAGTAAGTACAAGACCCTAACAAGGTCAGCTATATAAAATTTGTGTAAAGCTGCCAGAGCCGGCAGGTTACTTGACTCTCGGCAGCAAGACTCATGACTTCCTGTGAAGCCTGGTGTCCTGCTGGCTTCTGGCATATGGAGGAGGCCGTGCAGATGGTGGAGGCCGTGCAGTCATTACTCAATCCATAATCACTCCCATATCAATGGTTACAAGGGTATATGCTCTTGGCACGGCCATTAAACCACTTCAATGGGAGTAGTTATGATGGAGGGGGTTTGCAGACAGGAATGCCTGCAGGGTCCCTTCCATCTTTTGGAAAACAGCAGGACATGGAACATCACAAGTAGTCCATAGTACTGCTACCTACATCTTAACATAAACTTTACCAGTGGAAGTGCTATATGGGTGATCCTATTAAATTTTTATAAAGTATCCTATAAAGTTTTTGTAATAGTGACCAAGCCTTTTATATTTTATCTGTGTCATTAAGTTGCTGATACAACCAAGGAGTGATGGACTCCCGGCTCTGCCAGGTGGAGCTACTCATCTTGGAGCCTACAAAATCCCCCATCTACTTTTATATGTGACATTCCATGGTGTTGTCATCTACCCCTCGAGAAGCCATGCTTTGTTGGGATACATATGGGGCATGTTCAGCCCTGTTTCCCTCCACTTCCTTTGGTAAATGGTTATATATGGCGGGTATAGATAGGCTAGCATTATGTTTTCATTTGGACGTGGTTCCATCCTAGAAGGTCTCGGATGATCCGACTGATTCAAACTGAATTGTGCCGCAAGCCCAAGCACTTACATGCACCACTAAAAGATGATGAACTCTGGCGAACCTGAGCGGGGAAGCGACACATGCAGGATATCGGGCGCACCATCTTAGTGAATTGCGGCAGAGTGCAGGATCGTCGGACAATGCACTTTTGGTGAACTCCAGAGGCCGGGTATGTAAGTGTGCCCCAATGTCTCCACTAGAGGTCTTCCATAGAGAAATAAAATCTATAAATTGACATAAGCTGAAAACACCTGTGTTACAAGGCGCTGTTTACACCAAGGAGTTAACAATATCCGAAGTAAAAACACTCAAAAAATATGTAATAAAACCCTTCACAGCAGCAAACATCAAACGCGATGGAAGGTTTCTATAGATAATTTATGGCATTGTCTTTTCTATTCTCATATACAATTCAATCCACTTCTAGGTAACTGTACTCACAGACTTTTCCTGCGAGCTCCGTAGCCAGCTTGTCATATTGATGTATATTTTGGCTGAATACAAAACCATATCTGTCAGGTTTTATGGTCCCACAAAGTGTTTTACAGTTTTGGACAATGTCTCTGTCATTGACTTGTCACTGAAACCGCGAAATCAAGTCTTACGTCGAGCGGAGGAAGAAAAGTTCCCTGTACTGCTGCAGCAAAAGTGAGAAAAAGGGGAATTTTAATATCTGATCCCATGATTTGTAATGGAGGATTGGAATATTCAATGATTTAGAGTGCAGTGAAATAAGACGACGGGGTAAAGGATTAAGAGAATTAGTATTAGAATCATCACATTTTTAGATATAATTGGATATTTCTCTTGTATTTGCCAGTGATGGTTTACCACGGCCAGAGAAGATGATTTCTATGGGATTTTAAACCACAAATGTGGGAACCCTGGTTGCTGTTCCAGTTTTATATAAACATTTTTTAAAAGTTACTTAAAATTAAAGGAAACCTACCACCACGGATCTACCTATAAAGGTAGATCGGGTGGTAGGTGCATGTAGGTGCATCTATAGCACGTGAGGATAGCCCCTTTAAGGGCTAATACTCACGCCCCCGCAATCTTTAAATAACTTTTATTTCCATAATATGCTGATTTTCTAAAAAGGCTACTGGGGCCTGGAGTAGCCGGAGCTGAGGCTACACGCTGCATCTACTCCACGCCCCAGTAGCCTCTTTGACCCTCCTACCAGATGTCTTTGGCGCGCAGCTCCTCGTAGCTGCGCCACCTCATCCGCAAAGCGTGCCATGTGTGCACGCGCAGAACAGCAGGCCGGCGTCTGCATTGTCCCTGCTCTGAAGCCTGATGTTTGTAGCTGTGTGCCAAAGACATCTGGTAGGAGGGTCAAAGAGGCTACTGGGGCGTGGAGTAGCTGTGCCGTGTAGCCTCAGCTCCAGCTACTCCACGCAAAGGAGTAAAATTGTGCATGCGCAAATGGCCCTCTGGCCCTGGTGAGACAAGTTCATGGCGATGTTATAGGAGGACTATTCTCATAGGCAGAATGACAGACCATAACCCCACTAGGGATGTAGCATTATTGCACATGCGTGACAAGTTTCTGGCAGTGCTGCAATAGGATAAGTAATTTCACATCAATTAATACAGTGGTGTCAGAACTTACAAATTGCTTTGAATGAAATCAGATTTCAGGCTTCTGTGCTTGAATAACACACTCAGAGCTGCCTGTGATTGATACCTCCCTTTCAAGATCGTTTCTTGGGTAAAGTTGGGTGTGAGTCTGAGTTTGTTTTGTGCGTAGCTGTGGCTTGAATGACGAATGAACCATTCAGTGCTGGGGGCAGGGTCAATTACTTCCTTTATATTCTGCACAGTCCCTTCTGAGGGTGCTGGTATTTAGTTTTTTCCTGCTATCTAGTGCTACTGCTTTGCTTGCTATTCTGTGTACTTGATTTCAGCTATGTGTTACCAACCATTCCCTTGCTATATGATTATGTACCTTTGCCGCCATCTTGGTTTTGACCTGGTTCTGTCCGACTCCACTTGTCTGTCATTATCTGTTGTTTGTCCATCAGAGTCGTGTAGCTCCTGTTGTCACCCAGCTTTAACTGTTCTAGTTCTAGTGTGAACACTGTTCTGGTTGTTGTTGCCTTGTTGTTGGACATGTTCGTTATAGGTGGGGCAGAATTGAGTGAATCATCCGAAGATCAAATTTTTTTTAAAAAATTATTTTGTGTCTACATTCTCTAATTGTCCACGGAATAGGTAGTCTTTTTAAAAAAGATTTTTTTTGTCTAATTTCATTATTATTTTTTTATATATATTTTTGAGTTCTCCCTCCCACAAGCTCTGGGATGAATGACAGTATTGATTAACCACTAATTTGTAAAGATTCAGATTTGACTTGATGCTAGTGTTGAGCGGAGCTGAACCTGCAGTGTTCAGGCTAGTGCCGAATAGTCCGGGTTGAAATCCCCTATCCCAGACTTCAGCATGAAGTTTTGGTTGAGTATTGGTAACACCCAAGATTGGCTCCAACAAATGCTGCCGGCAAAGCCGACGTTTACTCTACTATCATCACTCCCCAATGACATAATTGGAGCTTCAAGATCTTCAAGAAAGACCTAGATAACTTTATGTAAAAGTATGGAATTGTTTTCTTTAAATCTTTTCCTCATCCATGAACTTCATGGACATTTGTCTTTTCAACCATATTAAATACGTATATTAAATACGCAAGTATCATGGAGAGCAACGAGCACCCCCACCAGCACCGATTGCGGGTGTTAGAGCCTGGACGGGTCCACTCATTATTATGCATCGCCTGAAAAAAACGCCAGATTCCTAACAAATTTACGAGTCAATGAATAGATTTGCTCATCTCTAATGATGGATAACACCCCATAGACATTCCATGTAAGAAATATTTTGAAATGATTGGTCTTGCATCCGTTTTTCGTAAAAATAATAAATAATTTATTTCTTCACCTTCCATAGTTCAAAAGCCAAGACTGCCGAGTCAGACGTACGATTACATAAATGATGCAGAGGGAGCCATAGAGCGCGACACTACAGGAATTACATTTGCATCTAATTTGCTAAACACACATGTTTACATGACCTTTACACTATGTTAAGACACGTTTCTCGAGGAATTTGATACAAAACCCGAAAGCGATGACAATACGAGACATTTGACTAGTGGTTAGCGACGGACCTAGCAACATTTATTAGGTTTATACGTGTGCAGTATAAATGCCAGGTGGAATACATCTGTAGCTTTCAGAAATAAATAGATTCACATACAAACTGTAAAAATGCTCCACACGTAGTTTACAAATCAGACGCGTGGAGCGATTAATAAAAGCAAAAGGTTAAAGACCTTATAGAGCCAGATTTTCCCGAGACAAGGGAACGGGTCTTCAGTATATTTTGACTTTGCTTAAGAAATAAATAACCTCTTGTTCTGAGAATATAATTGTGTTCTTTTGGAAAAAAAATAAGTACTGTTTATACTCGAGTATAAGCCAACCCGAGTATAAGCCGAGGTCCCTAATTTTACCACCAAAAACTGGGAAAACCTATTGACTCGAGTATTAACCGAGGGTGGAAAATGCATTGGTCTCAGCCTCCCAGTATATAGCCATCCATCCCCAGTAGTATACAGCCCCCTTAAGTATACAGCCAGCCCCCTTAAGTATACAGCCAGCCCCCTTAAGTATACAGCCTGCCAGCCCCCTTAATTATACAGCCTGCCAGCTCCCTTAAGTATACAGCCTGCCAACCCCCTTAAGTATAAAACCTGCCAGCGCCCTTAAGATACAGCCTGCCAGCCCCCTTAAGTATACAGCCTGCCAGCCCCCTTTAGTAGCCAGCCTTTAGTATAATGCCAGCCCGGTTCACTATACAACCTGCCCCATTTGCCAAGAACATAAAAAAAAAACTTCCATACTCCCCTACGGGTGCTTCCGATGACCTTTGCCGCTCCCCGATGCTCCGTTCCCCGCGGCTGGTGTTCGGTCTTCTCTCTTCTCTGTTGTATCAGCCGGCAGATACGCGTCCACGCAATCTGCCGGCTGCCGCACGATATAACCCAGCGGTGTCGCCGCTGATGACGTCAAGGGCGGCGCGTCATATTGGGCGCCTGCTGGCAGATCGCATCAACGTGCGTCTGCCGGCTGATACAATAGAGAAGAGAGAAGACCGAACACCAGCCACGGGGAAGACAAAAGAGGAGCCGCCGAACATCGGGAGCCGTGCCGACCATCGGGCCTCCAAGTGTAGAAGTTTTTTTTTTAATTGACTCGTGTATAAGCCGAGGGGAGGATTTTCAGTACATTTTTTGTGCTGAAAAACTCGGCTTATACACGAGTATATACGGTAAATAATATATGAAAACCCCAAAAAAACTCAATGGACTGGGATTACTTAGGCAGTATTTATCGTTAGGTGGCTCTTTGGATATTTCTATGGAGCACATTGATCATAAGCTGGTGGCTACCAGGACTCTTCTAAACCAGGTCTGAGCCTCTAAAGGTTACCTAAAATGAAAGGGGTTGATGCCGCAAGATGCCTTGATCAGTTTTAGGCTTGTGATGGTTCCTAAAGAAATGGATCAGTACTTGTACACTATGCACACTAACATGCTGGTGTGTGCCCCTTTAAACAGGATTTGTTCTCCCATTATCAAACTAATGGCTTAGTTTTTGACAAAAACATCTTTTCAAATCATCCAAATGAGCCTCAAGGGTTCCATGTCATCAAAGCCCTCTCCGGCCCTGTCATCTCCTAATTACTAACGCCTCTATTTAGCGGTACCACCTTTGTCCTTCCTACCACCATGAGCCACAGAGTCGGTGAAGTCCACTAGCTCTCGGCAATTCCTACCCATGCGGGAATGGGTGACGCATCCAGAAGTTTGCTGTCAGGGCTCGGGGTCAGTGGACCCCCTGGACCACCACGGGAGATGGTACTAGCCGACACCTGGGACCGGAATCTAAGTGGCACCTGGTCTTCACCAGAGTCCGCTGCAAAGCGAGATGGTCTTGCTACGGCGTGATGCCACCAGGTCGTTCCACAGGTACAGAATCAGCGGGCAGTCTCGGAGTTGGACACAAGCAGGCCAGTTAGGACAGGCGGCAGAGATGCAGAGGACAGAGGGCAGGTCCTGGGTCAGCAGCAGGAGATCAAGCGAGGCAGGAAGGGAAACAGGAACAAGAACGGGAACAACGCTAGGAAGCTTTCTCTTTGGTGTATCGTTCAAAGATCCGTCGGGGAGTGATGGGAGCCGTCAGTTTAAATAGGAAGTGGACAGTGCCAATCAGCGGTGTGCTTGCCCTTTAAATTTTCGAGTGCCAGCACGTGCGCACTGGGGAGCGGGTATGCTCGCGTGGCCTAGCCAGGATGGGAGCAGACTCATGGAGAGGTGAGGGCCGGGAACACCGTCATGGAGAGGGTAACGGGTGTGCCTGCGATCCGAGGCATGGATCGCAGGGACACTCGTGACATTCTCACATTCACATTATTTTTAAAATAAGACATTTTTTTTAAAAAATGTAAGCCATAAGAAGATGGATTCTGGGGACACACATCAGCGTTTAAAGGGGTTTTCCCTCATAACAAGTTAGGCCCTATCCACAGGATAGAGCCTAACTTGCCAGGGGTCTAGAGAAAATGATAATTTGGAGCTTTAGTTTCATACTAGGATAGTTAAAATGGTTGTTTACTTTGACATTATGTGTCAAAGGGGTTACATAGTTTATACGGTTGAAAAATGATACATGTCCATCAAGTTCGACCAAGGAAGGGAAGGGATTGGATGAGGAAGGGATTTAGAGGAAACAATTCTATATAACATAAGCAGCAATGTTATTTAAATGTAAAAACGAATCTAGATCCTTCTTGAAGCTCTCTGCTGTCCCTGCTGTGACCAGCGCCTGAGGCAGGCTATTCCACAGTTCGCATAGTAAAAAAAAAGCCCTGTCGCCTCCGGTGATTAAACCTTTTTTTCTCGAGAAGCACACAGAGGCTCATCTCATTTTAATCTTTCCTCATAACCAAGACCCTCCATACCCCTTATCATTTTTGTGGCTTCTACGTTGAACCCTCTGCAGCTCCAGGGCATCCTTTTTATGGACCTGTGCCCAGAACTGGACAGCATATTCCAGGTGAGGCCGAACCAATGACTTGTACAATAGTAATATTACCTCCCTATCCCGAGATATAGGGCAAGATATTGCTGGCTTTATTTATAATCTACTAGTCACCCAGGTCCTTCTCAACAAGGGACTCTCCCAGGTCATATGTTGCCTGTCGTTATAAGCCCCCAGGTGCATAACGTTACATTTATCCATAGACTATATTACACTGCACAACTTTTGCTACTCCCATCCTCCATATATCATTAATTAATAAATTGAATGGGAGTGGTCCGAAACAGAACCCGGGGGTCCACCACTTATAACAGGTGACCATTCTGAGTAGGAATAATTAACTACAACTCTCTGGGTCCTTCAACCAGTTATCAATCCAATTGCAAATGATTCCTGCCAAACCACTCAACTTTATTTTACACATCAAGCGTCAATGAAGGTCTGCAAAAATATACTGATCATAGATCACATGGTGATCAACCAATACCCAAATGAATCCGTGATGAAACATGGCAGCAAATGTTCAATTCTGCTATATTGCCCCCACAGGTAAAATCAGGTATTACACATTATGTCGATGAGCTGGAGTCTATGTTTGCAGCTGTTCTTCACATTTTCTCATGGATTATCTAAAAACAGGTTTTTTTAAACCAAACAGATTTTTAATAATCAAAATATTTCCTCTTTGGCTTTGTTATATCAAGAAAGTAACATAATTTAGCCAAAAACTAATAAACAGCTGTTACGTAGCACATGTGCATTGCTTGCAGAGAATGCAGAGACCTTAAAAGACTCGTGTTACATCCAGATTCATCTGAAATCATAAATGGGAGAAAAAAAATTCTGCTCCTGTAAAAATCTGTAAAAGATTGCATGGAAAGCCTTACAAACATTAAATTTAAGTAATAAAAGTATGGAAAAGCCCCTTTAATAAAGCCACCCTAATGCACAACTACTGCTCTATTTACTGAGAACACATGGACGCCATTCACACAGGGAGGAGACTGGACTACAATGTGAGAAGTTAGAAATCACATGACCCTCCATTTATGTCCATTTTATGGTCAGGAATCATATATAAGGATGAATGACCAGCAGGTGGCAGACCTGTGCACAGTTCAAGGCAGCTGTTGTCTGTAAGAACGGTTCATATATAAGGCGCACCGGACTATAAGGCGCACCCTTGATTTCTGAGAAAATCAAAGGATTTTTTGTGTGCCTTATAGTCTGAAAAATATGGTACACACATTGCAAAAAATCAGATGTAAGGTGGCCAAGCCTTTTAAAGAATGTCAACTAATTCTAATTTACATGTTAAAACAGGGTTCCAGAAAAAAAAATCCTCTCACTGCACCTTCCCAGGACCAGCTGCAGATTTTATCTTAAAAAATTAGCAAAAAATAGTGATGCATAAGTGAAACGTCGAACAGAACATATAGCAAATAAAGATACCTAAGGCACAAGGTGTATTTGAGAATCGACAGCAAAAGTTGCAGTGAAAAGTCGTAAAAACACAAAACACAAAACATACATGTACACCTTAGAGTTGAAACCTTGCAGTGAACACTCGGGTGAATGAAGGAAACCATCTTACTTTATAGCAGAAACCTCGGAGCGCTGTGATCATTGTTTAGATGCAGTGTCGGACTGGCTCAATCCAATACTGAACCCCAGAGGTCCATCAGAAAGCACCACAATTTGGAGGCTGCTAGATTATATGTAATGGGTGATCCCGCGACCCATATCGCGAGTCCATGCTTCTGTCCCCTTGCTGGAGCGGCACCCGGGCACCTTACCTGTTGGCTTCAAAAGATTTAAAGGGCCAGCGCACCGCCATTTTCTGGAAATCTATTTAAGCCTGCCTCTTCCTGCAAACCCTGCCTGATCTTTGAGCCTATGCCATTGAGAAAGCTCCCTTGCGACATTCCCGTGTTCCTGCATTCCCGTGTTCTTGTGTTCCTGTTCCCGCTTTCCTGTTCCCGTGTTCCTCCATTCCTGTTCCTGTGTGTTCCACTCCGTTCCTGTGTTCCCTTTCCCATCTGACTGAATCTCCCGTTGCTGACCCCGGATTGGACTTGACCTTGCATCTCTGCCGCCTGCCCTGACCCTGTGCCTGATCCTCACCATGAGACTGTCTTAAGGAAAGGTACCTCGACCTCGGCTGCCACCGCGGGCCAGTCGACCCTGTGAAACAACCTGGCGGTACCCTACCGCACAGAGACCATCCCGATTTGCGGCGGGCTCTAGTGAAGAACAGGTGCCACTTAGATTCCGGTCCCAAATGTCGGCTAGTACCACCTCCCGTCGTGATCCAGAGAATCCTGAATCTTGACAGTATATTTCCTGAGGGATAATGAAGAGTGGGCCCCAAATTGATTTTCTATGGGGGGCCTAAGGAAACCAAGTTTGACACTGTTTAGATGGAGTTTTAGCTCCGAAGAGACTGAAACAAATGGACTTTCACCAGCCAGTAAAATATTTCTCTCTCTTTTACTCTTTGATATATAGTTTCTTGCCTGAGATTGTTAATGTGATCCTGTGACTTGTTGATGTTCATCTAAGGTCTTCTGAAGTGTGAGAGTCCTGCGTCCGCCTTGTGATATTCCTATTAGTTTTTCTTTTGGAGAGCGCAGCGATCAATGTTGTGCTGTTTGCTTGATTTTATTATTACTAATATTGCGCCTCTCACAATTTACTGTGTTTTTATATTTTACAGATTCGCCGCCGCTCATCGACCTCATTGATTTCTTAAGTGGTTGCTAACAGCTTTGGTCCCATATTCTTTAGTTTTTATTCTGTGCGATTGGAACCTGTTTTTACAGTGTTACTTCATTGTGATTTATTTCTTTACTTTACTCTTTTACTTTACTTTTTGACTTTGCTGCTTTATTTTGGCCAAAGTTTCCCATCTAATTGTACAATTTGCCTTTCCTGCGCTGTCCACTGTGTACGTAGCAGCACATCTTTTCAGTAATAGATCGGGAAAGTATGGTATAAAATATCATCCAAAAAAATTACCAAAGGGTCATTTCCCTAATATCTCACATTACAGAACAGGAGGGATGTGACTCCTTCTACGAAAATGTAATAAATATAAGAAAATTGGTAAATAAAGAAATAGGGACAAAATAAATTGAAAAATGTACTATGCATTTTTCATGGTTAAGACGTCACATACTGCATCACATTACATTACATTACAGTCACATAATAGGAAAGGGTATAAAAGAAAATATCCATTGAATAGGTCATCAGTAAGAAATTGGCTGGGGTCCAACATTCAGCACCCATCAGATAAGCTGAAACAAGAAGAACAGAGTGGGGGGGGGATTTATTAACGCAATTGCGCCACAATTCTGGTGGTTTTGCACCAAAACGCCTTGCACCACATTTATCAAGGCTGTTAGACCTTTTTCGGCACTTTTCCGATTTGTTTGACTAAGGGGACATGGCCTTTGCGGAAATAGGCACAGAGCGTAGCAGTCTGTGAAAGGGGCAGGCATGGGGCGTTCCCTTTCCTGTGCCTGTGTCACGGGTGCCCCTGCGATCGCCGTGGTGGTACCCCGTCCCGAGTCCACTTGCCTCCCTGCGCTCCTGCACCCATCCCAGCTGGCCAGCGCATGCATCCCCAATCCCTAGGGTGCACGCGTGCCCGCACTCGCAGATTTAAAGGGCCAGCGCACCGCTGATTGCCCATGGTCACTTCCAAGATTCCTTACAAGCCGGTTGTTCCCAGCAACCCCAACCAGATCTTAGAGCTCTATGCCTTTGAAAAAGCTTCTCCTGTGTGATTCCCATACTCAGACCTCCAGTTGTGACCCCGGACCTGACCCTTACTTTGCTCCTTTACTGCCAACCCTGACCTCTTGCTCCATATCCGTTTCTGCTTCATTGCGGCCTGTCCTGACCATCTGCCTGTCCCTGATCTCAAGACTGTCTAGTGATTCTGTACATCGACCTTGGCTGCCACCGCCGACAATTCGCACCTGTGGAACGACCTGGTGGCACCTCGCCGCAGCAAGACCATCCTGCTTTGCGGCAAACTCTGGTGAAGAAAGGATGCCATTTAGATTCCAGTCACAGGTGTCGGCTTGTGTCATCATCCGCGATGGTCCAGGGAGTTCACTACTCTGAACCCTGACAGCTTGCCTTCTTTTCAGAAACCAGATAACTTTTGTTTGTTGGGTTTCACGCAAAACTTAGTTTTGCCCAGTGGCCATACCACTGGCTGGATGCGGAGGGGCACACGGTCAATATCACACATTATAGCTCCCCCATTGTTTAGAAAAGCTGATCATCTCCTACCACACACACACATATAGACATGACCAGCCAAGTGGACACAACTTTAGTAAACAGTTGATGGCGCAGATTTACTTACCCGGTCCATTCGCGATCCAGCGGCGCATTCTCTGTCGAGGATTCGGGTCTTCCAGCGATACACTAAGGAAGTTCCCCCCATGTCCACTAGGTGTCGCTGCTGCGCTAAAGTCCGTCGGAGTTCATTTAAGTTCACCAAGCCAGGCCGGCTGCAGGTATGCGCGTGTCAAGCGACACATTTTTTTTTAAAATACAGCGTTTTTTCCGAATCCGACGGGTTTTCCGATGGCCACGCCCCCAGATTTCCGTTGTGTGCATGCCGGCGCCGATGCATCACAATCTGATTGCGTGCACCAAAATCCCGGGGCAATTCAGGGAAAATCGGCGCAAAACTGTACAATTTGGGTAACCCGACATAAAAACTCGATTCGGGCCACTAGTAAATGACCCCCATTGTCTATGACAGTGTTGGAAAAGAGTTGTTTCAGATCCTCCTGATTGTGTGAGACGAGAAGAAACAGGGAACTGCAGACTTTGCTAGCGATCAGTGAGCTCCACAGTCACCGTATGTTTTTCTGATCTTCTGTAGAAAGATCCCACACACAAGACCCCATCCGACCAACAAGAATTAGATCTTTGTGTTATCTTCCCAAGGATCTTTGGAGTCCTCCTACCTTATCAGACCATGGACCAAATAACAACTTTGTGCTTTGATAAAAAGTCAGTATTATTTTTAAGTAAAAAAAAATGTTTTTGTTCCCTTAATTTGCTATTTGCAGTCAAAAAGTTCTGACGACCAGACATCATAGGTGGAAACCCAAAAAATGTGTAGCCAGAAAGCAGCACGATTCCAGCTCACTGACAGCGCGGTATGTAACGTAACACGTGTATCTGTAGGCATCAGACGTGGTTGTTAATATCAGACACGGATATTTTTGGCCCATTATTTGCTCACCGCATTAAATAATATTGTGACTGCCTTCCTTGTGCCAATATACGGGGTGTGGTTGGCAGAAATCGTTGTGCAGTTTTCCAGAGAGCGGTGACCCGGTGCCAAAATCTCATGACAAAAAAGTACTTATGTGCAATGTCAATAATTTCCTTCCTGCGATTCACAATTGTAGCTCAAGAAAATCTTCTTTAAATCTAATACGTCGGGATTTAAGAAACTTGGCCGAGGCTTGTGGTTTATTTAGCCTATATTTCATTTATGTAACATTTATTCATTCTAAACACAAATCGTATGGAGATAAATCTGGATGGATTACCCGTAATGGAAATTCTCAATGATCCATACAGGAAAGATAACCAAAGATAAGTAAAAGATACCTGTATGTCATGTGATTCTGTCACGAAAAACTTTTTGTACACAGATAAAGATATTGACCTTTCTGAGGAATGTATTAAGAATCAGTAATTCTTGGCAGCTCGGGTTTCGTTCTGTGTAATGGGAGTAAATCTCACTGGTTCATTGAAAATAAAAATTTCTTTTTACGGGTAATTGGTTGTCACTGGCCAACGCGTTTCACCACCCAAGTTGTTTTTCACTAGAACAAGTGGAAAATAGGATTGAAAAAACTACTAAAATACTAATACAATACACTCAGGATAACAAAATAACACATTTTCTAAGCCACGCTAATTTTAACAAAATTCAATGTCTATATAAGTCCTGGTGTTTACATTTTGGTTGTCCCACGATACGACCAGAAACTCCTCTGGCTTCATTTGTATTGCAGGAGGAGGGGCAGGAGGCAGAGAGTCTTGCAGATCGAGGCACATCCTGTCCAGTCGCATCTGTAGAGGGGATATCAGCAGCTTTACAGACAAGATCGGACTGCATCCGAGGGAAGGGGGGCATAGCAGTCCTGACTGCATGTTTTATAGGTGAGGTAGGATAGGTGAGTGTTTCATTGTGTCTTATAACCATCTCATGACTCTGATCTGTCTCATCTATTTTTTTTCTACGTGTCAGATACTGAATGCTCAGTACCTAAATGAAAGTGTAGATAAACCTTGCACCCTGATAATCTAAGCACATTGTAAGCACACAGCATATCATAGCACAGAGGAATCATGAAGTGTCTGCTTAGAAAGTCCCCACTCACACTCTGAAATCTTACACTGACCATCACTGAGTGACAGGAGCTAAAACAGCAATAAAACTGAGTAGAATTGTAAAAAGTAAGGGATTAAAATTACAACCCCTTTAAGACTTTTCTTCTTATGTCCCTTTACAATTTTAAGCTGTGGAAATTTGCAGTTAAAGGGATATTCTTATCTGGGCACCGACTTTCAATTTAATTAATCTACAATTCTTTTTGGATGTTATTTTTAAAAAAAATTTATCTCTGTGAAGCTAATTTCCATAAATGTAGCCACGTTGTTCCTTAGAAATAAGATTGTCTTTGGATACGACCATCACTGCTGGAGCGATTGCATACAAAAAAAACAATTGTTAGATTTGAAATGTCTGAGAGTTACTGCATTTACCATAGCCATCCTGTGGTGATGAACATAGAATACAGAATGTAGTCTATGAAGCTGCAGCACGGAGGGTCTCTGGTAACGCACAGAGGATCTCTAGTAACACCCTTATGACTCATTAGCATAATTGTAAATGTTGCTTTTAAAAGAAAAGAGACCACAGATAACAAATTTAAAGAGTCGCTGTGCCTGGATCTAGGTGGAAGTGTCCCTGGTTTATCATGATGGATTTTGGTGGTAGATTCCTTTAATGTATATATGTAGATACATTTTATAAATGTATTTACATCATAATTGTGAAAATACATCTTTATCTCAGCTGCCAGTGAGGCAGAATTGCAGTACAATACAGATTGATGTTCCATTGTAGGCAGTGACTTCTAATCTGTGAATATGAAGAGCAGACACACAAGTGTCCTGACCCTCCCCGGCACAATGGTGTCTCTCTGCTAAACAAGAAAAATGTAAGTCATTCCCTTTCCTGCAGACAGAAACCTTGTAAAACATTTTAATCACTGTTGACAAATTATAGTGTCTGCTGCGGGAGAAATCCATATATAATTTAGCACTCGTAACCTCTTTAGTTGTTACTTTGGCAATTCATTATATTTATATGGAATTTTTACTTAAGGCACAGGGTTGTGTGATGTGAAACGCGGCGGCGCATTGTAAGAACATGGAGATGATGGAAGTGTAAGATGGAAATGTATCAATGACATTGGAGGAGTCAACAAAGCTGCCCGCCCTCTAGCGACCTGTCCGGTTCACGAAGATCCTCCTCTTCTTCTCACCAGAGAAACAATTGACAGGCCCTACATTTTATTTAGTTGCCATACATTTGTACAGCCATGAAGGCAGGGTCAGCTCCAGGATTCAGTAGGCCACTGGGTGACAGAACCTCAGGGGGCCCCTTTGCAGTAAACTCACGCGGCAGAATTAAAAACATCAGAAGCTAAACCAGTCTCCTATTCCCTAGTTTTATCAGAACAAACAGCCCCTCATGGTTATTTTCTATAAGCCCCCTCACCCCCTTTGGATTTGTTATATACAGCCCCCCTCACCTCCTGGATTCCTTATGTACTGCCTTATATGGGCCCCCCCCCCCAGCAGCTCTGGGCCTTGGCACTTGCCCAGGTATGCCTAGTGCTAGCGCCAACCCTGCATGAATGTAAAGGATGTTTCATAATTTTTTTTTTTTTTAATGGTCACACTGGAGAAGATCCATGTGACCATAAAATTCCAAAAATTCTATGAAAAATCCTTAAAAGCACGAAACACTGAGATAAACAAGAAACTCACATTGATGCATTTCGGATGCGTTACTTGTCCTTAGTCATAATGCAAACTTTTGCAAAAATTGTTCTATGCCATAGTACTGTATTATACTCCTATACTCTCCTTTCTCTGTGCCCCCCGCTCATCCCTGGCCCCGCCCATCACTGCCGGCTTCTGTTTGCATGCAAAGGCTACGAGTGAACTGGAGTGCAGAAAGGTGAGTATAGCTTTGTTTTTTGTTTTTACTCCTCCCCTCTTTCGCCATATTTAGCATTTTTTATTATTCCTGGACAACCCCTTGGCTGATTACACTTTTTTCACCATTTCACTCATTCTTACAGGAGTTGGGTTTGGGTTTTGGAAACATAAAAACTACTATACAAAATTGATGGCCCAGATTTACTAAAGTAAAAGTAAGTTTCTTCCCCAAAACGCGTTGTCACCAATTTAAGGAAGGGTTTGTATGACACTCACCTTGGATGTCCAGTCCTTTCTTTTTCAATGCCAGCGAAATGTACATTTATAACATGACAAGTTGCCTTTAAAGAATAATTTTATTATGTATGACAGAACCAGAACCGTTCTATGTAGATCCAGCACCAGCTCATTCCCAGATTCTGCCGTGAAGCCCCAGTCCAGCCAGGAACAGCGAGGAGACATCTTACCATCTATTGCTCATCAACACCTTCATTTATCATCCCCGTGTTAAACCATTTCTTGCTGAGCGAGTCTCCAAAATGTCTGAGGCTGTGAGTGATGCACTGGCTGAGCTCCAGGACTATGGAGAGTCCTTATGTTATCTGCACAATCTACATTATGTGCTGCATTTATAGCTACACCTACACATATTTGTGGGAAAAAGTGATAATCCATAATCTTTATCCATGGAGAAGATTCATCTTAGCAGGGAACACATGCTGCTTGCTATTCTTTATTACTAACCCATGTTATGTCTCTTATCTGCTCCGAGGGCCGGCGTTAGTGGGCGGACAACTGGGTATTTGCCCAGGGCCCCCTGTCCTAAAGCCCCCCCCCCTGCAATACCCCTTGATTTAATGTCTTGGTGAATATGCTGATTATCTATCTCCTGTCTATATATCTATCATCTATCCATATAGTTATCTATCACCTATAATTTATCTATCTATCTATCTATCTATCTCATATCTATCTATCTCATATCTATCTATCTATCTATCTATCTATCTATCTCATATCTATCTATCTATCTATCTATCTATCTCATATCTATCTATCTATTTATCTATCTCATATCTATCTATCTCATATCTATCACCTATCAATATTTCTTCTATCTACGTATCTATCTATCTATCTATCTATCTATCTATCTATCTATCTATCTATCTATCTATCTCACATCTACTTATCTATCTCATATCTATCTATCTATCTATCTATCTCATATCTATCTATCTATCTATCTATCTCACATCTACTTATCTATCTCATATCTATCTATCTATATATCTATCTCATATCTATCTATCTCATATCTATCACCTATCAATATTTATTCTATCTACGTATCTATCTCATATCTAATTTTTAGCCACCAGTCTTCTATCTCCCTACTCCATCTATGTATTCTATTATATGTATGAGATGCATCTGGTTTATTTCTGTTGGATGAATACCGCACCCAGGCATATGCTCTGCACAGTGTTACAGATGGCAGTAGGAATGACAGACCAATCCATTCCTAGGGCGGCATCAAGGCACTTCTTTTTAACTAACTGGTGACTTACAGTAACTCCGTACTTGTTTGACAAGTCTATTTGCTCTAGTTATCGGTAAACAGGCAGTCCCCGGGTTACATACAAGATAGGTTCCTTGGGTTTGTACTTCAGTTAAATTTGTATGTAAGTCAGAACGGTATATTTTATAATTGTAAATTTGTTACTGTAATGGGACCAAGGATTATCAATAAAGCTTCATTACAGACACAGCTCATCATTGCAGTCTGGGAGTAAAGTAAACCATTCAGAAAGCTTCACCAGAGGTTATAGAGGGCAGAGGGGTCCGTCTGTAACTAGGAGTTGTCTGTAAGTCGGGTGTCCTTAAGAAGGGGACCGCCTATACTCTATGTGCTGATATTGTTTATCCGACCCTTTGCTTGTACATTTGACTATTCTGTGCTTTACAATTTGGTACCTTGACGCTATCTTGATTTTGACTCAATTTGCCCGAGCTATTTGTCTATCTGACTGTCATAAATGTTTGTATTTTTGTTCTGTGCGTGAACCGAGTGTCACCTTTGATTTAGCCCAGGGTCAGAAAGTAGGCAGGGGCAGAAATTGTTGGAAGCGCAGTGCTTGCACCTCTTTCCTGTCTTGACACCAGAGCTTAGGGATAGGGGACAGACCAGGGAATTTTCAGCAAAAACATGGACTTATTTTCCTTTATGATATGCACCATATCTTCTGAAAAATGTTACTTCTACAAATCAAATCTTAAATATTGAATCTGGAACAACGTATCTCTTCTCCTAATGATGCAGACCTAAAATTGAATTCACCCTGTGAAGGAAGCACGCGTATCTATGAATGACAGGCACAATATTAACTTTTATTGGACCACAATTTTCAGAAATATCTATTTAAGTTAAAGGGGTTGGCCCAAGTGTAATTGTTATCTCCTTCTCATTACATAGATCATTCAATTGTCATTGATTAAGGTGCTTCTGCTGTGATCTCCACCAACCACAAGTGAAACAATTCCTTCTTATAAGTCGAGCATGCATCATACAACTCCATTCAATGTATATGGGAGCACATCAAGAGCTGTACTCTGCTACTTCAGACACTTCGCTTAGACCCTGAATGGAGGTCTATCAATAGGATGGAAAGGGACCACTTGTGATCAGTGGAGTCCCTTTGATCAGAATCAAATTGATTAAATTGTTATCCCATATCGTGCGGTTAACAATTTAATTTCGGCCAAAAAAAGTAATTGGGTGCTAGTCATTCAAGTTCACTAGGGCTCCAATTTCAATCACAAGCATGATTCAGGGGTAAATTTGCTAAATTGGTTTCAGTGGGTCATCCTGACGTTTATAAGTCTCTGTACTTAGACTATCCCTTTAATTAAATGTATGACAAGTTTAGAGTGGACACATCTATAGACAGGAGACCGAAAAAAAGTAGAAAAGAAGCCTAATGAAAAGAGACTACATGGATGCGGTATTGTACACCAAGCAAACTTACACCCCCAAGTGTCCCCTGAAACAGAATTCATTTTCCTCTAATGGCCTTGTTTTAGAGAAAATTTTCTTTTAACGTAATGCAAATGAACCTCAGGAGCTCCTGTCTACATCATAGAAGCCTGTTCTGGCTGCTAATTATGACATCACTAACTCTCTGGCTGGGGAAGGAAGGGAGGAGTTGGTCAGTAACGCCCAACAGAGGTGTGCATAATTTGCAGACAACGGAGCCAGTTCAGAAGTCGGCTTCAGAAGATTTAATGGGCCAGCGCACCGCTAATTGGTTCTGGCCTTTTTCAGGAAATCGATAATGCCTGGAGTCTCCCAGCATTCCCTGCCGGATCTAAGTGCTTGTGCCTATGAGAAAGCTCTTCCCTGTGCCTCGTGCGAGTGATTGGATTTCCCGTTGTGACCCCGGACCACTGCTGCCTGCCTTGACCATCTGCCTGTCCCCGACTATGAGATTGCCTGCTGATTTTGTACCTCGACCTTGGCTGCCACCGTGGACAAGTCTCACCTGTGGAACGACCTGGTGGTACCACGCCGCAGCACAACCATCCTGCTTTGTGGTGGGCTCTGGTGAAGACCGGGTGCCACTTAGAGCCAGGTGTCGGCTTGTGTCATTGTCAGCGTTGGTCCAGAGGATCCACTATCTCCAAGCCTGACAGCCAGAAGGGGCTTGTGTGACATAGACAGGAGCCTTTGAAGCTTATTTGCATATTTTTACAATTTTCACCAAACAGGGCCATTAGACGATAAAAGAAGAACAGATCTTGTTCCAGGGGCAACAGACCAGTGTGCTAAGTATAAATGACTGAATCCATGTGCTAGATTTTCTTATTATAACTAAATTATTCCAATCTGAATAGTCTGGGGCAAAGATATTTTCTACTTTGTCCAATCACAATTTGCTGCTTCTGCTGTTTTAATAAATTTCATTTTCCCTGTTCTGCAAACTCCAACATGTGCGAAGCAAAGAATCCCCCTGAGTGTTTCAACGAGCTCAAAAGCTTCAAGACATCGGAGAAGAAAAAACATTGTCTAAGTGCTCACATGGTTTGGCTTTGGCAGAAGGAAAATCTTCATGAAATCATTCATTTATTGCTTTTCATTATAAAACAAATGTTAAGGATCTGTCAAGCATTAAGGATGAATAATGACCATGATCTGGAACAATCCTAGGGCAGGATTTCCTCCCTGACGCTTCCAGTGTTTTCAGTATTTGTCAACAGTTTCATCTACTTTTCTTACCTAATATCAGCATCAATATACCATGCAAAGACATCTGGGAAAAGATTGATATATGCAAATGTTGTGTTACAGGCAACTGACTCCATTTAATGAAAAAATGCTTTACGTTTTAAGAGTAGCGTCTCTGATTTACTGTATAATGAGCACTTTTACCCATTTTGGCATGATGACATTGAGGATGTTTACCTATGTACATAATAGGGGATTCATTATTATTTTCCTTGCCAGCCCTGTGCTAAGTCCCAGGATGGGCCACGGTCCCTATTCTAGTAAGTACACAGCAGCAGTAGTGACTACAAAACAGAATCAGACAAAAAAAACAGACAGATACCAATCAAGGTCAATAAAATTCAATCAGCCAGAAGATGGAGGCGAGGTACAAAATCATAAGGTAGAAAAATGTCCAGGTACAGGCCAAGGTCAGTATCACAGCAAAGCACAATAGAATATACAGAATTACCAGACTCTAAATTAACAGACACTGAATAAAGTCATAGGTAAGTTTACTATGCGTGCCTAGACGCCGCCCCGACAGCTGATTGGTTCAACCTAACGTCAAGCCAACTGGCACCTTTGACTCACCCCAGCTCAGAGAAGCAGCTTGGTTGTTGATCACAGCCTCAAGCAGAGCATAGCGTCAGTTGTGGTCATAACCACAGAACACTGCAGCAAGAGTCCATTTACAAAGTTCTGACACTTGCTTAACCATGGTCTGAGAGACAGGTGCAAACCACAGGCTAGGCTATTACTTAGACACCACAATTTGCTCAGTACATGTAATCTAAGACATTGGGGCTTATGTACTTACCTGGTCCATTTGCGATCCTGCGGCACGTTGTCTGACGTTGATTCGGAGCTTACCTGGATTCACTGAGGTCGTGTGCCCGATATCCACTAGGTGTTGCTTTTAAATTCCGCTGTTTTTCCAAATCCATCGGGTTTTCCGACGGCCGCTTCCCCGATTTCTGTTGCGTGAATCCGGTCGCGTGCACCAAAATCCCAGGGCAATTCAGCGCAAATCGGAAATATTCGGGAAACCCGACGAAAATGCGCAATTTGGATCCTTAGTAAATGAGCCCCATTGTGGTCACCAGATTGCACAAACCGAACTCCAAGCATTATAATTATATATGAGACAAGGAGGTGACCTCTGGACAACAGTGATCGGTATGACCCTGGTGTCCAGAGGTTTTGGAGTGGCCCCTCTACATAAAGACACATAAAGACTAGAGATGAGCGAGCACTAAAATGCTCGGGTGCTCGTTATTCGAGACGAACTTTTCCCGATGCTCGAGTGCTCGTCTCGAATAACGAGCCCCATTGAAGTCAATGGGAGACCCGAGCATTTTTTTAATAAAACTGAACAGTAAAAGAACAGTGCAAAAAAAAAATTCCACATGTTTGCAGATGTTTTACTTGTAAGAACACATTGAAATAACACTATTCTTCACTTTGCAGGTGTGCGCGCGTGTCTCCCGATAGGTTCGGAGATACGCGCGCACAGCTGCAAAGTGAAGAATAGAATTAAAACATTAAAAACAGTGAACACAGGACCATTTAAGTGCAGAACACATTGAAAAAACAATATTCTTCACATTCCAGATGTTCCGAACATCTCCGAACTTAGCGGGAGACATGCGCGAACACCTGGAAAGTGAAGAATAGTGTTATTTCAATGTGTTCTTACAAGTAAAACATATGGAAACATGTGTAATATTTTTTTTTTACAATAAAAATACTTTTATTCAATTTATTTTATTAATTTACTGCTCGATCTCGAGCCGGCGAGATACTCGTCCGAGTAACGAGCCGGTCCGAGTATGCTAATACTCGACCGAGCAGTATACTCGGACGAGTATACTCGCTCATCTCTAATAAAGACACATATTGGACCAATATCATATCACATTGTAATAACATCTAATGAAAAGCTGCTGGTGTAGTATAGAGAGAAAACAACCATATAGTAATACAAGTAGTGATGATCAGACTTTAGGTCTGAACCAGAAAACATGAGTCCAAGTCCACTCAACCAAAAATTGGATCTAATTGTTTACTCTGCTCGTTAAACCTTTAACAATGCCTTCAGAACATGCAAGGATCTGCGGGAAACGCCCAGAGACCTTTTTACTGTACATTATTATTACATACTTCACATATTTTTCAGCTTGTTAACAAGTTCAGTTCAATATAATATACAAGATCTAGATTTTGTATAAATGGGTCTAAAAAATTTTTGTGTGTTCTTCAAGTTGTGATAAGCTTTGTTGGGTTGCACTTTGAGACAGAGATCCATAAAAAGTATAAGAGCCTCCCAGTCAACCCCCCAGTCCACAGTCAGCCCCCCCAGTTCACTGCAGATGCCCACCTTTAATGAAATCTCCACCCAAGTTGCCCCCTTTTAATGAAATGTCCTGCCAGATGCCCCCTTAATGAAATGTCCTACCCGATGCCCCCTTTAATGAAATGTCCTGCCAGACGCCCCCTTACCTTGAAAAAAAATCTATACTCACCTTTGGCTTCTTCTTCCCACCCCGCGGCTCCGTCCTCTCCTCGCGGCTCTGTCTTCCGGCCCGGACGCATCACTATGCCACCGCCGCGGGACGTCATAGTGTAAGGGCCCACATGTCGCATACAGTATGGCGTCACACGGCCACAACACCACCGTGTTGAGAGCAGAAGATAGAGCCGCAAGGCCGGGGAGAAGAAGCCGGAAGGTGAGTATAGAATTATTTTTTTCTCTTATAGGGCCCGGAATTGGGGGGTTTAGTGGGTACTGTGAGCCCCTCGGGCCCCCCTTTTGATAGGAAAATGGGAGGCCCTTGAACACAGTCCCACTAGACCCCCCCATGATAGTGGCCCTGACGGTGCCTGGATCTATGAGTAAGTGTGCCTGGTTTATCATGATGGATTTTGATGGGAGATTTCAAGAATTCAATTGTTTTATGTACCTGTTCCTCTGGATTTTCAAGATCTCTGTATGCAGTCATTGAATATGCAGTAGAAGTCTCTATGATGAACTTCCAACAGATCAGTCGTAGTTATGTGATGGAGCCGATCACATGGGCAGATCTTATCCTCTATATAATGTTTACACAAAAGGCTCTTTTTTTATGGAAATCTTCATACTAAGGCCCCTTTCACACGACCTGATTGTTTTCAGTTGTATACTACCGATACAGTACCATTTATTGGGCAATACGTCCATCCATATGAATGGATGTATTGCCCACTGTATTGTACACAGGAAAACGACAGAGCTTACTGTATCTTTCCCCATTGCTAACTCCTCCCCTCTCCCCTTCTCTAGCTGAACGTCTGATATTCCCGTGTCCCAGCCCAGGGTTATATACAATGGGCCACATGTATCACTGGTTTTTTTCTGTTGTTTTTGCGCCTTTTCATTCAGAGGCACCGTTTTTGCGCCATTTTTGCGACTAAACGCCAAACTAGCCGCGCAGCAAAAATAACCAGCTTTCCCTCATCTATCTTACCAATCCAGATGTTTTGCTTCGCCTAAAGATATTCATCACTTGCAACGTTTTCATTTAGGCACAAAAACGCTCCAGCCCAAAGGTGGCGTTAACTGAGAAGAAAGCACTGAGCCCCTGTGCAGCAGAGATCATTTCAAGCAGCAAAGCTCAGCCAGACACTAGTACATATAATAGATACATTAGATACACTGCAGACACTGGTACATATAATACAGACATGAGATACTCTGCAGACAGGAGCTGCAGACTCTATTTACAGTTCATCACCTTCTATTTACAAAACATTGTGCAAACTCCTGAGCTCAAAGCAAGAGAGAAGAGAACTTTGCAGAACTTTGCAGAATGTTGCAGATACTACAAACAAGTGTCCGCCATGTAATTCTGCACAGTGTCTGAGGGGGATATTGTGCAGAATTACAGGGGTGCAGCAGGAGACCAGCACTGGGCATACCTCCCAACCGTCCCGCTTTCGGCGGGACTGTCACGATTTTCTAGCTGTGTCCCACCGCCCCGGGAGGTTAAGAGATCCTCACGCTTTGCAGAGACACAGGGGCAGCGCGGAGGCTGTGAAGTCTGAGCTCACAGCACACAGCACTACCCCTCCCCCGGGCCGCCCCCCCTCCCCCTGTGTGAGCTGCCGCGGGATGTGTGAGGAGGAAACATCAGGGGGGGGGGGGGGAAGTGTCACCTGGAGATCCTGAGCTCCCAGCAAGAGCACAGCACGGCCCCTCCTCCTCCTCCCCCCTGTGTGAGCTGCCGCGATGTGTGAGGAGGAATCATCAGGTGAGGGGGGGTCACCTGGAGAGCGGCTGCTGTGTGCCCCGGCCATGGACCCTGCACACTCCTCTGCTCCTTCTCCTGAAGCTGTGGAGGTGCAGGGGGCAGCACAGAGAGAAGAGCACCTTGTGTGATGTGCTTACCCCCCTCAGGAGCTGCAGACGTCTAGTAGAAGCATCTCCCCAGCAGGGATGAGGTAGGACACAGCCTGACCCTCACATCATGCACAGGTACAGGTCAGTGTGTGACAGGACACATCTATCAGGACTTGTATATCAGCAATGTGACGTACAAGCCCTGCAATAATCGCAATGTCACCGCGCTCTAACACCCACGATCGGAGCCGACTCCGATCGCGGGTGTTAACCCCTTACACGTCGCGGTCAAGCATGACCGCGGCGTGTGAGGGGGTTCCCGCTATGGATCGGATCCCCCGCACCGCTTACCGGGGAATTCGATCCTCTTCTGGGCAGCTCCGTGGACTGGCATGTGCCCCAGAGCTGCCCGATGTCCCTGCCAGTCTGCATGCTCAGACAGTTTACACTGCTCTACAATGAAAAAGTATTGTAGAGCAGTGTATCAGAGCATCGCTGGTTCAAGTTCAAGAATGGAAAAGTAAAAACATGTAAAAACACTAAACACTACACATTAGAATAAATAAAAAATAAATACATAAAAATATAAGCCCCTAAAATGTCACTTTCCTATAAAAACACTTAATAAAGTATAAAACACTCAAAAAACCGCCACATATTTGGTATTGCCGCGTCCGTAACAATCTGTATAATAAAACAGAATCATTACTGAACCCGCACGGTAAACGCCAGGAAAAAAAAAACTTTCTGAAAAAAGATCATTTTTAATAAATACCTTAAAAAAAATTTCCTAAAGAGTGATAAAAAAAAAGTTCTGCACTCTAAAATAAGACACTAAAAAGAACAACTCTTCTCGCAAAAAATATAAAACATGTAAAAAAATTGTTTAAAAGGCCATACTGTCCTAAAAATGGTAACATTGAAAAGAATTATTGTGTTTTAGATTTTTTAAAAAAATGTAAATCTTTTGTAGAAAAAAAATTCTTCATTTTGCCATACTTTGAGGCCAATAAATTTTCTATACTTTGGTGTGCGGAGCTGTGGAAAGAGGACCTGTCACCCTGAAAAACAGCACTAGAAGGGCGCGTTCACACGGTGCGTTATGTCCTGCATTTTCATTGCGTTTGAAACGCATTACATCAGCTGAGGAGGCGATATGCCTAATTACATTACTGTTAACGTTTCCGTTTACAGAACGCACTCTAAACGCAATGTCAGAGCATGCGTTAACAAGCGTAACCAGTAATTTAATTAGGCAAATCGCCTCTCAGCTGTTGTAATGCATTTCAAACGCAATGAAAACGCAGGCAATACTCACCGTGTGAACGCGCCCAGCGATGTTACTAAAGTAAGCTACTCCTAGTGCTAAAACAGACGCAGCGGTGTTATACTGATAGCGTTACCGGAAACCTCCGATAACACTAACAAACACCGCTGCGCTGTACCCTAGAAACGCCAGACGGCTCTCAAAGGGGTCCGACGTATTCATGAGGGGGCGGTCCCTCTTCCCCTGACCGCCCCACTCGTTCCATAGGCCGGCAGTGACTGCCGCATGTCATGCCCAAAATCCCATCCCCTCATGAATACGCCACTTTGAGAGCGGTCCGGCGTTTGTAGTGTACAGCGCAGCGGTGTTAATTAGCGTCATCAGAGGTTTCTGTGTAACACCGCTGCGTTTGGTTTAGCACTAGGAGCTGATTACTTTAGTAACATCTAGTGCCGAATTTCTGGGTGACAGGCCCTCTTTAAGGTGTCATTTATGCGGTATGAGATGACACTTAAATTAATACCATTTTGGGGACATCTTATTGAGCGGATGCCTGTCTCAATAATTCAGTGCATTCGCCACAGTGTGTGTTATTTGTGTCTTCCAGGACCGTGCATGCTGTGGACTACTTCGGATTCGAAGGATTACGTCGATGACTGGCATTTCTAACAAATAAAATGGTCAACGAGGGTGTGTCTGCGTTCTTTGTTCAATTAAATTTATATTTGTTAAAAACGGTGCGATTTCTTTTTTTGCGACAAACTCATAGTTTGCCGTAGTAGTGGTGCCGGCTAGATGACGGTGCTCATTACTAAGGGCTGGCCTTAGTGTTTGCCTTAATTTTTTTGGCAAATTCACACTAACGCCCATACCATTACCCCGGTACCCACCGCCACCAGGGGTGCCGGGAAGAGCCGGGTACAAACCAGTACCTGACCGTCTATAGATGGTCAGGTAGGGGGGGCGGCTGCAGGCTGTTATTGTTGCGCTGGATTAGCCCCCTAACAATGGCCTATCCCAGCTCAGTAATGGCAGGCTGCTGCTGCTTTTTTGTAGCTGGCTGATTTGAAATATAGGGGGCACCCCATGCCGTTTTTTTCCCCCATTTTTTTGAAAAAATGAGGGAAACAGCCTGGGAGCCCCCTTTAAAGGGGGAACCCCACGCATATTTTTGTCAAAAGTTTGAAGAAAAAACGGCATGGGGTGCCCCCTATTTTTCAAATCAGCCAGATACAATAAAGCAGCAGCAGCCTGCCATTACTGAGCTGGGATAGGCCACTGTTAGGGGGCTATTCCAGTGCAACAATAACAGCCTGCAGCCGCCCCACTACATGATCGTCTATAGACGGTCAGGTACTGGTTTGTACCCGGCTCTTCCCGGCACCCCTGGTGGCGGTGGGTACCAGGGTAATGGTATGGGCGTTAGTGTGAATTTGCCAAAAAAATTAAGGCAAACACTAAGGCCAGCCCTTAGTAATGAGCACCGTCACCTAGCCGACACTACGGCAAACTATGAAGAGTGTCGCAAAAAAAGAAATCACACCGTTTTTAACAAATATAAGTTTAATTGAACAAAGAACGCAGACACACCCTCGTTGACCATTTTATTTGTTAGAAATGCCGGTCATCGACGTAATCCTTCGAATCCGAAGTAGTCCACAGCAGGCACGGTCCTGGAAGACACAAATAACACAAACACACGAAAAAGGGCACGCAGCCATGGGGGGGGGGCATGCTCGTTGTCTGGGGGGGGGAAATGCTCGTTGTCTGGGGGGGACATGCTCTTTGTCTAGGGGGGGGATATGCTCGTTGTCTAGGGGGGGACATGCTCGTCTAGGGGGGGCATGCTCGTTGTCTAGGCGGGGGCATGCTCGTTGTCTGGGGGGGGCATGCTCGTTGTCTAGGGGGGACACGCTCATTGTCTAGGGGGAGTGGAATATGCCCCCCAATTATATGCATAAATATACATTGGTGCCAGTGGGGTTAATCAGCATATATATATATATATATATATATATATATATATATATATATATATATATGTATATTGCTGCTATATATACATTGGTGTCAGTGGATGCGTTGGAGGTATGAGCAGTGGCGTGGCCAGGGGTGTGTGGTTAGGGGGCGTGGCTAGGGTGTGGCTTCTGTGGGTAAAAAAAAATCGCCGTGGCGCACTACGCGCGCCGCAGTTTTGTCCCTCTTTGTCCTCAACAAAAGTTGGGAGGTATGGCACTGGGGGATCCCCTCCAGGAGAAGCCCCTGCTGAGGAGGTCACTGGGTGCAGGGTGTCACACACCTGGGTGCTGCTGTGAGTGTTATTCTCATTCTGGGCTGTGGGAGAAGCAGAGAGGAGCTTGTAGCAGGATCACATGTAAGTGCCCGAATCTAACATTGCGCCTAAACTGCGCCAAACTTGCGCCTAAACTGTGTTAAAGTAAAGTGATTAATAAGAGGCAGGAAATTACCTTATCACAGTTGGTGATAATTCTGGCAAAACAGTATTTAGGCGCAACTACTACACTTAGGCGCACAAAAGTGATAAATGTGGCCCTATGTGTGAAAGGGTCTAAGATTGAATTTAAAAACTTGTATAACATAATATTATAGAATAAAATAACCCTCTGTTCTGATCTGATATTCCCCTTTAAGTACTAACATAGTAAGACTGCGAAGATCTCGGCTCCGCGGTCACCTGAGTCTTGTTGACCACGGAGATCATATTTAAAGGTTAAACGTTCACCGAACAGAAGGACGAGAGTGTGAATGTGATACAGGACCATGGACTTATCGACAATGTGACACGTCCGGGTTGTGTAGTTATGACACTATAGATAAATACTCATCCCCAGATATTTTCTATAAGGTTAATGGTTTTATCAATAACCGTAGACGTCCGGGGAAATACCAGTAACAGAGGAAGAAGACACAACTGATGTATTGTAACCGGCGCTATGTATGTCACTGTATAGAACTAGTTATACTACAGGCAGTCCCCTACTTAAGAACACTCGTCTTACATACGACCCCTAGTTACAAACGGACCCCTGGATATTGGTAAGTTACTGTACCTTAGTCCTGTAACAGTTATCACAGGCGTCTGTAATGAAGCTTTAGTGTTAATCCTGATTCTTATGACAACCCAACATTTTTAAAATCCAATTGTCACAGAGACCAAAAAAGTTCTGGCTGGGATTACAATGATAAAATATACAGTTCCGACTTACATACAAATTCAACTTAAGAACAAACCTACAGAACCTATCCTGTATGTAACCCGGGGACTGCCTGTATTTATACTGCAATAAAGGATACCTGCTGTTACCCTACAATTTACAGTAATTGTCATGCCACAAATTTAGCAATTTTTAAAAATTACTTAAAGGGAACCTGTCATCAGCAGCATTTTTTCTGGCTCCCCCATGTCCCCATAGAGAATATTCTGCACATTACTAAAATGTTTTATAATAAAACTGCCTTTTTCCAATAAAAAGAAACGTGGGAGTGGGAGTGGCCAGTGAGGAGTGGTGCCCCTCCCACCCTCGGGTAACCGCTCGGCGTGCATCTACTTTAAATAGGAGGGAGATGGGTGGTTTTAAATTTGAAATAGACGCATGAAAGAGCAGTTTTTCTGATGATGGGGGGGGGGGGGGCAGCTTCTCACTGGCCACTCCCATGGGATACGGGACACTGCTCTGCAGCAGAAAAGGTAGGCTTTTATCTAATGTTTTATTATAAAAACACTTTGGCAATGTGCACACTATTCTCTATGGGGACAAGGGGGGGACAGAAAAAGGACTCCTGATGGCAGGTTCCCTTTAAAAGAAATCAACCATGAAACCCGTCCTGATAAACCAGGGACACTTACTCATAGATCCAGATACTGTGACTGTGGTATCCTCTTATATTTGTTATCCATGGCCTCCTTCCTTCTAAAATCAACTTTTACAATTATGATAGTGAGCCTGAAGGGCTCTGGTGGTGTACCGAAGCGTATCAGTGCTGTAGCTTCACAAGCTGTTACACTGTCTCATCCTCCTCCCCTGTTCCATTAGCGCTTCTCGCCTACCTCTGCATCCAATACACACAGTTGGAGAAATGAAGTTCTCCTGCACAGTATAACAGCCTGTGAAGCTGGAGCAGGGAGTGATGCTGAGGTCCTTCTTACATGATTGACAGTGATATTTGTACCTTTCAGTGAAAGAGAAAAGGCTCAACCAGACATGTAACACTACTAAGTAGGTATGGAGATGAGTGAACAACACTGAATTGAGAGAAATACAAAAAGGCTTGTGTATATGGCGGCTAATCAGTGATGTACAATACAAAGCTTTATTAGAAAGACAGTCCAGGACAGACAACGAGCAGACACTAATAAAGCTTTGTATTGTACATTATTGATCAGCGGTTGTACACACTTGTCTTTTTCTAGTTCTCTCAATTCTGATTTAGTATCTGTGCATGTACAGACATATACATCTGCCAGGAGCCACCCACCGCATGGAACAGCCCAGAATGTTCCCGGAACTTTAGAGTAAAAGTACAAATTATTCTCAAAGGGAAGTTATTTCATCTTGGGCAATACTAAAATTGAAACAAAACTATATATAATTCTGCAACTCGCCTCCTGTCTATAGGTTTCATAATAGACAGATACAGCATGGCGTGAAGTACAATCTGCTCAGCTCCTCCTGCTCTATAACATGCTGCCTGCAGATAGGACACTATGTACAATCTGATCAGCTCCTCCTGCTCTATAACATGCTGCCTGCAGATAGGACACTATGTACAATCTGATCAGCTCCTCCTGCTCTATAACATGCTGCCTGCAGATAGGACACTGTGTACAATCTGATCAGCTCCTCCTGCTCTATAACATGCTGCCTGCAGATAGGACACTATGTACAATCTGCTCAACTCCTCCTGCTCTATAACATGCTGCCTGCAGATAGGACACTATGTACAATCTGATCAGCTCCTCCTGCTCTATAACATGCTGCCTGCAGATAGGACACTATGTACAATCTGATCAGCTCCTCCTGCTCTGTAACATGCTGCCTGCAAATAGAAAACTATGTACAATCTACTTAGCTCATTCTGCTCTATAACACACTGCCTGCAGATAGGACACTATGTGCAATCTGCTCAGCTCCTCCTGCTCTATAACATGCTGCCTGCAGATAGGACACTATGTACATTCTGCCCAGCTCTCCCTCCTCTATAACATGCTGCCTGCAGATAGGACACTATGTTCAATCTGCTCAGCTCCTCCTGCTCTATGCTGCCTGCAGATAGGACACTATGTACAATCTGCTTAGCCCATTTTGCTCTATAACATGCTGCCTGCAGATAGGACGCTATGTTCAAGCTGCTCGGCTCCTTCTGCTCTATAACATGCTGCCTGCAGACAGGACATTATGAACATTCTGCTCAGCTCCTCCTGCTCTATAACATGCTGCCTGCAGATAGGACACTATGTACATTCTGCTCAGCTCTCCATGCTCTATAACATGCTGCCTGCAGATAGGACACTATTTTCAATCTGCTCAGCTTCTCCTGCTCTATAACATGCTGCCTGCAGATAGGACACTATGTACAATCTGCTCAGCTCCTCCTGCTCTATAACATGCTGCCTGCAGATAGAAAACTATGTATAATCTGCTCAGCTCCTGCTGCTCTATAACATTCTGCCTGCACATAGGACACTAAGTACAATCTGCTCAGCTCCTCCTTCTCTATAACATGCTGCCTGCAGATAGGACACTATGTACAATCTGCTCAGCTCCTCCTGCTCTATAACATGCTGCCTGCAGATAGGACACTATGCACAATCTGCTCAGCTCCTCCTGCTCTATAACATGCTGCCTGCAGATAGTACACTATATACAATCTGCTCAGCTCCTCCTGCTCTATAACATGCTGCCTGCAGATAGTACACTATATACAATCTGCTCAGCTCCTCCTGCTCTATAACATGCTGCCTGCAGATAGGACACTATGCACAATCTGCTCAGCTCCTCCTGCTCTATAACATGCTGCCTGCAGATAGGACACTATGCACAATCTGCTCAGCTCCTCCTGCTCATTAACATGCAGCCTGCATATAGGACTCTATGTACATTCTGCTCATCAGCTGCTCTATAACATGCTGCCTGCAGATAGGACTCTGTGTATAGTCTGCTCATCTCCTGCTCTATAACATGCCACCTTGTCTATATACAGCACATTTTCCCCATGACAGACTCCCTTTAAGTGTTTGGATACAGTAAAACATTATGGTCTTACTCCACTTGCTTTAGTATTTGCTATGAACAGTTAGAACATTGATTGTAAATGGTTCCCAGCTGGATGGAAGGAGACCTGAAAGACAAAGGCTCCCTTCTTATACATATTACACATGTATCTCTCCCTATCTTTGATTACATTTTGGGGAAGATTTTGGATGTCAGTATAAGTCGTGTTCTGTGGAAGCTGGAATAGGACTCGGGTAGAAGAACAACAGCCTTGGGCAATCCCTTTGGAAAGGATCAGGCTGTCTGCTTGGATAAACAAAGGCGGCTATTGTTCGCCACGTATGTTTTAAATACTACTGTAAAATTCTGTTTTGCGGCGCTAACACGTCCTGATTACACCGAAAACTCTGCGGAATACAATTTCCAGGCTGCTCACCGCAAGGAACGTGAGGCAAGAGATTTGCCTGTTGATATGTACAGTATAGAGATAAATTATTCATCCAGACACAGATCCCAGGCTTCTCCTCGCTGCTCGGCCCTGACAGTCCGTCTTTATTATTCAAATACATCCCGAAAATAGAGAAGTCCATTTCTGAGGACTGACGCTCACGTGAAGAAATAACTCCTAGCATTGGGAGCATTGGGGATTACATATAACAGTGATGGCGAACCTTTTAGAGATCGAGTGCCCAAAATGAGACCCAAAAACCATCAGCTTTTCCCAAAGTGCCAACACGGCAATTTAGGCAGTAACAAACCAATTGCTACCTGAATCTTTGAGCTCCAATCCGGCAACTTTTCACTCTTCGGACAGGACCAGGCAGCACAGGATGGGTCACTTTACAATAGCAGGGCACTACTTGGACTGCCTGAGACTGCAGGAAGATGCCATGTCTGGCAAACTCTGTGCCTGGGAGACAGCCCGTGTGCCCACAGAGAGGCCTCCGAGTGCCATCTCTGGCACCAGTGCCACAGGGTCGCCACCACTGACATATAATATGGAGAGATAATTGGAGGAAGGATCAGACATTCTGTAACGATTAGATTATGATTAAATCTCTCATTTGTATCACATTATATCAACAAAATGTAACATTATTTTCCTTTTCCTTTCAATGTACAGGCAGTCCCCGGGTTACATACAGGGTAGGTTCTGTAGGTTTGTTCTTAAGTTGAATTTGTATGTAAGTCGGAACTATATATTTTCATTGTAATCCCAGCCAGAACTTTTTTGGTCTCTGTGACAATTGGATTTTAAAAATGTTGGGTTGTCATAAGAACCAGGATTAACACTAAAGCTTCATTACAGACACCTGTGATAACTGTTACAGCTAATTATTGTAGCCTAGGACTAAAGTACAGTGAATTACCAACTAGGGGTCGTCTGTAAAGTTGGGTGTTCTTAAGTAGGGAACTGCCTGTTTAATTTTCTGCATATATATTTTCAATATGAATTGCGTCCTTTATTCGGCAAGTCGCGGCTAGTTCCTCATATACACAATTGCAATTGTACAGAAATGGACAAGTGTTTGCAAAAACGCTACAAATAAACAGAAATATGTCAATAGCTTAAAGGAAATCTACCATTTGTCTTCAAACATTATGCCCAAATATACCTTGAGCATGCTGTAGCTACACTGATGCAGAGACATATCTTGCTTAATTCCTGATCCGAGTGGTTTTGCTCAAAAAACAATTATAAAATGCAGGACCTTGGGAAAGCTGGGTGCAGGATGGCTGCTGTACATAAACACATTACGCGGGTCTACCTGAACTGTCCAGACAGGACTAATCAACCTGCCATGGATGACTTATACACAGCAGCTGGGGAGGGTGCAGCGATTGATTACTTCTGCCTTTCAGGGAAAACACAGTGATGACGTATTCTCTGCTTATGCTGCAGCAGTGCATAATTAGGGTAAGAGAAGAAGTGCCCGGGCAGCCACAGGAGTGACAGAGCTTCATTATCATAATTTTATAATAGTTTTTTCAGCAAAACCACTAAGTTCAGGGATTGTCAAACTGCTAAACAGACATTATTTTAGACGGGAAGCAGACAGCGCTGTTCTTATATTAGTGGTCAAACCAGGTTACTGCAGGTCATTTGAGTGAAAGCTGAGCTGCATTGACTCAGTTTGACCACTAAACAGAGAATGGAGCTGTCTCCTTTTCTAGTCTATGCTTATCAGCTGCTGAGAACAGATGATCTTTAGGGAGGCTTGGGGTTGGATCCTCACTAATATAATATTGATGACCCTATCTTGAAGGAAATCGACCATCAGAATCAAGCATGATAAACCAAGGATACTTACTCTTAGATCTAGGTAGCGTGATCTCATATTTTCCTATCCATGGCATCCTTTTTCCAAAAAAATATACTTTTAGAAGCTCCAAAGCCAGAAGGACTCTGGCGGCGTTACCAGAGCTCTTCTGTGATAAAGCTTCACAGGTTGTTACACTGTATCCTCTTGCCGCTATCCCAGAACTTCCCCTTTCCCTCTGACTGATGTGGACTGCTCAGAGAAAGTTTCAGCACACGATGGGAGGAGGGAAGTGCTCCTGCACAGGGTAACAGCCTTTGAAATTACAACACTGAGGGATTCTGGTAACATGCACAGAGCCCTTCTTTAGTTTAATTTTAAAAATTAATTTTAGAAGGAATGAGACCGTGGATAAGAAATATAAGAAGATTCCAAAAGAACCCGAAAACTCCTTATACAAAGTACTGTGGGGAGGATTTATAATGCACCCAAGAGCATAAATGCCTTGCGCCACCTTTGGGGTATCTGCATACATAGAGTAATACAGTAGCATCATGCAGCCAATCCCATTATTGCTTATTGCTGCAGATCGTAGTCCGTAAACCAACCTTGGCAAAGGTGGCAGAATCCCACTGGCACCTGCAGCAGAAACAAAGCTGTTTTCATGGGTGCTACCTTTGTAAATTCCGCAGCTACTCCCCGACAGACTACCACTAGGAAGTTTGGGGCCCCTGACTGGTACATTCAGAGGGCCCCACAAAGAATGATCCGGCTCTGTGTGCACAGTGAGTTTCCTGAACCTGTTTAGGGACAAGTGTTTTTTGTGATTTAGGGCCCCTTCTTCTCCTCTGGGCCCACTGAACACAGTCACACTAAAGCCCCCCTGATCGCGGCCCCAACTCCAAATTGGCATGAATGACACCATAATTCTGGCACAATTAGATCAATAAATCTCCCCGACTGCCACAAGCTTTTACACCACTAATCTACCATGACCTTCAGGTCAGGTATGAAATAACCTTCTAGCATTTTCTCACGTATGTTAAAACTTGCCTGCTCATCTATAAACAAAAAAAAAAAACCTCCAAAGTCATAAGCAAATGAGCTGAGAAGAGTCATGTTTAGAACCTGGAGGAGGAATGTCACATCTTTCAAATCGGAAGAGGCTTGTAGTTCTATCATCTTTACAGAGATACAGTTCAGGCAGTTAGAGAATGAGAATTGCCTGTATGTCTGGCTCTGTAGCTCACAGAACCACAATCCTGATGTGATTTGAAAATGAGATTTCTGTCTTTACATTGACACCAGAACCATGGTGTTATAGAGCCAAAGATAGTAGTATCTGACTCCTTTAGAGCAAAAAGAGACCCTTCTCAGCTCATTTGCATAAATATTTGGAGTCTTTGGAGGTAAATCCAGCAGGCGGCTAAACTGCCGGTCAATTCTACCCCGGGCAGGGCCCATTTAGGCACAGTCTTTAGCCAATCCACAGGATATCCACTGTGGACACAGCACACTTCATGCCCTTTAACTTGGTGTGGAGGTGGCATAAGGTCCAAGTATTGCAATTATTTTCAAGGCTTGTACACCATGAACTGGTATACAAGCATTGATAAAGGGCCAAGGGACCCAGTGCCCCTTTAAGATGGTCTATCTAATATTATCTTTTTTTAAAACTTTTTATTATAATGGAGCATCTACTTGGACCAGAGAACATCACTTCATCTGATAGCAAAAGGTGTTCCGTGGTCTGAGAAGGCCACTGGGGCAGGTCACGTGACCTCCATCACTTCCGGGTCCGTGACCTCCATCACTTCCGGGTCCCGTGACCTCCATCACTTCCGGGTCCCGTGACCTGCATCACTTCCGGGTCCCGTGACCTCCATCACTTCCGGGTCCCGTGACCTCCATCACTTCCGGGTCCCGTGACCTGCATCACTTCCGGGTCCCGTGACCTGCATCACTGCCGGGTCCCGTAACCTCCATCACTTCCGGGTCCCGTGACCCCCATCACTTCCGGGTCCCGTGACCTCCATCACTTCCGGGTCCCGTGACCTCCATCACTTCCGGGTCCTGTGACCTGCATCACTTCTGGGTCCTGTGACCTCCATCACTTCCGGATGAGCCAATAATGGCAACAAAAATTTTCCTCGCTGCTTATCAGCCTCATCACCAATTACAACGCCTCATGGCACAGCGCTGACTCCCCTGGTAGCCCTCTGTAGATGATTTTGTATGATGGCTTCCTGGATTGTGGATCCTCCATGGAGACCTGTAGGGCGCGTCTATATTTATAGACTAATGTCAATTTAAAAAATCAGTGGAACCAAAAAGCAGGAACAACTTCCTTCATGTATATTAATTCCGGTATCTAACGTTTAGTGCTCTCATATAGAAGGAGAAGTGATAATGAAATCTTTTTTTGGTCTGGATTGGATTTAGAAGATTATCCAATGTGTTAATTAGACAGAGGATTAGAGGACATAATTGGTTACCAATAGAGATGAGCGAGTATACTCGTCCGAGTATACTGCTCGGTCGAGTATTAGCATACTCGGACCGGCTCGTTACTCGGACGAGTATCTCGCCGGCTCGAGATCGAGCAGTAAATTAATAAAATAAATTGAATAAAAGTATTTTTATTGTAAAAAAAAAATATTACACGTTTCCATATGTTTTACTTGTAAGAACACATTGAAATAACACTATTCTTCACTTTCCAGGTGTTCGCGCGTGTCTCCCGCTAAGTTAGGAGATGTGCACGAACATCTGGAATGTGAAGAATATTGTTCTTTCAATGTGTTCTGCACTTAAATGGTCCTGTATTCACTGTTTTTAATGTTTTAATTCTATTCTTCACTTTGCAGCTGTGCGCGCGTATCTCCGAACCTATCGGGAGACACGCGCGCACACCTGCAATGTGAAGAATAGTGTTATTTCAATGTGTTCTTACAAGTAAAACATCTGCAAACATCTGGAATTTTTTTTTTGCACTGTTCTTTTACTGTTCAGTTTTATTAAAAAAATGCTCGGGTCTCCCATTGACTTCAATGGGGCTCGTTATTCGAGACGAGCACTCGAGCATCTGGAAAAGTTTGTCTCGAATAACGAGCACCCGAGCATTTTAGTGCTCGCTCATCTCTAGTTACCAATCCTCCATACAATCCCTCTGATAAGATACAACCTTACTGTATATGAGTGAATACATTAAGTAACTCTTAGAAATTGATAGTAGGATCATTCCAACTGAGACTGGTCCAAAATTGAACAGGTTGATCCACTGGTGGACCCCAGATCTAGGTAGGCCCCCAAGCCCTGTAGTGGTCATACTGGACAGGTCGCCCTCACTTTACTTTATATTAATATTCACCAAACACCTTCTCAATCATCCTATGTATTCATAGAATTATATGGAGAGATCATACAACAGCCTGTACATGTAGCTTTACAGTTATGGGCCCTAGGCAACCCCGACTCACATAGCATCGAGCTCCTTAAAAAAATTCTTGAAAGGAGAGGTGAGCTTTAAGAATTATTATCAGTCTTGGTGTGTACAATTTTGATTGCCCCAGGATCCAACCATTAATCTTCTGACTATGGTTGGATTCTTCTCATGAATAGCTTCTCTTATCTGCACACTGCAGTGCTCTCTGCCTCCTGCACACCCCCCCCCTCTCCCAGCATTAAAAGACCAGCTCAGACACAGGCACTTCCTGCCGGCAAGCAGCAATGTGCAGAGACTTACTCTACAAGCTAAAGACAAGCTAAGGTCTTTATCTGGGAGGGAGACATATAGCAGAGCTGACTCTGTGTGTGTTATAGGTGAAATATAGCAAAGCTGAGAGTGTGATTGGGGCTTATTTACTAAGGGTCTGCGGCCGCACTTTCGGCAGTTTTTCTGATGTTTTCGGGATTTGCGCCGCTGGGACCGGTATTTTACTGTTGCACATGATTGGATTGTGTTGCAGCTGATTCGGACTGAGCGCAGGATTTAACTTTCAAATTGTGTCGCAAGACAATGCACTTACACTTACACTCTGGCGAACCTGAGCGGGGAAGCGACACATGCAGGATATCAGGCGCACAATCTTAGTGAATCACAGCAGAGTGCATTCCGGTAGGGCAATGCAATTTTGGGGATTGCATCAGAACAGGTAAGTAAATGTGCCCCATTGTCTGTTATATGCTTCTCTTGGATCTCATCATCTCTTATCTATGATCTGTCTCATCTCTATTTCTCTGCGTCAGATACTAATAGAATGTTCAGAAGCCAAATGAAAGTGTATATAAACCCTGTACATTGATACTCTAAGCACATTGTCAGCACACAGCATCTCCTAGCACAGAGGGATCATGAAGTGTCTGCTTAGGGAGTCCCACACTCTGGAATCTTACACTGACAATCACTGAGTGATAGGAGCTAAAGCAGCAATAAAACTGAGTGATAAGTAAGGGGTTAAAATGATATTTATTGGGGGTTACAATTTGAGAACTTTCTTTCATGGGCCAACTTTCTTTAAGAATGTATTCAACCACCACAGATTTCTGCTTGTCTACCCCTGTCGACCTTCATGTGTCTTTCTTTGTTCCCTTACTGTTAATCAGCAACATCTCTTGACCCATCCAAGTCAGATATCACTCAAATGCAATGTGGTTCTGGGTTTGCTTAGGCCCACCAGAGAAAATCAATCTGGGGGTCCATATTTCATTATACTCTAGCAGCCTTCAAATTGTGTTGTTTTCTGAAGGACCTATTGGGTTCAGTATTGGTTTGAGCCAGGGCCCACCGGAGGATCCTCTGGTACTCTGGTGGGCCAGTCCGACACTGCTCAAATGGGACCACCCCTAAGGTACTCAACGTGGGGATTTCCTGCAGCAAGGTCCAAATTCCTATACAGGGGATAAAGTGTGAAGACCAAGGAACCATTTAGACAACACCCTTCGGAACAACCCAGTCCAGTAACATAGTTTATTTGCTGATCTACATATGGTAAGCAGTGATACATTGTGGTCCGGATACCACCACCACCATATAACACCTCCCATTTTTCCTAGGATCATCACTCCTCATGATGTTTTTGAAAAGCACAATGGTGGTGCACTGCACTGAATTTACAGGGGGTCATTTACTAAGGGCCTGATTCGCGTTTTCCCGACATGTTACCCGAATATTTCTGATTTGCGCAGATTTTTCCTGTATTGCCCAGGCACGCGCTGGGATTTTGGTGCATTGGCGCCGGCATGCACGCAAGGGAAATCAGGGGGCGTTACCGAACAAAAACCCGACGGATTCGGAGAAACTGTCGCATTTTTTTTTTTTAAAAAGTGTCGCTGGACACGCGCTTCTCCAGGAATAGGATAGTGAACTCCGGCGGACCTCGGCGGACTTCAGCACACCAGCGACACCTGGTGGACGTCGGAGGAACTGCCTTAGTGAATCGCCGGAAGACCCGAATCCACCGCAGAGAACGCGCTGCTGGATCGCGAATGGACCGGGTAAGTAAATCTGCCGGCGGACCTCGGCGGACTTCAGCACACCAGCGACACCTGGTGGACGTCGGAGGAACTGCCTTAGTGAATCGCCGGAAGACCCGAATCCACCGCAGAGAACGCGCTGCTGGATCGCGAATGGACCGGGTAAGTAAATCTGCCCCATTGTGTTAATACAACTGGCACCTGCTGGCGCAGATTGTGGGTATTACCGGTAGGAGTTCAGAAATTAACCGATCCCGAATTTCAACATGTCCGCTCATCCATAACGGTAAGTACATGTAAAGGTTCTGAATAGAGTTTCCCTCCATGAGCTGCATCCCGCTAGCTCTCGGACAGCCTCAAGGCTTATTCCTTTCTTGTGATTCAGCATAATATTGAATTGTTTCAAACTATTGTCCCCTCGGTCAATCTTGTTCTTCACTTTTTATATTATACTGTTAATATTAAACTTTCCGAAATGAAAAATGACCCGGACTTCCAACATTCATTTTTCTTTCTCAAAAGGTTCTGTAAAGTTGTGACAGTATTGAGGTAGAAGCTGCTTTGTTCTCCACGTGTGGAAGACAGACAAATATATGGGAAGGAAATTTATTAAATTTCCATCACCTGAATGACCCCCACCACAATGGGATATATGAAAGTCTAATGCCTCTGTCTCTCAACTACTGAATCAACATGCACTATCATGCGCGTTCCATATGTATTTACTTTGATGCCTCTAAGGCTCCTTCCAGATCATTTTCATCTTCCTGATATATTATTAGACTGACATCTCGTCTTGGAGGTCTGTTTACATACAGATCCGAGAGTAAATCATACAACAAAACACCAATAAAGTGGGAGCTCGGCTTCTCAAAATGTGTGTTCTGTTTTTTACAGCTTTTATTTTATGTTTTGTTTTATCTTCCTTTTTTTTTTTTTAAATAAATTCTCTGGTTAAGAACTTTATGACATAATTAAAATATTTGTAGCAAAACACACAAAAATGTTTTTCAAATATAAGGACAGCTGCTATGGGGCCCATAATGTCAGGGGGCCCTGTTATCTTGGGAATTGGTTGTGAATTGGGAGCGTATATGCCTGTATGTCTGTAAATGTTATTGTATGTATGTGTCAGTAGTAAATTATAATATAGGGGCGGTAGCCCAGCGGCTAGGCCATCTAGGGGGCCCACGACCTCTCAAAATTAAACTAAAACAAAATATTAAATTGAAAACAATTTAATTAAAAATGTAACTTTTATACTCAGAAGGACCTTCACCCATGAAATCCTCATACCATCTTTTTCTTCTCTAAGTACACAAGAGCCATTTCAAGATCTTTGAAGGTCCTCCAAAGGTCCTGAAACTGTAGATTGAAAGCAGCAGAAGGGACACATCCTCCATTGTCCAAGTAGCTGATTCTAGTACCAAATGTAGGAAGTGATTCCAGGCTTCTAGGGTCAATAATATTTATACAGCCCAGAGCCCATGGCAGTCTTAATCTGCCCCTAGGTATGTGAGTATTTGCTGTATGTGTGTATATGATGTGTATATGCTCTATATGTGTGTGCATGTGTGATGTATATATGTTGCATGGGTGTATATGGTGTATGTGAATGTGGTGTTTTTATACTGTATATATGTTTATGTTGTACATGTATATATGTTGTATGTGTGTATATGCTGTATGTATGTATATGCTGTATGTGTGTATATGCTGTATGTGTATATATGCTGTATGTGTGTATATGCTGTATGTATGCATATGCTGTATGTGTGTATATGCTGTATGTGTGTATATGCTGTATGTATATGCTGTATGTATGTATATGCTGTATGTGTGTATATGCTGTATGTGTGTATATGCTGTATGTATGTATATGCTGTATGTGTGTATATGCTGCATGTGTGTATATGCTGTATGTATGTATATGCTGTATGTGTGTATATGCTGTATGTATATGCTGTATGTATATGTTTATAAGTATAAATGTGTAAATATATGAGTCCAACTCACATGTGTTAGTATACTAATAAGTAGATTTTTAAGGGGGAAAAGTGTCCCATTAATAAGTCTGAAAAGAGATCCTGCCTCTCCTAGTGACGCCCATGAGGACAGAAACTATGTCTTAAACAGAGGCTCCATTGGACCACCAAAACGTAAGGAAAGCTGAGTTTAAGGTGCAGATATATAGCAAGGTGCAACCAAACAATCAAATCTATAAGGAACATATGAGTCTCTAATGGGGTTCACACAGTTTCCTCAACTAAGGCAGAATCCTTTCAAGCACAAACTTGTATTAAAGAAGGTAGTGCTCTCACTTTATACTGACTAGAGGTCCATGTCCCCTCTTCCCAATGTCATAGCTAGTAGGTGTCTTACCTTTCCCACTATGCCGCTTCGCTCACTGCACACCGCCGTACATATCACAGACCTATTAGGCACAATACTGTGCTATTAGGTTCACTCCCTGGAAATCAGTTGGTTGCAAAGAATGAATGAGTGTGAAAGTCCTCTGCAACTGAGGCCAAATTTCATCAAAATGCAAAATGGAAGTTTATTGCCTCCTGTAAACAAATCAATTGGCACCTATAGGGTTAGTGAACTCAGAATAGTGATTAAAGGACGTCAAGCACCAGGATGAAGGATTGTAAGCCAAGCACACTGACATACTGGTGTGCGCCCCCTCTGACAGGATCTGCTCCTTTTTATAGCTTCTCATGCCCTTGTTTTTAAGAAAAAAAAGGCTTTCAATATTATGCAAATGAGCCTGAGGGGCTCCAGGCTCTATTAACACCTATGGAGCTTGGAGCCCCTCAGGCTCATTTGTATAATTTTAAAAGCTTTTTTTATATAAAAACCAAGGCATAAGAAGCTAAAAGAGCATATCCTATCAGAGGGGGCTTATGTCTGTGCACTTGGTTTACAATCCTTCGTCCTCGTGGTAGATGTCCTTTAAAGGAAACCTACCATGTGATTTGATGCATTATGAAGCAGACATACCTTGAGAATGCTGTAGCTACACTGATGCAGGATCATATCTTTTTTAATCCCTGAGCTGAGTGGTTTAAAACAGACATAACATTATGATAATGAAGCTCTGTCCCTTCTATGGCTCCTTCAGAGATTGCTTCCGTGCTTCTCCTAGCAGTGAGTTTTTCTTGGCAGGAGAGAATGATGCAATCACTGTTCTCCCTGCCAGACAGAATAATCAATTGCTGCACCATCCTCCAGCTGCTGTGTATGAGTGATCCAGCTCAGGTTGATTAGTCATGCTTGACTAACCTCCATTTGTAATTACAAGTTCAGTGTTGATCGAGGCAGCCATGGTGTCCCAGATTTCCCAGCTTTCCCAAGGTCCTGAATGTTATAATTGTTTTTTCAGCAAAACTACTCAGCTCTGGCATTAACCAAGATATGATTCTGCATCAATGTGGCTACAGCAGTCTCAAGGTATGTTTGCTTCATAATGCATCAAATCACATGGTAGGTTTCCTTTAAGAACATTCTATATGGAAATTAGCACCAAAGGGGTCACTCTTGTTCCAGGGTCACCACTGTTACCACCCTGAACCCTCCTTTAGCTGCTGGCACTACCCCCACTTTCGGTTTTCTGCTTCACACATCCCAAGTCTTTCTAAAGTTTTTCGAAGCGACAGCAGTTACCCATCACTGTCCCGATTGTGCCAAGGTGCTAATTTACATACTTTTATGTAAAAATTTTATGCGGCACTAAAAAAATGACACCTTTTCATATCTACAGCATGAGATGGACGGCATTATGTTTTTATTCCCTAAAAAGTTGTAAGGGGAAAGAAAAACATTACATTTTAAAAATGAACCAATAAATTCTGAAACTGCATTGAATTTCGAGTGATGGATCTACTTTTTCTTTAAGCCTGTGAATAGGTATAGAAAAGTGATCCGCAGACCTGTTCAGATTCCGGTTTGCCAAATTTGACCAAACCTTGAACATAGTCAAACCCAAATACCTACATATTACGGGTGTTAACTGCCACTCATCACAAGATAAGACCAGAAATTTAGGGGGTTAAACTGAATTTGTAAGTGTTAACTACAGTGATCATTGCTTGGACCAGTCGTGAGTGTTAGTGGCACGGTTGAGCCCGATCGATGAACCTTAGCCCAAACATCTGGCTGAAGTGAAGGTGAAGTGGCAATGTTTGGCACAGACAGGGCCGGCGCCAGCATTGGGCATACCTGGCCAAGTGCCGGGGCCCAGAGCTGCTGAGGGGCCCACATAAGGCTGTGCAAAAAAAATATCTATGGGGGTGAGGGGGGAACTGTATCCAATGATTCCATAAGGTGTGAGGGGGGCCTATATAAAATAACCATGAGGGTCTGTTTGGTGAGATAAACTAGGGAATATTTTAGGGAACAGGAGACTATTTTAGACTCTGAATTTTTAATGCCGCCACATGAATTCACTGCAAAGGGGCCCACTGAGGCTCCGTCACCCAGGGGCCGACGTTGGGCACAGTACATCCCTCTGGTTAGGGTCCACTCCCATCATTGTTTCTCATTATTTTGGAAGCATATGGTAAACCATGAGAATGCCCAACCTCGGTTCTCTCCGTGGGACTAGTATAATCTAATATTTAATGTAATACGTAAAAATGTTATCTTTATAGCAAACATTTCTACAAGAAACATACACAGTACATTGTTATGTCTTCCACTACTAATATTAACGACACTTAAGATGACAAAATATTTGCTAAAATCGGGATTAGGGTTGTGCTTCTGACTGCAACTCCTTTTATCCTTCAAGTGTATTAACTTTCAGGAGACAATTTCCAAATGTCAATCAACTTCTTAAACTTTTGTTTTTTTCTCCGAGCTGTAATTATCACGTTTTGTAATCCGTCTGTTTCATTCATGTCTGAAATTCACACGTTCTTTATTTTTATAAGCTGCTCGGTTCACATTACGATTCCGAATCTTGATTTAAGAAAAAAATAAAAAAATTAGATGGAAAAAAATACATTTTCAACAAAGAACAGAACAATACAGTAAAATAATGTTATAAACCATATAACGTTGACTTTTTATGGCCATATTTAAATTGCGCAGAAAGCGAAGCGCTATTACATTGTTTTATAGTCTTCTGAGTTACCATTGATCATTCATTAATAGCCCCGGGGCAGAATTATCTAAATTTTCAAAAACACTAACAAATGTTACTCATTGGTTTTTAAGCAGGTTAAAGGCGTGATCCTGTCTGGGGTATAATTCAGGTAGTTAATAGCTGATAAGATGAAAGAATAACAGCTTTCGTTTAGCCAGGGTGGAGCAGGTTTCAATAATTGGCGTTATTCTGTGATTTTTACGTGTCTGCACAAAAATGTGCTCCGAAGCTAAAATCTTGAATATTTTTGGAAATCCTTAAGATTTTTCTTTGGGAACGCATCTATATCAATACCATTTGTAATCTAAAAATTGTAAGTTTTCGGAATGTAAAAAACAAACAAAATTTTTTTACTAAAACAATGAGCTTCGACGGCCGATAACAATGAAGGGTGTGGAAAGAACTTTTCTTAGGCGTCACGGAAATTAATGTGGGCAGATTGCCTTTAATCATCCCATAATACAACTCTACATAATTCCCGGGCAATAAAGAGAAGTCAATCTTTTTTTTTTTTCCTGAAGTTGGATTATCCTACATCTTCTCGAGAAAATCCCAGATGAAGGTAAAGGAAATGCATCATAAAATGCCATCCCGTAACGATTTACAGATGTTTACAAAAAAATTGTTGTGTATCATCTGTGTAACAGAATGAAAAAAAAACAAAACAAAACAACCAAAATTATTTTTTTTGTTCCGTTTCTCTCGATGTGTCTTTAATTAAGTTTTCAAAATAGAATTATCATTCAAATTAAAATGTATCATTGCCGGGGCTAGAACGAATGGGAGGGCAAATCTATTAACAAGGAGTCTGCAAACTATCAAAGCTACAAAGAAACATAAAAGTTTAATAGACACTTGGTTTATACATGTTCTAATCTGGAAAGAAAGGAAAAAAAACAGAAACCGACTCCACGTGGTCAAAATAAAATTCTGATGTCAACAAAGTCTTTGAGGTTGGATCCAATAAGAAACTTGAATGGTCTTTTGTGAAACCCCACAAGTTTTTTTTTTTCAAGTGGTATCGCTATAAACAGAACGAGGCTTGCATTAATCTGGATGAAATGTGGGAAAGCGTTTGCAAAACGGGACACGGTTAGTGAAGTGGGTGGCTGATGGGTTACAGAGGGCTCTGATAGCAAGGATGAAGACCACACTAATGGTGACATCTATGGGAACTTTATCATTCTATAGGAATGTAGACTTCAAAGGGACCTGTCACAAAACATTTATGTACAGTAAGTTCGATGACTATAGGCAAGTGGATTTGCTGCCATTTTGAATCACATAGTGGATATTTGCTCTCATACCCTAAAATGACAATTTCATGCCTATGTATAATATTTTTGAGATGAGTAAGGTTTGTCATAAGGGTTTGTAGAGGTATATTTAGTACCCACGTGCCGTGTAGGTTCCTTAACATACCGGTAGAGTTTGGCAATATTTCACCTGATTTATGCGAGATGGCATAAGCAGGGGCAAATTTGCCATTTCTAATACCCCAAGCAAAATTATGTCTAAGGAGTCCCCCTATTGCATAGTTGTGCACCAAATGTCAAAGCAGGAAGTCCTCCATAGCTTCAAACTCTATTAACATTCTGAGGAGGCCATTTTGAAGCACATAGGAAGAATGCATATCACCATCCTACTTATTTTAATAACTTGTCCAGAAGTATTAGCTACAATATGGGTTCCCTTTATCTCTGGGGCTCAAATAATTTTTTTTATGAGTAAATAAACACCCGGCTACAAGTCCTTGCATTCCTAAGGGAGAAAAGTGCCATACTAAAACCATAATGTCAATATTACACTGAGGTCCCACGGGGAAGCAGTATAGATCCGTATGGAGTCCGGCTCATGGGGCAGTATTTTATGCATGAAATATGGCCGCCCCATAGTCCTAATGTCTTGGGCTGTATACTGCCATAAAAATAACCCATAAATATGGACAATATCTGCTCAGAATGGAACACGACACTGCACAGTTTATATAACCCCATTCATATGCTGTGGAAAGATTCACATTAATGGATTTTCAAAGCAAATCTATTATCAGCAGATTTGGTTCACAAAGGGGCACATTTACTAAGGGCCGTTTCTGTGTTTGCACCACAATTTTGTTGCACTCAACCACACGACCACCAGGCATCATGCAACACAAATTAGGGGGCCTTCCGGTGCTCAGGAGGCGGAACCCGCCAGGGACAGAAGCCGGCAGCCTCAGGTCACTCACCGGAACCCTGGGCTGCAGCAGGAGGGATCGGATCCCCCAGTAAGCACACCGTTTTTCCATTCCCGGGTGTTAGTGCCGGGTTTGGGCTGTGATATAACAACCTAACCCGATGTCAGAAATCTTCTTCTGATGCGCCGCCGTAGAAAGGCATTGCATCAGAAGAAGTACCCTTAACGACCGACGTAGATTCCCGATAGGGCGGTCATTAAGGGGTTAAATAATCAAGGATTACTGTATATATCAAAATCCGCCTCATGTTCGTTCTTGCCATGAAAAACCAACACAAATCAGCACATCAACTCCACATCACAGCACATCAACTTAACTACACTTGAATCTAGTGGTTTAATTTAGATGAAATGTTTTAGCCTCAGATTTATACACATGTCTAAATTGCCTTTTAAAATATCTATAAGACACCAAATGCCATTATTAAATAAGAAAACACAATCCAAAGAGCTCTGCAAACTTTACCAAATAACACAATGTCCACCAAAGAATGCCAATACAACCTTCCCTCCTCAGTTGGGCCATAGAGAAATTGTAACATCTGTGTCTGCATTAACCCCAGTCATTGGTCGATTTCTTTATAGCAGTATTGATTAATTATTCCCCACACCAATTAGTCTCCTTTGTGGTTCACTAACCTGCTGTGATCCTATCCGTATATCCATCCTATCAGTATTGGAATCAGGATTCTGACATAAATGGTCCTGGGAACCGGTTTATACTTTACCAAGCTTCCGTGTACTCCTCTTATATCTAGTATCTTCTGACCCTTTGGTTTGTCTTCCTGGTTATCCCTTTGTCTATCGATTTGGTACTTCATTGACCTATATGTTTTGGACGTAGCTCTGGTTACTTTTCTTATTCATTTGTCTTGTCCATGGCTATTGTCATTAGGACTGCCCACCAGTTACTGGCCACCGCCTAGAGGGGTTTTGAGTAAGTAGGTAGGGAAGGTCTGGTGTCTTCCGCATTAGACTGTATCTATCTTTCTGTTCCTAGTCTGCTTCTAACAGACACATGTTATTTTTCATCTCCCGTTTTTTCTTCATATTTCTAGCGATAAAATAAGTGAACACATTGACTAATAATGAAGCCATAAAATCATTTATTTTACCTCCCAGTCATACTGTTTAGATATAAAGTAATCAACAGTAATTGATTATTTATTGCCGTGTGATCACTGGAAGCAATGCAAGAAATTGTATTGTTCATTGTATATTACAGTACTCACTGTATCGGTCTAGTTAGGATTGACCTGACGTAGAAGCTGTGCTGACTGGACTGACCCTTTGCCTTCTCCTCGACTCTGCAAGAACTTTGCTGTCTGTGCACTTGGCTTATTACAGGACAATCTTCGCCTGAACCCCTGGTGCACCTCCAGACCAGTCTATGTCACCAATCAACTATAAAAAGACTACTCTGAAAGATCATGACCTGGTGACCCATATCCTTGTCCAGGAGTCACTTAGTAAATAATCTATACTGTAGCCCAAAAAACCCAGGTGGAAACTATATTTGGCTCCGTAAAACCCCTTTGGGACCCAATGTGGTGGCTTATCCAGGACAGTAACATGTGACTGCATCAGCAACTGTATATTGGAAAACTTTCATTTTAGTACTAAATTAAACTTGAATAGTATTTTTATATTATGTCTTGCTTAGATGATTCTTGAAGGTAAAGATGAGGGGACCTATACTTTAGGTTCAGCATTCTCCATTGGGCAGTTCCACGTAAACCGGACAAGTTGTGATCCAGGTATCATTACTTAAGTAGTTTTGTATTTTTTATGCACCAAGTACTCAAAAGAATAATGTTTTATTTTTGTTTTTGCTAGCACAGTACTTCTACACTTTTATCAACATTCATACGATGGACAATTGGGCATCTTTATGCCTCTGGTGACTAGACCTGGCTGTGATTGGTTAGGTGTGTCTACCTGGCCAATTACAGTCATGCATAGTTGCTAGGGGTGTAAAGCTGCCTGATTGGTTGCTCGACAGCCCATCAAGCAACACGTCCAGGTAGGGGTGCACCAGCCATGAGGCAAAAACAGAGAGAAAGCGCAGGGGGGCACTATTGGGGATTATTCATTAATTATTGGAGCAGATCGGGGAGATTTGTCCTTAGGGAGTAGACAATGTACCATATACAGCCTCTTATGTGGTGCTTAACCTTGAAAAGGTTAAGCAAGGGTCTATTCAAACCCGATGTCAGCATGGATGTGATATAATGGTAATCCCAAAAGGAAGGCAGGAGCGGATCCGGCACTTGGGGGGAACGAAAGTGAAAAACCTCTAGGAACCAACGTAATTTTGTTCCAAAAACTTAAGGTTTTTTATTATATCATATAAAATGAAGCTTAAAAAACAATAAAAATGGACTGTACAACGCGTTTCGGCTAAGTACATGAGCCTTCGTCAGGTATGGATGTGAGACACTATATGGAGAACCCGCTTTATAGAAAGTAACCTAAGATATTACTACTAGGTGGGACAGAGGGAGCTCTATTATATAGAGGTCACCTCAGTCAGTGGAGAGTTTACGTTCCACCCTGTGTCCAGGTTACGTAGAGCTGCCGAAGGATGGAGGCTGAACCTAACGGTTGTGTCTGCTCAGCTCTACTTGAAGGACATGAACGGGAAGGTACATTACTCTTAGAGTAGGGTTGGGTTGACTTTCATTGAAGAAAAAAAGGTAAAAAAAAAAGTTGGGAACTACCGATCTAGAACACAAAAGGAACATATAGAACAATTGCTTAACAGTAAATGGAATGTAAAAACCAACCACAGCAAACAATCAGGTATCTGCCTTCTCAAGTGTGTAATAAATATGTCAAGATCTCGATGTTTGCAGTAGATGGCACTTCCTTTTATAAACATATTACCTGTAGGGCAATTTCCATAAAAAGGGTTGTCACTCACCTTATAACATGAGTAAAAAACACTTTTACGGCCGACCAAACAGAGAACATATATAATAACAGCTTGTAGTTTGCTTTTCTTGCTCAATTATTTGATTTGCCTCCCGCTTTTACAACATTTACTGGAGAAAGCCATAAAAAATATTTCTGTGAATTTTATGGGAATTTGTTTAATGTTAGCTTTCAACTCTGAATGTATTTAGACAATTCCATACTAACAGCCCGGCCGTAAAACAAGTATTTCCAAGAGATTTTTATTTGAATGGTAGATAACCGTTTATGGCGAGATATCACACGCCGTAAATTATGGATAGGAATATAAATTTATGGGCAACAGTAACAAAGAAACACAAAGATAAGTATGGGAATAGCCACAGAATTGCTCAGTTATTGCTCACAATTAATGGCAAATAAATAAAATAGTCAAAAATAAAAAATTTTTAAGAAATTAATTGTAGGATTTAATTTTTTTATTCATTGCTTTTCGGATGCAATTGGAATACAGGCAGTCCCCGGGTTATGTACAAGATAGGTTCCATAGGTTTGTTCTTAAGTTGAATTTGTATGTAAGTCGAAACTGTATATTTTAAAATTGTAGATCCAGACAAAATTTTTGTTTTTGCCCCAGTGACAATTGGATTGGGAACAAGGATTATTAATAAAGCTTCATTACAGACACATTACAGCTGATCATTGCAGCCTGGGAGTAAAGTAACATCTAGAGAGGTCACAATGGGCAAAGGGGTCCGTCTGTAACTAGGGATCATCTGTAAGTCAGGTGTCCTTAAGTAGGGGACCGCCTGTATTGAAAATGAGACCCAATTCTTCTAGCCCCATATTCTTCTCATCCAATTCTTCTAACCCCTTGTGAACACCATCATTTTCAGTTTTTGTGTCATTCACTCCCCTCCTTCCAAAAGCCATATTTTTTATAAAAAAAATTCCATTCACAGAGTCATGTTAGGGCTTGTTACCTGTGGGACAAATTGTAATATTTAATTCTGGGAACCCGGGAAAAAAATTAAAATGTGGTTTAATTTAAAAAAACACAGTTGCGCAATTTTTCACTTTGTGGTCCAGATGACACCTGTCCTTTATTCTATAGGTCAGTATGATCACAGAGATACCAAATTCATAGAATGTTATTATCATATGGGCAAAAAACATGTAAAAAAATCTTTGCATTGCTAAATTCTGACACCAGTAACTTTTTCTTGCTTTACTGTACCTACCTCTGCAAGGTGTCATTTATACAGGATGAGATGTTGGTTTTTTTTGTACCATTTGAGAACAGTACAACTTTTTGATCACTTTTTACTAAAATTTGTATGGATAGCAAAATGGTACAAAAGTGGCAATTGGGACACGTGGATGTTTTTTTTTTCGTTACAGCATTTTTGATAGATAATAATAATTAATAATAATAATTCCTTTTTTTTATATAGCTCACACAGATTCCGCAGCGCTGCACAGAGCTTGACAAATGGGGCTCACAATCTTATCAACCTGCCAGTATGTTTTGGAAAGTGGGAGGAAACCGGAGGACCCAGAGGAAACCCACGCAAACACGGAGAGAAAATACAAATAGATTTGATAACATTTTTGTGATTTAATTCTTTGTTTATTTTTTCTACATTCTATAGAAAATGTTACATCTAAATAAAGATTATTATTATTGTTATTATACATCTGTGTCTCAGACTTTGGCTCTTTGTACAGTTACGCTGAAAAAACAATGAATTCTATCCTGTGTCAGCAGTCCAAATAGCTTTTTATGTTGGACTGCTAGCTCTTTACAATCCTTGCACTGGACTAACAAGGGTTAAGGTTTGCACACCTTTAAACCACTGACCTCTCAAGTGGAGGACTGATTTAAACCCCTTGTGCACCACCTTCCGTTGTTGGTCATATAGTTTGAATAGCTAGCCTCCTGTAAGTGCTTTTATTATTTTTCCCTATATGCTTGATATTGGCTATGTCCTTGACTATTCTCCTGTCTTTTCGATTTTGTGCTTTGATTGCTATATTGTTGTGAGTTAGATTGTCAACCTTCCCCTTGTGTTATTTGATGGCTGTCTTGTTACATCTCTACACTTTGGCACAGGAATAGTTACTGGCCACTGTTTAAGGTGGATCCAGTATGCAGGTAGTGATAGTTTGGGGGGCTCATAATTAGGGTTCAGTGTCCTTTTGCCCTTTTCCCCTTTTCCCCTTTGCCCTGCCTGCCCACCCAGCGCAAACTCCGGCCAACCCACCCACTTAAACCACGGCCGACCGCCTGCCCGCCCATACTCTGTGCCCCCTATCCTGATTTTTTAATTTTTTTAAAATTGTTTCATATTTTTTAAAGCTTTTTGCATTTTTTTACTATTATTTCAGACCCTCTAATGTACTTGAACCCTAACCGCTCTGATCCCTTATACAATGTACTGCAATACTGCTGTATATTTTAAATATACTGTTTCTCTATTACAGTCTGCCTCTGGATTCGACAGTGGCATTTAGATTAACTGCCCCAACCAATGGCAGTACCAATCATGGCCATTATAACACAGCCGATATCTCCCCTGCATGCAGAGGGCTCAGCATAAGGTCTCTACATATACTTTTGGCAAGGACCACCCTGTTATTTTACATGGGCAGGTCATTAAGTGGCTAGCGATCAATACAGGAGACTTAAATATTATGACTTCTATACAATAAAAATAAGGTAAATAAAGATTTTTTGATTTAATTGCATCAATGCGAAATCCAACACCAGGATTGCAATCCAGTTGGATAATGATTATATCCATCTAGGAGGACGACTCATACTTACAATGACTTAATGATGGTGAGCTTCATTTAACTAATTATGTGTCTTCAAATACCGATTGTTTGATGTTTCCTGTAGGTGGATCATAGCTATGAGATGGGGGGGGGGGGTAATTTTCATCATTATGCTATAATTCCATGCGGAATAATTGTAATGGAAATACCTTATATACTTGAGTATAAGCCTAGTTTTTCAACACAAAATTTGTGCTCAAAAACCCTAACTCGGCTTATACTCGAGTCAACTAAAAAAAATAAAGTCAAAACTCACCTTTCTGACATCACCTGTAGGTCCTCTTCTGTCTGGGACAGTCTGAGACAGAAGAGGACCTATGGAGGACGTCGGAAAGATGAGTACAGTGTTATTTTTTTTCCTACTACAGGGGCTGGGCAGGCTGTATGCTACAGGGGCTGGCAGACTATATACTGGGAGGCTGTAACCAATGCATTTCCCACCCTCGGCTTATACGCGAGTCAATAGGTTTTCCCAGTTTTTTGTGTTGAAATTAGGGGTTTCGGCTTATACCCGGGTCGGCTTATGCTCGAGTATATACGGTACATGAGTTTTGAAATATAGACTCCCCCCCAATACTTTTAAGGTGCCCACAATATTAGACTAACATCAGGCAAACCTGCTAATTTTTGCAGAACCAGCTAAGTAATTCACGTTAAGTGCTCATCCAGCATTTGTTTGGCAGATTTTAGAGACAAATGGGATGAAATTTGTTTTGAATTTACCATATTTTTCGGACTAAAAGGGGTACCAGATTATAAGGCGCACCATCAATAAATGCCTGCTAAAACGTCTAGGCTCATATATAAGGCGCACCGGATTATAAGGTGCACCTGATTATAAGGATGAATGACCAGCAGGTGGCAGACCTGTGCACAGTGCAAGGCAGCTGTTGTCTGTAATTACGGTTCATATGTAAGGTGCAATGGGCTATAAGGCGCACCTTTGATGTCTGAGAAAAACATAGGATTTTTTGTGCACCTTATAGTTTGAAAAATACGGTATATTGTTTTCAGTTATATCAATTAGGGGCGACATGACTCCCATTCTAGTCAAATCACTACCAGTTACCAGTTTACCTGAGTGAGATGGTTAAGTAAATTAGGCAAAAAAATTTAGTTTATCGGTCCTTAAAATGTTTTTTTTTTCTAGGTTATTAATATCAGATCGGTGGAGGTCTAGTCTCTTACATTAAATCTTAGTTGTAGTTTTTGAACTGTCAACTACAAAGAGAACAGACTTGGACTTCCGGCTATGCATTGGATAAGCCATAATTTATTAATACTGGAAAATTCCAATTCCAGCCTTTTAAGTTATTCTACAGAATAGGTGATATCAACAGGGATGCACCAGAGTTGAGCATCTTGCCTCAGACAGCACCACCTGAAACTAAATGAGAGGCAGAATCAGGGGCCCAGTCCTCTACAACAAAGCAGGATCTGACTCTTAAAAATAGTTCCCCTTCACACCTGATGTCCGCATGAGTGTGAGACACTGCATGGGTAACCCACTTACTAAAGATATAACCTTAAATATTACTACTGGGGCAGAGAGGACACCGTTCTATAGTTTGCTTCGGGCAAAAAATAGTTTAGGTTCACTCATGGATATCAAGTGGATCGGTGAGTGTATGATTACTGGGACCCCCAATGATCAGGAAAATGGGAACCCCAGAATTCCAGAGAACAGAGCTCCCATTTTCCATATTGCTGGGGGTCCCATTCTCATCAGTTGGACCCTCATCAACCATTCTCTATCCAAAATAGTGGGTACAATCCCTTTAAAGGGGTATTCTCGTCTCGGCACTTACATTTATTTAATTAATCTGTCATATATATATACAATTAGATGTTATTAAAAATAATTACCTGCGTGAAGATAATTTATCACAAATGTAGTCATATGGTCCCTTAGAAACAAGACTGTGTTCTTGGATACAACCACCTCTGCAGGAGAGATTGCGCAAAGAAACAAAAGGTTTTGTAATGAAATGTCCGGTAGTTACTGCATGTCCCCCAGTCGTCCTGTGGTAATGATCGCTGAAGCCAAGCGGTCAGACAGGAATCAATGTCTGGCCACCGCTCCCAAAATGTTAGGGGGTCGTATCTGAGGACGCCATCTCATTTCTATGGAACAACATAACGTTTTTTTTAATAACATCCAATTGAAGAACTGTGCGGACCAAAATCAATATCCACAACCTAAATGCATTCCTCTAGTCCCCGTTGGATGCCGACATTGGTAAAATAGTACGGTTCTTGTTTTTTGCGCTCTGTACATTCTTTGTGGTTAGGCGTAGTGTGGCAGTATTATTTTTAACACCATATGACAGTGGTATTACAAGACTTATTTACCACTAGGAATGGGATTATTTTGTCAAAAACGATCCAGCTGTAAACTTTGGATATTGAAACATTTCAAGACACAGAAACCAGTCCTAGTGCTTCTATGCATGGATAATAGCCGTTCCTTCTCCCTTGGGGGTTCTCTGAGTCGTATCACATGTGTGAAGTTTGGTGAGACAGTTACACATTTTATTTGGTGTTAGGTGATGTGAATTACTGTCCAGGAACTGTAGAGGTTAAACCTCTCGATTTTTGTACAACGTTCTGGATTTTTCACTCTGTTCTTCCAGACATCCTTTGATTCCTGTATAAGTCCTGGTATCATGGGACACATTAATAATAGAGACATTTTAATTAACATATAATTAATTTACTCATTATCCAAATATTGAACCTAAAAGTGAATATTGAACTTCTAAAAGTATTTCTGGAGGTGTTCTTATTAATAGCTTTCCCTGGGGTGAAAGAGAAATGTATGGAAACTTCCCTTTATTATATGATTAACTAAACTGATTGTTTATATAATTAATTGTATCGGAATCATTAAGACACTTGATACACATTTACTTACACGGTCTTGCGCGTTCCCCGATCTGGAGTGTCCGACGATAATGCACTGTGCCGCGATTCACTTACATTGTGCACCCGATATCCTGCATGTGTCGCTTCCCCGCTCAGGTCCCCGGAGTTCACCTTTTTCTTCCCGAAGCATGTAAGTGCATGGCTTGCGACACAATTTTAAAGTTAAATCCCGCCATTTGTCCGAATCCGTTGTCCGATCGCCCCCTGATTTGTGTCGCATGAAAGCCGTCGAGATTGCGGCAAAATCCGATCACGTGTGACACAATTTCTAAATCCCTGTCCCGGCGGCGCGCTCCCCAAAAATTCAGAAAAACCCAACGGAAATGTGGCTGCAGGACCCTTAGTAAATAAGCCCCAATATTTGAGTCTTGGACTTGTACTTACTATTATGAACTGAAGCATGCGTTATAGCGCCATATATGCCATTATTTCAGTACAAAGTCGGGGATGTATAGAAGAGGGCGGAGCATTATGGGGGAACCGGGTGCTAAGTTATTTCATTATTTTAACTATATTTTATAACTGTCTAATCTCATCTGATTGCTTGTTCATGATAATACTCTGCAATACTGATGTATTGCAGGGTATTAGCTGTGGGAGCCTATGCACATGCATAGGCTGACACTGTGCCTTTAAGATGACACCATAGACGCCATCTTACTGGCACTGTCTGCAGGCAGCCCTGGGGTCCTGATCGGGCCCAAGGATTATCAATAAAGCTTCATTACAGTCACTTTACAGCTGATCATTGCAGCCTGGGACTAAAGTAAAGTATCCAGAGAGCTTCACCAGAGGTCAGAGGGGTCTGTCTGTAACTATGGGTCGTCTGTAAGTTGGGCGTCCTTAAGTAGGGGACCGCCTGTATACATTTATATCAAAATTTGGAGCATGCATAAACCAGAAATAAAAATAATAATAATGATAATAATAATAATAATAATAATAATAATAACAATAATGATAATAACAATAATAATGATGATAACAATAATAGTTTCTCTAGTTATTATTATTGTTAATATTGTAGTAATAATATACTACAAATATTATTATTTTATTAAACCATTATATGTATATATATATATATATATATATATATATATATATATATATATATATATGTATAATAATATATAATATATAATTTATAATGTAATAATAATATAATAATATTATATTCATGATACATAAATATTTTGAAAGACGTAATTCTAATTCTGAATGGGCCACTAAAACCCTAGACAAATGAGTCGTGTTCAATCCTCCCTTCCCTCTTACCCCGAAATTGTAGGATTAATTATAACAACATTCATAATAATAATAATTATTATTATTTATTTTTTTATTATTATTATTACAACTATTATTACTATAACAATAATACACACAATTATTATTATTTAATCAAACCCTAATATGTAGAATAATATTGCTATAATAATAACAATAACACACAAAATGATTATTTTACTAAACCATAATAAATATAGTAATGATAATCATATTGTATCCATAATACAGATACATATTTGGAAAGACATGATTTCCAATCATGAATCAACCAGTGTAACCTCAGACAAATGAGTCACGTTCAACCCTCCCTACTCTATTCCCCCTGAAATTGTAGGGTTAATTACCCCCCATCATAAATTATTAGACCCCGCAGCTACAATCCATATGTCCACAATACTTAATATTATGTAGCAAATCTGCTCTATGGGACTGAAATCACTTAAAGGGCCGGGGGAGGGGGGGGGGTAATGACTCCCAGTCTCCCGTCTAATCGTCTATGGATATACAAGGGAGTTTATTTTCCTGTATAACCTGCATTGGAGCAGTATATAGTCCTGTACATGTCAGCATGAATCACTCCTATCAATGACACATGATACGGGGCTGTAATCTCTAGCGTTGTCCATATGTCATCAATAATTACACTGTATACATCACCAGAGCCTGCAGGGAGCCACTCGCCCCATTATGGGTGTAGCTAATGCAAAGCATTTATCTATATATTTTTTTTTTTGTACTGAGGCGAACCCAGATGAAGTATTAAGGTGGCACCCTGTGTTATTCCAGCATACGCCGCTCAGTGCATATAAGGGCAAGGCGTCCCGGCTCAGCTAAATATTACTTTCACATTTTAGGGAACTGTCATGTGTTCACTTCTTCCCTTCCTCCAATGTTTAGTTAATACAATCTGTTCCACCGTTGTCTAAGCCTCCAGACAAAATACCAATACAGATCATTTCACGTCCTCTGTGGGCTGAAGTTATAATAACGAGAGAAAAAACAAAAAAATCAAGGTTAAACATGAATTTCTAACGAGCTGCTCGAATTTACAGAAGTTGGAGGAAATTAATTATCGCTTTTTTATTACTGGTTTTCTTAGTCGACAATATTTTTTTAAAAAAATTGATTGCTACAACTTTTTTTTTATGTACAATTTACAAATATTTTTTTTTAATATATTTATTTTATTTAAATTTTTTGGGAATTTTTTAAAATATTGCCTCTTTTACCTAAGTAATATTCAAAGGAATTGTTTGCCACGGTACTATTTATAATATTCTAAAATTTAATTTACTTGAATAAAATATATTTTTTAGATTTCATATTATATCGTTTTTTCTTCTTCTTCTCATTATTATTATTATTATTATTATTATTACTATTATTATTATTATTAATATTATTATTATTACTATTATTATTACTATTACTATTATTATTATTAATATTATTACCATTAATATTAATATTATTTGAAGTAGTAATAGTAGTTATTATTGTAACGATATTTTTATCAGATACCACTATATTTTATTAATTAATTATTTTTTATTAAATCATATTTTACTGTAATTTTTCCTGTGCAGCTTTATTGATCATGTTTTAAAATATTTTTATTGCATTGTGATGATCTTATTTAATAATTTTACTAATAAAAAGTAAAATAATACTAAGCATAGAAATAAAAATTAAATTGATGCCACTATTGTATTTGTCATGATAAACCAGGAGCACTTACTCGCAGTTCCAGACAAGGCAACTGTGGTAATCTTCTTATATTTGTTATCCATGGCCTCCTACCTTCTAAAATCAGCTTTTAAATTTATGCTAATGAGTCTGAGGGGCTACCCTAGCCCCTCTGTGATCTGGCTGTACAGGCTGTTATACTGTCTCAATCTTTCCCCTGCTCCCTCTGCATGTTTGCAGTGAGCACTTCTTCTGTTATCACACTGATTAGGGAGCAGGTGTGAGGGTGAGACAGTGTAACAGCCTATGAAGCCAGATCACAAAGGGGTTAGTGTAGCCCCCTCTAACTCAGTAGCATAATTTTAAGAGTTGCTTTTAGAAGGAAGGAGGCCATGGGGAAAAATATAAGAGGATTACCACAGTCACGGGTCCTGGATCTATGAGAAAGTGTCACTGGTTTATCATGATGGATTTAGATGGTAGATTTCAATTAAGGAAAAATCATACCTAAATTATGCCATGGACCCCAGAAAAAAAAAACTATTTGTAGCACGTGGCAAATTTCCTTACTTTGTTAACAAATTTTGGCTGCTGTGGTTTTTGAATTGAAAAATCAAAAAAATAATTGAATATACGCCAAAAAAATGCTATGAAAAACTTGGCATCTTTCCAGAAAAAAACATAAATTCGAAACCACCCTTACTGTGGCTTTGATAAAAAAATTACATGATGAAATTATGTGTTTAAAATAAACATCTCGGAGAATAGTTAAATGAGGACTTGACTTGGTTGACTTAAAAACCTTGGCTGAAGTAACACTGAAATACAGCTGTGATTGTACAGACTCTAAGCATGGCCAAAGCATCAGTACAAAGCTGCTCAATTACAGGCAGTCCCCGGGTTACATACAAGATAGGGTCCGCAGGTTTGTACTTAAGTTGAATTTGTATGTAAGTCGAATTTGTATATTTTATAATTGTAGATCCACACAAAAAATTTGGAGTTTCAAAATTTTTTGCTGTAATTGGACCAAGAATTATCAATAAAGCTTCATTACAGACACCTTACAGCCGATTATTGCAGTCTGGGACTATAGTAACATCCAGAGAGCTTCACCAGAGGTCACAGTGGGCAGAAGGGTTCGTCTTTAACTATACGTCGTCTGTAAGTCGGGTGTCCTTAAGTAGGGGACCGCCTGTACTAATGTTTCCCAACTGGATTGATATTTAATGAGAAATGAAAAAATAAAATAGGATAATGAGGGAGAGTCAGCTCACCTGTTGTGCCATGAATAAGGATTGGTCCCAAAACGCGTAGGTCGTATGTACGTGCACCATGGAAAAGTATATGTCCTTTAGTGAGTGTTAAATTAAGGATTTTTGCTTTGTTTTCCTTTGTAGTCATCAAGTTCACACACTACGCGCTCAATTACTAAAGGTCTGCAGCCGCACTTTAGTCGGATTTTCAGACATTTTCAGGGATTGCACGGCCGTGACAGGTATTCAGCAGGGGATTGTGTCACACGCGATCTGATTTTGGTGCAGCAGCGCCGGCTTTCATGTGACAGAAATCGGGGTGCGGCCGTCGGACGATCCGACTGATTCGGACTGAGTGCGGGATTTAACATTCAAATTGTGTCACAGACAATGCACTTACATGCACCAGGAAGAAGAAGGTGAACTCCAGGGACCTGAGCGGGGAAGCGACACATGCAGGATATCGGGCGCAGTGAATCGCGCCACAGTGCATTATTGTTGGATAATGCACTCTCAGGTAAGTAAATGTGCCCCTACATGTTTTTGTAAAAATAGTTTTCATACATTTTCAGGTAAAAAGCTCTAAGGGTGGAGGACTTGTCGATAAGGGCACAATTGTCATACGACGGCCATTGTTTCAAGTATGAGGCAGCAAAGAAATATATGACCAAACGAATACTTCTCATCATAAAACTATGTGGGAATGAGATTGCAACTTTTTTATTCCCTAGACGACATCCATTTCATATAACATTATCTACAGTGGGTGTGGACTGACCTGGCAGAGCGCACCTCCTAATAAGATCAAAACTTTTGAAACGCCAACTTTAATAGATTCCCCCCTTTGTATCTGCCTCCTCTCTGATAGGCTGAAAGAATTCTGAGAGATCATAAAAAAGTGACAAATCTGGCACCTGGAAACTGCATTGTGTGGCTTTCAGGTGCTATGGACAGTGGAAACACATTTTTTGGGGGGTTTTTGGCACACGCGATTTGATTGGATTGGCGCCGTATGCATGTGACGGAAATCGGGGGGCTTGGCCGTCGGAAAACCCGATGGATTTGGAAAAACCGCCATATTTAAAAAAACAAAAAAGTGTCGCTTGATACGCACTTACCTGCACCCAGGATAGGATAGTGAACTTCGGTGAACTCCAGCGGACTTCAGCGCAGCAGCGACACCTGGTGGACATCGGGCGCACTACCTTAGTGAATCCCGGCCGGCCACGAATCAGCGTCGGAGAACCCGCTGCTGGATTGCGACTGGACCGGGTAAGTAAATCTGCCCCAGTATCTCATGCTTAGCAGAGACCTAAACCTCCCTAATTCAGCAGCTATAGCTAGGCTATACAATGGGGCACATTTACTTACCCGTCCCGTTGACGATGCCGATCCGAATGTCTGACAAGGATTCGGAGCTGCCGAGATTCACTAATATCGTGCGTCCAATTTCCTGCATGTGTCGCTTCCCGTGCTGAGGTCCGCCGAAGTTCACCTTCTTCTTCCTGGTGAATGTGAGTGCTGATATTGCAATACAATATGGTTTTTAAATTCCGCGGTTTGTTCGAATCAGACGGGTTGTCTGACGTCCACGCCACACGATTTGTGTCACATACAAGCCGGGGCAGATACTTCACAATCCGATCACGTGTGCCAAAAACCCGAGGCAATTCAGCGCAAAACTGAAAAAACCCGCGAAACCAATGAAAATGCGTCCGACGGACCCTTAGTAAATGTGCCCCCCACAGGGGGGATTGCGACAGGACGGGTAAGTAAATGTGCCCCATTGTCTTTTCCCACCTGATGTCAACATGGGTATGAGACACTGCATGGAGAACCCACTTACTAAAATTAAAATATATATATATATATATATATATATATATATATATATATATATATATATATATATTACTACTAGATGGCGCAGAGGGGGCACCCCATCCTATTGCTCTGCTTAGGTAGCAGAGAGATTAGGTTCACCAGATGATCTTCCGATTCCAGTCACTTAAAGGACATCTATCACTAAGATGAAGGATTGTAAACCAAGCACACTGACATACTGGTGTGTGCCCCGCTGATGGGATCCCCTTTTCTTCAAGCTTCTTATGTCCTTGTTTTTAAGAATAAAAGGCTTTGAAAATTATGCAAATGATTTAAGAACTACGAAGCCTAGGGAGCCTCTCAGTCTCATTTGCATGATTTTATAATCCTCTTTTTGTAAAAACCAGGGAATAAGAAGCTAAGAGAAGAGGGCATCCCACCAAGGGGCATGCACCAGTATGTCTGTGTGCTGGGTATATAATCTATGATCCTGGTGGTAAATTTCCTTTACATTGGCAGGCGTCAAAATTTCAACTATGTTCTACATTGAGAAAATATAAACAGCTTAAAAAATTATTAAATGAGGTAATCCATAAAAAGTCGGTGATACAGTCCCTTTAAATCTTCGCCTTGCGGTATGCTAAAAGATATATTATGCAGAAAGACAATGGCTGTGATTTTCCAGGCTAAGAGCAACTCATTCGAAGGACCTTAGACACCGAGATAGGAGAAGATTACGGTATAATGAAAATAAGTGGCGCACTGCATAGGAATAAGTATTATTACCATTATTCAGTGTAATCCCTATAAGTGTTTAGAATCAGAACACGGCTTAAGAATTTCCATCTATAGGTGTGACACTTGGACAACGTTAGAAGATTATAGCCAACAATTTTGTGAGTCATAATAGTACATAGTTTACCTGTATACTAAGAAGTATAGACGTAAGAACATACATCAGTCAATTTATATACAAATATACAATTAGAAAATGACAACATTTTATTTTTATTTTGAAAAAATTATCCAAAAATTTTTCTCATAAAACATTATATTTTATATGCTTAGAATTTTTTCGATTTTTTTTTATAACTTTAGATTATTCCACAGGAATCCTTTTTTTTAAATCATTCTGCTGAAATTTCCAGTGGAGAGCAATGGTTAATCTGTGTGACAGATGGTCAAAACAATCTATAGCTTAAACCAGTTGTCCAAGGGCATGTCAGGTCTTCCCGTATATTTAAGGTTTAAAAAAGTGAAAAGTTGATTCTTAAAGGGCACCTACCACCACAAATCTACCTATAAAGGTAGATTGGGTGGTAGGTGCATCAATGGGACGTGAGGATAGCCCTTTTAAGGGCTAATCCTCACGTCCCCTCACTTTTTTGGTAACTTTTATTCCACATATATTTAAATTTACTTATGCGGCTACCGGGGCGTGGAGTAGCCGCATATGAGATTACATGAGGCAGCTACTCCACGCCCCGGTAGCCACTTTACCCCTCCTACTCACCCATCTTCGGCGGGCAGCTCCGCATAGCTGCGCGCCCTCGTCCGGCGACCCTGCCGTCTGCGCATGCGCAGAAGAGCAGGCCCGCGCCTGTTTCGGAGCAGTGACCGCGCAGGCGCGGGCCTGCTCTTCTGCGCATGCGCAGACGGCAGGGTCGCCGGACGAGGGCGCGCAGCTATGCGGAGCTGCGCGCCGAAGATGGGTGAGTAGGAGGGGTAAAGTGGCTACCGGGGCGTGGAGTAGCCGCCTCATGTAATCTCATATGCGGCTACTCCACGCCCCGGTAGCCGCATAAGTAAATTTAAATATATGTGGAATAAAAGTTACCAAAAAAGTGAGGGGACGTGAGGATTAGCCCTTAAAAGGGCTATCCTCACGTCCCATTGATGCACCTACCACCCAATCTACCTTTATAGGTAGATTTGTGGTGGTAGGTTTCCTTTAAGTAGAGATGAGCGAGCACTAAAATGCTCGGGTGCTCGTTATTCGAGACGAACTTTTCCAGATGCTCGAGTGCTCGTCTCAAATAACGAGCCCCATTGAAGTCAATGGGAGACCCGAGCATTTTTTTAATAAAACTGAACAGTAAAAGAACAGTGCAAAAAAAAAAATTCCAGATGTTTGCAGATGTTTTACTTGTAAGAACACATTGAAATAACACTATTCTTCACTTTCCAGGTGTTCGCGCGTGTCTCCCGCTAAGTTAGGAGATGTGCACGAACATCTGGAATGTGAAGAATAGTGTTCTTTCAATGTGTTCTGCACTTAAATGCTCCTGTGTTCACTGTTTGTAATGTTTTAATTCTATTCTTCACATTGCAGGTGTGCGCGCATCTTCCGATAGGTTTGGAGATACGCGCGCACAGCTGCAAAGTGAAGAATAGAATTAAAACATTAAAAACAGTGAATACAGGACCATTTAAGCGCAGAACACATTGAAAGAACACTATTCTTCACATTCCAGATGTTCCGAACATCTCCGAACCTAGCGGGAGACACGCGCGAACACCTGGAAAGTGAAGAATAGTGTTATTTCAATGTGTTCTTACAAGTAATACATCTGGAAACATGTGTAATATTTTTTTTTTACAATAAAAATACTTTTATTCAATTTTTTTTATTAATTTACTGCTCGATCTCGAGCAGGCGAGATACTCGTCCGAGTAACGAGCCGGTCCAAGTATGCTAATACTCGACCGAGCAGTATACTCGGACGAGTATACTCGCTCATCTCTAATCTTAAGATTAAAGGGGTATAATCCCACGAAGACAAGATTCTTAAATATATTCAGGATAACAAAGTAACACATTCTCTAATTCACTGTTATTTACAAAAATACAGCATTTCACAGATATAATTCCAACCTGCTAATCAGTCTTGGTGTTTACAATTTTGGTTTTCCCTGGATATGACCTTAAATCTTTTGACTATGGTTGGATTCTTCTTGTGAACAGCTTCTCTTGTCTGTACACTGCAGTGCTCTCTGCCTCCTGCCCCTCCGTCCTCTGCATTACAAGACCAGCTCAAACACAGGCACAGTCTGTCTGTGTATTTTATTGTTTAGGGGAATTAGCAGAGCTGAAAGCGTCATTGTGTTTTATATTCATCTCATGGATCTCACCATCTCATCATCTCTGATCTGTCTAATTTCTCTTTTTCTATGTGTCAAATACTAGTAAAATGTCCCAAAGCTAAATAAAAGTGTATTTAAACAGCATCTCATAGCACAGAGGGATCACGAAGTGTCTGCTTAAAGAGTCCACGCTCATATTCTGGATTCTTACACTGATCTGTCCAGGGAGTGATAGCACCAAAAACTGACTAAGATTGCAAAGTAAGGGGTTAAAAATATCTTTATTGTGTAAACATCACTCCCTCATCTTCATAGACTGTAAGCTCTTGTGTCTCCCCTCGTCCTCATAGACTGTAAGCTCTTATGTCACTCCCTCATCCTCATAGACTGTAAGCTCTTGTGTCTCCTCCTCATCCTCATAGACTGTAAGCTCTTGTGTCTCCCCTCATACTCATAGACTATAAGCTCTTGTGTCTCCTCCTCATACTCATAGACTGTTAGCTCTTTTGTCACCCCCTCATCCCTATAGACTGTAAGGTCTTGTGTCACCCCCATATCCTCATAGACTGTAAGCTCTTGTGTCCCCCCTCTTCCTCATAGACTATAAGCTCTTGTGTCTCCTCCTCATACTCATAGACTGTTAGCTCTTTTGTCACCCCCTCATCCCTATAGACTGTAAGGTCTTGTGTCCCCCCTCATCCTCATAGACTGTAAGCTCTTGTGTCACCCCCATATCCACATAGACTGTAAGCTCTTGTGTCCCCCCTCTTCCTCATAGACTGTAAGCTCTTGTGTCTCCCCTCATCCTCATAGACTATAAGCTCTTGTGTCTCCTCCTCATACTCATAGACTGTTAGCTCTTCTGTCACCCCCTCATCCCTATAAACTGTAAGGTCTTGTGTCCCCCCTCATCCTCATAGACTGTAAGCTCTTGTGTCACCCCCATATCCTCATAGACTGTAAGCTCTTGTGTCCCCCCTCTTCCTCATAGACTGTAAGCTCTTGGGTCCCCCCTCATCCTCATAGACTGTAAACTCTTGTGTCACTGCCTCATCTTCATAGACTGTAAGCTCTTGTGTCTCCCCTCATCCTCATAGACTGTAAGTTCTTGTGTCACCCCCTCATCCTCATAGATTGTAAGTTCTTGTGTCACCCCCTCATCCTCATAGACTGTAAGCTCATGTATCACCCCCTCATCATCATAGATTGTAAGCACTTGTATCACCCTCTCATCCTCATAGACTGTAACCTCTTGTATCACCCCCTCATCCTCATATACTGTAAGTTCTTGTGTCACCCCCTCATCCTCATAGACTGTAAGCTCTTGTATCACCCCTCATCCTCATATACTGTAAGCTCTTGTGTAACCCCCTCATCCTCATAGACTGTAAGCTCTTGTGTCACCCCCTCATCCTCATAGACTGTAAGCTCTTGTGTCACCCCTCATCCTCATAGACTGTAAACTCTTGTGTCACCACCTCATCCTCATAGTCTGTAAGCTCTTGTGTCATCCTCTCATCCTCATAGATTGTAAGCTCTTGTGTCACCCCCTCCTCCTCATAGACTGTAAGCTCTTGTGTCACCCCCTTATCCTCATAGACTGTAAGCACTTGTGTCACCCCCTCCTCCTCATAGACTGTAAGCTCTTGTGTCACCCCCTCATCCTCATAGACTGTAAGCTTGTGTCACCTCCTTATCCTCATAGACTGTAAGCTCTTGTGTCACCTCCTCATCCTCATAGACTGTAAGCTCTTGTGTCACCCCCTTATCCTCATAGACTGTAAGCACTTGTGTCACCCCCTCCTCCTCATAGACTGTAAGCTTGTGTCACCCCCTTATCCTCATAGACTGTAAGCTCTTGTGGCACCCCCTCATCCTCATAGACTGTAAGCTCTTGTGTCACCCCCTCCTCCTCATAGACTGTAAGCTCTTGTGTCACCCCCTCATCCTCATAGACTGTAAGCTCTTGTGTCACCTCCTCATCCTCATAGACTGTAAGCTCTTGTGTCACCCCCTCATCCTCATAGACTGTAAGCTCTTGTGTCACCCCCTCCTCCTCATAGACTGTAAGCTCTTGTGTCACCCCCTCATCCTCATAGACCGTAAGCTCTTGTGATCAGGGTACTCACTCCTATTGTTCCATATGACTGTTTGTACAGTATGACTATATTTGTTTATGTCCCCTATGATTTGTAAAGCTGCGGAACATAATGTAATATAATTTGTATATAAATAAAGATGAGCATTATTAAAGATTATTATTATAAGTAACAGGTTATAAATCAGGTCACGCTCCCTTTAAAAAGTAACACAAAGTATCATCGTGTACAGAGCGTCTCTGGCCTAATCGACAATAGAACGAATGTAGGAACAAATAAACGACGCGGCAGATTGCCAGGCAGACAGGTAAGTAGCTCCTGCCCGGCTGCGGAGTTTACGATACGTTTACTTAGACGATTACAGGAAGAGTTTAGATTGTAGAAGTTACATGTGACAATTTCTACACTATTGTTACTCCGATATTAGAACACCAACGCCACATATTATCCGAAACTGCGGCTGTGACCTCACGGCAAACTGGTAATGACCTTGGCTCCTACCGTCGCGGTGATCAATGGTCCCATCTGATTAAAGAATAATGCGGACACATCCCTAACCATAAAGGAGAGGTATAAAGCAATGGGTTCTAAATATTTTAAGCCTCAGTTATAAGATGGAAACCTGGAGGGATCATAAAATAGGAATCAATAACAAGGTCAAAGACGACCTGGTCAAAACCCAGAGCTCAATTACCGCATTTCCGTCCCTAGATTGGCCAATAAATGAAGATGTCCCAGTGCTCATTAGGAATGTCTTAAAGGGAGTTTACCAGCTCCCCAATCAATGAACCAGTAAAACCAGCATCATGTAGGACACTTTATCAGCTTTTCAGACGTTCCTCTCCCGTCTCCCAGTGATTTTTGATTTTAGAGAATTTTTTGGTTAGATTTGTTTCATCTTTTGAAACAAATAAGCTTTATGAGGTAGGAGAGGCGGAACGTCTGGTGCCTATTGATGCTCTCATTTTCTTATTTTTACACGTCCAACCACTTTACTCAACGGTTGACAATCTTTACACATTGGGGCACATTTACTTACCTGGTCGCACAGAGTTCAGAGAAAGTGCATTGTCCAATGATAATGCACTGTGCCGCGATTCACTAAGATCTCCGATATCCTGAATGTGTCGCTTCCCTGCTCAGGCCCAAAAGAGTTCACCTTCTTCTTCCTGGTGCATGTAAGTGCATTGTGACACAATTTGAATTCCTCGCTCAGTCCGAATCAGTCGGAGTGTCCGACAGCACGCCCCCCGATTTTTGTCGCATGTGTGCCAAAGTCCAATCGCGTGCGACACAATCCCAGCGCAAACCCCTGTAAAATACCTGTCAAAGCTGCGCAAATCCCAAAAACAGTGAATAGTCCGATGGAAGTGCGATCCGCAACCCTTAGTAAATGAGCCCCAATAACTGAGCCTCTTTGAGCATCAAAATGAGAAGAAGTAAAATTGTGTTCTAAACTTTTCTGGATTTACGTGTTTGTGGATTTAGGAGCTGGACACCCTTAAAAGGAGTCATTAGGTCACATACTACTTTCTGCTTCCTGTTCTCAAACAGGAAATGAGTGTTCAGCCAATCACAGTTGAAGGTGGGTCATCACTATGACTAGTGATTTCCCATGTAATAAGAGGCTTTGTCTAGGTAAGCACTGAACTGCAAGCATTGGAATGCCAAGAGATCCATGAATTGGTCACTTATTGTTTTCTTTTTTTCTTTTTTTTTGGATGTCGTATTTATCCGTAATAAGTTCATTTAGCGTTACATTTGCAATAAGAAGAAAAAACCCTATGGAGACACACCACATGTGGCTGTTACTAGTCGCATTGGCGCACAGGGAGGTGCAAAAGGGAGGGTCATGTAGTAGTATTTTCCTGTAGGATGTAATGGTTTTTAGTTTTAGTATAAAATATTTCTTTTTCCGTTAATGTTGCCATGTAAGGGCTTATTGTTTGCAAATACTGGAGAAACATTGAAGTAGACCCGGCACTGGCCTTAAAAAAAAAATCTACAAAAAGTGACTACATACATGCAGACAAGCTGACACGTTATGGTCCAAAAAATGCCCTTAGCCATATGACTAAGGCTGCATTCACACTGCCACAAGGGGGACATATATACGGCCGATATACGTCCCCCATAGACGCCAATGGGCGCACGGCGCCTACGGGAGCGGTACGGTGCAGTACATGTGCGGCACCGTACCACTCCATACCCGGGAAGAAGTAACTATCTGTAGACTCCACCAGTGGGAGTTCTGTGCATGGAGGTTTATACAGCTTCCATTGAGCTAAATAGAATTGGAAAAAATCTCTTTGCATTTAGCACCCCTAGTGGCGGCTGTGTATAAATGCAGTAATTAAGATTAGGGCAGGGCCCCTTTCCGCCACTGGCCCCATAGCAGCTACCTTGTCTGTTTATCTTGCAGGTATGTCTCTGCCTTGTGGCCAACTTGAACCTTAACAGGTTGTTAATATTTAGCACCCCTAGTGGCAGCTATGGTTAAATGCAGTAATTAAGATTAGGGCAGGGCCCCCTTCCATCACTGGCCCCATAGCAGCTACCTTGTCTGTTTATCTTGCAGGTACATCTCTGCCTTGTGGCCAGTTTGAACCTCAACAGGTTGTAAATATTCTTACCATGGAAAACCCCTTTAAAGAAGCAGTTTCCGTATCTTTAAATGTACATGTGTTAGTTGGTGCCATTCTATCTCTGTGCAGAGTCTTTAAAATTACGTATATACATATATATATGTGAGTTAGCCCACACTGTTGAACCTAAAAACGACATGATGTAGTAGTAGACGTTCCCTTTAATTAAACATAAGGTATCACCATTATTTCATGACGGATCTGATTGCACAGAACGCCCATTGTCCTTCGCGTCGGATTTTATGTTTTCTCTAATAGTCGAGATGTTTGAAAACATTTTCTGCTTAAGTGGAAATGGTCGGAATTTGATCCTGGATACCAAATATTGATTTAGCTGCAGTAGTTGGACTGCGAATTTCATTTCTTACTATAATATGATGTCATGTCTCAATTAACCTAACAGCAACGCTGGGTAAAAGTTTAGAAATTAGAGAATTCTGTGGTATTTGGAGAAAGAGTAAAAAGGGGAAAAAAAGCAAATAGCAGGACGGGGTATTATATTTACTCATAAGCTCTGCATAGTTTCTATTGTATGGATTTGTTGTCGCGCGTGGCTATAAAAGAGAGTTGTGCTGAGTCATTAATGGCCGCTTATTACACTTTACACAAAAGAAAGCAGCACTAAAGAACGGAATACAATAGAATCATAGCCATGGATTCCAGGGGGCCACACAATGTACGAGGGATTTATGAAAAGTTGCCTATGTAGCAACATATCACACATGAATTTGTTTTAAAAAAAGCAGGAATCCGATCAATGGCTAAGTACGACTCTTCCAGTTCTGTGACAGCTGATCGGCATGTTACCAGGGGTCAGACCACACTATATCTGATACTATCCTATGGATCGGTGTATAAAAACAGACCAGGAATACTCATTTAAAGGAAACCTACCATCAGAATCCATCATGATAAGCCAGGGACACTTACTCATAGATCCAGGCACCGTGACTGTAGTAATCTTCTTATATTTGTTATCCATGGCCTCCTGTCTTTAAAAATAACTTTTTAAAATTGTCTAGTCTCAGGAGCTCTGGTGGGTGTTTCCAGAGCCCCTCAGTGATGTCTTTTCACTGGTTGTTACAATGGGGCACATTTACTTACCCGGTCCTGTCACGATTCCGCGGCGCGTTGTCCGACGTTGAATCGGGTCTGCCGGGATTCACTAAGGTCGTGCACCCGATATCCACCAGGTGTCACTGCTGCGTCGAGGTCCGCCAGAGTTCACCCTCTTCGTCCCGGTGTATGTGGGTGCTATTCTTGCAACACAATTTTTTTTTAAATTCCATGTTTTTTCCGAATCCGTTGGGTTTTTCCGAAGGCCACACCCCCCCCATTTCTGACGCGTAAAAGCCGGCGCTGATGCACCACAATCCGATCGCGTGCGCCAAAATCCTCGGGCAATCCTGCGCAAATTGGAAATATTCGGGAAACCCGACGAAAATGCGCGATTCAGACCCTTAGTAAATGAGCCTCATTGTTTCATCCTCTCCCTGCTCTCTCCGGCCTGCCTCTTCCTGTGCAATCTTGCAGCAGCAGGAAGTGCAGGGGGAGGGAGGAGCCACCTTTTTGTAACAACCAGTGAAAAGACATCACTGAGGTGCTCTGGAAACACCCACTAGAGCCCCTAGGCTCATTTTCATAATTTTAAAATGGAAGAAGGCCATTGATAACAAATATAAGAAGATCTATGAGTAATGTCCCTGGTTTATCATGATGGATTGTGATGATAGATTTTCTTTAATAATTTTTTTTGTCTATTTGATTTAGGAAGTAAGCACTAATAGCTTATAGGAAAGACATTAGTAGATAAGATGTAAATTAACAAGGAAACCATCAGGGATGAATCTAAAATCTGCACCCCCGCGGCCACATCCAGAAGTAATATATAAGGTTATTTATTTTTTGTAAGTAGGATGTTGTGTCTCACTATTTCTAGGTCTCAGGTCCTACTTTATAGCAGGTAACTGTGCCTCTGATGCTGCCCCCCATCTTTCTACAGTTGTTGCTGCCTGAGGAAAGAGGCTTGATTGGCCTTATGTATGGTGCACCCCTGGGGCACATATACTACTCCTGCACAGGCGCTCAATAGGACTGTCAAATCTGTAAAAGCAAGAAAAAATACTGCAATAAGTTAGTATTATAGTAGTGTATTATATGAGTGATGAGAAGATCGCATGGCCTAGTGCCAAGTTGGGTTAAGACACAAACGTAAAAAAAAAGGAAAAAAATGTTGAATGATATTACAAAAACCATACAGGAAATGCATTTTTGGTCAACTTAAAATGGGCTTTTCTATGTAGACCACTCATGGTATATCCATAGATAATGTCATAAATAGAGTTTGGGGCCGGATTCGGCTCAAGCCATCCTTCCCTGCCGGTCACGCAGTGATCGGCACCAGCAAAGCCTTCAGCGGCATTTAAATTAATAGAGAACGTGTGCACGTCTACAGTGATTTAGGTGTCACTGGTGATTTTTCCAACTGCATTTAAACATTTAACACCCATGATCAGTGCAATCAACAATGGCGGGTGTTACTGGTGGGGTCCGAGCAGATTTTTTCAATTAAAATTTGACGATAATTTCCACAGGTCCACAAGTCATAAATAGATAATAAATATGTGTCCTACCTCTGGGACCCACACTTATCTCGGGAATGTCGGTCCACGTACCACTTTCCCGCAGATAGTGTACATGTCCATGCCTGGCCACTCTCCATTTAACTCTATGGGAGCATTAGAATTACAGTCTCATTTGTTTCATAGGGAGACATTATCAGGGCCTTAGCACCTGTTTTCTGTCATATAAGCCCTGAAATAATCGTGATGTCTAGTGTACCACCAGAGTTAGATAGGGAAAATAAAGAAAAGCAGCGCCCTCTAAGGTAGACCAGCAAGTGCAACTTTTTTACCGCCACTGTACCACAGATGGGGTTTACCTTGTGTCAAGGCCTGTAATGAAACCCCTCGGATTGGCTACCCAAAAGGCGGCCTTTTGTGCTCAGCCGGTTATGTCCACTCCTGCACCAGTGCTCCGGTTCTCAGAAGGATCTAACGAAGGGGGCAGTTCATCTCCTAAACATGTAATATTAATAAAAATGAACAATATTCGAACAAGCTCCAGTGTGGGGCATCTAAACAATTATCTACTATCCCCTGGCGCCATTCCTGTCTGTATCCCCTGGTATCTCTATTAGTGTAGCACCAGGCATTGTGATTATTTTTCTCTTTACACCACCTCCACGCGACATGGGCGTAGAGGTAAGAGAAGGGGGTGCAGCTCCATGTGCAGGACCACTCCACTCCCAGCCCATCACTACTGCCTACGACCTAAACAGTCGTTGGTAATAACCTACATCAGGTAAAACCAGCACAGCCGACCCACCGCATACATTGGGAAGCTTGAGCCTCCTGAATAATCCGGCAACACCAGATGGGCGTTGGTTCATCATATGCCTACTTGTGAAGCACTATCATGATAAATGTCCCCCGTAGAGTAGACTGGAGCGGTAATTCCTAAAAGTTAAACACATTGGTATATGTTGTGTAGCACTGGGCGGTGCTCTAGACACTGTTATATTGTCAAAAAATAGAATATAAAATGATAAATATTATTTATAAAATGGAGGCAGAATAATACATTCCTCATATATAAATGCGATAATTATAAAGATCTGAGTGGGCAGGCTACGCGTCCTGTCAATTTCCCAACGTATCTCCCATTTGGTACAGAAACCATGGTTACGGCAGGAATCCTTTCAACTCTTCTCTTCATTCCCAACTCCTCGGCTAGAAATGATATTATATCTGCTAGCAGACGTCAGAAGTCACAGGATATTCTGACTTTTTCCTCTTGAAACAAAGCCAAGACTGCAGTAATATGCAATTGTCAGTTTCCGGGAGAAATTTACAATCCTACTGACAGCAGAAATCTTAAATATGTCATTTTTTACATTGAAAAGTCCGTGATTTATAAAATGCTGCGCCGTATCTTGCAGGCGATCTTGTAATTTCTCGCTTTGTGTAAGCGTGTTCTATGTCAGCCAATACTCACAATATTCCATCTGTGAAACATAAACAAGTGAATAATGTTCCTAATGTTCGTGGAATATCTCACCTGGCATAGTCCGATATTGTAAGAGGCAATTATAAGCCAAGTGCTACAATAAAAGAATATTGCGGAATTAAGGGAATCAATTGAGAACACTGAGTGACTGTAAATAACCTTCTTATGTCTCCCTCAACTTAAAATACCAGTTTATCGTCAGACAAGTTGAGACTAAACGCTATAAAATATATTAATAATTTACTATACTACCTATTTTGCATCCATAGTCTTATTTTACTCACTGTACAACATTCTGTGGTTAGTGGGTCAATCCTGACTACGAACATTCTCCAATGTAGTCAGGCTCGATTACGACATGCTATTCTTAAAGGAATGCCCAGTATGGACACTCATGATGAGTTTGGCTTTAGCAGTGGCTCAATTTCAGACAAACAACAGATACGTACTGGATAACTGCAGAGGAGTTAGAGCCTTGAGATGTTCCCAGAGACACCCATGAAAGCACTTTAGCCTCATTTGCATATAGGTAAATAGCTATTTATGAATACATTGGGGCACATTTACTTACCCGGCCCTGTTGTGATCCCGCGGTGCGTTGTCCGACGAGGATTTGTGTCTGCCGTGATTCACTAAGATTGTGCGCCCGAGTTCCTGCATCCGTCGCTTCTGTGATGAGGTCCACCGTAGTTCTCCTTCTTCTTCCTGGTGCAAAAAGGAAATCATCGGGAAACCTGACGAAAATGCGTCTGATGGACCCTTAGTAGATGAGCCCCAATGAATCCATAAATTTTAGTATGCAGCGAGAACTACTTGATATAACTAGCAATGAGAAAAATTAGTTGAGTCCAATAAAAACGTTCAAAACCAGGAGGTATTGGCAGCCCTATCCACCTTCCTATAACTCTTTTCAGCATGGGGTGATGCTTTGCAGAATTCTGCCAAAGCTGTGAGGCTCTCAAAAAGTAGCTGTCCTCCTGGAGCCTAAAAGACTGGGTCCTCTTGTTAACAGACTTTCAGTATCCCTCCGGTCAGTGTCGTAACAACAGCCGTAGCAGCTGTAATGGCTGCTATAGGCCCTGCACTACATAGGGGCCCGGGACAAACGGCAGTACCAAAAGGTGGGCCTGTACCTCTCTGTCCACCCCAGCCCATCCTTTTCGGCCTTCCCACCAGTGCCCCTCATCTTCTGGCCTCCGGCCTATCCACTAGTGCACCTTTTCCTTGGGCCACCAGCCTGCTCTCTGATGCACCTCATCTTCAGGCCTTCGGCCCACCCGCTGGCGCACCTCATCTTCAGGCCGCCGGCCCATCCGCCACCATATCTCATCCTTGGGCCACCAGCCTCAGCTGCCAACACATCTCATCCTTGGGCCTCCCTCCGCGCACCAGAACAACTTGTCGCCAGGCCCACATCATCTTAAGGCTGCTGGTCAACCTGCAGGCACACCTCATCTTCCCTCCACGATCTATATAAGTTTAGATATATATGTCTAGATGTGATGCGTGTCTCTATCTTTATGTGCATGTATTTTAAATTCTGTAAGTGTGTGTATATACTGTATGTGTGTTTATGTACAGCTGTATGAGTGCATATAATGTGTATATGCTGTGTATGTACTATATATACTGTATGTATTAGTGTATAAATGTATATCCTAGTATATATATGTGTATGTATGAGCTTATACCTGTATGTACATGTGTAGAACTTTATGTGGTATATATAAATGTGTGGATATATGACCGTATAAATATGTGTGATAGAATAAACATGTGTACAAATATATCTATATTTTTAAAGGTGCATTGAAGCATACGTTTTGATGTTTCTATGCGTTTTCAAGCTTTGAAAGAGTTTTTCTTCATTGCTGGAAGTGTAATCAGCTGTGTTCACATTGTGAATTGCAGAGTTTCATTTGCAGGGCAGAAGGACAGATCTTAGGAGAGAACCGACATTTCATGTTTGTCAGGCTCATAGGAGGAAAGTTCACTAAGCAGCTCTGGTGATCTGGCTGAGCACTTGTGCCTGTGGTGATGGAGACTTTTTATCTTAGTCTATGGGGCTTTTTCTTTTTGTTGTTGTTCATCATATCCTGAAGTTTATGGCATGGAGGAATTCTTCAGAAAAATAAGACTGAGAGAATATTTCCATGTCAGAGACTCTCCTGACAGCATAGATTTGGAGACAGGACTGTTCAACAGCAATCCAACAAAAAGATTTAGCTGGACCCCCAAATCTGGACCACCGGATACATTGACCGCTTTAGAAAAATGTGAAGTGAAGAAACAAAGGGCTATCATATCATTGAAAGAAAACCCAAATATCATCATAAAACCTGCTGACAAAGGGGGTGCAATAGTCCTAATGAATACTTCTGGAAGCAAACAGACAGCTGTCCAACCCCATTCATTATAGGAACCTTGAGAGTGACCCAACAGAGGCCTACGATAATCAACTAATTGATATGACCAAGAAGTTTTCAACTGAGATGCAACACAAGGTCAACCTTCTCATCCGAGAGGATCCCAGGCCAGGCTGTTTCTATATGCTCCCCAATATCCACAAACATGGCAATCCAGGAAGGCTTATTATCTCTGGCATTGGCACCTTGACAGAAAGCTTCTCAGGTTGGGTGGAAAATCTCCTAAAACCCCTGGTCAGAAGTTCTCATAGCTTCATCCAGGACACTACTGACCTTTTAAATAAACTCAAGACTGTAGGCCCACTTCCTGACTGTAGGCCCACTTCTGGCCACCATGGATGTGGAATCTCAATACACTAACATCCCCCATAAAGATGGAATAGCAGCACCCTGGGCACACATGGAGAAGCACAACTTACCAACAGAACTGGTCTCAGATGTCATACAATTTGTGCTCACCCACAACTATTTCACATTTGGAGAGGATCTGTACCTACAGTGTATGGGAACATCAAGGTGTGCACCACAGTACGCCAATCTTTTTATGGCCGAAATGGAAGGTGGTTACTTATCTATATGCACCACAAAACCCATGATCTATCTCCGTTATATTGATGACATTCTGATCATCTGGACTGCAGGTGAGGAGGCCCTAATTCAATTCCATGAGGGCTACAACAACTTTCACCCCACCATCAATCTGTAACTAAGCTATTCAGACAAGGAGATACACTTTCTGGATACCACCATACAAATTTAAGACAGCCGCTTAACCACAACAATATTCCATAAACCAACAGACAGAACGGCCTACCTGAGAAATAACAGCTTCCACCCAAACATACCAGACAATCTATCATATACAGCCAGGCCATACGCTACAACCGTATCTGTTCAGACAAAAAAGACCTGAAAAGACACCTACTGGAGCTCAGGTCTGAATTTCTCCAGTTGGGCTACAGACCAAAAGTGACTGATAACCAAATATGAAAATCAGCAGTCATCAACAGAGATGATTTACTTACATATAAGAAGACCCAACCGGAGGTCAGAGTGCCCCTAGTAGTCACTTACAGCCCACAACTGGAGATACTACGTCACATTGCCAAGGAACTCCAACCGATTCTACATAAAGATACAAGACTAAAAGACATGGTCCCAGTCTCTCCTCTCCGGTCCTTCCGGCAACCACCAAACCTGAAACAACTGGTTGTCCGGAGTGCCCTGAGACCTCCATCAGTAAATGGTACCTCACCCTGCCTGCAAAGCAGGTGTAAAACATGCCAGCATATTCGCACAGGTGACCAGGTACCTGTACCCCAATCACAGCAGGTACATCAGATCAAGGGGACCTTTTCCTGCTGGTCCTCTAATGTGGTCTACCTTATTATGTGTCAACAGTGTCCAACCACAGGCCTTTATGTTGTGGAAACATCCAGAGACTCCATCAACGTATGAACTCACACAGATCTGACATTAAAAATGAAAGGAAAGATCTCCCAGTGGCTGCACATTTCTCCAGAGAGGACCACACTATGGAAGACTTGCAGATTACTATTTTAATGGGACATTTTAAGACACAGAGGGAAAGGAAGAATGGGAGTATAATTTAATGAGGAGATTCAACACCTTACAGAGTGGTCTTAACATTCATGCAGCTCCAGGTCTTATCTATGACCTGGAGACCACAAGCAGATAAGAGCCAGGGCTCATGTGTCTCGCCTCACAGGTTTTTAGTGTGTTTACTGCCGTCCTGTTGTAAATAAGATGTCCCTGTATTTATCAATCTGTTTTTTTAAAGTTTTTTTTTAATATCCTTTGATGATCACTGTTTAGTGTGTATAAAATGCTGTGAATTTTCTGTTTCATGTATAGCATCATGTCTGACAAAGAGAACTAGTATTCTTGAAAGCTCACCATCAAATATACTCTAAAAAAGGTATCGCCTGATTTCTTCACTCTTCTCCTGCTCTCCATGGCTAACACGCTACAAATCTACACTACTATAGATTTTTAATGAAGTTTATATAAAAAATATGGATTTAGAGCCAGAAATTGCTTTGACCTCAGCTTGTCCATGACCATTCCCTGTTTTACCTGGTGCTGTCGTCTAAACAAAATCTACCATTAAACTAACCTGTAGCCACCTGTTACTCCTGTATAGGAGTTAAAGAGAGAAAACTGATGGTAAACTGCTTTGTCTGTGTCCCTCAGCATGAACTTAAGGAAAGAAGTGGGGGGATTCTGGATTTTATCAACCACAGTGCTAGGACTCTTCTGTGTTGTTCACCTACTTGAAGGTACTTGCAGTCCAGACAGTCTCTTCTCCCATCCAAGCCAGTATACAGAGCATAGTTTATCACATGGATTGGGTTAGCTGTATCTTTATTTTTCCAGTTCTAGTCAAGTTATGGCCAACAGAAGAACAGATTCAAGGTCTGGTCAAGTCAGGGCTACAAACTTAGAGGTCACTCAGGAGAAGATGAACCTTGGCAAACAGATCAGCCAAAGAGAAGTGGATGAACGAGAAAACAAAGTGAAGAAGGGGTAAGGGATATATGGGGTTTATGTCACAGTCTATATTGTGTATATAACAGGAGCTATGAAGAAGTTGCGACATCAGTGCACCTGAGAAAGATCTCACGCAGCAATGGAACTTACAACTTAAAGATGACTTATCATCTGGATAACACAAGGTGGTCAAAAGATGTAAAAAGGAGCAGGGAGCAACACACATGGAAATGACCCAACCCTATCATACCCAGGGCTTGTTCCATATTGTAACTCCCTGCAGGATAGTGTATATTGTACAGCCATAGATCTTCTTAGATTTCATGATCTTGCGGCTTGGAATAAAGTATTATAAGTCAGAACTGTATACTTTATAATTGCAACTCCAGACAATTTTTTTTTGTCTATGTGACAATTGGATTTTAAAAATGTTGGATTGTCATCAGAACCAGGATTAACACTAAAGCTTCATTGCAGACACCTGTGATATCTGTTATAGCTGATTATTGTAGCCTCAGGATAAAGTACAGTAAATTACCAACATCCAGAAGTCCGTTTGTAACTAGGGGTCGTCTGTAAGTCGGGTGTTCTTAAGTATGGGACCGCCTATATGTGTTAGTACTGTAGATAAGATATAGATCATTCTGATCCTTCAGTGCCACAAATAGTTTTTCATCTATAAGGACATTTTAACATGTTGAAAGAATGAGGAACAAATAATTGTTATGCAATAACTAAAATAAGCAAGACATTTCGGTGAAAATATTTGGCTTTAAAGGTTATTCTATAATACAGAAGATGCAAAATATAGTAGGAATGGAAACAGTAGACCAGGTCTCTGGCAGCAGATGGTTGAGGTTAGGCACGAGGAAAAGTCTATCTTCATCTGATGGACATACTTTTATTATTATAACAGTTGTCACTAAGCAACTTATTTGCAAGAGTTTTGCTATAGATGGTTAGAAAATTCCATGAGAAGTGATACGGATTACCATTAAAAGCTACAAAAGTGGCTGCATAGTAGTAGATAGATAGATAGATAGATAGATAGATATGAGATAGATAGGAGATAAATAGATAGATAGATAGATAGATAGATAGATATGAGATAGATACATAGATAGATAGATGATAGATGTTGGGTGTGTGTGCTAACACTGCTGTGCTCTTGCTTCTGTGCACTAATCTTATCCAGATCCTCTAGCCTCTGTTTTGATTGAGTGCTGTAGTATACAACCAGAAGCATGCAACAGATTTTACCGCTACAATATAATGCAGAAACCTAGTGTACCAAGTCCAGCTACAATCCTGTTGTTAATAGCAACACACACAAAAGTATGATTACACTTAGTTCCAGGGATGATGTGATTGTAGGGTCATAGCTACTGACTATTCCCTGTTAATAATAAAACCTTTAATCAGTTTGGCACCTGATAAATTATTATGAATTTTTGTGTATTTTTTTAGCATTTCTGTTAATAATGAGGATCATTTTAAGGGTTTTCGAAGATTACCAATTTTATGGTCGATAGCAATAGCTTCTCTATGCAAACAGAGACCTGCAGTGGAGGGTGGCTATGCTGGACTTATTGGTGGGTGGCTATGCTGGACTTAGTATTTTTTTATTTTCCTGTTTTACAGCTGCCCTGTAAACCCCTTGGGTCAGCAGTGGCAAACCTTATGGCATGGGTGCCAGAGGTGAAACTTAGAGCCATCTCTGTGGGCACCCAGGCCTTCACCCTGGTACAGAGTTTTCAAGACAGGTTGAGTGACTTAAGACATTCGCTTGCAGGTCTGAGTAGCCGAGGATGTGCTGTATTTTGCATTATTTAAAGCAGCACTTCCTGGGCTTCCTGAAATTGCAAGGAGTTGTAGATTGGGCTCCTACCCCATGAGTCTTCCTGAAGCTACAATGATAATCTGAATTGGTGTCCTCCAGATGTCAATACAATTGAAAGCAGGGTGCAAAAACTCTCTTATTTAATTGCCGCGTCTGCACTTTGTGAAAAGTATGTGGGTTTTCAGCTGTAGTTTGGGCACTGGGCCAGTGATTCCTCATCATTGTTTTAGGTCATTAGAACATGATTGTATCTTAAAGCACAATATCACAGATTCTCCACCAACTGTGACAATACAGTACACTATACAATCGAAAGAGTCTTTCAAGACTATGTTTATAAATATCGAAGAGCAGACCCAAACCCCAATGTTCTGATCTATTTCATATATTGCGGGTTTGAGTCCCCCAACCAGGATTCAAGCCAGGTTCAATGTTGGGTTACCGAACCAACGTTTTGTATCAGGTCAAACCCGCTGAACTCCAACATTTCTTGATCCACTCGTCACTAGTTATGATGCAAACCACAAAGACCTCCCCATTAAAAAAAAAATCCATCTACGATGGAAAAAGTCCAGAGCAGAAGAACCTGAAAATAGTTGAACCAAAAAGGGGGCCAGTTATCAGAGCAAGGCCAAACTCCAAGTAGTACAAACAAAAAAATCAACAGCACGTCCAGATTAGTGAAAAAAATCAACTGGATCCATTCCAACGTGCAACGTTTCAGCTTCTCATCCTGAAGCCTATTTTGTACCGATGCTCAAAATCGCAATATTTTCATACATACCTATTACGGTCTTTATAATATTTAATAAAAAGAAAATGAAGCTCATGGAAAAATCTGATAAAAGATAAAAGGAAACAAATGTCGAAGAGGCAGATGGAACGCATTTGTTAAAGTAAGCCATTGTGTTAGATCCCAACCAAATCTATATTTTATGGGCCACCAGTAAATGCTCGTAAAGACAAAATGTCTTTGTAAGATTTACATGGAATATAGAAAATGTATTATTTTTCTCCAGGGAGGCAGCACAATGCTTTATCCTGATTCACTACCTGCCGAACAAGATAAAACGTTCCGCTACAAACTTACAGCAATGTCTTCTTATCAATGTAATAACCTTACCGCTACTGTTCTCCATAGTCCCAGACACTATTTAGTACCTACCGGGCTGCAAAAAAAGATAACACTCCACCATGGGAGGGGGCACATAGGACTAGAATTTACCGCGTTGACCCACAGTGTTGGAAACTGGTTTCAAAAGGTACCAGTTCTGATAAGGAGTGTGGTTATTGACACCAATCGCAGGAAGAGTTCAGAAATAATGGACGATCTGACAAGTTAAGGAGCGACGGCTCAATAAAACAGATATATGACAGCATCAAAGGCATCTGGTGAAGAGTTCCCTTGATTTCTCATACTGTCGACTGACTGAAGATGGATTGTTCGGGAAAACAAAACCTTGTAGCTTCAGTCCGACTGGTTTTTCTCTATTTGTTTGTTAGCTTCTGACAGGTTGATAATAATAATCATAAATACAAATTTTTGTGTTTTCATAGATTTAGCTAAAAATCTTATAGTTTATTAGTATTCATTGAAGGGAGTAGATTCTTGTAAAAACGAGATAAAAATGAGATATTGAGCCCTTATGGCAGTGATGCCGAACCTTTAATAGTCCGGGTGCCCAAACTGCTACCCAAAATCTGCTTATGTATTGCAAGGTGCCAATGCAAAAATTCAAGCAGTAACTTTTTCCATTCTTCTTAAGGTCCCGAGAACCCCAATAGCGCTGACAGCAAAAGGGGAAATTTAAATTGCTATTGGAGCTTCTCTTGGGAGCCCCCTAAGTGAAGATTCTCATGGGGCCCAGAGCAGGAGGTCCAATGATAATCTGACCCTGTTCACAACTTCTCTCTCTTCCTGCAGTCTTAAGTAGACCAGGATGCCCCCACAGATCACTAGAACAGGGGTCCACTTAGATGGCCGGAGCAGCCGTCGTGCATGGCCGGGCTGCCCCGGTCAACTCTATGGAGTTGACATAGATTGCCGAGTATGCCGATCAGAAATGTCCGTCAGCTTCATAGAGATGTGCGACTGACTGCTCTGGCCATCTCGGTGGTTCAACTAGGGTACATCGGACCTCCGTTCATGTGATCTGTGGGGTTTCACCACGAAGGGCTTTAATGTCTGTCTTGTTAACTCTGTTCTGGGGCAACAGCCTGGGTGCCCACTGAGAGGACTCCAAGTGCCACCTCCGGCACCCGTGCCATAGGTTCGCCACCACTGCCTTATGGTGTATGGTTTGCCAACTAATACAGAAAGAAAAGGTGTTTCACTCTCTAAAGACTTTCTATCGATCCTGGGACACCCCACTAAATGATCATTTAAGGATATCAGATCAATGAGGGTCTAGGGAGGCCGCAGGGTTCAGACAAGTGTTCTGGTATATTACTTTTATTGAGCACAGAACTTTGTATTGTACATCTCAAGTAAATTAAACGAGATGTAGCTTCAAATAGGCTACATGATGATGGATGTGATATCAACCAGTTGCAACTGCCCATCACCAGGATGCTGACTTCTGGATGTTAGACCCCATAAATCTGGTATGGATTGATTATCCTGTAGTTCAAAAAGAACTACTGGCATGCCCTTTAGTTGGTAATAATCCAACTCTTCTGACGACTGGAACCCAGCACAGGTTCTCACCGCTAGTAAGAGGGCCTAGAGGTCATTGCTTTGGTGGGATTGACCCAATACTTTTGGGGTAAGGGGTTTGCTGACCCTAAGACTAATCACAATGGTAGTGTATAAAATCTTTAGTTTTCATACAAGCGATGGACAGAAGGGTTCATTAATGGTTCTTTCCCCTACCTATTGAGGACAAATGCAAAAACCATTCTCAAGCATGTGGGAAAAGTGAACATTCGGCTTACAGCATTAAAGGAACACGTCCCAAACTGCCTCTAATAAATGCAACAGTGTGACTATGTTGGAGAAACCATCAAGTAGACTATAATTAGATAACCCACCATAAACATTACTAGATGACAACAACAGATCTCTATGCATGAGTAGTATGGTCACCTGACACTGACTAAAAAAAGGTCAAGATAGCTTAATGAGTTTGTAAACTTAAGTATACGTTAAGCCACAGGTAATAATTTGCGTAATGTCAGGTAATAGTAGGAGGTACTTCATGAAAACATCTCATAAAATCTCTCTTGGAAATTAGATGCTTAATTGTCCTTACCTCAGCATATTATGATGTTGGCCTTCTTCAGTTTGCCTTTGGCCTTTGATGTAAGTCAACAGCAGTGACACATGGTTTCAACAATGAGTTGACTCAAGAACACCAACACGTTTGTGTAGAATTGCAACAGAAGTTCATTTCCCACTGTTTAGGGCTATCTAATAAGGATATCTAGGTTAAATTGTATCATTTATAAAGCTATGGTATGAGGTGCTTTCAACCAGCGAGAACCTTCTGATATTGGGGGTCAGGTAAATTGACCCACAGTTATTATCTTGAGGTGGTGGTGGTGGCATTTAAAAATTAACTGCCCTTCCCAAAATCTTTTGACATTGTGACAAGTCAGAATTTTTGATCAATGGGGTCCAGGTATCAAAACCCCTACCCATGACAAAGTGATAGAAGTGCTCCTACAAGTGCTACTGTAAAATCTGTGCAGGCACCATCCTTGGTCAACAAGGCTAAGTAAGAATGCACCAATAAACATTGTTCTTTCTTTATTAGTGTGAACACTGGTCTATTATTTCCTAGCAGTATTGATTAAGTATGCACCATACCCAGTAGTCTCCTTTCTCGTTCACTCACAGTTAACTTGCTGTGATGTATAAAATACTTATCCTATCAGAATTCTGCCACCACATAAAAGGTCCTGGGAATCAATCCTCAGTGATTGTTATAGTTCACACTTGACCAAGCTTGCGTGTATTTTGTCTGCTTATATCTTCTAACACCTTGGCTGGCCTTCCTGGTTATCCCTTATGTCTATCGATTTGGTACTTAAATGTCCTCTCGGTTTCTGACTCGGCTCTGGAAAATTCTCGTATTCTTTGTTTCTCCTGGCCTTGTCTGTTGTTACCAATAAGTTAAGCAAGGGCTGTCACCAAGTTACTGACCACCGTCTAGGGTGGTTTCGAGTAAGTAGGTAAGGAACATCTGGTGGGTTCAGTAATAAGGCTCACAGTACTTCTTTATGTTCCCAGTCTGCCAAGTTACAACTACCCTAGCTAAGCAAATTAGAGAATCTATGGATCTATCTCATAACCCCACGTGTGGTCCAAAAAGTGAAGCAAATCTGCATATAAAATTATTTCCAATGAAGATTTTAATTTTACTTTTGAGACCTTGGTAGAGATATAGGGGCAGATTTATGTACCCGGTCCTGTCGCGATCCAGCGGCGCGTTCTCAGTCGAGGATTCGGGTCTTCCGGCCCCTGATCAGGTGTCGCTGCTGCGCCGAGGTCTGTCGAAGTTCGCCGGGGTTCACTATCCTATTCCTGGTGCAGGTAAGCATATGTCAAGCGACACTTTTTTTTTAAAATCCCGCGTTTTTTCCGAATCCGCCGGGTTTTCCGACGGCCATGCCCCCCAATTTCCGTCGCATGCATGCCGGCACCGATGCGCCACAATCAGATCGCGTGCGCCAAAAACCCGGGGCAATTCGGCGCAAAACGGTAATATTCAGGAAACCCGACAAAAAATAGCGATACAGAAAAATCTTGCCTGATGTCATTAATAACGCAGTAATGCTCTCCTTTGTGATCGAATTTGCCGTTCCATAGAAAACAAAGCTTTAAGTTTGCTAACTCACCAGATGCTACTTTCTAGGTACGAAAAGACCAACCTGGTCATAGCAAAAAAAAAATAGCCGAAGAAATATGACAGATAAGTCACCATAATTCATAAAACAGGAGGATGTTAGTTCAGCTGTGAAGTTGACACCACCATCTGGCTCGTATGAAATCACTAGGCTAAAACAGACTGACGACGGCAAGAAAACGGGTAGTTGGCCGGGCGGTTTATACAATATTCAAAATTCACCGCTCCAACTCTCTTCCAGGATGTGTAGCCTTAAATAATATCCTGAAGTTTTAGAGATATCACTATAAGGGGAGAGGCTGTAGAGCCTGCAAAAAGTCAAAAAGACGCACCAGATTAGGGTCTTTTGGTGACCTTTCACCACCTCTGTCAACTCCGTTACTATTTGCATCCTTAATTTTAATGGTGCTCCGTTGAATCCAGCACAATTGATATATTTAATACCCCCTATTGTTCCCAACAATCAGTGTGAATAGGTTCAGCAACCAATATGCTAATCAGACCCTCTACTGATCTGGGACAGATGGCCTGGCACCGCCCCCAACAAAGAGCCTAAATAGCACTAATTGTTTTGAAAAATTGAGAGCTACAGAAAATCTTTTTATTGCATAGAAATCAGTGTAGTGACACCTACTGCATTAAAGGATGGAGAGAGATTGAGTTGATGGAGGTTGTGAAAGGTCCCCTTTAAAGGACGATTTGGGATACTAAACCACCAGCAGGTCCTTATGGACCAGAGGTTTAGTATCCCAAATTGCCCTGACGGGTCCTCTTTAGGGAAGTTTGAGAATATTCTTATATTTGAATAATGAAATATCTTTCACTAGCGAGTCTTTGGCTTTGGTGCCAAACTGTTACCAATTTAAGGATGCCAATGGTGGTTGTCGGAAAAGGTGCTCTCTAGGTAACACACAGATAAGTCCACCCAATTTCTTGAGGCTTCTCCTCTAGGTATTATCTTCTGTATTAGAAGTTATACAATAGTAATGTACTGTATGATTTCATACCAACCATTCTTGTCTACGGAGCCCAACACAACTATGGCACATTATATTCTGTGATATTTGTTTGAGTGGTACAAATTATTAAGAGATAAGATAGACCATGAAAATAGAATGATAGTAGCGCGGGTTGAGTAAAGATGCAGGTTTATCAAGTTCAACCTATAATCCTACAGTTTTGATCCAGAGGAAATCCCCTATACAGGCGGTCCCCTACTTAAGGACACCCGACTTACAGACAACCCATAGTTACAGACAGACCCCTCTGACCTCTGGTGAACCTTTCTGAATGCTTTACTATAGTCCCAGACTGCAATAATCAGCTGTAAGGTGTCTGTAATGAAGATTTATTGATAATCCTTGGTCCCATTACAGCAAAAAATGTTTAAACTCCAATTGTCACTGGGGCCAAAATTTTTTCGTCTGGATCTACAATTATAAAATATACAGTTTCGACTTACATACAAATTCAACTTAAGTACAAACCTCCAGACCCTATCTTGTACGTAACCCGGGGACTGCCTGTACTTGGGGACAACCGGTTCCATCATCTCATTGTTCTAAGGATTTTATTTACCGTAAAAAAATGGAGACCCAAAGCCTCGACACATAGTTTGCTCCTCAATATTAAAACAAAATGGCAGATCAAGAACAGTTTGCACTCAAATTGTATTATTTCAACTTTATTTCCAGAAACTTAGTAGAACCATGTTGAGGATATCCCGGCTTCTTACTCTACAAAAATAGAATTGGCTGGCATGAAACCAGCTTAGACTGCATGTCTCTGTATGTCCACACAACATATCTGCCTCGAAATGTGACCTAAATAGCAATAGGCAAATTATTGTTTTGACCTTTCTGTAAGGTTAGAGCGAGGAAGCTGATATGATTCTAGGAATTCTGACGGACCATGGGAATATCATTTACTGATGGCTTTGACATCATGCATGGCTATTATGTTGCTTCTTTATTATAAGTGGCTGTAAATTAAGTGATAAAAATGTTCTAAGTGTTTCTCCTGGACATCAGCAGAGGTGGGGCATGGGGCTTCTGGGATTAGGAGTATACTGTAACCACAAAAGGTTGGGTCCATAATAAAGTTGTGGTTGGGTCACCACTAATATTGAACAGAATGCTTGGACCATCTGCCACTCCATCAATTATAACGAATAGTCCCCAGTTCTATGGATCAACAAGGGTTCCCCATTATTTAGAACCCCACGGATTAGATTGTTATGCCCTATCCTGTGGATAAGGCATAACAATGAATCTTGCTATAACCTTTTAAGCCCTTATGACTCCTATATCTGCACCATTTATAGTTAAATACCTGAAGATGATCTTGTAGTGGATGTCTTCCATTTTTGGCAATCTCAATTTGTTGACTATAAACAACTTGTTTTGGTACAAGGATCCTCAGTTACAGACCATTATCTGTTTGTAAATCTTTCAGTAAGTGTTTGATTTCATCTCAGGACCCTCATAGAGGAAATTAAGAATTTGTAGTTCCATTTCAATTAAATCGGATATAAAACAGGACAGTACTATTTATCCAAGGAGGGAGGGGACATATATACAGGTGGTCCCCGACTTAAGGACACCCAACTTACAGACAACCACTAGTTACAGACGGACCTCTCTGCCCAATGTGACCTCTGGTGAAGCTCTCTGGATGTTTCTTTGGTTCCAGGCTGCAATGATCAGTTGTAAGGTGTCTGTAATGAAGCTTTATTGATAATCCTTGTTTCCATGACAGCACAAAATTTTGAAAATCCAATTGTCACTGGGATAAAAAAAAAATTGTCGAGGACTACAATGAAAAAAATGTTTCGACTTACATACACATTCAATTTAAGAACAAATCCAAAGAACCTATCCTGTTCGTTACTAGGGAACTGTTACCACTCTTCACTTTGGTCAATAGATGTGGATCCATAATAGACCCTTCTATTAAAATGGGATATCCAATGTGTAGGAAGTTGTTCATGTTTTTAAAATCGCAGTAAATTAAACTTATTGAACTAATGAACTTTCAGTGTCATAGCTCACTGACTTTGTGTTTTGGTTCCAGTCCTGGGATCCAGGAAGCTTTTCCAATACTAGCACAGAGGTTCCTACCCTTCACATTGTTGGTGACATATCCAAGGGTTGGGGGGGGGGGGGCTGTTTTTTTTAGCAATTTGACTCAACATATCCTTCTTATTTTATTTATTTATTTTTATTTATTTTCTTTTTGCTTACAGCTCCGTATAACAAACAGTATTGGACCCACAGTGCTATCCAACCGGTTTGACTTTGGGCCAATAAGGGTATTTTCCCTGGACCTCTCCAGTATTCACTCTAGAGATGGTGGTAGGTGGTAGATGGTAGGTTTGGAAGGCACCTGCTGTCATATTTCCATTAATTATAACTAAGGATGAGTGGACCTATTTCGGTTCAGATTCGCCAAGTTCGGCTGAACCTGCACTTGAAAGTTCAGTACTAGTTCAGTTTTCGGGAGCCTGAACCCAGACGCTCATTTCCAACCAGCATGCACAGCCTACATTTAAATGATGACAGCTACTTTGCCTTGGCCAATTAAAACAGTTACCACCATCTATTGGTGCTGGGTGTTAACGGCAAGGGGTGAGCCTGAACTCTGTCTGAAGTCCTAGACCAGGTACCCAAACCTACAATATTTGACCCATGCTGAACATTACGGGTCAAGACTAATTCTAACAGCCCATTTTACCCTTATAAAAACAGTACAAGTGGACAGGAGATGTTAACTTGGCTTTTAACCCCTTACTTTGCCATTTTGGTCTATTTTTGCATTTTTTTCTGCTGAAGAAGCTGCTTGTCCAGCTATTTTTGCTGCTCCCTTTGACTCCAATGGAAAAACATGCAGTCAGTCTTACCACCGATCCACTCAAGAAGAGAGATGCAAGTCAATACACTTCCATTTCCATTGAAGGTGCGGCTCACAGATGACTCCCTTTTTTATGTATTTATGACAAAATATATTGCAGGAAAACTATCAAAAAAAATTCATAATTAAAAAAATTAAAAAGTAAATACAAATACAGTAAAATATAATGTTTTCATACAGGACCGTAAATTCAAGCCCTTTGTTTAACAACATACATTTTTTATGAGTTGTGTCCTAAAAAAAAACCAAGTGTTCTGCATAACAAAATCAATCTAAATGCTTTGAGGCACAAGTTAAACTTGTTAAAGGGGGTTTTCAATGAAAGAAAGAATTTGAAGCCCTTACTTTACAATTTTACAATCCAGAGTGTGGGCGGGGAATCTCTGAGCACACACTTTCATGATTACTCTGTGCTATGAGATGCTGTGTGCTGACAATGTGCTTAGATTATCAGGATAAATGGTTTATCTACACTTTCTTTTAGCTTATGAACATTCTACTAGAATCTGACACATAGAAAAAGAGAGATGAGACTGATCAGAGATGAGCGATGATTAGATCCATAAGATGGACATACAACACTTTGACACTTTCCGCACTGCTAACTCACCTATAACACACAGAGTCAGCTCTGCTATATGCCTCCCTCCTGGATAAAGACCTTATCTGTCTGTAACTTGTAAAGAGAAGCAGTGGCGTAACTAGAAGCTGATGGGCCCTGGTGCGAAGTCTGTGCCAGGCCCCCGACTATAGTGTATGGTACTAGTCTTCTCATATGGGAAAGTGACACCTTATAGGCCCCATAAGCCTCTTGGGCCCGGTTGCGACTACACCCTCTGCACCCCCTTAAATTACGCCCCTGAAGAGAAAAATCTGACCATTGTCAGAAGATTTACGGTCATATCCAGGGGAAACCAAAATCTTAACACCAAGACTGATAGAGACAGGTTGGAATTATATTTGTGAAATGCTGTATTTTTGTTAATAACATTGAATTAGAGAATATTTTGTTATATATTGAGTATATTTAAGAATCTTGTCCTCGTGGAAGCGCTAGGCATGCACGTTCAAGTACTGTAAGTCAGAATGTTGGTTTTGAGACCAAAAATAACATAGAACTCATTCAGAAGAACAATATAACCTAAATCTCTCCAGGTAAACTGTCACATAGTAGCAGAAAGAAAGAAAATGATATAGAACAGGTGTATTGTATTTGCTGCTCCAACATTACTCTCGTAGTGTCATATCCTTTGCACTCGACCTCTTGTGCAACTGCAGACCTCCCAGAACACACTAGACTGGAGCATATCCTCCTGATGGGGTCACTGATTCCAACTTGTGGTGTCAAGGTCCAAAGGGAGAGCACTGGCAGGGCCAGGAGTAGTTTTTTTAGTTGTAAGTACAGTTTTCCGTAAAAAATTTCCTTTAAGGAGTCTTTTAGACAAAGTTGAGTTAACATTTGTGAAAAGTTGTCTCATGGGACATTTCTAAAGAGCTTTAGGTGTATAGATGTCATATCCAGAGGTTCATTAACCAGGATTTATCCCCATTAGCCATTGGAGAGGAATACTGTGACTACCTACAGATTTTTCAACTCATGGCAGTCATTTAGGCGTTGTCAGAGTAGCCGGTAGTTACTATTGCATGACTATCCTACTCATCATACTGTACGGAAACTGCTACCTCACCTGTGAGTTCGGGAGCGGCCGAAGGTTGTAATATACTACTGAGGATCGGTTTCATTGTCAGAGATCAAAGAAAGCTCTAAACTATGAAGTTTAACTCTTTGAAGGCCACCGTCAACGTGGAGTCTGAGCAGAGGACTGCTTTATTCATAGGAATTATTTTATTTTGAACTGTATTTTTATTCATTTTTAGACATTTTTGCATGGGCCTATACCTCATATTGGAGGACATCCCATAGTCCATTCAGCTGCCTGCTCCTGGTTCGCTCCAGGTTTCTGTAGGCCACTGGGTGACAGAGCCTCAGTGGGCCCCTTTGCAGTGAACTCATGCGGCGGCATTAAAAATTCAGAAGCTAAAAGAGTTTGCTGTTCCCTAGTTTATCATATCAAACAGCCCCGTCATGGTAATTCTATACAAGCCAACTTCATGACCCATGGATTCATTAGATACAGCCCCCCTCACTTCATGGATTCCTTATGTACAGCCTTATGTGGGCCCCCCAGCAGTTCTGGGCCCCTGGCGCCGTCCCTCGACTGACCATATGCCCTGTTGTTACTTCATACTAAAATATAGAAGTAGAAACCACTTAACAAAGAAGCTACATAAATAGCGATCTACAGGAAACATTAGTACGCCAATCCAATACTAGTTGAATGACTGAGTAGGGAACTATGAAAAAGGACATAACAGAATGCCACCCAGTCAAAATGCCAAATATTAAAGATGCTACATTAAAATGAATTTTGAAAAATTCCCTTAAAGGGTAAAAAAAAAATGTCCCAAATAATCAGTAAAAAACACACAAACACACCATGGAGCAGATTTATGAAAGCCGTCTACATGAAAAATGCTCTTGGTTGCAAACAATGACATCTCAGCTTTAATTTGTCTAGGATAATATACCACATGCAAGCCGTGCTGTGACCGCCAGAGCGCAAAGATACAATATCGAAAAATTATCATGTCATCACTGATTATTTCGAGGGAATTTTAAAAATTCTGATATCAGATAGGTTAATATTATATTGGTGGGGTCCAACATCCAGCACTGCTATAGGGGAGCTGCTCTTAACAACTGTGAATGGAACAGGATGAAGACAGCGACATTTTTGTATAGTGGTCAGAGGCGGTTACTGCAGATTAGTTCCCATTCATTTAAATGGGCAGTTGATTAATGGCAGCTGAAGTCACTACTGGATTATAATATAGGCGGTTTGGGCGGATTGCCTAGGGCCAAGACTTCTGGGGGGCCCAAGGCCACCCAAACCACCCACCAAATTTTATACTCAGAAGGACCTTCACCCATGAAATCCTCGTACATCTGTTCCTGTTCTCAATACACATGTACACAAGAGCCATTTCAAGACCTTTGAAGATCCTCCAAAGGACATAAAACCGCAGATTGAAAGAAGGCAGAATGGACGTATCCTCCATTCTCCGAGAATTCTGATTCTAGTACCAGATGTAAAAAGGAAATTTCGGACTTGTAGGGGCTATAATATTCATAGAGCCCAAGGCCCAAGGCAGTCTTAATCCGACCCTGGTGGAAGGTATTGGGAATCGATCACCGATACGAAGTTGAACCCTAAAAAGCCTAAATAACTCTTTAAGACCAGCTCTGCACACAACAGTAGTTTTATAGCATTCCCTGACATATAGGGGGACATCAATCATGGCCTGGCACTAAGTACTAGGTCTGAACTGGTGCAGAATAGTGCCACATAGGTGCAGACTATAGGCCATGCGGGGAAGCAAAGTCCTGCGTCAGTGCACAGCAAAGCCTGGCACCTCCCTCTTCACTCCCAACTGGCCTAGAGGAGGGAGAAGTTGTAATTCCAGGCTTCCCAGCACAAGGCATTGGGACTAGATCACAGCTTGTATACCTGTTTTCACAGCCAATGTAAGGGATTGTGGAAAATTTTGAGTCCCAATGATTACCACTAGGAATGAGTGGGCCCTTCATGTTCGGGTGAGGCCTTCATTGTTAATAACCACAATCGGTGTTAGCATTTCCCTAGGATCGTCGCTACCCTTGACACGGCTCCCGGCTTTGCCTCCAATATTTAAAGAGTCAACAAAGCGGGCCATTGAGATAAATGCCGAACCCCAACTTATAGCTGAAGTCCAGTTTTGGGGACCCAAACCCACAATGTTCACACAGACCCAACCATTGCGCTCATGACTAATTACTAATCTTCATTACCCCCTTTGATGTGCCTCAGTTGAGATACATTATGGCAACACTTATGGCTAAATGGATATGCTGCTATAACTAATTGCACCTTATTTTTCTCAATTTTCTACAAAAAAGTAATTTCAAACTGCATTCATTAATGACACCCACATACAAACGAGTTTCCTCAAATAAAACCTCTCGAAACATAGTGATATCCACAGCTGGAGGGGACATTGTTCACAGTCCTGTCTCCCCCCCTCTCCCTCCTTTTCAGCTCTAATCCAGACAATGAAATTCTGTTGTAGTTGTCCTGGAGTTTGGCGACCATGCGGCCTTCTCCAATTCTAATCCTGATGTTTGAATTTCAGGATTAAAGCCTGGCCTTTTAGTGTGACACCTCTTTAGGATGAGGAAACGGGCAGGTTGGATCAGGAAAAGAGCACAACTAAAGAGCGGTGTATCCAGTCTATGCATCATGGGAGACAACCGGGGGGAGGTGAAGGTAAGATACAAAGACAGTAATCAGAAATGGATATAAGATTATATAAATCTAAATCTGACTAGTAGAAAGTTCTTCTGACGGCTACTCTAAAGAACAATATGTGAGGGGCCCCTATAGAACGAATGATGGAGAGAATAAGGCCTCATGCACAAAAACATATGAAAACGGCCATATACACAGACGTATATATGTGTAGCATATGACCCCATTCAATGCAACGGGCAATACAGCCGTCCATTTTAATGTCCGTATGGTGCAATGTACCGTACCATGAGCGAGACGTAAGTGCATGTCCCCTTTCCTATGTATTTCGGTTCCATAGAAATCTGTGGGAATGTATAAAATGCAGGTGCATACAGTTGTACACAGTATATAGGTGCAGTATTCAGGGAGACCAGAACCAGTGGGAGGTGGATTATGCCAGTAAGCCAATAGTAAGCCAGAAATCATTTGCCAGCTCACCACCAAAAGATCCGGTACGGATATGGTGCCCTAAGTGCTCATACTGGTGAAAAACGTCTTGTATTAACAGCCAAAATACAGCTGTATATACAGAACAGGAAAAAACATACGGTCATGTGCATGAGGCCCAAGGAACTCTCTGATTCACTGGAAAATCTAAAAAGTACAGCTGCATCGCCCATAAAAATGTAACCAGACCTCAAAATGGTCATTGTGATTGTCAAGCATACTTGAAAATGGCTACATAGAGATAGCTGAAACGTTGTATCTTTTTCCACTGGTGAAATAAATACCACTATTGAACTTGGAGTGCTGCTTCCGTGCTGTTGGATTTACATACGTAAGGGTCTTTTTGAGCCAGATTCCCTGAAGCGTGCACCCACACGGATCTCAATCCAATACACCACTGTGCTACTCCTTCAACTTTTTCTCTACTTTGTGCCTTGTATTACTGTATTATATAATGTTAATACCACAGGGCAAATACAAATGTAATATGTAACATGTGCATTTACCCTCAAAGAAAATCTACCATCAAAATTTGTCATGATAAACCTTTATACACAAGAGTAAAAAAAAAATAAATATACATACTTACCTTCTGATGGTCCCCAATGCTTCCCGCAGCTAATCTTCTTTCTTCTCTCTGCTGTAACAGCACATCCATGCGCTCTGATAGCCGGCGCACACTATGATATCATCAGCGGTGACGCCACTGCATCAAAGTGTGGGCCGGCCGCTAGAGTGTAGGGATGCAGCTATGCCCACTGTTACACGCAGAGAGAAGAAAGCAGAGTGACGCATCAGGGAGGTGGAAGGTGAGTATGCAAGTTTATTTTTTTTTTTTAGAGCCGAGGGGCTGCAGGGGGCATTTCATAACTGCGGGAGGCTGTGACCAATGCATTTCCCACCCTCGGATTATACACAAGTCCAGAAGTTTTCCCAGTTATTTGTGGCAAAATTAGGGACCTCGGCTTATACTTGGGTAGATTGATATTTGAGTATATACGGTACTCATAGATCCAGGAAACATGACTGTGGTAATCTTCTTCTTATTGTATTTTATATTTATACTTTTAAAAGAACGGATGATGTGCATCATTATATACATATTATGCTGCACATTGTAAACTTTATATAAAACATATGTGTGATGTGTATATGATCTATATGTGTGTTTAAATATGTGATGTGTATACACCTCCAGTGGGGAGGAGCTAAAGGGCATCACAGTAAGACTAAGAGAAATAGCAGCCACCAGTGGTCAATAATAAAAGTACACCAGGATTTTGACACTGTATGTGTATGTATATGCTGTACATCTGTATATGGCACTGCATGTGTGTATATGTGATGTGTACATGCTCTATATGTGTGCACCTTAGTGTATAAATGTGTGTGTAGGAGTGAAAATCTGTATGTGTGTAAGTATATGAATGTGTGTGTATATGTGATGTGTACATGCTCTATATGTGTGCACCTTAGTGTATAAATGTGTGTGTAGGAGTGAAAATCTGTATGTGTGTAAGTATATGAATGTGTGTGTATATGTGATGTGTACATGCTCTATATGTGTGCACTTTAGTGTATAAATGTGTGTGTAGGAGTGAAAATCTGTATGTGTGTAAGTATATGAATGTGTGTGTATATGTGATGTGTACATGCTCTATATGTGTGCACTTTAGTGTATAAATGTGTGTGTATGAGTGAAGCACTGTATGTGTGCAAGGATATAAATGTGTGTATATGTGATGTGTAAATGCTCTATATGAGTGCGCATGAGTGTATAAATGTGTGTGTATGAGTGAAGAACTGTGTGTGTATGTATTTAAGTATAAAATGTGTGTGATTGTAATTCAAGTATGCAAATATGTATATTTTTAAAGTGGGAAAGAGGGCCCCATTCAGGAGCCTACTATGGGGCCCAGCCTCTGAATAACCCCCTTCAACTGTGTGAGATTACATTAAGCAGAGGAAGGGGGGAAATGCTGATGGAGCAGGTGGGTCAGAGACAGTGGAACAGCCTATGAAGCTACAGCCAAAAGGGGCTGTGCCCTCCTGGCTCATAAGCATAATTTTAAAAGTTGATTTTAGTAGGAGCCCATGGATAACAAATATAGGAAGATTACCACAGTCACAGGGCCTAGATATATGAGTAATGTCCCTGGTTTATCAGGATGGACTTTAATAGTCAATATCTCTAAGGTTTCCATAGGTTTATAAAATGCTGCAAGTTCCTTCTAATATGAGAGCTATAATAAACGGTAAAGTGTATTGATTGTGTAAGACTTAATAGCTGCCATATGTACAGTAGCAGAGACCAGTGTGTGCTCAGGTCACAAGCAAATACAATTATATAGAATTAAATACGTCAATTTCAAATAAATATATTATAGCTCGTAAATATTCCCGGGAAAATGCACATGGGACGGATTTATGCAAATTTACACAGGAAAAAAGAGAAATGGACCGTGCAGAATATTCAGCCTCTGATGCCGAAACGAAATGTATTTTCCTGCAGAGTTTGGTCCCTGCAGCTCGGATATTATAACCCTGCATGGAGATTGGTGGGACATTTTTTGGAATGAAATCTGAATTGTGTATTTATAATCATAGATACAACCACTAGAATTGGGCGTCTACTCCATAATTTGACATATATATCACGGGTAGGTTAACACCTATAGGCCAAGATTACTCCAAATTTAGCCACGGTATCTCTACCCTAAAAGGGGTTTTCTATGAATTTATATTGATGGCCTTTCCTGAGGATAAGTCATCAATATCCGGTTGGTGAGGGGCATAGACCAGACCCCCAAACCGATCAGCTGCTCCTGCAAGGATTGACACAAAGAAAGTTATTGGTTCTAAGATCAGATTAGTGGCCAAGTACTGTAACTGCAGCTCTGGCTCCCGTTCATATGGGTAAAGCGTAGGCCCGTCGCAGATCAAATATTGATCAAAAAATTTCTCAGCAACCCCTTAAAGCTGGAATCAAAAGATGGATCTTTCATTTCCAATATCATTCAGTTTTGACTGTGATTCTTGACTTAAAGGACATCTACCACCAGGATGAAGGATTGTAAATCAAGCACACTGACATACTGGTGAGCGTGCCCCCTCTGGCAGGTTCTGCTTTTCTTTTAGCTTCTTAGGACCTTGTTTTTACGATAAAAAGGTTTCCTAATTTATGCAAATGAGCCTCAGGGACTCCAGACTCCATAGATGTCAATGGAGCTTGGAGCCCCGAAGGCTCATCTGCATAATTTTTAAAACCTCTTTTTCTAAAAAAAACAAAGGCATACAAGAAAAGCATCTTCTGCCAGAGAAGGCACACACCTATATGTCAGTGTGCTTGGTTTACAATCCTTCATCCTGGTGGTAGATTTCCTTTAGTGGGGTGTTCTAAGAGCCAAACTAGGCGATCCTGAAAGTTTGGCTAGGGTACCTGAACCTGAATGCTCACCCCTCACCAGTAACAGCCAGTACCCGTCGCCAGCATTCAAATACGACCAACAATTTACTTAGGGTTGTCACTTCAGTGATGTCATTGGGGTGAGACAATCTTAGCAAAAATGGAGGCATGGACGCGCTGGTGGACTTTAGACAGGTAAGACCCACGATCGGTGCCAGGACTGATCATTGTTGTTTCTGGTGCGGCATTGAATCTGAACTCCGGACACAAACCTGCAGAATTCAGCACAGATCCAGACATTGCAATATCGGATCTGCTCATCCCTATTACTGATCACACCTCCACATTCAGAAGTCATTTAAAAAAAAATTTTAGGACTTTCTCAGAAATCATTAGGAGAAATCACATTCACACTCTCACGCCAGGAAGTAGAGTTGATGCTTTCTCTGGTAGTCAATGTGGCGCTGAGGCATCATGGGATGGATAGCAAAGGTCAGGGGAAAAACAAGCTAGTGTCTTATCCAAGCCAACCTTTACTATCCTAATAACTTCAGATTTATACAATCTATCCGGGATTTCTCGCTGTGTTCAGGAATACACAGTTCCTGGTTCACCAGAAGCCTTTTGTATGATATTTTGGAAGCACAGTAGATATACTACATGTATGCATGATGTATCTATGGAAACTAGTAGACAAACCTTATGGTTACTTTAAGGCCTTTTGTGTAGACAGAATTTGTTGGTTGTCTTCAAAAGTCACATTCCTACTTCCTGTCTGGACCATACCAAGCAGGCGCTCCACAGAGGGGGGGCACAAACTTCTCTTGAAGTTTCTGATGACAAATAAGCAGGCTCATGTCATACAGTTCTGATGAAGAGTTTCGCAGCAGAAGCACACCTTGAAGCTGCTGGTCCCAAATGCATTTGTATGAGACCCCATCCCTAACTATAATGTATTGTTTATAGTACATGTATATTATTATGGGCCCCCTAATATTCCTGGGCTGGACTGACTAATCTGCCTGCCAAATGTATATTCATAGAATCCTATTCACACAGTCCTCCCAAAGATGGTACTACCTCTAGTTACCCATGTGATGCTGATCTGATGCATCATGGAAAAAATAGCAGGGCTCAGGGAAGGAGAAACCTAAGCCAGATAGGGGCACATTTACTTACCCAGTCCTGCGCAATCCCCGATCCGGAGTGTCAGACGAGAATGAACTCTGCCATGATTCACTATGATCATGTGCCCGATTTCCTGCATGTGTCGCTTGTATGTAAGTGCGCGATCTTGTGGCACAAATTTAAAGTTAAATCCTGTGGTTTGTCCAAATCCGTCGGATCGCCCGACATCCCGCCCCCCGATTTGTGTCGCGTGAAAGCTTGCTCCGAAATCCGATCGTGTGTGACACAATGCCCTTTTAAATCCCTGTCCTGGTGGCGCGATCACCGAAAAGTCGTAAAACCCGCCGGAAATGCGGCCGCGGGCCCCTTAGTAAATAAGCCCCATAGTGTCTAATTCAGGGAAACAAGTGGCTACTATGCAATTTTATGCATCTAATATACAGTATTTTTCTGAATATAAGGCGCACCGGATTATAAGGCGCACCTTCAATAAATGACTGCTGAAATGTCTAAGTTCATATATAAGGTACACCGGATTATAAGGCGCACCTGATTATAAGGATGAATGACCAGCAGGTGGCAGACCTATGCACAGTTCAAGGCAGCTGTTGTCTGTAAGTGCGGTTCATATATAAGGCGCACTGGACTATAAGGCGCACCTTTGATTTCTGAGAAAATCAGAGGATTTTTTGTGCGCCTTATATTCCAAAAAATACGGTACCTTAAGCAAACGCAGAGCAAATGAAGGGTGTTGGGCGTCGGACACAAAGCTACGGGAGTGTCATTTCTCAAAATGGATCCAAATAAAATTTCAAAAATTACATTTTTAGATCAATAAATTCATTTCCTATATTCCGGACCTTGTTATGAAGCCATATAATAAATCCAGCTCTTTACCTTAAAAATTTCCTCAAGCCATAAAAAAAAACCCTATCAATAATGTGACAATGATTTATGTCTCCCATAGGTGGAACATTCACGCAGAATAATGAATGTGACGGCTGTAAGTATGTTCCTCTTCTACTACTAATCCCATACAGATGGGACACGGGGGCTACAATCACCTGAATAATAAGCAACATAAACACCAGAAATACAGTCATGAAGTATAGAAGCTGTAAGATCAGAGGACGAAGAACATGCGAGAGGAGGGAGAATACACTATGATGCGTTAGATACAATGTTACATTGGGGGAATGTTCCGAGCTTTGATTTCTTCATATTAATGTGTTCTGCCATGTGAGCCCCAGTGCCGGAAATTTTGCAAGACGAGTAACCACAATGTGTCCTCACATAGTAATATAATATAATGCAATATCATACACATGTAACTGAAGGTACTTATTCATATATATATACAGGCAGACCCCCGGTTACGTGCAAGATCGGTTCCATAGGTTTGTTCTTAAGTTGAATTTGTATGTAAGTCGGAACTGTATATTTTATAATTGTGCACACAGGTGCACGGCTCGTTAGTATCACAGAGAGTAATCAGAGCTGTGTGATATATAACGAGCCGTGCACCTGTGTGACCATCGTCAGATTTCTGTCCACTGGAAATGAACAATGAAGATTTTTTTTATAGAATGACAGCAAGCAGAGATCTAGAAAACTGCCAGGCATTGATACGGAAAGTATATTGGAAAATTGTACAACTTTCATTATACAATCAATAACATTTATTTGCTGAAATGGAAACATCCCTTTAATGTCCAGGCGTTTTTGTGTTACGTGCAGAGACTAAAAGTTAAAGATGATATAAAAATACATATAGATTTTCTTGCTCATCTCAGTCTTTGCTTTTTTTTATTATAATGTACAGGAAATGGAGTCTGATAATATTTTGATATATAATACCAAAAAAGATATATAGGGCAAAAAAGTACTCAATTACATATTGCTCATAATCACTAAGTAGTGATAATATTTTGAGATCTGCACATTAACACAATGATCTCACTCACGCAGATGACATAGAAAATGATGAAATTGTTACTTGAGACCATTTCAATGATAAGATTTTGCTACTTTTTAGCCGAAAAATAAAGATACCTACATTATCTATAGTATCTGATATCTATCTATATATCAATATCTACAGTACTGCATGCATCTGTCTATAGTATCTACATTATCTATAGTATCTGATATCTATCTATATATCAATATCTACAGTACTGCATGCATCTGTCTATAGTATCTACATTATCTATAGTATCTGATATCTATCTATATATCAATATCTACAGTACTGCATGCATCTGTCTATAGTATCTACATTATCTATAGTATCTGATATCTATCTATATATCAATATCTACAGTACTGCATGTATCTGTCTATAGTATCTACATTATCTATAGTATCTGATAACTATCTACCTTACTGTATCTACATTATCTATAGTATCTTATGTCTATCTATATATCAATATCTACAGTACTGCATGTATCTGTCTATAGTATCTACATTATCTATAGTATCTGATAACTATCTACCTTACTGTATGTGTCTGTCTATAGTATCTACATTATCTATAGTATCTGATAACTATCTACCTTACTGTATCTACATTATCTATAGTATCTGATATCTATCTATATATCAATATCTACGCTACTGCATGCATCTGTCTATAGTACCTACATTATCTATAGTATCTGATAACTATCTACCTTACTGTATGTGTCTGTCTATTGTATCTACATTATCTATAGTATCTCATGTCTATCTATATATCAATATCTACAGTACTGCATGTATGTCTATAGTATCTACATTATCTATAGTATCTGATATCTATCTATATATCAATATCTACAGTACTGCATGCATCTGTCTATAGTATCTACATTATCTATAGTATCTGATATCTATCTATATATCAATATCTACAGTACTGCATGCATCTGTCTATAGTATCTACATTATCTATAGTATCTGATAACTATCTACCTTACTGTATCTACATTATCTATAGTATCTTATGTCTATCTATATATCAATATCTACAGTACTGCATGTATCTGTCTATAGTATCTACATTATCTATAGTATCTGATAACTATCTACCTTACTGTATGTGTCTGTCTATAGTATCTACATTATCTATAGTATCTGATAACTATCTACCTTACTGTATCTACATTATCTATAGTATCTGATATCTATCTATATATCAATATCTACGCTACTGCATGCATCTGTCTATAGTACCTACATTATCTATAGTATCTGATAACTATCTACCTTACTGTATGTGTCTGTCTATTGTATCTACATTATCTATAGTATCTCATGTCTATCTATATATCAATATCTACAGTACTGCATGTATGTCTATAGTATCTACATTATCTATAGTATCTGATAACTATATACCTTACTGTATCTACATTATCTATAGTATCTGATAACTATCTACCTTACTGTATGTGTCTGTCTATAGTATCTACATTATCTATAGTATCTATCTATATATCTCCAGTGTAGCGTCCATCTTTATTATTGTACAGTAGTGTACATACCTGTTTATAGCACCTACAAGATCTACATTATCTATAGTATCTACAATCTATCTATACAGTATATCAGTATCTACTGTAATGTTTGTATCTGTCTATAGTACCTATATTATTTATAGTATCTAATATCTATCTATATCAATATATACAGTACTGCATGTATCTGTCTATAGTACAGGCGGTCCCCTACTTAAGAACACCCGACTTACATACGACCCCTAGTTACAAACGGACCTCTGGATTTTAATTTACTTTACTTTGTCCTAGGCTACAATAATCAGCTATAACAGATATCAATGGTGCCTGTAATTAAGATTTGTTTATCCTGGTTCTTATGACAATCCAATTGTCACAGAGACCAAAAAAATTTTGACTGGGGTTACAATAATAAAATATACGGTTCCGACTTACATACAAATTCAACTTAAGAACAAACCTACAGAACCTATCTTGTATGTAACCCGGGGACTTCCTGTATATACATTATCTATATATCAATATCTACTGTACTACATGTATCTGTCTATAGTATCTATCTGATAGTTATGTCTCTACTTTACAATATGTATCTGTCTGTAGTACCTACTCTATGCATTTAATATGCACCCAGTAGTATCTATAGTATGTATCTCCCCATAATATCTACACTATGTATTTAACATGTACAACATAGTATATTTGCATAGAATATATCTATCTATGGTATATATCAGTCTATAGTGTCAACAACATGTAAGTATTATGTACCCTGTAGTATATGTATAGTATTTATCTACGGTAGGTATCTGCCTATACTTTCTACAATAAGTATTTTATATGTAACACATAATATACATCTGTAGTATCTCCAGGATGTCAATGGACACATGTCAATATCTACAATATATATTTAATATGTAAAACATCTTTTTACAGTATGGATCTGTCTACAATAAGTATTTAATATACACCCTGTAGTATCTATCTATCAATATATATGTCTATAGAATCCTCAATATGTATTTAATATACACCCTGTAGTATCTATCTATCAATATATATGTCTATAGAATCCTCAATATGTATTTAATATACACCCTGTAGTATCTATCTATATAGCTACAATATACATCTGTCTATAGAATCCTCAATATGTATTTTATATACACCCTGTAGTATCTATCTATCAATATATATGTCTATAGAATCCTCAATATGTATTTAATATACACCCTGTAGTATCTATCTATCAATATATATGTCTATAGAATCCTCAATATGTATTTTATATACACCCTGTAGTATCTATCTATCAATATATATGTCTATAGAATCCTCAATATGTATTTTATATACACCCTGTAGTATCTATCTATATAGCTACAGTATACATCTGTCTATAGAATCCTCAATATGTATTTAATATACACCCTGTAGTATCTATCTATATAGCTACAGTATACATCTGTCTATAGAATCCTCAATATGTATCTAATATACACCCTGTAGTATCTAAAATATGTATCTGTCTATAGTATATTTGATATGCATTTTAATATGCCCCATACAGTATCTACCTACCTCCAGAATGTATCTGCCTATAGGATCTTGAACACTGTCTGCATTCAGTATACTTAGTGTAGTGATCTTTTATGTACATTCTCTACTTGTAGTAGCTACAATATAAGATAATCCTTTATTAGTCCCACAGTGGGGAAATACACAATATGTATCCATTCATCCGATCTGTCTATCTATGTATCTCATCTACACCCTGTAATGTAGAGCCATTTAATCCTTCCTACCTATTTATCTCATGACTCATGTGTATCCATTATACAACCCCACTTGTATTACATAATATCCAAAATGTAGATGTTATCTATTTATATAATTTTGTCAGATGTATATTTTAATGTATCCATCTCACCTATCTACTAGCTACAATGTAACATCTATAAGACATCTACCTCTTCATCATGTAGAATGTAGTATCCTTCTACACACTGTAACAAAAATGTAATATTTCTCCATCTACTGCGTATTACATTCATTTATCTCCCTCGTGTAATATCCATCTGTCTATGTACACAGCTCCATATACTTGCACATGCATTTTACTGGACTTCAAACTTTTTTTTTTTGCAGTGTAAAGTGTATGTAGTACTTTCTCACTTCACATTATAATATTATATATTTTATGCATTTCTGTAAATGTGTTGTCTAGACGTCCTCTTATACTATATGGCTCTATGGGAGATGATCTTATAAAAGTAATACTGACAGTAGCAGATAGTATGTGACCCCCCCTAGGAGCTCAGACAATAAGCCAGGAAATATATTCAACAAGTAATATACATATGTGAAAAAATAATAGTCATCAATCTACAGAGATTTTTCTCACTTCAGTTTTTTTTTATAAATTCTAACCTGTCTATAATGTACTGAAGTAGAGAGACTGTGGCTGATATAATAAGAAGGAAATGACTGCATATAAGTCACCTGCAAGAAAACAGGTAACAGAGTAAAGTTATACATTACACACACAGTAATATATATATATATATATATATATATATATATATATATATATATATATATATATGTGTATATATATTATACACACCCATGCACTCATATATATATATATACACATACATATACACATGCACTCTCAAACATTACAATACAATAGTGAAAACTCACCCTACTCATAATACTGTACGTACAAATGTAACTCAGTCTACAGAGAGGAACAATCCATTAGATTTGCCTTGAAATGTAGTAAATCTTAATATAGTAGAACAATATAGTAACATATAATATATACCATAAAGTGACGACTCAAAGAGAATGCTACCCACTACATTAGGCAAACATATATCTGTATATCTGATACACACTGCATATACTCATTAGATTCATAGTCACAAATTACATAGATTGATAGAGACCTAGTTACACAGAAAAGTATATACTCTATGTGTATATATTAGTATAAAATACAGTCTAGTGATGGATGATATAGACCATAAAATTACACAAAAGCTGCTCAAATGCAAGAAAAATATTAGCCTTCTCATCCAAAATAGTGAAATACATTATTGTAGTAGTTTGTATGTGTTTCCATGTGATGCAATGTAACTGACAAGTAGATTGCATGACAGTTGCATGACATTACACATATATATATATATATATATATATATATATATATATACACACACATACATACATATACACATATTAAGAGTTTATCTAGATCTACACACCCACAGAAGGGACTTTGTATGGTAGACTACATTGACTATATTACTTCATATTGTTACAATATACTTTTTAGATTAGACATATGGTATCATAAAATATTTTACATTGTTGCATTGATATTTCTGCAATACTGAGAATTTTAATAATGAGCACATTACATGTTTATGCACACACTTTATTATACAGCACACACATATATATATATATATATGACAGTGTTAGCTAGATTCACACACATGCTGTATGAAAAGCCAGATAAAACAATGCATTAGCAGCACCGATGCCCCCTGTGTAGCCAGTGCACCCTCCATGAGACCCAGTGCTGACTTCCCCCATTCACTTTGTCCCATAGATCACTTGCAGTGAGTTTCCTGCCCCTCTCCCCTGTGCTCAGCCCTATCACCAGCCTCTGTGCCCCCTCACAAATCCCCTCCATCCCTCCTCCCCATGCAAAACCCACTTCATCCCCTGCACTTTACTCTTTAATACCCCCCTCTGCATTCCTTCCAATTAATCTCCAGGCAGCCCAGAGGTGAAGTAGGAAAACTTTGGTTGGAACCTTTCTTTCCTGATACATTTGTATGAAGTCCCTCCTGCTACAATGTATCCAGTGCAGAGCTGAGCAGTCAGAGCAGCCTCTCTCTCTCTCTCTCCTCCGCTTCCTGTTTTCACTATTTACAAACAACTTTACAAGGCTGAGAAGAGGAGCAGTAGCAGCTCCAACAACCTGTGCCTCCTCCACTATACACAATGCAACTTGGAAATGAACTGGAGCAAGGGGGCTGGGATGTAGCTGTGTGTAGCCCTCCTCCCCCTCCTGTCTGGAGATGGGAGGTTACTTTGCCTTTAAGCCTGTGCAGTAGAGGGTGGTGCCTTTCTCTGCTTAAGGCTCCTTTGATATTAATAGTGTTGGTGTCTTGCAACTGACGTAATGCTTGCACTGAGGTCCTGACAAGCGATAACATTTCTGATAAAGAAGTCATCTTGCTGCAATCTACAAGCCTGGGATCTAATATTAAACCCAGAGCATCCATTACTCTGTGGCTTCTCTCTTCTCCCCCCTCCTCCTCCTAGCCCCCCACTCCTTGTTCCTGTCTGTGTCTCTGCACTCAGACATACACACTGGGGGGGAACAGGAAACCTATTCTTCCCCCCACCCCAAAAAAATTAATCAGAGATCAACTCTGCAAACAACAAGGAAGCGGTTCATGGCTCGGGCTAGATCTCCACCAACTTCCACATTGCTGCTGCTGCTGCTGCTGAGGTTATTGCAGATCAATCAACAGGTAAGAAGAGGAGGAAGGGGGGGAACCTAGAAATCCAGCAAAGAGCTCATCAGTGCAGAGGAGGAAGCAGGAGCTTGCATTTGCTTGCTGGATGTCTCTTGCACTCTCTCTCTCTCTCTCTTTCTCTGTCTCTTCTTTGCTCTCTCTCTTATTCTCTGCATGGTGGGAGCTCCAGTGCCTGCTGCAGAATGTGGGGGCATCTGAACCCAAACAAGTGACTTTTTAAAAAATTTTTTTGCAATTTATCAAGACAAGAGACACAGAGAAAGAGACAGAGAGAGGAGGGTGCGAAATCCTTCTCATGTTTCAAGTGCATGGGAGATTTCCTTCTTTTTTTTTTTTTTTTTGCTTTTGGGTCAAAAAGCATGAGGCATGGAAATTGGCTACTTCAATCTCCAGTAGCCCTTGGCTTTTTTTTTTTTCTGCAGTAGTCCTGGTCCAGTCTCCAGGAACCCCCCCTTGTCTGCTCCAGGAGAAGGGTCAAGTTCACACACAGGAGGAGATAACAGCAACCAAAGACTTGTTCTGTTGTTTATTATTATTATTTTTTTTTAATCAATATTATTATTATTCTTTTTGTTTGTTGTTGAATTAAAGTAACTTCCAGGTCAATATTTTTGGAACTTCTTAAAGAAACTACTCCCTTTAAAAAAAAAAAAAAAAAAAAATTGGGGTCGTCATGGAACCGAACGTGAAATGGATTTGATTTTTTTAAAATTTTTTTAATTTTACACCTTGATATTTTCGTTCGTGGTGTGATCATGAGGAGCAGGGTGACCAAGGGACAATGATGAGCGGTAGTAAGTTTTGGAAAACTTTTTTATTATTGATTGGATTAGAGGGGGGGGAGGAGGAGGTGGTGCGATAGGAGTTTTTATATATTTTTTATTGTTTATTTTGCTGTTGATATTGTTTTGTTACATTGTAAATGAGCTGTTGGGTTCTGTATGTGACATTGTGAATGAATGGAAAAATCTGAAGTTTTTTTTTTGTGTGCCATAAATAGTTTTTCTAGTTGAGATCTGCAGGTTTTATCCCTTGAGTGATATGAAAGAAACTGCGCAAGAAATGACTCGTTACCGTTTTATTCCTAATCCCTTGTATTCTTCTGCTGATCATGAATAAATCCTCGCTATACCCGTACATGTATACGCTTATAGGGCAGTAATGGATTAATCAGGGGATGAGGCCTTGGTGTCATTGGGACGCCTGTGTTAGAGTGCAAGCTGTAAATACACTATTCCTTTTATAGTAGCTGCACAGTGTCTGTGTGTGTGAACAGTTGCAAAAGTGTTGAAAACTTTAGACACTGCTCTAGTAGGTGAACTTTTTCCATGGGCTAAGCAGCAGGTTTACTAATCCGAACCCCCCAAAAAAGTCTAATCTCCCCATATCGGAATCTATTACTATCTATCCTGGTGTAGTAGAGCTGAGTTTGTCATTGGCCTAATGAAACAGTTAAATGACAGATTCAGCTCTGCTACATCTGTATACTGTGCATTAAAAAAAAAAAAGTTGAGGTCATGGATGATGGAAGACGACATTCCTATGGGGGACCTGGATGGAAACTATAAATAGGAGTAAATCACAGAACCAGTCTTTATTACATCAAGTTGACAAAAAGGCAGAAAAAAAAGGAAAAACGTGTAAGGAAACTCTTAATCACTGTGTCAGGTATCATGGCCTGCGTTGTATAACTCTTAGTGATAGGGGGGGGGGGGGTGCAGAGAATTAAAATTGGTCTTTGGGGTAGTTTGGAATATTGGAGATGTAGCTGAGTTGACTTTGACAAGATACCTGTACATGGACAAACACAGCTCTGCTACATCAGGGATCTCGCATATAGACTCTACCTCCGCACGCAGTTGCCAGTACACAAAGGTTAATTATTTTGGATATTATGTAAACAGACATCATGTACTATTTCCTGCGAGCGCTGATGATGACAGGACTGTCTGGAAATGATAATAACCATTTTTGATTTACTTTCCAGTGCATCTTAACTTTCTGACGTGGCCAATACAAACACTGTCTCCTCCGGCTTATCTGTGTCTGAATTTTTTTTTTTTTCTCTCTTGACACCTCCGAGACACTGTAGATGAGGCCTAAGTGGGGTTGAAATACCCCCCCTGGGACATGATGGAGGGTCTGTAAGAGTTGGCAGGAGGTGGGGGGTCTACAACTATAACTAGTACTACTACTACTACTGCTACTACTTCTATAAACTTTTTCAAAAAGTCTAAGTAAATTTTTGGGAATTTTTTTTTTTAATCCGTGGCTATAGAATGTTTGTGGAAACCATGAACGGGACCAATGACACGACGAATCCACGTAAATTAAAAGCAAACAAGGACAAATTGGTAGTAAAAAATAAAAAAAAAAATGGCACCCACCGTCCCCCTACAAAGGGACATATTCTGATTTGAGATATTCAGCATTGGGTGTAAAATGAATCCATTCATTCAATCAACTGACAACTTTCCAATCTCTGTTTGCCTTTGCTTAATTTACTTTCCACAGGACAACTATTGTGGCAGCCATGGATTGGGGGGGGGGGGGGGGATTTTTTTGGCAGGCACGGACGACTGTAAACGCAGACGTTTCTGTCCCAAATATTACACCTCACAAGTCAAATTGGAGTTTATAACACGAGACAGATACTTTAACATAAAACGCATTACATTTTCCATATGTTGATCTGGGGAAGCTCTACGGGGGCTCCTGTCTGGGATTTTTTAAATTTTTTTTTGTATTCTTGCTTCAATCTCTCTGATGTGGCAAATATTGCGCTGGCAATAAAGGGGTTAATAAGACTCATATTCCCAGTTTCGTCTTCCTAGATGCTCTGGTTATAGAAAAAAAAAAAATCAACTCTAATGATAAAGACAAAAAAAATTTTAAAAAAATTCGGCATTTCCCCCGATAGGTCGTTGGCTTGGGCACCAACTTGACCTCAGTGGCCAATCCTAAATCTACACCTGTGGAATTTATCATTTTATGATGACTGTAGATCTTCAAAATGTAACAATTTTATTTTATTTTTTTGTTAAATTGAAAATGACTCACAGAATTTTGTTCGGGGTAAGTAATCAGCTTTTACACCTACTCGACCTAAGTGACCAATCAACATTCTTTAATTTGGGGTGATGTTACTCAGGACTTAATAGTCTTATTCTGACCATCATTAATACATATCAAAAAAACTTTTTTTTTTTTTTTTATTACTCCCAGTATTTTCTTCAGGGTAGGTCATCAGCCTTTACACCTACTCGATATTCGACCTAAGTGACCAATCATAATTCTTTAATTTGGGGGATTTTATTCAGGACTTAATAGTCTTATTCTGACGATCATTAGTACCTATCAAAAAAAAACTTTTTGGTTTTGAAAAATTGCTCCCTGTATTTTCTTCAAGGTATGTCCTTCGCTTTTACACCTACCTTACCTAAGTGACCCATCATAGTTCTCTAATTCGGGGGCTTTTATTGAGGACCTGTTATTATTATTCTGACCATCCCAAATTTTTTTGGGAAATAATTATGTAAAAACATTTAGGAAATTGCTTCAGGTAATTATTTTTTTTTAGGATCAACGTGACTGATCCTAATTCTACACCTGCGGATTTTATCCGTCTGTTAATATTCCTTTTATTAGGAAGAAATGAGCAAAAATAAAAGAAATATTGTCCCGATAGGAATTTTTTGGGTGGGTACTAGATTATTCTAGATTGCTGTTATTAATTCCGTGCCTTCTAAATATTTTTTTTATTGTAATTAGTTTTTTTTTTTCCAATTCCTATATTGAGTTACTCAAGGGTCCCGAATATGAGTTACTTCTCTAACTTCTCTACTTGTGCTCTTAGGCCCTCTCCTAGGAGCCCATGAGTATAACTTTATTTGTAGCCCAGAACAACAATGGTGGTGGCTTATCTGTAAATAAGCATCAATGCAGACTGGGACATAATGACGTTTTGTACTGCAATTCAATGAATGGAAGTGACGGCCCCTTCCCCCCCCCCCCCCTTCCAAAATCCTTAATAGCTTTTTATAAATAGACCATTGCGGATACTTAGTAGTATCAAAATCTTTCTTAGATTCCTTGTAGTTCTACTCTACTCATTTCTTCTTTTTATCTTTTTTTTTTTTTTATTGTTTTTTTATGTATATTTTTTATTTACCCTGGTCATCTAGTGTCAGGTCACCCTTGGGTGTTACTATTGACAGGGGGCTGTAGTATTTGGGAATTCTCTGTCTAGTTGTAAACCTGTGAATACACATTGCTTGGGGGTGGGGGGGGGGGTGTCTTAGTATTGTGGCTAGTACAGTGTAGTAGTATTGTAACTTTTTGCCTTTTTTTTATGTATGTGTGAGTTCAATAGAAGCTTATAGGGAGTCGAGGAGCTGAATGAAGCCTGTTCTTTATGTGGCTTGTGTACATGATGTAGAAAGCTGGAGACAGGAATCGGCGTAATAAAAATTTACAAATTCAGAGTTTGTTTATTGAACTTTTTGGTTTATTTTTGTAGGCAGTGTTGAGGTTTTTTTTTTTTTTTTTAACTCTTGTAAAATAAATCAATGGCTTCTTTTGTACTTTAAATATGATAATTACATCCTTTAGCATCTATCTGTGACCAGACACCCAGCGGTGGGTATTTTTATAACCTGCTGAAGATTTGTTATTTCTTTCTATTTCTGTCCCCGAGCAGCAGCCTGCGTCCCCATATGATTCTACAAGGCTGAGAGTCTGAGGTGTGCACCGATAGGCTTCCTGACATGTGAATTGTACCATTGTGTTGTTGGTGGGGGTGTATTATCGGCACGTGGACCACTGATTTAAGCTTTTTTTAAGCTTCCAATTTTTTTGTTATTACTTTTCTGTGATTTTTTAAATATATGATATATTTTTTTTCTTATTTTTATACATTTTTATGCTTCTGCATTTTTTTATCTATGATATATATTTTATTTTTCTTACGATTTTTATCCTTTTTTATGCTTCTGCATGCATTTTTGTGCAGTTGCAAAACAAGAATTTCATTTGATATTTTATTAATCATTTTTATGTTTATTAATCACGTTTCATGTCAACGACCCGATAGACTCCATTCCTAATTATTCATATAATATATAGGACTTTACCAGTTTCTTTCCAGTTCTAGGAATAACATATATTGAAAAATTTAGATTGAGGTGAATATTTTTTTTCCACGCCCTACAATAATTTTAGCTGAGGCAAGAAAGATTTATGATTTTGATGAAAAGTTATGATACTTTTAGATAGTTTTTACTTTGTTTTATATACTGTTTATAGCTACTTTTAGTACTTTTTGTTTAGTAAAATCAGATATCGGCCCAATAAGCATCTGGACAAGTGAATTTTATCTTCTTCTTTTTTTTTTTTAGTCTATGGCCAACATATTGGATGTCTCTTCTGGTTATAATTAACCATTACTATATCATGTGCTTCCTATGAATTATGCCCGTCAACAGCGTCCAGCAAATAAGAGCCCGGAGTTGTGTATATTACACAACAGGAAAATCTTTAAGGTACATATATCATGAGTGCCTGAAGGATTTGCCTCTGTGTTCTGTACAGTTTGATTAATTGCACCTAATTTTTTTTAAAAAACTTTTTTTTACGAGTACAAAAAGTGCACATGAAGACATCTCACCAACTTTTATATATATGTATTTTAAATTTGTTATTTTTTTACTTCATCTACCCCGAGCCGTCGTATGAAGTAATAGGAAATAAAAGACTATTGATAGTGTTACTATAATTTTTATTACCGTATATACTCGAGTATAAGCCGACCCAAGCATAAGCCGAGGCCCCTAATTTTACCACAAAAACCTGGTAAAACCTTTATTTTTTTTACTCGAGGATAAGCCGAGTTTGGGTTTTCAGCACTTTTTTTTTGTGCTGAAAAACTAGGCTTGTACTCGAGTATATATGGTATTTTTTTTTTTTAAACCATACAATTTATAAAAAATTCCCTGCCGAGTTCTGCTGGCACGTCCCGTTCGCTCCTTGTAATGGCCGACGCATAATGAGATCCAAATGCCAATTTTATGGGAACATCTTTAATGTCTGCGTTTCTTATTCAGAGTTGTAAAACTGATTTTTATTTTTACCTTCAGAATGGATTTAGAAGTAGAATTACCTTTTGATGGCTTCTTTTTTTAGACCAAATGGAGTCCATTAAAAAGTTACTAGTTGGCTCCTAAATCTACGCTCGGGTTGTACTCTTTCTATAAAGAGACGGTATGTGATGGTACAGGGATGAGGAATATTTTACAGCTGGATTCACTGATACTCAGGATACCTTTCTCGATCTTTCTAGATCTCTATCTAGATACTAATGGTTTGGACCAGGAACTATACGACTTAGCACCCACCTAGCACCCCCCTTAATCGTGCTCATGCTGTACTGCTCTGGATTCTCAGTTTGATATCTATTTAGAAATCCCACCTATGTCCTGGTGTCTTCTGTCCCTCAGCCACCAAAGTAGACATAATTATTGCAAGTGACCCGTAGCAGGTGATGGACCTTAGTGTAGATATTCTGTCCATCTACCTTTCTAGATACTAATAGTTTGGACCAGGAACTATACGGCTTAGCACCCTTCCTTAATCGGGTTCATGCTGGGCCGCTCTGAATTATCTGTTTGAGTTCTATCTACCTTTTTGGCAAATGCAGCTAGGTCCTAGTGTCAAAGGTATCTCAACCACCAAAGATGACTCCATTATTGCAAGTGACCCATCGCAGGTGATGGACCTTGGTGTAGATATTCTGTCTATCTACCTATCTAGATACTAATGGTTTGGACCAGGAACTATACGGCTTAGCACCCTTCCTTAATCGGGTTTAAGGTGTGCTGCTCTAGATTATCTGTTTGAGTTCTATCTTTTCAGCAATTGCCCCTAGGACCTAGTGTCTTAGGTCTCTCAACCACCAAGGAAGACTCCATTATTGCTAGAGACCCATAGCAGGTGATGGACCTTGGTGTAGATATTCTATCCTATTAATTACATCTATCTCATATCTATCTATCTATCTATCTATCTAGATACTAGGGGTTTGCACCAGGAACAATATGGCTAGGCACTCTTCCATGATCGGGTTCATGCTGTGCTTCTCTGGATTGTCTGTTTGATGCATAGCAGGTGATGGACCTTGGTGTAGATTATCTATCTATCTATCTATCTATCTATCTATCTATCTATCTATCTATCTATCTATCATCCATTTATCTATCTCTTAGTTATCTGTATCTGATCTTCATGTAGCTTCATAATTGCTCATTTCTATGCAGTATGTAATACACATCGGACTTGTTATTCCATAAATCCTTCCAAGTGTAGCCTTCACTTGTTTCGCCGTGAATAATACTTAGAGATAATTGAAGCTCCCTGCAAGGAAATGATTTATTGACATCATATGGAGGAATGACTGATCAACGCGTTTCGCCTTGTTCATAAATTTTCTAAAAATGTAATATAAAATTTTATAGTATGTAAGATATTTATCTACCCCAGTTCAATATATGAGACTATGGTAGAAGTGTTATTCAAGGGACCAATCAGTGCTTATAAGTTTCTCCGTCAGTAAGAATCTATAGCAGGATTGGCATCTTAGGTTAGCTTAGGTTAACTGAAACGCGTTGGTGGTGCCAGTTTTTCATTTCTCCAGGTTAGGCACTCCACCCATTGTAATGCCCCACCCTGCTTTAAAGGCTATAATTCAATAGTATATTGCTGGTAAAACCTCCCTATGGCTTCTGCTCAATAACTACTTGATCCTATCCAAGGACTTAGACTACCCTCAACTATGCTGCTGGCTTAAGCAACCCAAAATAATGAAAAAAATCCTTCTATTGCATGTGTCATGATGTAACATAGTCTTACATTTAGATGGGAAGTGGTGTAATTGAACCCCTCCAACAGTGAAGTCTTCAAGCCGATAAAAGACAGACGTATCATTATGTGCTATTATACTTTTAGTTGTCTTTTCAGCGTTTTATACATATCGGTTGCTATGATATCAGTACACTGGTATTAACATTACTCAACAGAAAAACTGGACTGACAGGCTTTGATGTTTCTGAGAACTGTCTTGTTCTTCTAACTGAAATTGGGGCTCGTATCGTTCCACGACAGGATGAGGAACGTTCTTGGTTTTCAGGGAATCGGGAATGTCTTCTAGGACGTGAATCCGTGCTATCGGGATATTATAATTACATATGCTGATAAATTTGAAATCTATCAGAAAGGAAGTGAGAAAGATTTAAAAAATGAGGAGGATTTAAAGGGTTTGGTCACTTGATCAGGTGTGAGGTATTGTCAAGTAGCTTCTAAAAGGGATTGACCACTTTTCCTCATGTTTTTGTAATGTGTGTGTGTGGGGGTTGCAGGATATTAGGTAATTTACCTAATATATTTAGTTCTGCTTTACTTTCTTGATATGTAAAGTGAAGCCTCCTGTGTTTTACCTCATCAGCCAGACATTCCTGAACATAAAATTGCCACAGATGGAGGGTCATGTGATCTCTAACCGTCCATGAACAATGGCCCTTCCAGGACCTTATTATAGTACTTGTGAATACAAAATAGAGTTCCTGGCAGGGCGATTGCTCTTGGACGGTTAGAGATCACATGACCCTCCATCTGCAGCCATTTTATGGTGAGGAATGTCTGGTCGAGGTAAAACTTCACTTCACATAACAAGAAAGCGGAGACCAACTATTAATGGATATATATTGGTAAGTGACCCATGATCCTGCCCCCTATACTTAAAGACACATTACAAAAAAACATGTGGTAAAGGGGTCAACCCCTTTTAAAGGCTACTTGACAATACCTCACACCTGACCAACTATGACAAGAAGTCCTGGTGCCTTTTTTTCTACAAAACTTTGGAAGACCCTTGTTAAGAGCAACCTACAACGATAAAGTAATTACTTGGTCAACTAAAAATGATCTGTCGGTGGAGCCCTACAGCTCTACTCCCACTAATCTACCATAGCTTCCTGTGGACACTTCTATGGAGGATGGATGCAGGATCCTACTCCTCCCGGATTCTACGACCCCTTCCAGAGCTTTGGCTGCATCCCACCACTGTATGCCCTACTCCTTTACCTCCATGTCCGCAAACAGTAGCATGAGTTACATTATTAGTAAAATTGCCCCTTGTTCACTATAGGCCCCATAGCAGACTCCTAGGGCGCCATTATGAATCTTGGATAGATAAGTGGTAAAAATAATAAAAATAAAAACCATCATATTTTACTACTCGATACGGTAATTATCATCACTTGCATTGGTCCATGCCCCAAGGGGGGCTTCCAATTCAGTGTGGATTGTGGTTGAGAATAAGACAACCCTGCAGGAGATTAAAGTAAACATGGGGGGGGGGGGGGCAACGTACCAACTCCATGCATTTGTCACCCTAGTTTGTTCATGTGTAGATAAGATTCTCCCTGGTGTTGGAGATGTTTGCCTGGGATGATCTAGGTGACTGTGATTATGTACATAATCTAATCTCTTTGGATTAGCTACTGTTTACTTGTGTCTTTGTTTCTGGTCGGGCTTTCCAACTATATTTTTAAGACCAATGGCCAAAGAATAATAGGTACATAGATACACGGGGTCATTTTTGAAAATGTTTTTGGTGGTATGAAGGCATCGGAGCTTGTCATGTTTGATGGTTCCTGGCTGTAGGACATCTCAGGGTGTTCTCTGTGGTTATCTAAAAGTGTTCCAGGTTATTCTTACTTTATATTATATGTTATTCTAGCTTTATATATTCTATTCTTAGCTTTATATTCATCCAAAAAAAAAGCCTTTCATCGAAAGTCTACAAAATTGTAATCAAGGAAATGTACCATGAAAATCCATCCTGATAAACCAGGGACATTATTCATAGATCCAGGGACTGTGACTGCGAATCTTCCTATATGTGTTATCCGTGGCCTCATTCCTTCTCAAATCAACTTCTAAAATTATACTAATGAGTGGCTCTAGGACAATGATGGCAAACAGAGTGCCCAAACTACAACTGAAACCCACATATTTTTCGCAAAGTGCCGATTCAATAATTTAAGCAGCAACTTATTACTCCCTGCTCTGTTACATGTTTAAATTGTATAGGCACCCGATGGATACCAATACAGGAGAAATAAGGAGAAGAAGTTTGGATTATCATTGTAGCTTCCTTCTAAGGTCCTGGGCTGCCTGAGACCTCAAGCGGCCTTGAGTCCTGTCTGGCGAACTCTGCGTTGGGGTGATGGCACGGGTGCCCATAGAGAGGGCTCTGAGTGCCACCTCTGGCACCCGTGCCATAGGTTCGCCACCACTTCTCTAGGATGTAGCAATGTATTGCCAGAGCCCCTCACTTCTGTTATTTCACAGGCTGTTACACAGTCCCCTCCTCTTCTTCCTCAGCACTGATGTAATCTCAAACAATAGAGGGTAAGTGCTACTCCACAGTAAAATAGCCCGTGATGATACGTCATTGAGGGGCTCTGGTAACACTCACCAGAGCCCTTCATAAGCATCAGTTGATTTTAGAAGGAGGGAGGCCATGGATAACAAATAGAAGAAGATTACCGCAATTGTGGTGACTGGTTTCTCATGATGAATTTTCATGGTAGATTTCCTTTAAAGGACATCTAGCACCAGGATGAAGGATTGTATGCAAATGAGCCTGAGGGACTCCAGGTTCCATTAACACCTATGGAGCCTGGAGCCCTTCAGGCTCCTTTGTATACAGTCCTTCATCCTTGTGGTAGATGTCCTTTAATTTCAGGACAATAAGTCACATATCACACCTTGATACATATTTGCATAAACGTTGTAGCTTTTCACGACTGTGATGTTGCTGCTAACCTTAAAATATAACTTCAGCTTTAACTGGAGGTTGGACTCTGTAGATCTATCTATCTATCAATCATATATCTCATATCTATCTATCATAAATCTCATATCTATCTATCTCATATCTATCTATCTATCTATCTATCTATCTATCTATCTATCTATCTCTTTATCCATCACATATATGTTTGTCTTTTCATATACCGGTACACATTTACTCTTGTAAACTTTTTCCTCATATTTTATTCAACTTTCCGCACTTGGCTTTTTTTTAATTATTTTTTTTTTAAATTTTCTGCTTACGTTTTTTAACCTGTTAGAACATTTTCCTCCATCGGCGTCAGTCTCCTCTCAGCGAGAGCTGTCTTACCAGGCCTTGTGACTAATTTGTTCTGATAATTACAGTTTGTGGTTGTCGTAGGACCATCCCGGTGTGTAGTCTGTATTGCTGCTTATTTTTCTTTTACATCAGGAAGTCGCCTGCTAATGACACTCGGGTTTCTATCTAAACAAGTGAAGTTGTCGAATATTTAGCTCTACTTAGCGCTTTCTTATCTTGTCTGCCTTGGTCCAATCATACTTGGGTCGTTCTTCAATTGTTTCCTTCGGTTTTGCCTAAAACCATTTGAAACCACCTCTCTCTCTCTCTCTCTCTCTCTCTCTCTCTCTCCGGAGCGTCTGCCAGCTCTCTGCTCGGGAGAGATTATGTCTGACAGTCTCTGTTATATAATGAACAGGAGTATTGTTTGAGCGAAGGTAACATATTGTGATTTGTGTACTTTTTTGGCAGTTGGCGTTCACTCAAGTCTAAGCCTTCGAGTGTGATCTAACATCATAGATATCTGAATATTTCTCAGCAGGCAGTATAAGTTGTGGTGTGTTTAAATCATGGCTGATAATACATATACAAAGCCCAAAATGGTAAACTCTCGCTATCTCACGCGCTGGAGGACCTTGCCTTTAGGTATCCAGAGTCTGGAAGTTACTGGCAGAACTTGGCTCGGTCAAAAAGGGACAAGTTTTAGGATTACTTTTTATTATCTTAATTTTATTTAGCAATTTATTATAATTTTTTTTTACTTTTTTTTTACTTTTTTTTTTTTTTTTTTATTATTACATTTTTGACTTTTTTGCTTTAAAATTTTGAATATTGTTCAATATTGGATTTTGTTCTAATTATTAATAATCTGCAGTAACTATAGAACTGTGAAATCATTTATATTAGGTTGTTTTTGCATAATTTTTTTTATTATTTAGAAAGATTACATTGTTTTGGTGTTTGTATTAGCATTTTGCTTATTTTATGTTTTCTCAAATCTTCCCACTGCGTTTGTCCCCACAGACGTTATCTGCACAGGAATATTTTGTGTTCATTTTTTAATTTGTGCCAAATACAATTTCTGATGATTTTTTTCTTGTGATGTTTCTTCATTTTCTATGTCGCACCCTAATGGAGTGAGATTTGTAAAAATTTTTGTAACTTTTTGAACATTTGTACTGGTTCTCCTGCTTCTAAATTGGCGCCTACTTGTCAGAATGGGAGCAGGTGATTTGAAAGTGTTAACACCGACCAAAAAGTTGCAAAAACTTATTTTGCTACTTTTTAGGGGTCATTTAGCTTTAGTCAGGACATTTTGTGCGTGTCTTCATTTTGGTTGTTCCGGGTTTTGGATTTTGATTTATCGGAGAGGTTGATATATTACCAAGCTGAGTCTGCAGATTTTTTGCAACTTATTATTAAAAAGTCGAACAAAAGTCACAAAATCTTCTGCAAACCCTTCTACATTTTCATAAAGCGACTGCAGTGAGAGTCAAAGGGGATCATTTAGGAATTTTTTTTTTTTTCTGTAATATTTGCAACTTTTTTGGCACATTTTGGGCGCAATTCATGTTTAAAAAGTTGCAAATATTAGAGAAAAAAAATGTGAAATCCCTAAATGATCCCGTTTGACTCCTACTGCAGTAGCTCGATGGAGTTTCCTTATGTGATTTGGTAGCGATTTTGGGTTGGTTCCTATTTGCTTTGGATGTGATGTTTTTCTTTCTTTTTTTTTTTTTTTTTTAACCTTTGCTCGTTTTTCCTATTAGAAAAAAAAAAAAAAAATTCTTGTAAAATTAGCTACAAAATATGCATAAAATACTATAAAGTATAGGAATAATTTAGCATAAAATTCCCGGTTTGGGCACAGGTGCACCGGATCTTGTAAAATACAGTCATTTTTTACCTACGGCGGTGCAAAACCACAAACAATATTATGTCGTGGGGGAAATAATAATTTGGAAATAGTTTAAGAACTTGATGTATGTTTGGTTATTTTTAGGTATTTTTTTGTTATTTTGAGTATATTTGTCAGTAATGTATCAGTGCAACTTATTCCTGCACAACGGAGTTTGTATCTATTACTGTACCCTGGTCTAGGGTATAGTGTAATATACCGTCAAGACATACAGTAACGTACTGTGCTATATGTACAACACACACAACAATACAGTATAGAGATGAATCACTCCGAGCTCAGAACTTATCCCATATTCCGATTTCGGTCTCTTTAAGTTGTAGCTTCTATGTTTCTCGTAAGTTAATCGGAACTAATAGAATGTTATAGAAGAGAAAAAGTAATAGAATGCAGAGGTAAATGAAGGTGTCTGTATAGTTAACCCCTTTCGTAGACGGTGTGTGCGGCATGCTGGGTCTAGCACCAAGAACAGCCTCTAGGAAAAAAATCTCATTACATAACTTGTATAACATGGATGTGATGTATACACAACGCGCTTTACTTTCCGTACACTGTGGCACAGTCGCTGTATTCTGTGTACACACCTATACTATGACTTTGATTTTGGTCACTCGTCAAACCTCAGTCATTTTGTCAGCTGAAAAATAAATAAAAATTGACACTTTGTCCGCCCACGGTCATCAAACTCCTTTACGGGAATGTAAACTTCTTATTCACCTGGTTTAATTTTGCTTTGTGCTCACGTGAGTGTATTTAAAGGGGCGACAGAAGGTGTCTGTATACTGTATGTGATTCCAGCTGTGCTCTGCCTATATGGTCTTATACACTGCGTATATCCTGACTTGTACAGGAGACTCCCGTATTATGTTGGTTTAATTATAAGACTGAATAGAAGAGGTTCATGTGATTAAGCCAAGACGTTACTGTTTGTATATAGTTATTCAGATGGATACATAAATCATTAGATATACTGATGATTGTTTTATCTATCTACTATATCTATCACCTATCTAATTAATCTATCTATCTCGTATGTATCAATCTCGTATGTATCTCGTATGTATCTATCTCGTATGTATGTATCTATCTCGTACAGTATGTATCTATCTTGTATGTATGTATCTCGTATGTATCAATCTCGTATGTATCTCGTATGTATTTATTTCGTATGTATCTCGTATGTATGTATGTATCTCGTATGTATGTATCTTGTATGTATGTATGTATGTATCTTGTATGTATGTATCTCGTATGTATGTATGTATCTCGTATGTATGTATGTATCTCGTATGTATGTATGTATCTCGTATGTATGTATGTATCTCGTATGTATGTATGTATCTCGTATGTATCTATCTCGTATGTATGTATGTATGTATCTATCTCGTATGTATGTATCTATCTCGTACAGTATGTATCTATCTCGTACAGTATGTATGTATCTCGTATGTATGTATCTCGTATGTATCTATCTATTTTTCTCGTATCTATCTATCTATCTATCTATCTATCTATCTACCTATCTACTATCTAATCCAGAACAGCACAGCTAAAGATGGGGTGCAAATCTTTGGAACCCAGGCAGTGAAGTCCCCAGTAGATAATTCGAAAAAACGGCAGCACTCCAGTAGTAGAGGAAACCAGGGTGTCGTTTTATTCCATGATGTGACGTTTCGGTATATAAGTCACCTATCACTTATTGAGAAAGGTGATTTATTCACCGAAACATTGCATCATGGAATAAAAAGACACCTTGGTTTCCTCTACTATCGGAGTGCTACCGTTTTCTTGAATTATCCATCTATTAGATAGACGGAGTAGATAGATAGATAGATAGACGGAGTAGATAGATAGATAGACGGAGTAGATAGATAGATAGACGGAGTAGATAGATAGATCTATCTACATAGAGAAATAGTCTAAGCGGGACAACCAAACAATCAAAATGGTGGGTGCATGTTTTTCAGAACCGGGTTTCAGGTCCTCCAAACTATCCAAAAGAAAAAACAGCACTCCCACAGGCAAATGATCACCAAAAGGGTGGATCCTTTATTCCATAAACTGCAATGTTTTGGCTCTTATATGAGCCTTTTTCAAGGCTCATGTATTTCAAGGCTCATGTATTTTATCGAGTAAAGGATCCCCTTTTGTTCATTTGCCAGTGGGCTGTTTTTCTTTTGGATATCTATCTATCTATCTATCTATCTATCTAACAGATGATAGATAGAGTAGATAGATAGATACATTAGATAATTGATAGATCTACTGTATCTACTTTATATCTATCTGATACAGTACATAGATGATCGATAGATACAGTAGACCTATCAATTATTTCTCATTTATGTAATGTATCTTTCTATCATTTATCTACTGTATCTATCCCTATAACACATACAATATAGAATTATGAATCCACACCTCCAATATTTTGCTGATGACCCAACTTGTCATCAGCTCTGTCTAAAACTTCTGCACAAACTATTGTGTCTCGCAGACCCCGTTGTGGTCGGGAGTCGCTGGTGTCCGTCATAACATAACAAATTGGTCTCTGGTTTATTTAGAATTTTTCCGGTTCTATGACTTAACTATGACACCTCCTGTAAGGGCACCTGTATTATTATAGAAAGTCTGATAATCCAGTAATCCTGAAATATAAAGGGGGGGGGGCAGATTTGGAAGACGCTTTTATGAAGTCTCCCCTGATTTAGAAACTACAATATTTCTCATTTTATGATATTTATTTCTTATCAATTTAAATTTTTCCATAATCTAAATATGTGATAATCTGCCAACTCTCTGGTAATAATTACTGAAGGAATTTCCCTACATTAATTTTATAACTATTTGATAAGAAATCAACATTAAGTCATAAATGTTTTACATGTATATATATGAATTTGTGCTACTTTAAAGGGGATTTCCAGAAATTACTTTCGAGGACCTATCCCCCACCAATCAACTACTGATCGCCTATCTTGCCAATAGTAATTTGATATTTACTATCAAAATCCATCATGATAAACCAGGGACATTACACATAGATCCAGGCACCGGGATTGTGGTAATCTTCTTATATTTGTTATCCATGATCTCCTTCCTTCTAAAATCAACTTTTACAATTATGCTAATGAGCAATACAGGCTCTAAGGGGGCGTGGTTTATCATGATGGATTTTGATATGGACGATTTCCTTTAATTTCATGAGTAACTATTCGCTAGTGTAAACAGAGCTTCTAGGTAAAAGAAAAAAATCGATATGTTTTCTACAAATGTGCAAATAATCTTAAAGGAAACCTACCACTTGAAGTGGCAGGTTTCCGATGGCAATACCGAGCACCAGCTCAGGGTGAGCTGGTGCCGGAACTTATTTTAGTTAGTGTTTTAAACCGCGGTATCGCGGTTTAAAACACTTTTTAAACTTTATAGCCGGCGCATGGAGGTACGCGCTCGGCACTTACCATGCACGCGGCTCTCATTCACTTCCTATGTAGCCGCACGCACGGTAAGCGCCGAGCGCGTACCTCCCTGCGCCGGCTATAAAGTTTAAAAAGTGTTTTAAACTGCGATACCGCGGTTTAAAACACTAACTAAAATAAGCTCCGGCACCAGCTCAGCCTGAGCTGGTGCTCGGTATTGCCATCGGAAACCTGCCACTACAAGTGGTAGGTTTCCTTTAATAAAATAAATAAATTAATAATAAATTATTTTCTGCAGTGAAAAACAAGAGGAGGATTAATTTTAAAGTAGAGCTGGAAAAGCATTTGTAGAATCTTAAAAGATTTTTTTTTTTAAGAATTAGAAATGGATGAACTTTTTGGGGTCTTTTGTAAGAAACCCTGTGATATTTACTACCAAGTGACTGATTGGGGGCACAGCTAGGGGGGTGGAAGGTATTGAGGTGGCAGCCATACATGTACCCAAAGACTCCTCTGCTGAAGAGAATGAGATTATTTTTTTATATTACATCTGTGCACAAGCAGATTTAGCATAAAGGACCTTAGATTTTTAAAGGGGTTGGGGGGTTTAAAGGGGGTTTCTTCCAAAAACGGTGCCACACCTGAACAGGGTTTTTACCAGTATTGCAGCTCAGTTGTTTAGAAAGGAATGAAGTGCAATACCACGCATTACCCGTAGTTAGGTGTGGAGCTGTTTTTGAATGAAAGCAGCCGTGTTTTTCACATAAGGGGAAACCCCTTTAAGTCACCGTTCAGGCTGGGCTGCAATACTGAAGTTTTTTTTAATTGCAGAGCAGAACATTATACGGATCTGAGCCTCTAACCCTTTAACTGGCACCAAATGTTTGCATAATTCATCATAATTGTTCCCTAAATCAAAAGTGTCGATTGAAATTTGTATTTTTACACTGGATTTCATAAAGATGCAGCAAATATATGATTAGGTTTAAAGAAGAATAATTTATCTGCGGCTGCCATTTGCATTTATTGAGCCTGGGCCAAATGCAATTATAAAGTTCTTTTCTGCCAAAAAGTAGAATAAAAAAACCTAAAATAAAAGGATAAAATGTGAACGGAACGAGGAAGATTTTGCAGAAAGGTGAAGTTGTGCGTAGCAGGAGATGATTGGGCCAAGTATGAGGTTCTGTGTGGCTGCCAAGGTTTGGATACTTTTCCAGGGACACTTGGTGCTCCTGGGTACAAGCATCTGTTTACTTTCTACACCCTCCAATATCACATCAACATCTTTTCTGTCAACATTTCGAAGCCATTGCCAAAGACATTTCGCTGCTGGGCCCGTACACATTTCTTGCTTATTTCTGCATTGATGTAGGTGCTGCACCTCGCTGTGACCCGACGGATCGTAATCACCAAAACCCTCCAAGAACAGGATAATTAAAGATGTCTGACCATTGATTAGGAATAAAAACTACAACAAAAATAAAGAAAAAAAAAGCTTTGAAAAATGAAAGATAAAAAAATAGGGTTGTGGAAGGAGCGAAATGAAAAAGAGAAACAAACTAATGTTGTCTTAAAGGGGTTAACAGGGTTGTCCAGGCTATGAACTGACCTGCTGGTCATAATGGTGTAAACATGGAGTAGGAGCCAGAAGCAGTTGGCTCCCTATAGGGGCTGGAAGCTCTTTGTGTACACTGAGTCAATCGGCAGATCAGTGAGGGGGTAGGGGCTACATGACCACACATACTAAAATTCCTCCCCCATGCCATCATAAACCAATTAAATTATCATAATAATTGTATACTCGTATAATGTAGAGATCCTGCAGGATATTTGGCCATTGAGCAATTTCCAATGCCAACAAGGGTCCAAAAGCCACAGACCCTCCATTCTTCTATAAGACTTAAATAATAGAACTCCCATAAAACCGACACCAAAATGTTGATATATTTCAATTGTCTAAGTTGGGGCCTAATGCTTTAGATTTTTTTTTTTTAGTTGGCTTTAAACTTCATCTTCTTTAGTTCAGTCCAACTTTTTGAAATATTATGTCTTTTTTTTTAAATACTGTAAATGAAAAATGCAGAAAGAGAAAAGAATTTAGTACTAAACTTTTATAACCCGTGACTGTATTTATGGACAGTTGACAATTTTGGGTAGTTTTGTTATAAAGCTGACCTGTAATCTATTGTGTGATCGAACAGATTGATTGTAGTGTTTGGCAATAAGAGGCATACTTAGTTTAGCGCTAATTGATAAATTATACATTATTATATTGCTTGTTGCATCATTTTACTGTGGGAGAAAATGTGTGGTTTCATGAAGACAACACAAAATGTTGGCCTCTTGGAATATTATTTTTTAATGTTCATAAATTTTTACATTTTTTTTGTAAGTTCCCTGTTAAATTATACTTACTTTATACTAGTATTGGTAAATTAGTAATTTAAAAAAATTTTTTATGTTTATAAATATATTTAGTATAGCATCTAGGCCAACTACAACCGGTACTTTATCAAAAAAAGACCCGATAAATATAGCAATATAAAATTGGAATATTTTTTAGACTTCAAGTTAATGAATTATAATGAATTTCAAAAATGTGTGTGAAAATGCCAATTTTCACATAGTAATAGTAAAGAGAACTCCAAAGTACCGTATTTTTTGGACTATAAGGCGCACAAAAAATCCTTTGATTTTCTCAGAAATCAAAGGTGCGCCTTATAGTCCAGTGTGCCTTATATATGAACCATACTTGCAGACAACAGCTGCCTTGAATTGTGCACGGGTCTGCCACCTGCTGGTCATTCATCCTTATAATCAAGTGCGCCTTATATTCCGGTGCGCCTTATATATAAACCTATACATTTTAGCAGTCATTTATTGATGGTGCGCCTTATACTCCGGTGCGCCTTATAGTCTGAAAAATACTGTAAGTTAGACTTTAGTTTGTACCTACAGCAATTGGCCTTCATTTGATTGACCAGATATTCATTTAAATAAGACGTTGGCTGAGTTGGGTTTTCTAATTATTGATAGTTTATTTTTTTTACTTTTTGTTGTCTATAGTAAATCTTGAGATGTTGTTGCCTGTGAGTAAACAGAAAGTAATGAACAACTATATAAATAAATCAATATTCATAGGCTGGCTGCCAAAAGCTAATCTCTAGACAAGCACATATGTACCAGTCTAGCAGCCTACTTGGCTGACATTGGACTCGAGGAAGGGCGAGTTCCAACTAAGATTGGTGTTTGTAATTCTTCATCACCTACTAGACATTGTAGCAAAAAAAAGTAAGGATTGGACCTGGACAAGAGGTCAGGGCATAAGGCTAGGAACGAAATTCACTTGGATCACTTGGATAGACGGTAGCGTGATCTCAGTTCAGATTGCAGCTATACCTTCTGTGTAGGCCTCTGGTATGACATACAGTATATTGTGATGTCTCCTCAAAGAGACTATACAAGAAATGAAGTTCAGTAGACCATGTCGGACTGGGTTTCCCTAGGCCCACCAGAGAAAATCTATTTGGGAGCCTACTCTTCATTATCCCCCAGGAAATATACTCTAGCAGCCTCCAAATTTTGGGTTTTTCTGATGGACCTCTGGGGTGCAGTATTGGGTTGAGCCAGAGCCCACCGGAGGATCCTCTGGTACTCTGGTGGGCCAGTCCGACACTAGATCTAAGGATATACAAATACGTAGCGAAGGCCTGTTCACTTGATTGAAAATTTGTGTAGGTTCCCAGTATCGGGCCATCCAACACAAATTTTTACCTGGATGCCCTATCTTTTTAGTGGATTCCATATGGATCGACTTTTACATTCAATGCGATGAGGATTTGCGATGGATTTTCCACCATGTGATCCAACCTTTCCTCATACATATTATTTTTTAATTGGTTGTTTTGGTCTTTGCAGCAGATTACTGAATATTTTATTTTAGGTTTTTTTTTTTTTTTATATCTTTCAAATGCTTCATGTCTAAATACATCTTCAAACTGTTTGGAGTTATAAAATGTAAAACTTAGTCATAAGGCGTTTAAAGGGATGGTAAAGACTGAAAATGCCAAATGATGCTTTCTTATTTGTCCTTAGTGCATTGTTTTTTATGAAATTTTTTGTTGAGTTTTTTTTTTTTTTACTGAATGGTAATATATCGTTCTTTTTTGTGTAGCACTGACACTGTACTCAGCTCTTTACAAAATGAGATACGGCGGTTAAGCAAAGGAAAGCTTCGTCACAGGGGTAAGTACTATGTACCTACCTGTTAAAGGAAATGCTGTGCCTTAATTAAATTCACGTGTAATTTATTTAGCTAATTAAATTATTGTCCTCAAAATACAAATATTACTTAGAAGGTACCTGCCCAAAAATAAAATGGAGCCTATTCAAGAACCTTTGGAAACCTAAAATGGAGCCTATTCACCGCACTACTGAATATTTAAGCATTCTACCATATGTCCCTTATTTCATGTCAACAGGGAGTAGATTTTAACTTCCTCCAAAAAAACCCAGAAATATGTAACAAACCCCCATGCTTTCCAATATTAAGAAAGGGGAAATACGGGGTTTTTACACCTTAATTTTTTTTTTTAGTTTTCATTTCTAGATCTGTTTATCTTGCTGTAACGTCTAGAACGTCCCGGAGCAGATGTTACAATTCATATAAAATAAAAATCATAAAACAATTAGGTCCCAGCATACATGACATTCAATATGTACTTTTGAAATTAACCCACAATCCTTAGAAAAATTTAAAAACTAATTATGTAGTTTTCAGCTTAAAAAATAAATAAAAAAATTGAAGGCTATACATCCTATACACAATACTTGAGGGACCGTACAATACAGCCAGTCCCCGGGTTACGTACAGGGTAGGTTCTTTATGTTTGTTCTTAAGCTGAATTTGTATGTAAATTGTAACATGTATATTTTGTAAGTGCAACTTCAGACAAAATTTAGTTTTGCCCCAGTGACAATTGAAGTTTTAAAATTTTGTGCTGTCAAGGATTATCAATAAAGCTTCATTGCAGACACCTTACTGCTGATCATTGTAGCCTGGGACTGAAATAAAGCCTCCAGAGAGCTTCACCAGAGGTCACAGTGGGCAAAGAGTTCTGTCTATAAATAGGGGTCGTTTGTGAATCGGGTGTCCACCTGTTTTGAACTCAACCCTTATAAAAAAAAATAATTGTGCATTTTTCTAATAAAAATCAAATAAATAAATAGTTGTGAGGTCTCTGCATCCTGACACAAGACATGGGGGACTATACTACTGTATGTAGTTTTTGTAGTTTTCAACTCATAACCCACAACCCTTAAAAAAAAAAAAAATTATAATAAATTCCCCATACAAGAAATCTAATGGAGAAGTTTCCACGAGCCAACAAAAAAAAAAAAGAATTCTATATGGACAGCACTACAGAAATCTGTAAAAACCAGGATATTAAAATTCCATTTGTCATACTTAGTAAAATATGATGCGGAGCCATTTATCCAGAAATCACAATGGATTATCCTAGACAGATTCCAATTACAATTTTCCTGTGTATTCCCTGGTTACATCCCTAATCCTTCTGTGCCTAAAAAAAGTCAGGATAGTCTGATGTAAGGATTTCCTTTTTCTCAGAGAAGATAAAAAAACGAAAAAAGCAAACAGTCGCCCCCCCCCCTTTTCCTCGATGCTCTGCCCCACGTCTGTTTATACGGTCCCACCGCCCCCCCTCCTTTCCTCGATGCTCTGCCCCACGTCTGTTTATACGGTCCCACCGCCCCCCTCCTTTCCTCGATGCTCTGCCCCACGTCTGTTTATACGGCCCCCCCCCCTCCTTTCCTCGATGCTTTGCCCCATGTCTGTTTATACGGTCCCCCCCCCCTCCTTTCCTCGATGCTCTGCCCCATGTCTGTTTATACGGTCCGCCCCCTCCTTTCCTCGATGCTCTGCCCCGCGTCTGTTTATACGCCCCCCCCTCCTTTCCTCGATGCTTTGCCCCATGTCTGTTTATACGGTCCCCCCCCCTCCTTTCCTCGATGCTCTGCCCCATGTCTGTTTATACGGTCCCCCCCCCCTCCTTTCCTCGATGCTCTGCCCCGCGTCTGTTTATACGCCCCCCCCTCCTTTCCTCGATGCTCTGCCCCACGTCTGTTTATACGCCCCCCCCCTCCTTTCTTCGATGCTCTGCCCCACGTCTGTTTATACGGTCCCCCCCCCCTCCTTTCTTCGATGCTCTGCCCCACGTCTGTTTATACGGCCCCCCCCCCCTCCTTTCCTCGATGCTTTGCCCCACGTCTGTCTATACGGTCCCCCCCTCCTTTCCTCGATGCTCTGCCCCACGTCTGTTTATACGTTTACATGTGAAATTCATATCAGTTTGTTTGTTTAATGTCAAGGCAACTGATAGAATAATTGCTCTTCCGTATTCGAGGACGTCAGACTGGATCTTACATGAATGTAATTATGCTTTGATGCCATGATGCTCTTGCGTGTGTCATGATCCGCTCCTGCACAGGAGACTTCTCTATCGGGAGGTGAACTTTTTGCCATGTCATGTATATGACTAATTATTAAAGAATCTTTTCTGACGAGTTTTGCACATTTTGCTGAGAACTGGGTTAGGACAGGACTCTGCCGGAACCTGTGAGCTGCTTTATTATTGTTACTGTTGTTATTTAGAAAGTTTTTGTGATTTCCATTTGGACTCTTAAAGGAGGTTTTGTCTATTAGAACTTATTTAGCAAATCTTGGTTCTTTTCAGTTTGGTTTAAAGGGGTTGTGTGCCCATAGAATAGGAGATACATGTCTGATCAGCAGACGCAACTCCATCAGGGACTAAGCTTTATTCAGTGGGATTTCCCATATAACTCACCGGTGCGCAGGACCAACTCAGGAAATCCCTTAAAGGAAATCTACCATAAAAATTTAAGCATGATAAACGGCACGTCCTTGTATGTCCAGTTCCGAAGCGACACCGGGGAGGTCAAGATTCATTTGCAGATCATAACGTGCAGCATTGAACATTAATGCTGCATTTTATCATTTAAACTCCAATTTTTTTTCCCAAATCCATGACAACCCCTTTAGGTTCTTAAAGCAAATCCAAATCCATCATGATAAACCAGGGACACTTACTCATAGATCCAGTCACCGTCACTATGATAATCTTATTATATTTGTTATCTATGACTTCCTTACTTCTAAAATCAACTTTTAAAATTGTGCTATTTCGGCTGAAGAGCTACCCCAGTCCCTCTGTGATATGGTTTTACAGTGTAACAGTCTGTAAAGCAAGACCACAGAGAGGCTATGGTAGCTCCTTAGGCTTGCTAGCATAATTTTAAAAGTTGATTTTATAAGTAAGGAGGCCATGGATAACGCATATAAGAAGATTACCACAGTCACAGGGCCTGGATCTATGAGTAGGTATCTCTGGTTTATCATGGTGGATATTGATGGTAGATTTCCTTCAAGTCCTACTGACAACAGGGTAGTTGTGTTGGACCTTTGGTCGCCTGTTCTTCCAATCACCAAGGGTCCCAGAATCAGTATCCCCAGTAATTAAAGGTTATTCTTTGGAAAGAAAATACATGTCTTAAACAACAAAATCCCTTTAAACCAGTTGGAACCTGCATCCTATCAGCTGATACCACGGCTTTGCTGCAGTCCCTGTTATTGTCCACTGTTAAGAGAATGGAGCTAGACCTCCTGCTATTTACTGTTTTAATATCTAAGACTGTAGGCCTGATCGGTGGGGGACCCAAGTGTAGGACCCCAGCAGATCTGATAATCTATCTTATTGGAAATGAGTAAATCTATTAATTGGTTAGTAGAATCGGTATGAACTATGAAAGGGCTGTTATTCATCTCATAGTTTTGAGGGAAAATTTAAAAAAAATGTTTGAAATTAATAAAACGAGATATGAGCTTTGACGTTTGCTCTTGGGATCTGGGTGACCTGCCGTGTCCATACAACTATTGAAAATATGGGGTAATACTCTTTGGCCGTCCAGGTCCGCATGACTCTACTGATGACCCAACAAATTTATGGTAATTTGTTAAAGAGTTCTTAAGTATGTATTTTACCATATGTGTAAAAGGAAACGTGAGGACCTTCTAAACATAATATGATCCTGGCCAAGTCTTTATGTCTTTGACCAACCACAAAGTGTCAGTTGACCCCAATTTAAAGGAGGTTCTCCAAGACCATGTCTATAAATTTTATTGATGTAGACACAGAACATTTTTAGTTTCTGCAATATATATTATATGTCCAGGCTCATCCCCTATTGGGAAATATTTATGTTGGGTAATTCTAGCTATAGTTCACGACCCACGGAGGACATGATGGCAGCACGATTCTGCATATAGAGTGAACGGATGATTAATGTAGCATGTCACCTTGCCTTCCACACATAGCGGGCGTTTTATATTCCAGCCGCTGCTCCATCGCAGCCAGATAGATCAAGACGTTCTGCCCTCTAGATGTGTCCGGCAGGGTCCTGCACAGCGTTTATCTCCACGTTTTTCACATATGGAAATACAGGAACACCCTGCACCGGCCCACATTGTGCCGGCCCCTCCCCCCTTCCCCAAATCTCTAAACAACCCTCCACGCCCCCCTCCACAACCCTCCACGCCCCCCTGGCATGGAGGTTAAGGAAAGGGGGAAATAATTGCAAGTGCCAGCAATGAGCTAGCATTTGCAATTCTTTCATGGCTTCAATGCCACTGACGTGATGCAGAGGCTCTGATAAATACCCTGATAAATAATGGGGTGCTATATACCATATAATTCCGTTTAATGTCAAAGTCACATTCCTGCATGAAATAGTCATCCACCAACCCCTTAAAGGAACAGTCCAGTCACAGATGATTTAGTCCCCTGAAGGAAGGGAGGAGCAGAACTCTAGATTCTATTAAGATCCTACGAATACAATGAAAATGAGTCCTGCTCCTCCCTTCAGGCCCTGCACCATGTATTATTCAATGAATTTGCTTTGACTGGAGTGTTCCTTTACCAATGTATTCATTTCAGTGAGTGTCTACCTTCAAAGGGTTTCCCCGATTCAACTCCTTTCCACAGACTTACGAGAACAGGAATCAACCCCCCCATATAACGGAGCTATGGTTATGCATGCACATAGGGATCTGCCGGCAATCACACTTGTATCACCTACAAATTTAAGGGCTTTTCTGGGGGTTTCCTAAGGATAGGTCCTCACTATCCGATCCAGAATAGTGGGGGTTAGACAGTATCAGAATGAAGAAAGGAGGAAGGGAATTGACTAATCTATGGAATTTATAGATTAGAAATATAGTTGTCTCTTTTTTCAGTATCTGACATGATCCTCTTTTCGAGGCAAAGGTAATGAAATAGCGCCCCATCGATTCATGTGTTGGATCAGATATTGCAGCCGAGCTCTATTGAAATGAATAGGGTTGGGCTACAATTCTGCGTACAACCTGTGCATCAGTGTGGAATGTTTTTGGATATTTCCAGGTCCAGTAAAATTTTTTGGTACTAAATAACAGTTTTTAGGACTATTAGGAGTATTAGGAGTCGGCCTATAGGGGAGAGATCAATAAAAAAATATTATTGTATCTGTATTATTGAAGCTATTCCATGCAACATTAATTCTCGGTGATTTTGTATTTCTGATGTAGTTCTCCTTCTATTGATATGAGGACAATTGTCTTAAAATGGTTCAATTCTGGTGATACCAGAAAACAAATGTAACATCTGGAAGCCATTTCCTATTTGTCTATTTCCTTCAGTTCAGGGGTCTTGAACTCCAGTCCTTAAGGGCTGTAAACTGTCCAGGATATAAGGCTATCCCTTCATGGCAGTGTGCGTCAATCACAATGAATGAACCCAGGGGTGGCCCACCTGTGAAAATACCCTTAAAGGGGAACGTCTTGCTGGTTTATAGGTTTAATTTATTTCCCTGAAATGCTCCAAACAAATTGGACTCCTTTCATTGCCTTCATCTATAGATATGACTGCATTCTGCCAAGTACGGGAGTTGCATCAGAAGTGCCATAGGAAGAGAATTTTCCACAAATGGCAATGAGGACACTTTTTGGTTTGCAAACAATGTCATTGATTTTGGAGTGTTTTTTTGTTTTTAGATTTCTTTTGTATTTTTACTCTGTGTTCCTTGTTCTAATGATCTCTAAGTATTGTTTGCTGCAGCTTCATAAAGTGGTTTTTGGACCACTAATGACCTGTCTCAAAGGAGAAAATTTGAGTTGTGCCTGCAGTGTAGCCAGTTGGCCAGTAAACCAGGAATTGTATTGAGTGAACCCCAACGGTAATGTTGGGAGTCTGTGGCAAACATTGTAGGTATGGGTCATTGAAGCTGGACTTCAGACCTTGACCAGTAACACCCATGAATAGTGCTAGCACAGATTGCAGGTGTCAACCCTTTAAATGCCTCTGGCAAAGCCAATGACATATGGGGTGGGGGTGACGATCCTATGGAAAATTGCTGTGCGAGGCTTTAACAGGCAGTGTCAAACGGCGGTGCAACAATCCTATGGAAAATGGTGGTGTGAGGCTTTGTCAGGAAGTGATGATCCTAGTGAAAATTTCGAGGCTTTGTCTGTGGAATTTAATGGGTTGGGTTAACACCCGTGATCTGGGCCACTCGTGTTACCGGTGGGTGTTTTCGATCGAGTACCTTAACCAAACATTTGTTTAAAGTTTGGCCAGGCCCTGCAAACCCAAACCTAAACGGGTCCACTCCTCACTAACCAGGACAACGTTGTTTGGTTCCATCTCTAATCACCACTGGTTCCTCATGTTTTTTTTTGTTTCCCTTGTACTTTGGCTCTTCTCATTCTCTCTCTTTCCCTTCTCAACTGCTTTTTACTCTCCTTTTTATCTGAAGTTCTTGAAATAGTCAGATTATATCAAGGTCTATGCAGAGGGGAGGGGAACCGGTAAGTCACAGTTGTAGGTCTCCTACCAGTACTGAAAAGACAGCAAACTACATATACAGATGGCAGAGATGAGAGCTGATGGAAAATATAGTCACATAATGACCAGAAACCATAGACCAAAGATTTTGGGACATTAGATTCTTAAAAACTTTTCCGTTGACTGCGTTAATAATCCTTCTAATGCACATCCTGCAAATAATTTTCTAATCTGTTTGTTGTGAGCAGCTCAGACAAAAATATTTATTCGTTCAACATATGTTGTTAGATTTTTGCCATTTTCCCTAATCAGTTCATTTAGCCTCTTACTTCTCCAGTCGAGGCTCGGGAAGACCTCTTCCAAATGTTTTCTTCACTATTTAACCATGCAACGTCCTTACTCCGCCAGTATAAGCGTCTGATAATGATTATGAAAATCCATATGATTTTGTTCTAACCTCCATTATAGTAGATCTGTTTATAATGTATCTGGATGAATATCTGCTCACATGTCTTCGAACTTAATGAAACCTTCTCCTAAACTTTGAATTATGTAAAATGTCAAAAAGCTTATACACTGCAGTCATGTGAATGATATAACCTAGGAGGAGAAGTATTAAGATTATAACACAGGGTTATAGGGTACACCGAAGGGCGGGTGCTGCCAACACCTACATAAATTTATAGAAATGCATATTCAGCACTTAGCTGATGACAAGTTGTCTAGGTCAATAAACCATATTAAAATAAATGGGCATGACAATGTTGTTGAGGAATCGAAGATAAAGTCAAGTCTTGAATCTAAAACTAAAAATAGTACAGTTTTTAAGAATAGGGTTTGCTTTGTCCTGAAATCATTCTTACGCTATTCTGGTTCTTCCTGGTCCTCATCTTCTAAAGGCAGTAAATGGGTCTGTTGGACCTCAGCCTCATCTATGCTACAAAGATGGGAAATGTTTACTTGTCTAAAGAAGAACTTATAGAACCTCAAAGATCTTAAGATATTTGGGTGAAGTCCATGGAAAGTCCACTTAAATAGTGTCTATATACATAATAGAAATGTTGACCAAACCACCTGATTTGAGTCATGTCTTTATATAGATCTGGGATGTTGGCTTTTAAGTTGCTCCGTTATTTGTTGTCTTAGCATGTGAGCATCCACCGGACGTGTCCAACAGTGGATTGTAGACCTGTACCAATTGAGAACAGATGTCACATTGGGCAAGCTCACCTGTGCACATGGGGGTCTAGATACTAGCTGTTGGCTTCATTAAGTAAATTTCCCAAAAATTGTTTTGGCTTGTTGGATGTGGTCACCATTGCCAGGTGATGCCACGGGTCTATGGTATGTTTCTCCGATTATAACTGTAAATTTGACATTTTAGTCTGGCATGTTGGCAATCAGGTCGAAACCACTTATTTCCTTTGTCGATGGCCAGATCAAAGCTTTCCACTCAATGGCACCCAATAGGAACAAGTGACAGGCCATTTATATTAATAAAGGGCATCTAACAGGTATGGTCCTGATGGGACAACCTTCTGAAGGTCACATTGTCCTATATGCAACAAAGTTTTTTGACGACCTTTCCGAAAACGGTATTTTGAAAGGGTGAGGAAAAGGTGACCTCAGATGGTTTCTGATCCTTGCCGGTATGTATTGTTGAGAGGTCTGCAAAGGTCATGCCCCTAATTTTAATACAAGGCTGGGTCGTGGTCATAAATTAGGTTTTTCCTCATAGAGTAAGGTGGTATCAAGACCGGCGTGAAAAACACTGCTCTTGATACATACCCTTTCCAAATGATTTCTCACTATAACAACACTTCTACAGAGTAACGTCTGGTGCATTGTCCATGTTTTGGCCTGACTAGTCTGAAGCAACTTTCTCTCTACTTCTCTGGATTCCCTGGACATTCCCTTTTAAAAATTCAACATCCAGACAGCTTTATGGCTTCTATACCTTTGCACTGCCTGTCACTTCTGGCAAGCTTGTTTAATATTGCTGTTTATAACTGGGATTGTTCTCCTAATCCTTGTCTCAACCGATGTGTCTCACAGATTGTCTGTCTTGAGCACTCCTCGAGGAATTCAAGATTTGCTGAAAACATGCAGAAGTCGCTGCCGAAACGAACGAGCATTGTACTAACACAGCATTTATGCAAAATGTGCCGCGTTACATTCAAGGCCTTTATATAAGAACTTTTGTTCTTGAATTTTAGACATCTACAGTATAAAGCTTGTAACATATCAAAGGAAATCTACCATCAGAAACAGGGGGGAACTTACTCATCGATCCAGGCACCGTGACCATGGTTATCTTCTTATATTTGTTATTCATGGCTTCCTGACACTGCTGTGCTCTTATCCCTGTACTAGAGATGAGTGTACCTGACTTTTCAGATCAGGTACAGTTGTGACCCGCGCGACCGTGACATATTGGCAGATTGGTGGCTAAACCACTATTTTAGGAAATTGAGGACCCTAGTCAACTAGCCATGGCTATGATTGGCCAGCATGAATTTGCCGGATTGGCTGTCTGACCACCAATTCGGCAATATGTTCGGGTCACCCAGAACATACCTCAACTCCTATCCCGAAGGGAAACTTCGAGTCTGGTAATCTCTATTCTCTACATTGAGCTGCTCCATAACATCTTCTTCAGGTCTGAGAAAAAACTGTAAGCAGCTTCTGGTTGAATACTACAGCAGTCAATAAAAGGAGATAGGATGTGGAGCAATTTAATGTAGAGATCTAAGAGCACAGCAGTGTCAAGATCCACTAGTGCACTAAATGAAGGCGCAATTATATAAATCATTCCTGTTATTAACGATCTAGATAAGGTATAATAGAACTGTTCTACAGAGCCAATACACAACACTGGCTATAGGTTTGCATTTTCACATTGCTGACAGATCCCTTTAAATCGATTTACCATTCTGCTCTCTGTATATAATAAGAACTGTCAGACTATAAAGATATATATGATGTTTTTGCTCCTAATTGTAAATGACGTCAAGAATTGCCCTTTAACGAGACAAATTCTTTTAATTACGACGAAAAAAAAGGCACAAACCAGTAAAAGAAGGTAACGGACCCCGACCTCTGTCATAATATCTATGACCCTTCACTGCAAATCCATAACATATCGCCCCCCAGCCCCCTATTAAATTCCTCACCTCTGTGATGTTGGTTCTATGTTGTATCACCCTGCGCTTTTATATTGTGTTTCATCTCCTCGGTCGGGATTGTAAGGTCACTCCGTCTCCTGATCCGACAGAACCGCTATCCCTTATCTTGCAGTCTGGAATAATAGATGTAATTGCCTTTTTTTTTTGCTTTATCTCTCCGGTCTACAAAAGTGTAAGCTACGGCCTTTTACTTGGCTGAATTACACTGAAAAGGCCCATAATCAGCAAGTAGTGATTGCTCTTTGTGTTGGACACGTTATTGAATGATAGTAGGCTTGAGCAGGGCGCCGCGCCTCTTATTCCGTGTTTCAGAACATACTTGATAAACATAATCTTCTTTTTCTTCCATTTTATAATATTGGTGTAAATGGAGAGCCGCTTTCATTATGTTGTATTGAAGGATAATCCGGCTACATTTTCCATTTTATTACTTGTTGTAAACAGATCCTGCACCGGCAGAATTTATCCTTTTGTACCCGATTGAATCTCGTGGTTGCTACTTTTTATTTTATGGCTTTACCCATTGTTTAGTATTGAAAGCAGAAGTGTTCTGTACACAGGTTAGTTCCTGTAGTTCCTGCAGAGCGTCTCGCCGATGCATTAACCGGTATTTTGCAACACAGCTGTCTTATCACAGGAAATATTGCTACATTTTTTTCTTATAACCTCTCTGTAATACAGGATCCTACACAGCTACAGCCTCCTCGTGTTTAAAGGAAAAGAACTCTTACAAATAGTGATGAGCAATTCGGCCAAACCTACACCCGAATCTGAAACCTTTAAATGGGTCCGTTCACCCACCGCTTACCATGGGCAATTTTGCCTGTGGGATGTAAAAGATATCACCCGTGTTTGTTGTCAGCAACGGTCAAAGGTATTGCCGGTGGTGGTGAGGGGGGGGGGGATAACTGGACCAGGACTTCTGACTGAAGTCTAGGTTTATGTTCTGTGGACCCAAACCCGTAATGTTCAGTTAGAACCCATATATTCTGGGCCTGCTCGTCACTACATACAAATACTTAGTGGTACAATGTACTCCTTAAAGTGATGAGCGGTCCCAAATTTGCAATTCTGCCAGAAGTTCAAGTTCAGAGTTTGGGCTAACTCACAGCTGTTAACCCACACGACCGGTGCTTTAAATTCTCTAAATTCCATTGGCAGCATGAGAGCTGCCGTTTAAATGCCAGTGGTGTGTGCGAACGCCATTTTTTTGGCATTGTCACTCCCCCGTGACATCATCAGGGTGTTACTAGTGGGGTTGAGCGTTCAAGTTTGGAGCATATTTTCTTGTCACTGAATAAATTGACATCTGGGTGTCACCGGTTGTGTTTTGTGTCCCCGCACAATTTGAAATTGGTAAATATGGATGGATCGTAAGTCCCTGACCCCTGTTTCGCAGCTGCAGTGAGTGGAGTGGGGGTTGCAAGGCTTGACTGGCAAATCCACATATCAGAGACTACTCTAGACAGCCCAGGATTTAGTACAATAGTGGGCCCCACAGGTCTACCATAAGGCGATGCAATTTGGAGTCCAACCATGGTCTATTTACTATGCATTGAATTAAAGTAAACCCCCAGAATCTTTTTTTTTTATCTGGTGGGCCAAGGAACCTCAATTCAATGTGTGGTTGCATATACATGGATCTTTCCATATCTTCTGTGGGACATTCAAGAATAGTATATTTTGGGGCACAGCTGCCCGTCTCAGTCCTGGTGCGGTGAGACCAGGTGCCATAGACCTCTATAGTGGCCATGATGTGGACGCAAATTATGCAGCCGTATCACCTGCCCCATAGGATTGTGTGCATGGGACCTAACAGTAACGTTGTTTTAAGGGCAAACATCAGTAATATTTTTTACCACTTGCCACCTTAATAATAATACTTTATTACGCTATATAACCCCCAGCTATTCTCCCGTGCGTTGCGTTTCGTCCTCATCCACGCATGGCTGTTTTCAATTACAATGTTCTCGACATGGAAGAAGTACGGACGTCCGCGGGAAAACAATGACTTTATTGTCAGGCTCTTACTTTCTGCCTTATAGATAATGATCATTGTGTATGTTAAGTGTCGCTGAATACCCCTGAGCTATAATGTCTTGCCATATGAATGGACCATTCTAATAAAAATGTAAATTGTGGGCTAGTAAAGAAAAAGTGTGTTGTTAGGAAGAGGATTACTCTCATTTTCCTCCATAGAGGAAGGGGTTTCAGACAAAAGATGTATGATGGGAAGCCGACTGCTGGATGTATAATTGCCTGGCTGAGATTGGACCCATGAAGACTGCCTTGATTTAGCAATTTATTTTTTCTGGTTATATATAATATATATATATTATATTTTATATGAGCCATATATAGCAATGTATTTTGGTATGAATGAACCATGCTTATTATATATCAAAATATATTAAAGTAAATCTACCATCAAAATCCATCATGATAAACCAGGGACACTTACTCCTAGATCCAGACACTGGGGCATATTTATCAGGGCCTCTGCGTCACGTCAGTAATTATTTACCCCAATCCACTACCTTAACGCCAACGCGGGGCGTGAAGGGGGCGTGGTCGGTTGTGCGTAGGGCGTGGTCAATTAGCAGTGGGTCATCCCCGTGGCTTTACTGTCCCCACGCCTGCGCACTTACTGCAGCTGGTGACTTTTCACTGTGAAAAGTCACCGGCTGCGTTTTGGCGTAGAGATAAACGCTGTGCAAGACCCCGCCGGATCAAGAGGCTAAAGTCTCCTGATGTATTGCTCTGCACACTTGTGCTGACATATGATAAATATCCCCCACTGTGTCTGTGATAATCTTCTTATATTTGTTATATTTGTCATCCATGCCTTCTAATATCAACTCCTACAATTATGCTAATGAGCTAGAAGGGCTGGGGGGGGGGCATAACCATCTGCCTTCACAGACTCTTAAACTGTCTCCTATTCCCTCTCTGCTCCCTCAGCACTTCCCCCTTCTTCTGCCTGCTTTAACCTCACACAGTGGGATCGGGGAGGTGCACTACCACAGTGTAACAGCCTGTGAAGACAGGTAACGCCCCCCAGAGCCCTTTGGGCTAATTAACATTATACTGTACCTGGATATATGAGTAAGTGCCCCTGCTTTATCATGATGGATTTCGATCGTAGGTTTGCTTTAAGAATCTAAAGGGTCTGACCTGAAATTGGGGGAAAAAAATCTAAAATTTGGAGTTTAAAGGATAAATACAGAGTAATATGAAGCAGTATCTGGATGCCTCTTGGATCTAAAGGCACTTCTAGCCTCTTCCTGTCAACTTTGACCGAATCCTATACTAAAAACCTAATGACCCAGGGGTCACTTTCGGCCTTTCATGTCTCTTCTATGATGTATTTAACCCCTTCATAAAAGCTACGACAGTTCAGATTTACAAGGTGAGAGTAATATTATTCAGAGACTATTTAAGGATGGCCTAATGGAACCTCATATAGGTAAACCTTTATTCTAGGATGACGATTTTCCTAATATTTGGGCACGGTATCTCTCGCGATGCATGTGCCTTTCAATAAATACATCCATAATGGGTATGGATATAGTGGGTAACTTCCAGATCCATTCTTACAGCTTTCCCATTTTAATAGTATCACTTTATGGCGGGTTTTAAGCCGGTGCTCAGGGAAATGATATTTGCCATGTGTGCAATTACCGATAGGATCATTATATCAAGGGGAAATATCCGCATTCTCTTCCATCGCTACTAAAGTAACTGCTTATAGGAATAATATTTATCGACCCATAAATGTAATAATTTTTTTTTTTTTTGCGTAACATATGTTTTATGATTTTGGAAAACGGCCAAGAATTAAATTAAATTTCCTTTTTGTATGGCAAAGATCGACGTGAGGGCTTTTGGCATTACCCCATCTTGTTATAAACAATCAAAGGCAAAAGAGTTAGAAATCTTTTATCAAAGCTACAAGCAAAATTCATTAAAAATAGCAGTAACACATGCATTATAGGATTTTCCCAGAGATTGCATATGGGGGAGTTGTGCCGCACAAAGCACAGAATGAAAGCCACGGGATTTTAATAATATATTTATCCTTTGATAGATCCCATGTGTTGCTGTGATTTTTCTCTCTTGTTTTTTAGCATTAGGGATAACCACATTTGGCACTAGGGACGGTTTTCTCTCCGCATTCTCGTCATTCCACGCTAAGCAAAAAGAAAACAAAGCGGTGATGTTATAACGCTACCCGTAGTAACAAATCAGGTGCACATATGGAAAGCTAGGGATGGATGGATACACAAACAGGAAGCGGCAACACGTACAAAATTTACAACGTTATCAGTACACATAGCTTAGCAGGCAGCTGACAGGAGCCCACTATGGTCCCTAAAGCTTTCCATCCTTCTATGCTGATTTCTGGAACCAAAGATGTTCCTATAAACTTTTCCACTGTCAAAGCTTGTGAAGACGAAACGTGTTGAGGTGGATATTTAGTGGCTCCCTGTGACCTGACCCCTCTACCTGGCCAGCCATGTCCAATAATGGGTAATTATGTGTTGGTAATGTCCTCTAGTTGGTACCTCTGGTGATTTTTGCAATAATTCTACTACCCACTCCTTGGATTTGGAATCATTGTGGAATTCACTTATGAAGAGAGCATTGAAATCCAGCTCACCTGTCAGCAACTAAATGTGCTCAAGTCCGGCCGGATCGCCTCTCTGCCGAGGCTTAGTAGACGTAAAAGTGAATTTCTGATCCAGCCGTGTTAGAAGCAACTTTATTCTTTATTCAGAAAAAATTGTTACATTCCATGGTGTGAATCTGGCCAACGCGTTTCGAATGGTCTAGCCGGTCTGAGCCATGACTAAGAACGGCTAGACCATTCGAAACGCATTGGCCAAATTCACACCATGGAATGTAAGTTGCTTCTAAGACGGCTGGATCAGAAATTCACTTTTATGGAATTCACCTATGGCCAAGTCAATTTATGTTGGGAAGAGGTAACTTTATAATGAATATAGATCAATATTAGGGTGTATTTAGTTATGGTGCACATGGGGGACTGTGAGTTTCTCTGTCAGCACCTATACCATCCCCATTTATTGCATGTTTATAATTTTTGTATAGTGTTGTACTTGGTCTTTGAAATCAAATATTTCTACATTTATGAGTTGGTGTTGTTTGGTTCTATATGCACATATCGAAAGCTAGGGATGGGTGGATACAAAATAGGAAATTTTCACTGTAATTCACAATGCTATCAGCATACATGGCTTAGCAGGCAGCTGAAAGGAGCCCACTACGATTCCTAAAGCCTTTCATACAAGCATCCTTCTATGTCCATTTCTGACCATCAAAAATGTTCCTATAAACTTTTCTACTGTCATAGACCACTAGTTATTTATGAAGGACAGTCTTTTTTCGTCCAAAGTAAAAGAAGGAATAGAGTGGGGCTTTGAAATGGGTAAGTGATCCTTTGGTTTTGGATACATAGTAGGTTGATTGTAGTTAAAAGAAAATATAACACTTAGAATCCGTCATGATAAACGACGGACATTACTCATAGATCCAGGCACCGTGACTGTGGTAATCTCCTTATATTTGTTACCCATGACATCCTTCCTTCGAAAATTAACTTTTAGAATTATGCTAATGAGTCTTAGGGGTATTATGCTTGATTTTGAGGTCAGATTCTTTCTATTCCTTTATTCTGTCAGAGGATCAACTGGGAAATCGGGCAGCACAACATCCAAGACTACAGAAGCCCGTCTTGCATAGAGTAGTCTGAATTGGCTGCCATTTTGAATTAAAAGTAGATGCTAGATAAGTAGAAAAAGGAACTTGCCAGGTTCTTTAAACCCTAAAATTTTCCGTTTACTGTACGTCAGTTTTTATCCACAAGGGAATGGCACCCAAAAATATTCAAGAAGTGTTAAAGATCCTCTTAGGTTGATTATTGAGTATTTGAGAGCTAGACTTGACCTTCCCACAATGTCAGCTAAGGCCAGTTGACCGTATTGGGGATGTACATCGTTCTTTTCCAATTGGCATCTAAATTCCACTCCAAATATAGAGTTAATACATAGAAGTTGATCTTGGAGTAACCTTTGAAGACTGAATCTCCCATAAATCTTCTAATTTTCGTATTGTTATAAGAAGGGTGTTGTAATGATTTGGAATTGTTTCTTCTCCTTTACATTGACATTTGATATTGGACAGTGAAAATTTAATTCACAATGACTAAAGCAGAGTCACCGCATCAATCAAATGGCGTTAAACATCTATGAAATGAATAATAATGCCGCATGTTGGGTGGAGAAGCTCATTGCTCTTGGATAAAACATGAGTAAACCTGGATTTACTTCACTTATGTCAATTAGTCTCTGGCCTGGACTCTATGATGCGCAGTTCCTCCGCAGTCAGACACTCATGTCCTAGTAACAGGTGACTCACTCGCATTCCCATTGTCTTTATATACAATATGATACATTTATATCTGCACTCTATTAAAATGCTTAGGTTTGAGTTACTGCATATAAAATGACCTGATGACCTAAGGTCTCTGGTGTTTGTGATGTCAACAAGTAGTTATGTCTACTCAGACCTTAGAAAGCAATTAAACATAAAGCACATACATCTGTGGTGATCCATCAAGCTCTATGCGGCGTTGAGGGTTAGTGTGCAGGTAAATCAGCAGGGCTCTGCTCGCTAGAGCTGACGATAGATGAGGAACTACAGTTGATTCAACATTAATGTACTATTTTTGTTCGATGTGCAGTCTTTTTGTACTAAAAAGCAACACATTTCATAAAATATGAACCTGTGAGAGCCATTAACCAAGCAATATCTGTAACCATATGAAATGTTTAGCTTTTTGGAGTCCGTGTTGGAGATTGAAATCACATTTTTTAGAATATTGTAAAAGTGGAGAACACTTAAGCTAGGGAATGGGATAAGCCTGCCTAAAACAGATGTTTGGTGTAGCGGAATCTAGAGAACTGGTGCAGCACAGGAAAAGACCAGTTTAAATTATATGATAAAATTGATCGTCAACCAGTGCAGTTCCTAGTGCAGAGTAAAGATATTGACAGGGCTGACACCAGCACTGGGCATACCTGGACAGGTGCTGGGGCACAGTGCTGCTTTGGGGGCCCACATAAGGCTATTCATAAGGAACCCATGGAGATGAGCGGGGCTGTCTTCTAATAAAAACGGACCTCTGTGCACACTGTGACCTCTGGGGAAGCTCTCTGGAAGCTTTACAATAATCCCAGATTTCAATGATCAGCTGTAAAGTGTCTGCAAAAATTTGTAGAGTGATGAAATATACAGCTTCGACTTACATAAAAATTCGACTCAAGAACAAACCTATGGAATCTATGTTGTATGTAACCCGGGGACTGACTGTATATAGCTAGACCTGCATTCATTGACCTCACGGTTGAGGGTGCTCTTGTGTATTTTTGGGAAATTTCCAATGACCACACTTAATTTTTTAACTTTTTCCATAACTTCATTGCTAATATCACAAATATATGAAGGGTCTACCTAGGAAAGCTGTAGAACAGGCCTTTAAGGAGAAACTCTCGGAAACTACTCTCTGTAGTCAAGTGGACCCGTATTTGCCTAATTGAGAAGTTGATTGATTAGAGCATCAATAAAGCCGCTAATGTATTCCGAAGAAAGTCTTGGTGTTATAAGACGAGATTTCTTTCCGTATTAATTTGCGATTAATTAATGAGTGATTTATTTGGCATGGCTCGTTTGAAGACGGCACTTTGCAACTCAATTGGTCTTAAAAGTATGTCTTTAATGTTACAAACTGATCAATGCTCTTAAGGAATGGCGTAGGAGCGAGCGGCGTCTTCTAAAATGGGACATATGTCTTTACCTATGCATTGATCTAATAGATGGTTTTAGAGTATTTGCAGCACAGTACATTTCATTCACTAATTGCAATCTGCCCTCCGGAGTCAGACTTTTTTTTTTTTTTTCGAGGACAAAATATCGATTCTGTAAAACTTTAGTAATGTGAATGGTTCTTCTATTCCGTATTCCCATTCAATTTATTTTAATGTCAGGATATTTCATATGTAAAAGGATTGGCCTATAATAGCAACTCGATTTGGCAATTCGGTCTCTCCATTGTAAGTGATCGGCACAACCTTTACATCCCATGTACACTTGAAATATCAGTCTATTATACACGATTGGATGATATAATTTTATTAATTTCAAAAAACAAAAAGAAAGGGTCAAAATATAGGGCACATATTATTCTAGTCATGAAGGATTGCAAGGAATTCTATAATAAATTATGTAGTAGCTGGTTTGCAGAAGTGATAATACGCTGCACTGTATTCATTAACTAATAAGGTTGCGCAATACTAGAAAAATTGAAAAGTAGACACCCCAAAATTCGCACAAGCTCATCTGTGTGTCGCTAAACTTTCTGTAAATGGGTAACCTGATAAAGGGATACTATAGACTATTATAGACTATAGTACTAAATCTATAGTATACCTTCAAAAGGTTACTCATTTGCAGAAAGTTTTGCGACACACAGGTGAGCTTGAGCGAATTTTGGGATGTCTATAAGCCAACTCATCTGAGGTCAAGGGGCATCCTCCAAGGGGACTAACGGAAAACAAATCTCAATAATCCAGCCCCCCAAAAAGTCTATTTTTTTTCCTTTCGTAACCTGAGAGAAAACAAGCACTGGGGACCCGGGTTCCAGTCCCATCCAGGTCAACATCTGCAAAAAGTTTGTATGTTCTCTCCGTGTTTGCGTGGGTTTCCTCCGGGTCCTCCGGTTTCCTCCCACACTCCAAAACATACTGGTAGGTTGATTAGATTGTGAGCCGCATTGGGGAAAGGGACTGATTTGGCAAGCTCTGTGCAGCGCAGTGTAATCTGTGTGCGCTATATAAATAATTATTATTAATATTATTATTATTATTGTTTCTACTTTTCATTTTTTATAGTATTGCCCGACCTTATTAGTTAATGAATACGTTGCAGTGTATTATCCCTTCTGCAAACCAGCTACTACATAATTTATTATAGAATTCCTTGCAATCCTTCATGACTAGAAGAATAATATGTGCCCCATAGTTTGACCCTTTCTTGTTGTTTTCTGAAATTAATGAAATGATATCATCCAATCGTGTATAATAGACTGATATTTCAAGTGTACATCATGCTCTGATATTATACGTACACATCATGTGCTACAATTTATTAAAATATTCCCATAAGAGATTCTACCTACCTTGCCTTTGTATTGTCTAATGTTATGTATTTCATGCTACACGGCAGTTATTGGGTTTTTGTTACTCCTCCCACCGGACATGATGTTTGATCCAAGAGGTCTTTTAAAATGTTTGTAAAGCACATGTTTTTAGATCTAAGGATACATGCCGAAACGCGTAGATCTTTTGTTACTATGTGTCTGCATCTCTGACGTGTCAGGCCAGTTTTTATAGAATAACGAATGGACTTCTATACAAGACCTTTGAGTGCCGGACATCTACTTGACTATTGTCATCCTCCAAAACGTTACTTCTAGCCAGATGTCTGAGGAAGGAGAGGCATCCTCCGAAACGTCACTACTAGCCAGGGCATCTGGCATCTCGGAGAGGGCAGTCAGTGAGGACTATTTTATGCCTATTGACTCTATTGGATTTTGGAAGAATTTGGTGATGTGCCTTTACATTAATCCATGTGCATTTGTTGAAAAATATAAAGACGAAATGAATAAGAATTTTTTCCATAGTGGTGTTTACTATTTTCTGGACATTTACGCTGCTTGTGCCATCCATAGTCTATTGACCGATTGCCACCACTTCATGGAGGTGACTGTCGGGGGTTGTGTGGTGCTACACCCCTTCTAATAAACAACTAATGACCAAACCTACGGATTATTGGTCTTTGTACCCCGGAAACCCCCTATGTTTTGTATGGATAGTTCAAGAGCATTAAAGTAGTTCATGTAATTATAATACTTACTTCAGGACGGTTGCCAACACTTTGGTTCTTGGCAATTGTGATTTTGGGTACATCGCCACCCATTACCAGGGATTTGTCTAGATATGAACATTGAGAACTATATATTATTATATAAGTGTTGGTTACAATAATTTTTTACAATAATATCCTGGGTGCATAGCATATGAGGTGTAATGGGTCTCTTCTGTGAAGGGATTGTGTTCGGCTTCTTCGTCGCAGTAGAGTCATGGGTAATTCTTGAGTTAGTCAGGAGTAAATATGTAGTATGATTAAAGGCAATTTTTTTTACGCTACTTATATACTACGGTATAGTATGTGGTCCTCTAATGAGCGTCGCATTGTGGAAATCATTAACTTTGCTTTATCATGAGGCTGAGTCAGCAGTAAATGGGACTACTCGGGGGGGGGGGGGGTGTATCTCATATAGGATATTGGGAGATGAGAAGGGAAATTGGCGTCATTTTATTAGGGCTTGATCCTTTTGTATTCAGCGTTGTTTAATATGGAAGGAAATGTGTCACGTTTGGTTATTTGTATCTACGTGTAGAATTTGTTGCTTGGACCTTTGTGGAAATCTTCATAGAGATGTTTATGTGGCCATTCGTCAGAGTCGTCAGATTAGAGATGAACAGCGCTGGGATCCTTTAATTCTGTCCCTACATAAATGTTTTTAGTCATTCCCTAATTTTGATGGTAGATTTTCTTTTAATCCTGTATATCTGTACTAAATCACGTTATGGACATTAGCTAAAAAAATGGGAAAATGTTTTACCTGTCTACACATAGAAATGAATATATTTTTTATATTTTTTCATGAAAAAAAACAACCATTCTTGGTTGCCCGGAGAGGGTGGGGGAATGGGCCGACGCCGGACATTAACTTCCACGCACCTGCATCCATGGGTAAGCCAGGCTCTGCTTGGCTTAGAATTAAATGCTGCACAGACCACCGTCTGATACATCATGAGGCCAGAGCCCCTTGATGTATCCATTCGCGCTGGATGCTCAGTGGGGCAATTATAAGCCAGTGCACGAGCATCGGCGGATGATAAATAACCCCCAATGTGTCAGATTTCTGATGTACTTTTATTAACTTGTGACTGCTTTTTCTCTCAGTCTTATTGTGCTGCCCTTTTGCTCCTCACCACTGGAGGTATATACACATGTATGAACACACAAAGCATATACACATCACATACATGTTAGATATAAATTGTATAATATTCAGCATAATGGAGCACATTTACTTACCTGTCCTGTCGCGATCCCCGAAAGTGCATTTCGATGCCCTGTGCTGTGATTCACTAAGATCGTGCGCCCAATATCCTGCATGTGTCGCTTCCCCGCTCAGGTCCGACAGAGTTCACCTTCTTCTTCCTGGTGCATGTAAGTGCATTGACTTGCGAGACAAATTGAATCGTAAATCTCGCACTCAGTCCGAATCAGTCAGATCGTCTGACGGCATGCCCCCTGATTTCTTCACATGAAAGCCAGCCCAATTGCGCCACAATCTGAACACGTGCGACACAATCCCCAGTTAAATACCTGACCATTGGCGCAAATCCCGAAAATTTCTAATATCTGTCGAAAGTGCAATCCACGGACCCTTGGTAAATAAGCCACAATATGTATATAATGGTGCACATCCTCCATTCTTTTAGTGTTTCTGGTCGGATGATGGGGCCCCCTGACTCTGCAGGCCCCATAGCAGCTTCTATGGCTGCTACTACTGTAGTTGCGCCCCTGCTACAGAGATGAGGATCCTGAACAAAGGACACCTCCACCCTTCTCTATTAACTTTGAATTCACTAATAGGCTTAGGAAAAAATGAGTTTTCTAAAATAAATAGCTTGAGAATTTCTTGTAGCTGTCAAATTCCAGGATGGATGTGTTTGTACACTATAGAGTTTTCCCTTGTATCTGTAAACCCTTGGAGGGAGAAGGATGCTTTAAAATGATAAATCTAATCTAAGTTCAATTTGGCATAAGAATAGAGGGTGAAGATCAAAGATTCCGGGGAAGTTGAAATCTAATATAAAAAAATACCACCTGCTCGGTTCATTTCCATAGTAAAAGGGTCTTATTAGAAATGTCAAGACTTTGCCTTCTTAGAACTTTTGATTCTGCCCACAGGAGACACTTAAAAATAAATTGCTGTGTTTTACGCAAGACAAGGCGCAGTCCTATTTCTCCGGCTGGCTGCGATCTGATATTCAGATATGGCATGTTTTTAAATGGGTTTTAATAAGTTAAAATCTTCTTCGGTAATTAAGGTTTCTCTCATTTCTTCCGTTACTAACCTTATAGTTTTTCGTTGTAGGATACAAGTGGTTAATAATGTGAGCAAATCACAACTACACTCTCATGTATAAGCTCGTCAAGGTCTAAGAAATTGGAGTTTCTTTGGAATACTTTATTTAATGAAGCCACTTTTTTAAGACTATTCGGAAGTAGGGAATAGGGAGATAGAAATTCAAAGATTTGATATTTATTATTATTTATTTATAGAGAATTATTAATTCCATGGTGCTGTACAATCAGTAAGGGGTTCACATACATTACAAATGCAAATACAAAATACAAAACTACAGAGATCAGGAGACTAGTGGAGGAAGGACCCTACCCATGAGGGCTCACAATCTGTATGGGAGGGTAATAGGAGACACAAGGTCAGGGAGCAGGTGGGTTGTCGGGTTACATGTGAAGGTTTGGAAGGTGGGGGACAGTCTGACACATTTTGGTAGAGAGTTCCAGAGAATGGGAGAAGCACGGGAGAAGTCCTGGAAACACCATTAAAGAGATTTTATGAATTCTAGATATTGGTGATATATCCATAGTATGAGCCGTTAAGATCAGTTTGTGGGCAGAGATGAGTGGACCCATTCAGATTCGGTTTGTCCAAACCCAAGCCTGAAAGTTCGGTACAGGTTTGGATAATGCTTACCCTCCAACAGTAAAACCCCAGATCAGTTCTGGCACCAATTGCAGGTGTTACCGGTGGAAGGGGGGGGAGTCCAAACGGTGAACACGAACTTCCAGCTGTAGGTCCACTCATGCCTATTTGTGGGGTTCATACACATGGTACCTTTACATACTTGACAGTCCTTGATGCCTCTGGCACAGGAAGCATCATTGCCCCATCGGAACAAGCCCTTTAACTGTCCCCTGCCTGCAAGGGCGGGTTAAGACCACCATGGGCCCTGGGCTGTATGAATATTATATCCCCTACATGTCTGGAATCACTTCCTACTATGGTACTAGGATCAAGCTTCTTGGAGATTGGAAGAGGTGTCCCTTCTGCTGCTTTAAATCTACGGTTTCAGGACCTTTGGAGGACCATCAAAGGTCCTGAAATTGCTCTAGTATACGTGTGTATTGATAGCAGGAACAGATGTATGAGTATTTCATGGTTGAGGGTCCTTCTGAGTATAAAATTGGGTTGATGGTTTGGGTGGCCATGGGCCCCCTGTTAGGCTTGGGCCCTGGGCTACCACCCGAATTACCTATATTATAATCCGCCATTGCCTGCTTCTCCTAATTTCCACCCAGTCGTGAGGCCAAACAGTATCATTAGGCTATGGAGAGGCCTCACCAGATTATATTGTATTACACATCTACTAAAGCCTTTGATGTCTTCTACACCATTGCCCGGCCCATGGCTTTTATTAGGCCTATATGGTTATGGTATAGCATTGGAAGCTGTGAGGTCACCAAATTCTGATTAGTCACGATGACCCGGATTTACTTAGCCTGTTTTGTAGCCCATAGTGCAGGTTCATCACACCTTTTATAGTATAGGGGTGTTGCTTCCAAAAAAACAAATGAAAAGAAACGAGAAAAACAATCACCTCTTTTATGCAATCGACAAAAAGTTCCGTGTCACAAAGACGGCGAAGGAAACGGCTGTAGACTCTGAAGTCTGCAAATTCAGCTGCATCAGTAAAGGAAGTGATTACTTCTGGTCTATAACCACATTCAGTATAAGAGATATTGTTTGCATGAGTCATTAGTGTCACACAGCGGTGCGATTCTCATCACACGAGCCTGAGAAAGTGTTGACTTTCCACCACATCAGTTTCCAGTCCTACCTTTACCATTCCTCCAGCAGCCACCACCGCTGACAGCTCATATCTTATCTCCCCCCAGTCTACAACAACCCGTTATCTCCTCTCTTCTCCGGATGACTTGTCTTCAGCTCACTCAACAATCCACTAAATCCAATGCCCCAAAGTGTTCCCCTCTGAAATTGGCCAAGAACATGACCTATCGACACTGACCCCAGATGTCTCTCTAGGGTCTCAGATATTGCAAGTAGTTCTTCCGACCTCTATGTAGGGCTCTCGTAGATCTGCTGAGTGTATTGTGTTATACAAATGTGTGAGTAGATAGGCATGTACTTATAATATCTACATACTGGTATGTGCTACACCTTTTTCCCCACTGCTGAAGTAGAACATATTCCTTCAGGCCCTCCAGCTACTTGGCATCACTATTTAATTATTTTCTTCAGATAAATGTACATATTTCTTCCATTAAAATTATATGAATCTGCTCAGCTCCTCCTGCTCTATAACATATCTTAAAAAAGGACACTATGTACAATCTGCTCAGCTCCTCCTCCTCTATAACATGCTGCCTGCAGATAGAACACTATATACAATCTGCTCAGCTCCTCCTGCTCTATAACATGCTGCCTGCAGATAGGACACTATGTACAATCTCCTCAGCTCCTCCTGCTCTATAATATGCTGCATGCAGATAGGACACTATGTACAATCTGCTCAGCACCTCCTGCTCTATAACATGCTGCTGGCAGATAGGACACAATGTACAATCTCCTCAGCTCCCCTTGCTCTATAACATGATGCTTGCAGATAGGACACTATATACAATCTGCTCAGCTCCTCCTGCTCTATAATATGCTGAAGGCAAGTAGGACACTATGTAGATACTCTGCGCCACTCTTTATAATGGTTCATGCAAATTGGACTTTATTTTCAATGAACAGGCGGTCCCCTACTTAAGGACACCCGACTTACAGACCACCCCTAGTTACAGACGGACCCCTCTGCCCCCTGTGATCTCTGGTGAAGTCTCTGGATGTTACTATAGTCCCAGACTGCAATAATCAGCGGTAAGGTGTCTGTAATGAGGCTTCATTGATAATCATTGGTCCCATTACAGCAAAAACTTTTGGAACTCACTGCGGCAAAAAAAAATTTGGTCTGGAACTACCATTATAAAATATACAGTTTCGACTTACATACAATTTCAACTTAAAAACACACCTATGGACCCTATCTTGTATGTAACCCGGGGACTGCCTGTAATGGGTTCCCTAATAATAGCTGATTTTCGCTCCCCACTTCTCCCAGTGTGATGTCTCTTCTAGAAACACGAACGATTTCTTCTTTGATTTGTTGTCAGATGAGTAAAAGTAAACTTTCAGGTAACGTCTCCTGTTTTCCTTTTCCTTTTCACTATCATTAAACTTTTCCACTTGTGAAAAGTGCAGATTTTTTCAACAAAAAATTCCCCCGGCGTCGCGGCGTCCCTTTAATTAGCAGCGTGGCGCATAATCATGCATTTTAAAACATTGTTTACGAGATGCCGCCTCGCTGACATTTAGAGGGAGATTTTTCATATTTAACAACAAAACTGACATTCTCCCCGTTTGATAAATAGGTGTAATTAATTTTTGTAAATACCTACGGAAACTTTTAGAGAGAGCGCGTCGTGAACTTCAGAGCCGGCGCTGGATAGAATATAAATGCTAATTGAGTACTAATAATTATTAATAGTGCCGGGAGCCACATTACAATAAAGTATGGGGTCAGCTAATATTAAAAAATGAGATCCGTCGTTTTTTTTTTTTTTCGTGAAGCGCTTGAAGAGGAAAGTTCTTGGCTTCTAAGGAAAATCTCATTCCGTTCTTTTTGTGTATGGCCGCTAATGGGCTGTGAGTGTCTGTATTACTGTGACTATCCAGCTTACGGCTTGGATGCGGAGAGGTTCCTTAATTTAAAAGTTCCCCTAAATGTGCTTCTATTTACATAATATGTCCGCTTGAAAAATGAGGCTGATAATCTCTCCAGGAAAGAATCCGAAAAGTCTGCAATTTATAATGCACTTTCTATCTAGGCGATAAACGGCGGAGAGACAAAGATGGCAGCTGTGGCCATATGGTCAGCCGTCAAGCCTTCCTTTAATGATCCGAGGATGGTCCATGTTGTTTTACGCACTAAAGATGGAGAGGAGTCAATTTTCATTCCCATTTTTCTACAATATAATTTTTCCTAAAAACAAAAAAAAAAAGGCTGACGCTAATTTTGTCTTTTTTACTTATAAAAGGTTTAGAAAATCCATTTTAATCATCAACTTTTTTCTTTTTCTTTAAACCCACAACCGGATGCATTTTTATATTTTTTAAGATGTAAAAAGAATTTGCAGGCAGTCCCCAGGTTATGTACAAGATAGGGTCCGGAGGTTTGTTCTTAAGTTGAATTTGTATGTAAGTCGAAACTGTATATTTTATAATTGTATATCTAGACAAAAAATTTTGGCCTCAGTGACAATTGGAGTTTCAAAATTTTTTGCTGTAATGGGACCAAGGATTATCAATAAAGCTTCATTACAGACACTTTACAGCTGATTATTGCAGCCTGGGACTATAGTAACATCCAGAGACTTCACCAGAGGTCACAGGGGGCAGAGGGGTCCGTCTGTAACTAGGGGTCGTCTGGAAGTGTTCTTAAGTAGGGGACTGCCTGTAGTCAACATTTTGAAGCGGTTTGCCCGGAGTTTTGGGGGATCCCAGGGGGAGATAAGTTAAGGAGTGGGAGGGATTTATGAAGAGCCGGTGCATTGTTTGGCAGCTCCTGTCACATCAGATATACTAATGGAGTCCGGTCTCTTAGAGTATCCGGCTTATAACCATAGGGCTGGATCAATTTTAGGTCCGGTCCTGTCTGGCGGAGAATTGCTCTATAATCTGTGTCAGGGACTTCTGCAGGCTATGGTTATGCGCCGTTGTTGGGTGTCTTCGACCTGTCAAGACTCTCTACGCACACCGTCTCTCTCACTTATCATGGAGGTGGCATAAAAGAGGAGAGAGTTACATTTGCTGGCCTTGTTCCATGAATCATGACTTTTTTAAGACTTGTATATCAAGTGTCTTCCCCTATGAGTTCTTACCAAGCTCCAGCCCTCAATTTACTGCTGGTCGACTCTGCTCGCTGAGTAGTATCAGTACTCACCAGACACTCTACGGCTAATCGGTGGCCTCGTGGACCCCATTGACATAAAACCAGTGATTTAACCCAAACCCAAGAAGGCAAGTGACTGCCATAATAGTCGTTTAGATTCTTGTTCGAGGTAGGAGCAGTGGTAAATTGGCAGAAGACACCACTGCAACTAGGAGCGGCAGGCCACAGAAGTTTATTTCTTTCTTCCCCTATACCTCATCCTTGCTTTGTGCATATCACGGGCCTTACGCTACAGATCTCAAAATACAGATCAGTAACACCACTGCACACATTTATCATGTTTTCTCCACTTTTAAGAAACCCCCAAAATCACGTCAGAGATGAATCACCAGTTCTGCGGTACATTCCACCGAAAGCTCATGGATTAAGGCAATGATGTGTCTTCTTTTTCCCAAATATTATATTTCAGTACAAGAGAATTACCAAAAAGAAAAACCTGTTTGATCATTTTTTCCTTATGTATGTATTATATTTTACTGGATTGAAATGTAATATCAGCATAGTGTTATAAACGGTACACTTACATATCCGCCCCTACGTTTTTGGTTACTGAACTCTCAAGGCTCCCATTGCCTCCCAGCCAGTTCCTGGTCAGTTAATGCCCCCACAGTTGGAACAGAGGGGCCAGATGAGTTAATTCAGCTCCTTTAACAGTATGCTGCATTTAAGGGTCTCTGAGTTGGACAATCCCTTTAAGTTTTAAGAACACAACTATGTCATGGCTCTGTATCTGCTCCAACTTGTACATAACCTATTGTGGTCTATGGGATGACTTTATATTTAGATCTCAATGGCATAAGTTCATATTTTGGATTCTATAAGTAGTAACCTCTTGACCATCATCTTCTGTTACTGAAAGATCTACCCTGGTCTGTAGTTAGTGTTGTCTGACGAAGGACAAACATTCTATGAAGTTTTGGACAAAATGACTACAGGCAGTGTCTCTTTGGAGTTTAATACATTTTGAAGGTGGGGATGCCAAGTCTTTGGTTGTCAAAGTAAGATCTGCCTCAATGAAATGGTCTTATGGCGGAGTATTTCCCTTTCCGGATAGAAAATGCTTTCATACTTTGTCAAACCAAGCATGCAGTTTTAGATTGGGGTTCCATAAACTGCCAGAAGGAGGTATCCCAATCTCCATGAACCCCTAAGAAGTATATCTTGGTAGTCACCACATTGGGTTGTCTTCAGTTGAGCCCCTGGAGTTGTTGTACTAGAGCAGTGATGGCGAACCTTTTGGAGACAGAGTGCCCAAACTACAAGCTAAATCCACTTTATTGCTTCCTGTTCTTCCACATTTTCCAATCGTAATTGGCCCCTGAAGCCACCAAGTTGAAAGAAGGAGGGCAAATTCAGACTCTCATTGTAGCTCCTCTCCAGGGTCTCTCTGTACAAGAACAATGGTGGGTCCAGCAGGATGAGCTTCAAAAGATATTGCAGTTCTATCAAAACCTTCTCACTTTTCCTGCAGTTCCAAACAGCCAATAAAGTGTCACTTTTAAAATAGCACAGAGACTGCAGAAAGGTTTGGTGGATTTGGTCATATTTGGTGAACTCTGTCCTGGGGCAATGGTCTGAGTGCCCACAAAAATGGTTCCGAGTGCCACTTCTGGCACCCGTGCCATAGGTTCGCCACCACTGTACTAGAGCTTTAACCCAGCAGAGGATCCTAGTGGGTGAGTCTGTCCCAGAAAAAGTACTAGCTCATAGGTCAATGGACTGGTAGTTATTGATTATCAATTTTGAAATATCTACAGTGGTCTGTGGTTAGTGTTGTCCGACAAAGAAAAAAGATTCTATGGAGTTTTGGTCAAAATGACTATTTGCATCACTTTGGAGTTAAATAGGTGTTGAATTTCAGGATACCGAGTCTATTTTTTTCAAAGTAAGTTAGGTCACGATTAAATGGTGTCTTATAGTGGCTTATTTCCCTTTCCCGAAAGAAAATACTTCCATACTTTGCCAATAGCCCGCCAGATAATGTTGTTCTGGTAGCCCATTCTTCATCACCTCCCAGGGAGTAAACCTTGGTAGCCTCCACATTGGGTAGTCTTCAGTTGAGCTAGAACCAAACATCAACTCATAAAAGTAGAAATAGTATATTTCAGGACCATATAAATACATGTTAAGCATATAAAAAACACTATACAGAATTTCTACACATGGAATAAATGTGGAACAACAGATGGTATAGGTGCTGACTCAGACTCCATGTACACCATACCTAGATACACCCTAATATTCCATTAACTAGTAAAAATTTCGCTATTAACCATAAATCACTAGGGATACCACCAAGATGACATAACCAATACATGATGACCTACCAGTGCACATGGTTGAACGGGGTAGGGTAGGAGTCACAGGGAGCCACTAATGCCCAACTCAACAAATAGTAGCTCGTACGTCAATGGACCGGTAGCTACTGGAAGTAAAATATGTATTTTAGTAATTTAGCATTGCTTTGTGCACTTGGGTAAACAAGGAGAGATCGCTTCCTCTCCATTGTGTGCTCGTGATTTATGAAGATCCGGTATCGGTATGGCGGGCTATTTCATTCAGCTCAGCCATTAAACTGATGAGACCATTGTCCTGCTTCCGGGAGTCTTCCTCCTGAACCTTATTGATGTTCATCAAATCAAAAGAGCAAGATGGATGGAGGCTCCATGATGGGGCATCTCGACATCACATGAAGCTTCTCTGACTCTGTAGTCCTTGCTATTCTTTATAAAACGTACAGTACCGGGAGCAGAACTTCCCATTCAGCTAATGGATTATCAAAGCCGCGACTCCAATACGTCTCTTACTTTCCAATCTCATTAGCTGCTCAGTTTGTCTCTGCCATCTCCGCTATAGATATGATGATCTCTTTCAGTATTACCAGGCTCTGTAAGTTTAGACATAAGGAGAATCTGTCGCTTCTACAGACATATGTTTTACGAAATATGCTACATGTTATTCATAATTCATTATTCATAACTTTAATAAATTCTGTATAAGACACTATGTACAATCTGCTCTGCTCCTCCTGCTGTATAATATGTTGCCCACAGATAGGACACTATGTACAATCTGCTCTGCTCCTCCTGCTGTATAATATGTTGCCCACAGATAGGACACTGTGTATGATCTGCTCTGCTCCTCCTGCTGTATAATATGTTGCCCACAGATGGGACACTGTGTATGATCTGCTCTGCTCCTCCTGCTGTATAATATGTTGCCCACAGATAGGACACTGTGTATGATCTGCTCTGCTCCTCCTGCTGTATAATATGTTGCCCACAGATGGGACACTGTGTATGATCTGCTCTGCTCCTCCTGCTGTATAATATGTTGCCCACAGATGGGACACTATGTATGATCTGCTCTGCTCCTCCTGCTGTATAATATGTTGCCCACAGATAGGACACTGTGTATGATCTTCTCTGCTCTTCCTGCACAATATTATGCTGCCTGCAGGTAATAGTTACTGGTCTCTTTTTAGTGAGCTGGGTCATTAGGCTCCGCTCACTAAGCCGGCTCTTCTGGCTCCTGAAGCCACTCTATTACATGTATAATAGGGAGCCGCAGTCCAGCCAGTCACCCGATTCCACTCCACTTTTAACCCGATTGTATCGGGTTGAAGGGAGCGTGGTGAGCCGGTTAGGGGCGGGGTTAAGTGAGCCTCAGTGAGCCGACTCTCGTCTTTCACATAGAAGAACCGACTCGTTTGTGAACGACACATCGCTAGCAGATAGGATACTGTGTGCTATATACACAACTCCTCCTGCTCTACAATATTCTGTACACAGATTAGAGGAAAATGTACGATTTGCTCAGCTCCTTCTGCTCTGTAACATATTGCCCACAGACATGTAAAATCTGCTTGGCTCCATCCTTATCATAACATGATGTCTGCAGATAGGACTCCGTTTACTTAGCTCCTCCTGCTCTATTACTTGTTTCCTGCAGATCAGGGACTATGTTCAATCCACTCAGCCCCTGCCTGCATATAGGACACCATGTACAATCTGCTCAGCTCCCCCTGCTCTATAACATGTTGCCTGCATATAGGAGACAATGTACAATCTGCTCAGCTCCCCCTGCTCTATAACATGTTGCCTGCATATAGGAGACAATGTACAATCTTCTCAGCTCCCCCTGCTCTATAACATGTTGCCTGCATATAGGACACTATGTACATTCTGCTCAGCTGCTCCTGCTCTACAAAATGCTGCCTGCAGATAGGACACTATGTACAATCTGCTCAGCTCCTCCTGCTCTATAACATGCTGCCTGCAGATAGGACACTATGTACAATCCTCTCAGCTCCTGTTGCTGTATAAAATGCTGCCTGCAGATAGGACACTATGTATAATCTGCTCAGCTCCCCTGCTCTGTAACATGCTGCCTGCAGATAGGACACTGTGTATAATCTGCTGAGCTCCTCCTGCTCTGTAACAATTTGTTTCCAGTTAGGATTGTATTTTGCAGTGACACCGTTATGTCAGTTTGATGCTCTCTTGTATACATGAATAATTTGATGAGGACCATCAGAAAAGAATGAATAAGAATTTTAATTATTTTTTCCTTCTTTCTGTAGATATGGTCCGGAAAAAGAATCCCCCTCTGAGAAACCTTGCGAGCGAAGGCGAAGCACAGACTCTTGAGTGTGCTGCATCAGATAGAGAAGATATTTTGAGGTGCACAGAATTTCCCACTGATCCGATGCAAGAAAATAGTGAACCTTCTGACTCTGCGGAACAAAACAGCGACGATCAATGTTTCCACGATCAAGAACCTTCTTCCAGCTTTAAAAGGGACTCGGAAAGTGCGGGACTCAACGAGAGAGTTATCCTCAACTACAGCCACCTCAAAGGCAGGAATGTCTCCTATGATGAGGTGACAGAGAGGAATATGTTGGCCGTGTCCTCTGCAGATACTAGGGTCATTTGCGAGACCCTAAAATCGCCCATAAAGTCTGAGACTGATGAGACGCAAGAACTGGTTTCTGTCGCCTCTGGGGACACGTTAGAGACTAGAGAAGAAAATGACTTGTCGCCAAGGGCTGCCGACCTCACAATGCAAAGTGTTAAAGTAGACTCTAGTCCAGCCTCGGTGGCCTCTGAAAACCTTCAAGTGCCTTTAGATGGGAGTTCAGGGCTGAACAAAACCCACACTGTTGTGTTTGTCAACGATAATTCTGAATCTGCACCTTTATCCCCAGAACTTCAGGATTTCAAATGCAACATTTGTGGTTATGGGTACTACGGGAACGATCCCACCGATCTGATCAAACATTTTCGCAAATACCATCTTGGCCTACACAACCGTACTAGGCAGGATGTTGAACTTGACACCAAAATTTTGGCACTTCACAACATGGTACAGTTCAGCCAATCCAAAGATTTCCACAAGGTGAATCGCTCTGTGCTTTCGGGTGTCTTACAAGACATGAACTCTCAAAGGCCCGTTCTGTTGAATGGAACTTATGATGTCCAGGTAAGTGTCTTGGTCAAGTAGACTTCTTGTCTATATTTTATGTTTTGGGCTCCGTTTTTACCACATTTGAAGCACATTTCTCATTGAACCCCACCAGTTATTGAATTATCAGGAGCTTCACAGCTTAGTCATTGGGTCTAATTATTGGGTAAAAAATGCAACCGAAAACTCTGTTGCCCTAGACAATCTAATACCATGGCTCATTGCCTCCTATTTCATGGATGTAACATTAAGAATCTACTACATGTGTCCTGCATAGGCTTGCTCCAGTCTCAAGAGCTATCTAGGGTTATGTCTTACTTAAAGGGAATCTGTCATTAAGATTAAAGGGAACCTACCACCCCGATTCTACCTATAAAGGTAGATCGGGTGGTAAATGAATGAATGGGACACCTCGTAGCTGCACGCCGTCGTCCGAGTCCCCGGCCTCGTCCGAGTCCCCGGCCTTCAGCTGCGCGGTTACGGGGCCGGAGCTACTGCGCATGCGCACAACGCCACAGATTCCGTGGGACTTGGATGAGGGCACGCAGCTGCGAGGAGCTGCGCGCCGAAGATTAAATGGTAGGCTGAGTAAAGAGGCTTCTGGGACGTGGAGTAGCCGCGACTTGTACCCTCATGTCTGGCTACTCCACGCCCCAGTAGCCGCTTAAAAAAAAATTACATATGCCAGCATTAAAGTTTTCTAAAAGATAGCCCGACGTGAGGATTAGCCCAAAAAAGGGATATCCTCACGTCCCATTCATCCACCTACCACCCGATCTACCTTTATAGGTAGAATCATGGTGGTAGGTTCCCTTTAAGGTCCACAAACTATGACCAACCATCACAGTGATGTCCTCCTAAATGACACATAAATAGATCTTTAAATTCTGTATACAAAAGAACTGGAATAAGTCATGAGGGGGGAGAAGAGTTACATGGGGATGTCCTATCTAAGCGTGGTCTACGTCCCATGGTCCAGTTACATCATCACAAGCCTCAGTGGCATCAGCTGTAGGTCGTTTGTGAAGATGTAATTGTCCTGAAGCAAGTGTCCGGCCAAGGTGATTCTTTTTTGTCCCTGTGACTCCTTAGTTCGTTTGTATAACCTGTTTAAAGTCCTTTTTTTTACTGTAACACAGAATTTTCCAGAGTATCAAAATACATCAATCTCATTGGATCACTGTTCTAGATAACATTGTTGGTGATGGCTTAGGGCTTAAATGGAACCTGTAACCAAGGACCTCATTTTCGCTACAGACTGGCTGGTTGCAGGAGCCCATTACAGCTGCATTACAGATATGCCTTTCTGCCTTTTCCAAGCTAACTCCTCAGCTCTCAGCTCCACCTTTGTGCTCCTGTACAGCTCCTCCCTTCCCACTGATGTCAGGTCACCAGGCTGTGACTCCTGCGAAGGAGCAGGATGGAGAAGCACAAAGGTGGAGGCAGAGAGCTGAGGAGTCTGCAGCACAGACAAGTCACGTGTTTTTTTTTCTGAAATGCAACAAAACTAAAGCCCAACCCCTGGGACTACACAGATGATTCTGTCAGGATGCAATGCAAGTTCTAACACACAATTATACTGTAATGCAAATGCTTAGAGAATTCAGGTGTAATGAGCTTCTCCAACCTGTCTTTAGTGAAAATTGGGCCCCTGGTGACCATTTCCCTTTAAATCCTTATAACTTGTCTCCAGTTCTTTTGGCTTTGTTATGGTAGAGGTCTGAACTGGTTTGTTGGGATTCGATTGCTGGACTGTTCAATAAAAACTGTATTTTTGGGTAACTATCAATGAATGTTTTTAGAATTTTTTTGTAAAACTGTATAATGATAAAATGTATGCAGACAATGTAATCTATACATGGAATGGATAAACATAATGTGCCCCTGGTTTAAATAGCCGGTGATACATGTTATGTATAAGCACGTTCACAGATTGAAATCTATAGCAGTCTTATAGCGTGTAACTGTAAGGCGGTAATTTATAGAAAAGTGCAGGACACCGAGCTATTTTAGACAGCGGCCCCCTGCTGCTCCACCAGCTGGAGTATTCGCCAGGCTGAAATACTTGTCTGGTCGGTAAGCAATGATTGACTGGGTCAGCCTTCGAGACGTGACTGCAGCTATCAGTAAGTCACAGGCAGGTAGTGGCTAAGGAGGGGGGTCAATGTCCCATCATGTTTTTGTTTTAGGATTGTGGTTACAGGACTGGTACTGTCTATGCTTTTGGAGTAGTTTTAGCAGAATTGAAGCGATCTTGAAATGGATGTTGGTCTGGTTTCATGTGGTTCATATAGTGCCATAGATTTACACGACAGATCTGTATGTGAAAAATTTGGTAGTGCTGCTATACGGGGTGTAGGTAGCAATTACTCCTGAGCTCTGTTGTAGAGTTTGTATAGGATATCAATAATGGAAATATTGAAGGTTTTTTTCAATTTAAAGGGGCTGTCCACATTCAGCAAATAATTGATAGTGTTTGTACTATCTATTGTATATACTATCTGTATGAATTCCTCACGGTTTTCTAGATCTCTGCTTGCTGTCCTTCTACAGAACGCTTTTATGGTTACTTCCAGTGGATAGAAATCTGGCTATGGCCTTGTGATGGACACGCAGGTGCACGAGTCGGTATTATCATAGATGGTAATCAGAGCCGTGTGATACTCAAGGCTTGTGCACCTGTGTGACATCACATGACCATGGACTGATGTCTATCCACTGGAAGTAAACATAGAAGCTCTCTATAGCAGGACAGCAAGCAGATATCTAGAAAACCGGGAAGAATTGATACAGAAAGTATACTGGAAAATTGTATAATGTTTCCTTTCACAAATATATCAATTATTTTGTGAGAGTGGACAACCCCTTTAATAGGGAACTGTAGCTGAGATTTTATAGAAGTGAATGGGATCAGAGGTGCAATTTCCAGGTCTGACCACTACGCAAAAATGGAGCACGAGAGACCACCACTAAGCAGCTGAATCTAGTTGCCAGAGAAAACACGGGAATGGACCTGGGTAATTGCGCCATCATACGAATGGGAGCTGAGCTGCAGTTATACAGTTTGGCCATTACATAGAGAATGGAGCTATTCTATCAACGTTCTCTACGTTGCTTCAAATGAGGGGATCAATGAGGTTCCCACATACAGCCCCATGGATGCTACTTGCTCATTGATTGGACGCATTAGTGGTTTCTTGGCATATAACTTGCAGTAGTGGGATTTGTATTTGCCGTCGTAGGATGTAGACCACTGCTTCCATCTGTGTCTTGGCTTTCCAGGCTACATGCTCTATATACAATGATGTGACATGTTTCTCTATGTATTTATTATTTTTGAAGATAAAGTAGATGGCGGCATTCATCTCTGCCGCGTAGCCTTTGATCTGCAGTAACCGCGCTCTTTACTGCCGAATGTTTAGCTCAATGTAAACAGACATAAACATTCCTCCATTCTCGTATTGTTCTACCGCCGATATTACAAACGGGTCTGTGGGATTTTACTGCTCGGCGGGAGGAATCTCTTTGACTAATTTTGGAAAGTTCTGTGTTATCGGGATCTGCTTTCTATTTGATGTAGAGTCTTTTTACCCTACAACAACGTCAGACCTTGAAATAACGTAATTCTGAAATATATGAAAGTCTCCATTGGCTAGGGGTTGGCCAATCCCACGACCCTCTATAAAATGGGCTGACTGCATTATATTTGTTAAGGTCCTCATCTCGATACACATAAATAGGATGTGCCATAAAGTTATGACAGATGTGGGTCCTAACACTCAGACCCACATCTATCGAGGGAGTGGCAGTTCCTTGATCCCCTACCCACCACTGACCTGAGCAGAGCCACTCTCCAGGGATCTTTACGAGAGCAATAACAGCAGCCTATACTCTTGGTGCTCCCACCCATGCATGGTACACTCTCCGTTCAGCCCAGCATCGGCAAAGGGATCAGTGGACCCCATGATGGTTGTGGTCCCAGAGGTAGGACCTTCATCTATCATCTACATGACCTATCCGGTGGATAAGGATGTTCATTACGAATACTGTATTCATGTAATAGACGTTGGCATCTCAACTCATCAGTCACATGGCACCACGGATGAGGTCTAAATCTGAAAGCTCTGTCCCTGGTGTAGAGGTCACCTCTGGTTCACTACAGTCTGTGCTTTTCTATTGACCTGCATGAGAGTGACATAAACGGTGGGGTAGCTAGGACCCCTGCTAGACTCCTGGATGGTGTATGCAACAGGTGCCATCAATACTATAAATTGGCAGATCACAGAGGGTTCTAGTTACTGCATCCCCATTTATTGCATATTAAAGGATTTTTAGCAACTTTTGGTGCTACCCCCTTTCCAGAGAATAGGGGAATAACAATAATAATTTTCGCTGTAGGTCTGACCACGGTCACTCACACTGGTTATGAAAATGTCGGAGAGAGCATAGTAGTGCAACCTTAAGAACTCCCTTAGTGATCAATTATTGTCTCAACGATCAGCACAACTCATCAGATTGTTACCCTCTATCCTTTGGATTGGTCATTAGATTTTGCCCAGAAAGACCCTTTATAGAGGATTGAACGTCCCCTTAGACTATTACACAAAAAAGATGAGCGAAGCAGTTTGATAAATAGTTGTGTGGGAACAGATCCAGTACAACTTGTAAGGGCTTGGAAATCCAGTGGTTGGTCTTGACCAGGGCAGATTTGGCATCTTGGGGACCCCAGACAAAATTATGTCTTGAGGCTTCTCTGATGCCAAACTCTACCCCTTGGAGAAAGTTGCATCCCACCACTGTGTGAGACCCCCCTGGTTTCCAGGGCCCCAAAGAGTTGTGGCAGATGTGTTATAAGTAGTAATCAGCTGACCTGAACCGTAATGTTTGGGTTCGGGTCCGCTGAAGTCCACTCAATGCAAACCCAGACTTCAGTCATAAGCGTGCTTGTGAATGCTAGCCCAGATCAACAGCTTAAACACTGGGTGCGTTGGACCCATTTATGGGGTTAACACCTGTGCTTGGATTCGAACCCGCTGGACCTGAATACTGATGGACCTGCCCATCAGTAGTTATAGGAAGATCTACCTCTGGGTCCTATCGGATCATAACCTTCCAGGACAAATAAAACAAGCAAGTTTTTTTTTTCAAAAAAATTCCTTTTTTTTTTCAATTTCTTTTTGTATCCCCAAAATTTTTCTACAATATCTGCAATCTCCTCAATTATACTAACATTTTAATGCGCTTACCCCTGGCTGAGTGCAAAAAAAGCTATTATTTTTTCTTATTTAGGTCATCGGTTTTTGTAAAACCATAGAGCAAAGGTCGTATGACTCCACCATGATGGAAATTTAAAAAAAAACAAAAAAAACCTTTAAAACCCAGTTAATTATTGATCTGTGTAAATCTATATACAATCTATAAAATGAATACAACTAACAATACAATAAAATCCTAAAGATAAACAAATAATTTTTTTGTATCAGAATAGTTGGTTTTTTAGTTTTCTCTGACCCCCGCAGTCAGGACCACACAGCCTTATCCCATTGCTTTTTAGATTTTAGGACTAATTAAAGGGGAACGGGAAAAGCCTGGGAAAACTTAATAAAAATTGCTTCAATATGTTGTAATTTCCATTATTTTTGAGGGTTATGTGGAGCTTTTTGTAATTAAATCTGATTAAGCCAATCAATCAGACGAGCTCTCGTTCTGCCAGAGGGTTTTTTTTTTTTTTAAAGCTTAAAATATCTTTAAAATCTAATGTAAAGTCTACTTACTTTATTATACTTACACTGTGCTGCAACAATGTATTCTGCAACGCCGAATATTTTGCTTCCTTATCAGTAGATAAAAATGGTTGCATGTTTTTCATGCTTTAGTAAAAAAAATAAAAAATAAAAATTTAAACTATATATATTTCTTTAAAAAATACTATCCCATATTACAATAAATAGGTTTTCTAAGCTTAAGAGGCTGGTGACATATCCTACAACGCTAATCACCCGCACATATCCATCTGTTCTCAGTAACTGTTACAGTAAGAAAGTACCAAGGTGCAGACAGCGCCGTTCTCTGTGTGGTGGCTGAACTGAGTCTCTACAGTTCATATAAATGTACCGATCTGCAGTACCCTGGTTTTACCATCTCACAAAGAATGGCGCTGTCTGCTTCCTGTTCCATCCTTTAGTTATCAATTTCCGAGAACACCTGATTTCATGGGTGCTGGATATTGGACCTCCACCAATATGATATTGAGGACCTATTGTATAAATATCTTTTTTAAAATGTTAAAATTTAATCAGGAAATCTAATTAAAGAGGAAATGTATCATCAAGATCATGGGACACTTGGATAAACCAGGCACCATGAATGTGGTAAACTTCTTATACTCGTCATCCAAGACCTCTTTACTTCTAAAATCAACTTTTAAAATTATGCTAATAATACCATGTGCTAATAATACCACAGGCTGTAACACAGTCTCCCCCTTCCCCTGCTGGCTCAGCACTTCCCCCTCCCTCTGCTTGATGTAATCTCACACAGTAGAAGGGAGGGGGAAAGCTTCTGCACTGTGTAACAGCGTTTGAAGTTACAGCACAGAGAGCACCATATTAGCATAATGTTAAAAGTTGATTTTAGTAGTAAAGAGGCCTTGGATGACAAACATAAGTAGATTACCACAGTCCCGGTGCCTGGATCTATGAGTAATGTCCCTGGTTTATCATGATGGATTATGATGGTAGATTTCAGAAGTGTACGAGATCCAACACAGTTGGAACCACATTTCTTCATACTGCCGGCATAGGAGTAGAGGACTATTGGAGTGAGCGTGGTGTCCTGCTTCTCCCCCTCCAGCCTCCGTTAGTTGCATGTTCCTCCTTGACTCTGTTCCATGTTAGGCGCTGTGTACATGCAGCCTTATCTGTTATGACTAGACTATACAGGAAGCTGAGTAGATCCAGTCCAGGAGGGGAAAAATCGACTTTACAGAGGGGCCTCACAAGTCAAAGGACACGTTACAACTGCATTCATTACATGTGTGTACCATCCCCCAAATTATGGAGTCAAACATCTGATGCAAGGCAAGTGTGTTTACACAAGTGCTACCAGGGGTTTTACACATCGAGTTACTCACTGGTGGGAATACGTCTCGGCCAGTCCTTGACACCGACTATTCTAAATATTCAGGAAAGGAGTGAAACCTCGGAACGACTTGTCATGTGAGAATATGATCTTCATATTGTACAATTCCCAAACTGTCATGATCGTCCCCGAGTGTAATGTGTGTTTTTATTACTGTAAGATCTTTTTGCTTGCTCTGAAAAGAGATGATATTCATGGCCGTATTTTTGTTTTTTGCTATGATGAGACCATGTGCTAACAGTGCCCAAACTCAATATCACAACTTATACCCAGTCCATTGGACACGTGTTTGATAGTGTCTCCACCAATCATGAGAATCTACATCTTATTTGAATGGAGAGATGATCGTGTGTATACGTTATTTTATCTTATGCCTGGTCCACACCTGGGTTGCTGGTTTTCATGTCTCTGGTCCATCCAAATGCCTTCATAGCCTCTGATTGTAGCTTGAATTAGGCTTTTTGAGACAAAGGGGGTCATTTACTAAGGGCCCGAATCGCGTTTTACCGGCGGGTTACGCAAATTTTTCCGTTTTGTGCCGATTTTCCCTGTATTGCCCCAGGATTTTGGCGCACGCGATCGGATTGTGTCGCATCGGCACCAGCATGCACGCAACGGAAATGGGGGGAGTGGCCGAACAAAAACCCGACGGATTCGGAGAAATTGCCGCATTTAAAAAAAAAAAGTGTTGCGGGACACGAGCTTACCTTCACCAAGTATAGGATCGTGCACTCCGGCAGGTGTATGGAGCCAGAATCCGTTGGCTCTGTAGTGGCTTTCAATAACCGATTATAATATGTACGGTTTAGACCCGGGGTCAATTACAGACCTCAAGGAAGCCAATGGCCACCAAAACCACTCACCAAGTTTGATGCTGCATTCTAGAGATTATAATGAGAGGGACCTCAAGCCCTGAAATCCTGATACGTGTGTTCTGCCTCTCAGCATACTAACACCCTTCCACGACCTTTGATGGTCTACAGAAGGCCCTCAAACTGAAACCCAACAGAAAAGATCCCTCTCCTTTCCAAAGAAGCTTGATCCTGGTTCCACAAGTAGGCAGTAAAGGTAAAATACTAGACTTTTGGGGGCCCGCAATTTTTAGGACCCATGGCCAACTTAATCTGCTCTTGGTGACTTCCACTCACTTTCATTTAGAGGTCCACTACTGGGGCACAAAATAAACTTCTATCCCCTCTTTTGTGATTTGTTTATGCCAGGCTATGCATCTGATCCTTGTGGAGTACAGAAGTCCTCTCCGTACTGATCAACTATTGATAACCTATTCTGTGGACAGGCCAACATTAGAAAGGAGGCGACTGGACATTCCTGTACTGGTTCGGCTGCATGACCCGGATATGTTGCCAATCCATCAAATTGACGCTGCAACAAACTAGCCACCATGACTATGATTGGCCGTAGTAATATCAGATCCAGATGGCACGTGAAATGGTCAACCTCCACTTTCATGACCACCATGACCATCAAGTGGAAGTCATGGGACATTCATTCTCATGATTGGTGGCATCTGATTAATCGGACACTTATCACCTACGCGTATGGGATTTATAAGTTGTGATTTGGGGTCTAATTATGGATTCTACATCCATTTGGGTGCCATATTTTGGAGATATCTTTTAGCAGAGACATTTTTTATACAAATTAACACCTACATAACAAATCACCGCATGGAGAGTTTGGCTCTACCTTCCGACATGAACTTTGGTACTTGCAGAAATTCTACATTTTAATAATAATGGCGACATAAAAATGAAACAAAGCAAAAATAACATTATTCTAGCAATGTGTAAGGGCATGGCTGACAGATTTTATGCATCAATTATGTATTCTATTTTCCAAGGAAGCAAATGAACATCAATAAACAATGAGAGAGGTCCCTGTCTGTTCCGGCTTACAACATAAATTAGGGGGAGGGGGTTTAAAGTGCTAATTTTGTCCTGGAGTCGAGCCAGTTTGTATATAAATAGGGTGGAATATGAATAATGCTTTATGAACAAGTCACCTGGCCGGGATCGGTGCCAACATAGGTATAAAGCACATAGTCATCCAATGAAGGAGAGCAAATTATACAGAGTATAGATGAAGACTTGTCACCTACCCACAATGACTGGTCATGGGGAAAGTCTTGTTGTTGGGATCCTCATTAATCACGATATCCGAGATACCCTGCTTTCCAAAAAAGGGGGTCCGTTTTCTTCCACCAACTCCATAGAGATGAACGTAACAGCCGGCACATGCGCGAATGGAAGCTCTGGTCATCTTGAGTGCAACAGAAGGGACAATGGATCCCATAATCATGATTGGTGGAGGTCCGATCACTGAGACCCCCAAGTTTGGCCCTGCCCTGTGGATAGGGTGCATAGAGTTTAGCTTACTTTGCCCAAACTATTTTAAGCCATGAGTCATTTTAAAATTGTGAGCAGTGGAAGCAAATGTTAATGGGTTGGCTTGGATGTGCCCATTGAAAAGATTGCAGAACTGGTTGCTTGAATGGGAATGAGCCTCATATGGGCTTCAGACTTGTACGTGATATCACTGGGCTGAAGGCTAAAGTGGAAGCATCATTTCCCAAAGCACCTTGACTGTTTTGATCATTAGGGTTTAAGAATGTTGCAAACGTAAAATTAGGTAACCAAATTTTAGCAATCTAGAAAACCCCTATGTAGGATGCAAAAATTCCACAGCAGGGGTGCAGCACAAGAGAAGTTCTGGAGGTTAATCACTTCTGCATCAATCAACAATATGCTTAAAAACTGTCTAAATTCTTAATAAATATGGGGGAAGGCATTAAGATAAAATTTTGACTCAAATTAAAACAGAATTCTTTCGTAAATTGTTTGATCAATCTCCCACAGAGTTTCCTAATATGAGGGGCGGAGCATGACCATGACCATGACCACGGATTGAGAAAGTTTTTTTATCCAGATAACGTGGGATGATTACTAATTGCTTTCTAAAATATGCTAAGATTTAGGTCATAGTGTAATCATTATGAAGAAAAAACTTGACAAGGGGGCGTGGCTTAAAATGTAGAAATAAAATCTTGCTAAATCGGCCAACAAATAATGGCGAACACTTAAACAAAAAATGCACCAAATGTTTGACACTTTTTGGGTCACTGTGATGCATCTGGGGCATTTGTAGACTGTGCCGTTATAGTTTCCACTGTCTACGAGACAGGATTAGTGGATGTCTATTAGAGCGCGGCACCTGTGAAGCATTTAGCATTATACCATACTAAACAAGGCGTTCTCTCTCTCTCACTCCAGCTCATCCTAAATCCCGCAGATGTGTAATCTGTGGCAGAGGACAATCTACATTATAAAGTGCTTCCTCCTGTCGTGACCCTTCTAAACGTTTCCATGCCGGAACATTCTTCTCTGTCGGAATCGATGCATTTAATGTCGGATCCTACAGTTTAAGTGCTACAATGTATTTTGGAGGGGAATAGTATAATTTATTGCAAATTCAGATTTGACTAGATTATTTGTGGTTTAGAAAAGAGGTGTATGAGCAGGTGGAGCCGGTGGTGACCCCTTTAGTTGGTGGATTTCTATAAGGCTGCGAGTAATCCTACTACATAAAAAGGGGTTTCATATAAATATGTATATCCTAACATCATCATCTTCATTCATGTAGTTTTCTCCTCCATGTCTCTAGGCCTTTCTTAAAGGGGTTGGCCACTGTACATAATGTGAGAGGGGAGTTGGGGGAGCAACAGTGAAGCTTACTTTCTATTAGGGTAAATAAGGAAGTGTAACGGTTAGAGATTCTGTAAAAAATCCCTTATTGAAAAATATATAAAAACTAACTTGTATCAGTGACTACCTCCATGAGTGCTTCTATCTCTGCTAATAATGTATAACACATGGAGCTGTCAACTTTTGCTCTGACCATAGTTAAAATCATAATTGTGGGGGAGCTGTGTCATACTCCCCAAACCCCTATGATTAATAATGGTATAGAGACAAAAAAGGAAAAGGAACCTGTCACCAGAAACTGACCTAATAAACTACTACCGGTATGTTGTCTAGCATCTTTACACCTTACAAATCAAGTTTCCTTCATCGCCCAGCATAGTTCCATCACCCAGAAAATCAACTTTGAAGGGAAATGCAAATTGGTAGTAAAAACTTAAGGAGGCGGGGAGTTTAAGAGTGAAGTCAAGCTCCCCCTACCTCCGAACACCTCCTCATGTGACTTACTTCATGCACCAGACTTCAGGAGATCTGGTTAGTGATGTCTCATGGTTCAGGACCATCAATTACAGTGGAGGGGGCATTCTGAGACAGGGAGAGCTTGACTTCAGTGTTAAACTCTCCACCTTCTTGACTTCATACAATGAATTTACATTCACTACAAAGTTGATTTTCTGGATGATGCCACCACCCTTCGCCATGAAAGAAATATGACCTGGAAGGTGTTCAGCTGCTTGACAACATACTCTTAGTGGTTTATTAGGTATATTTCTGCTGACAGGTTCCCTTTAAGGACTTTTATTTTACCGTCAATACTTTTTGGATTTTATTTTTATCACTTTTACTGTTCAGTAATAATGGCATGACATTTTTTTTTACAGTGGAGTTGTAGAGTGGATACCAAATATAAATAGTTTTTGGTTTATTTAAAGTGAACCTTTGACCAGATTTTACCCCACTCAACTAGCAGCCCCCTCGGGAGGGGGTGATATGTACTTTCTAGAATTTCCTCTTTTATGTGAAATCTCACACGTTTACCTATTAAAAATCTCCCCCAAAGTCACGCAAATGTGACTCTTCTCATCCCATTTTCAAATAAGATGAGTCAAGTTTAGTGGTTGCTGCGGTAATGTCACTTCAGAAACCCCTATCTTGGGTTCTTTAGGACACATAAACATGCTTTAGTGTCATAGTAAAGATAAGAATCTCATCTTTAAGATCCCATCAGGCTTATGGTTCTGTGAGCTACAGAACTAGACCTATAGGCAGTCAAATAATAGGCAGGAACTGCATCTGCATTTCCATGTCTATGTATTTATCTGTCTGTATCCATGGTTCTGTAGCTCACAAAACCATACTTGAAAGTTGAGATTAGTATCTTTAAAATGACATAAAAACCATGTTTGTAGGTGCTACGGAACAGGAGATAAGGGCTTCTAAAGAGACACTTCTCCTGCAACCACTAAACTTGACTCGTCTTATGTGAAAATGAGGTGAGAAGAGTCACATTTGCCTGAATTTGGTGGAGATTTTATTTTATTTTATATAGATTTCACATAAAAGAGGGAATACTAGAAAGGACATTTCATCCCCTACGTGTGTGTGTGTTTGTGTGGGGGAGTGTTAATAGATTAGAGGGGTAAAACCTCGTGACAGGTAACTACAGTATCGTAATACAAATAAATTAATAAGGGCACCGTTTTTATTTTACTTTTTTTTAATCTTATTTGTGTTTTTATTTCTCAGGTCTTTGCTGGACACAAATAATCCTTCAGCTTTCAGCTTTTTTATTATTTTTTTTTATTACACTTCTATGGCTTCTCGTGGTCTTATCTCTTCTTTTACTTTTTACACTTATCTTTTTGTCTTATTTGATGTTTTTTTAAAGAATTAATCATTAAAAATCAAAGAAAAATTACACTTCAAAGCTGCGGTATTTTTTTATCCCGTAGTAAACAAACTGGTTGCGACAAAAGTGCACAGAGAAATAAAAAAAAAAAAGAACGAAAAAAAAAAAGTTCTCTCCAGACATCCTGCTTTTTTCACATAGATGGGAGGTGATTTAGAACTTGACCTGCATGTGTGTGGCATTATTTGAGAGAAACAGGGGAACATACCAGAGTCTACATGACGGCTGGCTGATAACAGCCAGATGTAGAGGATACATAAAGGGGCCTTTCACTGCTGGTATACAAAAATAAAAAGGCCTTATTGTAAAAGAAAAACACGCTCCCAACTAGAACCCACGGAAGGTAAAATCCGGAAAAAAAAAAATAGTGTGGGGTAGTGAAACGGGTCAAGGTTAACCTTGTACACGAGCAAAAGTAAACAGACGCCTCGATAAGCCGGTCCCAAGTCGTTCTCCCAGATCTGTCTCTAGTCACACACGGTTTTTTTTTTTTCCGCGCTTTGTTATTAATAGTAAAGTTTATGTTTCGATAGAACGGATTGGACACTTCTCCGATGCCGCGCGCTCTCTCTCTCTCTCCGAAATAAAACAGATGTGTGAGCTATCTCTGTTTGAACTAATCGAACTAGAAATAAAACAGCTGAGGCTAGACCGGACCTCCTGCCAAAGTCACAGAGAGCGAAAAGTATAAGGGGAGGGATTGCAGACAAAAAGAACCCGAGCGAGCGGCCGGGAGATTATCTAGTCTAGATCTGCCTCTTCCCAGACTAGGAAGATTTTTTTTTTCCCCTAAAGTTTAAATAGAAGTAATGAAAAAAAAGCTTTTAAAAAGATTAAAAAACTCGATGATACAAAAAAAAAAAAAAATGGATAAGATATCACAGACAAAAAGCCGTAGTGTAGAGCAAGGAGATGATTCATTGTATCGAGATTTTTTTGGTTTTTTATCAGCCTTAAATTATTAATGTTTTTATCTATAATATTGGTTATTAAACCTTGATCGACGGATTAAAGGACAAACTACCACCAAGATGAAGGATTGTAAACCAAGCACACTGACATACTGGTGTGTGACCCCTCTGCCAGGATCTGCTCTTCTTTTGGCTTCTTATGCCCTTATTTTCACAAGAAAACGCTCAGAATTATGCAAATGAGCCTAAGGGCTCCCAGGTCTATCGATGTTAATTAGGGCTCAAGTTTGTACAATTTTTATAGACATTTTTTATAAAAACAAGGGCCTAAGAAGCTTAAAGAAGAGCAGATCCTGCCAGAGGGGGCGCACACCAGTATGTCAGTGTGCTTGGTTTACAATCCTTCATCATGGTGGTAGATGTCCTTTAAGCTATGTCCTTAGGGTAGAGGCCGCCCTAACTTAGGCTCCTCCTATGTAGTCCTGTAAGGAATGGGGCCATTAGTGAGCAGGAATATTCGCTACACTATGGATGGAAATGTTGTTTCCAGCTATGAGAATAGGGTAAATCACCTGGTTGGTTGGGGTGCTGGGTGTCGCACACCTATAGATGTGCTATCCTATGGTTAGGCCATTAATGAAGTTGTTCCATGTTTGGTTATTTTCCCCTATGTACAAGATCGTGGATATCAATTTGAAAGGTCTACATCCTACTACCAGGATCCTCGACAATCACAAGCCACAAGCATGTCCAACTGCTGGGTCTAGCAGGGCCCCATTTTCATTAAGGGAATGAAATGTCATGTAGAGCATCAGACCTGCCGATCCATTGTGTGGTTACAGAGATTTGGAAAGGAATTTCTGCTTGTAGACAGTGAATTGAAGTATCAGAGATGGGTTTCCCTTCTCCGCAATTTCCGGCCATCCCAAAGTATTGAATTTCAGGGCATGTGCTCGCTCTACCATTTTATTTAGTTAGTGAGAGAGTTACCCCAGCTCTCGTGATGGGACGAGTCCATTCTAATGATTTGTGTGGGTCACAGCATTCAGACCCCCATCAGCTTGGGTCCAACCTTTTTAAATTTAAGGACCCCTTTAAAGGACATCTATCACCATAGCAAGGATTATAAACCAAACATGCAGACATGCTGGTATGTTCCTCCTCTGGCAGGATCTGCTCTTCTTTTAGCTTCTTATGCCCTTGTTTTGAAGAGAAAAGGCCTTTAAAATGTATGCAAATGAGCCTGAGAGGCTCCAGGCTCCATTAACTCCTATGGAGTCTGGAGCCCCTCAGGCTCATTTGCATAATTTTAAAAGCCCTTTTCTTCAAAAAAGAAGAGCAGATCCTGCCAAAGGGGGCACACGCCAGTATGTCAGTGTGCTTGGTTTACAACCCTTCATCCTGGTGGTAGTTATACTTTAAGGACATTATTAAACTTTAGAAATTTTTTTCTTTTTTTCCAATAACACTTGATCAGTAAAAATGAAATGTGGACTTTTTCTGCAGGTCAGTAAACCAAATTTTTATTTATTTTTTCATTTTACTAGTCTAAAAAAATATCTGTGAGGGCACCATTTACAGGAAGTCCCCGGGTTACATACAAGATATGTTCCATGGGTTTGTTCTTAAGTTGAATTTGTATGTAAGTCGAAACTATATTTTTTTTATAATTGTAGATCCAGACAAAAAAATTTTTTGCCCCAGTGACAATTGTAGTTTCAAAATTTTTAGCTGTAATGGGACCAAGGATCATCAATAAAGCTTCATTACAGACACCTTACAGCTGATCATTGCAGCCTGGGACTATAGTAACATCCAGAGAGGTCACCAGAGGTCAGAGGGGGCAGTCTGTAACTATGGGTTGTCTGTAAGTCGGGTGTCCTTAAGTAGGGGACCACCTTTATTTGCACATTTCATTTCATTGCTGGAGTTATGTGAGTTTGTTTTTGTTTTTTTTTTTTAAGGATGAACCATAGTTTGTAATGATTCTATACTGGGGTAAACCTGAAGATGTTTTTTTTGGGGGGGGGGAGTGAGATACGGTAACAAAAAAACAATTACTCAATTTTCTAGATAAGAAAAAAATAATGTTAATTTTAAAATGTTTTAAAAAGTTATAATTTCTTAAAATGTGTCTCTACCATCCACCCCCCCCCCCTCCCCCACAAGAAGAAAACAAACATGTTTGCAAAATGATCTACGGCCATTGGTGGGATTAGAAATAAAGCAAGAAATATGTAACGTCTTGTTGTGGATATGGGCAACAGATGTTCTTGTAGAATGTGTGAAGAAAAATGTGCAATGAGGCTAAATCTAGCAAACTCCTACAGCAGATGTGATAGCAGATTTATGGAGGTGACTACCGATTTTTTTTTTTTTGAAATATAGATCTGTTTTTCTAAATCTCTATTTTTGTATCTTTATATAAAAAGCACTCCAAAACTCCCTCTGTAAATGTGAGTGCACTTCCATCCACCAGATATGCAGTCTGGGGGATTAAAAGTTAAGGCCTAAGGCACGCGACCGTGTGGGGGCTCGTAATACGAGGGCACAATTTGCGGTCGTATGGTGGCACCCGTAGATGTCTACCGAACCCATTCACAATCGGTGAGCACACAGCATCTCACCGCGCAATGACCGAGCTGCATGGCCGCTCAGCTTACTATGGAAAAGGGAGGGGTGAGGAGCGCTCACTCCCCCTCCATTTCTGAGCAAGCCGTGTGCTACGCCCATGATCCGATCCTTGCAAGCACAAGGCTGTCTACATGAGGCTTACTGCCTCTTTTTCACAGTGAATTTTGGAGTATTGTCCACTTTTAAGGAATTTTCTTTAAAGGCTAGCTCTAGGCTGACTCCTGTCTGTGGTGATGACCACTTCATTTTAATTCTATCGCTCTATCCTCAATATATCTTTTGATATCTACTTTACTTCCTACACACATCAGTCACCAGGGATGCTTGTTGAGTGAGGCACAATATGCCAGTGACTAACTATTTATGAATCACTAGTTATTTCCTGTTTGTAGGGGTCAACCAGGAAGTGGAATGCAGCAGTAGAGTAGGGTTGCGTGGATGGAGTACCCTTTTGTTATGCTAATAAACTAAAACCCAATTAAAGGGAACCTTTCATCAAAAATCGGCCTAATAAACCACTACCAGTATGTTGTCAAACAGGGTATCACTTTATACAATCAATTTAACTCTCACTATAAAGTCAAGAAGGTGGAGAGTTTAACATTAGAGTCAAGGTGGGCAGCTCTTATCAATGATGGACATCATGCATCAGTCTTCAGGAGATCTGGTTATTCATGTCTCTGGATGAAGGACTGACAATTACAGTGAACAGAGCTTTATGAGGAAGCGAGAGCTTGACTTCAGTGTTAAAGTCTCCGCCTCCATGACTTTAATCAACCAATTTACATCTCACTTCAAAGTTATTTTTCTGGATGAGATCCCCACACTGGGTCATGAAAAAACATGGAAGGTGTTAAGCTGCTTAGCAACATACTGGTAGTGGTTTATTAGGTCAATTTCTGCTGACCGGTTCCCTTTAAGGCCAGGGACAGATGGAGCACAATGGAACACCTGGAAATCGCATTACATATGAACTGCTGAAGCAGAAAGCAGCCACAAACTGTTGGTCATTGCCATGCTTTTAAAGAGGACCACCTCAATTGTCGGCACCAGGAGCTGCTTACTTTAGTGCTTGAACAAACGCCGCAGTGTTTCAGTGATAGCGTTACCGGAAACCTCCGGTAACGCTATCAAACACTGCGGCGGGGTACAATGACCGCCCCGCTCGCTCCATAGGCCGGCAGTGACTGGCACGTGCAAGGAGGCAGTCACCGCCTCTAGCCACGCCCCAACCCCGCCCCCTCATACGTCGGACAGCTTTGCGAGCCGTCCGACAATTACACTGTACCCCGCCACAGTGTTAGATAGCGTTATCGGAGGTTTCCGGTAATGCTATCACTCTAACACTGGGGCGTTTGATCGAGCACTAGGAGCTGCTTACTTTAGTAAGCAGCTCCTAGTGCCGATAAATTGGGTGACAAGTCCTCTTTAAGCACCTATTTTGCCTTTGCTGGTTAGTGGTAGACAATTATACTGGGACTAACCCTTAGCTGACCCGTCCGTCTGTCCCTCACACTTCTTCTTCTTTATTATTAATTAATTGCTATAGTTGTATAATTTTTCATATGAGCAGTACAAGGTCTGGGATGTGCTTAGAAGATAAATTTATGGCCAAACCATATCTCTGAGCCTTACTGTAATGTCTTAGTCATGGAGTGTGACCGGATCTTGTGTGACTAATTGGTGGAATGTTTTAGCAATGAAGTTGAATAGATTTGACCAGAGATGGGACCGTCTGCCAAAATATCTGTGTCTCTTTGACCTTGGTATTCAAGGGAAACCTGGAATTCTAGAAAGAAAATATGGTGGCACCCAACTTACATATAAACCTGCCAGAAAGGGTTTTATTTATGGTTTTTTATTGCAATAGACATTCATGAACCTAAAGTTGTGTTATCACGTCTTCTGGAGATCTTGGTCAAGTGAATGTAGATTATTACAAATGTTCTGGAAGAAATCCAGCGCAGGTAGGGGGAGGGGTAGGCCCAGAAGAACAGCTCTGTTTTTCGTGGCTGGACTGTGTAGGGGGCGGATTAAGACCACCATGGGCCCTGGGCTGTAGGAATATTATAGCCCCAACAAGTCTGGAATCACTTCCTACATCTGCTTAGGGAATGGAGGATGTATCCCTTCCGCCTGCTTTCAATCTGCGGTTTCAGGACCTTCATGTGTTTTGAGATTATGGGGCACATTTACTTACCTGGTCCCTGTGCGATCCCCGATCCGGAATGTCCAACAAAGATGAAGTCTGCCGCGATCCACTACGTGTGTGCGCCCGATTGCCTGACGAAACGCTCCAACCCCCCCCCCCCCCCGAATTTTGTTGCATGGAAGCCGGCGAGATTGCGACACAAACCAATCACGTGCGACACAATCCCCCGCACGACCCCTGAAAAGTCAGGAAAATCGCCGAAAATGTGTTCGCAGGACCTTTAGTAAATAAGTCCCTATGTGTATTGGGAGCAGGAACAAATGTATGAGAAATGGGAGGAAGTATAAATTTTGGAGTATACATTTTGCTGGGTGGTTTTGTCCCTGGGTTACCACCCAAAACCTCTATAATATAATCCATTATTGATTGCACCTTAGGTCTTATTTACTTGAAAGGAAGCTGAGCTGTAGTTACCGAGCCCAACCACTAGTCACTAAACGGAGCAATTTAAATGTATTCACACTTTTGTGTTTTTGCTGGTATCAAAGAACCCAAACCATTGGGAGTCTCAAGATGCAGATCTCTATCAATCTGATATTAGGAAATATGCTTTGTGTAGTTTATACATATTATACATACAGTTTATAAGTAAATAGAAGCCAAAAAAACTCTAAAGTCAGATAAAAATCAGTGGAGCCGTGGACTGTCCTGCACACCACTGATTTCTATGAGACCTCCCGAGTGACTTGCAGGATGAGCTGATCCCAAAAGTCACATATTGTTATCTTATAACTTGTTTCAACTGATAATTGAGCTTGTAATGTGCTGATTTTTACAAAGCTTCCTCCTGTCCTTTTACTGATTTTGCATTTGAATGTTTTTTTGAATTCTATTTTTAGTTATTTATTCATTTATTTTGATATAAACTTTTGAGGTTCGTAATGACAAATAAGTCAAAGACTGTCTCGAGTTAAGTCGCCACGGGGATTTTTTTGATATTGATTGCAATTTATTATATTCAGTAATTATTGCTCAAGGAGCTTGCAAGTGTTAATTAAAGCTGTATTATTAATACATTCAAGTCTTAAGGATTAATCTGGGGTTTGAACCCACCCCTCGGTTTTGCTTGTTGTTACTTGTAAACTAACGAAGAACTTGTTCTTCAAGCAAAATCCTGTAGCGATGGATTTTATTTATTATATACGACATGGTTTATATTGATATTATATTGGTTGTTTACTATATTTAAGTATTTTTTGTGTATTGAGGGGACCATATTTTTTTTCCACATGGGGCTCACTGACCAGGAAGTCTTGTGATCTCTCTTGGTTCATGCTATGGCGAGGATCAAGGCAGGGATGCTTCAGCCACACAGATTTCATGTAGTAAAAATATAATAGTCCATACAACTAAATGTAGGAGGACTGTAAAGGTTATTTTTGACCAAAGAAGTGGTTCCCAAACTTGCTGAAGACACAATTCACGTACGGTCAAGATATTTAATATTTGTACCAGCTCCACCTCCCCCGATCTCTTATGTATTACGTATAGTACTAGTCTCTGGCCCGGTAACACTCCAGGGCTCTTCCTCACTTCTTCCAATTTGAAAGATAATAGTTTGTGCAGAATTTAAAACATGGATTCGAGTTCAACGCCAAACTTTATTAGAAATTCGGATCCGGGTTCAGCTCAATCCCCCCCCCCCCCACACCTTTAATTCCTGTGATTTGTGCTGGTACTGATTATGGGCATTAACTGTTTGCCAGCGACATCTAAATGGTGTGTCTATCATATGTGATGTCATCGGGAGCTACGACCCTCCCCAAAATGTCGGTGCACCCAGCCAACGCAATCTCTATCAGCAACATTTAAATCGTTAACACCCATGATTGTTGCCAGCGCCAATCTTCGGCGTTACTGGCAGAGCTTTGAATACATTTTTAAAGGAAACCTACCATCAGGAATCACCCGTTTAAGGTAGATCTGATGATAGGTTTCCACTAATATTCTAAACCCTAAACTATCTTTCCCTAACCCTATGACACTTCCTAACCTGATTTAAACTTTATCTTACTAATATTAAAGTTTTACGCAGAGGCTACTGGGGCGTGAAGTAGCCCCTCCAGGTTGTGGGAGCTAAGGCTACTCCCCGCCCTAGTAGCCTCTGCAGAAAATTAGCATATTAGTTAGATAAACTGTAGATTAGGTTAGAAAGTATTATAGGAATAGGGAAAGATAGTGGAGGGCTTAGAATTTTAGTAGGAACCTACGATCAGATCAATCTTTGTAGGTTGATTCCTGATTGTAGGTTTCCTTTAAAATTCGGGTCTGAATTTTAATAGATCTGCTCATCACTAATCAAACCCAATAAATAATATTTTTTTGTAATAGCCTTTTGTAATCTGAGTGATATGGGAATCCATATGGGGAGGGGGGGGGACGATCTGATTAAAAATCTTTATTACATACATTCATGTTTGTTGTACGGAAATTTGTTGTAGAGGGAAATAAAAACCCTTCATTTTATCATCGTCTATACAGCACTGGTGGCCAAGTCACTGCAGAGCGCTGTACTATATTGCAGCCAAAAAAAGAATCTGAACAGACATGGCTGCCGTCCAACTCATAGTGTGTGAAGAATAGTGAATGAAGGGGAGGGCGGCGGCGGTGGAAATCCAAACTTTCTGCTCAAACTTAGTGAAAATGCATTAGCTAAAATTTCCACTGTATAGGAAATCTAAGAGGAGTAAACTGTGTAACTGTATATACATTATGGAAGAGATGAATGATCGTGATGTATAGACCAGTTAGATACGTTTTGGGCTACTTCTACTTTAGGCATTGTCTTTGTATTTGGTATTTCCTGTATATATTGTTAGAAGAAAACCTCCTTTTAATTGGAATTCCTTAAAGATATTCTATGGCAGCCTCTACAGTGGATTCAGAAAGTATTTAGACCCATTGACACTTTTCAATCTTTGCCTCGTTGTAGCCAATTGGTAAGATCAAAAAAGTTCTTTGTTTTGCAGATTAATGTGCCCTCTGCCCCCATCTTGACAGTAAAAAGACAAATAAAGAAATTTTTGCTACTATATTAAAAAACAAAAACTAAAATATCACGCGGTCATAAGTATTCAGACCCTTTGCTGTGACATTCATATTTAACTCACATACTGTCCACTTTCTTCTGATCCCCCTTGAGATGGTTCTACTCCTTCATTGGAGTCCAGCTGTGTTTAATTAAACTGATCGTACTTGATTAGGAAAGGCACACACCTGTCTATATAAGACAGCAGCTCACAGTGCACGTCGGAGCATATGAGAATCATGAGGATCGAGGAACTGCCCAAGGATGTCAGAGATAGAATTGTGCAAAGGCACAGCTTAAGCCAAGGTTACAACAGAATTTCTGCAGCTCTCAAAGCTCCTAAGAGCTCAGTGACCTTCATAATCCTTAAATGGAAGAAGGTTGGAACAACCACAACTCTTCTCCGACCTGGCCATCCAACCAAACTAAGCAATCAAGGGAGAAGAGCCATGAGAGAGGTAAAAAAAAAACCCAAGATCACTGTGGCTGAGCTCCAGAGATGCAGTAGGGAGATAGGAGAGTTTCACTATCAACTAGTCAAATATCACTGTATCCAGGGACTTTTAGGGGCCCTCGGAGGATATTTTAGTTCTGTCTGTGTCCCTAGGACACAGAGTTGTACACAGGCACCAGCTCTGTCCTGTTCTGCTCTCTATGGTAATATATGTGTGCCGGCTCCCAACACACATGTATTTCTATATTTCAGGACCTGTGAGTTGAGTCATCAACATGTCCTGTTGGTGCAGGACTGCTGAGGGGAACCGAGCACATGTGTGCGGTAAGTGGTATGTGTTTTCTGTGTTTCTGTCTGTAGCTCAGCTCAGCAACTCAGTACCACTACCTCTATCTTGTATATAAGGGCAAAGAACAGTACTACTACTCCTAACTTGTATATCCGTGCACAAATCAGTACCAGTTCTCCTCTCATGTATGTGTATAAATATGGGCATAGTACTACTAATTCTATCCTTTATATGCGGGCATAGTACTACTAATTCTATCGTGTATATATGGGCACAGCACAGTACTACTACTCCAATCCTGTATATATGAGCACAGCACAGTACTACTACTCCTATCCTGTATATATGGGCACAGCACAGTACTACTACTCCTATCCTGTATATATGGGCACAGCACAGTACTACTACTCCTATCCTGTATATATGGGCACAGCACAGTACCACTACACCTTTCCTGTATATATGGACACCGTTCAGTACTACTACTCCTATCCTTTATATATGGAAATAGCACAGTACTACTACTCCTGTCCTGTATATATGGACACAGCACAGTACTACTACTCCTGTCCTGTATGTATGGGCACAGCACAGTACTACTACTCCTATCCTGTATATATGGGCACAGCACAGTACTACTACTCCTATCCTGTATATATGGACACAGCACAGTACTACTACTCCTATCCTTTATATATGGGAACAGCACAGTACTACTACACCGTTCCTGTATATATGGACACAGTTCAGTAGTGTTGCATCATGGGCTCTTTACTGGGTTACGTGTCTAGCCGTGGGGCGGAGCTAGATTTGTGTTGGGACCAAATGATAAGAGAGGAATTGTAAATGCAAACTTGCAGGAAAAACCTAAAATAACTATAAATCAACACAGAATTTCAAACCGTTAAAGTTTCTCAACTTCCTCTTTGCATTAGAATGGGAAATCTTGATTCCGTGTGGATTTCCTCTTTAAGTGCTTGTCATTACCTGAGCATTATGGGGCAGATTTATTTAGCCGGTCCTGTTGCAATCCCGCGGTGCGTTGTCCGTCGAAGATTCGGGTCTGCCGCGATTCACTAAGATTGTGCACCCGAGTTCCTGCTTCTGCGCCGAGATCCGCCGGAGTTCTCCTTCTTCTTCCCGGTGCTTGTAAGTGCGTGTCTTGCGACACAATTCTAAATGTTAAATCCCAGGGCAATTCGGCGCAAAATGGAAATTGTCAGGAAACCTGGCGAAAATGCGTCCGACTGACCCTTAGTAAATGAGCCCCATTGTGTTCTATCTGTAGTAGGTGGTATCATACCATCAATGATTGTGCAGGAGGCTGATTGGGAAGGGCAGTAATCGTCGTGGGTGTGAAAAGTGAAGACCCAGCAGAAGGTGACATCACTCCTGAGGTGTGGGATACATGTTTTTTGGATCACGAGAGCATTCTGTCTCTGACGTACTCATTGCGGGCCTTTTCGATCTCCCTGTAACATCACTAGACAGGTGTGGCTCCCTCCTGGGATGGGCAGTCCTGACTGCTATGACAACCTTTATATTAGCAACAGTCCTTGGAAACCTTTTTTTTCCCCTCCTCGTTGCTGTCATTGCAGCCTTAAATCACAGGAATAATTAAACTATTTATCGTCTTACTGTATTTTAAGGTGGGGATAAAGCCCTGGCGTCTATCTGCTGTAATGTCTATGCATTTTTCCTTAATTTTTTTTATTTTTTTTTTCATTTCGCTGGAAGCTGCTATTGTGGGAACGTCTCTGTCGTCTAAGCCTCTGGATATGGAAAAGTTATAAAACGTTTTTTATGGGATGAGCTGTATGTGTCTGCTGAGTTCTCCAATAGACCGTATAGTCTAGGAATTGGCATTTCGTATAAGGAAAATATTAGGTTATATCTTTTTTTTGTGTTTCTTTATATTTTCCACTCTATGTGTTAATTATTTGTTAGCCGGGATTAGTCGTAAGTGGAGATGAGACGCCCCCAACTTTAGGGTTCATTGCCCTTTTATTCAGTAGCTCAGCTGAACTAACTAAGTTATACACCCCTAGCAGCCAGGCAAGGATCTGATTGGCCGGAGGTGTCCACCAGATGTCCACCTGGCCAGTCACAGCCATGTCTAGTGGCTAGCTGCCTGATTGGTTGCTCTGCAGTTAATTAAAGGAGATCTACCACCAGGATGAAGGATTGTGAACTAAGCACACTGACATATTGGTGTGTGTCCCCTCTGGCAGGATCTGCTCTTCTTTTAGCTTCCTATGCCCTTGTTTTTAAGAAAAAAAGGTTTAACAATTATGCAAATGAGCCTGAGGAGCTCCAGGCTCCATTAACACCTATGGAGCTCAGAGCCCCTCAGACTTATTTGCATAATTTTAGATGCCTATTTTTGTAAAAACCCTTCTTTCAACTGTATTGGTGGCCTTAAGAGCTGATACAATTGAAATATGCAGAAGAGCAGGTAGCAATAAGTTACTGCTTAAAATTCCATGTTAGCACTTCACGGTAAATAAGTGGATTTTAGTTGTATCTTGGGCACTCGGGCTCTCAAAGGTTCGCCATCACTGCTCTAGGACCTCAGGACAGCAATGGACAGAGCCATCTATCTACTGTGTAGTAATTGTCCATCTGCAGATACAAACCAGCTGATCATGAGGACAGACCATAAAAACTTCAAAATGATGCTTTCTATCCAAATTATTGGAAGCCCTCAATGAAGAACCAGATGTATGACCAAAAAAGTCAACAATCTTAGGATTTATTAACTAAAGAAGAGTAGAATAGAAATGGATGTTTCGGCAGTACTGGACCGTCCAACACCAATATTTTTTTAGATCAGTTTTAAAGGTGTCATAGATGCATAATAGCTATGTTAGTAATTTAAAGGGAGTCTTAAAGGGAGTCTGTACCATCCAAAAGGCTCCCTAAAATAAGTCATTGGTAAGGGGCACATGTTGCATTTGTACAGTTTGCCTCTCGAATGCACCCGTTGGCTGATGTGGCCCTTGGTGTAATTGGGTTTGACACTTTCATACATTTGTCATGGCTCTATGTTCTCACCTTTAATATTTGTTACATTCATGTGGAAATGACACATGACTAGAGATGAGCGAACACTAAAATGCTCGGGTACTCGTTATTCGAGACGAACTTTTCCCGATGCTCGAGTGCTCGTCTCGAATAACGAACCCCATTGAAGTCAATGGGAGACTCGAGCATTTTTCAAGGGGACCAAGGCTCTGCACAGGGAAGCTTGGCCAAACACCTGGGAACCTCAGAAAAGGATGGAAACACCACGGAAATGGACAGGAAACAGCAGGGGCAGCATGCATGGATGCCTCTGAGGCTGCCTAATCGCACCATTATGCCAAAATTATGGGCAACAGCATGGCCATGACAGAGTGACAGAATGAAGCTAGATAGCATCTAAAACATCCAATAATTGACCCTGACACTATAGGGGACGGCATGCAGAGGCAGCGGCAGCAGGCTAGAGAGTGGCATGGCGACATACCCTAATTGGACTCAGGCTTCAAACCAATGGGTGTCAGAGAGGAACCAAAGGAGGTGAGCAAGAAGCGCTCAAATAATATCGGTACATGATAAAAGTTTGCCAGTATATTTTGTGGATTACACAGCAGGGTGGCGACAAAGTTAACATGGAAGCCATGAAAACAACCCAAAATTCTGCCTGACACAGCTCGTTTGATAAGGGGACCATGTATGCTTACAGTTCATGCCAGTCGCTGCACTGGCTGCCAGTCTCCTTTCGAATACAGTTTAAAATAATAATAACCCTCATCCATAAAGCTCTGTATAATGCTGCACCCCCCTACCTCTCCTCTCTTATCTCAGTCTATCGCCCAACCCGTGCTCTTAGATCCACCAGTGATCTTAGATTAACCTCTACCCTAGTGCGGACCTCCCACTCGCGTCTCCAAGACTTCTCTAGAGCTGCACCAATTCTATGGAATGCTCTGCCCCGGACTATCAGACTAATACCTAACCTCCAAAGTTTCAAACGTGCTCTTAAAACCCATTTCTTTAGGCAAGCCTATAACACTCATTAACTGCATGAAGTTTTAACTCTTCTACTAACCCGTCCTGTGTCGTCCTCCCATCTGTTATCCAGCAACCAACAGGCACCAGACTTCTCTGCAGTCCCATTCACCCTGGACCTGGTATATAAGATGACGGCTGAGTGGTTCAAGCGACAGCAATTCCATTTATTATATTTTTTTCTATTCCCTAAGAAGAATGGCTTGACCATTAAATATTCTTTTACCTCGTGTTACCCCATCATCTTCTTAAACCGTAAGCTCTGGCGAGCAGGGACCTCACTCCTGTTGTTCCATACAAATGTTGTGCTCTGTTACATTACATTTGTATTTGTTTCCTATGATTTGTAAAGCGCTACAGAATATGATGACGCTATATAAATAAAGATTATTATTATTATTATTATGGAGGCAGTGAACTAGTAGTAGATTAAAGGTGCTGCAACTATGTTAGTTGGATCTTGGGATGGAGCTGGCGCTCTGCAGCCAGGCGAGCTTTCGCCAATCCAAGCCCCTGTCTCTAGGCTACTCCCCAAACAGCACTTCTAAGAACCTTTTGTATAAGATCAAGTGTAGTAGCGTTCTTATAAGTTTAGGATATGGCGGGTGAGGGGAATGTAAACAGATGCGCAAGAAGCGCTGAAATAATATCCCTAAATGGTAAAAGTTTGCAAGTATATTTTGTGGATTACACAGCAGGGTGGCGACAAAGTTAACAACTTTGATGTGGAATGCCCTGTAATAGCTCTTGGGCGGTGTGCCTTTTATCGCCTAGGCTCAGCAGTTTCAGCACCGCCTGCTGTCGCTTAGCGACGGCACTGCTGCTGTGCCTAGAGCTACCGACTGATGGCGCCATGCCCACGGATGGTAATTCGGAGGAGGAGGAGGTGGAGGAGGGGTGGGAGGAGGTATAGTAGGCCTTTGAGACCTGGACCGAGGTAGGCCCCGCAATTCTCTGCGTCGGCAGTATATGACCAGCCCCAGGGTCAGACTCGGTCCCAGCCTGCACCAAGTTAAGTGTAGTAGCGTTCTTATAAGTTTGGGATATGGCGGGTGAGGGGAATGTAAACAGATGCGCAAGAAGCGCATGATGCGCATGGAGCTGGCGCTCCGCTGCCAGGCGAGCTTTCGCCAATCCAAGCCCCTGTCTCTAGGCTACTCCCCAAACAGCACTTCTAAGAACCTTTTGTATAAGATCAAGTGTAGTAGCGTTCTTATAAGTTTAGGATATGCCGGGTGAGGGGAATGTAAACAGATGCGCAAGAAGCGCTGAAATAATATCCCTAAATGGTAAAAGTTTGCCAGTATATTTTGTGGATAACACAGCAGGGTGGCGACAAAGTTAACAACTTTGATGTGGAATCCATGAAAACAACCCAAATTTCTGCCTGACACACCTCGTTTGATAAAGGGACGATGTATGGAGGCAGCTATATGGACGGCTTTTGGAGGTAGCAATGGAGACAACGTGTGGAGGCTGCTATGGAGACAATTTAATTTGGATAGTGCCTGTATGTGGCAGTCCCAAACATTTTTCAAACCAGAGGAGCAGGTAGGTGGCCCTCCAGTAAAATGGAATAGATTGAGTGCCTGTATGTGGCAGTCCCAAAAATTTTTCAAACCAGAGGAGCAGGTAGGTGGCCCTCCAGTAAAATGGAATAGATTGAGTGCCTGTATGTGGCAGTCCCAAAAATGTTTTAAAATAGAGGACCGGGTAGGTGGCCCTGCAGTAAAATGGAATAGATTGAGTGCCTGTATGTGGCAGTCCCAAAAATTTTTCAAACCAGAGGAGCAGGTAGGTGGCCCTCCAGTAAAATGGAATAGATTGAGTGCCTGTATGTGGCAGTCCCAAAAATGTTTCAAACCAGAGGAGCAGGTAGGTGGCCCTGCAGTAAAATGGAATAGATTGAGTGCCTGTATGTGGCAGTCCCAAAAATTTTTCAAACCAGAGGAGCAGGTAGGTGGCCCTCCAGTAAAATGGAATAGATTGAGTGCCTGTATGTGGCACTCACAAAAATTGTTTCAAACAGAGGACCGGGTAGGTGGCCCTCCAGAAAAATTAAATGCATGAAGTACTATAGCAAGAGCCAGTGGGCCCTGTCAAAAAATAGCCATTTTCCTCTGCTTTACTGTACAAAGAGGAGGAGAAGGAGGAAAATGAGGAGGAGGAGGAGTGGATCAATTATTCAGGTTGAGCTTCCTTCACCTGGTGGAGATTGGAAATTCTGAGAAATCCAGCCTTTATTCATTTTAATAAGCGTCAGCCTGTCAGCGCTGTCAGTCGACAGGCGTGTACGCTTATCGGTGATGATGCCACCAGCTGCACTGAAAACCCGCTCGGACAAGACGCTAGCGGCAGGGCAGGCAAGAACCTCCAAGGCGTACAGCGGCAGTTCGGGCCACATGTCCAGCTTTGAAACCCAGTAGTTGTAGGGAGCTGTGTGATCATTTAGGACGATGGTATGGTCAGCTACGTACTCCCTCACCATCTTTCTGTAAAGATCAGCCCTACTCTGCCGAGACTGGGGACAGGTGACAGTGTCTTGCTGGGGTGACATAAAGCTGGCAAAAGCCTTGTAAAGCGTACCCTTGCCAGTGCTGGACAAGCTGCCTGCTCGCCTACTCTCCCTCGCTACTTGTCCCGCAGAACTACGCACTCTGCCGCTAGCGCTGTCAGAAGGGAAATACTGTTTCAGCTTGTGCACCAGGGCCTGCTGGTATTCATGCATTCTCACACTCCTTTCCTCTGCAGGGATGAGAGTGGGAAGATTTTGCTTGTACCGTGGGTCCAGGAGAGTGAACACCCAGTAATCGGTGCTGGAATAAATTCTTTGAACGCGAGGGTCACGGGATAGGCAGCCTAGCATGAAATCTGCCATATGCGCCAGAGTACCAACGCGTAAGAATTCACTCCCCTCACTGGCCTGACTGTCCATTTCCTCCTCCTCCAACTCCTCCAACTCCTCTTCTTCTGCCCATACACGCTGAACAGTGAAGGACTCAACAATGGTCCCCTCTTGTGTCTCGCCAACATTCTCCTCCTCTTCCTCCTCATCCTCCTCCACCTCCACCTCCTCCGATATGCGCTGAGAAACAGACCTGAGGGTGCTTTGGCTATCAACAAGGGAATATTCTTCCCCTGTCTCTTGTGACGAGCGCAAAGCTTCCGACTTCATGCTGACCAGAGAGTTTTTCAACAGGCCAAGCAGCGGGATGGTGAGGCTGATGATGGCGGCATCGCCACTGACCATCTGTGTTGACTCCTCAAAGTTACTCAGCACCTGACAGATATCAGACATCCACGTCCACTCCTCATTGTAGACTTGAGGAAGCTGACTGACCTGACTACCAGTTCTGGTGGAAGTTGACATCTGGCAGTCTACAATCGCTCTGCGCTGCTGGTAAACTCTGGATAACATGGTCAGTGTTGAATTCCACCTCGTGGGCACGTCGCACAACAGTCGGTGAGCGGGCAGTTGGAGGCGGCGCTGCGCTGCCCTGAGAGTGGCAGCATCTGTGCTGGACTTCCTGAAATGCGCACAGATGCGGCGCACCTTCGTGAGCAAATCAGACAGATTGGGGTATGTCTTGAGGAAACGCTGAACTATCAGATTTAACACATGGGCCAGGCATGGCACATGTGTCAGTCTGCCGAGTTGCAGAGCCGCCACCAGGTTACGGCCGTTGTCACACACAACCATTCCCGGCTTGAGGTTCAGCGGTGCCAGCCACAGATCAGTCTGCGCCGTGATGCCCTGTAATAGCTCTTGGGCGGTGTGCCTTTTGTCGCCTAGGCTCAGCAGTTTGAGCACCGCCTGCTGTCGCTTAGCGACGGCACTGCTGCTGTGCCTAGAGCTACCGACTGATGGCGCCGTGCCCACGGATGGTAGTTCGGAGGAGGAGGTGGAGGAGGGGTGGGAGGAGGAGGAGGCATAGTAGGCCTGAAACACCTGGACCGAGGTAGGCCCCGCAATCCTCGGCGTCCGCAGTATATGAGCAGCCCCAGGGTCAGACTCGGTCCCAGCCTCCACCAAGTTAACCCAATGTGCCGTCAGCGATATATAGTGGCCCTGCCCGGCAGCACTCGTCCACGTGTCCGTGGTCAGGTGGACCTTGTCAGAAACGGCGTTGGTCAGGGCACGGATGATGTTGTCTGACACGTGCTGGTGCAGGGCTGGGACGGCACATCGGGAAAAGTAGTGGCGGCTGGGGACCGAATACCGAGGGGCGGCCGCCGCCATGAGGTTGCGAAAGGCCTCGGTCTCTACTAGCCTATAGGGCAGCATCTCCAGGCTAAGCAATCTGGAGATGTGCACATTAAGGGCTTGGGCGTGCGGGTGGGTTGCACTATATTTGCGTTTCCGCTCCAGCGTCTGGGGTATGGAGAGCTGAACGCTGGTGGATGCTGTGGAGGATCGTGGAGGCGACGATGGGGTTTTTGTGGCAGGGTCCTGGGCAGGGGGCTGACTAGCAGCTGACACAGGGGAAGGAGCAGTGGTGTGCACGGCCGGAGGTGAACGGGCTTGTTGCCACTGAGTGGGGTGTTTAGCATTCATATGCCTGCGCATACTGGTGGTAGTTAAGCTAGTAGTGGTGGAACCCCTGCTGAGCCTGGTTTGGCAAATGTTGCACACCACAGTCCGTCGGTCATCCGGTGTTTCCTTAAAGAACCTCCAGACTTCTGAAGATCTAGCCCTCGCCGCAAGAGCCCTCGCCACGGGAGCTTCACTAGTTGACACATTTGGCGCTGATGCACCAGCTCTGGCCCTGCCTCTCCGTCTGGCCCCACCACTGCCTCTTCCAACCTGTTCTGGTCGAGGACTCTCCTCCGTCTCAGAAGCACTGTGTTCACCCGGCCTCTCAACCCAGCTTGGGTCTGTCACCTCATCATCCTCCGATCCCTCAGTCTGCTCCCCCCTCGGACTTCCTGCCCTGACAACAACTTCCCCACTGTCTGACAACCGTGTCTCCTCATCGTCGGACACCTCTTTACACACTTCCACTACGTCAAGAAGGTCATCATCACCCACAGACTGTGACTGGTGGAAAACCTGGGCATCGGAAAATTGCTCAGCAGCAACCGGACAAGTGGTTTGTGACTGTGGGAAGGGTCCAGAAAACAGTTCCTCAGAGTATGCCGGTTCAAATGCCAAATTTTCCTGGGAGGGGGCAGACTGGGGGGGAGGAGGCTGAGGTGCAGGAGCTGGAGGAGTGGCGATTTCGGTGACATGGGTGGACTGCGTGGAAGACTGACTGGTGGTGGACAAATTGCTCGAAGCATTGTCAGCAATCCACGACATCACCTGTTCGCACTGTTCTGGCCTCAACAGTGCTCTACCACGAGTCCCAGTAACTTCAGACATGAACCTAGGGAGTGTAGCTCTGCGGCGTTCCCCTGCTCCCTCATCAGCAGGTGGTGTCTCACCCCGCCCAGGACCACGGCCTCTGACCCCTGCAGTAGTTGGACGCCCACGTCCCCGCCCTCGTCCTCTACCCCTAGCCCTCGGGTTAAACATTTTTAAAATGAGAGTTATAACTTTATTTTTTTTTTAACTTTTTTTTGTTTTTTTTGTGTTTTTTGTTTTTCTTTATGTTTTTTGTTTTTTTTTGTGTTTTTAAAACCAAACAATGCTATCCTATTGCTATGGCTATTTTCTAGCCAAGTATCAAAGCACACTACTATGCCAGATGAGATGACACTGAGTTAGTGCCTAATTGAAATCCAACCCCTACTAAATTTTCCCACTTCGGTCTTTGCTATGGATATGTGCGTCACTAAGCGCAGAACACAGCGGTCGCAAGTCTCACTACAAATTGCTCAGAATTGGCTAGTACATGCACTGCAGAAAGTACAGCCACCAGCAGATCAACCAGAAATCAAATATATAGAACGCTACTGTAGGCGTAAGTAAGCTCTTTGTATTCTCCTATGGCTATTTTCTAGCCAAGTATCAAAGCACACTACTATGCCAGATGAGATGACACTGAGTTAGTGCCTAATTGAAATCCAACCCCTACTAAATTTTCCCACTTCGGTCTTTGCTATGGATATGTGCGTCACTAAGCGCAGAACACAGCGGTCGCAAGTCTCACTACAAATTGCTCAGAATTGGCTAGTACATGCACTGCAGAAAGTACAGCCACCAGCAGATCAACCAGAAATCAAATATATAGAACGCTACTGTAGGCGTAAGTAAGCTCTTTGTATTCTCCTATGGCTATTTTCTAGCCAAGTATCAAAGCACACTACTATGCCAGATGAGATGACACTGAGTTAGTGCCTAATTGAAATCCAACCCCTACTAAATTTTCCCACTTCGGTCTTTGCTATGGATATGTGCGTCACTAAGCGCAGAACACAGCGGTCGCAAGTCTCACTACAAATTGCTCAGAATTGGCTAGTACATGCACTGCAGAAAGTACAGCCACCAGCAGATCAACCAGAAATCAAATATATAGAACGCTACTGTAGGCGTAAGTAAGCTCTTTGTATTCTCCTATGGCTATTTTCTAGCCAAGTATCAAAGCACACTACTATGCCAGATGAGATGACACTGAGTTAGTGCCTAATTGAAATCCAACCCCTACTAAATTTTCCCACTTCGGTCTTTGCTATGGATATGTGCGTCACTAAGCGCAGAACACAGCGGTCGCAAGTCTCACTACAAATTGCTCAGAATTGGCTAGTACATGCACTGCAGAAAGTACAGCCACCAGCAGATCAACCAGAAATCAAATATATAGAACGCTACTGTAGGCGTAAGTAAGCTCTTTGTATTCTCCTATGGCTATTTTCTAGCCAAGTATCAAAGCACACTACTATGCCAGATGAGATGACACTGAGTTAGTGCCTAATTGAAATCCAACCCCTACTAAATTTTCCCACTTCGGTCTTTGCTATGGATATGTGTGCCACTAAGAGCTAAACACAACGGTAGCAAGTCTCACTACAAATTGCTCACAATTGGCTAGTACATGCACTGCAGAAAGTACAGCCACCAGCAGATCAACCAGAAATCAAATATATAGAACGCTACTGTAGGCGTAAGTAAGCTCTTTGTATTCTCCTATGGCTATTTTCTAGCCAAGTATCAAAGCACACTACTATGCCAGATGAGATGACACTGAGTTAGTGCCTAATTGAAATCCAACCCCTACTAAATTTTCCCACTTCGGTCTTTGCTATGGATATGTGTGCCACTAAGAGCTAAACACAACGGTAGCAAGTCCCCCTGCTAATTCCTCACAAAATGGTACTAGATGCAAATTAAAATAAAAAAAGTAGAACGTTATTGTAGCCCTAAGAAGGGCTGTTGGGTTCTTTGAGAATCACTCCTGCCTAACAGTAAGCTAATAGAACACCCTAACGCTTTCCCTGACCAGCAGCAGCTCTCTCCCTAGCGGCATCCAGACACAGAATGATCCGAGCAGCGCGGGCAGCGGCTAGTCTATCCCAGGGTCACCTGATCTGGCCAGCCAACCACTGCTATCGACGTGTAAGGGTACCACGTCATGCTGGGTGGAGTGCAGAGTCTCCTGGCTTGTGATTGGCTCTGTTTCTGGCCGCCAAAAAGCAAAACGGCGGGAGCTGCCATTTTCTCGAGCGGGCGAAGTATTCGTCCGATCAACGAGCAGTTTCGAGTACCCTAATGCTCGACCGAGCATCAAGCTCGGACGAGCATGTTCGCTCATCTCTACACATGACCCCTCGAGTCTTATCACAACTCACTTGGGCATTTCACTGTAAGATGTCCTCAGCCTTCATCTTATAGACTTCTCCGAGTGTTCGTCTCGCGGAGGAATGGAGACCTAACAATCTTTAGCAGGTACAGATTGCGCTTTTTGATCTGTAGAACACGAGAATTGCTCTTTTCATCTTCGTTCAGTTTGGGTGATTGTCACTAGAGCAGTCGAAAAACTTCTTAAGGGCATTGTCTACGGAATTCACAGCATCATAGGCAAATGGGATTATGAATGCCACCTTCCCCGGAGAAGAGCATTGATGTAATAATTGGGTGCCACCATCTTCAAAAATAATGAGTATAATTTGCCAAGTGGTTGAATTTTATGAGATGTTTTGCTGGCTCAATCCTGTCTCTGATATATATTTTTTTTGAAGCTTCGGAAATTGGAAATGTTCTGTTGAGAGGATTGTCTGAAGAATGACAGTCCGTCGGAGAGAGGAGCATTAGAGAAGGGTTATACAGGGTGTAATAAATCACTTGTAGAAGGAAGTCTTGAGATACCTGGTCTGCTTCTTACAAGAAAAAGTTTACGTGAACGTGACAGCTCAATAAGACACGGGCAGCCACGAGATTCAGACTATGTTAATGAAAATGTCGGTAGCGTTGCAAGACTTTGAGAGTCCACACGTAGGGTACTCCATGATCATATAAAATAATAAGCTGTCTGCACCTATTAATGGGGCCATTAGTGATTGCTGAAACTTGCTTTCTGCCTGTCTATATGGATATGCATGTAGTAACCTGTACTTCTTATTGTAATAGTCTATGGTTTATCCATACTTAATGTAGTCGTTATGTGGGCTGTACCACCAGGTGTAGTGGGGGGACAGAGACAGTATTGAACCAATGTAGGAAAACGGCCAGAGAGAACTGACTATACCAACAGTGCAAACTTATGGCAGCCATTAAAGGAAATATACCATTGGATTTCATGCATTATGAACCAAACATACCTTGAGAATGCTGTAGCTACATTGATGCAGAAACATATCTTGTTTAATCCCTGAACTCATTGGTTTTGTTGGAAAAAATTATTATAAAATTACGATAATGAGACTCCTGTGGCCACTCCGGGAATTCTCCCCTTACCCTAATTATGCACAGAGAACGCTGTAATCACTGTGTTGTGCTGGACAGACAGAAGTAATCAATTGGTGCACAAGACCCAAGCTGCTGTGAATGAGTTACCCAGCCCAGGTTGATTAGTCTGGACAATTCAGGCCGCTCTGTGTAATGTGTTTATGTAGGGCACTCAGCTTTTCCAAGGTCCTGAATTTTATAATTGATTTTTGAGCTAAACCACTTGGTTCAGGGATTAAACAAGATATGTTTGTGCATTGGTGTAGCTACAGCATTCTCAAGGTATGTTTTGTTCACAATGCATGAAAACAAATGGTAAATTTCCTTTAAATATTCCATGCAATGACCTGGTGAATTAATGTTTCTCGCAAATATTTATTTTTGGTCATTTTTATCACACTTTTGCGAAACATGCTGATGTCTTCATTGATAGAATTTTGGGACTAAATTATTTTCATATATTTGTGGGTGTTGAAAAAGCAGTGATTCAGACATTTGGATGACATTGAATGTATGGGATTGCTATTTTTTATTCTAAATTATAATACAGTAGACATTTTGGGATGTGAGTTTGCCTAATGGGGGTCATTTTTCATGATTTGTACTCCAGTTTTTCCCTCTTAGGCCATTTCAAGGCCAAGTGGGTTAGACGGTGCGGGCCATCAGACATATTGGGGTTTGGGACGCCCCAGCCCAACGCATTTAGTATAATCTGTGTTCATCCAGAATTCCTCAAGACACCGGAGCCTATTAGTACATCTGTTACATTGTACTTCTGTAGGGTAATATCAGGGTGCATGATTCACCCAGTTTTAAAAATTTTTCCCAATGTGTTTATTATTTTGATTGATTGATTCTTTATTTGTATATGTGTGTTCTAGCAAAGGAGTTGCAAGGGGTGATTTTTAATATTTTTATAATTACTTTTTTCACAACATCCTGTGGGTGCAAGATCCATATGATGTTACAGTAAAGAATCACAATTTTTTAAAACTTTTTTTAAAAAAAACCCTGTGTAACCCCTATCCTCCTTCTACAGGTGACATTCGGTGGGACCTTCATTGGCATCGGGCGTAAAACTCCAGACTGCCAAGGAAACACGAAGTACTTCCGCTGCAAGTTTTGCAACTTCACGTACATGGGCAACTCGTCAACGGAGCTGGAGCAGCACTTTCTAAAGACGCACCCTAACAAAATGAAAGTGACCTCTGATTCTGGTAAACCATCAGAGAAAAGCACCAATAAATCCAGCCCCGACCCACGTTCTTGTGAGCCTGGAGATATGGGAAAGTGGCAAGACAAAACCACTATTAAAGCAGCAGATGATATGCCAGTTGGATATTCAATGCCAATTAAGCCGGTAGAATCCTCCAGGCAGAATGGTACAGATGACACCAACTACTACTGGTGCAAGTTCTGTAGTTTCAGCTGTGAATCCTCCAGCAGTGTCAGACTTTTAGAACATCACAACAAACACCATGGGGGAGGGATGTCAGAAAGTCCTAATTGTGATCCTATTGACAAGGCCTACAGGGGAACAGTTATTAATCAAAATAAAATTGCCAAAAATACTGACGAACAGCTGACAGCAAAGCTAGAGAAAGGATTGGCTAAAAAGAAAGACCTTTCCATTAAACCAACTGAGGATTTAATAGTCACCAGCTACAATTGTCAGTTTTGTGACTTTAGGTACTCTAAAAGCCATAGCCCAGAAGTAATCTTGGTTGGGCCTCTCCTGCGCCATTATCAACACCACCACAATATTCACAAGTGTACTATTAAGCATTGCCCTTTTTGTCCCAGAGGCCTCTGCAGCCCTGAAAAGCATCATGGAGAAATTTCTTACCCGTTTGCTTGCAAAAAGAGTAATTGTTCTCACTGCGCGCTCTTGCTGTTGCACTTGACTGCTGGGGTAACAGGTAGCCCTCGAGTTAAACATCAGTGTGATCAATGCCCATTCTCCTCTCCTGATGTAGATGTGCTCCTGCTTCATTATGAGAATTCTCATGAAGGCCAGGCATCTGAGGTCAAGCAGGAACTGAATCACCAGCAAGCAACCGATGAACAGATGGCCGTCAAAGAAAGCAAAGAACACTCATGTACCAAATGTGACTTTATCACCGTGAGCGAAGAAGACCTTTCAAGACACTACAGGTAGGAGACAATACTTGACTATGTTTTGTATAGCATAGAGCCCAATATTTCTAGCCCAACTTAGTTGAGCCTTAAATTATGCATACAACAGTGTCTATTGCAGAATGGCCATCCATAGAACAGTGTTCCTCAACCACCAGGCCACAGCTCAGTGCACTGGCCCAGGAGAAGGATGAAGTTCTTGACTGAGGTGGTGGAGGTGGCTTGCCATGGCACTTCTCCTTAGTACCAGAGAGTTGTGGCATCATGAGTTTTGGGGAGCAAAAGAACCATGACCAATCATCTCCACCGTAGTAGTCAGCTGCTCTTCCTTCGGCAGCTCAGGCAGCCCTCCATGATGCCACCTCATCACTACTACCAACTCTAACCAACCACAACCCCTCCTCCTTTCTTCCAAGCCCCAGGCAAATCAAACATGTACGCTAATGGTCCCTGAGGCAGAAAAGGTTAAGAATGTCACCTTCCAAAATAATTTGGGGTAGTTGTCTTACTTTTATTTTATACATAGAATGACCACAACAGACCATATCTGTTAATTTCACAACACAATGTAATAACGTGGCTCTTGGGCTATCAGTTGGGTAGTCCTAGGCTTGACTAGACAACCTGAGAGTGCCCACTTAGAAGATAACCTAATTTGCTTATCAGGTCCTAAAGCTAATGCCAACCATTTCTCAGGAACTGTGGGGGGCTAGAGAACAAATTCCTAATGTCCTGGAAACAGAGAGGTTGCACCTAAAGGTCAAGGAGTTGGAGATGGTTTAAGCCTAACCGGTTTCCATGCCCTTATGGAGGTTGGAGAGAGATTTGATAACTGTAGGCCAAAAATTGGCTAAACTGATGAGAATATGTTAGAGTAGATCCAATAAGAACCCATTATGGTCAATGTTATAACAATTACGTTACAAACATGGTGTTCGCCCTACCAAAATCTTGTTTTTCTTCTTCCTTCTACCGACAATGAGGGAAACCAAAAGTTCTTGTAATGTATTTTTCTAGCACCTAATCATTTCTCTAGAACGATTATCTGTCTTTTCATCAAGAAATGATTAACTTGAAATTTAGTTTTCTTCTCTGAACCATTGTAAATCTTTTTTTTATCTGTTGATGCAATCTGAAGGAAAGCATTCAGCTCCGTTCATACAGAGATCACACATTTGCATGTGGTTTTCTGCATAATGCACGCTTCGTGTTTTGTTTCAACTTGTACAAACGTTATTTTATTTTCCAAAACAAAAATTCCCGCTTTCGGGTCTATTTGCCCATACACGCCCCCCTTTTGTGGGAGGGGGATTTTAATATGATCGAAAAAATAATTGTGAGCTCTGGTGATTTCATTTGGGTAACATCTCTATGGGGAAATCTTCGTCATAACCTAAAATAGCCGTAAATACAGAGAAACGTAAATATTGTATAGTAAAAAAAAATGAATTATTAATCCTATTATTCTATACATAAATTATAGATGAAAATGGAAAAACACAGGAAATAATGGATTGGAGCAAATGGCTTTTGTCATATTTAGAACCGATATCCTGCGACTAGCTTGTCACGTACATAAATTATTTCCTGGTAATCTGGAAATTTTAGAATCTTGAAGTGAGCAATAATTCTCCTTGATGTATGGGCAACATCTGGACCTTAATTACTTTAGTAAGAAAGTTCTGCTGCTCTGTAAATGGATGGATGTACAGCCTTATAATGACAATATTTTCTACAGGTTAGCGGGAAAAAAATTTGCTTAATATGTTTTGTGTCCTAAGGGCTCAATAACATGTCCAAATTAGAGAAACATATGGTAGGGTTATATACAGGCAGTCCCCGGGTTACGTACAAGATAGGTTCCGTAGGTTTGTTCTTAAGTTGAGTTTGTATGTAAGTTGAAATTGTATATTTTATCATTGTATCCCCAGCCAAATTTTTTTTGGTCTCTGTGACAATTGTATTTTAAAATTGTTGGGTTGTCATAAGAACCAGGATTAACTACAAAGCTTCATTACAGACGCCTGTGATAACTGTTACAGCTGATCGTTGTAGCCCGGGACTAAAGTACAGTAAATTACCAACATCCAGAGGTCCGTTTGTAACTGGGGCTCGTCTGTAAGTCGGGTGTTAAGTAGGGGAATGTCTGTACTATGGTGCCTATAGAATCTAGTACCATACAGTGGTCTCATACTAAAGATCTAGAGGGAAGCATGATGCCTTACAGAGGCTATAAAGAACACCGAAGTTTCTAGGGGACATACTCTACTGTATAGGGTCAATAGACATATATTTATATATTAAGGGCATAAAATATTTTCAGGTTAAATGTGACTGTGTAGGTCAAGGCTGACCAAGCTTTTCATCATCGGATGTGTACGTCTTGTATTAGATATTAAGCTGAGTCAGACTGTGTGCAACAAGCGGAGACAGACCTATCTCAGTCTGATCCCACAGACAGCACAATGGCACAGGATGGGAGTCCTTGTATCATATAGAAATATGATGCAAGGACTACCTGTCTGAACACAGCAGTGCACATTGGGAGAGATTCATTATGCCTTCTACTCCAGTTTTCATTTGCTTCTACACCAGGAAGCACATGAATCTCTCCCTCCTGACCAGTTTTTCAGGGATCTCCGACCCACACTCAACTTTGGGCGTTTTGGGGCGGAGACCGGGTGGGGCGTTTGGTGTAAACACCCAGTCCGCAACATTTACTATATTCCAGAGGAGACTATAGCAAAAATTTCTGCCACTTCAGATTTGGTCTACTTGGTCAAAAGTGGTGGAATTTGTGCCCGTCTCTACTAAGAAACCAGAGCAACAACATTCAAAATACCAGTCTTCCCAGAATTCCCCCATTATCTCCAACACTCCTATAGTATTGATGGAAGCAACAGGATGCGTGGCCAACCTGCCGATCAATTAATGACAACGGGACTCTCGCTTTCAAGATTGTTGGAGGTCCTAACCACCTGACCCACGCCAATCTCATTATTTGATAACAATCAAACAAGCCCTCTAGGTTACCCCACTATGAGACTTCTGTTCATGAATGCGAATAATAATGAACACAGATTATCAGGAGGTTTTTTTAGAAGTTTTAGAGCAAAACTGTTTTAGATTCTCATGGCAACCAATCAGAGCTCAACTTTCATTTTATAAACCCCTTATTGGTTGCCATAAGCAACTAGAACAGTTTTGTTCTCAGACACTTCTGATTAAACGACATCTACCACAATGGTGAAGGATTGTAAACCAAGCTCATGGACATATTGGTGTGTGCCCCCTCAGACAGGATCGGCTCTTCTTTAATCTTCTTTGAAGTGCTTGTTTTTAAGAAAAAAAAGACCATGAGGCTCATTTGCATAATTGTAAAAGCCTTTTTTTGGAACAACAAGGGCATAAGAAGTTAAAAGAAGAACGGATCCTGCCATAGGGGGCGCACACCAGCATGTCCGCGTGCTTGGTTAACAATCCCGCATCCTGGTGGTAGATTTTTAATCTCTTTGTGTGTGTAGTAAAATTTTCCTAGAATATGTTTGATAATGTACATTGCTTCAACATTTTAAACCTTTGGACCAAAAACATCAAAAAATTTACCAGCAACGTTAATGTTTCCCAGTAAAAAATCTCCGTAATCTCTCACAATTGGGTCGTGGAAATTCTGTCTAGACCTGCTGAAATCCGGCCTTGTTGATTCTGGAATTTTACAATAGGCCTTTTCTTTACGCTTGCGTTCCTTCCAGGTTAGAATATGGAAATGTTTCCTTTCACAGGAACATTGTAACGTTGGGATATTGCGATGACATAATCTGGAATACGTTCAGCCCGAGCAGTCGCGATGGTTCTTACATGGTTTCCAGTTTGCTCACCTGTCTCCCGCTTTGCACAGATTGATGGCTTGACATTTCACCTGCGCCGAGCTGGAAGTGTGTGTACCGTATTGATTCAAGAAAGCAGAACAGCAGTAAAACAAACAAATTCTACAGTTCCCTCACCACTGGCTACAAAGAAAGCATGGATGTGGGTTTAGTTACACTACTTAAGTGAAATCAGTCATTTCGCTCTCAGAATGAGTAGGAAAACATTACACGCTCACTCGATTCATTGTAGGAAGAGGTTGTTCTTATTTTTCTCAAACCTGTTTTTGGCACTATATATATATATCCTATATATTCAGTGTAGCTTTTTGTATGTCAGATTTATCATAGTGGCTTTGACTTCTTGATAAATGTGACATATGAAGTGCAGTGGAATTTGTAAAATTTTTGTAAAATGTTGTAAAATTGAAGGGTCAATTTTTCAGTGCAATTGATTGCCAAGTATTCCCTATGACAGGAGGTGGCTGGAGTGAATTTGTGCCTAAATTTGCAACTTTTAAGTCCTGCTTCATAAATCTGCACATCATCTACATCAAGATTCACTTAATTTTCGTAAGTAGGATAAGCAAGTGAAAAGTAGAGATGAGTGGGCTCAAACCCGTAAGAAGTCTGGGTTTGCCGTTTGGGCTCAACTCCCCACCAGTAGCACTCAAGATCGCTGCTGGCACCGATTGCGGGTGCTTAGAGCAAAGCCGCCAGCAAAACCAATATTCCTAGGAATGTCGCTCCCGGATAAGGATGTGGGGGTTCGGTTTTGGATACCTAAACCCAGGCCCAAACCAGACTTGGTGAGCCCGAACCTGAAAAAATCCAATCACCCCAAGAGGAGGGTGGAATTGTTTGGCTAATGTTGCAAAAAAAAAAAAAAGTTGCACATTTTTGCCCAAATCGGTAGTTCAGACAATTGTGAGACATTGGTATGGCAGAAAAAATGCGTAAATCAGTGGTAAATACCTCCCTCCTAGTTTTTCATTTCATATAAAAACTTTCCAGGAGATGGATGTAATAACATTTTTACACTAATAATAATAATTCATTGGGCTCACAATCTCATCAACCTACCAGTATGTTTTTGGAGTGTGGGAGGACCCGGAGGAAACCCACTACCCAGTTTGAAGTCAGATGCCATCTTGATCTCAATTTTTTTTTCATCCATCCTCTTTCATAGCTGCTTACCTAGAAGTGCCACAATTCTTTTGACACCGGACACTGCTGGAGGTTGATTTATGATCAATAGCTGTAATCTGGGAGGGGAGATGAAAAGGAAGTGACATCACCCGTTGGTTTAAGTTTGCCTTCCCTTTCAGACCAATGTCAGCAAAGGGGAAGTGCTGAGTGAGCAGGGGAGAGGGTGAAACAATTAAACTGCCTGTGAAGCTTAAACACGGAGCAACCTTTGGTCATTAGCATAATTCTGAAAGTTGATTTTAGAAGTAAGGAGCCATGGATAGAAAATATAAGAATATTACCACAGTCAATGTGCCTGGATCTATAAGTTGGTGTCCCTGGTTTATCATTCTTGATGGTTGTTCTATAGCAGTGGTGGCGAACCTATGGCACTGGTGCCAGAGGTGGCACTCGGAGCCCTTTTTGTGGGCACTCAGGCCATCACCAGAGAGGACTCCAGGTATCTTCCTGCAGTCCCAGACAGCCCAGGACTTGCTGTGCACTGAGGTAATTTAAAGTGACAGCGCTACCTGGGACTACTGGAGGAGTGGGAAGGTGTGGACAGATCTGGATGATTATTGTAGCTCCTGCTCTGGCCCTGACAATTCCTCCTCTGGAAGGGAAGCTACAATGATCACCCAAATTTCTACTATTTTCTGCTTTATTGGTGTCCTCAGGTGCCGGTATCAAGGAAAGCTGTGACAGAGAAGGGAGTCTAAATCACTAATTAAATTTCGGTGTTGGCACTTTGCGATAAATAAGCGGGTAGTTTGGGCACTCGGTCTCTAAAAGGTTCGCCATCACTGTTCTATAGAGTACTAAAAGTGCCTCGTAACGACGATCAGTAGGGGTGCCAGATGTTGGGCCTTGGCCAATCGATGCCGATCACCTATAGATGATCAATTTTAAAAAATCTTCCCTTACTTAGTAATTTTTTACCGATATTATAAGAAGTAGCTGCATGAAAAAAAATCAAAAATAAATCAAAAAGCAACTGAAAGAACAAAGTTTCCTCTATGGGAACTTTTTGTGTAAATATATAGAATTTTCTATTTTTGAGCATTATTTGATGGTCTGAGGCCAACTGTACTGTCATATTGATCCAGCTCTCTAAATGACGACTTCCTCTGTGTGTAGGTGACAATTAGACTCGTGCTGAGTTGTTTGATGGCAGAAAAATGCTGAGACTTTGGCATTTCGGGTAAATTTGATAAAGAGGTTCAACATCTGTGACTGAAGTTATTGAAGGGTTGATGTGGGCACTGGGGGATTTCTTGGCTTTTGTGGGCTATGAGACTTCTTCATGATGCTTCACTTCGTTAGATGTATTCTGCACTTTGCATTTGCGGTTGAATTTGAAAGCGTTGTTACAAGGGAAAAACCCAATAGATTCTGTTTCCAGTGCAGATCGAGATGATGCGAGTACCAGAAAATGATGACAATGAAGATCTGCTTCCTGTAGCTTATTACATAAGGCAGATCACTACTTCTGAGATACAGTGTGAATATTCCAAGAGGGTCATTTGTAAGGCCGAAAGAGCTTGGTGTCCAATGTGGGTGTGAATAGAGTATGAAGCCAAATTTATCAATCACAACTTTTTTACAAATTTGCAAAAATTTTCACCGTTTTGTGAAGATGAGTGAGATGAGATGGAACATTCTGTACTAAACAATATAGAGTAAGATCTCAAGAGAGACTCAAAGGGATATTCCAATGATGTCAAGTTATCCCCAATCCACACAATGGGGCAGATTTACTTACCCGTCCCTGTGCGATCCCCGAGGTGTGTTGTCCGATGAGGATGAACAGCTGCCGCAATTCACTTAGATCGTGCACCCGATATCCTGCATGTGTCATTTCCCCGCTCAGGTCCGCCCAAGTTTACCATCTTCTTCCTGGTGCATGTAAGTGCATGGCTTGCCACACAATTTAAATGTTAAACCTTGTGGTTTGTCCAAAACAGTCGGATCGTCCAATGGCCAAGCCCCCCGATTTGTGCCGCATGAAAGCCGGCACCAAAATCCGACCACATGCGCCAAAATTTCCTGTTAAAGGTGGCGCAAATCGGAAATTGATGTGAAACCCGACGGAAATGCGGTTCGTGGACACTTATTAAATGTGCCCCAATATGTACCATCTGGTCACACTCTTCTGCTCAATCCATCGTGTTTGGTACCACCGGAGATGGCCAAACAGAGAACTTGGCTACCTTTGACATCCCTACATACAGTGAATAAAGTGGCTGTACACAGGGGCAGATTAAGAATGCTGTGGGCTCTGGGAGGTATGAGTATTATAGCCCCTGCAAGTATGGAGTCACTTTCTACTAGAATCAGCTTCTAGGGGAATGGAGGATGCTCACTTTCTGCTGGATTTCAATCTGAAATTTCAGGATCTTTGTAGGACCTTCTTGGCTCTTGTGTAAATGTTTATTTAGAGCATCAACAGATGTATGAGGATTTCATGGGTGAAGGTCCTTCTCAGTAAAAAAAAAATTGGTGAGTGGTTTGGGTGACCAATGGCCACCTAGAAGGCTTGTGCCCCGGGGCTACCTCCCAAACCACCTACATTATAATCCACTACTGGCAGTACCCATTGTTGACCTGCCACACCATTAATTTAGGGGTGAAACAGACCTTCTTGATATCACTAGGGGTCTCAGCAGTCTTAATCCCCCGATCAGCAAGTCCCCCCCCCTATATGTGGATAAAGGAAAAATCTATACAGTCTCTATAAAAACTGACTCTAGAAAGTCACAGGATAATAGATTCCTCCCTTGAATGTTTATGTCTGTAGGTTGCCGGTCGTATAAACTCTGGGTTCCTGCCAAATCACAATTGATATGGTTTATAAACGCTCCGCATTAGCATGACTTCATCTATTATACATCTTTACCGAGGAAAGGCTCAGAGATATTACTCTGAAAATTCTGTTATACCATTCCCCTCGCTTTATGGCCTGGAATACAGCTTAATCCCATTCAATTAATTAGGGTGAGCTGTAGTACCAGGGCACAGCCACTTTGAGATATGAGCAGACCTGTTCACGTTAGTCTTTGGCCGAGTTCAGCCAAGGATTAACCAGAAATTTTGGTTTGAGGATTGAATCTGAATGCTCATCCCCACCTGTAACCCCGACCTCCCCCTCCCCAACTGGTGCGGCCACTAATGTGATATTTGTAACTCTTTAAATGTCACCGGTGCACAAGATTCTCCATTTTTCTGAGGATTGTCGCTCCTTTGATGTCATCACAAGGCTGAATCTGAGGTTCTGGATGAACATTTCAGTTCAGGTCCGCTTATCACTTGCCTCTATATTATGTTCATCACTGTGAATAATGAAGTGGCATTAGCGTGTCAACCCGTTTTTGGAAGGGGCGCGGCTTCTGAACCGTCATCATCTTCATACAACTCATGATAATCTGAGCACCGCATGAGGCAGGTCATCATTGGCCAGGGAGCATGACAGAGAGCCCAGCAGGTACCCCAACATTGTAACAGTATGGGATGATTGGGACAAACTACTTCTAAATACATCCAATCGGTGGGGGATCCAAATGCCAGACACCCCCCCCCCCACTATACTTACTTTAATGACTTATCCTGTGGAGATATCCCTTTAACGGACTTGGATTATCCCATTTTTTCTTTAAAGGAAATCTACCATCAAAATCCATCATGACAAACCAGGGACACTTAGGCTACATTCACACTGCCGTTGCCCGCCCGTACCGTACCGTAGCGGGCAACGGCAGTGTACGGGGAGAGGAGGAGGAGGTGAGCGCAGCTCACCCCCGCCCCTCTCCATAGCAACCTATGGCGCACGGCGCCGTATTACGGGGAAAGATAGGACAGGTCCTATCTTTCTCCCGGGTACGGAACGGTACGGTGCCGCACGTGTGCTGCACCGTACCGCTCCCGTAGGGTGCCGTGCGCCCATAGGAGTGTATGGGGGACGTATATCGGCCGTATATACGTCGGCCGTATATACGTCCCCCATACGTTCGTGTGAATGTAGCCTTACTCCTAGATCTAGTTACTGCGACTGTGATAATCTCCTTATATGTGTTACTCATGGTCTCCTCCCTTCTAAAATCAACTTTTAAAATTATGCTAATAAGTCAATGACTCAGGAATGTAGCTTCACAAGCTGTTACACTGGGGCACATTTACTTTACCCGGGCCTGTCGCGATCCCCGATCTGGACGATCTGATGAAGATGAAGTCCGGCGCGATTCACCAACATCGTGCGCCCGATATCCTGCATGTGTCGCTTCCCCCGCTGAAGTTCGCCGGAGTTCACCTTCTTCTTCCCGGTGTATGTGAGTGCATGTCTTGTGACACAATTTGTTATGGTAAATCGCGGATCGTCCGACGGACCGCCACCCAATTTGTGTCCCTTGAAAGCCGGCGCCGATGCGTCAAAATCCGATCGCGTGCGCCAAAAACCCCTGTTAAATGCGCCACTAAAAATTGTCGGGAAACCCGAAGTAAATGCGCTCTGCGGACCATTAGTAAATGAGCCCCACTGTCTCCCACTCTTCTGTAATTTTAGACAGCGGGAGAAGGGAAGTGCTCCTGCACAGTGTAACAGCTTGTGCAGTTACAGCATTGAGGAGCTCAGGTGATGCCCCCCTTCCTTCTGGCTCATTGGCATAATTTTAAAAGTTGATTTTAAAAGGAAGGAGGCCATGAATAACCTGTATAATAAGATTACCACAGTCATGGTGCCTGGATCTATAAGTAAGTGTCCCTGGTTTTTCATGACGGATTCTGATGGTAGTTTTTCTTTTAAATTTTTCAGTTTTTTTTATTCAAATGTGTCTTTTACTTTCCTTTATAAGATTTATTATGTGATTTTTTTAGTCTATTTTCGTGAGAGCGTAAAAACACAAATACCTGCGGTATTAGTCCGGGGACGTTGGGCTTATCTGAGTAAGTCAGCGATCATGTTTTGACACTTAATGGAGTGTGGAAGGAGAGGTGATGTCTGCTGGTGTAAGAGTGACACCGCTGCTTCCCCCGGCCTGGATTTCATCAGTTACACTTAGAACAATAGAATTTTCTTATCGACTTGACAGGAACATGATTTTGTGCCAATTGTGTGGTAAACCTGTCTACTCTTCCATTAAATAATTCTTTACAAATACGTGGCGGCCTACCTGCGATAGAGATATCAGGGGAGAAATAACTCTCCGTGGCAGTAAATGCAAACAAAATGCCGTCTTCTCGGCTAATGGGCTCATTGCACCGGTGTGACTCCTCATTATTCACAGCGCGTCTCACATTAAAGATCATTTAACGCCTCACATCACTCCAGAGAACATTGTCTAACGTTAACAGTAGGTATAGAAGGCATTACACGCCTTCGCTTACAGTACGGGGGGGGGGGGATCATAGCGATGATTATTAAGGCTAATATTACATTATTATAATCATAGAAACATGTACAGTTATTAGAAAAATAATACAATTTTTCATTAACGGGAGTCTAAAACCTGCCCAATTTACCAACGTCTAGGGCAGTGATGGCTAACCTATGGCACTGGTGCCAGAGGTGGCACTCGGAGCCCTTTCTGTGGGCACTCAGGCCGTCACCAAAGATGACTCCAGGTATCTTCCTGCAATCCCAGACAGCCCAGGACTTGCTGTGCACAGAGGTATTTTATATATATTAAAGTGACAGCTCTACCTGGGACTATTTTCTGCTTTATTGGTGTCCTCAGGTGCTGGTATCAATGAAAGATGTGACAGAGAAGGGAGTATAAATCACAAATTAAATTTCTGTGTTGGCACTTTGCGATAAATAAGCGGGTCTTTGTTGTAGTTTGGGCACTCGGCCTCTAAAAGGTTTGCCATCACTGGTCTAGGGTCATATCTTTCCTGTTTCCCAGCGAAATGTCCTTTTCCAGAAAACTTTGGCGCATCAAGATTAGACTCTCTGTACACTAGAGGTGGGGCCTCACCTCCTGACAGGGGGGGCTTAATTAATGAGGTGAGCTGAGCCTCTTGCCTCAGGCAGCACCACCAGCTGCTTTACCTGCTTTAACCCCTTACGACACACAGTGCTATAACGGCGCGTGTCAGGGGCTGTTGGAGGGAGAGGGCTCAGGTGGGTGTTTTCGCATGCGTGCCGCCATATTGGATTTGATCTCTTCCTCCTGAGAGGTCACGGGGCTGGTGGTGATCGGTTACTATCACAGCTGGGAGTCTATACTGTCATTCAGCCTGACCTCTAAGTGTCTGCCAGAGGCAGATGCTTAGAGATCACTAGCAAAACAGTATTGCAGTGTATGGTAGAAGAATCCAATGATTAAAGTACCCTTGAAAGTCTAAAAAATATAAAAGCAATATAAAAACCCCTTCCCTCAGAAATCATAAGCATGATCTGTATCCCAAAATGTTACATCCATCAAACTATAATGATTATTCCCAGCTTTTAACCCTGTAATGGAAAATAGCGCCCAAATGTCCCAAATGTTACTTTTTCACCGTTTTGCAACATATAAAAATGTAATAAAAAGTGATGAAAACGTAATTTTATCTCGCAAAAAAAATTACACCTGGACTACATCCGCTTTTTTATGTTCCCTATTTTAGAGGGAACATAGTTTAAAGTGAACCAGGAATGTCATTTTTAACTGTTGACTGGTTCCAATAGCCTATCCTATGCCAATTTTAACAATAACTTTGTCAGCATTCTGAATAATATCAGTACTTTATAAAACTTTATTTCACATTACTTGGCTCTCTGCCAGCAGCCTGTGGTCAGTTATTTTAATTATTTTTTTTGGGGGGGAGGGGCTTCAGTAGCCTGTGTGTATATGTCTCAGTCTACTCCATGCATTATTTCTCTACTGAATACCCCCCTCCCTCACCTGCCTGCTCAATGCACATGACAGGAGGTGGGGACGGGTGAAGAAACTGGATGAGTGTGAAGGAGAAGGAGACTGACACACAGGCACACAGGCCCATCCACACATGCTGCTGGCACGGAGCCAGGTAATGTGAAATAAAGTTTTATAAAGTACTGAAATGATACAGAATGCTGATAGGCATAGGCTATTGTACCCGGCACCAGCTAAAAATGACATTCCGGGTGACAGGTTTTCTTTAAAAAGAGGAGGGCACAAGTGGAAGTGTCTACTTGTTTGGATACCCTTCACTTACTCCATGTTTGTCACGAGTTGATTAAGTCTTTCCCTATATGCAAAAAGGTGTCCCTAGTAAATAGACCATAGTAGCCTTCAATAAGGTTTGCCTTTTGTTGGTCTTTTGGGGCCATTTTTTGTGTTAGAGCCTAGCCCTCTGATAAATCATTATATTTCATGTTGGCCATGACAAGGACAACATTGCAGTGCTGATAGGTTCCCTTTCCTTGATATGGAATTTTGGCTTTGCATCGGTTTCTTAATCTCAGGTCAGAGCCAATAAAAAATTCTGTCATCAGTCTTCAAAGCTTCCGACACCGTCATCTTGTCAAGTATGTCTTTGATTCTGTGCTGTTTGATCTGCCCATGAGAAGTCTTTCATCAGTCTGTGCCAGCACTATGCATGCATACCTGTCTGCAGAGCTGCACCTATACACTGGAATGCTCTACTTTGTTTTATCTTTCTATCACCAAACTTTCAAGCAGACCCAGATTGGACAGCTTCTCTGTGATTCACTAACTATTCAGCTGATTGTTCCCTAAAGCTGTAAAATGATTGACTGTATTTGTGATCAACCTAGAAATTGGTCCATGTAGGTGTCCTAGCAGTGTTGTCCATTAACTGAATATGAGGGATATTGGAGTCTCCTGTACATTCATGGTCATAGTTAAATGAAAGTGATGGAAATATCACCAGGTTCAGCCAATATGGTCTTCGTCAGATTTAGATTGTGACATCTTACTTATAATAATAAACTGCCATACAGGCAGTTTGTACAAAGTGTCCTGACTGCAGGCAGCATGTTATAGAGCAGGAGGAACTGAGCAGATTCTACATAATGTCCTATCTTCCGGCAGCATGTTATAGAGCAGGAGGAACGGAGCATCTGTACATTGTGCCTTTTCTGCAGGCAGCATGTTATAGAGCAGGAAGAGCTGAGCAGATTGTATATAGTGTCCTATCTGCAGGCAGCATGTTATAGAGCAGGAGGAGCTGAGCAGATTGTACATAGTGTCCTATCTGTAGGCAGCATGTTATAGAGCAGGAGGAGCTGAGCAGATTGTATATAGTGTCCTGTCTGCAAGCAGGAGGAGCTGAGCAGATTGTACATAGTGTCCTATCTACAGGCTGCATGTTATAGAGCAGGAGGAGCTGAGCAGAATGTACATAGTGTCCTATCTGCAGGCAGCATGTTATAGAGGAGGAGGAGCTAAGCAGAGTGCACATAGTGTCGTGTCTGCAGGAAGCATGTTATAGAGCAGGATGGGCTGAGTAGATGGTACATAGAGTCCTATCTGCAGGCAGCATGTTATAGAGTAATGATATTGAGATGAATACCAATCCTTTCCCCAGTGTATACAGCTCTAGGGAAAGTTATTATCAGGTAGTATCATCCTGCGCTGGTCTGTGATTGGTCATAAAAGAAGCACAATTACTCCAAAAATGATACTTGACATCTTTGTCCAAAAAGCATATGAAGTCAGATGTTTGCTTTTTGTTATTCATTTTAGAATAAGTTGTCTAATAAACTGTTTTCCTGTATTTTTTAGGAGAATACACAACTGCTACAAATGTCGACAGTGCAGTTTCACAGCCACCGAAACCCAATCCCTTTTGGATCACTTCAACTCTGCCCACTGTCAGGAGTCTGAAATCACTACAGCAAATGGCGGAGAGATCCATGGAATTTCCTCCATCAAGGAGGAGCCAAAAACTGAGATGAAGGTGTACAACCTCGTCACCCCCGAATCCAAAATGGGAGAAGCCATATATGACAGCACTGTGAAGAGGGAGAAGCCTGATGACAAGGATTTACTTAGGGACAAATCTTGGTCTGATGGTTCTGTAGATGATCTCCGTAGCGTTGCCTGGAGGGGGTCTGAGATTTTGAGAACGAGTCCATCCTATACGCAAATGGGTTTGGGCCTTTTGACCACAGTGTCCGTCAACCAAGAACAGCAGAAATCTTCGAGAGATAGTCCAAACGTTGAAGCCGCACATCTAGCAAGACCTCTTTATGGCTTGCCTATAGATGCTAAAGGATATGCTGGAGTGTCTGCTGGAGCCAGTGGAGAAAAATCGGGGCCCCTTACACCGCAGTACTCTTCTTCAGGAGATAGCAAGTCCAAGGATGAATCTCAGTCACTCCTACGGGTAAGTCGGCATGCTCTTCTTCGTTGCCTACAGAGAAGCCTCTCTCGATCATCTTCTCTTGTTTAGAGTCTTACATGGCTCTCCAATTACTTTGTTATTTTGGACAATTACGGTCTACAAGATTTTGTTTATTTGATTTAAGAATTGTGTTTTTTTTAGGTTTCTAAGTTAGGTTCTTCGACACAGAACGTTGACCTAGTGCATGTCTTTACCACTTTTCACTTCATTTATCGTGGTTTCGACGTGAACATTTCACTGTACAAAATCTTTCTTCCAAAAGTAATGTAATTATATGTTTAGTAAGGTAAAATCGGTTCAAAAATACTCCTTAAATCAACGGGCTACGCGGGCCTGCTGCTCGCTATGTGACGGTAATCAGTTTGTTATGTGTGTCGGAAAGGCTTGGAGAGCAACACGCTTTTATTATATGGAAATACATATTCTTAAGAAATCATTTACCGCACTACGAGGCGCTGACTGCCTTATAATTATTATTTCTCCTCGAATTAGAGGTTTTTTTTTCTTTTACTAAAGTTTCGAAGGTTATTTAGAAAAGTTGAGATAATGATGTGAACTCAGAAACGCATGAGTCGGTTCTTTATCTGATATTTTATCGAGTCGGCCTTGCTACGTTCTGCACGCAGAGGATTGTAGTCTATCAATCAATGGAACTTCCAATCCAATTCTTCTAGCACAGGTACATCTTTACACAGCAGGAATGTAAAAAGAAATTCTAAGTAGTCTAGAAAGTTCTTAGGTTTTTTTTGTACTTTTTGTACTTTCTCAATGGCCACCTAACAATTATACTTGAGTGTAGGTGCAAAGTGTTATCCTCCAAGGACCTTTTCTAAACGAGGGCATCCTCTACGTTTATTGAGTCCTACTGATGACTCTATGGCTCCCAGCGTGCCTCAAGTGTTTTACATTTCCAGCAGCTGGAGCCACAGAGTGGAGTTCAGCAATATATAATCTACGTAACTATAGGAAAAAAACTAGACCTTCAACAAAGTTTTTGAAGCAATACGTTTTTAGAGCCTTCTATGGATGAAGAACACATTTTTTGAGGTTGATTAAGTCGAAAAACTTTTATGAGCCATGTCCTTCATCTTTGAGGTGTTACCATAGTGGACTAAAATCCTTCTAGGAGGTCAAAGCTCATTCTCCAAAGAAATCTTTTTGTTTCGATTCAAAGATGGACACTCTTTCCATCAAAGAATGTGTTCCTCCACCAATAAAATTTTAAGGAGACAAAGGGATGAGCTTTTTTGGGAGTCTCTTCTTTGGTTTCTTCTTCCTTTTATCAAACACTGATTTTTCTAAAAAATAGGGAAACCGGGGTTGTCAAGATTCCAACCACAGCAGTCTATGTGATGTGTCTTATATTGCAGCTTCAATTCATTAAAGGGGTTTACCATTACATCTACAATATAGGGAATAACTCTTTGATGATTAGGGATCCAACCTATAAAAGATGAGGAACCACAAATCCACCTTAACCATCCTATAGTGTATAGGAGTTCTGGGATAGGCTGTCCTGGAATCCATCCTAGCTCAGGAATACCTACAGTCCTCCAATGTGCCAAATTGCCAAGGGGCACCCAGTGACTGGATACTTTCCCCTATCCTGTGGATGTTTGTAAGATACAGCCCCTTTAAGGTTGATAGACCTGAGTTGCAGTACCACATGCCCCTAGCCACAGGTGTGGCACTGTTAATTTTTTTTTTTATTATTTTTTTTTTTTTATATTTTAAGGATGGCAACCCAAGTAGTCCAATAACCCTATAAGCATTACAAAAAAAGTTTTTATGATCTCATTTCAACTATTATTATATTTTACAAGACGAATCAGCCTTAAAAATATGAAATTGACATAATCCTGTATGTTTTTATGTGGCTTAGTATAAGAGAAGAGATTATATGGGGTCTGTTTCAGATTTCCCTCCTCTATCCATGTAGCAGTAGCATTATTTTTCTTTAAAACCTACATTATTAAAGAAGTTTATAGCAAGGAGCTCTCTAATGCTAAAATGATGTGGCAACATTTTCAACGTGCTCAAAAGCACAAAAGAAGCATCTGGTCGTATCTTTCAGTATGATGGGGCGATATTGGGCAACATTTGCTTTCAGCAGCGGCATATGGAAATCATTATTTTTGGAAGTCTCTGTGTTTCCTGCTAATACTGAGGAAAATAGGCCATCTCATGAATGTTTAGAGATTGTAGGGGCAAGTAACATTAGATTGAGTAATTCGTCTTGTGATGGCCTATGCATGTATTAGTGTCACAGCACATTAGACTAGTCCCGTACTAAAGTCTGGTGGGTGGAGGTGACGGAATATATTTGTTGGTTAACTTGATCCACATGGTTTTGTTAGAATCGGGTTTCTCTCGTTTAAAGGGACGTGTGCCTCAGTTTTTGAACATATTTTTTTAGGCTTGTGGTCAACTTATGAAAATAAAAGAGGTTTTTACAGGAATTTTGTAAAAGGGTAACATGTTGTACCAGTTTACGCCAGTTCTACAGGTCTTCGGCACATGGTCTTCGGGGGGGGGGTGTGTCAGGAACTGGTACGGCCAATGAGTTGGCTCTTTGGGCCATAGGATGTCAGAAAGAGGCTGAATGAGTTCCTGTACCCACCGGAACTTCCGTCTGGCCTTAAAATGTATCATGTGCCAAAATATACTATAACTTCCCAACACCGAGCCCATGAGGGCTGGTGTTCACGATACCAATGACAATAGAAAGACTCCATTGGCTTCAAAGCTGGCCAGTTCTGTCTTTTGCAACCGGGCAGTCGTCTCATGCAAAGGGCTGTGGAATCCATAGCCATTGGCACAATCTCACGGAAAGAAATGGAGGCGTGTGCTAAACGCTGAAAAAAACGGCTATCACACAGGCCTAAAACACATTTGTGGGCATGATGCCTTAATTGAACGCCCAAATATCAATAACTAGGCAGCTATTACACTGCTATAAGTCAGTATCATTTCTCTGCTATATGGTACCCCAATAATCATGGTCACAAAAGTTTTTGGCTCAAGTCCACCCGGACACTGAAACTGAGCTTTGTCTTGCTGAGTCAGAATTTTTTTCCTTTCACTTTCTGAGTATTATTTCGGTCAGTTTATCTATCCCTGTTTTTTTTCTCACTGATCATTTACATTATTAACTGTTCTTGCAGAATTTGGTGACATTCGTCATTATGTGAGATTAACCTTTATTCTTGATAACGTAACTTTTAGTCAATTCTGTCTGTCTATCTACAGATTAACCCGATGTCCTGGAGTCTGACCAAGCACAATATCTATATGTAGAATACTCCCTATAGTGGTCTCCTCTATCCTTTTACAATGCATGTACATATTTTTAGGGTAACTGGGTAGCTCAGTATTGAAGCTGGCCCAGATGCACTACAAGAATTGGAAATATAGGTTGTTGTCCATCCTGTCTACAGGATAAGTTATCTGTATGTGATCAATGCAGTTCCTGAAGGAGTGGGGGAGGTGTTGAAAATTTGTTTGCAAGGCTAAAAGGGTTATTAAAGGGGTTGTCCGAGAGTTCTGGAAAAAAAACTAAAGGTGGCCGGGAGAGGGCTGCTTAAAAAAATAAAGTCCTACTTACCTTCCGGTGCCCTCCGGTATCCCACGCTGCTGTCACTCCAGTCCGAGCGCCATGTAAACAAACCTGGCCGCCGGAGCAGCGCAGGACTCAGCTTCCGGCCGGCCGCTGCCGGCCACGCCTATCTGTCCCTATTCACATCATTGTGTATAGGGGCCGGAAGGTTGCAATTCTTGGGACCATGATAAACATTGTTGGTTCAGGTCCCCAAACCTGAACTTAAACCAAAAGTTTGAGTTCAGTGGTAAGGCTCACATCTCATGGTAACCTTTAGGTGCTACATTTTCCAAAGGTTCGTCACTTCACAATGACATCATGGGGAGGAACAACCCTAGGGAAAACTGTGGTGTTGACTTTGCCAGATGCAATAGGTACCGGCACCAATCACAGGTGTGACCTTGTAAGTGAGCATTCGAACCTGAACTGAACGTGTCCTTTCATCCTTACTGATTGGCCAGTAACCGGAAACTTTTTGGAACTTGTCCTAGTGCATATTGCCATTGAGCTTTTACAGGGTTTGTGCACAGACACGGCAGCCAGTCTTCACAAACAGAGTTCTAGGGTAATATAAAAGGGGGAACAAGAATACTCCTCCTCTGATAAGATCGGAGATAAAATTTAGGGCCATCTTAGACTTCATAGTCCCTGACTAAAGCCATAGCTGTAGCCTATTCATCCAGTGTTCTACTAAACTGGTATGACCTTCTGAGGATTTCTATCTTTTCATCATTTCCTGTTTCTTAGTACATTTATTAGTGCCAAAACAGACTAAGCCTCTCGATTCTGCCCGAAACTAAAGTGAATACGTATCTGCTGCATTTATTTGCTTGGTTAGATACATTGATATGCATTATTAGTTTTAAATGTACGTAGAAATTTAGGGCATCCCCGCCCGGAGGAATTCACTAATCTCTAATTGCGTTCATCTCTTAAAAAAATCTCTACGTATTTATATTAATATGGGTGTAGGAGGCATTGGCAGCTAAAACCATTATTTGGGTGTGTGACAACAGACAGAGATCAAGTGGGTCAAAATTACATAAAAACCTTGAGGAAAAGGGTGAATCACCACGAACAAAGGGACTACCGAGGCAACCCTTGAAACCCCGAGGCTTTTCAGTAAACATTTAGTAATATAGCGGTTGCTAGGTTTTCCTTGGCGTGGTGTCACAGATAATATGCTAATCTAGAGATAGGATGTGTAATTTAATACATTGACGTGCTTCAAGACGAACTCGGCTCACACTGTAGAAACGTATGTGGAATATTTATATCATATCATTTGGAACTAAGAAAGTTTTATGAGATGTTTTTTGGTGTTTTTTTCTCCTTAGTAACAGCTCTATAATGTATATTTGATTAGCCATCTCAATAAGGTGGAAATGCAGTACCAGATACAACCTATGAAGAAGGGTGGCGCTATTTTTGAAAAAAAGATTGGATATCTTTAACTGTATATATTTTTTCCTGCACTCACTTGCATTGTGTAATACCAGTGGGAAACACATTGGACATTGATCAGAGGATTGTTGTACTACGCTGTATTGGTGGATTCACCAATTCCCAGAAAATTTTAGATTTTATCAAAGAAGTGCCAGAGCTTTGAAGGGTCCATCTTAAGGAAAGTAAAGAGATTCATGGGGACCTCCTAAGTCATTGTTTACACATAAAGGGAACCTGTCATCAGGATTTCACATTTTCACCAAATGACAGGTATCCATAACCAATCTGCTTTTATAATTAACTTTACCGTTTCCACTTGCTTTTAAAAGTATATAAAAGTATACCTGCCTTCCTATCAGCAAACTGCATCCAGTCATGGGGACGTTGGGGTCATCTTGATTATCTCCTCTCTCTGCTCTCACAGCTCTCTCCTACCCTTCCTTTCCCGCCCTCATCCAAACATCAGCTGACCCTGTGCTCATAGCAAGTCTATGCCAGCTCACGTTGGCATGAGGGAGGAGGAGGGAGATCTGTGAGAGCTGAGAGAAGATAATGATGATGTCACCGGGGGACACCCCCATGACTCAATGCAGTTTTCTGGCAGGGAGTTAGGTATACCTTTTATGTACATGTGAGTGGAACCAGTAATCTTAATTATAAAAGCATTTTGGGAATTAGGTTCCCATAACTGTTTTAACACTATCATTAGATGAAAATGTGAAATCCTGATGACATGTTCCCTTTGAAGTGGTTTTTCCATCTATACTTTTTATGATATATCCACACTTCCCACTTCTGGAATTTGTATCTATTTCAGCACCTATTTTATGCTCCATTCAACTGTATGGGGTAGCTGGGACTATCTGCTCAGCACTCCCGCAGCACACTCTCTGTTCAGCCGGCTGCAGGAAGTGGGTCAACTGACCCCTTTTCCTGAGACCGGTACAGGTCCCAGAGGTAGGAACTGCATCTATCATCTTTTTGTTTCAGAGGAGAAGTTTGAGCCAATGATAAGACAAGAGGTGTGTCTTCAACTACCTCAGACTACCGATAGGCACTGTAGTCAATGACTATCGTTATGAGCTAGGGTAAAATCTATGAAAGCTAAAAAGCAGGTAGACATCTGCTCGTGAGACTGATTTACACAAAATTGTTGGGTTAGTTTTGTTGATTTAAATGCCCACATATCACACGTACAAGGTTCCAGGAGTCTTGAGTAATTGGAAAAGAACAGCATTCTTGACCCAAAAGATAAGATAGAAAAAATGCCCAACCCGATAATGAAACCTGTAGTACTTGACCCTGGGTGGAGATCTTGTCTCAATCCCAGATCCATATATCCAATAAGTACTCTGAGATTAAATAGGGAATGCGGGGGAGATGCTTTAAATCTGTGATATTTCCATGGGAAGCTTTAAAAAGAGCCTTTTTAGCTTATGACAGAAATTCTTTGATTCCCTAATAATTCCATATTACCGTTTTACGTGTAGCAATCTTTTGATTTTCTGCTGATTCTTTCAACATTAGAAAGTAAGATGACATTTATAGGTTAGGTTTAATAAGTGTCTTCTTCCGTTGCCTTTTATGTGTAAGCCTTCAGCTTTTGAAGACCTTTTACTAGAGATGGACCATCAAGGTAGAAGAGTTTTCACCCTTCCTTAAGAAAACAATTATGCACATTAGCGACTTAAAGCTACTTTATTAGGCGTGGCGCGTCACTTAGGTAGTGCCATTCATAAAAGTTATTGTTCTTTTTCATTTTTTACTTGTATTTTTTTTATTTACACAATATGGTCAATAGAAAAACTTGAATCACCCCTAGAAATTCAGTCTTACAAATTTTACTTTAAAAAAAAATTGGTTGGTTTCAAAAAAACTTATGTGTGTTGTTATAAATGATTTGTCTACTTGGTTCTGTGATGTAGCTTCATTTTGCCTCTATTACTAGACCCCCGATGTTCTGCAGTTGTACATTAAAAAAGACTTGACTACTTTCTTCAAGAAACTGCCCCACACCAGCCCACAGACTGAATCTACAACTTCAATTTTGTTGTTTTCTCAATAATTCAGACAGAATGGGGCACATTCACTTACTCGTCCAAGGAGTTCATCCAAGGTGCATTGTTCCGACGATAATGCACTGTGCCGTGATTCACTAAGATCATGCGCCCGATATCCTGCATGTGCCGCTTCCCTTCTTCTTCCTGGTGCATGTAAGTGCATTGTCTTGCGACACAATTTGAAAGTTAAATCCTGCACTCAGTCCGAATCAGTTGGATCGTCCACCAGCCTGCCCCCAATTTCTATTGCGTGGAAGCCAGCTCAGCTGCGCCACAATCCGATCGCATGCGCCAATTCCCTGCGCAGAAACGTATTAAATGCCTGTCAAAGCTGCGCAAATCCTGAAAGCCATGAACAGTCCAACGAAAGTCCGATCCCGGACTCTTAGTCAATAAGCCCCATTGTATATGGGACCTCCACTGCCGGCCCTCACCCTTTAACCCCTTTTTGATCCACGATCAACTCTTAGCCAAGATGCATATTTCCTTCCTTTGCTTTAAGGATTAAAAGTATTGGAAAATTCTTTTGAGTAAATGTACTTTTTACCAGTGTCGCCACTAAATTGTGTGACTTTTTAAATATATTTTTGACTTGCCGTTCAGAGCACAAAGCTTGAAATAAAGTCATCAGAGTTTTGCCAACTTCATGGTGGATTCTTTGGTCTCTGATGTTTAATTTGAAAAGTGACTTGAAATACATTTTTTCCCCCAAAATAGAAACTCCACCTAAATATAGTGCTGATACCCTGTGTTTTGTTACAGAGAACACTTTAGTAAGTCCTAGGCAGGCTACTATTTGTTTCTGAATATAAATGACCTAACCAATCCCATATGTTGTTTTTGAGACAAGTTGAACGCGATGCCAGAACATGAGAATGTGTTAGAGTTTTTGACCTTGTCTGCCAGTAATATAATAAATGTACACAAAAATCATAAGATGTCTTCACTAGTCTACTCAAATAAATGAGTTCGAAGAATAACAGACATAGGAGGGTCTTTGCCGTCTACAGATAGACGTGGTCTTTTTGAGTAAACTATTAGTTAAGAATGTCAGCAGGTGAATAAAGGTAAAAATTGGATACTTGTTATGCCCTGGGATTTGATCATTTATACAAAAATCATGAAGAAGAGTTTGTTACTGCTTTAATAAAGACCCAACTGGAACTTATAGATACCGGTGCATGATCTGTTTTAGAACAATTATGGTAATGGATTCCAACAAGGTCTAACAGCAGATGCCAACATCTGAAGATGATTTGGAGATGATCTCTTACAGATGAGGACAGTTCCGATGAAGATCATTCAGAAATAACTACTTCTAATTTATTCATGGTTTAAATGATGTCCACAATAATGATCCTATCATTTAAGGAGTCACCACCCTTTCATGAAACTGTATTTTTTTATGATATGTTAGCACTTCATATCTGTGGTGTTCAACTTTTTTTTGCAGGTTCTTATCCAAGCAGTGTGCCCCTTGTACTCTTATTGGCTTCTATAAGAGAGTCAGGTTAAATAGGTATTCAGACAAATCAAGTTAGGTTATACTCTATGGATAGGACTAGAGATGAGCGAGTATACTCGTCCGAGTATACTGCTCGGTTGAGTATTAGCATACTCGGACCGGCTCGTTACTCGGACGAGTATCTCGCCGGCTCGAGATCGAGCAGTAAATTAATAAAATAAATTGAATAAAAGTATTTTTATTGTAAAAAAAAAATATTACACATGTTTGCAGATGTTTTACTTGTAAGAACACATTGAAATAACACTATTCTTCACTTTCCAGGTGTTCGCGCGTGTCTTCCAGTAGGTTCGGAGATGTTCGAAACATCTGGAATGTGAAGAATATTGTTATTTCAATGTGTTCTGCACTTAAATGGTCCTGTATTCACTGTTTTTAATGTTTTAATTCTATTCTTCACTTTGCAGCTGTGCGCGCGTATCTCCGAACCTATCGGGAGACACGCGCGCACACCTGCAATGTGAAGAATAGAATTAAAACATTAAAAACAGTGAACACAGGAGCATTTAAGTGCAGAACACATTGAAAGAACAATATTCTTCACATTCCAGATGTTCGTGCACATCTCCTAACCTAGCGGGAGACACGCGCGAACACCTGCAAAGTGAAGAATAGTGTTATTTCAATGTGTTCTTACAAGTAAAACATCTGCAAACATCTGGAATTTTTTTTTTGCACTGTTCTTTTACTGTTCAGTTTTATTAAAAAAATGCTCGGGTCTCCCATTGACTTCAATGGGGCTCGTTATTCGAGACGAGCACTCGAGCATCTGGAAAAGTTCGTCTCGAATAACGAGCACCCGAGCATTTTAGTGCTCGCTCATCTCTAGATAGGACCTAACTTGCTGATCGGTGGAAGTCTCCGTTCCCGTGATCACCAACTAGCAAGGATCGGGCCTAAATTATGGGAAAATCTCTTTAAACTGGAATTTGTTTTAATAATGGTAGGTGGATTAAAATGTATGGGACATAGCATCAGCCTGAGCACTCTTCCCCATCTGCTGTCAAAGGCTTCCCTTGGAGAGCTAGTCTTGGCTGTAGCTAAGCTCATAA